>NC_054485.1:21005395-23405395 GCF_017639515.1 Carcharodon carcharias | reverse complement strand
TAAGGATGAGAGAAAGAAATTAAATGAAACAATGAAACACTTGATTTTGGTGGGGTGGGAGGGCGGTAAAATCAGCTGCTCTCAGTCAATTCCATTATAAAAAGCATGTGTGTAGATAGGATCAGGCTCTGCTATGATGTCCATCATGGCAAATAGTTTGCTGATACTATTTGTATAAGCTCATACATGGCAGAAAGACCATCTGGGCCAGGTACTGGCAACACCAAGGAGAAAGTACCCCAGCAAGATCCAGCAACGTTGTGAGCAGTAGGTGTAGAGGTTGGGCGTTGGTTGAAAGAAATAGCCCAGATAAAGGAACAAGACACTAAATAAAGATAAGAATAACTATCTTTCTGACAACCCTGTCAAAGTTAGTAAAGCGACCTGCGGCTATCAAAGTCACAAGACAGCAGCAATGTGCACAGGGAGCAGCAAGTAAAAGGAAATGTGCTATTATCTGAAAGCTCAACAGATGGTAGAGTAACTACCCCTAAGGGAAGGAAACCTGCCTTCCTTAACCAGTCTGGGCCTAGTCATGCCTCCAGTCCCACAGCAATGTAGCTGTTTCTTAACTGCTCTCTGAAAGGGCTTAATGAGCCACGCAGCTGTATTAGCAGTGGGTCAAGAAGTAGTTCTACCACCTCCTTCTCAGGGCAACTAGGTTTGGTAATAAATGCTGGCCTTGATGGTGACACCAATATCATAAAAATGAATTTTTAAAAAAAAACTTACCAGCTACAAACATACTTGTCTTTTAAATCAGATACATACTTCCTGAAGAAGGGTTTGAGTGCAAGGAATAATTTAATTGATACTTGCTGATTGATTTGACCTCTTTTCTCCTGAAGGCACTGGCTTTTTCTGGATGAGTCATTCGAGTGGCCAGTCTTCACACTTTCGAACCCGGACCATGTGTGTCAACAGGTTGTTCCACCATGTGGGGCATTGTAGCTGATCTCAATCTTTTCCTACACAACAAAGACAAGGAAATTTTGACCATGTTAAATGAGTCACTTACTGGTCCCAGCACGGATGGTTACTGCTTGCTGTTTTTGCAAGGCACAGAGCAATGTATATTGCAGTTTGGGAAACAATTTGTTTTCTTTCGACTTAGATGCCATTCAATTCAGCTTGGTCAGCTTGACAGTTTATTTGTGTATGAACAGAATCAGACACATCTTTGAACTTTATTGTAAGTGGTAGCTGTACTTGTGGGGACAAACATCCTATATAATTGATTAACTAAAAATGGCTGACCACTCCACCCCACAACGATCCTTTTCAATGATCTATGTTCCTATGTGTTATCAAGGGATTATAAATGATATACTTGTGACTAACAATCTAAAGTCATCAGAGGGAAGGCTCTCTGATAGCGCATAACCATATTAGAAGCAAGCGGTTGCACTTTAACTCATGGTTAGTCTTCGATGAAGTGCTAAGGCAGGGAAGACACTTGTTTTGTTGATACTTCTCTTTTGAAGAGAATGGTAAAACTTTAAAATTGTGTTGCATGCACTGAGTTCTATTCATGTACTTATTTTCTGTTAAAGCGTGGATTGAGTGTTAGCTATGGTTCAATGGGTAGTAGTCTCACCTCTCGGTCAGAAAGTTGTGGGTTCAAATCCCACTCTTGAGCACAAAAGCATGGCTGACAACGCAAATGCAGAACTGAGGCATTGTACCCCTCTCCTTGCTGAAGTGTAGTGGCCAGAATGGAATACTGCATTCCAGGTCAATCAGTATAGTATACTCACTGTAGTGGCCAAATCTGATACCTGGAAACTCGTGTGTTTGTGATTGGTAATTAAACTGGGACCTTTTGATCTGTGCGGTTCAGTTTGTATTGGGTGTGGCTTCACCTCCTAAGGCCTCTAGGGAGAAAAGCTTCAGTTTCTGACAAATTGACGATGTGGCAACAGCTCACAGATAGCTGACAAGACCATCATCAAGTGAGTCTGCAGCTCTGCAATGTTGTCATGGGCACAGCTATCAGTTAGACCTCCCTTTATGGCATCCATTTTGCTGGTTCCTTGCTGAGCAACTTTAATCCCGATCACATTCATTCATTGCATGACATATCCATTCTTTTGTTTGCCATGAGTCAAAAGTAGCTTACACCGATGCCAATTGCAAGCTCCTGTCTCCATCGCGGTCAATTAGTCTGAAAGGCCTCCATCTGCTGGTGGGTCCCTGACTTGGCACTGAGAGCCTTCTGTTGAAAGATGGCAGGTGTTTATTTGTTTCTCTCACAATGACCTTCAGGACTGTCTCTTCCCTGTGCTATCGCCTTCAAGAGGGGATGGGGGTAGGGTGGAATGAATAGGATTTGAAAGTTATTTTCTCCTGTTACATCATGGCAAGCAGAATTCTATACACAAGTGCACTGGCCCAGTATTGCAGACGTCTGTGTATTTTGACATAGATTGAATTGTCAGAGGTTCTCTTGAGTATAGGCATCCTTTCCAGCTGTGCCCGATGTCTGCGAGCTGCTGTGTTTTAATGAGGCACATTAGTCTTTTTTTTAAAAAATCATTCAAGGCTGGCATTCATTGCCTATCCCTAGCTGCTGTGAAGATATTCTTGGTAGTAGTTTGATGCAACTGAGTATCTTCCTGAGCAAATTCATAGGGAAATTAGGAGTCAACTTCATTTGGTGTGGGGTCTGGAGCCATATGCAGACAAGATCAGGTAAGGACAGCAGGTTTTGCTTCCCAAAGCACAGTGTTGAACCAGTTGGATTCTAACCACAATCTGACAGCTTCATGGTCACTTTTTTTTAATTACTTAGAGGTAAAAAAGAGAAACTCTAAACTCAGTTATAATTCCTAGCATCCATAAAACACTTTCACTGACACAGGCTTTTTATTTCCAGATTTTTAAAAAACTGACTTTAAAGTCTCAAACAGCCCTGATGGGGCTTGAACTGATATTCCTGAATTACTAGTCCAATAACATAACCTATCACACTGTCCTTTCAGATAGTTTTGAAACTTTCATTATACCCTTCACTCTTTGTGACCCAGATTAAAATTGTAGCAGGTTTTGGAGCTGGCATAGATATAGCTAGCACACATCTGGCTTCCCTCGCTCTGGGTTCATGATTAAGCCAGTGGACTCAGGGGGCTAGATATTGACTTTGTGCAAGTATAAAATGGGTGATAGTGAATCGGCAGCCTTGTTTTACATCTCACCCCATTTATTTTTCCATTGAAGTCAATGGAAATAAAAATGAGCAGAGATGTATAATGGGTTGTCAATTCACTATCACATGTTTCACACTTTCATGTGGAGTCAAGATCTACCCCAGTATGTTCTACAAATTGACAATTAAGTGATCAGAGGGGGGATGAGGAGAATTTTTTTACTTAGCGAGTTGTTATGATTTGGAACGCACTGCCTGAAAGAGTGAAGTTAATTCAATAGTAACTTTCGAAAGGGAATTGAATAAATAAGGGGAAAAAAATTGCAGGGCAATGAGGAAAGAGCATGGGGGAATGGAACTGATTGAATAGCTCTTTCAAAGAGGGAGCACAGGCACAATGTATTATTCTATGATTCTATACAGAGCCAGAAAATATAAGATTTCCAGCATTTGCAGTATGTTGCTTTTATCCTTTTTATAGCTGTGTAAGATTCTGAAGAAAGAAAATTGCAATATGCTCCAGGCTCCTATATTGCAGTCTCAGACCCATTTATTCATATTAATTATTTAGACAAATGCGTTATGTTTCTATTTAAAGGTGCATCAACTAACACATATCGATGGGACTGCACTGCGTGTCTACTGACGATTTAATAATAGATTTGACAACACACTCACACAGCAAACACTGATTGAGTACAAGGAATCCATCCGGTTTGAATCATCCCATAGCAATCTGATATATTCACTGGACGCAGCTTGGTTTTTAGCTTTTGGATCTCACATAGATCCTATCTCCAGCTAAAACCTGAATTGAGTTGATCTGAGGAGGAATCCAAATTGTTGAAATTCCCAGCATCTTAAACTGTTCAACTCCTATGCTTTCTCAGTCCTTCCTTTTACTAGAATAACAACAGTGACTACATTTTTTAAAAATGTATTGCATTGACCATAGATGCCTTGGTATGTCTGAGGATGTGAAAGATGCTAAATAAATGCAAATTCTCATTTACTTTTCATGTAATTTACTGGCTTGCATGGCTATTCTTTTCAATACGGGTGTTGTCATTCATCCAGGACAATACCCCTTCACAGCCCTCCCCAGTATCTCTTCCCAATAAAGGTACCAGATGGCTTCCAGACTTTTTACTAACATGATCCAATCCAGGCCCACACTTCTTGGGAATCTTTAATGCTTCAACCTCTTCAGCCTGTCTCCAACTAATAACACCATCTGCTCTGTTGTTTTACAGCTTATAGGGCATGTAGTCAAAAAGCTCTCACCAATTTGCAAGTGAACAATAGCTTGCATTGATATAGCACCCTTAATGTAATAAAGCTTAAACATACTTCACAGGACAACCTGACATAATTTGACATTGAGCCACATAAAAAGATATTAACACAGGCACAAAACAGTTAGATTTTAAGGACCAACTTAAAGGAGGGAAGAGAGGCAGAGAGATATAGGGAGGAGGGAGCCATGGCAGCTGAAGGTATGGGCGTCATTGGTGGAGCAAAAGAAATCAGGGATACACAAGTAGCCAGAATAGGAGGAGTGCAGAGATCTCAGATAGTTGTAGGGCTAGAGGTGGTTACAGAGATGGGGAAAGCTGTTTGGGGGAAGAGATGGGTACACAAGGTCATGGAGCGATTTGTATAGAAAGATGAGAATTTTAAAATTGAGGCATTGCTGAACCAGGAGCCGATGTAAGTTCGCGAGCACAGAGGTTGATGGGTGAACAGGAATTGGTGCAAGTTAGGACTTTTGGGCAAGCTCGTTTATGGAGGGTGGAAGATGGGAGGCCATCTAGAGGAGCACTGGAATAGTTGAGTCTACAACATGGATGACAGTTTTGCACTAATCTCAGCCAAGACAGGAGATGGCATGTTACCATTGGCCTCAGTGCCAGTTCAGCACATCCTGCTGTAAAGTGTGTGTGAATGAGTGTCAGGTGATGAGAGAATGGAGACATTTGGCTCTCGACTCCTTGCCTTTGTGCTGCATTGCAAGGAAAATGTCCACCCCGCGACCAAAACAAAAGCCACTAGCTCATAGGCTGATGTCTGCTGCTCATCTGTGCAGAGCTGATGTGTTTATTCACAGATTCCTGTGTTTGATAACCACACCCATAGCATAGAGAGACATTTGTGCAGGAAATACAAACATTGCAGAAAATAGCTGATCTGCAAATGGTGTAAATGATGCACAGCAGAATCTATATTAACCCTTTAAGTGCTGCAGGCAAAAATGGTAAAGTTCAAAATGGAGTAGGCTTTGGGGTTGAAATTCATAGAATCATTAAATCATGTAGCCAGCACTCCATTTTAATATATCTCTGCTGATGTTAAAGCAGCTCCGTCATACTGCCACTCAGTAGCTCATCCCCTGAATACCCTGTGTTAATGAGGGTGTCTTTATTAATGTTAATTCAACTCCTTCACAGCCACTTAGTAATGCCCCGCCCCAACATCTTGTGTTAGTGGCATGTGTCTCTATTGATGCTAATCCAATTTCTCAATCTGGCACAGTACCTTCCCCTAGGGACCTGTGTGAGACAAGGAATTTATTGGAAAGAGAAAAAGAAAGGAAAGAAGGGAGGAAGGGAAAGAGAAGGGAAGCATGGAAGGAAATTGCATTTTTAAAGCGCCTTTCATTACCACAAAATGTCACAAAATGCTTACAGCCAATGAAGTACGTTTTGAAGTGTAGTGACTGCTGTAATGCAGGAAATGCTGCAGCCAATTTATACACAGCAAGCTGCCATAAACAGCTACGTGATAATGACCAGATAACCTGTTTTCGTGATGTTGGTTGATAGTGGCCCTTGAGTTTCATTCTTCCCTTTTGTCCAGTATAAAACATGGAGACAGACAGTCTGGGAACTCCACAGTCCTTAGGTGTTGGCCCATCCTTAAAATATATAAATATTGACCTGAACATTGGGATAACTCCCCTGCTCGTCTTCAAAATAGTTCCATGGGATACTTTATGCTCACCTGAGAGGACAGATGGGGCCTCGGTTTAATGTCTCATCCAAAAGATGAGTGGGGGTAAACCCAAGCAGGAATGGGAGTGACACAAGTGAAAAAGACCAAAGATGTGACTGAACCAAGAGGCTTTCATGGGCCTATTGAAGTGGTGAGGTAGAAGGGATTAGGGAAGGAACTCCACAGTGCAGAAGCAACATAGCTGAAAGTTGTATGTCCAATGGTGGAATGCAGTATATGTAATTAGATCAGTGTTAGATGAGCAGAGACAAAAAGGTCTTACGAAGAAAAGAACCGGAGTGGAAAGGTTGGAATGAATTCAGCTCTTCAACTTGAAGTTCCGGCAGGGAAGGATTTCTGCACAGAAGGCACACTCCTCCCCAACCCTTAGGGTTGCCAACTTTGGTTGGAGATATCACAGGACCTCTTGCATCTACAGTTACATCATTGTTTGGCCGACACATCCATTATTGCAACAAAACATTCCCAAGGTCAAAGGGACAGCAGACACTCTTTATTTACCTTTTGGATACAGCTTGACAGTCAGTCAAACATCCTTTCTTTCCTCATCCCCTATAGTTTATTATAATTAATTGTTATGCCCAGTGCAGGCATGTCACATTATGAACTTTCAGTCAATAATTTTAGAAATTGGAGACAAAGAAGCTGTTAAGATGGCTGCTGCATATCATGTGACTTTTGGCATTTGAGCTGCAAAGAGTATCAATTCTCTGGCAAATACCTAAGTAAATACGAACATAGGCGAGGATACCTCATAGCCATTTGTGGGATTCACACATCCCATTATTTGAGGATGGGCCAACACTAAAGACTATAGGGTTTCCAGACAGCTTGCTCCATGTTTCTTACTGGACAAAAGGGGAGATTGAAATCCAATGGCCGCTATCAACTTCCCATTGCATCATTATAGCCTCCCCCATCCAAATCAGACTGGGTGGGCCTCAAAAGTGTTAACTGAGTGGTCATGTGATCAAAGCTGGTTTCAGGAACTACCCCCAGGACCCAGCAAATCCACCAGAACCATCAGTCAACAGCTAGTCTGAGAACCAGACTCTGAAACTAGCTGCAAGTCTACAAACAGCCAAAGTACTTAGCCTGTTCCAGTTTCAAAGTTCACCTGAGAGTGGTCCTCCTAGATAATCAACTGCCAAGAAACCTCACAACTTGCTGTGAACCCTTCACTTTACAAAACCCTCATTTCAACCTCAAATCATTGAATTCATTCAAGAAACTACAGGCCTGCCACGTGGGAGGTACAAAATTGTAAATCAGAGATTGACTTAACTGCAATCCGTAAAAGAGCGCTATCTGTATCTGTATCCAATGTTCACATGTGTGCATGTGTGCATGAGACTGAGTGAGTGATGTTGCCTTAATTCAGGTTAAGTGTATGAGATTAAAAACTTTCTTTATTTTAAACTCGTGAAATCTTGCTGCTGAATTATTTAATTGGAACACAGACTTCAAGGGTAAAAGACACACATATTGGCAGTAAGAAAGCAATTACATTCTGCTCATGACACTAATAAAAAGCATACAAAAAAAATGAAAACACATTATTTCTAAAGCCCCTATAGCTTTTTTCCTGCCTTACTCACAACAATATCCTAGGACATTAACCTTTAATATTTAGAAACTCTAGGGCAATCCTGAAGGGCTGGCAACCTTATCGACCTATCTTAATGAATCAGGGATAAGCACAGCAGGATCCCACCTCTGGAATTCCAGCTATCATGGGGAGGCAGCTAGTGCTCATGCATAGGTCCTGGTACTGCTGCAGTGGGGCCACCATTTGTTTATGTCTTTTTGTTTGTCAAGAAGATGAGTGTGTGTCTGAGTTTCCAACAATTTATACAGACTTACATCAACAACATAAATTGATTAGAATGCAGACTGTTAAAGGAGGCAAGAGAGGTTTAGGGAAGGAAATCCAACACTTAGGGTCGAAGTGCTAAATGCACACCTGCCAATGGTAAGGCAATGGAAATCCAGGATGTGCAAGACGTCAGAGTTGGAGGAGTATAGAGATCATGGAATACTGTAGGGGTGGAAGAGGTTATGGAGAGAGGGAGGCCATGAAGCAATTTAAAAATAAGGATGAGAATTTTAAAAATCAAGGCGTTGTTGGAGTTTGGGAGGGTTGGAGAGATAATCCTAGCTGAAGTTAGCAAGGCCTTAGAAAATGGGGAGAGATGCAGCAAAGCTAAAGGTTTGGGGGATGGAAGTGACAACTGAACCAGATTTCAATCAGAATCATGATGGACAAATTCCTCATAGCTCAGGAGGCAGGCAGAGTGGGATTCATATCCATGTGACAGGAGAGCGGCTCTATCTGTGTCACTGCAAGGGAAGATTTCTAAAGCTGCTTGTACAAAGGCATTGTGCAGCTGGAAGTCTCTCCCCGCCCCCATCCCCCTATCCATGCTTCACAAACAGCTCAAAGGTAGAATTTGGACTGGTTTCAGCAGGAAATGCAGCCAGTTCCTCTAATTGTGATTCACCAAATAGGACCAGACTTCGAACTCTATGATCTTATAAACACTTGGCTAACAGCTAGAATTTATGTACAGATAGCGAGGGGAATTAAATTGTACAGATATACAAGAGAGAAGGTAAGGATAAAGAGAAAGAAGTATCTGTGTTCTGTACAGATGTACAAAAGATGAGGAGGGGAAAATTACACAAATATACAAGAGAGGGGGGGAAAGAGGGAACTCAGAAAAAAGGGAGATGATGTGAATAATAGCTACAATCTGTTTAGTGGCAGAGGAGAGAGGAAAATGATTGGAGTGAGTTACCACAGGAAAATCTTATCAGTTTCGCACCATCTGAATCCTGTGATGTTTTTTCTGACCACTTTTCTTCCCTCCTGTTCCTGACGGTCACCAGCGAACCAGTGACACAGGGGCCAGTCAACTTAAGCAGACGTTCTTTGTCAGTGATATCCAAACATGCAATTCTATAGTGCCTTTTATGGTTCAGGATATGCCAAAGAGCTTTACATCCAAGTAAGTACTTTTTGAAGTGTAGTCGCTGTTGTAATGAGGTAAATGCAGCAGCCCAAATAGCAAGCTCCCATATGGCAACGTGATGACTAGATAATGTTCTTGTGTGGTTGACTGAGGGATAATTATTGGCCAAAGACATCGGGGATAACTCCCTTGCTCTCCGTTGAATAGTGCCAATGGATCGGTTTAACATCTCATCTAAAAGATGACACCTCTGACAGTGCAGCATTCCCTTGAGAACTGTGCTGGGATGTCAGTTTAATTTTTCACTCAAAGTCGCCCCTTCGGCTATTCAACTACAGGGTTTATCACAGCCAAGTCAGCATGGGATCACCTTCCAGCTTATGTCATCATATTATGAAAGGAAGCCAGGGACCTAACTGATATTAACCACACCCATAACCAAGGGGAATTGAGGTCACTTGTAGCATATCTATTATCACTCCAGATTAGATCAACAAACTCAAAGCACAGAGAATAAAGGGGAAAGGGTGTGTGTGTGTGTGAGGGAGAGAGAGAAAGAAAGGAATGAGAGAAACAAAGGGAGAAATGAGAGAGAGATAGGGAGAAGGAAGGAGTGAAATCGACAGAGGGTTAGTGTGCCAGAGAAGATAGACACTGATAGAGAAAAGGTAGTGGCTGAAAATAAAAATTGGTATAATGTAAAGGCAGAATATGGTGGGAGCAGGATGTATTTGCATGTGGAGTTAAATAGCAGAAACTCTCCCTTGGGTTTGCACTGGCATTTAGATTTCAGTTATTCCTTGTCTTTCATTATATGTGGCACATTTTGCAAGTGAATTGAAGGCAATTCAATAGGAACCTTATCAATGTGAAGTAACAGTAGCAAACAACCCCTACACACAAACACAACACAGACACAATATATAGGCACACACACAATGCATTCACAGTCATACAAACAAGACATACCCACAAACAATTGCAGCAAGGTTCACTGCTGATTTGGCAGCTCCTCACTGATTCAAGGTTGATGCATTTTGGAATGTTCCAAGTCTACCAAGGTCCCAAGGCCCTTGTCACTGTTTTTTTATCCCAGCTTCTCAGTCCATGAATCACTTTTACTTGATGTATTTTGCAATTGGCTCAATTTAAATCAATCGAGTGATCAACGTGTTTCTTGGCCAATTAATGCAGATGAAGGATTAACAGCACCAGAGCTGAACCCTGAACTGTGGGAGCCTCGGTAAGTCATGGTCAGAGGCATACACACCACTTCTCTCAGTCTCCCCTTTCTCCTACAATCCTCAGGCTTTTAAAACACAAGCTCATCATCATCTAATCACTAATTCTTTCATTTACCCTGTTTCCATTCTAAGTAAGATATTCAAAATAATGAGGGGGTCAGTAGATAAGGAGAACCTGTTCCCACTGAGAACAGGATCGAGAATGAAAGGATACAGATTTAAGATAGTTTTCAAAGGAAGCAATGGAGTCATGGGGAGAATCTTTTTCACACAGCAAGTAGTTAAGATCTGGAATGCGCTGCATGAGACCGTGGTGAAGGCAGGTTCAATTGAAGCGTTCAAGAGGGAATTGGATTACTTTCCGAAAAGGAAGAATATGCCGATAAGGTGGGAGAACTGCAGTAGCTGCACTGCTCATTCAGAGAGCCTGCGCAGGCATGACAGGCTGAATAGCTTTTTTCCTGTGCTGTAATAATTCTGTGATCCTGTCATTCTTTTCAAACTTCTTGGCGTCCTGCACTGTGAGAATTGAACCTTCATTTGGATTAGTGCTTTTGTCATACTTTACACAGAATTTCATAGAACTTCAAGCACTGAGACAAGCCATTCAACACAACTAGACCAAGTTGGTGTTTACACTCCACACAAGCCTTTTCCACCCACTTTCATCCAACCCTAGCTGTATATCCTATTCTTTTATCTCTCATGTATTTATCTAATTCATAAGGATTATGATGTAGAATGTGCTGCCTGGGAGGGTGGTAGAATCATATTCAATAGTAACATTGAAAAGCAAATATTTATAGGGGTATGGGGAAATAGCAGGAGAGTGGGATTAATTGGATAGCTTTATCAAAAAGCTAACAAAGGCATAAGGGGCCAAATAGCTTCCTGAGCTGTATCATTCTGATATCCCTTAAATGCATCTATGTTATTTGTCTGAACTATTCGTTGTGTGCAGGAGATTCTGTTCTGAACCTCTTTGGAGATTCATTTTGGATTAAATGTTTCTCTCAGAACTGGATTCCTGTTGATGTGATATCTTTCGATATTAAAAAAAGGGTCATCTGAGTAGAGTTATTTCAAGGACATTGTTCAGTAAGGGAGGGCAGACTCCAGGCGTAAAATAATCTTTTATAATTAGTTCAGCTTTCTGCCATCCTTCACTTTACAGTCAGTTTGCCCCATGGGATATTGTTCAGGAAATCCTTTTTAATGCAATAAAACCATTATTAGCTCCATCCCTATACCAATCTCCGTGCAAATACTCTATGTCTTGTGTGAAAATGAGTCCTTTGCTCCTGTAATTGAAGTGATAAAATGACTAATAATTTCAATGTAACTTGAACAAGTTGGTGTTATTTAGGCTTCCTCATGGTGCCTGTCCCTGGTGCTGTTTACGTCCCAAACACTCTCAGTTCAAATATTCAATCCATCATACACCCAGCCTTAACCAGCTTCCTCCTGCTCCAGGTCTCCCATTGCTCCCTTCCGAGCATCTTCCTGGAAATTTCTATAATGAAAACTGCCCTCTAGGATTAAACATTGACTTTTATAACAAATTTATTTCTCCTCTTTATTTTCTCCTTTGGTTAGGTTGAGGTTTTAACTATTTAAAATTTCCAATGAATTTCCATCAGAAACAAACCGAAATCATAAATCGCACTCTCTCCCCTCTGGTGAAATGTGGTTTGTGCTAATTTTATGATCTGTCTTTTTAAACAGCAAGCAGATACAGCACACAAAGGAATTGCTTGTCTTTGTCTCTGTGTTGGCTTGCATGCAACAGTCTCCTGGTGCTGCACATTTACACCAATTACATACTCAACAGCATGTTGCCATGGTGACTGAGGGGTCAGCCACAACTCCGAAAGCTTCACAGTAACAAAATGGCACGTGTACGCCCATGCTGAAGTGTGTCTGCTGCATATTAATCACCTGTACAGCTGCAAATGTCTGGACAGATGTGCAGGGCTGAGTGTGTCTCTGTAGATTTGAGTGTGAGCAATTCTCTCTCTGAATGTGTGTGCCTGAATGTCTGTGTGTGTGTGTGTGTGTGTGTGTGTCTGAATTTTGATGAATTTTCTCAACCCCATTGTAGCAAGCATGAAGATGGAAGGGGTGAGCTGGGAAAATATTGGGAAACCATATTAGGATAGCTCGCCAATGCATTCCCGCCACTGGGGAACTTTCCCAAGGGCAGGCTGGAAAAAAATATCTGATGCCCATTCACCAGAGGCAGGCAGCCAAATAACACAATTAAGGCCCCAATTAAGGATGATTTTGCAGCCTCACCAGGATTTTGCCAATGGCAGTGCTGACCCTGCACCCCCGCCACATGTGCAGGCCAGCCATTCAATGGAGACGGCTTCCCTGCCGCAGACTGGGGGAGGTGTCAGAGCTAGAGGTGCAGTTCCCCAGTAATGGTGCTACAGACAGGAAAGGTTAAATCCAAAGCACAAATTATCCACCCAGCGGGCTTTCCCCTCCACTCTGAGATGCCTAATGGCTTCACCCTCATGATTATTTAAATTTACACTTCCATGGATGCCTCCATGTTGTAGTGTTCTTGCAGTCACTGCCCTGCCACATCAGCACCCACCTTTCCCAATGGGACTGCCGAAACTCTATGGCTGCCCACCCTCTGGCTGGACTGGCAGCACTGAGAGCCTACCCACAGTCCTTAACAGGATAGTGAGCACAGGGGGAGTCAATTAAGAAACCACCTCCTGAAAAACTGCACTGCCAGCAAATGTGGGCTCAGGGCTCCCATTCGGTTCTGATGCTGAGATCTCCAAGCTTGCAGGAAAATCCACCCCATTTCTCTTGTTGCATCTCTCAATTAATGCTTCTTCTGTGACTAGTCAGTGTATCTCTCCTGTGTATCTGTCTGAGTTTGTCTCTTTCCTGGTCTTGTGTCTTGGAGTGTGTATGAATTTTTGCCTGTTTAAAAGCTAATGACACCACTATATTCCAGGGAGAATTTGTCACAGACAGCAGCTCATGAATGGGCAGGGCTGTCAGGAAGCAGAGATCAAACGTGTTGCATTCTGGTTTGACAGATCTAGCCCAGAGCGACAGGATTGACGGAGAACACTGTTATGTTTTATACTTTTAACCCTTTGGGAACTTAAACCTAATTAGCTTTCTGGCAGCAGTAGAAGGAGCTATGGCGTTTATATTTGCATTCTGCTTTCCAAATTAAAAATGCAAATTACAAAAATGTAAAGATCTTGTGCAATAAATCTTAAATCAATTTAGAACTAATGTTACGTTACTTGCAGTTGCAAAGTAAAGGTTCAATATCCTTTTATTTATTGTTGAGCTAAAATGATACTTCATCTTCACTACTTCTCATAGCTCCCTTTGCCTCTTGAAGAAGTTTGTGTCATGCTCGAGTACAGTTCTACGGATATCCTTTTGTATCTCACCCAAAAGTGGGTAGTCTTCAGATGTGTACCGAGACATCAAGTATCTGCAAGCTATTCAACCATGGATGACATCACCTCAGAGCCTGGCCCCACCCCCATCCTCCATCCACACTTGAGCATTTCTTTTTATTTGTTCAAGGGATGTGGGTATCACTGGCTAGGCCAGAATTCATTGCCTATCCTTAATTTCCCTTGAGCAGGGTGTAGTGTGCTGTCTTCTTGAACTGCTGCAGTCCATGTGTTATAGGAACACCCACAAATCTGTTAGGGAGTTCCAGGATTTTGAACCAGTGACAGTGAAAGAATGGCAATATATTTCCAAGTCAGGATGGTGTGTGGCTTGGAGGGGGAACTTGTAGGTGCTGGTGTTCCTATCTATCTGCTGCCTTTGTCCTTCTAGGTGGTAAAGGTCATGGGTTTGGAAGGTGCTTTCAAAGGAGTCTTGGTGAGATGCTGCAGTGCATCTTTTAAATGGTACACACTGCTACCACTGAGAGTTGGTGAAGGAGTGAGTGAATGTCGAGGGTGATGGACAGTGTCCTAACTAAGCGAGCTGCTTTGGCCTGGATGGTGTCGAGCTTCTTGAATGTTGTTGGAGAGGCACTCACCTAGGCATGTGGACAGTATTCAGCTCATGCTGTCTATGCAAGCAGTCCTGTGTTATAGTTTCACCAGGCTGACACCTCATTTTTAGAAATGCCTGGTTATGCTCCTGGCACACCCTCCTGTACTCTTCACTGAACCAGGGTTGATCCCCCAGCTTGATGATAATGGTAGAGTGGGGGATTTGCTGGGCCGAGGTTACAGATTTTGTTTATGCACAATTCTGCTGCTGATGGGCCCACAGTGCCTTATGGGTGCCCAGTTGCTAGATCTGTTTGAAATCTATCTCATTTAGCATTGTGGTAGTGCCACAAAACATGATGGAGGGTATCCTCAATGTGAAGATGGGATTTTGTCTCCATAAGGACTGTGTGATGGTAACTCCGACCAATACTATCATGGATAGATGCATCCGTAACAGGTAGATTGGTGAGGATGAGGTTAAATAGATTTTCCCTCTTGTTGGTTCCCTCACCACCTGAAGACCCAGTCTAAGAACATAAGAAATAGGAGTAGACTATTCGGCCCCTCGAGCCTGCTCCACCATTCAATAAGATCATGACTGATCTTCTCATATTTCGATTTCCACATTCCCATCTAACCCCGATAACCTATGATTCCCTTGCCTAACAAGGATCCATCTACCTCTGCCTCAAAAATATTCAGTGACCCCACTTCCATCACCTTCTGAGGCAAAGAGTTCCAAAGTCGCACAATTCTCAGAGAAAAAAATTCTCATCTCAAAAAGGGCGACCCCTAATTTGCCCCCTAGTTCTGGACTCACCCACAGGAGGAAACATCTTTTTGACATCCAACTTATCAAGGCCGTTCAGGATCTTGAATCACTCTTCTAAACTCCTGTGGAAACAAGCCCAGTTGGTCCAACCTTTCCTCATAAGGCAACCCACTCATTCAAGGTATCAACCTAGTAAACCTCCTTTAAACCACCTCCAATGCATTTACATCCTTCCTTAAAGACCACCAAAACTGCACACAATTTTCTAGGTGTGGTCTCAGCAATGCCCTGTATAACTTAAGCCTAACATCCTTACTTATATAAAGGCAAAACACTGTGGATGCTGGAAATCTGAAACAAAAAATGTTGGAAAAACTCAGCAGGTCTAACAGCATCTGTGGAAAGACGAACTCAAGCTCTGAAGAAGTGTCATACAGACTCGAAACGTTAACTCTGTCTTTCTCTCCACAGATGCTGTCAGACCTGCTGAGTTTTTCCAGCACTTTTTGTGTTTGATCCTAACGTTTATGTTCAATCCCACTCATAATAAATGATAGCATTTTGGCAGAAGGTCCCATATGTTAGTGAGGAGGAGTTTGCAGGGTCAACAGGGCCGGGTGTGCCAGTGTCATTTCTGGTGCCTAGGTTGATGCTAGGTAATCTGCCCAGTGTTATTCCTTTTAGATGCTATATCTGGGTGACTTGCTAGACCATTTCAGAGTGCATTTCTGTGGGTCTGGGGTCACATGTAGGCCTGACCACATAAGGACATTAGTGAATCAGATGGGTTTTTATGACAAGCAACCACAATTTTGCAGTCACCATTAGGCTAGCTTTTTCTTTAATTTTCAGATTTATTAATTGAATTTAAATTCCACCAGTTGCCATGGTGGGATTTGAATCTGTGTCCCCAGAGCATTAGCCTGGGCCTCTGGATTAATAGTTGAGTGACATTACCACTATACCACTGCCTCCCCTCATTTAATTTCCAGAAGGGGTAACTTAGCATCTAGCAGTAGCAAGAACCTGATGCAGATTTCCCCTTTCGATCAGCAGGAGCAAGGAAAAGAACAAAGTTCTAATTATTGAGCATTACTCACAAGCTCAATGTCCCAAAACACATTATGAAATACTCTTGATGTGTAGTCACTGTTGTAATGGTGGAAACATGGCAGCCAACTTGTGGACACAAGTGCCCACAAGCAGCAATGTGATAACAACCAAATAATCCATATCAATTTAGTGCCCTAAAGTCACAAATGACATTCTTTGTGACAGCGATTGTGGTGCATTATCTCATTCAGCATTCCTTAATCTCTCACCTTCCTTTGATGTAGTAAATCTCATCATCCTCCTGAAAGACCTCCCCACTTCAGTGCTCACTCAGTTCCACTTTTACCTTTACAATTATATGAAGAGCACCTCCTGCAATGGCTTGCACTCTCACCTTGGAATTCTCCTGAAGATCTCTCCTTGCACCACCCCACCGACTTCCTTTATCCACATGTTGCCCCTTAGCAGCATCATTTGAAGTCATAGAATCAGTTTCCACATGTAAACCGGTGAAATGCAACCTCACCTCTCCACCACCTCTTTCAACTTCTCCTTAGTTTCTGTGCTGTCAGGTTGCTTTTCTGACCGTCTTGAATGGGCTGTAACCCACTACAACAGTCTGGGCTGGATTGGGAAGCATGTCGAGAGATAAAAATGTAGTGGCTGACACAGTCCCCCACTCAGCCACCCAACAAACTGTATTTTGAACTACATTAAAAAAAAATTCATTCTTGGGACATGGGTGTCACTGGCATGACAATTTGTTATTTCATTTTTAAACCACCCATAGCCTTTGATTAGATTCCAGACTGTAACTCACTCTTAGTTACTTGTTATTCCATGTGTAGATCTAGTTGACTTTTGGAGTAGGCTTGCATGAATTCCATCAAAGCTCAGGAGGCAAATTGTTGCCAAATAACCAGCTTATTTCACTGTTGTTTCACGTTACCTAGGTTCAATTTACAGGTAGGTAGCAGGTAAACTACCAAGAAGCAATGGCGACTGGAGACAAACAGAAATAACCCTGCCCAGTAATTACAAGTTAGCCACCCTCATCCCCACATTACTATTGCAGCAGGAATTGGCCACTAAGCTCCTTGATTCTGTTCCACCATTCAACGAGATCACAGTTGATCTGTGGCCTAACTCTACATTCCTGTTTTTGCCACCAAATCCCTCAACACCTTTGGTTAACAAAAATCTTTCGATCTTAGATCTAAAATTAACAATTGAACCAGCACCAATTGCCATTTAGAAGAGATTTCTAAACTTCTCCCACCTCTTGTAGGGATAGAATTTCACCATCATGGCAGGAAGCAAATTGGGAAATTTCCCAACTCAGCAGACCAGTCTCCATATAAATGGGTCCTGCACACATTTTTGCTCCGTGGAGGTGGGGACAAGATCAAGTCAGGTTCGCTGATCCTAGAAGCAGTTTAAGTGCGGCCATAGAGGTAAGCAAGTGACAAGGCTAGCTGGTTGGAAGGTCCATCTCAGTTCTCTGGGACTTTATCCCAGCTGTATTAAAGGCTGTTAGGGCCTCTAGCCTTCACCAACTCCCCATGTCACTGTTATGACACAGGGGGTTTTAAAAGGCTGAGTTATTTAAAATCCCAGAAGGAAACTTTAAACAACTGTCATAACCTATATTTTCAATTGGTATGTTTTGAGTTGCAGCTCTAAATTCTGGAATAAGACCACCAGTTCTTGAGAGTTTTTTATATCAAACTAAATGAGACATTTATTAATTTATAACAAGGTATTAAACACATACACATGGCTACAAGCTACTACTATTATAACTTGTTAACAAATTCCCAACTTAATCTCCACTAAGGCAACAACTCAGGCTTTAAGCAGGCACCAGGCAAAGCATTTTCACTGTACAAATTCAAAATGAGGTTCCTTTCAATTTGGTTCCTTTGCAGACAGTTGTAGGCTTACAGGCTTTGATCTTACATGCCTCTGTCTTTCACACAAACTCCTCTCAGGTTATACCCAGTCTGCCCTTTGAACATAAATTCTCATTGTATCACCAGGTCCTTTGAACTCCACCTCTTCTAACAATAAAATTCCTTTCATAGTACCAATTTTATTAGTAATATAAACATTGCTTGGTGTCTTCTAGGTGCAAATTCACTCCCCTTCTTGAATGCTCTATTCAACAAAATGCAAATATACTCTTTACCTCTCTGTTTACATCTCAGAACTACTATACATCAAAGCACCAAGATTAGCTGGCTTTAATCCAATTAACACACACCTCTATTTTAAAAAAATCCAATTACATTATATACATTAATAGCTCCATGGTCAGTCACCTCCATGCCCACTTGTCCAGTACACACTTTACAATGGCAAGTCTTGAAATGCTGATTTAAAAAAAACCACCCAGTCCAGAATCTGCTTTGAAAATAAAACTGCTGCTCTTTCTTTGATCCGTTTCTCAATGTGTGTGTTTATTTGGACAAGATTAAGAGAGGCAAAGTGAGGTAAAGTTTCTGTTATTGATACTGTAATGGCTCTGTCTGATGTCACTTTTATAGGCTGTAAGAGCAGCAGTTTCTTTCAAGGCAGAGTTCTGAATGAGTGTTCTTTTCTGTACCAATCAGCATTTCAAGATTTGCCACTGTTATTATATGTCATTGTTATACTGTAAAATTCAGGCAGAGCCATTATAGTGTCAATAACAGAAGATTTACCTTATTTCATATCTCTTAATCTAGCCAAATAAACAGACATTAAAAGAATAGATCAAATAAAGAATAACTTATTATAACCTCATAAAGATGCCAATCAAAGCAAACATTCCACTTTAGCCTATGGAAACAGACCACTGCCTAACTAATCTAGTAGAGGGTCTTGGAGCTCACCCAAACATTCAAAATGAGGCCCTCTAGAGAAACATATGTCTGGCCATCTGTTTCTATTGATACAGTTCTCAGATGGCTTCATGATGGAAGCTTGGTTGAGTTCCAAAACTCATTGGTGGATTAGCTCATCAGGAAGTCTGTTTTCACAGGCTGAAGTAGAGTGTTTGCTTGGCATCTTTGAGAGATTATAGTAAATTATTCTTTGATTTGTTTTTCAACATCTGTATGTTTATTTGGATGTGATTAAAAGGTGTGAAATGAGGTAAAGTGCATGTTATTGATATTATAATGGCTCTGTCTGATGTCACTTTTATACGGTGTAAGAGCAGTAGTGTTTTATAAGGCAGATTTCTGAATGGGTGCTCTTTTCTGTACCAATCAGAATTTCAAGTCTTGCCATTGTTATTCTATGATTCTGTACATAGTGCATACTGCGTGAATGGCCATGGAGGTAGCTTGATGCCATAGAAAAGGAATGGAGGTGGAATGGGGACATGGCAGGGGCTTGGGTTAGACTTTTTAAATAAACCTTTCAAAAGGTTCTGGAATCCAGACCCAGTGAACCACATGTCCTCAAGAAACTGGCTTGACTCCACAAAAATTGCAAGGGATAGGTGATGCCTACCCCAGCAACGGAACCTGCCAAGTCGGGAGTGCAAAGTGCAGGATCGTCACTCTCAAACTTATCCTGCGCTGGTGAAAACTGCCGATGCCGGGAATGAGGGTAGGGGTCCCAGATTATGGCCCGACTGCCATTTTTAGAGGTCTCAGCAGTGATCCTGAGTCCACAAAAGTCCAGCCACTAATTTCACTCCTGAAAGGTCTGGCTCTAAATTTTGAGGCTTGTGTCCCCCCAATCCTAGACACTCTAATCAGTGGAAATAGTTTCTCTATTTACTTTGTCTGTCCTCCTTAATATCTTGAAAACTTCAACCAAATTACCCCTTAACTGTCTACATTCCAAGGAATAGTACTTTCGTTTGTGTAATCTCTACATAAGCAAGGAGCTAACTTGGTTGAAGAAACTGATACTGAACACCACTGGGGCCAACGCTCTTTTTAACTAGTAGCATACAGCATCCCACCTTGTATTATTCTAGAGAATGAAATTAAAGGGTAAGGGAACTTTATTGTGTGGTCGCATTGGCAGGGCCATATATGTTGCCAAGGGAGATTTCTGTACACTTAACTGAGCTGTCTTTCTCACCCCTAAGCAGAGTATTTTAACTTAACATGGGTCACTTACACCACTTATCCTAACTCGCACCAAGTCCACCAAGCATAATTATATTTCACCCCTCTTCTAATATTCAATCAGTTCTGTTGAAGGGTCATGAGGACTCGAAATGTCAACTCTTTTCTTCTCCGCCGATGCTGCCAGACCTGCTGAGTTTTTCCAGGTAATTCTGTTTTTGTTTTGGATTTCCAGCATCCGCACTTTTTCATTTTTATATCTATGGACATCTCTTCAGCTGCCTGAGCTTTGGAATTCCTTGCCTAAATCTCTGTGCCTCTCTACCTTGCTTTCTTCCTTTCAGACACTCCTTAAAACCTACTTGTTTGACCAAGCTATTGGTCACCAACCAATTGAATTTGATTTCAGTTAAAAATATAAAAATCTGGCATTAAGAAGCTGGTATCAGTAAAAGTGAGCACGAAGCTGTCAGATTGTCATAAAACCTCAACTAATTCATAAATACCCTTTAGGGAAGGAAACCTGTCACCCTTACCAAATCTGGATGCTAAAGATCGCATGGCATTATTGAAAGAACAGCATGGGAGCACTTCAACATCATCAAAACAGATTAACTGGTCATTGTCATGTGTGGAATTTTGGTGTGTGCAAGTTAGCTACATTATCAACAATAACTACACAAAGTATTTCATTGGCTATAAAATATTTTGGTTTGTCCTGAGGTTGTAATATTTAAATGAAAGTTCTTTCTTTCATGTCTCACGCCATGTGATTGACTTTAAATGCTCTCTGAAAAAGCTGTTGAGATGGACAGTCACTGAAGGCAATGACTCACTGACCCCTCAGTGTAATGAGACTCAAGTCCCCTCATCTTTTCCATCCCAGACATCCACCCAAACAGATCAAAGCTGAAATGGAGTGCCTGGGGACTGGTTTTCCTTAGAAGTATCAAACCATAAAAACACCAAAGACCAATATCAGAAATTCTAGCATTAACATTACAATTAATTAAATCTTAGGGACACTTTACAATTCTAATATATGAAGAGTATGCTGCACAACCCTGTGCCAGTTACTGCTGGACAGAGCAGTGAAATCCCAACCTAACCTGAGAAATCTACAAAAATAACTTCCAATATAAAGCTGACTAGGGTCATATTTCCTTACATCCCCTAAAGCAGCAGTAGCTGCCAATGTCCATCGAGAAGTTTTGCAATCTTAAAATGTTTCCATTTTCCAGGACTCATCCGATATCCTCTTCATAATTACAGTTTACTACTGTAACCACAGGCCAATGAAAGCACATAAAAATTATATTCATCACCAATCCAAAAGCACTGACTGTTGCTGGGGCTCAGTTCTACGAATGCCAACTTCCATCCAGTATCTAAATCAGCCTGGTCTGAGCCAGCTCAGATCCATGACTGTGTGTCAGGCTGGTCTTGTTAATGCCAGCTGAAGCCCACGTCAGAACAATGGAGAGGGGTGGCAGGATAAAGAGAATGATTTAATTATCCTATTACCACCCAACCCGAGTGGCTTTACTTTGTGAGTGAGCTCAGACAGTATGTGCAGGTAGACTATTCTACCATAGAGGGCATCACGGCAGAGAATGATTCTTTTGTCACCTAACTCAGGGAACTAATTCCCTATGGTCCTCCTTATTTGAGATTTGCTAACTCAGCACAGATCAGCGAATAAATCTGAGCCAGTTTGATCTGTACCACTCAGTAAAATGCTGGGAGGTGCAGCTATTCATCCATTGTTTGGTGGGAGAGGAAGTAGGAGTGAGTAGTGAAATTCCATGTAGGCTGTACTGTACTCAAGCCAAACACTCGCTCCCCATCATTCAGGAAATAAAAGCAATTTTTCCTTTTATAAGTATTTGTGCTGGTTATGGATTGTTGTACACTGAATTGTTGTTCGAATGTTTTAGGGGGGAATGGATGCATTGGTTTAGATGCAGGCCAAATGCCGTGTCACGTTAGTGCTGCATGATGTGCCATTTAGGATCCTGACACAAGATACGAGTATTTGACCCTTGGAAATCCAGTCACTGCAACACAATTTCATCAGCCTTCACATTACAAACCAGTTGGATTCCATGTCGAGCATCAGGACAATTTGAGCCTGAAGACAAGATTCACTCTACGAGAGTCACATGACATCCTTTCCCTTCCAAAAAATGATCCCACTCGTTGAAGTCCTTTTTTAGGTCTAAAAATGTGGATAGAAAAGGTGGAATAAATATAATTTTTTCCTAAGATTTTTTGAACAGATTCTCTAGACCAAATGGGGGATCAGCACATGGCTTTGTTCCAACTCACCCTGCTTGCTCAGCCTGACATCCACTTCCAAAAATTTGGCTTGAATTACTTTGGGTTACTGCCCATTAGAAATAACTGGACAGGAAAGCAAAGCAGATAATTCAGGGCAAATCTATTCTTGCTGTGTTAAGTGACACCATGATGCTGGGCAGAATGGCGATGGTTGGGTTATTTCCCCTGTCAATCACACCTGGAAACTGCACTGCCTCAGGTGACTAGGACTGATTTAACACATAATTTGTACCATGTAACTATCTTACACTCACTGCATTTTGCTGGGGAAATAACCTTGCTATTACCACAGGATACTGCCATAGTTTTGTCATGAGTCCTGCTTGCTATATTTATAGAGATTATTTTTAATTAGATAGTTTTCTGACTAAATAGACTTCGCTGTGAAATAGACTGCCACAAGGCCAGCCCTACCTCTTTGGTTCACAGTGGTGTTGGGATGTCCCTCCCCAAGCCCAAAAGGTGCTATACCCAAAAGTAACACACCAACAAGCTGACTGCACACCTATGGCTCAGGGGCAATATTGACATTGCAGCTATCAGAGTCATTAGACTGAAATGGCATTGTTCAATTGTGTGGCGTGCTGAGGGTTAATCAATTCTTGGGATATGTGCGTTATTGACAATGCCAGTCTTTATTGCCCATCCCAGTTGCTCTTGGGAAGGTCTTGGTGAGCCATGGTGCTGTTGGATAAGGGGGTGAATTTTTCCTATGGCGGTCAGGCTGTTTGGGAGCAGGCGAAGAGCCGATCGCCGCCTGTGATCGGCTGCGCACCACCATTTTATGTGGGCGGCCCAATTAAGGCCAGCCCCACGTAACATATAGCCAGTAGCGCTCAGTGTTACCTGTGCGGGCGGTGGGGGGAAAGAGGGAGAGTCGGGGCCTGCGCGCAGCAATCTCCCTGAGGCATGGAGCTGCCTCAGGGAGATTTGAATTTATAAAAAAAGTTTTATCTAAAGTAAAAAATTATTTAAACATGTCCCCTCATGTGACAGTGTCACATGAGCTCGGACATGTTTGTGAATTTAACAAAATTTATTTATTTATTTTATAAAACCTTCAGGAAACCTCATCCTGCCCGTGAATGAGTTTCACGGGCACGATGAGGTTCCTGAAAAACGCGAAGGCCACATGGGCTCTTCACCTGCCCGGCAGCCTGAAGGTTAGACGGGCAGCATTATCAATAAGGTAAGTTACTTTTTCAATAGCCTTAATAGGCCGTTGATATTTCGGCTGTTGTGTAGCCACCTCCGGCATGCCGAACGAAATATCGAAATGACGCATGCCCAATGTCATCGCGCGTCACTTTATACGTCGGAGTGTTGGGCTTGTCCCCACATGCCGGTGGCAAAATTCTGCCCAAGGTGTTTCAGGATTTTGATCCAATAATGATGAATGAATGGCTAATATATGTCCAAGTCAGGATGGAACTGCCCAGGATCCTGGAATTTCCTTCCTAACAGCACTATGGGTGTACCTACACCACATGGACTACAGCCGTTCAAGAAGGCAGCTCACCACCACCTTCTCAAGGGCAACTAGGGATGGGCAATAAATGCTGGCCCAGCCAGAGGGACACACACCAAGACAAATATCAACTGCAGCTGGAGGATCGTCAACTCGGTGAAAGACGCTCTTTGGTCTGCCCGAAACTTGTTGACCTTCCAGTGCAAAGAGTTGTCCCCAACCGAGTGTTGCAGACTGGCACATTCCAAGGTTCAGGACTGCGTGCTGAGGGTTGCACTAAAGCTTGGGGCCGCCGCAAAGGGGAAAGGTCACTGTCTAAGACCTTTCAGCCATAGTGCGCCAAGGGGCTGGGAATTGTATAGACTCCTTGGGCTGTGTGACGCACATTGAGTTTACGCAGTGAACACTACACGTATCACAATTGTACTGAAGCACCTCAGAGTGCAACATGATCTATGTAAATAACTTAAATAACATCGCACTGTCTGACTGTTTGTAATGACCATATCGAATTGTCTGTAATGTTCATTGATGGATTGAAGCACCTCATAATCTATGTTGAAACCTTGAATATGATTGCACTTTTTCTGATGGCCATTTTGAAATATTTTGTAATGTTCTTTCAGATATTTTATGAATAAAGTATATTTTTCAAAATAAATAAATAAATGCTGGCCCAGCCAGCGAAGCCCACATCCCGTGAATGAATAAAAAACACCTGGGAGCGGATAGTGTTCCCATTGCACCTGATGCCTTTGTCCTTCTAGGTGACAGAGGTTGGGGACTTGGAAGGTGCAGTTGAAGAAGAGACTTTGAGTTTTTAAATGGCAGGAGGGTCAGAAACCAGAGGGCAGAGATTTAAGATAATTGTCAAAAGAACCAGAGGGGAAAAGAAAATATTTTTACGGTGCGAGTTATGATGAGCTGGAATTCACTACCTGAAAGGGCGGTGGAAGCAGATTCAACAGTGGCTTTCAAAAGAAAACAGGATAAATACCTAAAAGGAAGAAAAACAGCAGGGCTACGGGGAAAGATCAGTGGGAGTGGATTAACTGGACAGCTCTTTCAAAGAGCCACCACAGACATAAGGGGCTGGATGGACTCTTTCTGTGCTCTAAGATTCTAAGTGATGGTATTTCAGGGCTGTCTTACCCAAATGTCTCTGCAGGAAGGCCAGAGAGGCCTTGTTGGTGATTTCGAGGCCCTTTTTAGGATCTATGGTCCCCTTTGTTTCGAACGCCAAGCTGAGCAATTGACCTGTTAGTAGTGTGAAATCCGTCTGGCTCTGATGTACTGAACCTCTGAAACAAAGCATAAACAGAACAAACACTAAGGACAGAAGAATCTTTTGGGAATAGGAGGAAGAGGCCGAGGGGTCCACAGTCCCGACTTTTTGACTAATGTCAAATCCGACATTCTCACCACATCTCAAAAATCCTCACTCACTCTCTCCGCAAGCAGTCGTCTCATCACCGATACATACTGCCTGTGTCAGTGGCCTTGCCTGGTACTGGATCAGCTGGCCATTCATCTCATTGCTGTGTAAGGAATTTTGTTGTGCACAAAAACAGCTGCTGCTTTTACCCACACACCAGTCGCTGGATAAGCAGCACTTTGAGTCATTTCTCGGAGGTGCAATATGGTGCAATGTTAATGGAAGTCTGTCATTCTTTCCTTGTGGCACAACTCAATCATAATTTAGGTGGAAGCTCTCACCACCCTTAAAAAAGGACTTGCATTTACATAGCTCCTTTTACAGCCATAAGATGTTGCAAAGCACTTTACAGCTAATAAAGTACTAATGAAATGCTTTTAATGTTCCTTCCAATTTCCCTCTGCTGTGAGCAATCTATGTGTTGCAACGCACTGTACCTTTAAAACTGCTGCATGGCCACACTTGCACACAAGGGCCAGAATGTTCCCTGCGTTCTAAGTTCATACTGCTGCACAGCCGCATACTTACACAGCGTAGAGGCAATATTGCTTCAAACTTCCAACTCGCTCGCTTGGTACCTGGAACCTTTCCCTATGGTGAACAATTTGCCTGTATCATTTACAAGAACATAAGAAATAGAAGGAGTAGGCCATTTGGCCCCTCAAAACTGCACTGCCACTCAATATGATCATGGTCTAATTCCAGTTTCCTGCCTGCGTCACCCCCCACCGCCCCCCTCCATAACCTTGACTCCTTTATAGATCGAAAAACTGTCCAACTCAACCCTGAATATATTCAATCACTCAGTTTCCACAGCTCTCTGGGATAGAGAATTCCCATGACTAATGATCCTGCGAGAGGAAAAAAATCCTCATCATTTCCATCTTAAGGGGGGACCCTTTATTTTGAAATTATGCCCCCTAGTTCAAGATTCCCCCAGCGAGGAAACATCCTCTCAGAATTACCCCGTCTAGCCCTCTCAGATGATCATATATTTCAAAAAGGTCACCTCTCATTCTTCTAAACTCCAAAGAATATAGGCCTAACATTAGGAGCAAGAGTAGGCTATTTAGCCCCTTAGGCCCATATGCCATTCAATTAGATCATGGCTGATTGGCACCTCAACTCCATTTACCAGCTTTAGCTCCATTTCCCTTGATACCCTAAAAGACCAAAATTTGATCTTGAGAGCTCCAATCATCCCCCAGCATCCACATGCTTTTGGGTGGGTGGGTGGGGGGGGGGAGTTCTAGATTTCTACTATCCATTGTGTGAAAAGGTGCATCCAGATTTTGCTCCTAAATGGCATACCTCAAACTTTAAGGTGATGTTCCCTTGTTTCTGTTTGCCCCACTAGAGGAAATAGTTTCTTCATAGCAACCCTGTTGTATCCTTTTAACATTTCAAATGCATCATAAACTCTTGCCCAATTCTGCTTCTCCAAAATAGCGCTACATATCCTTAGGTTTTACAAGAAAAATATAATGATACACTGTCTCCTTAGCAAGTCTCTGACTCCTGGTACACATTAGCGCTATTTTTAGGGTGAAGGTGTTCAGGAAGGTGTGTAAAGAAAAGGAACCTGCATTTCCATAATGCCTTTCATGGCTTCAGGATAGCCCCCAAAGCACTTTACAGCCATTGAAGTATGGCCACTGTAGAAACATCAGAAACTCAGCAGCCAATTTGCACACAGCAAACTCCCACAAACAGTAAAACAGTAATGACCATTTAATCTCGTTTTAGTGTTGGTTGAGGGATAAACGTTGCCTTTTATAGGGACATGTGGACCCTCATCCCCTCAGGTTGTGAAGGGATGCGCTGTAAATACTAAGTTATAAAAGAATCCAGCTATAAATAAGGAGTTATAAGATTAAAGAGAGAGTGATTCTCCTATGAAGAAGGGATTAAAAATTAAAAGCAGAGTTCATCTTCTGGACAAACGTTCAAGAAGTTTATAAACATGCCTCGGCATAATCGTATGCTCAAGATCAACTTCCTGTGGCATATCCTCTAACACATGGCATTTCCGGAAAAAAAACAGGAACTGGCCTTTACATCACCTCAGGAAGGCAATGGTAAATTATAAGATACTACAATCTAACAATGGATAACCTTAAGGATGACCCTAAATAATTTGTTAACTGAATCCTGGAAACTAGGTGTTGCAAGTGACCACTGTCTGCACCTCTCAGTGACCTGTTTAATTGAAAGATGTTGATGAAAAACAAAGGATGTTGTCCAGCATGAGTGCCAAACATGCTTTTTGCTAGTTTAGTTCTTTTATGGTATAAATATTGAACCACGCAGTAGGATTTTTAGATACGTTGGATTCACTCGAGTGTCTCAAGGTAAAGGTAGCTGCTGTAGTGTAGTGATGATAGTTCTCCCCTTAATTGGTAGAGAGATATATTGCTATACTCAACAGCTTTCCACTTGGGGATTTAAGGTAAATATTACTTTAAATATTGATGGATATCTTAAATATCTCTCTGCAACATGAATAAGACCTGGATTCTCTATTAGAAACAAGATTATGCTTATCTTTCCTAGAACTGTCAATGTTGTGATTGAATTACCATCAAAAGTGAATTGCATTTTCAGTTCTTTCATAAACTCTTACATAATTTAGAAAATATATTGTCTCATATAATCTTCTGTATCCAAACTTGAGAACCCATCTCCATACACTCTTCAGTGAAGAAGTACATTATTGAGGAGGTATGCCTCTTATAATCTAGCAAAAATTATTAAACTTAAAAAGGCTATCTGGAGGACGGTTTTATTCTCTGGTGGGTACTTTCCTTCGGGGAAAGTTAGATCAGTTTTTCAGACCCATTTAAGTATCCATGAGGCCTGTCTTTCTCAACCTTAATTAAGAATGATCATCTGAAAGGTACACCTGATCCAGAATAGTCCCAAAAAGGGACTAGGATTATAATCCACTCCAGGGTGCCCAAATTCCCAGCCTGTGCTAGTGTGGATGGACATCCACATTCTCTCCTTCACACTGCCCGAGTGAACATCCATAACCACACTCATCCTGCTAACCTCAGGCAGACAGACACATAGCCAGGGGCCACTCACAGGTACCAGCTCTCCCAGTTCCCGCACCCTCCCCTGCCCATCCGTACAGACAAGCCTCACAATCCTCTGTATGAAGAGGTTTCATCTGCCCCCGCTCTGAATTGCTCATATTTAACCTGGTGTCATTGGCCCCCAATTATTAACCCTTGAACTACTGGAAACAGTCTGCTTCAATTTACCCAGTCCCATTCTTCCATAACTTTAAACACTTCTATAATATCGCCCTGTAATCTGCATATGTTCCACTGGAAAAAAAGAGCCAATTATTATTCTTAAGTATTTGTGTTTCATCACAGCGAGCAGCATTCCAGAGAACCTGCGCTGGATCCCCTTTAAAGCCTTGATACTCAGTCTATTGCACACATTCCAATAAGACCTCTCCTCCCTATACTTACGCTATGGTGATAATCTTGATCTTATTGCCAGTAGATTGCAGCCTCTTCATCTTACTGATGCTGTCATCGGTCTGGAATTTAGCAGAGTTGACAAATAACAGAGGATTGTTATTTTGCACATTGGAATAAACATCATCTGGCAGTGGGAACATCCAGCCATCCAGAGCTATTGCACACCTGCAGGGCAAGAATATACATATAGTCAGCAAACGACACCGACGCACAAAAGGCGGGCAAAACACATTCTCACATATAAGTGAGGACCATTAATGAAGCCCAAAACACTATCTCTGGGCAGATTGCTCAATGCTGCCATTGGCTGGATGTGAATGAACATCTCCTCTGGAGGGGTGCGAAAGGAGCAGCACATTTGTCTCTCGTGTATCCACTCAAGCTGGTTTATAAATCGGATTTGATGCATCCTCACCTCTGTTACATGAGGGCCAATTTCTCCAATGTTCTCTTCAATGACTTCCCAAATCTCAACTTCCATCGTGGGATTTTTCCAGTGATGACGAAGGAATGGGTGATATACACCCAAGTCAGGATGGGTGTTCAGCTTGGGAAGGGAATCTGGAGGTGGTGGTGTTCTCATGCGTCTGCTGCCCTTGTAGGTGGAAGAGGTTCCAGGTTTGGGAGGTACTACCAAAGGAGCCTTTAGCCAGTGACTGCAGTGCATCCTGTTGATGGTACACACTGCAGCCCTGGTGCTGAAGGAAGTGGATGTTTAAGGTGGTGGATGGGGTGCTGATCAAGCAACTGCTTATTCCTAGATGGTGTCGAGCTTAGGATGTGTTGCAGCACACCCATATAGGCAAGTGAAGAATAGCCCGTTGCATCCCCAACTTGTGCTTTGTAGGTGGAGGAGTGGCTCTGGGGAGTCAGGAACTGACCTACTATTGGGTTGTGTGTCTAAAATCATATACCAGCCTCTAACTGAGGTTTTATTTAGGCTCATCTTTACCTCTTCACTCTTAGATTCTACATTTTATGAGACTAATAGCACCATGGAAGTCACAGCCTCTATGGATGTAAAATCATAGGTTCGCGTCTAAATCATTCCACGGCATTAAGCCAACATGACTCATCACGCAGCATTATCAGGATGAACTATTCCTGCTGAAAACGTTCTTCAATTACATTTCCACTGACATGATGACTGAAACCAAAGTATACACACTTGAACCGTGGGTCCTTAGCGACTGCCAGAATCGCTGTGGCGCCTCCAAACGAGTGACCCATCACCGCAACCCTCTCCAGATCAATGCAGCCCTGTGGAAATGAAGACCACTATCTCAGATTTCGTTCCATTCTGATCAGTTCCTACCCACAGCTGGGCAATGCAACCCCAAAACCACTGATTCTATCCCCAAGATCACTAATGTAGCTAGTCTCAGCCAGGGTTGATTCCAGACTCCATGGGTTGCCAGAGTCCTAACTGTGGACACCCATTCTACACAGTTGTTTGCACTGAGAGTCATTGGCCAACCTTGGACCCAATTCCCCAATCAATCCAAATCCATCTGTAATCTATTGTCTCCTTCCAAAGTCAATGGTGCTCAGTTTGCTGAAAAAATAACAGTGCTGTAAAATGCATGCTGTTATTATAGAATTATAGAAGCAATGATGCAGCACAGGAAACCATTCAGCTCATCATGCTGGCTCTTTTGTAGATTTATTCAATTAATTCCAATACCCTATTCTTTCCTCACAACCTTGCAATCATTTTTCCTTCAAGTATTTAAGTAGTATTTATCCAATTACCATTTGAAACACCATCCTGTCAGCAGTGCATTCCAGATCACAACACTTAGGCCATAACTTCCAAGCTCCAGGGTGGTGTAGCTGGGCGTATCCCAGAGATGCGTGGAGAACCCCACCTTCAACCCTCACATACGACTCCCCCAATGTTCCCAGGGGTCTCCCCTCACTGACTATCCCCTCCATGGGAGACCCCCTACCCTGATTAACCCCCAGCCCCAAATATCCGCCCCATGGGACTCCCCATCCCCCAACCTCTGAAACCCCAGGGGCTCCCCCGCCACAGCCATCAGGACTCCCCCCAGAACCCCCTCCAACCTCCGAACCCAAAGGGGACGTCCCCCTACAAATACCCACGCTAGACCAAACCTAACCCGACTTGCACCTGCTGCCGACTGGCCGGAACCACCCCCCTACCCCCGCCCTGCAAAACCGTCTGACTGCCCAGAACCATGCCCCACCCCTGGCTACTGCCTGGAAAACCCGCACCGCACTACCCTGCCGAGTGTCCGGAAACCACTCCCCCACCCCACCCGCCCACCCAACTGCCTGGAACTCGCACCCCAGCACCCCCCCCCAACCTGCCCAACAGCCCCCATCCACCCAACTGCCCAGAGCCCACCCAACCCAGCACTCTCTGACTCTGATTGCCAGTCCACGGAAGCTCCAGCCTACTGTGTTTCAAGTAAGTAGTTTATTGATTATAAAATGCTTTGAAACACCTTGAGGTCATGAAAGGTGCCATGGAAGTCTTTCTTTCATTTCATGCTCCCCAAGCCCACCGGTGACACTCCTGCTTTGTCCTCCTAATGCAATACCTCCCTGTACGTGAGGAAATGCATGTTCCTATTGTTTGGGGGAATAGCGGCAGCACCAGGGTCAGAATTTAGCTGAGAGAGAGATGTCTGGCTCCCAACATACCCACCTTCATAACGGAGAGGTCCAAGTCGCCAGGAAGGACATTTTTGATGAGCTTCCCATCGTTGATATCTGTAAGAAGGTTCAAAGCCCGGCTGCACTCCTCCACTCGCTGATGAAGCTGGAAGGGAGAAGGGACAGCAAAATAAATATATCTATATATAACTTTCCACAACTCATTTCGATGCAGCACCTTAATATTTCCTTAAAAGTGGGAACATACCAATTAGGAGCCACTAGGTCCACTGAGCCTGCTCCACTACTCAATAAGGTCATGGCTGATCTAATTTTAACTTCAACTTCCTGCCCATCTCTGATAACCTTTCACCCTCTTGCTTATCAAGAATTTATCTACCTGTGCCTTAAAGATATTCAAAGACTACCTCAATCACCCTTTGAGGAAGAGAATTCCAAAGTCTCACAACCCTCAGAAAAAAAATTCCTCATCTCCATCTAGGAACTGTGCAGAAACCTGGAGATTTAAGGGTCGATGTCTACAGATTATTAAAAGCTAGCATACTGGTGCAAAAGTAATCAAAAAACTAGTGGAATTTTGGATTGTAGCTCAAGGCACTAGAATACAAAGAGGGATACATTGTGTTTTAGTAGCACACATTCTTGGTGAAACCTCACCAGAAGAACGGAGTTCAGTTTGGACACCACACCTCAGGAAAGATATGGAAGATAGGAACATAGCAGCAGGAGTAAGCTATTTGGTTCTTCAAGCCTGCTCCGCCATTCATAAGATCATGGCTGATCTAGTTGTGGTCTCAGCTCCACTTTCCTGCCTGCCCCACATAACCCTCAACTCCCTTGCCTAATAAAAATATGTCCAATTCTGCCTTGAATAATTTCAATGACTCAGCTTCCACTACTTTCTGGGGAAAAGAATTCCATGCACCAGCAGCCCTTTGGAGGAAAAACATCCACTCATCTCGGTCTTAAAATGGAGTCCTCTTATTTTTAAACCACGACCCCTAATTTTCATCTCCCCCACAAGAGGAAATATCCTCCAAGTATCCACCTATCAAGTCTCTTCAGGATCTTATGTGTTTCAATAAGATCACCTCTTATTCTTCTAAACTCCAATGGGCATAGGCCTAACCTGTTCAACCTTTCTTCATAAGGCAACCCCGTCATCCCAAAAATGATGTCCAAATGAACCTTCTCTGAATTGCAACTGATATTGTCTTTGAAAAATATTAAAGTGGCTGGCGAATGATGACTGTGGGATTAGACTGCATGGCTCCTTTGAAGAATACATTGATGCAGACTAGATGGGCCGAATGACCACTTTCCCTATCTGTTCCACATTTCTTTATGCTGTAGTATTGAAATCTGCCACCAGATGTCAGGGACGCTGCATTTCCTGCAGATTCTTCTCCAATCTGCTTGACCTCAGACAGCCAGGACCGTTAAATTTTGGATCACGTATGTATCACCTCAGGGGTAAAGGCAGTCAAGCTTTCACCTTACCTAGATGTATGGTACTTAGGAGTCATCAAATTTGGTATCACAGTTAGACAGGATTCACCAGAATGATACCAGGGCTTAAAAGGTTAAATTACGAAGACAGTTTACTTTGCATTTGTTTGAGTCCAGCAGACCGAGGAGCAATCCAATTGAGGTATTTAAAACGTTTAAAATAATCCAAGGGTTAGTTACAGAGAAACTATTTCCTCAGGTGGGTGAATCAAATCAAGGAGCACAATTTTAAAATAAAGAAGCTTTCCTTCATACAAAGGACCGTGGACATCTCAAATGCTGAAGCTCAAGAGGCCAGAATTACTAGAGAGCAGCTAAGGGTTCTGGAATTGGAGGAGATTAGAGAGATAGGGAGGGGCAAGGCCAAGGAGGGTTTTGAAGATGAATAGAAATTTTAAAATCAAGGTGTTGATTAACCAGGAGATATTGTAGGTCAGTGAGTAATGGGTGAATGGGACATTAACAAACTGTGTTACCTGTGGCTCAGAGGGTTGCACTATCACTTCTGAGTCAGAAGTTTGTGGATTCAAGTCTCACTCAAGAGATTGCAGCACAAAAATAAACTTGAAGCTTCACTAAAGTAGTGCTACAATGTTGGAAGCACTGCCTTTGGATGAAACATTAAACAGAGGCCCTGTTTGCTCTCCCAAGTGGGTGCAAAAGAACCTAGATCACTATTTCAAAGAAGTGCAGGTGAATTCTGTCTGGAGTCATGCACCAAAATTTCTCTCTCAACCATCACCGCCAACACAGATTACCTAATCATTATTGCATTGCTGTTTGTGTGCTTCTGTGTCCAAATCGAGGGCTATATTTCCTACATTACGAAAGTGACTGCCCTTCAGCAAAATACTTCATTGGCAGTAACACACTCTCGGACGGCCTGAGGTTGTGAAAGGTATTGTATAAATGCATGTATGTCTTCTTTTTAACCTCTGCCAATAAGGTAAGTGGAAGCAGCATTTTACAAAACAGCATAAGGCAGAGTTAGACATATCTTTATTGGGCAAGGGAGTCGAGTGTTATGGGGGGCAGGCAGGATAGTTGAGCTGAGACCACAACCAGACCAGCCATGATCGTATGAATCGTGGAGCAGGCTCAAAGAGCCAAATGGGCTAAAGTCTAAATGGGCCCTTTGAGTTCCAAATTTGCTGTCAGATGTCAATTGAGGGGCTGCAGACATTCCGGCTGTGTCAGTTTTTTCCAAAGTTTAAAATTATCCCCCAAATATGATTGGTAACTGGACCAAGAGTAACATTCTTGTATGGAAACGTAACCAAGGAGTTGAGGAACAAATTTCCTGAAACATTCAGTGCCCCTCCCCAATGCCAAGACTGAAACAGGGGTAATCAAGGGAGCAACTCAGCTGGATCTCCATTTTAGTTCTTGGATTTTAAAAACAACCTGTTTATTCCTGAGGGAGTATTCTTCCCCGGCTGTATCCAGTTTCCTATATGAGAGCCATTCTTCCTCCAGCGCAGGTGGGCTGGCTTGGCGTGATCCAGGTTCCTCGGGGAATTGTTCTATTGGAGTTGTTGTTCGAATTGGCTGCTCCAAATCCTCAACAGGAGACTTGAAAAAAAAGGTGGCGCAAGCCGATTCATCTCTGATTCAAAACACAATGAGAAAGAGAGATAATCGCAATAAACCCTTATAAATAGTAAAGTTGCCTTTACAATGTCCAAGTACTCCCAGGACAGGTACAGCACAAGTTAGATACAGAGTAAAGCTCGCTCTACAGTGGAAAGAGCAGAATTTAAGACATTCAGAAGGCCTGAATCACAGATCAGGATACATGAAATAGAAGTTGTGGATCTAGTTTAGCAAGACAGTGAACTCCAACCACAGGTATTTCAAAAGAATAGCCTGAATCTACTTACACAACCCACACACCCACACTAGCCTCGTGAATGTTCAAAATTTCCACTCAACAGGCCAACAACACATTGTTCTGTCTCAAACACTCCCAGGGAAGGTACAGAACAGATTAAATTCAAAAGTAAAGCTCTATTTATCTACATTGTGTTAAGGGGTTTAACATGGCATGCAGTTCAGGACACATCACATAGTGCAAGGCCCTACACAGTAACAATCCTTTGGCAGCCTCTCTAGAATGGTGATAGGCTCCTCGAACATATTTGAGTACTGCAAAAGAGCCTCCTCACAGACACTGACCTGTGCTCGACAGCAGCAATGACAAACCCCTGAGATGCCATCTCGTTGCAGACAGTGGAGTATACGGTCCTGTCATAAGAAACAGAATGTAACAGTGAGATGCACCAGCACTGTGATCCTCCTCCCAGATCCTAACACATCAGTACTGGCTGCCTTCTCGCCAATGAGGGCTCTCAAAAGGAAGGAGGCAGTACAGAGGAAATTTCCATCATATTTGTACAGTGAGAAGATGCAGTGCCCTTAATTCAGGAAAGGAGTGACTGAGACCTACAGACCAGGAACACACTACCATATGGAAAGAAAAGAGGCTGTATGACATGGATATGTCATTAGAGCGAAAACAGTGAAAGTGGGCAAGAAAAAGTATAAACAAGAGAGAAAAAAAGTAAGGGAAGAGAAAGAAACAAAGATGGATAATGAGATGATAGATCAACAATTGAATCCCTCATCATTTCTAGAACACAGGCTGAAGAAACCCTTTGGTGGAACTAAATGAGGAGGGGAGTGTGGGGGGTTGGAGGGCTGGCGGGGCGGGGGGGTGCAAACTGACAGAGGAGGTTAAAGTTCAGATATGAAAACCAGTTGTCACTGGGATTGGCACTCTACCTGAAAGCCCCAAGACCGTGAGAAAATATGATCAGCGGATACTTCTCTGCAGCTCTGAAAGGAGCGCCCCATCTAACCGGGACTTCATAGTAGCCTGAAGGATTATAAAAGTGGTGCATGAAAAGTTTACGCTGGTTAACAAATGTAAAATTCCATTATTTATGTTTGTTTCTCTTCTAGTCTTCCAAAATATCTCATGGCCGGTGGAATGAATACTTTGGTCCATACTATAATTTCATCTTAAAATCACAAAGATTTAAGATGTATCTTATTTGGATCTAAATGGCGATAATTTATACCATTATAATGATGCATCAAAGTCATCATCAGTCACTATCCATGAGCATTTCTTCTATATGGACTATCTCCCTTTATCCTTCAGCATTGGTTAAGTTGCGTTGCTCTCTAGACCTCCAGCCATGGCCTACCCGTCTGCTCAAATGTCCCATGTCATGCGTTGTCTCTTTCTCTCCACCTCTTGTCCAGTGAGAGAAAGCTGCCTTACCTCAGCTTCTGTGCTGCAGCTTTTTAATTTGAATGGAACTATCAATCCTGTGAGGCTAGCTGACCAGCTTTGCTCATCCACTGCTGAAACCCATGCTGTATTACCTCTTATCTTGACTATTCCAATGCTCTCCCACATTGCAAAGTGTAATGTACATTGTAAACTCGAGTTCTTCCAAACCTCTGCTGGCCATGTTCTAATTCACACCAGGTCCCATTTACTCATGACCCCTGCACTCAACACCTGCATTGGTTCCTGGACCGACCATAACTAGATTTTAAAATTCTCACCTGTGTTCAAATTCCCCCATGGCCCCTTCCTGTCTATATAGGCTTGATCAGCCTGACAACCCCTTCAAGGTATCTCCAGTCCTTGCACATCCAATTTTCAACACTCCACCACTGGTAGCCATGCCTACAGCTGCTTGACCCCAATAGCTGAAATTCCCCTATTAAACCTTTCTGCCTCTGTTTCTTCTCCTTTAAGGAGCTCCTTAAAACTGGTCTCTTTGACTTTTGATCACTGAGCGTAACATCTCGTTATGTGGCTTGATGTGAAATTTGGTCTGATAACATTTCTGTGAAATGCCTTGGGATGTTTTATGATATTAAAGGCACTGTACAAAAACCCAGGGCCAAGGGGGGAAAAAAAGATAAAAATTGGGAAAATCATTTTCTGACTCACTCAAGCGATTGAAATCATTCCAGGAGATCATGGACCACACTTAACTAGTAAAGCTTTTATCTATGTTTTATAATACAGACCCAAGTCCCATTATTCCACTTTACAGCATCCTTAAAAAATCTCTAGACACTCCAAAACGTTTTACAGCCAATGACGTACTTTTGTACTATAGTCAGTGCTGTAATGTAGGAAACGTGACAGCCAATTTGCTCACAGCAAACTCCCACAAACAATGAAATAAAGACCAAATAATCTGTTTCAATGATGTTGGTTGAGGGTTAAACATTGATATTCTAGTCAAAGAGAACATTCCTGCTCTGCTTTGAACTGCGCCATGGCACCTTTTGTATCGACTTGCGAGAGCAGGAGCCGCCTCGGTTTAATGTATTACCCAAAAGGCAGCACCACTGACAGTACAGCGCTACCTTGGTACTGGCACCGCATGTATCAGCCTGGATTTTGTTCTCAGTCTCTAGAGTGGGACATGAACCCCACAACTTTCTGACCCAGAGGTGACAGCATTAAGCAGTAAGCCACAGTTAACACCTTAAATGGTGCAGGGTCAGCACAGCAAAGGCACAACTGAATCCACACCAACTTCTAGACATGGTCATTGGATCCATGAGGGGTGCATAGTAACTGATAACAACAGGTGCACCTGAAGTACGAAACTCCACTTGGTCCAACAGCCACTTTGAGAACATACCAAGAGCGCCTTATAAACAAGCTTCTCTGGTCTATGATCGCTGCATGAGTGACTCTTGTTCTTTGGGTGGTCCTGCGCAAGCCTCCTGCTTTGGTAAACCCCCACCCCTGGATGTGCCCCATCTCCCTGCTGGGCACATTCCCCAGCTTGGGAACTTCTGCTCTAATCTTTTGGTTGTGAAGCTCACCATCCCACTTATATTGTTGAACCATTCTCACCAAATGCCAAATTGAGTATAGGGGCGCACCACCTCTTGTTCCTCTCCAGGTAATCTGCAAGGCCTCCACAGTACTCGTATCGGGGAATCCAGGGTGGGTGCTTCAGCTGCTCACTGGCCTCACAGGGATAATATAAACGGAAGAAACTTCCCTGAAACAAATTAAATGATGTTCTGCTTTAGGAATGAATTGATTGTAAGGACAGCAAGCGACAGAAAGAAAAGCCTTGCATTTCTGCAGCACCTTTCACAACCTCAGAGTGTCCCAAAGCACTTTACAACCAAATGAAGTACTTTTAAAGTACACTTACTTTTGTAGGAAATGTGGTAGCCAATGTGTGCTCAACAAGTTCCCACAAACGACAATGTGATAATGATCAGATGATTAGTTTCGCACGATGTTGGCTGAGGGATAAATACTGGCCAGAACACTAGGGAGTACTCTCTTGCTCTTCTTCAAAATTGCCGCAAAGTATCTCATACCTCTATTTGAGGGGGCAGACAGGGCTTCGAGTTAACATCGCTTCAAATCAATCCATGAAATGGCCCCACAGGAATCTCCAGCTCTCAGATTGTGTGTTTGTTAGACATCTGATTTTGATTTCATCCAATTCATGTGCTTTTCCAGTTAGTATTCTGTATGGTGTATTTCTACCATTTCAAAGGACAGGTTCTTCAGTGCACCACATTTCTTCCAACTGTGACAAAAGAACCAAGGCCCAAAACTTTAAGAACCAGCGCAACCTCCCTTCAGAAAATCAAAGTCAGCAACTTTCTTCGTGTTTTTCATAAATTGTTCTGCTGAAACCTCCAGTGGATTAGGATATGGTTTCTTAATAAGTTACATTAAGGACATGAAATGGGCATCAAAGCTGACGCTGAAGGGGCAGGGAAGTCGTTTTTGCAAGATTTGTCTTTTGCAATTCTTCACGTTTCTTTGCACAACTTAACAAGAACTAAATTTATCAATGCTAATGTTTATTTTAGGTGCCAAGTATAAGAATAAAAAGCACATTAAGTTATAACACAGGGTAGATACAGAGCAAAATTATCTCTAAACTGTCCCATTAAACATTCTCAGTGTAGATACAACACATGTTACATCAGAGCAAGGCTCCCTCTACACTGTCTTATCTGATCTGATGATGCAACCTTCCACAACAGCACTTCTGATATGTCCTGATTATCCACCACAGTGGATGAGAGCGGCCGCAACCATGTTTGACCCATTTCCCTCACTTCTGCTCTCTCCCCTTCCCCCTCCATCCCAGGACTGTGATAGGGTTCCCCCTTGTCCTGACCTTCCACTCCACCAGCCTCCAGATTCAACAGACCATCCCTCACCATTTCCACCATCACCAGCATGATGCCGCAACCAAACAGCCCCCCTCCCCACGCCTGTCAGCATTTAACAGGGACGCTTCCCTTCATGACACACTGGCCCACTCCTCAATCACCCCCACCACCTCGTCCCCTTCCCACACAATCACAGGAGATGTAAAACCTGCCTTTTTACCTCCTCCCTCCCCAAGGCCCCAATCACTCCTTCCAGGTGATGCAGTGATTTACCTGTACTTCTTTCAATTTACTATACTATATTCCCTGCTCACAGTGTGGTCTCCTCTATATTGCTGGCCATTTTAATTTACCGCCTTATTCTCACACTCACATCTCTGTCCTTTGCCTGCGGCAGTGTTCCAGTGAAGCTCAATGCAAGCTCAAAAAACAGCACTTCATCTTCTGATTAGGCACTTTACAGCCTTTTGGAGTCAACAATGAGTTCAATTTCAGACCATGAACTCTTTGGTTCGGTTCTTATGCCATGTGCCGATCTGAATCTTGTTTTCATGTTTTTAAACTTTCGGATAGAGCTGTTCATTATTCTGGCATTCGCACCTACTCTGGACAAATGCTTTGTTTCTTTACTACAACTATTACCATTCCCTTTTGTTTGATTACATTGTTGTCATTTAATCTCTCCTGCCCTGAACCCTATCCCAGACCTCTTACGCTCTTCCATTCCCCCTCCAACCTTTTCAATGACATAGAATCCATCACGTTTTTAATCTTTCTTCAATTCTGAACAGTCACATTTGACTTGAAATATTAATTTTGTTTTTCTCTCTCCACAGATGATGCCAGACCTACTGAGTAGTTCCAGCGCTTTGTTTTTATTAAGAGTAAAGTTCCTTCTAAACTACCTGAACAAACACTCTCGGAGAAGGTGCAACGCATGTTAGATACAGAGCAAAGCTCTCTTTACTCTGTCCCAAACAAGCTTTACGCTATCCCAAACAATCCCAGGCAGGTAGAGCACAGGTTAGATAGAGTAAACCCCTCTACACTGCCCCTAACACTCCCAGGGCAGACACGGCATGCATTAGATGCTGGAAGGAGCACAGTTTGAGTCCCAAGACAAGGATCACGTGGTACAGCAGGGAAAAGAGGTTGAGGCTATGGTCTAGCAAGACATTAAGTTTTGATGAGTCAGCTCTACCCAGAGATATTACAAGAATGTAGCTTGAATCTCCTGACAGCACAGAAAACCACTCTGGCCTCGTGAGAAATTTTCAATAAACAGCATGTTTCATTTCCCTCATCAAGCTTCCCCTCCAGCCCCAAGGTGCTGGCTTGTCCATCAGCTTCAGCTGCTTCCCCATACCTCAGCCATGCTTTGTGCGAGAATCTAGGAAGCAGCCATTAGCAGATTACTGAAATTCTTAAGGATTCTACTCAATCCTCTCTCTCCTCCCCACGTCCTTTCCAGCAGGAGTCACTCGATAGCGGTAGGAATCCCTGCCTGATTTTCCCATCCCTAACTCAGGGAACTGGGATCAACTTTATTCCCCCCCTGGAATCTCAGAAAAAGACTATTCAGCCCACTGAACCTGCTCCATCGCTCTGAAAGAACTATCGACTTACTCCCATTTCTCTTTTCAATTAGAGTCAGCTTATCGGAAACTACTTTGTTATCTTTGATGCTACACGATAGAACCTTAATAAATCTATTTACCTTCAGCTTTTAAAAAAAAAACAGCTTTAACGACATTTCCTCCCAGTTTTGAGCATTTTGTGTATATTGGACCTTAGATCTCTCTCTGCTTCTCTACTTTTGACCTTTTCCCATGTAGCGTATGTTTCCTTTCCTTATTTATTTCCCCTAAAACCTACTGTTTCACATTTCTCCCCGTGAGGCTGCACACCGACACCCAGCTGAGGTCAGTCAATCAGCATGTTCTAGGAAGTTGGGGCTTGTTCAGTTTGTGTGTTGTTACCACAATGGGCAATACATTTAGTTATGAAACTCAGCAATTTCATTTACATAAAACACAGTGATCACTCAGCACAAAATAACCTCTTCTAGCCAACCAAAATGGCCAAGATAACAAGCTCACAAACCTCAGAGCAACAAGGTTACAATTGTGATGACTCAGCTCCACTGCCTCACTTCAAGGGGTGACTGGTGTACAATTTAGTTTAGTTGTTCCAGAAAAATATACCCCACAGTCACTCTTCCTGGATCCAACTGGCTCATGTCAAACACATTTCTAACACTTGCAAGCTCAGTGTAAACAGGGAATCATTTTGACAGTTTGGGACTTGCCACATCTGTAATAATATTTCATTTTTGGGGGGTGGAAGAACATCAATTTTTTAATTGTTTGCTACGGATTTCTTCATTGGGACCCTTTATGCAAACCAGTCTTGCAGGGTTTTCAAACCTAAGTTTAGAATCAACTCACCAGCAATTTATGAATTATTTCATCTTTCCTCATTTACACTGGGTTTGCATCTCGCCATTTGGAGCTTGGCTCTTCAACTGATGTTTCAACAAATAGGAAAGAAAGAAAATCTCCACAATAACGAAAACCTGTGATTACAACTTTTGGGACACATTACTCTTCTGGGAATCTGATTGGTTTGTTCAAACCATGTCTTTTACCAATATGAATGACCAATTGCAACCACATCACTCCACAATTATTCCAGTAATTTGACTGGTCTGTGGAACAAGAGTGGGGCCACAGCTGAGTCAGAAGGTCATGGGTTCAAGTTCCACTCCAGACACACGAGCACATAATCCAGCTGACACTTTCAGTGCAGTACTGAGGGAGCGCTGCACTGATGGGGTTGCCGTATTTTGGATGGGATCTTGTTATGTGCAAACTGGTTGCACATTTCCCTACAGTTGAACAGTGACCTCACTTCAAAAAGAGCTTTGGGGCATTCTGAGGTTGCAAAAGGAGTTACATAAATACAAGGCCTTTATTTCCACCTTTAGCAGTAGGAGTGTGGCCAAGAGGGAACAGCGAGCCTAGACCACACTCCGTCCTGTCAATCATGGAGCAGACTATACTGACTATAATCACAAAAACAGAGAGACTTTGCCACACACATTTCACAATCAGGGACCCAGACTTCAAACATTGAAGTGGAAGTGAAATTTAAACGATCAAGACGTAAAATTAAACAGGAGTTGGCTCAAATGTTAAGAATTTGCACATTTCCTTTAGTTTACATAAAGCGGTTTAAATAATCGGGTGTAGTCTACCTACCTTCCTTTCTATTATCATTATTAGTCAAATTGTATACCAATAAAATTCATAAGCGTCAGACAGCATCCTGCGCCTTCACATCACGGTCTAAAAAATAGTTAGGATAGTCAGACAACAGATCAGTCATGATTTCATTGAATGGCGGAACAGGCTCAAGGAACTGAATAAGGTCGATGGGGCTGAATGTAAGCACCTGTTCCGATATTCTTTGAGTGCCAAAAGTAAAAAGAGCATCTAGCTTACTCCATTGATGCCCAGATTTGACTACTACACACATGTAGTCTATCACTAGCTCACCACAACCTTCTCAAGGGCAACTAGGGATGGGCAATAAATGCTGGCCTAGCCAGCGACACCCATACTCTTCGAACGAATAAATCAAAACACCCCACCCTTACCCTACCATTACATCAACAGTCTTGAAAAACTATTTCGCTGTTGAAGGTTATGTGGTTTTTAGTTTTAGTGTGTATAAAGCAGGAAGCAGAATTGGGTTAGTGATTGTGCCAACAAGACAAAACTGCATCCCTTTTTGCTCCTCAGATAAGACACAAACAAGCGAGTACACTAGCTAGGGCGTTCTGAGCCCTACACATCATCCATGTGCCGCTGAGTTGGCCAAATAGTAATGGTGGTGCTGAAATTGGCCTCACTGAGCAGGGAGAGAGGGGTGAGAATCTAAAACCAGATATCTCATGGATGCAGTGCCTGTTATTCAATTGTGGTTTTCACTCAAAGAGGAGCAAAGTCCCCGGAATTCCTACAGCCCCATCAGGAACCGATCTCACACCATACCTCTCACAACATCCCTGCACAGCATGGCAAAGTACTAATACACAGGCCACAGCGTGGGCCTCCCACTGGGTACATGGTTCCGCAGTACAGAAACTACAAGTGATTTCGCATAGTGATACAAATCCAACAACCATGGGGTCACCACTGACCAGAAACCCAACTGGACCAGCCACATAAATACCATGAATATTGCAGCAGGTCAGAGGGTGAGTACTCTATGACATGTGACTCTCCAAAGTCACTCCACTACCTACCAGGCATAAAATCAGTAGGGTGATGGACAGTCTCCACTTCCCTGGATGGGTACAGCTGCGACAACACTCAAGAAGTTGTACACCATCCAGGACAAAGCTGCCCACTTGATTGTCATCTCATCCAACAACTTAAACATCCACTCCCTCCACCATCTACAAGATGCACTGCAGCAACTCCCTAACATTTCTTCAGCAGGACTTCCTAAACTTGCAACCTGTACTGCCTAGAAAAAAAAGGGCATCATGTGCATGGGAACACCATCACCAAGTTCCCCTCCAAGCCGCATACCATCCCAACTTGGAATTATATTGGCCGTTCCTTCATCATCGCTAAATCAACATCCTGGAACCCCTAACGGCACATTCATCACAGAGGTAGCAGATGTTTAAGGCAGCACTACCACCTTCCCAAGGGCAATTAGGAATGGACAAAAGTCAGCCTTAGCAACGACACAAACATCCCAAGAATTAATTTAAAAAATGAATTTCTACACATGTGCATAGATGTTACTGCCAGTGTACCATTACGGAAAGCCTCAATAGCAGCGAAAGCACCAGCCTCTTGCTTGATAATTAATTTAGCCTGCCTGCCTGATTGGCTCCCCATCCATCATCTTAAACATCCAATCCCTCCATCACCAATGCACAGTGGCAGCCGTGTGTACCATGTATAAGATGCACTGCAACAACTCACCGAATGGCAACATCTTCCAAACCTGCGACCTCTACCACCTAGAAGGACAAAGGCAGCAGACACATGGGAACACCTACAAATTCCTCTCCAAGCCAAGCACCATCCTGATTTGGAACTACACTGCCATTCCTTCGTTGTTGCTGGATCAAAGTCCTGGAACCCCTTCCTCACAGTACTGTAGGTATGTAGGTACAAGGAAGATACAAGAAGGTTGCTCACCATCAGCTTCTCAAGGACAATTTGGAATGGACAACAAAGACTGGCCTTCCCAGCAACAGAGGAACATAAGAAACAGGAATAGGTGTAGACCATTCAGCCCTTCGGGCCTGCTCTGCCATTCAATAAGATCTTGTATTTTGATTTCCACATTCCCATCCAACCTGGATAACCTTTGATTCTCCTGCCTAACAAGAATCTATCTACCTCTGCCTTAAAAATATTCAATGACCCCGCCTCCACCACCTTCACAGGCAATGGGTTCCAAAGTTGCACAGCCCTCAGAAAAAATTTCTCCTCACCTCTGTCCTAAAAGGGCGACCTCTAATTTTAAAACAGAGCCCCCTAGTTCTGGACTTACCCACAATAGGAAACATCCTTTCGACATCCACTTTGTCAAGGCCATTCAAGATCTTGTACACTTCAATTGAATCACCCTTCACTCTTCTAAACTCTGGTGGAAACAAACCCAGTCTATCCAACCTTTCCTCATAAGACTACCCACTCATTCCAGGTATCAATCTAGTAAACCTCTTTTGAACCGCCTCGAACGCATTTACATCCTTCCTTAAATAAGGAGACCAAAACTGCACACAGTATTCAAGATGCAGTCTCACCAATGCCCTATATAACTGAAGGGTAACATCCTTACTTTTATGTTCAATCCCTCTCGTAGTAAAGGATAGCATTCCATTAGCCTTCTTAATTACTTGCTATACCTGCACACTAACTTTTTGTGACTCATACTATAACACCTAGATCCTTCTGCACCTCAGAATTATGCAGCCGTTCTCCATTTAAGTAATACTCTGCTTTTTTGTTCTTCCTGCCAAAGTGAACAACTTCACATTTTCCCATATTAAATTCCATTTGCCAGATCTTTGCCCCTCACTCAACCTATATCCATCTGCAATCTCCTCTCATCCTCTTTACAACATACTTTCCTACCTATCTTTGTCTCATCTGCAAATTTAGCTACCATGTCTTCAATCCCCTCATCTAAGCCATTGATGTAAATCATCCACATCCCATAAAAGAATTTTTAAAAATTACTAGATAACAAAAACACAATTCCCCCAAAGGTTTATTAAATATAACTGCTTACTGAAATACATAGTTCCACCTTACCTGCCTTGTGTGATCAGCCATGATGTCTGTGCAGCCCACTTTATGGGGCCCGTTTGCAGGAGGCAGTTCCAGTGATTGCACCCCTCCCATGATTCTGTGGATTGTAGAGCTAGATCCACTCCCTAGAATGTAAGGAGCAAACATATGTTGACTGTCTTGCCTTGTCGGCAAGTAATTACGACAAAAAAAACTGAACCATTTCTGGCTCAGAAGCTAAGCTTTATCCTATTCAGTGCGATTGCTGCAAGATGTAATTTTGTCCGTGTATGTCTACAAAAGGTTTTCAAAGCCCTCATGAACCCCATCACCTGAAGGATTGAGAGTGCAGCTTCCAACAGATTCCCCCTGCACTAAAATGCAGCAGTAGAAACATTTGCCTTCTTTTTAGCCTAACTCTCTCCATCACTTTCCTCCAAGACATGCCCTTTTCCATTAATTTATGATCAGGTCACCACTCCTCTAAACTTTCCTCTGTAATTCCTCCAAATCTTTGAATACAACTGAACTTAAATTTACGCTACTCTTCCCAGAGACATTAATCTCTTCCCTTGGTAGACTCTCTTTCCGCAATGCTTACCCAGCAGTATCACCTTTAACCTGTGAGTCTGCACAGCAAAGACCAATGGAATATTTGGCTGTGGAAGGAATCAAAACTTGAGCCCAATCTCCCTCACAACATCTGTGCTCACACACCCCTCCCAGTAAGGATTATTGAATAGTGAGTAGGAGTGAGAACTGTGACCAACTTTACCCTCCCTAACCCAGTGATTCTGAAACAAAATGCAGCAACTCTTCAAATCGAAGATCAGATAACACCACCAACCAGGGATGGAAACCTGGGGCTTGGGTTCAAAAGGATCACTGGATAAAGCTGGCATTGGGGCAAAGAAGTGTTTAGAATAAAATGGAAAGCAATGCTTTCAGACCCACTGTCCATCAGGTACCCAGAAATTTCCAGGGCAAAGCCTAGCACTGGGCATCACTAAATTCAACAGTTTCTTTGATTCTCTATATTGCAATAAAAACATTAAATAAAATCCCAACAGCTGGGTTACTGACGTACCAGGCAGAGAGAAGATTTTCAGCAAGTATGATTCACTCAGTTAGCTGCGTTCGATGCACTAACCACAATACCCAATGAAACAGTGGCACACAGGGACTCCTCCTGACAAGTCTATACAATAAAGATATTTATGATTTTTTAAAGCCAAGACTAACAAGGGATACAGACGTAAGCATGAATCAACTTTACACATTTTCATTCTCTTTTTTCAAAAGAGAAACCATAAGCACAATAGCGCAACATGTAATATTCTCGTAACACAAGGAGACACCTTCAAAACAATTGACGGCGGTAAAAGAAAAAAATGCCTAATACTTAGAGCTATTTATGGGAGTGAAGGATAGAGCGACAAAGGTTAGGCTGGAACAAAAACAGAAAAATGCTGGGAAAACTCAGCAGGTCTAACAGCACCTGCCTCTAACGGACTCGAAACATTAACTCTGTTTTCCTCTCCACAGATGCGGCTAGACTTGCTAAGTTTTTCCAGCACTTTTCTGTTTTTGTTTCAGATTTCCAGCATCCGCAGTATTTTGCTTTTATTATAAAAGTTAGGCTGGTCTGTCCCCATGTTGCAACTTCTCTGCATATCTCAGTTCGGACTGCACCAGCTGTAAACAGCAGCATCAACACGGAACACAATAGGTAAAACATGTTATTTTTGCGTTTGGATACACAGACCCGTTTCACAAATCTTGCCACAATTAGCAACATACATATGATGTGTTTAAATCGTATATTCTGCTTGCAACAAAGCTGTTCCCCCTACTCTTCCGAGCCTGGACAATGCAATGCCCCCTTACTCCTTCCCTCTCAACCTTCTCCCTTCCTCCCCAGCAGTCTCTCCAGTTATTGTTTGTTTGGAAACAAATCAACATATTCTTGATGATGTCACTATCCCTTTCGAAACACAGGGCACAGAAGCACATTGTAGTCAAATATGCGCAACGCACTTAAATCAGATTCGGTTTGTAAAAGTTCCTCTCGAAAGCAGAAACTGAAAGTTTCCTCCAAAACTTCAGCCAGTTTTTCCCCCAAAATCAACTTTTTGGAAGCTGTTGCTAGGAAACCCTCTCCTCTCCTGCCTAGTTGGTGGTAATGCTACTGCCCATCTCCTAACCCAAACTTACCTGCAGCTTTCCTGTCTCACTGCCCCCAGACAAAGCGCTGTACAGACCTGTCTATCCCCAATGGCCCTGGCTCTTCCTCGCTCCAGACTGAGCCTGCCTCCCCCGCGGGGCACGCCGGGGGTTGTAGTTTCCCAATCACCACCTCGCTCCAGCCGCTGTGGACAAAGGACTACAGCCCCCACAGTGCATCACGCCGCCTCCCTGCCCAGCCCATCGCCGCTGAGCGGGGACAGGCGTGCAGCAGCGCCCCCTCTGGGCAGTTTAGGGGAACGTCCTTCTTCCCATTTAATTTACAATTTAAAGTTTATTTTTCAGGAGCCTGTGCTGAACTTTTTAGATCTCTGCTGGAGTATGGTGTACAGTTCTGGGCACCCCACTTTAGGAAGCATGTGACCGCATTGGCAAGAGCGCAGAAGAGGTTTACAAGAAGTGTTCCAGGGAAGAGAAACTTCAGTTCTGAAGATAGATTGGAGAAGTTGGAACAGTTCTGCTCGGAGAGGAGAAGGCGAAGTAGAGATTTGATAGAGGTGTTCACAATCATGAGGAGGCTGGACAGATTAGATAAGGAAAAACTGTCCCCGTTAGTAAAAGCATCGAAAAGGAGGGCACAGATTTAAAGCGATTTGCAAAAGAAGCAAATGCGATGCGAGAAAAAAGATTTTCACATAGCAAGTGGTTCGGGTCTGGAATGCAATGCCTGGAAGTGTGGTATTCAGGAGATGAATTACATAATATTGCATAGAATGTACTGTGTAGAAACAGCACAACTGGTTCATTCGCCTAATGTTCACGCCCCACTAACTTCCTCCCACCTTTCTTGGTCTAACCCTAGCTTAACCTTTTTTAAAAAATGACCTGTAATCAAATCCAGGTCCTTGGCAGATGAGACCTCCAAATCCTAACCACTAGAGCACCAGAATGCACGACCTAAAATGGTACTGAACTATATAGACCAGGAAAGCCCCAGGTTGGATGCTTTGAGTTACCTTCTCTCAGCTTGAGCAATAGTAGAAACTCCATAGAACAGTAAGGAATTGATCTCAGGAAGGGGAGTAACCAGCCAGGGCTCCCACAGATGACTGCTATCTAATAACACCTGTTGCAAAGTATACATGAATGGTCGCCAGGGCTTGTAACTCTTTCAGAGTCAAATAATTAAACAAAATCAACAAAATGACGGGTAAAATAAACACAGCCCCTAAGTTAGGCTAGCTGTAAAACCAAAGACAAAGTTTAAAGGAAACTTACAAACATCAAATCAAAATGTGATTAAGGGGGTCAATAAAACACCCCAGTCCCCGCGGTGCCCACCGGGCATGGAAGGCCTCAACAGTGCCAGCAGACACTGTGTGCTCCCTCTCCAGGGACACCCGGCTGCGAACGTAGACGCTGAAGAGGGCCAAACAGTTGAGTGGGATGACCCCGTCAATCGCCCGCTGCCTGGACCTGTTAATGGCTAATTTGGCCAAGCCCAGGAGCAGGTTCCTTCTCCCTCCCGGCCCCCCTCTGCACCAGGTGTCCGTAGATCAGGAGCATGGGACTGAAGTGCAAACAAAACAGTAATAAAAGGTTTTTTAAGTAACTGAAAAAGGAGTGCCGCCTACAACATCCTATATAAACGTGGTCCATGGACTCCACCAGACCACAAAAAGGGCAGGTATCCTGGGAGTCTGTCAACAAACACATTCTACGATTGTAGGGGACTGCCGCATGTAACACCTTCCACCCCAGATCGCCGATGGAAAGCGGGAGGATACCTCCGTAGAGGGCCTGCCAACGGGGGACCCCTGCCGCCGGACGGCAACAAGGCACGGCAGGGTGTGTCCTGGTGACAGGCAAGGGCAAGGAAGTGAAGCAGCAGTCCACACAGGAAGCTCCTCCGTGCCGCGCTAAAGCACACGGAGAGCATTTCCCCGAAGCGCACTGGCACCCAAGAGAGAGTTTCATGCTTGGGGCCAGTGTGGAATTCTGTCCGAAAAGGGGAATGTTCAGACGGAAGACCACCGTGCACCTGAGCCACCTCAAGGCCCAGTATGACTTCAGGTCCGAGCACGACAGTCCTAAGGTATTGAATGATATCAGTCGTAAGCCGGACATCCACGGACGCACAACATGCCAACTCCTGCGGGAGAATCCAGCCCAGCACATCCCTGATCCTGATCACCCCGGCAGCCACAGGCCTCCTCTCCGCCAGCCACTGAAAGGGACAGAGGGGCTGATTCCTGAGCAGCGGCTCTTTGACGATAGCTGTTACTCCTGACGGGGGAGAGCTGCGTCGCGAGGTGACCATTTTCCAGACTTTGATTATGTCCTGGTAAAAGATGGGCAATGTCTATAAGGAGCCACCAAGGCCCCTCTGCTGTATAAACAAGAGCTGCACATCATAATTCAGGCCGTGCACCTGGTGGAAGAAATACGTCACCAGGGCACACCATCTCGGAGGAGGCTCAACGTAAAGATATCGCAGCAGGGTCTGAAGGCAGAAAGTCACCACCTGGGTGCGAAGGCATATCAGCGCCTGACCGCCCTCCCTAAGCGGGAGACCCAGGGCTTGTAACTCTTTCGAGTTAAAACAATTAAACTAAATTAACAAACTTGGGATAAATCAAGCACAGCCCCTAATTCAGGTCAGCTGTAAAACCAAGAACAAAGTTTAAAGGAAACTTACAACTTTAAACCAAAATGTGATTAAAGGGGTTGATAAAACACCCCAGTCCCCGCGGTGCCCACCGAGCATGGAAGGCCTCGAGAGTGCCGGCAGACTCAGGGCTTGTAACTCTTTCGAGTAAAAACCCATTTTCCATCTGTTTCAGATGAAGTTACACTGTTTCATAGTTTGCCATTGTGAGATTTGAACTCTTGATCTTGGGGTTACAAACCCAGTACCATAACCACTTGGCTATTTAGGCCAAGCCCCTCAGGGCTTGTAAATCTTTTGAGTACAAACACATTTCCATCTGTTTCAGATGAAGTTACATTGTTTGCCATTGTGAGATTTGAACTCTTGATCTTGGGGTTACAAGCCCAGTACCATAACCACTTGGCTATTTAGGCCAAGCCCCTCAGGGCTTGTAACTCTTTTGAGTACAAACCCATTTCCATCTGTTTCAGATGAAGTTTCATAGTTTGCCATTGTGAGATTTGAACTCTTGATCTTGGGGTTACAAGCCCAGTACCATAACCACTTGGCTATTTAGGCCAAGCCCTCAGAGCTTGTAACTCTTTCCAGTACAAACCCGTTTCCATCTGTTTCAGATGAAGTTACATAGTTTGCCATTGTGAGATTTGAACTCTTGATCTTGGGGTTACAAACCCAGTACCATAACCACTTGGCTATTTAGGCCAAGCCCCTCAGGGCTTGTAACTCTTTCGAGTACAAACCCATTTCCATCTGTTTCAGATGAAGTTACATTGTTTCATAGTTTGCCATTGTGAGATTTGAACTCTTGATCTTGGGGTTACAAACCCAGTACCATAACCACTTGGCTATTTAGGCCAAGCCCCTCAGGGCTTGTAACTCTTTCAAGTACAAACCCGTTTCCATCTGTTTCAGATGAAGTTACATTGTTTCATAGTTTGCCATTGTGAGATTTGAACTCTTGATCTTGGGGTTACAAGCCCAGTACCATAACCACTTGGCTATTTAGGCCAAGCCCTCAGGGCTTGTAACTCTTTCGAGTACAAACCCGTTTCCATCTGTTTCAGATGAAGTTACATAGTTTGCCATTGTGTGATTTGAACTCTTGATCTTGGGGTGACAAACCCAGTACCATAACCACTTGGCTATTTAGGCCAAGCAAAAGTGTATGATGGCTGTAACTCTTTCGAGTACAAACCCATTTCCATCTGTTTCAGATGAAGTTATATTGTTTCATAGTTTGCCATTGTGAGATTTGAACTCTTGATCTTGGGGTTACAAACCCAGTACCATAACCACTTGGCCATTTAGGCCAAGCAAAAGTGTATGATGGCTGTAACTCTTTCGAGTACAAACCCATTTCCATCTGTTTCAGATGAAGTTACATTGTTTCATAGTTTGCTATTGAGAGGTTTGAACTCTCGATCTTGGGGTTACAAAGCCAGTACCATAACCACTTGGCTATTTAGGCCAAGCCCCTCAGGGCTTGTAACTCTTTTGAGTACAAACCCGTTTCCATCTGTTTCAGATGAAGTTACATTGTTTCATAGTTTGCCATTGTGTGATTTGAACTCTTGATCTTGGGGTTAGAAACCCAGTACCATAACCACTTGGCTATTTAGGCCAAGCCCCTCAGGGCTTGTAACTCTTTCAAGTACAAACTCGTTTCCATCTGTTTCAGATGAAGTTACATTGTTTCATAGTTTGCCATTGTGAGATTTGAACTCTTGATCTTGGGGTTACAAGCCCAGTACCATAACCACTTGGCTATTTAGGCCAAGCCCTCAGGGCTTGTAACTCTTTTGAGTACAAACACGTTTCCATCTGTTCCTACTCAGATGAAGTTACATTGTTCCATAGTTTGCCATTGTGAGATTTGAACTCTTGATCTTAGGGTTACAAACCCAGTACCATAACCACTTGGCTATTTAGGCCAAGCCCCTCAGGGCTTGTAACTCTTTTGAGTACAAACCCGTTTCCATCTGTTTCAGATGAAGTTACATGTTTCATAGTTTGCCATTGTGTGATTTGAACTCTTGATCTTGGGGTTACAAACCCAGTACCATAACCACTTGGCTATTTAGGCCAAGCCCCTCAGGGCTTGTAACTCTTTCAAGTACAAACTCGTTTCCATCTGTTTCAGATGAAGTTACATTGTTTCATAGTTTGCCATTGTGAGATTTGAACTCTTGATCTTGGGGTTACAAACCCAGTACCATAACCACTTGGCTATTTAGGCCAAGCCCTCAGGGCTTGTAACTCTTTCGAGTAAGATTGTAACTCTTTCGAGTACAAACACGTTTCCATCTGTTTTAGATGAAGTTACATTGTTTCATAGTTTGCCATTGTGAGATTTGAACTTTTGATCTTGGGTTTACAAACCCAGTACCATAACCACTTGGCTATTTAGGCCAAGAAAGTGTATGATGGCTGTAACTCTTTCGAGTACAAACCCATTTCCATCTGTTTCAGATGAAGTTACATTGTTTCATAGTTTGCTATTGAGAGGTTTGAACTCTCGATCTTGGGGTTACAAACCCAGTACCATAACCACTTGGCTAAATCTTTTAAATTCAATGTCTCTTCCATTTCATAGTTTTGCCATGGTGAGATTTGAACTCTTGATCTTGGGGTTACAAACCCAGTACCATAACCACTTGGCTATTTAGGCCAAGCCCCTCAGGGCTTGTAACTCTTTCGAGTATAAGCCCATTTCCATCTGTTTCAGATGAAGTTACATTGTTTCATAGTTTGCCATTGTGAGACTTGAACTCTTGATCTTGGGGTTACAAACCCAGTACCATAACCACTTGGCCATTTAGGCCAAGCTATAAAAGTGACATCGTCGTCCCTAGGTGGCTTCGAACCACCAACCTTTCAGTTAACAGCTGAAAGCACTAACCGATTGCGCCACAGACACGACAACAATAAAGATTTGAACTCCTGATCTTGGGGTTACAAACCCAGTACCATAACCACTTGGCTATTTAGGCCAAGCAGTAAAAACCCATTTTCCATCTGTTTCAGATGAAGTTACACTGTTTCATAGTTTGCCATTGTGAGATTTGAACTCTTGATCTTGGGGTTACAAACCCAGTACCATAACCACTTGGCTATTTAGGCCAAGCCCCTCAGGGCTTGTAAATCTTTTGAGTACAAACACATTTCCATCTGTTTCAGATGAAGTTACATTGTTTGCCATTGTGAGATTTGAACTCTTGATCTTGGGGTTACAAGCCCAGTACCATAACCACTTGGCTATTTAGGCCAAGCCCCTCAGGGCTTGTAACTCTTTCGAGTACAAACCCATTTCCATCTGTTTCAGATGAAGTTACATTGTTTCATAGTTTGCTATTGAGAGGTTTGAACTCTCGATCTTGGGGTTACAAACCCAGTACCATAACCACTTGGCTAAATCTTTTAAATTCAATGTCTCTTCCATTTCATAGTTTTGCCATGGTGAGATTTGAACTCTTGATCTTGGGGTTACAAACCCAGTACCATAACCACTTGGCTATTTAGGCCAAGCCCCTCAGGGCTTGTAACTCTTTCAAGTACAAACACGTTTCCATCTGTTTCAGATGAAGTTACATTGTTTCATAGTTTGCTGTTGTGAGATTTGAACTCTTGATCTTGGGGTTACAAACCCAGTACCATAACCACTTGGCTATTTAGGCCAAGCAAGAAAGTGTATGATGGCTGTAACTCTTTCGAGTACAAACCCATTTCCATCTGTAAAGTGTATGATGGCTGTAACTCTTTCGAGTACAAACCCATTTCCATCTGTTTCAGATGAAGTTACATTGTTTCATAGTTTGCTATTGAGAGGTTTGAACTCTCGATCTTGGGGTTACAAACCCAGTACCATAACCACTTGGCTAAATCTTTTTAAAAAAATTACATTGTTTCAATGTTTGCCATTGTGAGATTTGAACTTTTGATCTTGGGGTTACAAGCCCAGTACCATAACCACTTGGCCATTTAGGCCAAGCTATAAAAGTGACATCGTCGTCCCTAGGTGGCTTCGAACCACCAACCTTTCAGTTAACAGCTGAAAGCACTAACCGATTGCGCCACAGACACGACAACAATAAAGATTTGAACTCCTGATCTTGGGGTTACAAACCCAGTACCATAACCACTTGGCTATTTAGGCCAAGCAGTAAAAACCCATTTTCCATCTGTTTCAGATGAAGTTACACTGTTTCATAGTTTGCCATTGTGAGATTTGAACTCTTGATCTTGGGGTTACAAACCCAGTACCATAACCACTTGGCTATTTAGGCCAAGCCCCTCAGGGCTTGTAAATCTTTTGAGTACAAACACATTTCCATCTGTTTCAGATGAAGTTACATTGTTTGCCATTGTGAGATTTGAACTCTTGATCTTGGGGTTACAAGCCCAGTACCATAACCACTTGGCTATTTAGGCCAAGCCCCTCAGGGCTTGTAACTCTTTCGAGTACAAACCCATTTCCATCTGTTTCAGATGAAGTTACATTGTTTCATAGTTTGCTATTGAGAGGTTTGAACTCTCGATCTTGGGGTTACAAACCCAGTACCATAACCACTTGGCTAAATCTTTTAAATTCAATGTCTCTTCCATTTCATAGTTTTGCCATGGTGAGATTTGAACTCTTGATCTTGGGGTTACAAACCCAGTACCATAACCACTTGGCTATTTAGGCCAAGCCCCTCAGGGCTTGTAACTCTTTCGAGTACAAACTCGTTTCCATCTGTTTCAGATGAAGTTACATTGTTTCATAGTTTGCCATTGTTAGATTTGAACTCTTGATACTCTTTTGAGTAAACCTGTTTCCATCTGTTTCAGATGAAGTTATATTGTTTCATAGTTTGCCATTGTGAGATTTGAACTCTTGATCTTGGGGTTACAAACCCAGTACCATAACCACTTGGCTACTTAGGCCAAGCTCTTGTAAATCTTTTGAGTACAAACACATTTCCATCTGTTTCAGATGAAGTTACATTGTTTGCCATTGTGAGATTTGAACTCTTGATCTTGGGGTTACAAGCCCAGTACCATAACCACTTGGCTATTTAGGCCAAGCCCCTCAGGGCTTGTAACTCTTTCGAGTACAAACCCATTTCCATCTGTTTCAGATGAAGTTACATTTTTTCATAGTTTGCTATTGAGAGGTTTGAACTCTCGATCTTGGGGTTACAAACCCAGTACCATAACCACTTGGCTAAATCTTTTAAATTCAATGTCTCTTCCATTTCATAGTTTTGCCATGGTGAGATTTGAACTCTTGATCTTGGGGTTACAAACCCAGTACCATAACCACTTGGCTATTTAGGCCAAGCCCCTCAGGGCTTGTAACTCTTTCAAGTACAAACACGTTTCCATCTGTTCCTATTCAGATGAAGTTACATTGTTTCATAGTTTGCCATTGTGAGATTTGAACTCTTGATCTTAGGGTTACAAACCCAGTACCATAACCACTTGGCTACTTAGGCCAAGCTCTTGTAAATCTTTTGAGTACAAACACATTTCCATCTGTTTCAGATGAAGTTACATTGTTTGCCATTGTGAGATTTGAACTCTTGATCTTGGGGTTACAAGCCCAGTACCATAACCACTTGGCTATTTAGGCCAAGCCCCTCAGGGCTTGTAACTCTTTCGAGTACAAACCCATTTCCATCTGTTTCAGATGAAGTTACATTGTTTCATAGTTTGCTATTGAGAGGTTTGAACTCTCGATCTTGGGGTTACAAACCCAGTACCATAACCACTTGGCTAAATCTTTTAAATTCAATGTCTCTTCCATTTCATAGTTTTGCCATGGTGAGATTTGAACTCTTGATCTTGGGGTTACAAACCCAGTACCATAACCACTTGGCTATTTAGGCCAAGCCCCTCAGGGCTTGTAACTCTTTCGAGTACAAACCCGTTTCCATCTGTTCCTATTCAGATGAAGTTACATTGTTTCATAGTTTGCCATGGTGAGATTTGAATTCTTGATCTTGGGGTTACAAACCCAGTACCATAACCACTTGGCTATTTAGGCCAAGCCCCTCAGGGCTTGTAACTCTTTCGAGTACAAACACGTTTCCATCTGTTTCAGATGAAGTTACATTGTTTCATAGTTTGCCATTGTGAGATTTGAACTCTTGAGCTTAAGGTTACAAACCCAGTACTTGTACTAGGTGTAACTCTTTCAAGTACAAACATGTTTCCATCTGTTTCAGATGAAGTTACATTATTTCATAGTTTGCCATTGTGAGATTTGAACTCTTGATCTTGGGGTTATAAACCCAGTACCATAACCACTTGGCTATTTAGGCCAAGCCCCCTCAGGGCTTGTAACTCTTTCGAGTATAAGCCCATTTCCATCTGTTTCAGATGAAGTTACATTGTTTCATAGTTTGCCATTGTGAGATTTGAACTCTTGATCTTGGGGTTACAAACCCAGTACCATAACCACTTGGCTATTTAGGCCAAGCATTTTTTTGAACTCTTGATCTTGGGGTTACAAGCCCAGTACCATAACCACTTGGCTATTTAGGCCAAGCCCCTCAGGGCTTGTAACTCTTTCGAGTACAAACCCATTTCCATCTGTTTCAGATGAAGTTACATTGTTTCATAGTTTGCTATTGAGAGGTTTGAACTCTCGATCTTGGGGTTACAAACCCAGTACCATAACCACTTGGCTAAATCTTTTAAATTCAATGTCTCTTCCATTTCATAGTTTTGCCATGGTGAGATTTGAACTCTTGATCTTGGGGTTACAAACCCAGTACCATAACCACTTGGCTATTTAGGCCAAGCCCCTCAGGGCTTGTAACTCTTTCGAGTACAAACCCGTTTCCATCTGTTCCTATTCAGATGAAGTTACATTGTTTCATAGTTTGCCATGGTGAGATTTGAATTCTTGATCTTGGGGTTACAAACCCAGTACCATAACCACTTGGCTATTTAGGCCAAGCCCCTCAGGGCTTGTAACTCTTTCGAGTACAAACACGTTTCCATCTGTTTCAGATGAAGTTACATTGTTTCATAGTTTGCCATTGTGAGATTTGAACTCTTGAGCTTAAGGTTACAAACCCAGTACTTGTACTAGGTGTAACTCTTTCAAGTACAAACATGTTTCCATCTGTTTCAGATGAAGTTACATTATTTCATAGTTTGCCATTGTGAGATTTGAACTCTTGATCTTGGGGTTATAAACCCAGTACCATAACCACTTGGCTATTTAGGCCAAGCCCCCTCAGGGCTTGTAACTCTTTCGAGTAGGTATAACTCTTTCGAGTACAAACCCGTTTCCATCTGTTTCAGATGAAGTTACATTGTTTCATAGTTTGCCATTGTGAGATTTGAACTCTTGATCTTGGGGTTACAAATCCAGTACCATAACCACTTGGCTATTTAGGCCAAGCTAACATGTTTCCATCTGTTTCAGATGAAGTTACATTATTTCATAGTTTGCCATTGTGAGATTTGAACTCTTGATCTTGGGGTTATAAACCCAGTACCATAACCACTTGGCTATTTAGGCCAAGCCCCCTCAGGGCTTGTAACTCTTTCGAGTATAAGCCCATTTCCATCTGTTTCAGATGAAGTTACATTGTTTCATAGTTTGCCATTGTGAGATTTGAACTCTTGATCTTGGGGTTACAAACCCAGTACCATAACCACTTGGCTATTTAGGCCAAGCCCCTCAGGGCTTGTAACTCTTTCAAGTACAAACCTGTTTCCATCTGTTTCAGATGAAGTTACATTGTTTCATAGTTTGCCATTGTGAGATTTGAACTCTTGATCTTGGGGTTACAAACCCAGTACCATAACCACTTGGCTATTTAGGCCAAGCCCCTCAGGGCTTGTAACTCTTTCAAGTACAAACACGTTTCCATCTGTTCCTATTCAGATGAAGTTACATTGTTTCATAGTTTGCCATTGTGAGATTTGAACTCTTGATCTTAGGGTTACAAACCCAGTACCATAACCACTTGGCTATTTAGGCCAAGCCGATGTAACTCTTTCGAGTATAAGCCCATTTCCATCTGTTTCAGAAGAAGTTACATTGTTTCATAGTTTGCCATTGTGAGATTTGAACTCTTGATCTTGGGGTTACAAACCCAGTACCATAACCACTTGGCCATTTAGGCCAAGCCCCTCAGGGCTTGTAACTCTTTCGAGTACAAACACGTTTCCATCTGTTTCAGATGAAGTTACATTGTTTCATAGTTTGCCATTGTGAGATTTGAACTCTTGATCTTGGGGTTACAAATCCAGTACCATAACCACTTGGCTATTTAGGCCAAGCTAACATGTTTCCATCTGTTTCAGATGAAGTTACATTATTTCATAGTTTGCCATTGTGAGATTTGAACTCTTGATCTTGGGGTTATAAACCCAGTACCATAACCACTTGGCTATTTAGGCCAAGCCCCCTCAGGGCTTGTAACTCTTTCGAGTATAAGCCCATTTCCATCTGTTTCAGATGAAGTTACATTGTTTCATAGTTTGCCATTGTGAGATTTGAACTCTTGATCTTGGGGTTACAAACCCAGTACCATAACCACTTGGCTATTTAGGCCAAGCCCCTCAGGGCTTGTAGCTCTTTCGAGTACAAACACGTTTCCATCTGTTCCCATTCAGATGAGGTTACATTGTTTCATAGTTTGCCATTGTGAGATTTGAACTCTTGATCTTGGGGTTACAAACCCAGTACCATAACCACTTGGCTATTTAGGCCAAGCCCCTCAGGGCTTGTAGCTCTTTCGAGTACAAACCCGTTTCCATCTGTTTCAGATGAAGTTACATTGTTTCATAGTTTGCCATTGTGAGATTTGAACTCTTGATCTTGGGGTTACAAATCCAGTACCATAACCACTTGGCTATTTAGGCCAAGCTAACATGTTTCCATCTGTTTCAGATGAAGTTACATTATTTCATAGTTTGCCATTGTGAGATTTGAACTCTTGATCTTGGGGTTATAAACCCAGTACCATAACCACTTGGCTATTTAGGCCAAGCCCCCTCAGGGCTTGTAACTCTTTCGAGTATAAGCCCATTTCCATCTGTTTCAGATGAAGTTACATTGTTTCATAGTTTGCCATTGTGAGATTTGAACTCTTGATCTTGGGGTTACAAACCCAGTACCATAACCACTTGGCTATTTAGGCCAAGCCCCTCAGGGCTTGTAGCTCTTTCGAGTACAAACACGTTTCCATCTGTTCCCATTCAGATGAGGTTACATTGTTTCATAGTTTGCCATTGTGAGATTTGAACTCTTGATCTTGGGGTTACAAACCCAGTACCATAACCACTTGGCTATTTAGGCCAAGCCCCTCAGGGCTTGTAACTCTTTTGAGTACAAACCTGTTTCCATCTGTTTCAGATGAAGTTATATTGTTTCATAGTTTACCATTGTGAGATTTGAACTTTTGATCTTGGGGTTACAAACCCAGTACCATAACCACTTGGCTATTTAGGCCAAGCTGAAGTTACATTGTTTCATAGTTTGCTATTGAGAGGTTTGAACTCTCGATCTTGGGGTTACAAACCCAGTACCATAACCACTTGGCTAAATCTTTTAAATTCAATGTCTCTTCCATTTCATAGTTTTGCCATGGTGAGATTTGAACTCTTGATCTTGGGGTTACAAACCCAGTACCATAACCACTTGGCTATTTAGGCCAAGCCCCTCAGGGCTTGTAACTCTTTCGAGTACAAACCCGTTTCCATCTGTTCCTATTCAGATGAAGTTACATTGTTTCATAGTTTGCCATGGTGAGATTTGAATTCTTGATCTTGGGGTTACAAACCCAGTACCATAACCACTTGGCTATTTAGGCCAAGCCCCTCAGGGCTTGTAACTCTTTCGAGTACAAACACGTTTCCATCTGTTTCAGATGAAGTTACATTGTTTCATAGTTTGCCATTGTGAGATTTGAACTCTTGAGCTTAAGGTTACAAACCCAGTACTTGTACTAGGTGTAACTCTTTCAAGTACAAACATGTTTCCATCTGTTTCAGATGAAGTTACATTATTTCATAGTTTGCCATTGTGAGATTTGAACTCTTGATCTTGGGGTTATAAACCCAGTACCATAACCACTTGGCTATTTAGGCCAAGCCCCCTCAGGGCTTGTAACTCTTTCGAGTAGGTATAACTCTTTCGAGTACAAACCCGTTTCCATCTGTTTCAGATGAAGTTACATTGTTTCATAGTTTGCCATTGTGAGATTTGAACTCTTGATCTTGGGGTTACAAATCCAGTACCATAACCACTTGGCTATTTAGGCCAAGCTAACATGTTTCCATCTGTTTCAGATGAAGTTACATTATTTCATAGTTTGCCATTGTGAGATTTGAACTCTTGATCTTGGGGTTATAAACCCAGTACCATAACCACTTGGCTATTTAGGCCAAGCCCCCTCAGGGCTTGTAACTCTTTCGAGTATAAGCCCATTTCCATCTGTTTCAGATGAAGTTACATTGTTTCATAGTTTGCCATTGTGAGATTTGAACTCTTGATCTTGGGGTTACAAACCCAGTACCATAACCACTTGGCTATTTAGGCCAAGCCCCTCAGGGCTTGTAACTCTTTCAAGTACAAACCTGTTTCCATCTGTTTCAGATGAAGTTACATTGTTTCATAGTTTGCCATTGTGAGATTTGAACTCTTGATCTTGGGGTTACAAACCCAGTACCATAACCACTTGGCTATTTAGGCCAAGCCCCTCAGGGCTTGTAACTCTTTCAAGTACAAACACGTTTCCATCTGTTCCTATTCAGATGAAGTTACATTGTTTCATAGTTTGCCATTGTGAGATTTGAACTCTTGATCTTAGGGTTACAAACCCAGTACCATAACCACTTGGCTATTTAGGCCAAGCCGATGTAACTCTTTCGAGTATAAGCCCATTTCCATCTGTTTCAGAAGAAGTTACATTGTTTCATAGTTTGCCATTGTGAGATTTGAACTCTTGATCTTGGGGTTACAAACCCAGTACCATAACCACTTGGCCATTTAGGCCAAGCCCCTCAGGGCTTGTAACTCTTTCGAGTACAAACACGTTTCCATCTGTTTCAGATGAAGTTACATTGTTTCATAGTTTGCCATTGTGAGATTTGAACTCTTGATCTTGGGGTTACAAATCCAGTACCATAACCACTTGGCTATTTAGGCCAAGCTAACATGTTTCCATCTGTTTCAGATGAAGTTACATTATTTCATAGTTTGCCATTGTGAGATTTGAACTCTTGATCTTGGGGTTATAAACCCAGTACCATAACCACTTGGCTATTTAGGCCAAGCCCCCTCAGGGCTTGTAACTCTTTCGAGTATAAGCCCATTTCCATCTGTTTCAGATGAAGTTACATTGTTTCATAGTTTGCCATTGTGAGATTTGAACTCTTGATCTTGGGGTTACAAACCCAGTACCATAACCACTTGGCTATTTAGGCCAAGCCCCTCAGGGCTTGTAGCTCTTTCGAGTACAAACACGTTTCCATCTGTTCCCATTCAGATGAGGTTACATTGTTTCATAGTTTGCCATTGTGAGATTTGAACTCTTGATCTTGGGGTTACAAACCCAGTACCATAACCACTTGGCTATTTAGGCCAAGCCCCTCAGGGCTTGTAGCTCTTTCGAGTACAAACCCGTTTCCATCTGTTTCAGATGAAGTTACATTGTTTCATAGTTTGCCATTGTGAGATTTGAACTCTTGATCTTGGGGTTACAAATCCAGTACCATAACCACTTGGCTATTTAGGCCAAGCTAACATGTTTCCATCTGTTTCAGATGAAGTTACATTATTTCATAGTTTGCCATTGTGAGATTTGAACTCTTGATCTTGGGGTTATAAACCCAGTACCATAACCACTTGGCTATTTAGGCCAAGCCCCCTCAGGGCTTGTAACTCTTTCGAGTATAAGCCCATTTCCATCTGTTTCAGATGAAGTTACATTGTTTCATAGTTTGCCATTGTGAGATTTGAACTCTTGATCTTGGGGTTACAAACCCAGTACCATAACCACTTGGCTATTTAGGCCAAGCCCCTCAGGGCTTGTAGCTCTTTCGAGTACAAACACGTTTCCATCTGTTCCCATTCAGATGAGGTTACATTGTTTCATAGTTTGCCATTGTGAGATTTGAACTCTTGATCTTGGGGTTACAAACCCAGTACCATAACCACTTGGCTATTTAGGCCAAGCCCCTCAGGGCTTGTACCTGGCTGCAATCCCATCTTTGTTCAATTAGTCTGCTGACACTCATTGTCCATACTTACAAAGGTGATGAGGTGATAAGCTTAGGTAAGCTATGGAGAGAAGGAGGCATCTTCAGAGCCAAACTGCAGCAATAAAGCTGGAGAGTAAGGAGAATTACATAAGGAAGACATTATCAGGGAGCAACCTAGAAGGGCCTTGGTATCATCTAGCAATTTCCATATTAAATATGATATTTTTTCTTTAAGTGGATCATAGAAAAAAATAAAGAACTTGCATTTATATTGGACCTCTAGTGACCTCAGGACAACCCTGTTTTAAAGCCATGAAGTATTTTTGAAGCATAGTCACTGTGGTAATGTAATGGGAGGTCCCAAAGGGGCACAATCTTAAAATTAGAGCTAGGTCAATTAGGAGTGAAATCAGGAGAAATCTTTTCAACATATGTCTTTGGGGGAGGAAGGGGGCTGGGGGAAAGAGTAAATGAACTAAAATAAAATATGCCAAGTGATTAAAATGAATAACATATGGAGCAATCTTTAAAATCATATCTCTGACCTCCAAACATTGCCTGTGTCTTCCAGCAACTTTTCTCCAATTTAGAATATTCCCCAGGCTGTCCCAAATGGGATAGAGTTCAGAAAAAAAATCCATCAGACTCTAAAACGCCTGGAAGGCTAAACTGTCCTAATGTATTCTGCAATCATCACTGATGTTAAAAACTTTGTCATTACACTTTCCATTAAACATTTTGTATTTCACTCAAACATTTTTGATCTTCAATTTTATTTCTGTTTAGTGGGGGTGGGGAGTTGATTTTTGTAAAGTTGTCTCATTTCATTTCTCATTCTGCATTGAGAAAAAGGGTTTTTTAAATTTTTGATATCACCATCCCAGGTATCAGATAAATCGATTTTAGAATATTTTTGAGCACAGGCAGCCATTATTTTTGGTTTTCATTTAAAGAACCACAAGTCTCTTCCTTTTTTTAGCTCTTGAGGGACCGAGACGGAGCAACCAAGGCCTAAAGCTCAGAACCACTGAGGTTAAACATGAGAAGCAGCAATGAGCTGATGTGGTTAAAAGCTTGCAAACTGAGGGAGAAAAGGAGAAGGAAGTCAAGAGTTTAAAATACAGCCACTGTTTAAAATGGACCCAAGCAATGTTTTGGTGAATTTCTGTGCCCTGGAACGCAACTAGATGTTAACTTGTTGTGTTGGACAATTTCAGCAACTTGTATTTATAAAGTGCCTTTAACATAGTAAAAATTCCCAAAGTGCTTCACAGAGGTGTACTCAGACAAAAATTGAGATCCAGCCAAAGAGGGAGGTGCAGAAGTGGAGATGTTTATGAAGGAAATTCCAGAGTTTAGAGCTCAAATGGCTAAAGGCAAGGCTGCCATGGTGAGGAGATAGAAATCAGTGTTGTACAAAAGATCGGAGTTGGAGGACCACAGAGGTCTTGGAGGGTCATAGGGTTGGAAGGGGTTACAGAGTTAGGAGGGGTGAGATGCTGTGAAGGGATTTGAATACAAGGATAAGCTTCCTGAGTTCTCTAAGTTCATGCAGCAAGACTTGGATAACATCCAGACTTGGGCTGATAAATGGAAAACAGCCATTTATCAGCCCAGTGCCAGGGAATAAGTATTGCACTATGCAATGCCAGGGAACAAGTATTGCACTATGCAATGCCAGGGAATAGTATTGCCAACAAGAGAAAGTCTAACCACCTCCCCTTGACATTGAATGATATTACCATCCTAAATTTCCCACTATCAACAGCCTGGGGCTTGCCATTGACCAGAAACTCAACTAGGCCAGCCATGAAAATGCTGTGGCTACTACAGCAGGTCAGAGTTTGGGTATCCAGCTGTAAGCAGCTCACCTCCTGACTCCACAAAGCCTCTGCACCATCAACAAGTCAAAAAGCAGGAGTGTGATGGAATAATCTCCATTTGCCTGGATGGGTGCAGCTTAAGAAGGTTGACACCATCCAGGATGAAGCAGTACGCTTAATCAATAGCTCATTCACTCCTAAACATACATTCCCTTCACCATCAGCGCACCATAGCTAAAATGTGTGCTATCTGCATGATGCATTTCAGCATTGTCACTAGGTCAAAATCCTAGAACTCCCTACCTTAGTGCGGGAATGCCTTCACCACGAGGACCACAGAGGTTCAAAAAGGCCCACCACTACCTTTGCATTGGGCAATTAGGGACGTGCAATAATGATGGCTTTGACAGTGAGTGACAACCACAGTTTGGGAATGATTATTTTAAGAAGGCATTTTTATGATATTCTTTGTTTCTTGATTTAACAAAGAAATTAACCTTTTTAAAATGTAATAGGCCTCCAGTTAAAGTAGCAGATAAAGGCACTTCACACTGCACTATTGCTGCACAACACAATCTCATCTCACAAACAATCCTGCATTGTTTTTAACAGAACTGGGTTGTTTGAGCTATATATTGAGTTATACATTGAATGAATCTTAGAGCACAGTTGATATTTTCAGTCTGAGTTAAAGTAATGCATTTTTAATATGCTTGTAGGAAATTACTAAGTTTGCATTTTCTGTTTATTTAGACGGGCTAGGGTGCGCTCAAGGGAAGCACAATTGGGTGATCAATGGAAAAGTTACTGCTGAACTAGCCACTTACATTGAGAGAATTAGCACTCAACGTTTGGAATTTAATGCCCTCCCCCGCAGCAAGTTTGGTGGCGGGTGGAATTTAGTCAGACAGGAGGGTGGTGGGTGGGAACTATGCTGCCTACCCGCCTCTTCCCCAATTAAGTCTTTGGCGGGAGGGCTCATGGGCTGCCTACCCACCCTACCACCAATTGCAGCCCTTAAATGGGCAATTAATGCCCACCAGAGGGCCTCATCCTGCCACCACGGGTATTCATCCAGTAGCAGGTGGAGGACTCGTGATGCAGCTGCAGGGAAGATGGATACGGATTTGGGAGGTGAAGGTACTTTCAGCTAATTTGGGGAGGAAAGGGAAGTTGGAGATGGGCAGTAGTTTTTAGGGATCAAGGGTGTTTTTTTTTAGGAGAGCAATGGTGATGACAGATTTGAAGTGGGGGTGGGGACAGCACCTGAGGAGAGCGAGCTGTTAACAATATCAACTAACGTGGAGCCCAGAAAGTAAAGCTGAGTGGTCAGCAGTTTGGTCGTTTTAGGATTGAGTGAGTGGGGAATGGGTCTCATGAACAGGATGAGTTTGGAGACAACAAGGCAGAAGATGGGATAGAATCTAGAGAAAGATGTGAGTTCAGGGCTAGGGCAGCAGGGAACATGAGGGAAATTTTTGTCCGGTGGGCTAGGGGGAGTGAGGGGAGCAGCAGACAAGGTTGAATGGATAGGATTCCTCTTGGTGGCAAAAAAGTCCATATGCTCCTTGCACTTGTTGCTGGGCATGAGGGTGGAGGAGGTGGGAAGGGCGATTTAAGAAGATGATTTGTGATGGAGAATCTGGAGAAAAGAGGGAAAGGTAAAAAAAAAAATCAATGCACATATTCATCTTATAAATTTAACGACAAAAATAAATAGAAATCTTTTTCAGAGAAAAAATTAGAATATCTATTTGTCAACATGATCAGACCTGTTGCAGATTTGATACCAGATCAAGTCAGTAATATTTGGTATTGTTATCTAGTAAAATGTAGGGGCACCAAACAAAACACAGGATTCCTGCAACCTCAACCATGCTCATCTGTGGAATTATTTTTTTTCAGAGGCTCTTGTTTCACCGATCTGTCAAATTCTGACCTAAAATTAATTGTTGGAAAAAGATGCTGGCCTTTCTGCAAATGGGTCAAGGCCTTGACTTGGCTAGAGGGTCTACCCAGCAGGATAACATGCCAATAAGTGACCTGAGGAAAGTGACTGTGAGATAGAGAGGGAGACAGAGAGAGTAAGAGCAAAAGACCAAGAGAATGTGGGAGAGAGCCAGAAAGGGAGCAAGAGACAGAGAGAATGAGACAGAGAGAGAACAAGAAAGAGAGCTAAGGATTGAGGATGAGAGAGAGTGAGATTGAGAGACAGAGTGGGAGAAAGCAATAGAGAGATAGCAAAATAGTCAGAGAGAGTGAGTGTGTGAGAGAGCAAGAGGATGTGAGAGGGCCGGAGCAAGAGAGAGACGGAAAAAGAGAAAGAGCAAAGCGAAAGAGTAAGAGAGTGAGAAAAAGAATGGGAGCCAGAGAGCATGGGAGAGACCAAGAAAGGGAGCAAAAGAGAAAAAAAGAGCATTAGAGAGGGCGAGCGGGAGTGAGTGAGAGAGAGAAAGATTAAAGAGAGAGAGATTGAACAAGTGAGGATAGTGAGTGAGCAAGAGCAAGAGAATGTGAGCTAGAGACAGAGCGAGAGAGAAGAACGAGCATACAAGAGAGAGAGAGAATAGCCCAGGGATTGCTGAATGAAGGCAGTGTCAACCTGCATAACACCAAGTAACCTCTGCTGACAAGAAAAGCCTACAGCACCTGGTATTCCCAGGCAGTCTCCCAAACAAACACTATCCAGGCCTGACTCAATTAGTTTCTGAGATTGATTGGATTGGGGATAATTTTAGAATCATTTCAGTGGGCAGTAGCCTGCTTTGATTTTCTTTAACTAAAGACTTGCTGCTTTTTTGTTAACTTATTTTCTTTGTTTTTCATTTACTATATCTCAACCCTCTTCATTTTGTCTGGTAGCAGGAGAATGTTCAATTGATGAGCAAAGGAAAGAAAGAGAGAGAGAGAGAGAGACAGGCAGACAAAGAGAAAGAAAGGGTGACCAAAGCTGGGACTTGAATATTGAAGGGCATTTAACATTTCAAAAAGATAGGAAGCCAGGAAAAGATGGTGGGATAGTTTTGTTAATTAAGGATGTCATTAGTACAGTAATGAGAGATGACTGTAGCTTAAAAGAGCAAGATGTGGAATCAGTTTGGGTAGAATAGGAAAGGTAAGAGGTCACTAATGGGAGTAGTTTATAGACCCACTAACAGGAGTTACATGTTAGGACAGGACATACTGGAAGAAATAAATGGGCCGTGTAAGAAAGGTGCTGCAATAATCATTGGTGAATTTACTTAACATGTACATTGGCTGAATCAGATTGGCAAAGGTATCCTGGAAAATGAATTTACATAGAGTATTCAGGAGAATTTCTTGCAGCAGTACATTCTAGAGTCAACCAGGAAGCAGGCTATTTGGATAAAAGCAAAATACTGCAGATGCTGGAAATCTGAAAATGCTGGAAAAACTCAGCAGGTCTGACAGCATCTGTGGAGAGAGAAACAGAGTTAACATTTCGAGTCTGTATGACCCTTCTTCAGCTCTGAACAAACGTTAACTCTGTTTCTCTCTCCACAGATGCTGTCAGACCTGCTGACTTTTTCCAGCATTTTCTGTTTTTATTATAGCAGGTTATTCTAGACCTGGTATTAAGCAATGAGACAGGATCAATCAATAATCTCATGGTAAAGGAGCCTTTAGTTGACAGCAGGCATAACTTGATAGAAATTCATGTTCAGTTTGAAGGGGAGAAGTGTGGTTCTAAAAGTAGTGTTTTAAACTTGAACAAAAGTGTATAACATAAGGGCATGAAGGCAGAGCTAGCCAAAGTGAACTGGGAACCTAGGTTAAAAGGTAGGACAGTAAAGACTAGAGATGCAATGACAGAATTTAAGGTGATATTTAATAACTCTTGGCAAAGATTTATCCCAGTGAGAAGGAAAGACTCTTTGAGAAGGATGCCCCATCCATGGTTGAACAACAAAGTTAAGGGTATTATCAAATTGAAAGAAGTTCTGTACAAATTTGCAGAGTTTAATGGTAGGTTAGAAGATTGGTCAGATTTTAAGAAGCAGCAAGGAATGACTAAAAATAAAGAGAGAGAAAACAGAGTATGAGCAGAAGCTAGCTAGTAATACAAAAACAGATAGTAAGAGTTTCTACAAGTATTTAAGTAGAAAAAGAGGAACTAAAACTAGTGCTGGTCCTCTACAGAGTGAGTCAGGGGAATTGATAAAGGGAAACAAGGAGATGGCAGAGCCAAGTATTTTGTATCTGTCTTCATTGTAGAAGACTTAGAAAACTTCCCAAAGATACTTGAAAATCAAGGGGTGAATGGGAGGGAGCGACTTAGAACTATTACCAACACTAGGGATAATGTGCTGGGAAAGCTATTAGACCTGGCAACTCCCCAGAACTAGATGGCCTGCACCCTAGGGTCTTAAAAGAAATAACTGCAGAGATACTAGATGCCTTGGTTATAACCTTCTAAAATTCCTTAGATTCTGAAAGGGAAAATAGCTAATGTAACACCTTTTTCCAAGAAAGGAGGGAGACAGAAAGTAGGAAACTACAGGCCAATTAGCCCAACATCTGTCATAAGGAAATTGCTGGAATCCATTATTGAAGAAGTTATAGCCGGATATTTAGAAAATCATAACATGATCAGGCAGAGTCAACATGGCTTTGTGAAAAGGAAATTGCGTTCAACTAATTTATTATGAAGAAGTAACAAGCAAGGTGGATAAAGGGAAATGTGTTGATGTGGTGTACTTAGATTTCTGAAAGGCTTTTGATAAGGCGTCACATCAAAGGTTACTACACAAGATAAGAAAATATGATGTAGGGGGTAGCATGGATAAAAGATTGGTTAGCTGACAGGAAGCTGAACATAACGATAAATGGGTCTTTTTCAGGTTGGCAAGCTGTAACTAGTAGAGTGCCACAGGGATCAGTGCTGGGGCCTTAACTATTTACAATCTATATCAGTGACTTGGATGAACTGGAAATAAATAGGCTGGAAGACCTGCCTGTGAGCCCTTCAACCTCGTCCTCTGTCACCACAGAGGGAGCAGCTGGTGCACGAGTGATTCTGGAGGGAAAAGTGTGAGTGTGGGAGTGTTTTTCAGATCCTTGTGCAAGCATTCTCACATGCACTCGTATCCTTCATGTGTCACACTTAATGTCCTGAGCCTTTTGAACACTGCCTGCTGGGGTTTGCTTTCAGTTGTCCATCTGAGCTGACCTGAATCGCCTACCCACACCCTCCACCAGCACAGAGACACACACCTCAGTAGGACCTAGAGTTAGAGCAGGCTGGGGTTCACAATTTAATGGTCACCGCACAGACATGTGCCTGCTGCAGGAGGAGGCAGGTTCAGCTGAGCTCCCTGGCACTTGGAGGACTGCTGGGGAGGAGGCATCTGTGAGGGGCCGAGTCAGTTGATGAACCTCTGGATTTCACCTTCCAACTCATCGTGGAGAGTCAGCAGAAAGTGGGGGAAGATCACACAGAGCTGGTGGAAGCTCTCAACAGGGTGGCACGTGAATCAGAGGAGTGCACCTGCCTGCTCGCTGATGCAGTGGTGCCCACATGTGAGTGTATTGAAGTCTCCATGTGGAGGATGGCGGACGCCATGGAGACCCTGGTCCAGCAGAACATGGTGATGTGTACAGACCTGTACTCCATTGCGGGACTCATGGGTAAGGTCCTGTAGTGACAATGTGAGAGGGGAAACGACGGGCTCCTTCCCCTCAACGAGCCAGGCTGAGGCCCTACGGCACTCAAACGGAGGAGGAGCGCAGCTGGACACCCCTGGGTGACCTGCTGAGGAATCTCAGAGGCTGTCCTCTCCCTCCAAGTCCCCTTTGCCTGTGAGCCCCTCAACCTCGTCCTCTGTCACCGCAGAGGGAGCAGCTGGACAACGAGTGATTTTGGAGGGAAAAGTGTGAGCGTGGGAGTGTTTTTCGGATCCTTGTGCAAGCATTCTCTGACATGCACTCGTATCCTTCACATATCACATTTAATGTCTTGAGCCTTTTGAACACTGCCTGCTGGGGTTTGCTTTCAGTTGTCCATCTGAGCTGATCTGAATCTCCACCCACCCAATGATCACACTCTCAAGCAGTATCTGATGTCACCCAGCATGACTGTCGATTCACTTTCGATTTGGACTGCATGGTCTGGACTCGCTTTTTCATCAGATCCCCCATCGTTTTTCCTCCCCCAGTCACCCATTCCCTTTCCCCTATCACAGTTAACCCCACACCCCGCCCCCAGCATCACCTTCCACCTCTCCTCCATGACCTACCAGCCACAACCCTTCAGGGATGTTCAGGTGAACATCCACATTCCCTCCTTTCCCGAAAATCCCCCACCCTCATCCACATTAACCTCCCCGACCTCCTCCTTCCTACCCCTGGATGCATGTCTGCCTCTAAGTGCCCATCAACCACCCTCGGCGTCCCATCTATCACTGCCGCCGAACCCAAACGCCTCTCTCGGCCCTCGGTCATTGTCACCATTCCTTCATATCATGCCCATTCTCAGTTTGCTCCCCAGGAGGCAGACATGAACCTATTAGACCCCCCCCCTTGAACGTTCACCTGCACATGCCTCACCCCCGGACCCCTTCCCCACTCTGGACTCCTTTCCCCCTCCAGACCCCTTCTCCCGTCCAGATCTCTTCCGTCAAGAACTCTTTCCCCCTCAGAACGCTTCCCCTCCCTTAGTCCTCCCCCACTCCAGACTGCACCCCCAGCTTACTCCTTCCCTTTTCCTGACTCTTTCCTCCATCGTCACATCTTCCACCACCTTTAGTATTCATCCCCGAATCCTTCCTCCAGACTTACCTCTTCATCCAGCCTCACTTCTTCCTCCACCCTTACTCCCATCTCTGCACTCCTTCCTGCCCTGGACTCTACTCCCCTTTCCATATTCCTCCCTCCCCATTGACACTCACTCCTCTCTGCACTCCTTCCCCTCTCCACACCCCTTTTCTTATACCTTACACCCCCTTGTACCTACCTCCCCAGTTGCTGTCTTCTCCTCTGTTACCCCCTCCTCCCCCCATACTCCCTCCCCCAACTCCCAACCACCTCCTGACATCTTCATTACCCCCCAACCTCACCCCCCGGACACCTTCATTCCCTGCCCCTCCCAACCTCACCCCCACCCCGACACTTTCGTTCCCCTACTCCCAACCTCACCTCCCCACACCTTCATTCCCCTCCTCCCAACCTCACCCAGCCCCGACACTTTGTTACCCTCCTCCCAACTTCACCCCCCCCCAACACCTTCATTCCCCCCTTCCAACCTCACCCTTCTGAAACCTCTTCCTTTCCCATCTGATCCTAGACCTTCTTCTCCCACCCCCTCGACCATTGTCCGTTGTGAGTATCAACTGTTACTATCCGACTTCTGTGAGCTGCTTCGCAGCAGAGCCATGTCCATGAGAATCCACCCAGCATGCCATGGATGTTCCTCCAGGACTCCATTGCTGTTGGGCTCCAGCATCTTCTGCTCCTCCGATGTGAGCAAGTACCTGGCAGGTAAGTCCAAACTTCTGCATGTCGCAGTTGTGAAGACATGTTCTACACCAGCATGTTTTCCCACTGTCATGAATCTATTAATGTACATAATGTTTTTGGAAATTTTTTAATAAAAATGGAGGGTTAGTCTGTGGATGTGTCTTAATTGGATTAAAGCCAGTTAGTCTGGGTGCTTTGATGTATACTAGTTTTGAGATGTAAGAGATGTAGAGTGCATTTGCATTTTGTTAAATAAAGTATTCAAGGAAGGGAGTGAAATCTGGCACCTAGCTAGCAGAGACCAAGCAATGTTTATATTACTAATAAAATTGGTACTGTGAAAGGGGTTTTATTGTTAGAAGAGGTGGAGTTTAAAGGGGCTGGTGATACAATGAGAATTTACATTCAATGATATGTGCTGGGCATAACCGATAGCAGTTTTGTGTGTAAGATCAAAGCCTGGAAGCCTACAACTGTGTCTGCAAAGGAACCAAAGTGAAAGGAACCTCATTTTGAATTTGTAAGGTGAAAATGCTTTGCCTGTAGCCATGTGTATGTGTTTAAAGTGTTGTAACTTAATAAAATGTTTCATTTAGCTCAATATAAAAACCTCTCGAGAACTGGCGGTCTTATTCCCGAATTCAGACTTGCCTCTCAAACATACCACTTAAAAATATAGGTTATGACAGTTGTTTAAAGTTTCCTTCTGGGATTTTGAAATAACTCAGCTTTACCAAACTGCTATGTCATAACACTGCCGATGTGGGCGGACGATCTGACGGGCCGGGGGGGGCAGGGAATGAGTCTGGCGGCTAACCTTATAATGTATGCTGATGTATTACAATGAGGTCCCCAATGTCCGATAGTGAGGAATGCAGCTTGCCATCAGCGGGCAGAACGGCCGATTGCAAACCAGTTTCATGATGTTGTGAAACTGATTTTTGGCCTTCTCGCCATATTGTCCGCTCATGCAACTGAACATGCCCAATGCCACGGGCATGGATGATTCTGCCCCACATCTGGAATACAGTATACCGTTTTGGTCTCTTTATTTGAAAAAAAAGGAGAAAATTGTGTTGGAAGCAATCCAGAGAAGGTTCACTCGGCTCATTGCTGGGATGAAGGGCTTACCTTATGAAGAAAGGTTGAACAGGTTGGACCCGGACCCATTGGAATTTAGAAGAATGAGGGGTGATCTTATTGAAATATATTAGATCCTATGGGGATTTCTTTGGGCGGAGAGCTGGAGGATGTTTCCTCTTATGGGAGAGACTAGAACTAAGGGATGCGGTTTGAGAATAAGAGGCCTCCCTTTTCGGACGGAGATGAAGAGAATCTTTTCTCTCAGAATGTGGAATTCTCTTCCCTAGAAAGCTGTGGAGGCCAGTGCCAGGATTTTCCATGCCCGCCGATGTCGGGCGTGTTCGGTGGCATGAGAAGACAATATGGTGCCATCAGTTCACGACGGCATGAAACAAGTTTGCGATCATCCGCTCAGCCTGCCAATGGTGGGCCATTTTCCCACTATCTGATGTTGGGAACCTCATCGTAATAAATCTGCACATCATTATTAGGCCTGCCCATCAGAATCATTCCCCCCTGCCGCTGGCAAGAAAGCACGCCGATGTGTTTCACAACAGCATATAAAAGGCATGCACTTAGCGGGCTGCACTTTGAGGGGAACTTTGAGGTGAGTGCACAGTAACATTGTGCAGCGCTCACCAGGGTCACCTGTTGGGCTTCAAGCTTGAGACGTGTTGCGGGGGGTACGGACAAGGGCAGCCCTGTGGTTGAGGTGACTTGGGGTGGGAAGCTAGGGCTGCGCTATGGTTGAATGTAGCGCACAAGCATTCGGGGTGGGGGTAGGGTGGGTGAGGGAAGCGGCCACGCATTAGGAACACCTTATATAAAGTGACCATTCCGCTGCAACTGAGACAGTTCAGGCGCAGCCATTGAGATGATTGAAGTCGGGCCTCTAGCTTATCTGCCCACTCAAACAACACATAAGCACCAAAAAGTCACCAAGTGCGCCAGAGCTTTACACCTCTCAAATATAGACTGCAAACTAATGAGTGCTTTAGTGGACTGCAGAACAGTTGGACGACTGCGCATGTTGTACAATCTCCTTGCAGAAGCTGGCCATGGAGGAGTCACTGGTGGAGGCACTCACAGCCCCTTGCAAAGTCAGCATCCTGGTTTGGCCCAGTCTCCCCCATGGTTCAAACTAACAGTGCAGCCATGCAGTGCGGGTTAGGAGAATGCCTGGGCCTGAGCTGAGAGCACAGCATGCAATCCAGTGGGCAAAGCTGCCGCTAATCAGTCAGGTGAAGTGGAGCGGAGGTGGATGGGGTTTCGGGCAGTCTAACCTCTGGCCATCCAAGTGGTGGCCGGCACTTTTCGCAATGCGTTAAGGGGACTTCACACTTAAACAGGGCAGGTTTTTCGTACACCCATGCTAACCCACATGTCTCTCTCTTTCATCCTGCAGGAGGAGTACATCAGGATCAAAGAGGCTGGTGAACTAGCTGTATGTCTCGTGGTGTACAGAGAGCAAAGACAACGGAGGAGTAAGCGACTGAGGCGCTTGGCTGGGCAGAGGGAGGAGTAGCACCCTCAGGAAGAAGGAGCGGCTGGGGCTCCCGTGCACGAGGCTGAAAGCCACAGTGAGCTGTCGCTGGTCGGCGCTTAGCAACACCCAGGGTCTATAGACTCCGCCTTTCATTCCTGCAGATGACTGAGGACCAGTGTTGCTGAAGAGTATGCATGTCTAGGGAACTGGTCAGTCACATCTACCAGCTACTGCAGGATTTAGTGCCCCGGGGACATGGAGGGCATCCACTGCCAGTGGCTGTGAAATTGACAGTGGTGCTCAATTTCTAAGCCAGTGGCTCCTTTCAGGGCTCCACAGGTGACCTCTGTGGGATATCACAAGCCACCATCCACAAATGCATCCATGAGGTCATGGATGCCATCTTCGTGAGGGCACACAACACAGTGTATTTCACCCGGGACCGGGACAGGCAGGATGCAAGAGTGATTGGATTCACCCAGCTCTCAGGTTTCCCACAGATTCAAGGTGCGATTAATTGCACTCACGTAGTGCTCAGATCTCCGCTGCAATACATGGTCTACAACAACTGCAAGCGATTCCTTTTGCTGAATGTGCAGCTGGTGTGCGACCACCAGAAATGCATCCTGCAGGTCTGCGCACGGTTTCCAGGGAGTGTGCATGACTCCTACATCTCATTCTGTCACAGATCCATTATGTATTCCAGGGTCTGCAGAAGTTGCAGGTTTGGCTCCTTGGGGACAAGGGCTACCCACAGAGGATGCGGCTGATGACACCCGTTTGGCGGCCTCAGACTGCAGCAGAGCGACGATATAATGGGGCTCACGCTGCAACTCACAACTCGATGGAGCAGACCATCGGGATGCTGAAAATAAGATTCCAGTGCCTGGAGCAGTCTGGTGGAGCCCTGCAATATAGTCCACAGAGGGTGTCACACATCGTTGTCACCTGCTGCATCCTTTACAACCTGGCGCTGCAACAGGGAGGGGAGCTGGCTGAGGAGGAGATGGAGGAGCTAGAGGCCTCCTCAGATGCCAGCAGGGATGAGGGTGAGGAGGTGACCAGATGAGGCAGGTGCACTGCTAGATTTGTGGAGGATGATGATGACAAGCAGTGAGGGGACCCCATAGATCCTCACATAGCATCTGTGAACATTTGACTCCAGTCTGGCTGATGGCAGCACACATACCCTGTGTGATAATGCTCCTGTCATGGAGATGCAGCGGAGGCCCTAATAGTCACTTGATTGCAGGACAATGATGACATGCAGAGAGGACACTCCTTGGATCTTCACATAGCCATAGTCTGACTTCTGACTGGCTGAGGGCAGCTCACTTGTGTTCTGTGATCAGGGTCATATCATAGTGACACAGCCATGAAACTTTAGGAGCACCTGATCTTTTGCCTGCCTTCAGCACCTGACCCATTCAGGAGCACAGCATCACTGGTCACAGGTGCTGAAGAGATGGGGGCCAGCCCCACCTTAAAGGTGCTAAGAGAGAATGATGGAACTCTGTGATGCCTGCTCACGATATTCTGGCAGCAATGACCAATGCCATCAAGATGAAGACATCAGTAATGTATCCAGGGAGTGTGAGGCCGGACCGTTGGTCTGAAGGCTGCACAGAGCACAGGGAAGAGGCCCTGGACTGAGACACCTGCATTTATCTTGTGCAGAAAGGTTTCACATCTGAAAGACATGAACATTGCTCATCAGAACAAGGAGTCATAGACAGGGAGACATTCTTGGGAGTTTATTGACAATAGTGAACAATATGTACAAGTGAATAACACCCGTGCACAGATTGTGCAACTACATCTTCTTAACTTTCCTAACCCTGCCGCTACGTCTTGGTGCTTCCCAGACATCTACAACTAAGGTGGAGGCAGCCTGCTGACTGCAATGTCCAGTCTGTGATGACCTTGGCAGGCATCCTCTGGAGGGCTGAGGTGCTGTGTTGCAGTGGTACCCTCCTCGGCCTGTGGACCTGGAGCGTCTGAGGTCACAGGAAGAGGGGATTCAGATGGGCTGGACACTCTCGGAATCACCTGAGTAGTTGGCCCCGGAGAGGAACACCTGCTGATCCTCCGCCCTGTGGGGGCCCAAGGCCCCAGGCTGACTCCTTGAGAAGGGGTAGCTGGAGTGAGATCCCCACATCCCTCTCATGTACACACTGTTGGAGGCTAACTATGGCCTCAGTGACAGAGCTGAGCCTGTGCAGCAGGAGCAACATCCTGGACCAAGTTCTCCATGACAGCCACTATTCTACTGTGTTGACCTCGGTGCATTGACATGCCGGCGCTATCACCTCAGCCTGAAGGTGGATGCACTCCTCCATCGTGTCTTGCAATCTGGGAAGTGCAGCGGACATCCCTTCCTAATGTTCCTGAGCTTGCCTTTGCAGCTCCAGCAACTGTGACATGACCGAGTCCAGAGCCCATGTAAATATTAACACACTTCCGGAGACCCCTGTAAATATTAACACACTCTGCGAGATCCCCTGTAAATAGTAACACACTCCCGGGGAGCCCCTGTAAATATTAACACACTCCTGGAGAACCCCTGTAAATAGTAACACACTCACGGGGAGCCCCTGTAAATATTAACATACTCCCGGGGAGCTCCTGTAAATATTAAGACACTCCCGGAGTCCCCTATAAATATTAAAAATCTCCTGGGGACCCGCTGAAAATATTAACACACTCCCGGAGAACCCCTGTAAATATTAACTCACTCCCAGAGACGTTGTAAATATTAGCACACTCCTGGAGAACCCCTGTAAATATTAACTCACTCCCAGAGACGCTGTAAATATTAGCACACTCCCGGAGAGCCCCTGTAAATATTAACTCACTCCCAGAGACACTGTAAATATTAACACACTCCCGGAGAACCCCTGTAAATATTAACTCACTCACAGAGATGCTGTAAATATTAGCACACTCCTGGAGAACCCCTGTAAATATTAACACACTCCGGGAGACTCGGACTCAGGAAAGTTCTGGCCTCCAGCAGTCCTGTGAGTGCCAGAGACCTGGGAAGTCCCTGCTTCCCCCTGCTGTGGATCAAACAGTGCGATGTGCTCACCAGATTGTGTTCCTGGGGCTACTCTAAAGCCAGGTCCCACCGAGGAGGGTGCCACTGCCACACAGCTGGATTCCGAAAGGAGGCCGGGGTCCTCCAGGTCTGTTGGTGGGTGTGGGTGAGCGCTGTGATGGGATTTCAAGGAGGATGCCTTCAGATTCCTCTTCAGAGGTTTCTTCAAGTCTTGATTGGAGGCCCTGGGTCATGGACTCCATCGACTGTTCCCCAGATGTGCCTGTGGAAACAAGGGGAGATAATTAGTGCATGGCAGTGGCCTGTGAAACAGGACACATCACTCACAGAATTGTGTCTGATGGGTGTTTCATTGTTGGACTCTCACTTGATGAGCACCGCCAACCTCACCGTCAGCACAGGACCGGTCCAGATTGTCACCAGCCAGCTGGGTGACTCTGTTTTCAAAGTCCGAGAGGATCTTGATTTCAGGCATTCCTCCACCGCTCTGCGATCTCTCCTTGTTATTGTGTGTCAGCTTGTCCCCCATGAATACAGATGGAGAGAGTGTAAGCAGGATGCCTGCCAGGCCAGGTGATAAGTATGCCTGGCATGTGTGGGTGGTGAGTGGTCCCATGAATGGGATGGGGATAATGAAGGTGTGTGTGAGAGAGTGAATGGTGATGTCCCTTGAACTGCCAGTGAGTGAGATCCCTGTGGATGTGTGATAGGTTTGTGAGTGTGAGAGTTGAGAGTGTGACAAGAGTGACTTACCCTGGTGGAACGGAGGAGATCATCCATCCTGTTGTGGCACTGGGTGGCTGTCCTCTTTTGAAGGGTGTTGGCGCTGACCACCGCTGCCACCACCTCCCAAGCCTGGTTGGTCACGCCGCTGCCGATTTGTGGCCAGAGTGGGGGTAGAGGACATTGGGGCAGGCCTCCATGGCATCCAAAAGGTGTTCCAGTGACGCGTCTTTAAACCTGGGGGCTGAAGTCTTTTTACCTTTTGGGGACATCTTCCCTGCAGCAGTCATGGGCTGGAAGCACTGGGATGTGTGCGCGTAGCTGGACTTTAAATATGGCGCCCGGCGTGATGAAGCGGCGAGGTGATGGTGTGGTGGGTGAATGAGAGCCCGCCCGCCATCAAAACGACATGTTTCCCTGAGAATGCATAAGTCATGTGTTGGGTTTGGGACAATACGGCGTGAAAACCCGCCATCGCAGCCTGGGGGTAAAATGTTGTTTTACCCGCTACTGCACTTAGTGCAAATCTGGGACGATTCTGCCCAAAGTCATCGAATTTATTCAAGGTTGTCTTAAATAGATCGTTGCTAGACAAGGGAGTCAAGAGTTATGGGGGGCATACAGGAAAGTGGAGTTGAGACCATAACCAGATCAGCCATGATCTAGTTGAATGGCGAAGTGGGCTGGAGGGGCCGAATCACCTACTCCTGCTGCTAAGTCCTATGTTCCTATATGTCCCTAAAGAACGGGAGCAAGAGTTGACGAGAGACACACAAATAGAGTGAAAGAGAGAGAGGGAGAGAGTTAGAGAAAGACAGAGGGGAACAGGGAGACAGGAAGAGAGACAAACAAGACAGACAAGACAGGAGAGACAGACAAGAGCAAGTAGCAAAGTAGCTTGGTGATTAATTAAAGCCAGTGTGAGTGCACAGAGCTGAGAGCAACCTCTGCTGGCAGCTAAAACCAACTGCACCTAGCATTCCCAAATACCAAGCAGGCCAGGCTCTGCTTAGCTTCTCAAGATCGGATGAGATTGGGCATTAAAAAAAATTGTATTGATTCAACATTAAAGACAATTACAACATTATAATTATATTTGTGTACCAAACAATTATTCCTTTTACTAGTTTTTAGCTACAGATTTTAATGACATTAATAGCATTGTTAATTTCCTGTTATATTGTGCAGTCTTTTATTTACCATTTATTAACTTCAGAAATTAAAGCTCAGTTTGTCACCCATAACATATAATATATATTGAACTTCAAAAACTGGCCAAAAATGCCATCCTTAAATTCTTCAAAAGCAAAATACTGTGGATGCCATTAACTTTGAATGAAAACTGGAAATGCTGGAAATACTCTGCAGGTCTGGCAGCATGTGTGGAGAGAAAAACAGAGCTAACATTTCAAATCGATATCTCAAAGATTAGTTCAGATGAAAAGCCATTGACCTGAAACACTAATTCTCCCTCGACAAATGCCATCAGACCAGCTGAGTATTTCGAGCATTTTCTGTTTTTATCCTTAAATTCTTTTCTAAATAGTGAATCTACAGAACCTCAGCCTGACCTTAGACATTATCAACCAGCTTTCTCTTCACTTAAAGACATGCAATCCTGTCGCTCATTCTTGTTGTTAGCTTATATTTCTGTTTGTTTCCTTCTCCCCCGTTTGTTGCTTTACTCTCTTCTTGTCACTCAGCCTCCCTACACATGTCCACTGCATGCATACCCTTTATTACCTCAACGTTCAGAAGTACCAATTCTTCACCACTCAGTCTCACACTCAATCACTCACCTGCTCACAATCACTCACCCAATTGCTGAATAACACTCATTCATTCACTCACATGCAATCACTCACAATTTTGGAATCATTTATGGCTAAAACGTTGAGGATTTTCTGCAACATCTTTGAACTGGTCGCTGCAATAATTAACATGCTCAAATTTGTAAGTCCTTATGAATTACAAAACAGCTATTAAAAACAAATCAGTCTCTCTTTGGTGCCTATGTTGAAACCAGTGTAGACAGAAGGGCGGACAACATTCCATTGTGGGGTAGGTGAATTGAAGACAAACTTGAGGATAAATTCATTAATCCCTTAGTTTCCTTACCTGCTGTCCCTGGCCAGCTCCTAGATCTGTTGCGAATTAATGACCCAAAATGGTTATTTTCTAGCTCTCTTTGCAAAGGGAGCCTTTACTCATTACTTCCCTTTGGTGACCTGGGTAAGAACAGAAACTACCTCATGGAAAATGGCAGTCTCAATCCTCTGCCTTGCAGCTCTGGCACAGCTCAATGGAAACACCAACACATTCAATGCGTTAGCACAAACTGTAAATTGGGACCAGAGATCAGTGTAATCTGATCAAAATCAAATGAAATCATGCTAAAGACTGTGGAATTTTAAATGTAAGTGAGCTGTACCCGTAGCCGCTTTATGTTGGAGTATCCTTGATCTTTTACAATGATTGGAAAGTCCATTCGCCTGAAGCAGTCTCTGACCACAAAACTGGCCATGCATGTCCACAGGTCAGAATGGCAAGTTTCTGTCAATTAGACCCCTGCAGGGGTGTTCTTTACATTGCATCCAGAATCTCGGTCACAAATGAACACGTGGTCACATGAATCCTGCGTTAATCACCCGAACTTGCGGTGAGCAGGAATCAATTAAAGCCCAGATTGGGGTATGTTTCTCCTGTAGCCACTGCAGCCACTCTAACTCACTTTAATTTCAGTCAGTTGACCTGTCCTCAGTAAAGCCTGTGACCAACCGTCTGTTTTTTTTAATCAAAAATACATTTTATTCATAAAATTTATAAAAGTACATTGCAAAACATTTCGACTTGAAAATTACAGAAAGTGCAATACAATTCAACTTAGTTCCATACGATGTGTTCCACTCTGAGGTGCCTCAATACAATCTCAAAAGTCTCGATATTTACAATATACATTCCTTGTCACGCACACAGCCGAGGGATTCTACACAGTTTCTAGCCTCCCAATGTACTATGGCTTAGACAGCAGCCTTTCCCCTTTGCGCCACTATAGTGGCTGCCCCAAGCTTTAATGCATCCCTCAGCACATAGTCCTGGCCCTTGGAATGTGCCAGTCTGCAACACTCAGTCAAGGGCAACTCTTTGCACTGGAAGACCAACAAGTTTTGGACAGACCAAAGCGCGTCTTTCACCAAGTTGATGGTTCTCCAACCACAGTTGATTTTTTATCTTGGTATGCATCCCCGGGGAAGAGCCTGTAGAGCAAAGAGGCTTGCTGCTTGGGGTGAACCTCAACAGAAACCACAGTGTCTGTCGCCAGACATTCTTTGCAAAGCCGCATTCCAAAAGGAGATGGACAATTGCCTCTTCTCCACCATAGGCACATCGTGGGCAATATGCAGAGGAGATGAGACTTTGGGCATGTAGGAATGATCTGACGGGGACCATCTTTTTCATCACCTGCCAAGCTACAAATTGGTGCTTGTTTGAAAGTTCTGGCGATGTGGCATTCTGTCAAATGACTTTGACAGTGTGACCAACAGTCAGTTGAATCCAATTAAAAAGTAAGACCAAGAGCATGAAATTGGTCAGTTGAAGAAAGGTTCATTTCCTAACAAACACACACTTCTCTGTGATGCTGGTTCCAGTCACAGATTGGTTACGCTTAATTGCATTGATTCATGGGAGATTTTACTTCCAAGACTGTGCTAATGAACTTCTATGGCAATGTGGACATTAACTTTACCTCGACAAAACCAACCCAGTGACTAATCCATTTTGGGCATGTTTCCTAGATTGTGCCTTCAGTGGAAACTTCACTTCTGGTTATCTTTGATTTAGTTGTGACCAAGGAGCAATCAAACCACTATCGTTGAACTCCTGTTTATTTTCTTTCATTAGTCTATCTGAGATGACATTAATGGTTTGTTGATGGTAAGGAGTGTGGAATGGGAAAATGATATTCCTCCCATAATCTCAACTGAAAGCAGAATGAAGGAACAAGGTACATTTACATAGCACCTTTTACAATATCAGGATATCCCAAAGCTCTTTACAGCCAATGAAGTACTTTTGAAATGTAGCCACTGTTGTAATGTAGGAAATACCACTGCCAATTTGTGCTCAGTAAGCTCCCACATTCAGCAAAGAAATTAATGACCAAATAATCTGTTTTGGCATTGTTGGCTGAGGAATAAATATTGGATAGGACACCTGAGAAAACTCTCCTGCTCTCCTTCAAATAGTGCCATGGGGTCAACAGCCACATGAGTGGACAGACGGGACCTTGGTTTAACCTCTCATCTGTCTTATATATACATCTTACATATTGTCTGAACAAATAAATACATATATATAAGATATCACAGTAGGAGGCCATTTGGCCTATTGTGCCTTTGCTAGCTACTTATTCCCACAGCCCTACTGTTGTCATAAAGCACAACAATTGTCACTGGACACCTCTAACTTGTACCATCTATAACCCATTTACTGGAGATAAAGCATTGCATTGTTACACTCCATCAGAAAGTTACTAAAAATTGGACTAAATATGCTTCAAATGTAAGATGCCTTTAAGCATTGTAACAGAGCAGGTAATAGAGGGGGAAAGTCTGTCAATTGTAATGGACGGAGACAATGTCTGGTTCAGCATCATGCTGAAAGAAGTGGATATGTGATGATATATTTGCACATGAATGTGTGTGTGTGTGTGTGTGTGTGTGTGTAACTAGCCCTAACTCCTATGACTCCTGGTACCAGGCAGTAAATAATTCAACTAGAGGTCCTTAAAGAGACTGCTGCACCAAAAAGCCCCAAACCTTTTTTTCTCTTGGTTGCATAAGAACATTGTTATACACATTCGTAGAATGGGAACACGGGAATTGAAAACATTTTTAAAATTGACCTTTTGGTTATGGTGATTGATCATAGAACAGGATCAATTTGACTCTGCTCTGCACTGTCTAATTGGGTGAACAAGTCCTAAAACAAGTGTTAGGCCCTTTGTTTACACATGTAAGGGGCCCAACGCCTGCTTTAGGTGGTCACTGGGGAGCCTGAAAAATATTCCAGCCTCTTTTCAGGTGGGATGTTTTCAGGCATCCTTGGGATGCAGAATTCTGGTTCCCAAAATAAACTTTTTTGCACCTATTTTACACATGTAAAACAGAAGTAAGGATTCTCAATATGTACTTCACCATGTTTACTGGCTTTGCAACTGCATACTCCTTCACAACCTCCAAAATACTTTGAAGTGCAATGACTGATAATATCAGTCAAACAGAACAGTCACTTCGCACACAACGGATGTACCACAACAATAATGAGATGAGTAACTAATTAGTCTGTTTTTAGCTTTTGAGGGAGCAATGTTGGCCAAGACACTCAGAAGAACCGCCAACTCTTCTTCCAATAGCATCATAGGACCTTCAGTGTCTACCTGAAAAGATACATGTTCCAAATTTCATGCCTGCTGGCCTTTGACAATGCAGTGCTCCTTCTGTATTTATTGCACTGTAATGTAACGGTACAATGCCTCATTATTAACGGGTAGCATCTTACGGTCCCGCCGAAGTCAATGGGCTTTTAGCTGGCTCCCCTCATTTTTCAGCCCTGCCCCCGCTGCGGTTGGGCCAGGTAATTCCAGCCAATGAGTTTTGTTCATTTTCTGGACATCACTGTGAATGATATCACTGGATTAACCATAATGATCTTGATGTCATTGCCTTCCTCTGCTACTTTAGCAGAAGCATATGTTGGTTATTTTAATAAGTTAATGGCTTCACTAAGTGGAGAGAAAATCTCACAGAGGGGTTGGAAACCATGCAAAGCCCCATGGTCTGTACGTGTGATGTGCAATGAATATTGTAAATGCAATCTGTAATGGTAAGAGTAGTGAGGCACCTCACAGTGTCAAATGCTGTATTGAAAGAAATTGATCTGTTTTGCACTTTATGTATTGTCAACTTTGAACTCCTTATGCAATGCATTTTATAAATAAAGTATGTTTTTTGGAAAAAATGGCCTCCAATGTTGACTTTAAATTTGAGGCTTTTGGGAAATAAGGTCATTGTAGGTTGGAAAGGATAAGGGTAATGGGTATGCATGGCTTGGTGCAGAACAACAGGGTTTTCAATAAGCTGAATTTTCTGAGCGAAATGGGATGTTCTCCTCAGAGAAAAGAAGGATAACTAAAAGAAGCATTAAAAATCATGAAGGGTTTTGAGAGAGTAAATAAGGAGAAACAGTTTCCTGTGGCAGAAGGGTCAGTAACCAGAGAACACAGATATAAGATAATTGGCAAAAGAATAAGAGATGGGGTGAGGAGAATTTTTTCTATGCGGCAAGTTATTGTGATCTAGAATGTAGTGCGTGAAAGGGCAGTGGAAGTGGAATCAATAACAACTTTCAAAAGGGAATTGAGTAAATACTCGAAGGGGAAAATAATTGCAGGGCCTTGGAGAAAGAACAAGGGAGTAGGACTAATTGGACAGATCTTTTAATGAACTGGCACAGACATAAGGGGTTGAATGGCATCCTTTTGTACTTTATGAATCTCTGCATACACAGGAGCGGGCCAATTAGCTTAGATGGCTAACAAGTGGTTCAAAATAAGGTCAACAGCACGGGTTCAATTCCTGATTTGGCTGAGGAGGACCTGCCTCCTTGCCCTGTCCTTGAGAATGGAAGGCAATGGCAAACCACCACTGACAAAAATTGCCAACAGATCAGGATGAATCATTAGCAGACAATGGGCGGAATCGTCCCAGAATGGCACTCGGTATGGTAGCGGGCGTGAAAAAAAATGCTTTACCCACCGGCCGCAATGGTGGGTTTTCGCACCCTGTTGTCTGCTTCCCGCCTCATTAATTATGCAACCACAGGAAACACACTGTCTCGTTAGCTAGTGGCCTCTGAATCATTCATCATGCCGTTACCTCACTCCGGGTGCCATATCTAAACTGCAGCCGCCCACACAGTTCTCAATGCTTGCAGGTCTGGTCCAGTGAAGACATGGCCCTGAAAGCCAAGAAGTGTTCAGTAACCCATCATGGGAATGCCTTTTGGAATCCAACGTGATGTTCTCCACCCCTGCTCTGGCTGCAGGAGGTCCAGCAATCTCACCACTCCGGCTCGGGAGGTGGTGGTAATGATGGTCAGTGCCAATGCTGCACACAAGAGGTTGGCCATCCAGTGCAGAAAGAGAATGAATGATCTCATCTGTGCCGTGAGGGTAAGGCAATCATCTCATCTCTCTAAACTCAGACACTCACAAGCTGATCACACATTCATTGGCATCTCACTCACTGCCAACTCAAGGGACATCATCACTCAATCTATCACACACACCCTCACATTTCCATCTGGCCTCATCTCCTCTGGACACTACCTCCTCAGCCCTCACCATCTTGAGACCACTTGCACAGATCAACATGTGCCCCCACACACACTCTGGGATACCTCCTTCTCCAGTACAGCCCTCACTCTGCAGCCTTTCCCTTTGACTGAGGCCACTTGTCCCCCTCCCCCAAGCAAACCCTAGCCCGGCAGCAGGTGAAAAGCCACCCCTGACTTACAGCTGGTCTGGTAGGTAGAGACCTGCCTGCGAGACCCCCTCAAAGTGATGTGGTACTGCATGTGAAGCCTGGCGCTGATGACCACAAGTGCTGCCCGAAGCAAGGTAGACAAACAAACCTCAAAGCCCCAAGTGCAGCTCACCAGGTGCACATCGCTTATTTTCAGATGTGAAACACGCCGACGTGATGGGATGGTCCAGTGTCGGTGGGGGGGGTGGGGGATGATTCTGGCGAGCAGGGCTGACAATGAGATGCTAAAGTATTGAAATTAGGCTCCCGGCATTTGGTGGCGGGAAACACGGTCCGCCATTGGGGGCTGGAGGGGACAATCGTAAGCTGGTTTCATAACGGTGTAAAACTGATTTTCGGCCTTCTCGCCATATCGACCACTCATGCTGCCAAACACACCCACCACCAATGGGAGTGGAAAATTCCGCCCAATGAGTCATGGACCTGCCTTCAGGCAGAGCACTCGTGAAATGGAATGGAATACACAAACAATTGCATCAAGGTTCACCACCCAACAGGACATTAATACAATCAGACTGTCCACCCATTAATTAAAATACTCCCTTTTTTATCATATCATGGCCTCATCCCTCCCTGAATCTATAGCCTCCACAAGTGCTACAACCACCACCACCAACCCCAGAATATTTTATTCCTCTAACTCCGGCCTCATCTGCATTCCCCTGCATTCCTCCCCTCCCCTTCCCCCATCCCAACACTTTGGCACTTCCCTTCATCTAACCTATAGCAATGCTCCTTTTATAGTCACTTGGGATTCAAGCACTGGAATTGCTCCCTATATCCCTTTTCCTCTCTACCTCTCTTTCCCCCTTTAAGAACCCCCTTGAAACTCACACTCTTTGATCAAGCTTTTGACTAGCTCTCTTCACACCTCTACATCTCCCTGGTGCGTTTCAACTCACACCTCAATGAAATGCATTTCACAACAGCACTGCATCCAACTAAAGTACCAGGAAGACTATGTCAGGATAGGAAAGTAGGGGGTGGGGACAAGGTGGGGGTGTTGGGGGGGTGGGGGGGATGCTAGCGATGGGGAGCAGGGTGGGGGAGGTCATGGAACAGTGGCTAATGCATGGTCATTTGGTTTAAGCACACCAGCCCCAAAGGAGGTTCCCATTCTGTTGTCATAATTACTACATTTTTCACTGCTAGAGTCTATAACCAAGCACATTAATAATGAGTATGACAGTAATCTGACCAGCGGGGATTGTGTTTTAGCTTTGCATGCTAATGCCCGCCTATGAACTCTGATATTACTGCAACAGATTATTGATAGGTTTTTGGTGTGTTGTTTTACCCTTTCAGTACCAAACAGCTCACCATGGGTTTGGATGAATTGATGGATATTCATCAGCTGTATCTCATAAAATAATCGAATAACACAATACAGAAGGAGACCATTCAGCCCATTATGCCTTTGCTGGATCTCTGTAACAACTATCCAATTTGTCCCACTACCCTGCTCTTTATTCATAATATAGCAAGTTTTTTCCCTTTCAAGTATATATCCAATTACCATTTGAAAGTTACTACTGAATCTGCTTCCAGCACTGTTTCAGGCAGTGCATTTCTGATCATAAAAGCTCAGGGCAAGATTTTCAGTTCGTTGGGTGGGATGCGATGGGCCGGGAAACGGTCCACCACCCACGATTGGCCCCCGTGAAAGGCTCAGCGCTGCTGAGGTGGGGGGGTGGGAGGGAGGACGAGTGTCAAAGTGTGCGAGTGTGCGGGGGAGCACACAATAAAAGCTCCCTGAAGGCAGGGAGCTGCCTCAGTGAGCTGAAGAATATAAAACCCTTAAATAAAGATGTGGAAAAAATGAAAAAAATGTCCCCGCATAGAGCTCACACACATGGACATAATAAAAATTCTGTCAAAGCATTTTTATTTTTTTAAATCAATGTCAGAAACCTCATGCCTCCCATGGATGAGGCTTCCTGAAAAATACAAAGGCTGCTTGGCCAATTTGCTCACACGCCAACTGTAAGGTTGAACGGGCAGTGAAAAATTGCAGTTGATTTATTGATTAATGGTCTTAATAGGCCTCTTCATCGTCAGCGGGCACGCTACCAACTCTCACGCGCGCCTGCTGACCAAAGTATTGCATGAATGAGCAATGGCGCTGGGAAACTTGCCCGAGGTCATCACGCACTATTTTATGCCCGGTCAGGTCGGCCGCACACCCGCCCACGGGACGTGAAAGTCTTCCCTCAGGGTAGAAAAAAGTCTCTAGATCCCTGCTCCACTGTGGGTTTTTTTTTGCCTGTGGTAATTTTGCTGGTTGCAAATTGTATTCACCCTCACAGTTTTCTCCCAAACTTGTCTCCAATTTTCTCCAAGTGTTTTCACTGTGTGATTGGAAACCCTACCTCTCTTCACCACCCCACACCCCCCACCCCCACCCTCACCTCCGCCACCTGCCTTTCCCTGCTCCCCACTTGCTTTTCTGGAAGTCCTGCCTCAGCCTGCTCACGGTTCCACGGGTTTTAGCTCATGTCTAGATGCTGACTAATTAGCTGCCCATTAGGAAGCCAGAGAGAAGTCACAAGCTGGGTATGTGTGATTTGGCACCTCATTCTCCCCCAATCCAAATATTTACCCCATAATTTCATTAATGTGTCATTAATTGCGGAGAGGATTTTCAATGCCTCAGGTTAAGCAAAAGTCCCATTGCCTCCTGGAAATGTCTCATGCGATGTGATTGTGTGTGAGGTAGCTCCTCCCAAGGGGAGAAGACAAGATTAAGCGACACAATTGTAAATAAAAATTGAAGTTGAAAAAAGACAATTAGCACCTGAAAGTGAAAAGGCAGGTGAGTTTGTCATTTATAGTTCTTGTGTCCTTACTGCCTCTTTTAGATGCTAATCAATCTGCTGTCCATTTTCAGTTTTTATTTCTGATTTCCAGTATTTGCAGATTTTATCTGAACAATTCATTTTAATATTGGTTTCAATCAATAGTCACTGTATATAACTGCAAATCGAAATATTGTCTTAAGTGCAACTGAAAAAAAATGTTGGTGAGTTATGTGGTGATGGATGTCCAATCCCATTCTCCTGCTGACTGCATAGTCCTTAATACTCCACCCAATCCAATTCCACTCATTTGCTCACTCCCCACATTCCTTAGAACCACATCCAGCCCAATCCTACTCTCTCGCTCACCCTTTATAAGTTTTTATATCCCACTCAGTTGAATCCCATTCTCCTCTTCATTCCCATACTATTTAATATCACACCCAAGCTAATCTATCCAGCAATAGTACTGAAGACTTCTGCTCCAGAACTAGCTGCACCCCTATCCAAGCTCTTCCAGTATAACGACAACACTGGTATCTAGTTAGTTTGGAAAATTGGTGTGTCCTGTCCACAAAGAACAGGACAAATCCAAATTACTGCCCCATCAGTCTACTCACGAACATCAGTAAAGTGATGGAAGGGATCATCAACACGGCTATAAAGCAGCACTTTCTCAGTAATGACCAGCTCACTGGCGTTCAGTTTTGGTTCTGCCAGGGCCACTCAGCTCTTAACCTCATTACAACCATGGACCAAACATAGACAAAACAGCTGAACTCAAGAAGTGAGGTGAGAGTGACTGCCCTTGACATCATGGCAGCATTTGATAGAGTGTGGCATCAAGGAGCCCTAACAAAAATGGAGGCAATAGGAATCAGGAGGAAAGCTCCCCAGGGATCGGAGTCATACCTAGCAGATAGGAAGATGATTGTGGTTGTTGGAGGTCAATCATCTTAGTCCCAGGACATCACTACAGGAGTTCTTCAGGGTAGTATCCTAGGCCCAACCATTTTCAGCTGCTTCATCAATGACCTTCCTTCCACCATAAGGTCAGAAGTGGGGATGTTCGCTGATGATTGCACAATGCTCAGCACCATTTGTGACTCCTCAGATACTGAAGCAGTCCATGCCCATATGCAACAAGACCTGGGCAACACTCAAGCTTGGGCTGATAAGCATCAAGTAACATTCGTGCCACACAAGTGCCAGGCAATGACCATCTCCAGCAAGAGACCATCCAACCACCACCCCCACCCCCGACATTTAATGGCAATACCATCACTGAATCCCCCACTATCAACATCCTGTGGTTACCATTCACCAGACACTGAACTGGACTAGCTATATAAATACCATGGCTACAAGAGCAGGTCAGAGGCTGGGAATTCTGCAGAGGGTAACTCACCTCTTGACTCCCCAAAGTCTGTCCACCATCTACAAGGAACAGGTCAAAAGTGTGATTGAATACCCTCCACTTGCCTGGACGGGTGCAACTGCAACAACACTCAAGAAGCTTGACACAATCCAGGACAAGGCAGCCTGCTGGATCTACCCCCATCCATCACCTTCAACATCCACTCCCTCCAGCACTGACACACAGTAGCAGCAGTGTGTACCATCTACAAGATGCACTGTAGCAAATCACCAAGGCTCCTTTGACAGCACCCTCCAAACACATGACCACTATCAATTAAAAGGATAAGGGCAGCAGGTGTATGGGAACACCACCAGTAAGTTCTCCTCCAAGTCACTCACCATCCTGACTTGGAAATATATCACCATTCCTTCATTGTTGCTGGGTCAAAATCCTGGAACTCTCTTCCTAACAGCACTGTGGGTGCACCGACACAACATAGATTCAGCAGTTCAAGAAGGCAGCTCACCACCTCCATCTCAAGGGCAATTAGGGATGGGCAACAATGCTGGCCTAGACAGCGATGCCAATGTCCCGTGAGAGAATTTTAAAAATCCTGTTCTTCTGCTCACGTCCTTTATTCTTATTTTTATTCATTCAGGGGATGTGCGCATGGAAGGTGTGTCTAAGGAACATTGGTTAATTCCTGAAGTGCACCTTGTAGTTGGAGCACACTGCTGCTACTGTGCATCAGCGGTGGAGGGAGTGAATGTTTATGGATATGGTGCCAATCAAATGAGCTGTTTTGTCCTGGATGTGTCAAGCTTCTTGAGTGTTGTCATTGTTGCACTCACCCAGGCATTTGGGGAGTATCCTACCACACTCCTGACTTGTGCCTTGTAGGATGGTGGCCAGGCTTTAGCGAGTCAGGAGGTGAGTTACTCGCCGCAGGATTCCTAGCCTCTGACCTGCCCTTGTAGCCACAGTAATTATATGGCTAGTCCAGTTCAGTTTCTAATCAATGGTAAACCCCAGGATGTTGATAGTGGGTGATTCAGTGATGGTAATGCCATTGAATGTCAAGGGGCAATGGATGGATTTTCTCTTGTTGGAGATGGTCATTGTCTGGTACTTGTGTGGCACGAATGTTACTTGCCATTTGTCAGCCCAAGCCTGGATATTGTCCAGGTCTTGCTGTATTTGGGCGTGGACTGTTTCAGTATCTGAGGAGTCACAAATGGTGCTGAACATTGTGCAATCATCAGCGAACATCCCCACTCCTGACCTTATGATGGAAGGAAGGTCTTTGATGATACAGCTGAAGATAGTTGGGCCGAGGACACTACCCTGAGGAGCTCTTGCAGTGATATCGTGGAGCTGAGATGACTGACCTCCAACAGCCAAAACCATCTTCCTTTGTGCTAGGTAAGACTCCAAACAGTGGAGAATTTTCCCCCTGATTCCCATTGACTCCAGTTTTGCTAGGACCCCTTGATGCCACACTCAGTCAAATGCGGCCTTGATGTCAAGGGCAGTCACTCTCACCTCACCTCGGGAGTTCAGCTCTTTTATCTATGTATGAACCAAGGCTCTAATGAAGTCAGGAGCAGAGTGGCCCAGGCGGAACCCAAACTGGGCATCATTGAGCAGGTTATTGCTAAGCAAGTGCCGCTTGATAGCACCGTTGATAACCCCTTCCATTACTTTACTGATGATGGAGAATAGACTGATAGGGTGGTAATTGGCCGATTTGGATTTGTCCTGCTTTTTGTGTACAGGACATGCCTGGGCAATGTTTCACATAACCAGGTAGATGCCTGTGTTATAGCTGTACTGGAATAGCTTGGCTAGGGGCGCAGCAAGTTCTAGAGCACAAGTCTTCAGTACTATTGCCGGAATATTGTCAGGACCCATAGCCTTTGCACTATCCAGTGCCTTTAGCCGTTTCTTGATATCACATGGAGTGCATTGAATTGGCTGAAGACTGGCATTTATGATACTGGGGACCTCCAGTGGAGGCCGAGATGGATCATCAAATTGGTCCTTCTGGCTGAAGGTAGTGGCAAATGTTTCAGCCTTACCTTTTACACTGATGTGCTGCCCACCCCCCCACCCCCCCAAAATCATTGAGGATGAGGGTACTTGTGGAGCCTCCTGCTCCAATGAGTTATTTGATTGTCCACCATCATTCAAAACTGGATGTGGCAGGACTGCAGAGCTTAGATCTGATCTGTTGGTTGTGGGATCACGTAGTTCTGTCTATCACTTGCTGCTTATGCTGTTTGGCACGCAAGTAACCCTGTGTTGTAGCTTCACCAGGTTGACACCTCATTTTTAGGTATGCCCATTGCTACTCCTAGGATGCCCTCCTGCACTCTTCATTGAACCAGGGTTGATCCCCTGGCTTGATGGTAATGGTAAAGTGGGGGATATGCTGGGCCATGAGGTTACAGATTGTGTTCGAGTACAATTCTGCTGCTGCTGGTGGCCCACAGCACCTCATGGATGCCTAGTCTTGAGTTGCTAAATCTTTTTGAAATCTATTCCATTTAGCACGGGTGATAGTGCCACACAACACCAGGAAGGGTATCCTCAATGTGAAGGTGGGACTTTGTCTCTATAATGACTGTGCGGTGGTCACTCCTATCGATACTGTCATGGGCAGATGCATCTGCGGCAGGTAAGTTGGTGAGGCCAAGTATGTTTTCCCTCTTGCTGGTTCCCTCACCACCTGCCGCAGACTTAGTCCAGCAGCTTTGTCCTTTAGGATTCGGTCAGCTCGGTCAGTAGTGTTGCTACCAAGCCACTCTTGGTGGTGGACATTGAAGTCCCCACACCCAGAGTACATTCTGCGCCTGTGCCACCCTCAGTGCTTCCTCCAATATGGAGGAGCACTGATTTATCAGCTGATGGAAGGTGGTACGTGGTAATCAGCAGGAGGTTTCCTTGCCCATGTTTGACCCGATGCCATGAGACTTCATGGGGTCCAGAGTCGATGTTAAGGACTCCCAGGGCAACTCCCTCCCGACTGTATGCCACTGTTCCGCCACCTCTGCTAGGCCTGTCCTGCCAGTGGGACAGGACATATTCCAGGGATGGTGGTGTCTGGGACATTATCTGTAAGATATGATGCCGTGAGGATGACTGTGTCAGGCTGTTGCTTGACTAGTCTGTAAGACAGCTCTCCCACTTTTGGCACTACCCCCCAGAGGACTTTGCAGGGTCAACAGCACTGAGTTTGCTGTTGTCGTTTCCAATGCCTAGGTCGATGCCGTGTGGTCCGTCCAGTTTCATTCCTTTCTTCAGACTTTGCAGCAGTTTGCTACAACTGTGTGGATTGCTAGGCTATTTCAGAGGACATTTAAGAGTCAACCACATTGCTGTGGGTCACAAGTAGGCCAGATCAGGTAAGGTCAGCAGATTTCTTTCCCTAAAGGACATTAGTGAACCAGATGGATTTTTGCAACAATTGACAATGGTTTCATGGTCATCATTAGACTGTTAATTCCAGATTTTTATTGAATTCGAACCCGGGTCCCCAGAGCAATACTCTGGACCTCTGGATTACTAGTCCAGCGACAATACCACTATGCCATCATGCACCACCCACCACCCTCCCCCCCTCAACTGCGTCCATAAAGACACCTTTAATAAACCTGCAATGTTGGCAAGACACCCACATTTGCAAGTTTGTCAATGCCCTAAACCATTCTCCTACCAGCTTTTTCCAGGTTAGTACAACAGGAATAATGTGCTGACCATGCATGTATCAAACAAATGACTATTGCAATGGCCATTGTGATCAGCAATTGCCTCCCCTTTCTCACTGAATAGCAATAGCAACATGATTCACCTGCCCAATTTCACCATACTGGCATATTGGGAAGGTATTAATGATAGCCATATAACTCATCAATCCAGCAGGTTCTTTCTGATCATGTGCCACTGCCAATTGCTCCTGCCTCAGTTGGTGCTACCTTCTCAATATCAATAACTGCATCCTTTGGAATGATTATTACAGTGAAGGTGCTCAAACAATTGGTGAGAGGGACACAGGGTACTGGGTGGTGTTCACTCCCTTTGAGCCACAAGTTCTATTGGCTGGTTGCTTGCCAGGTCAGCATGTGCAATGGAGAACAGGGACAGGTTCCAGATGGCAAGGTTAAGCAGAACCAGGCTATCGGAGAATGAGGAGCGAGTCAGTATATAGGAGTCAATAGGGAGTAAATAGGATATAGGAGTCACAGACTCCAGGAGTCAGTGAAGATTGTGTCAGGTTCCAGGAATCAATGAGAGTGGGTCCAACTTGCACATAGCCTGGAATTCAGTGCCAGTGTGCAATGGGGGTTGAGAATAATGTAACCAGAGGAAGTGGTACTACAAATACTCAATGAGCTATGAACTGAAATGACATTATGCCCACTTTAATCTGGGGTTAGACTAAATTTAAAGAGTTTATAGATTCCTGGATTTTGAACTATGCGCAAAGTATTGTCAAGTCTGCCTCAAAATCAAAGCCATGTTCTCTGTTAATCATTCACCAGTGAATTACACAATTTCATCCCATCATTCTCAGCGCCCTAAGGCAGGCATTTGGTTGCATCTCTCCTTGCTGGACGGAGTTACTGCACTTTTCCAAGTTCACACTCAGTCGCCTTCAAGGCATTCTTCCTGTCAGGCAGTTACTCTTTTGTGCATTTGGAGACATCATTAAACGTGCTCTTACAGTTCACTGCATTCCTTTGCATCTGGGACTCTACATTGATCATGCCAATTTTCTTCTAGCTTTCCTTGTTCTTTGCTCTCCAGAGATTCTGAGACAGTAGGCAGGTTCTGAATGAGTTTTTTTCTTTGCAGATAGGTTTTTGTTTTGACAGGTAATTTCATTTCCCTCATTGGTGACTGAGCTTTACCAAGACTGCATCAATTTAAGAGCATCAGTTATAAAGAATAAGCCCGAAGTGTTGTGTAAATAACCTTGGTAATTTGCTGAAGTGCATCCTATAGAACCTATACGTTGCAGCCACTGTAGCACCGATTGTGAAACTCCTCTGTTTATTTCTGTCCGTCTTTGGGCTTTCATACATTTTGGGTGTAACCACATACTCAATAGGCTCAGTGGAGAATTAGTTTGGTGAGTTAATGACTGAGGGGATGAGGAAGATAAAGTTAACACATGCTGTCACACAAATGTAAAGAACCGGAATTGTAGGTGAATAAGGTGTTAGTGTCATTTAGAATTCTATGTGTAATCATAATAAAATACAATTACTTTTAACAGAGTACAGTGGGGAGTATTGAAGAGAACTGTAAGGATGAAAGATTCAGGTTGTGAAAAGTGGTCAGAGAAGCAATGTTTTTTCCTCTATGGAAAAGTGGAGACTGAGGTAACCTCAGTTAATTTTTAAGATTATGAGGAACGGTTGAGGAAAGTGGTTCATTTTGGTGAAACGATTTCACATATCCAGGGGTACAAGTTTAAAATTAGAAAGTCAGAAGCAGAAGGGACCCATTTTACACAAAGGATAATAAAATTGTAAAAACATTAATCAGGAATGGCCAGTGAAATAGGGAAGATTTATGGTATGTTTCTGCGGGGAATGGACTGAAGGACATGGTGAGAAGATAGGTGGAGTAAAGATCTGTTGTCTCTGGCCGGCATTCCTTATTCCCATAAATTCCTCGGTCTTTATGCGCCAATGAATTTATTTTGCCTGATGACTCTTTGCTTTCTCAGTCAGCCTGATGCATGCCAGGGTGACAGTAAGGGCACCACAATTGGTTGCACTGCTGCTGGGGTAGAAGTAAATAAGGTTTGCACTGCTGATGACTACTGAGGAACTCCCATTTGAAAGCTCAACATCATCCAGGACAGAGCACTTTGCCGGATCAGTGTTCCAGTCACTGGTCTCAATATTTCACTCTGCCCCCACCCACCTCCCACCACCCCCCCACCCCCAACCCCCCTCTGCCCATCGCAACCAGTGCTACGGTGGCTGCAATGTATAGGATTTATAGGATACACTTCAGAAAATTACCAAGGTTATTTGCACATCATTTCACTTCACTGTTACCTCTTCCCCAAGATAAACAATGTTGTTTGGACACCGGCCACCACCTCCAACTTCCCTGTCAAATCATAGGGTGGAATTTTCCGTTTCAGAGACTAAATGTGATGGTGAACAGGAAAATCGGCGTGATTCCCACTGGGTGGCGAGGCGGGTTTTCATGCCTGATCCTCACCTTTCAGCTCAATAACTATGCATCCGTGAGGAACCCTGTCGAAACTCATGACGGGGCAGGCAAGAGTCGCCCGCCCCACCATCATCTCACAGGCTCCAACCTCCGGGCGCCATATTTAAACAGCACCCAAACAGCCACTGCAGGCCATGTCCTCTCGATCACTGCCACCGCACCCCGCAACACCCCCTTCGCCCCCACCCCGCGCCTTCGCCTGCCTGCCGCTCCCATCCTTGGTGCAGCTTTGGCTACTGGCACCTCATATGAGTGTAGGTTACAAGCAGTTCCCAAGAAGGCTAAAACGGTGTCAACTGACCTCAAGGTACAGGAAGAAATCTATCTCGCCAGGTTGCACGCGATTTATTTACATGAAACTGGACGTTCTAAATTCCCGCTGGCGGGGCGCTTAATTTAGAGGGGGAACAAGATTTTGGTGTGTTGGCTTTTTAATGAGCATTCATGAGATGCAAATGGAGCTTCCAACATTGTTTCACAGGACAATCGACCTGCCTTTAAGCTGCCGTGAAGGTCGGGAGAACAAGACTCCAAAGTAATTTCCCACCATTGGGAAACTGATTTTTGGCCTCCCACCAAATCTTGCTCTCCCATCCGCCATTATTCCTGCCACTGGTGGGAGCAGAAAATTCCACCTATAAACTCCTGGGGCAGAATTTTACACCTCCGTTTTGGTGGATTGACTCTAGCGGGAACATAAAATCCCACTGTCGTAAAATTCTGCCCCTGATCTGGACCTACATCACCATTTTTTTTAATATCACATGGGAATCCTGGATCACCATCACCAAAAAGATCGCAATGGTTTCAGGGGAAGACATGACCAGCAACTTCTTGGGGTAACTGAAGCTGGGTAATAAATGTGGCCTCACCTATGTTACGCACATCCCAAGACCAGAATTAAAAAGATACGTGCTTGAAGGTTGAGTAAGGACAAGTTCCCGAATGTACAGAAATTCCATGACAGAAATCTTTATATCCTCATTGGCTATGGGTGAGGTCCCAGAGGACTGGAGAATGGCCAATGTTGTTCCATTGTTTAAGATGGGTAGCAGGGGTAATCCAGGAAATTACAGGCTGGTGAGCCTTAAATCAGTGGTAGGGAAATTATTGGAGAAGATTCTTCCTGACGGGATTTACTACCATTTGGAAGCAAATGGCCGTATTAGTGAGAGGCAGCATGGTTTTGTGAAGGGGAGGCCGTGTCTCACTAACTTGATCGAGTTTTTCAAGGAAGTGACAAAGATGATCGACGATGGAAGGGCAGTGGATGTTATATACATGGATTTCAGTAAGGCCTTTGACAAGGTCCCTCATGGCAGACTGGTACAGAAGTTAAAGTCGCACGGGATCAGAGGTGAGCTGGCAGGATGGATACAGAATTCGGTTGGTCATAGAAGACAGAGGGTAGCAGTGGAAGGGTGCTTTTCTGAATGGAGAGCTGTGACTAGTGGAGTTCCGCAGGGATCAGTGCTGGGACCTTTGCTGTTTGTGGTATACATAAATGATTTGGAGGGAAATGTAACTGGGCTAATTAGTAAGTTTGCAGATGACACCAAGGTTGGAGGAGTTGCAGATAGTGAAGAGGATTGTCAAAGGATACAGCAGAATATGGATCGGTTAGAGACTTGGGCAGAGAAATGGCAGATGGAGTTTAATCCGGACAAATGCGAGGTAATGCATTTTGGAAGTTCTAATACTGGCAGGAATTATACAGTAAATGGCAGATCCTTTAAGTGCATCGACGGGCAGAGGGATCTGGGTGTACAGGTCCACAGGTCACTGAAAGTGGCAACGCAGGTGGATAAGGTAGTCAGGAAGGCATATGGCATGCTTGCCTTCATTGGCAGGGGTATTGAGTATAAAAACTGAGAAGTCATGCTGCAGCTGTATAGAACCTTGGTTAGGCCACACTTGGAATTTTGCGTGCAATTCTGGTCACCACATTACCAGAAGGATATGGAGGTGTTGAAGAGGGTGCAGAGGAGGTTTACCAGGGTGCTGCCTGGTCTTGAGGTTATTAGCTATGAGGAGAGGCTGGAGAAACTCAGATTGTTCTCACTAGAGCGACGGAGATTGAGGGGCGATTTGATAGAAGTTTACAAAATAATGAGTGGCATGGACAGAGTAGATAGTCAGAAGCTTTTTCCCAGGGTGGAAGAGTCAATTACTAGGGGACATAGATTTAAGGTCAAAGGAGAAAACTATAAAGATGATGTGCGGGGCAAGTTTTTTACGCAGAGGGTAGTGGGTATCTGGAATTCGCTGCCAGAGGAGGTGGTGGAAGCAGGTACGATAGTAGTGTTTAAGAGGCAGCTTGACAAATACATGAATAGGATAGGAATAGAGGGATACGGACCCCAGAAGTGCAAAATGTTTTAGTTGAGGGCAATATGATCGGCGCAGGCTTGGAGGGCCAAAGGGCCTGTTCCTTTCCTGTACTTTTCTTTGTTCTTTGTTCTATTCCATGGTAACAGCAGACTGATATGTGCTGTCCAGATCCAATGGAGAGAACAGTTTTGCATTAATGTGACTCTGTCAGGGAGCTTGGAGTCCAGTTAAGTTATTCTAGACTTGCACCTTTAATTCAGAAAAGAAGGAACCCTACATATCCAGACATGATTAGGGATAACAAACTCACAAAACATGTGCTGTAGACACCAAGGGCCTAAAGTCTCCGGTCTCGTCCGCTGTGGGAATTGTTGTGAGCAGGATGGAAAACTTGACAAACCAGCAAAAAATCTGGCAGCATCGGCGGAGAAGAAAAGAGTTGACGTTTCGAGTCCTCATGACCCTTCGACAGAACTTGCGTTCAAGTCCAAGAAAGAGTTGAAATATAAGCTGGTTTAAGGTGTGTGTGTGGGGGGCGGAGAGATGAGCAAGACAACAGAGAGATACGGAAATCTTGTCGCAGAGAGGAACAGAACTTCTTCAAGGAGGTAGGCATTTCTTGAAGAGCAGTGGCAGTCAATTAAACACAGAGATAAAAACAAAAAAACTGCGGATGCTGGAAATCCAAAACAAAAACAGAATTACCTGGAAAAACTCAGCAGGTCTGGCAGCATCGGCGGAGAAGAAAAGAGTTGACGTTTCGAGTCCTCATGACCCTTCGACAGAACTTGCGTTCAAGTCCAAGAAAGAGTTGAAATATAAGCTGGTTTAAGGTGTGTGTGTGGGGGGCGGAGAGATGAGCAAGACAACAGAGAGATACGGAAATCTTGTCGCAGAGAGGAACAGAACTTCTTCAAGGAGGTAGGCATTTCTTGAAGAGCAGTGGCAGTCAATTAAACACAGAGATAAAAACAAAAAAACTGCGGATGCTGGAAATCCAAAACAAAAACAGAATTACCTGGAAAAACTCAGCAGGTCTGGCAGCATCGGCGGAGAAGAAAAGAGTTGACGTTTCGAGTCCTCGTGACCCTTCGACAGAACTTGCGTTCAAGTCCAAGAAAGAGTTGAAATATAAGCTGGTTTAAGGTGTGTGTGTGGGGGGCGGAGAGATGAGCAAGACAACAGAGAGATACGGAAATCTTGTCGCAGAGAGGAACAGAACTTCTTCAAGGAGGTAGGCATTTCTTGAAGAGCAGTGGCAGTCAATTAAACACAGAGATAAAAACAAAAAAACTGCGGATGCTGGAAATCCAAAACAAAAAAAGAATTACCTGGAAAAACTCAGCAGGTCTGGCAGCATCGGCGGAGAAGAAAAGAGTTGACGTTTCGAGTCCTCATGACCCTTCGACAGAACTTGCGTTCAAGTCCAAGAAAATCTGTTGACTTCAGCAGGAATTTCCAGTCCCATGGTGGGCAGGACCAAAAATTCCTGCTACAAGGCACTGGTTACAGTTTTCTAGAAGTGAAACAGCATCAATACAGCCACGAAAGAAAGAATTTGCATTTATATTGTGCATCATCATGGCATCTCATAGCATTTCACCATCGATGAATTACTTGTAAATGCAGGTACCATTATTATGTAGACAAATGTAGTAGCCATTTTGCATAGAGCACAATCTCACCAAAAGTAATTAGATGAATAACTAGTTAATCTGTCTGCAGTGGTGTAGCTTAATGGAGGTTTGTTGACCAGGATGCCAGAGACAACCCCCTGTTCTTCTTTGAAAGGTGCTACAGGATCATTTATATCCAACTGAACCATTGAAAAAGGGATAGAGGATCTTGGCTGAGACACACAACAAATGTACAGATAAATCATCCAAATACTGTGATAATGTCTGAGAGATGAGAGCAGACTCCGACGCTGGCTGAATTGAATTTTCATAAGCTCTGATTGTAAATGGATGTGTGACAATATGTGAAGACTCTCAATTGGCTTCAACAAGTTCAGTTTCTGAAAAATGACAAAATGACAACTCTGTCAATACTGGTTATTGATGGTCAGCTGGTTCTCAGCCAGTATCATTCTTGCTACTGTGAGTTAGAAAACCACTCACCATTCAATTCACTCCACAAAATTTCAGGAAATGGCTGAATGCACTGAATACAGCAAGGGTTATGGACCCTGATAACAATTCGGCTGCAGTACTGAAGAGTTGTGCTCCAGAGCGAGCTGCATCCTTAGCCAAGTTGTTCCAGTGCAGCTATAGCACTGGCACCTACCCAACGATTTGGAAAATTGCCCAGGTTCAACCTCTCCACAAAAAAACAGGACAAATCCAATCTGCCCAATTACCGTTCTGTCAGTCCGCTCTCAATCATCAGTAAAATGATGGAAGGTGTCATCGACAGTGCTATCAAGGCAGCACTTACTCACCAATAACCTGCTCACTGACGCCCAGTTCATGTTTCACCAAGGCTATTCAGCTCTAGACAAGATTAAATTCTTAGTCTAAAGATGGACAAAAGAGCTGAATTCAGGGGGTGAGAGAGTGATGGCCCTTAACATCAAGGCAGCATGTGACCGAATGTGGCATCAAGGAACCCTAGTAAAAGTGAAGTTAATGGGAATCAGGGGTATATCTCTCCACTAGTTGAAGTCATATATAGCACAAATGAAGATGAATGTAGTTTTTGGAGGCTATTTATTTCTGCAGGAGTTCCTCGGGGTCCTGTCCTAGGCCCAACCATCTTCAGCTGCTTCATTAATGAGCTTCCCTCCATCATACGGTCAGAGCCTGGGAATGATTGCTGATGACTGAAACAGCATTCAGTACCATTTGGAACTCCTCAGATACTGATGTAGTCTGTTCCCACTAGCAGCAAGACCTGAACAACGTTCAGGTTTGGGCTGATGAAGGACAATCACACATCATCCTGACTTGGAACTACATTGCTATTCCTTCACTGTGGATAGGTCAAAATCCTGGAACTCCCTCATTGAGGGTTTAACTACACTAGATAGACTGCAGCAGTTCAAAAAGTTGGCTCACCACCACTTTCTCAAGGGCAATTATGAAAGGGTAACAAATGCTGGCCTTGTTCTAAGATCCACTCTAGGATTACAGCATATAATCCACGTGGATAGTTCAGTGCAGAAGCAAGGGAGCGCTGCATTGTTAGGGGTGCTGTCCTTTAGATGATATGTTAAATAGAGGGTTCCATTTACCTTTCCAGTGGTTTGGCAGGCTCCATTAATTGAAGAAGAACAGGAAATACACCTGGTATCCTTGATCCATGATCCTTCAATCATGATCAATAAAACAGATCTTTTGATCAATTCTCCTCTAACTGTGGTGGGATTTTGCTGTGCACTTGTCCATATTCTTAAATTTCATAAATGCATTTATAAAGTAACCATTTTATAACTAATATCCATTTGTAACCAATCAGAAGTGATATGGGGAAAGTGTTTTTATTAACAGAGTGACTTGTTAAGGTCTTAAAATGCACTGTCTTAAAAGTTGGTGGAAGCAGCTTCAACAGTAACTTTCGAAAAGGAATTGGATAAAAACTTGATAAGGAAAAGAAATGGCAGAGCTATAGTAAAAGTTCTGGGGAGTAGGACTAATAGGATAGCTCTTTAAAAGAGATATGATGGGAAGAATGGTCTCCTTCTGTGCTGTATCATTCTATCTTAACATGTCTTTAGTTGCTTCAGCTCTATTGGCTCCCATCAATCAGACAGTGTCAATATGAAAATAAACTGGAAAAACTCAGCAGGTCTGGCAGCATCGGCGGAGAAGAAAAGAGTTGATGTTTCGAGTCCTCATGACCCTTCAACAGAACACCTGGCAGGAGAGAGACCTTCATCGCGTTTCTGCCAGGGAAAGAGCAATGGCTATAACCAGTCGAACTCCTTACCATGGGTAACCTAACACCATCCGAGTCATGATGAAGGGCAGCGAGCAAGGAACAGGAATGGATAGGACCTTTTCACCAAGAGGATCCTATTCAAGCTGTATGGTTTCGATGCTGCGGAGATCTACCGCCTACAGGATTTCCCCAGCGCTGGATTTTTTGATGTGACTTTCAAGCAAGTGGCAGCTTGTGTCAAACTCCTAAAGGTGTTTGAGGAAAAGAAAGACCTGCCAGAAATGAAGATCCTGACGGCGGAGCCGCTCTTTGCTCTGCCGTTGCAACGAGAACGGGTTGCGATGGTGCATCTTTACAACCCCTACGTCCCTGTCGCTGACGTGCTCACCTTCCTCACCAGGTACTTCAATAAGGTTGGGAGCTGCACCGCGGTTAGAGATGATTTGGGGATCTGGACATGTAAACGCCAGGTTAAAGTAACGCTCAAGACCGACAGTAAGGGAGCTATCTTCCACCCCCCTTTCAGATTCGCTATCGGGGGAAGCAGTGGTTACATTGTCTACGCTGGGCAACCCAAACTTTGTCGCTCATGTGGCAAGTCTGGTCATGTGGTGGCCAACTGCAGCGCCGTCCTCTGCAAGAACTGCAAACAAGAAGGGCACCAGACAAAGGACTGTAAACAGGCTAAGTGCTGCAACCTGTGTGGCGAGGCAAGTCACCTTTACAAGACCTGCCCCAAACGTTGCCGTACTTATGCACAGGCAGCCAAAGCCAACGAGGGGGAAGCAGAAGAAATGCCTCGTGTCACTCCAACCACCAAGGCGTCCAGGGAGAACAACGGGACAAAGGAAGACACAGAGAGAGACAAGGTGGAGGAAAAGATTGGGGCAACAGACGGCCAACCAACGGCACTGACCCCTGAACTTCCCACTCCTCAGGAGAGCGAATCAACGGAGGAGGAGGAGGCAGCAGTGGGAAAGCAGCAGGGGGAGTGGCAGCTGGTGAAGAGAGCCAAAAGGAAGAAGGGGCTAAAAAGAAACTAAGCCACTTCCCAGACAAGAGTCAAGAGGCATCTCCTATCTGACACGGATAACAAGACAGCAGCTCTTCGGACGAAGAAGGGCCAGGGCGGCGCCGACTGAAGAAGCGGCAAAATGCTAGGGAGTTGGAGGATGAGACACCCGAGCTCCAGGACATTGGAGACAATGAGAAGACCAGTGCACCCCAACTTTGCCCACAACCCGAAGAGGCCAGTGTACCACAACCCCAGGAATCTGGGAACAGTGAGGCGCTCAGCGCACCCCAGCTCCGGGAAGCCGGGAACAGCAACGCCCCAGAGGGGGAGAGGATTGGAGAAGCTTCTCCAACAGAGGACATTTCAAACCCCGCTCTCTGCACGGACCCCCAGATCCACCCGAGCAGAACACCGCCAATGGGGAGGTTCAGGACGCTTTCCTCAGCCCATCAAAAGTGAAGCAATTTGAGCACACCACGGGCATGAAGGAGCAGACCAAAGGTCTGGAACTCTCAGAGACAACAGGTTTGGTAAGCGACTAGCTGCTTTAAAATGGGTGTAAAGATTGTATCCATAAATATGCGTAGCATTAAATCTACTACGCGGTGTGTTGCGACCTTGGACTACCTTGCCAAGGTCAAAGCTGACCTGTTGTTTCTGCAGGAGTGTGCGATACCGCACCTCAGCTCCTACAGGTAATGGTCACGATGGTGGTCCCATGGGCCATCGATCTGGTTGGGAAGAAACGACTCTCATTCCTCCAGCCTGGGGATTCTGCTGTGGGGAGGCAGCTTCACCGTCTCCCAGGTTAAGGAGGTGGTGGGCGGGCGCCTCCTCGTAGCAGACGTAATGTATAAGAATGCTCCACTCCGGTTAATTAACGTCTATGCCCCGTCACAAGGGGCTGAGCAGCTGGAGGTTTTTCAGCAGCTCCCACTGTTGCTGGCAACCTCCAGGCCGGTCATTCTGGGCGGTGACTTCAACTGCATCATCGATGCGGCTGGACGATCCGGCAGGGCCGAAAGCAGATTGGACGCTACGTCCAGATCCCTGATGGAAACAGTAAAGGATGCCAAGCTGCACGACGTCTTCAGCAACCCTGCAGATGGAGCGCAGCGTAGATAACCTGGTCGTGGCCTGACGGGTCCGTCTGTTCCAGGATAGACTTCCTGTTTGTGTCCCATGCATTTGCAGTCAGATCCACCGACTTCTCTGACCACTGCCTCCTACTGGCTGACTGTCACTTAGAGGAAGACCAGAGGGTTGGCAGGGGGGTATGGAAGCTAAAAGTGAAACTGCTGACCCCAGAGAACATTGAGGAGCTCAAGAGGGATTACAAAGGTTGGAGAACCATGAAACCCCACTTTGAGTCACTGACACACTGGTGGGAAGCGATCAAGGGAAACATCAAGAGGTTTTTCATCCTCAAAGGCACCCAGAAAGCTAGAAAGGAACTGAGGGAAATGTCCCGACTCCAGAAAAACATGCAGAATCTGCTCCGGCTGCAGTCGATGGGGGTCGATGTCAAGGAGGAACTCCAAGAGGTGAAGAGCCAGCAAGCCTCGCTCTTTGCCTCGGAGGCCTCCAAGATCATCTTCCGTTCCAGAGTCCGCTCCGTGGAGCAGGATGAGACGTGCTCACGTTTCTTCTTCCAAAAGGTACACAGAGAGAGCTCTGTGATCAGCAGGCTGAAGGAAGAAGACGGCTCAGTAAAGTCATTGCAATCTGACATTTTGAGGATTAGCAAATCCTTCTATGCCGGATTGTATGACGTGAAGCCCACAGACAGCACGGCCTCCCAGTCCTTCCTGTCCTCTATCATGGAGGTCTTAGATGACAGTACACGGGAGAGTCTGGACAAAGCGCTAACTCCTGACGAACTGACTGAGGCCCTTGAGTCCTTCGAGAAGAGTAAAACTCCCGGAAGCGACAGCTTGCCGTCGGAGTTGTATTCGGCTCTGTGGGACTGGATCGGCCCGGACCTGCTAGAAGTGTACGAGAGTATGCTCCTGGCCGGCAGTATGTCAGAATCCATGAGGAAAGGCATTATCACCCTCATCTACAAGCACAAGGGGGAAAGGGAGAAAATTAGAAATTGGCGACCCATTTCACTGTTGAATGTGGACTATAAGATTCTGTCCAAGGTCATCGCCAATCGGGTCAAATTCGCTCTGGAATTGATGATTCACCCTGACCAGACCTGCACTGTGCCGGGCAGGAAGATCTCTGACAGCCTTGTGCTGCTCAGGGATACGATTGCCTATGTACAGGACAGGGGTGTGGATACCTGCCTCATCAGCCTGGATCAGGAGAAGGCCTTTGACAGAATATCGCACACATACATGGTGGATGTGCTCTCCAAAATGGGGTTTGGGGAGGGAATTCGCAGTTGGATCCAACTGCTCTACACTAACATCAGTAGTGCAGTCTCAATCAATGGGTGGGAATCAGATAGCTTTCCTCTTAAATCTGGAGTCAGGCAGGGCTGCCCTCTCTCGCCTGTTCTTTTCGTGTGTTGCATAGAACCCTTTGCTGAGTCCATCAGGAAGGATCCGGGCATAAGAGGAGTGATGATCCCAGGCAGTGGAGGCACTCAGGTCAAAGCCTCCCTGTACATGGACGATGTCACCGTCTTCTGCTCGGATCCGCTGTCGATGCGCAGACTGATCCACATCTGCGACCAGTTCGAACTGGCCTCGGGAGCCAAGGTAAATCGTGGGAAGAGCGAGACCATATTCTTTGGGAACTGAGCTGACCGATCCTTTGTCCCCTTCACTGTCAGGGCTGATGGCCTGAAGGTGCTGGGGATATGGTTCGGAGGGACCAGGGCACGCGTTAGGAACTGGAAGGAGCGTGTGTCTATGGTGAAAAGGAAACTGGGCTTGTGGGACCGACGCTCCCTCTCCATTGCGGGTAAGAACCTGGTCATCAGGTGTGAGGCACTCTCGCTGTTGCTGTACGTGGCGCAGGTCTGGCCCATTCCACACTCCTGTGTGGTGGCGATCACCCGAGCCATCTTCCGCTTTATCTGGAGGTCGAAAATGGATCGTGTCCACAGGGACACGATGTACAAGCCTCTAGATAAAGGGGGAAAAAACATGCCCAACATCGCCCTCATACTGATGGCCACCTTTGTGTGCGGCTGCATCAAGCGGTGCGTAGAGCCTCAGTATGCAAACACCAAGTGTCACTACATGCTGAGGTTCTACCTGTCCCCAGTGTTACGAAGGATGGGTCTGGCCACACTGCTGCGGAACACTCCAAGTAGTTGGACTGTGCCGTACCATCTGTCCCTCGTGGGAAAAGTTACGGAGAAACACCTTTGACCACAAGTCCATCAGGCAGTGGTTGGCACGTAACATCTTAAAGGCCCTGAGGGAAAAGGAGAGGGTGGATCCTGTGGGATGGTTCCCTGAGCAGACAGACAAAGTCATTTGGCAGAATGCCTCATCACCAGAACTTTCCAACAAGCACCAAGATTTAGCTTGGCTGGTGGTGAGAAAGGCCCTCCCTGTAAGATCCTTCCTACATGCCAGGATGGTCACCCCCTCGGTATGTTGCCCTACAGGTGGCTGTGGAGGGGACCAGACCATTGTTCACCTCCTTCTAGATTGTGTCTTTGCAAAGAAGGTCTGGAGAGAGATGCAGTGGTTTCTGTCGAGGTTCATCCTGAGCAGTTCTGTGACACAGGACTCTGTGCTCTACGGGCTGTTCCCAGGGACACACACCGAGACAAACATCAACTGCAGCTGGAGGATCATCAAGTCAGTGAAAGACGCTCTTTGGTCTGCCCGAAACTTGTTGGTCTTCCAGCGCAAAAAGTTATCCCCGACCGAGTGTTGCAGACTGGCACATTCCAAAGTCCAGGACTTCATGCTGAGGGACACAGTTAAGCTTGGGGCAGCCACTGCAAAGGCGTAATGGGGAAGGTCACTGCCCAAGACCTTTCTGCCATAGTGCACCGAGGGACTGGGAACTGTGTAGAGCCCCTCGGATGTACACCTCAAAATGAATGTCTGCCAATGATTGTAATATTCATTGTTTGTATTGATACACCTTGTGATTCATGTTGTAAAAGTTGAACCTGATTGTATTTTTGATGATCTTGTATTTTTGGTGATTTTGAAATGGTTTGAAATGTAGTTGAAGAATTTTTATGAATAAAGTATATTTTTGCAAAAAAAACTCCATTATATGGGAAAACAAATGGTAAAATGAACTTTGCAACTTAAGATGTCTATGTAGCTAACACTGGATTAAAACAAGGACATGAAATCTTGAGGTCTGGGATTGTTGACCTTAGAGCTGTGAAAGTTAAGAGGACATTTAATAGAGGTGTTCAAAATGATGCTTCACTAGAGTAAATGAGGAGAAACTGTTTCAGGTTGTTAACCAGAGGACATAGGTTGAATATAATTGGCAAAAAGCTCAGAGGAAGACGATGAGAAAGTTTTTTGAACATGAGTTGTTATGATCTGGAATGCACTGCTTGAAAGGGTGGTGGAAGCAAGTTGAGTAGCAACTTTTAAAAGGGAGTTAGTATATACGCAACAAGAAAAAAAAAATTGGCAGGGCTAAGAACAGGGAGTGGAACTAATTAGGTAGCTTTGTTACAATCTGGTTTTGTTTAAAGTAGAGAAAGTTTGCAATCCCAGTTAACCACTAGGAGAATAAGAGTGGAGGTTACAATCAGATCAGCCATGATATTATTGAATGGTAGAGCAGGCTTGAGGGGCTGAGTGGCCTGCATCTGCCCCTTGTTCATATGTTTGTATGTTCATAACAAAGTTACATGATTCTACAGTTTTAAACAAACAAAATAAACTTTACTATACAAAGTCAAAAAAGTGAAACAATTTACAATATTTATCTTATATCCTAACATTCATAATTAATATATGGTATATATGAATTAACAGGTAAACTGTGGCTGAACACATCATACAGCACATTAAATGGAAATTGTGACCAAGACAGATACCATGGGTTTCTCAGCAAGCTACCCAGATGTCAGTGGCCATGGCAAGTCACAAAATCCCATTTAAACTCTGTCTTTCACATGAGAGATTTCAATTTTTTACTTTTAAAGAACTATACTCTGAATTCCCTGAAAAGTCATTCCGATTTGGATTGCTTCAATGAATGCTCGCCTCCCGATGGTTCAATATCCTCTCCTGAAACTGCATTCCTTGGGGTTCTCAAAGCTGCACATCCACCTCTAATTACCAGTGTAATTCCAGCCCTTCCATTAACTTCATTAAGTTGGCACTGCCCCTGGGTTTCTCTGAACTCCAGTCTCCAGGCTGCACCGAGCTAGCAATGGCTCCCAGGGCTTCTTCTGAGCCCTAACCCTCTCCAGCAACCTTCTTCCACCTTTTCAGCATCTTAGGACTTCTCCGGAGCCCTAACTGTACAGAACAGCAGGGCTTCTCTGAGGGCTGCAAACCCCATGGGGTCCAAACTGCAACTCTTAGCTGCACCGAACAGCTCACAGAGTTTTCCTGAGCCCTAACTGCTTGGAGCCTGCTAACAGCAGTACCTTTTCAGGTTAGAGCCTCTTTTCCTGCTGCAGAACACTCAGATCAATTGAAAGCAGAGCACCTCCTTAAGCTCCATCCATCTCCATGATGACACAGTCTTCCAGGGTTCACTGAATGCTTTTAAACTAATTTAGCTCTAACACCCAAAACAAAAATCTGTCTGGACTGCACTTTTTTGCAAGCTGTGTAGGCAACAGTTACAGTTCTCCTGCTAAGTAAGCCCATTTGCTGTTTTATGGCTCTATCTCTTCTATTCTGAATTTATCAAACAAACATGGGTAACCTTCTGAACTGCCATTTTCTTTTAGGTGTTCTGGCAATCTCTAAAGTCCAGCGCTTCACCTGCACAAAAACTTTCTTCCCAGAACTAAACATTACCTCTAAAATATTAACATGATTTGCCACAGCTTTCAAAGGCATAATGGGCTGAATGGCCTACTTCTGTTACAGTATGTTTTTAGGGAGTGGAAGTACAAGTGATGAAGGCAGAAAATGCATTTTCTATTGAACTGGGGCATTCCCCTCACCTTAGAAAATATTGGATGCTTTGGGCTGGAAACTCCACAGTGAAGAGTATTAGCAGAATCCTGGTCTGCCTACATGCTTGGTTGATGGCCCTATTCCAACTGGGGGAGGAGTGCATGGTCGCGATGGGTCACTGAGGGAGTGCCGCATTGTCTTTTGGATGCGCTGTTAAACTGAGTCCCCGTCTGCCATCTGAGGTGGACATTAAAGATCCCACAGCAATATTTTGAAGAAGAGCAGGAAAGCTCTGGCCAATATTTATCCCTCAACCAGCATCACTAAAACAACAGATTAGGTTTCCATTTCTACTATTGCTGTCTTCTTCCCTCCTTCCTGGCTGCTTCAGTGACACCTGCCCCTTGTGTGAGGAGTGTGAACTACACAACCCTTCTTAGAAATAATGCCATGAACCATTTTGCTAACTAAAACACCAACAAATATGCAAACAAAAAATCTAACTCTAAATAAAAACAATAGTTTGGTTATTCAGTCAGCATTCAGCAGTCAGTATTAAGTGGTCACCACCAGATGCAAGCTAGCAATGAGCCATGAAGTAGGAAGTAAATAACAATAAATTTGCAGGACCATGGCTGTCTTTTTGTGTGTGAAGATAACACAGGCAAAAGTAACATTCAGCACTTCTATGTCACATATTTAATTCTGCATGTTGCAGTGAATTGCGGGGATATTTTCTTGCTGATAGTGAAAGTTCATTGAAAGCCTTAATAACTAACATCTGCACATCAGGAGACAGACACTGAAGTAAATGGATATAATGCACTTCTACTTTATTCATTATGTTCTGTTACAATTCTAGAGATTTAAAGGTAATTTTTTCGGCATCATATAAATTTGTCCTGGAATCTGGTATGCAGGTTGTACAAATAGTGCGTGTGTTTTACTCACCAATCAATAGAAATTCATAGGCTTGTTATGGGAATGTGTTTGTGCATTTGCATGCATGTGTGCATGTGTACGTGAACGGTAAGCGAAGATGTGGCTTATTTTGAGAGGGATAGAAGTCAAAATTAGATAAGATATGTTAAACATATATATGCCCCTGTTTAGACCACACCTGGTGTATTACACACAGTTCTGGCTTCCATATTATAAAGGCATTAGAGGCAGTAATGCAGATAATACAAACAGATTTACAAGGACAATACCAGAACTGAGAGATTATAGCTATCAGAAAAGATTAAACAGGCTGGGGCTTTTTCTTCTGGAAAAGTGAAGGCTGAGAGGTGACCTGATTGATGAAGGAATTTGGAAGGATAGATGTAGAGAGGATTTTATTGGAAGTCCAACTAGGGGCCATAAATATAAGACAGACACTAATAAATCCATAAGGAATTCAAGAGAAACTTCTGCAAAAAATAGAAAAAAATTGTCTTTCATGACTACAGGTTATCCCAAAATGCTTTACAGCCATTGTAGTACTTTTGAATTCACAATTGAAATGTAGAAGATACAGCAGCCAGTTAGCACACAGAAATGAGATAATGACCTGATGTTGTATTTTTTTTTCCAAGGTTAAATGTTAGCTGAGGCACCTGGGATAGCTCCCTGCTCTTCTTCAAATTGTGCAGTGAGATTTTTAATACCCTCCTGAGAGGGCTAATGATGCCTTGTTTTAACATCTCTTCCAAAAGATAGCACTTCCGACAATGTAGCACTGTGTGTCAGCTTTGAGTTTTGTGCTTAAGTCCTGGAGTAGGTCTATGAAACCATACAGCGGCTAAATTAAATTCAGGATTTTCATTCAGCAAACAGCAAGTTCTTAGAGCGTAATTCATTCCAGGATTACACAGTATGGGGAATGGACACAATGGTGTTTTTGCTGAGTCAATAGAGATTGTGCAGCTCTGGAGCACAAAAACTGCAGTATTTCGTCCTTGTTTTCAAATCCGCCCTTGGCCTTGATCCCTCCCTAACTCCCCGCTGTAACTTCACTAGACCTATATCCCTCCAAGATCTCTACACTCACCCAATTCTGGCTACTGGCAAGCCCCCATGTTATCGCTCCACCATTGGCGGCCATGTCTCCAGCTGCCTAGGTCATAAGTTCTAGAATACGCTCCCTAAAATTTTCTGTCTCTCTCTTCATCTCTCTTCTCCTATAAGACATGCTGTAAAATCTATTTCTTTGATCAAGCTTTTGATGACTGTTCTAATGTTTCTTTATGTGGCTTTGTGTCAAATTTCACCTGATGACACTCATGTGAATTGTGTTGGAATGTTCTACTGTGTTAAAGGTGCTGTTGAAATGCAACTTGTGCTGTGCGAGTAATTTTCTGCCATATCTACTGTGAGTGACAAAAGAAATGAATTAACTGAGTGCACTCCGGAGATGCCAATTTATTTTTAATGGTGAAGGTGCTCAGCAATACAGGTACTATACGATCACCGCCATTGTAAAAAGTACCAATCTAGCCCTATCCATCTTGGTGAATCATTCACCTTGCATTGCACTCTGCTCTATAACTGTTATTTTAATGTCTATTAGGTCTTACTGCTGGTTAGAATGTGGAGACAGATAGATAGTGTGTTAAGAGAGGAAAAAAGAACTTGCATTTTATTATGACACATGGTAAAGGCTGAGCTGCTCAAATCCCAGAGGGAAACTTGAAACAATTGTCATAATCCATTTTTGCAATTTGAATGTTTTGAGATGCAGGCTTTGAATTCAGTAGTAATAAGACCACTGAGTCTCAAGAGGTTTTTTATAAAATTACATTAAACATTCATTAATGCAAGAAGAATTGTAATCATATGCATATGTCTACAAAATTACTACTATAATAACTACATAAATCCCCTCATTAATCTGACTCTCAGTTATACCCCTGTTAAGGCAATAGTAAAACTCATAGACTTTAAAAAATACCCCAGGCAAAGCACATTTGACCTTACAAATTCAAGATGAGGTTCCTTGCAGACAGAGGTATACAGGATAATTAGATCTTAAATGCCTCTGCCTTACACACAGAAGCTCCTTTCTGTTTATACCTAGCTTTTCCTTTGAATGTAAATTTTCCATTGTATTACTCGGTTTTTAACATCATATCTTCTAACAATAACATTTTCATCTCACTAATTTTATTAGTAATATAAACACATGGCTTGGCGTCTCCCCCTTGACACCTATGTTTATAAACTTCCCCATGTTTATCTAATTATCATTTCAAACCTACTTCTTTCTATACATCAAAGCAACCAGATTTGCTGGCTTTAATCCAATTATGACATACAGACGTACATATACATAACTAAACTCTATTTAAAAAGTAATTTCCAATAACATTATAGACATTAATCTCGTCATGACAATTTATATAGCACTTCCGTGACCAGGTCATTAGTTTTTTTTTAGTGAAGTTGGTTGCAGGATAAATATTGGCCAGGGCACCAGGTACAACTCCCTATCTTTTGAATAGCATCTTGGGATCATTTATATTCACGTTGGAGGACAGATGATGCTTTGGTTTAACATCCGATCCATAAAATGGATGTAGGGCAGAATATCAGAGCACCAACTGACAAGTATGATAACATAAATCAATAGCTACAAAAAGAAATTGTTACAAGAGCCTCATAAATAGTGAAGGGTATAGAATTATAAAGTTGACCACTGGCATCAACATGAGTTGCTCTAAGGTAGGTTTTGACTTTGACCGTGTGGACTACTGCACCAAACACTATTAACCAGTCCAAAAAGTGTTCCTGTGTTTGGGAATTTAGGCCAGGAACAAGGCTATATTTTGAAGGCAGATAATTGGGATTTCGCAAGGGTTTTGACTTGTTAGAACTGTAGCTGTCCAGATGACAGTCCTCCAGAGTTTCTCAGTGTGCTGTCACTAACTGGTCACATATTTAAAAAGTGATGTGCAGCCCTTTGAGAATCCAATGATATGGTATCAATGTTAAACAGTTTGTAAAGACTGTGCCAACAGAAGATTGATGGAGGAGCATTGCCTTTGCATTGGTAACAAATGCCTGACTCATAAAACCCAATAAATTTCCTCTAGCTCTGTCAATTACTTTGTGAACATAAATATGCTAGGGTCTGCGGTTTCCAGCCAAGCTCCGAAACTAACTTCCTGGGTGACTGAAGAGATGATACTTCTATTCCTTTGATTATAGAAGATTGAGGGCAATCTAATTGGGGTGTATAAGTTGAATAAAGGTGTTGTTAGGGCAGAAAGAGAAACAGTATTACTGGTGTAGGGACTCCAGATCAAGGGGGCCTTAAAATTAGAGCTAGGCCATTGAGGGGTGATATTAGGAAGCTTCAAATAAAAGTTAATGGAACTTTGGAACTCCCCTCACAAAAAAAATGTTAATTGAAAAGTTCGGAACTGAGATTGAGAGATTTTTGTTAGATAAAAGTATTAAGTAAGAATATCAGAACCAAGACTGGTAGATGGAAGTACGATATGGATCAGCCATAATCTAACTGAGTGGCGGAACAGGCTCAAGGTGCTGAATGACCTATTCCTGTGCTCCTATGTTCCAAGGAGAGAGCATGCTCCACCCTCCTTGCAATTCAGTCTTTTCAGATTTGTATGTTAACTTTATGGCACAAGAATGTAATGTGTTGCTACCTTTATTAAGCCATTAATGTTGAGTTTACAGCTTTTGAACTTCACAAGCTACTATAGCCATTCAAAATACATTGCAATGGAGGAGCAGGATTGGCCTTTTGTGAAACTCTTTGTTCCTTAACCCCTTCATTGGCAGTTGTGCCTTCAGCTGTCTAGTCACTCAGCTGTGCAATTTGCTCCATAACCTCTCCTCCTCTCTATACATCCCTCTTCCTTTAAGTGATCTTTAAAATCTACTTCTTTGACCGAGCTTTTGGTTACATGTCCTAATATCTCCTTATAGAAACATAGAAAATTGAAGGCTCAAAAGAAGGTCAATATGTCCTTTGTGATTGTGCTCACCAAAAAAGAGCAATACAGTGTAATCCACTTTCCAATTCTTTGTAGCTTGGTTTCAGCTTTTATTTGATAACATTCCAGTGAAATGCCTTAGGAAGTTAAATGCCATTAAAGGTGCTATATAAATGCAAGTTTGTTGTTGAGTTCAACATTGGGCTTGTCCATTTACGTATTACTGTGAGACTCTACAGCCCTGATTTTCAAGATAAAGCTTGGCTCTAAAGTCATCAACACTCCTACAACAGCACTGACCACCTGTTCAGTTAGGGTATTCAATCACTTAAAAAAATGCTTTCATTACTGGAGTTGTTTAGATTTCTGCACGAATATATTTTCTGCCGAAGTGAATAGGGATAACAGTGCACAGTTAGAAGCCAAAAGAAATATTTGCCTCTTCACTCCTAATGCTTCCTGGCCTGTTTCAGCAACATTGGAATCAATGTGCAAATACAAAGGTGTTTTTGCCAACTTGGCTTTGTTTTCACCTCAAATGTGGCTGTGCTTTTGCCAAACTGAACTCTTTCCTCAAAACATTTAGATAAATTTGGTATCAGGTGAAGCCAGGGTCTATATCGCCATCTGTTCAGGAAAGGCTGAAGGAAATTATATGGAAATGCTTTTGGTGCAAGATTCGAAGTCAGACCCTGCTGTATGTCAAACTCTTCAGCTAAAGCAGTGAATACCTCCATGAGCCAAACATAATATTCAGTTTTATACCCAAGACAGACTGATAGAGGGGAAACCTTTCCTGCACATGGAGTTGTACGAATGCACCTAATGTTGGCAGAAAGACGATAGGGTTGTGGAAGGAGCTTTTGCATGATTAATTCTCAAATGTGTTTAAAGAGAACAGTGTTGCTTATGGTAAATCAAATGGTGCTTTATTTATAAGAACAGGCTTGTTATTTCACATTTTTAAAACCAGCCATTCTTGGCATGTGGGCATCTATTGCCTATCCCTAACTGCCTTGAGAGGTTGGGTGATCTGTTGCCTCCTTCAACACCTGCAGTGCATGTTTGTAGCCGTTGGATGCATTTCAGAGGGCAGGTGGCTGTCAACAATGTTGGCGTGGGGACTGGAGTCACATAGAAATCCAGACAAGGTAAAGACGGGAGGTTTTCCTCACTAAAAGGCATGACTGAACCAGTTGGGTTTATTCAACAATCCTACGGGTTTATTCAACAATCCTACAGCTTTATGGTCACTTTTAATTTTCCAGATTTTTCTTAAACCAAATTCAAATTCTCGCTGCACGCAAATTAGTTGCCCTGTTTCCTTACATTACAAAAGTGATTGTACTTCAAAAAGTACTCCATTGTCTGAAAAGCGCTTTAGGATATACTGAGGTTGTGAAATATGCATATAAAAATGCAAGTCTTTTATTGCGCAGAGGATTTATTTTCTAACATCAAGTTGTCTTCAGGTGAAGAACACAAAAATGCCAAAATGCAGTGTGTTCATGCAATGGAAACTTGATGAATAGGATTTAGTTTAATGCTCGGATGAGCACTGTGTACTTAAGAACATACTTGCATCAGAAATGATGGCAATGAATGAAAGTTGATTTGATATATTTAAACATTTCATTCTGTACTCAACCGTGAGCTGCAGTGTCTCAGGAAGGAGAGAGGTTTGACACATTTTTCAAAGAGAGTCAGATGATTTGGTAAAGCTGATACATTGTGCTGCAAATGTTACATTCCAGATCTCTATTGAATTTTTAAGATATACAAAAGAATCTTAGCTATGCTGGGAAGCTTATTAATTTCATATTTGAAGCATAAGAAATGATGCCCTAATTTTCTTGCGATATGCAAATTACAACAGTGACTACAGTCATAAAATACTTAATTGGCTGCATAGGTTTAATTGGCTTACTTGCTTTGTAAAATTTGGAGGTTGTGAAAGGCACTATTTAAATGCAACGCCTCCCTTTCCCACTCCCTGCTTGTCTTCTTTCCTTCCTTCCTCCCTCCCTCCCCCTCTCCCCCCCCCCCCCCCCCCCCCCCCCCCCCCGCCCTCCCAAGGCTAATGGAGTTCAAAGATGTTCAGAGCAGCATACAAAAGGGGTCAGAACACAACATTAAGAGAGTCACACAGGACTGAGCTCAGATGATTACTCTTTCACGAAAGTATTTAATTGGCTGCTTTATTCCGGATGGTGTTGAGTTTCTTGAGTGCTCTTGAACTTCTACATATCAAGGCAAGTGGAGAGCATTCCACCACATTCCTGACTTTGGCCATGTAGATCGGTGACAAGATTTAGGTATTCAGAAGGTGAGTCAGTTGCCGCAGAATTCCCAGCCTCTGACTTGCTCATGTAGCCACAGTATTTATGTGTTAGTCCAGTTAAGTTTCTAGTCAATGGTGACTCCTCGGATGTTGATATGTTGATGGTGGATGATTTAGCAATGATAACTCAATTCAATTTTTAAAAAAATTCATTTTATGGGATGTGGGCATCGCTGGCTAGGCCAGCATTTATTGCCCATCCCTAATTGCCCTTGAGAAGGTGGTGGTGAGCTGCCTTCTTGAACCGCTGCAGTCCACTGTGGTACACCCACAGTGCCGTTAGGGAGGGAGTTCCAGGACTTTGAACCAGCGACAGTGAAAGGACAGCGATATATTTCCAAGTCAGGGTGGTGAGTGACTTGGAGGGGAATTTCCAGGTGGTGGTTCTCCAATGTGTCTGCTGCCCTTGTCCTTCTGGATGGTAGTGGTTGTGGGTTTGGAAGGTTCTGCCTAAGCAGCCTTGGTGAATTCCTGCAGCACATCTTGTAGATGGTACACACTGCTGCTACTGTGCATTGGTGGTGGAGGGAGTGAATGATTGTGGATTGGAGGGTGCCAATCATGCGGGTTGATTTGTCCCTAGATGGTGTCAAGCTTCCTCAGTATTGGTGGAGCTGCGCTCATCCAGGAGAGTGGGGAGTATTCCATCACAACCCTCACTTGCACCTTGTAGATGGTGGACAGGCTTTGGGGAGTCAGGAGATGAGTTACTTGCTGCAGAATTCCTAATCTCTGAATGTTAACAGAAGGTGGTCAGACTTTCTCGTGTTGGGAATGGTCATTACCCAGCACTTGTGTAGCATGAATGTTGCTTACTACTTACCAGCCCAAGCCTGCATGTTGCCCAGGTATTTCTGTATGTGACATGGGCTGCTTCATTATCTGGGGAATTCAAATGAGACTGAAAACTGTGTGATCATCAGTGAACATCCCCACTTCTGACCTTATGACAGCGTGAAGATCATTGATGAAAGAGCTGGAGATGATTGGATCTCAGATATTGCCCTGAGGAACTCCTGAAGTAATGTCCTGGGGTTGAGAGGATTGACCCCTGACAACTAAAACCATCTTCCTTTGCCTTCCTCCCGATTTCCATTGATTTCAATTTCACTGGGGCTGCTTGATGCTACACACTGTCAAATGCTGCCTTGATGTCAAAGGCAGTCAATCTCACCTCAAATTGGTATTCAACTCTTTTATCCATGTTTGGGCCAGGGATGTAATGAGCTTTGCGGCTGAGTAGAACCCAAACTGAGCATTAGTGAGCAGGCTATTGGTGAGTAAATGCTGTTTGATAGCACTGTCCCATGACACCACCTTCTATTCCTTTGCTGATGATTGAGAGTAAAGTGATAGGGTGGTAATTGGCTGGACTGGATACATACTGTTATTTGTGGATAGGACATACCTGAGCAATTTTCCACTTTGTCGGATGGATGCCAGTGTAATAGCTGTACTGGAACAGTTTGGCTAAAGAGTAGTTCTGGAGCACAAGTCTTCAAGCACTACAGTCAGGATGCTATTGGGTCCATAGCCTTTGCTGTATCCAATGAGCTCAGCCATGTCTTGATATCATATGGAGTGAATCAAATTGAGTGAAGACTAGTCCTGTGATGGTGGGGATGTCAGAAGGAGGCTGATATTCCAGGATGACCCCTATATTCCTTTGTGTAACACCACCCCCCCAACCCCTGCACACCCCTATTACAATGTGTGATTCCACATTCCATTGTAACTCTGACACTGTCAGATGCAGCCCTTAAGCTCCAGTATGACCCCTGTAGTCCTGTGTTTTGATATGGCTTGACCCATTTAAAACAAATGTGGGTTTAAAAGAAATATTAGCAGAGTGTATTTATTCTGAACTCATACATTTTTGTAGTGCACTTCGCCATTCAGAATTGCTAACTTATATCTTATTGATGCATCCTCTGTGGTTTTCATTGTTGGAAAAGAGATTTATTACCAATAAACGAGTTTTAGGGAAACAGTTAACAAGCACCAGCCTTTCACCATGAAGACCTGTCTCTCAGCTTTATAAACATAACTTTTAAATGCTCCCAATCAATCCTAGGTGTTATAGATCCTTAATAAGGAACTGATGTCTGAAAGAACCACTTTTTCTTACAGGAGAGAGACTAGCTAGAAGAGTTATGTTGATTTTCCTGGTGGTACCATCATGAGCAAATAATGTAAGGATGTGTGTTCATGCATTCTATCATGTCGCTCATCTGGAAACAGTTCATTCTGACTCATTCTTCCTCAGGACTTTTCCAAAAGGAAAAAAAAATGCAGAGCTCTGGGGAAAGAGCAAGGAGAACTGGATTAATTAGATAGCTATTCCCAAGGGTTTGCGCACGCATGATGGGCCAAATAACCTATTTCTATGCTGCAAAATTCTATAATTCTAAGGGCGCAATCGTCTCAGATTTGCACTAAGTGCGGTAGCAGGCGGGAAAAAGAACGTTTTATCCGCCGGCCGCAATGGCGGCTTTTCACGCCGTATCATCTCAATCCCACCTCATTAATCACGCGTTCCTGGGAAACGCACCAGGTCGCTGGTGGGCGGACTCTCATTTGCCTTCACCTCAACAATTCATCATGCCAGGTGCCATATATAAAGTGCAGCCATGTGCACACCTCTCAGTGCATCCTGCCCAGGACTGTTACACAGAAGGCATGGTCCTGAAAGGCAAGAAGACTGAAGACCCCCGATTCAGTGACACGGCCCTGGAATGCCTTTTGGGCCACCATGGAGGTCCACCATGATGTTCTGTACCCCTGCTCTGGCCTCAGGAGGGACAGCAAAATCACCAACCTGGCTTGGGAGGCGGTGGCAGTGGAGGTGAGTGCCAATGCATTGCAAAATAGGACAGCCACCCAGTGCCAAAAGAGGATGAATGATCTCCTCCGTTCCACCAGGGTAAGTTACTCTTCTCATCACTCTCAACTCACACACTCACAAACCTATCACACATCCACAGGGATCTCGCTCACTGCCAGTTCAAAGGACATCACCATTCACTCTCTCACACACACCTTCATTGTCCTCACCCCATCCATGGCACCACTCACCATCCACACATGCCAGGCATACTTATTATTTGGCTTAGCAGGCACCCTGCTTACACTCTCTCCATTTGTATTTGTGCAGGACAAGCTGGCACACAACAACAGGGAGAGGTCACAGACTGGTGGAGGAATGTCCAACATAAAGGTTCTCACAGACTTTGAAAATAGAGTCATCCAGCTGGCCTGCGAAGATCTGGACCATTCCTGTGCTGACGGTGAGGTCGGCGGTGCTCTACCAAATGAGGTTCTAGCAGCGCAACACCCATCAGACAACCATGCTGTGAGTGATGTGTCCTATTTCACAGGCCACTGCCATGCACTAATTATCTCTCCTTTCTTTCGCAGTCACATCTGGGAAACAGCTGAGGGAGTTCACCACCTAGGTCCTCGACTTAAGCCCTGAAGATACCTCAGAAGAAGAATCTGCTGTAACCTTAATTGAAGACCCATCACAGCGTTCACCCACACTCTTCACCAGCGCAGAGACACACACCTTGATGGGACCAAGCTTTAGAGTAGCCTCGGGGTCACAATCTGTTGAACACATCGCACTGTCTGATCCACAGCAGGCGGCAGCAGGGACTTCCCAGGTTTCCAGCACTCGGAGGACAGCTGGAGGCCAGAAATCTGCTGAGTCCGAGTCAAATGATGAGTCAAATGATGGACTTGGTCATACCTCAGTTGCTGGAGCTGCAAAGGCAAGTTCGAGAACATCAGGAAGGGATGTTCACTGCACTCCTCAGATTACAAGGCATAATGGAGAAGTCCTTCTGCCTTCAATCTGATGTGATAGTGCCGGTATGCCACTGCACTGAGGTCAACAATGTTAGGATGGCGGCCATCATGGAGACCTTGGACCAGGACATTGGTCCTGCACTGCTGCATAGGCTGAACTCCATTGTTGATGTCATAGTTGGCCTCCAACAGTGTTATTGCGAGAGGGGTGCAGGGCATCTTGATCTCACTCCATCTCCTCCTTTTCCTCAAGGACTCATCCAGGGGCCCTCGGGCACCCATAGGGACAGGGAGGAGGAACAGCAGGTGCACACCCCAGAGCCATCCACCAGGTGATTCCATGAGTATCTGGCCCATCCAAATACCCTCTTCCTGTGATCCCAGTGGCTCCAGCTCCACAGGCTGAAGAGGGTGCTGCTGCCACACAGCAGGATCCCGAAAGCAGGCCAGGGCCTTCCAGGTCTCTGCTCTTCAGAGGATGTCTGTTAGGGTCATCACAGACAGGGCATAACAGTCAGCAAGCTGCCTCCACCTACTCTGTGGATGTCCGAGGAGAACCAAGATGTAGTGGCAGGGTTTGGAAGGTTAAGAAGATGTAATTGCATAACTGGGCATGGGAGTTAATCACTTGCACATAATGTTCACTCTGTTAATAAACTCCTAAGAATGTCTCCTTGCTCATGGCTCCTTGTTTTGATGAGTAGTGTTTCATGAAACTCAGGTGTGAAACCTTGGTCCCTCCACAAGATAAAGACAGGTGTCTCAGTCCAGGGCCTCTTCCCTGTGCTTTGTGCAACCTTCTCTGCACGTTGTTGGTATGCCTTCACTGTCACCGGTCACATCAGTCAATGCCTGCACCTTGACGGAACTTATCATTGCTGCCAGAATGTCCTTGGCCGGCGGCACTGAGTTCCATCATTCTCTCTGTTTGCTCCCAGCATCTTTGAGGTGTGTCTGGTCCTCCCATACCATCAGCATCTGTGTCTGGTGACATTGTGGTCCTGAAGGGTTCAGCTCACAAAGGATGTCATAGGATCAGGAGAAGTCAAAGTTTCTCTGCTGCATCTCCATGATATGACCCCGTTTACAGAGCACAAGTGAGGTGTCATCAGCCAGACAGGAGTCAGACTTTCACATAAGCTATGTGAGGATCTATGGAGTGTCTCCATTGCATGTCGTCAACATCCTCCCAGAAAGAAGGGACTATGGGTACCCACTGCACCTCCATGACAGGAAGCTTATCACAGAGAGCATGTGCGCTGCTATCAGCCAGACAGGAGTCAAACATTCACAGAAGCAATGTGAGGTTCTATAGAGTCTCCTCACTGCGTGTTGTCATCATCCTCCATGAATCTTATGGCTACCATCTCTTTGAATTTCAAACTAAGCTATCTAAAAATGCGGATGTTCCTCACATCCCACGTTCTAAAACTTAGCCTCGTTTACATATTTAGCATTTCAAACCTAGCTTCCCTTTTTATAGCTCAAAAGCTCCAGACCAGCTGCCTCCAATTCAGTTAAATCCACCACACACACACACATCGACACAGAGAAACTAATCCAAACTCCATTATTAACCTAATTTTACAAAAAAAATCACAATAATATTACAAAAATTATTATATTTTCATGACAGGCTGCTGCGTGAGTGTCATCAGTCACGTCCTCTGCTGGTAGCCCTCGTCACTGAGTAGCCAACCCTGCAGCCTCTGTGGACCCTGGAAGACATCAGGGGTCTGAAACCTACTGAGAATGTAGGAGACGTGGACACTTCCTGGGGACTGTGTGCAGACCTGCAGGATGCGTTTGCGGTGGTCGCATGCCATTCAGCGAGTGGAAGCCCTTGCGGTTGACATAGTTGACCGCTTGTTGTGACGATGATCTGAGCAACACGTAAGTGCTGTCAAAGGCACCCTGCACCTGAGGGAAACCCAAGATCTGCGCAAATCCCAGCGCTCCTCCTTCCTGGCTTTCCTGATCCCGGGCGAAATACACAAAGTTATTTGCCTTCACGAAGGTGGCATCTGTGACCTCCTGGATTCCCTTCTGTGTGGAGGTTTGCAATATCCCACAGAGGTCACCTGTGGAGCCCTGAAAGAAGCTATTGGCGTGGAAACTGAGTGCAACGTTCACTTTCACGGCCACTGGCAGTGAATGCCCTCCATGTCCCCATGGTGCCAAATCCTGCAGCAGGTGGCAGATGTGACCGAATGGTTCCCTGGACATGTGCAATCTTTGGCTACACTGCTTCTCGGTCATCTGCAGGAATGACAAGCGTTGTCTATAGACTCTGGATCTCATTAGAAGCCAAACTGCGATGGTTCACTGTGGCTCTTCAGCATCATGCATGAGAGCCCCAGCCACCCCTTCTTCCTGAGGGTACTGCTCCTCCCTCTGCACAGCCAGGTGCCTCAGTCACTCTCTTCTCCTTTGTCTCTGCCCTCTGTAAGCCACGAGGCATACAGCTAGATCACCAGCGTCCATGCTCCTGATGTACTCCTCCTGCAGGATGAAAGAGAGAGATGTGTGGGTTAACTTGGGTGTACTAAGAACCTTTCTTGGTTTAGTCTGAAGGCCCCATAATGCATTCCAAAGAGTGCTGGCCACTACTTGGATGTCCAGAGTTTAATGCACTGCATGGCTGGCCAAAACCCCACCCGCCTTAGCCCCACTCCACCTGACCAATTGGCAGCAGCTTTGCCCACTGGACTGCATGCTATGCTCTCAATTCAGGCACGGGCATTCTCTTAATCTGCACTGCAAGGGTGCACTGTTAGTTTGAACCAGCGGGGAGACTAGTCCAAACCGGGATGCTGATATTGCAAGGGGCTGTGAGCGCCTCCAGCAGTGACTGTTCCATGGCCAGCTTTAGCAAGGAGATTGTACAACATGCCCAGTCGTTCAAATGTTCTGCAGTCTCACCAAACACTCATTTCAAGTGAAGCAGCATTTCAGTTGCACTTCCCTCAACTTAGTTATTGCATTCGTTGCTCCCAATGCAGTTTCCTCTGCATTGGAGAGACCAAACGAAGACTGGGTGACCGCTTTGCAGAACACCTTCTGTCTGTCCACAAGCATTACCCAGACCTCCCTGCCGCTTGCCATTTCAACACTCCACCCTGCTCTCATGCCCACATGTCTGTCCTTGGCCTGCTGCATTGTTCCAGTGAAGCTCAACACAAACTGGAGGAACAGCACCTCATCTTCCGACTAGGCTTAATATTGAGTTCAACAACTTTCGATCATGAACTCTCTCCTCCATCCCCACCCCCTTTCCGATTTTTCTCCTCCTTTTTGTTTTTTCCAATAATTTATATAGATTTATCTTTTCCCACCTATTTCCATTATTTTTAAATGTACTTCGATCCATTATTTTATCTCTACCTTTTAGCCTTTTTCGATTCCTTCACCCCACACCACCCCCACTAGGGCTATCTGTACCTTGCTCATCCTGCTTTCTACCCTTAATTAGCACATTCCTTTAGATAATATCATCACCTTCAACACCTCTTTGTCCTTTTGTCTGTGACATCATTTGGTTATCCCCACCTATCACTGGCCCTCTATCCAGCTCTTCTTCTCCTTGTCCCACCCCCTCCCCCTTTATATTTCACCCCTTTGCTATTTTTCCTTAGAAGTCATGTGGACTCAAAACGTTAACCGTGTTCCTCTCCACAGATGCTGCCAGACCTGCTGAGTTTTTCCAGGTATTTTTGTTTTTGTTTTGGATTTCCAGCATCCACAGTTTTTTGCTTTTATTTTTGATCCATTTCTTCCTCTCTTTACTGTTATACTTTTCTCGATCACATTTCCCTCTCTCTTTATTTGATTTTCCAGGTTTATCCCCGTCTTTGCATTTCACCTGCTCCCTAACATTGCTTCTTGAGTTTGACCTCTTTCCTTTGTTTTTATCTCTGTCATTCCTTGCTCCTACTGCGATGACTCCATGCAGTCTCTCATTCTTGAACTCTCAGAAAGCCCTGGAATTCTAGTCCTGGAAGTAATTCTTTGGGTAGAATGGGAAGCTGTGAGGAATCCATCAGCTCAATGTCTTGGCTTCCCTCAAAATCCAGCAGACTTGGTTTGGCAATAAGTTTGCTTTCTTCCCATGTGGAAAAGGTGTGGCTATTGTGTGGCTTGGTTCCATGTCTAGTTTTGACTGACAGCTAGTATCCTTGATGACAACTTTCGGTGAATGGATAGGCGCAGATGTACTTTCTAAAAGGTCAGCACTGTTGGATGAATGTGGTATTTGAAAATAATATTCCATCACCAGATTTTCATCTTTCATTTTCAAAGTAATATTACAGAGTGATGAGCGATCACTCCCATTCTCGGGTTTCTTCTGGCCTAATTTTTTTAATGTGCGTTTGTTGTGAGTGAATAGACCTCTTCCTCCTTCTGCAAAATGGTTGGTCTATCGGTCTCAATGAAGAGGCAGTGCTGAAGTCTCAATCCAGGTCTTCAGTGCAGTTGGATAATTTCAGGGATTCATTTCTGAAGTCACCCTTGGATTCTTGCTGATTGACTTCTTCCACTTTCCTGATAAGATTGAGGTCGATAGAAGCTCTTCTACTTAAAAGAGAGAATTCCTGATTCTGTAGAACATACAATATTTCCAATATCTGCTTTTCCTTCTACTGAATTGCCTCCTGTAACTTTCCCTTGAATTTTAGTTCGATCCATCCAGGACTGTATAACTGGGTTTCCGTTGGCTGCAGGAATGGAGCTGGTAACCATAGCTTGTTATTTAGAAAACCATTACACTCTCTCAAGTATCTAGTTTAAAATTGGTGATATGCTAATTGCAACATATATCTTCATTCTACAATGCACAATTAGGATCATTGGTCTCACCCTGGAAATATTTTTGTTCCTTTTCTGGCAGAAATCCTTCAGCTTCATTAATAGTTTTATGCATGACTTTTTCTTTGAAATCTGAGAGGTTACAAGTTTTACTTCGGCATATCTTCCCGAAATGGCCAATTCTTCTGCAGAGAAAGTATTCTGCGATGTTTGCAGGACACGGTTCACGTCTGTGTGTCTTTTTAATGCTACAGCACTGTCAGGGTTTTATGGGGAAGAATTTTCTCTTCAGAATGCGGGGGCAGCATGCTGACATGTAAAATGACGTGCGGTGACATCGAGCATGAGTCCCAGCGTCACTGCACGTCATTCTGATCTTCCACTGGGCGAGCACTCACCAGAGATGGCTGCACGCCGCTGAACTGTCAAAGGCCATTTAGAAACCAACTTACATGATTAATAGGGCTGACCATCCAACCTTAAGGATGGTGGGCAGGCGAAGAGCCCAAGCGGCCTTCACGTTTTTCATGAAACCTCATCCACGGGCGGGGTGAGGTTTCGTGAAGGGTTTAATAATTAACTAAATACCTTTTCCCTCAATTCGTGACAATGTCCCAGCTCATGTGAGACTGTCACCATGAGGGGACATGTCTGAATAATTTTAATCTTTCCTTTCTTCAATCATTAAAACTGAACTTAATCTTCCTGAGGGAGCTCCATGCCTCAGGGAGATTTCTGCGCTCTTTCGCATGTATGCGTGAAAGAGCGCAGGCCCCAACTCTCTCTCCTCCCTCCGCCCGCACAGGTAGCGCTGAGCGCCACTGGGCGGGCCTTAATTGGCCTGCCCATGTAAAATGGCGGCGCACAGTTGATCACGGGCAGCAATTGGCTCTGCACCTTCCTGCGCCCGCTCCCTACCAGCCTGCCTGACAGGGAGAAAATTCTCCCTATGGTGTCTTGTACTTTCCCTCCAAATGTACTTTCCTTTCTGATGCTTCTTTTATATTCCTGGGCTTAAGGAACTGTATGGTCTCTGGAGATTGCCTGAGCCAAGGTTTTTACTCACCTCTCAGCATTGCGCTGTTCTGTTTACGGACCTCTGTTTGTCTCACTAGCTACATTGCTTTTTTATAAAGTGAAGTCTTCCTTAGATTGCAATAGGTCTGATGGGGATTCATTGGTAACACTGACAATAATGCGGTCTGTTATTAATTCTGTTTTTAGGTCTCCATACTCACATCCTTCAACCAGCCTGTAAAGGTCATTAATAAAAGCATCTACTGGTTCACCTGGTCTCTGGACCCTTTTGTTGAACTTGGCCCTTTCCAGAATCTCATTGTTCCTCAAGTTGAAATAGTTATCAAAGGCTTTCAAGACTTCTTCAAATGTATCAGAAGTCTCATTGATGCCTTGTCTTGCAATAACATCATCTGTTACTGTTCCTATGGAGTAATGTGTTGACCTGTTCATCTTCAGACTTATTGTCCAATCCTGAAGCCAATTGGAACCTCAAGAATCTTTTTCTCCAAAGTGCCCAGTTTTGAGTTTAATTTGGTCCTTCCATAAGTTCAAACCTCTCAGGTAGCATAAATTTAGGATCTATGGCTTTTCTAAGCTTTTAAGTGATTTATCTGAAGTTTTAAATTTTCTTCCAGTATGTGAAGCTTTCCCACGCTGCTCAGCCACTCATCGAGGCCTCCTGCAGTCACTGTATCTCTCTGGTGGGTATTTATTTCTTGAATGCTGAAAAGCTGTTAAAAGCTGTTTTGTTTCAAGTTATTTCAATAATCTCTTCACTCAGCCTGGAGCATCAAGCACTTGTAATTGCTTTTTTTCCTTAAAACGGTCGCCATTGGTAATGGTGCTAACCTCAGACCCAGACTGCAGGGTTTTCCATAACATACCCTTGCTATGGATCTGAATTTCCCAGTGCTGCCTATCCACTGCACCATCAAAACTCTGTTTTAAGGGTTGCGCACCAGTTACAAGATCTTTGCTTGGTTCTCCGACTCAAAGCTTACAATCGCTGGATTGGGATTTCCTTCGCAGACCACCACATGTTGTGGTGCAGCCATGAATAACTTTGAAAGTTGATTTTCACACTCCTCCTGCCTCCACTTCGTCTATGGAGCAGTTTTGGAGTTCTTCAAATGTGTCTTTCGGAGTACTGCAGTTTGGCACCACTTTTACCGTTTTGACATTTAATCTTCTTTAAGTTGAGTTTTTAGTGTTTTTGGGGTCCATCACAGCTGTCACCGTGTTGCATGTTGGTTAGCCTAGCTTTGGAATGATTACTGAGACATTGGTATGTTCAAACAACAACTGATTTATTTTATACTATGTACAGCTATCCATGGCTAGGTGTTACACTGCTGAAGCCATGAACATTCTCCCCTCCTCTCTCCATTATATATTCTCTTACGTTATGCGAGGTGCTATTTACACAGTCCCAGACATTAACCCTTACAAACGCTAACACTGCAGTGACCTTTTTTTGCTTTATTCTTTCATGGGATGCGGGTGTCACTGACAAGACCAGCATTTGTTGAACTGACCTTATTAGGCCATTTCAGAGGGCAGTTAAGATCCAACCATATTGCTGTATGTCTGGAGTCACATGTAGGCCAAATCAGACAAAGATGGCAGATTTTCATTCCTTCTGAGAAGAAGATGCTTTTTTTTACAACAATAGTTCCATGGTCACCATTACTGAGACCCTCTTTATATTTCAGATTTATTAACTAAATTCAAAATCCATCTGCTGCTATGGGGGGATTTGAACCCATGACCCCCTGGATTATTAGTCCAGCGACATTACCACTTCACCACCACAATTGCAACATTTCATGCCAATGAGTCCAAAAGACCAAGTCAAAGAAATCAGGAAAGATCAGCCATATTGGGCATCTTGAAGAGAGCAGCTCTATTCGTGAATGAAGCAAATCAGAATCAATTGGCAACCCCCTTTTGCCACAAAGTCTATTAATCAATTTTACAACCACATCTGAGTAAGGAATGCATGGAGGAACTCTGTTACAAACAACTGGTAATCAGAGAAGGGGAGTATGGTAACATTGTGCCAGACACAAGATGCACTGTAGACTTTAGGTAAGTATCCATCAGCTTAGCATGAACTAACTCAAATGTGAGCGCAATATTCCACAGCTGAATAGCAGAGTGCAAGAGCAGTTGGAGGTGCTTATTCCTCAGGCAGAGTCAGCAAGTTTGTCTATCAAGTTATTTTGGGTTTAACTTTCTCAGCAGCTTAAGTAGAGGGTTTTTGTAGGTTAGTGGTCCAGCAAATAGGCTGAGCATAGTGTTGAGAAGGTTGATGGTAGGTTCATGAGTAACAATAACATTGTGCAAGTAAAATACAGAGGGCAGAGTTTTGGTTGTATTTGGTTGAAGACACAAAGATGAGAGAGTTGCTTTAGAAAATGAGTGCAGGGCTGCATTGGGCATTCAGGCTAGTGATCAGAGGCCAGAATGCCTGTTTATTTCCATGCCTGGATGTATAAATAAATAAAAGTGTGTAAATATTGGTTTCAGTCCTATCCTAACTGGCTTTCTGGAATAACAATGGATCCCAGATAAGGCAAACTCAGCAAGGTTTAAAATAATCTCCCTCACATTACCATTTACAGTAGAAATAGTCCCATTATTTCAAATCTTTCTTCATTCCTATAGTTTATCTCTGCTGCACCTTCTCGTTGGTTTTGTTGTCTACAATAATAGATTGCACTTCAATGGCACCTTTAACATAGTAAAATACCCCAAGGCACTTCACAGGAGTATTATTAAATAAAATTTGAAACTGATCCATATATCAGGATAGATAACCAAAAGCTTTGTCAAAGGTAGATTTTAAAGAGCATAAAGGAGGTAGAGAGAGATGGTGGGATTAAGGGAGGGAATTCCAATGATTAAGGCCTAGACAGCTGAAGGCATAGCTGTTGTTATGATGCCAGCTGACATTACTACTGGCAGGCCTGATCCCAACTTGCTAGATCCAAACTTTTATTTTTTGTTTAGATACGTGGAGAGTAGCAACTGAACAGAATTACAGGAGTCAACTGATGAACTTTTAAAAAAAAGAATAAAACATTTATTTAACAAGAAAACGTGAACTATATTACTATATTCCTTCATCCACAAGTATATCTTTACAGATATACACAGATTTGTAAGGATAACACAAGTTACAAAAACTACCTTAAACTCTAATGTTCACAGTAAGTACACAATCCATGCAAACCAATAGGTGAATGTGGTCAGGCACACCACACTCCAAAACAAAGTGACAGATGCCATCTCAAACAGATGTTGTGCATTTCTCCTCAACTCCCCCAAATGCTTATCACACCATGAGCTAACCAGTCTCACTGCACTCCGTCTTTCCCATGAGGGTTTCCAATCTCCACTCTCCAAGAACTCACTTTGGAATCTTCTCCCAAATTTCTCTCAAATGTCTTCTACAAGGGTTCACCTCCAGGGTTTTGAACCCTCTTTGCAATATTCCTCTCCCCCTAGGTCATCACATACATTCAAGCTTTCTTCCATGCATTCTCTCTGACTCAGCTGTCAACAGTACACCACTGTTTCACAAGCCCATAGCAAAAATTTACAGCCCTTCAGCTGTCTCCTTGGACTTTCTAGCCTCTCACTTTAAATCTACTTCCTGCAGCTTTTCTTCCTTGAAGCTTGGACACTTCCTTGCTCCTTACTCTTAACTTCATTTAACAGGACCTTTTCCAGGTTCAAGTACTCCCTTTGACTAGAAGGCCTTCTTGGGTCTATCTCCTGTTTCTGTCTCACTCCTTGGCCTTGGGACCTTTCAGTTCTTTTGGGGAACCTGCTCTCATTCTCCCAGTGTTCAGTCTCCCTGGAGTCCTGTCTTCAACTTCAGTTTGAGACTTCTTATCTTCCCCTCTGTTCCAGTCTCTCTCAGCTGGCAGATGTTTTCAATTGAACTCAAACTGCTTTCTCTTTACTTATTCTGTGTGTGTATGTGGGTTGGGCCTCCTTCTCTGGACCCCTGTTGCTAGGCAATAGCACAGTTTTTCTACTCTTGTGTTTGCTTTAACTTCTCTGAGAGTCATAAAACCCATTAGAAATGCAAGCATTCAAATAGCTTTAGACCTGCTGTCTCCACTCAAAATGAAACTAGATCCCAGGTTTCACCTTGTAACCCACAAATAGAAAAAATATAAATCAAACTTAAACTTAAATATATATCTCATTCCTAACACCAAAATAATTTAATTAAACTATCTCTATTTCCTAACACCATCAATCATGGAACAAAGGAAATCGGGGTGCTGAAGAGGCCAGAATTGACGGAGTGCAGAAATCTTGCAGGGTTGTAGGATTGGAGATGGTTACAGAGATATAGAGGGCCAAGGCCATGAAGGGATTTGAACACAAGGATAAGAAAGATAAGAATTTTAAAATCATGGCACTGCTGGACTCGGAGCCAAGATAGGTCAGTGAGCACAAGGGTGATGAACAAAATGGATTTTGTTGGGTGATACACATACATGATAACAATACTCCAAAACTTTATACTGCTTACATTAATGGTAAATGTGCAGAAGAAACTGATTTAGACCAGAATGTGATGCAACATGTGGCAGCAGTGTCAAACTTATTCACCTGTGACCCTTTCACTGGCTGAGTTCCTTATAGAAACATAGAAACATAGAAACTAGGAGCAGGAGTAGGCCATTCGGCCCTTCGAGCCTGCTCCACCATTCATTATGATCATGGCTGATCATCCAAATCAGTAGCCTGCTCCCGCTTTCCCCCCATATCCTTTGAAACTTTTTGCCCAAGAGCTATATCTAACTCCTTCTTGAAAACATACAATATTTTACCTCAACTACTTTCTGTTGTAGTGAATTCCACAGGTTCACCACTCTCTGGGTGAAGAAATTTCTCCTCAACTCAGTCCTAAATGGTCTACCCCATTTCCTCAGACTGTGACCTGGACTCCCCCACCATTGGGAATATCCTTCATACATCTACCCTGTCTAGTCCTGTTAGAATTTTATAGGTTTCTACAAGATCCTCCCTCATTCTTCTGAACTCCAGTGAATATAATCATAACCGACTCAATCTCTCCTCATATGTCAGTCCCGCTATCCCAGGAATCAGTCTGGTAAACCTTAGCTGCACTCCCTCTATAGCAAGAACATTCTTCCTCAGATAAGGAGACCAAACTGCACACATTATTCCAAGTGTGGTCTCACCAAGGCCCTGTATAATTGCAGCAAGACATACCTGCTCCTGTACTCGAATCCTTTCACTATGAAGGCCAACATACCATTTGCCTTCTTTACCATCTGCTGCACCTGCATGCTTACCTTCAGCAACTGGTGTACGAGGACACCCAGGTCCCATTGCACATTCCCCTCTCTCAATTTATAGCCATTCAGATAATAATCTGCCTTCCTGTTTTTGCTACCAAAATGGAGAACCTCACAATTATCCACATTATACTGCATCTGCCATGCATTTGCCCACTCACTCAGCTTGTCCAAATCCCACTGAAGCATCTCTGCATCTTCCTCACAGCTCACCCTCCCACCCAGCTTTGTGTCATCCGCAAATTTGGAGATATTACATTTAGTTCCCTCATCTAAATCATTAATGTATATTGTGAATAGCTGGGGTCCCAGCACCAATTCCTGCAGTACCCCACTAGTCACTGCCTGCCATTCGGAAAAAGACCCGTTTATTCCTGCTCTTTGCTTCCTGTCTGCCAACCAGTTTTCTATTCACCTCAATATACTACCTTCAATCCCATGTGCTTTAATTTCACACACTAACCTCTTATGTGGCACTTTGTCAAAAGCCTTCTGAAAGTCCAAATAAACCATATCCACTGGCTCCCGCTCACCAACTCTACTAGCTCCATCCTCGAAAAATTCCAGTAGATTTGTCAAGCATGATTTCCCTTTTGTAAATCCATGCTGGCTCTGTCTGATTCTGCCATTGTTTCCCAAGTTCTCAGCTATTAAATCTTTTATAATGGACTCTAGAATTTTCCCTACTACCGACATCAGGCTGACTGGTCTCTAATTCCCTCTTTTCTCTCTACCTCCCTTTTTAAATCGTGGGATTACACTAGCTGCCCTCCAATCTGTAGGAACTGTTCCGGAAGATGACCGCCAATCCATCCACTATTTCTAGGGCCACTTCCTTAAGTACTCTGGAATGCAGATTATCAGGCCCTGGGGATTTACCTGCCTTCAATCCCATAAATTTCCCCAACACCATTTCCCTACTAATACTGTTTTCTTTCATTTCCTCCCTCTCACTAAATCCTGTGTTCCCCAGCATTTCAGGTATGTTATTTGTGTCCTCCTTTGTGAAGACAGAACCAAAGTATATATTTAGTTGGTCAGCCATTTCTTTGTTCCCCATTATAAATTCCCCTGTTTCTGACTGTGAGGGACCTACATTTGCCTTCACCAATCTTTTTCTCTTCACATACCTTTTACAGTCACTTTTTATGTTCCCCGCAAGCTCACTCTCGTACTCTATTTTCTCCTTCTTAATCAATCCCTTGGTCCTCCTTTGCTGAATTCTAAATTGCTTCCAATCTTCAGGTCTGTTGTTTTTTTCTGGCCAATTTGTATGCCTCTTCCTTGGATCTAATACTATCTCTAATTTCCCTTGTAAGCCATGGTTTGACCACCTTTCCTGTTTTGCTTTTGCGCCAGAAAGGAATAAACAATTGTTGCAGTTCACCCATGCACTCTTTGAATGTTTGCCATTGCCTATCCACTGTCATCCCTTTAAGTAATGTTTCCCAATCCATCATAGCCAACTTGCACCTCATACCATCGTAGTTTCCTTTATTAAGATTCAGGACACTAGTCTCAGAATCAACTACGTCACTCTCCATCTTGATGAAGAATTCTATCATATTATGGTCGCCCATCCCCAAGGGGCCTCGCACAACTAGATTGCCAATTATTCCTTTCTCATTACACAATACCCAGTCTAGGATGGCCTGTTCTCGAGTTGGTTCCTCAATGTATTGGTCTAGAAAACCACCCTGTATACACTCCAGGAATCCCTCCTCTATGGTATTGTTACTAATTTGATTTCCCCAATCTATATGCAGATTAAAGTCACCCATAATTACAGATGTTCCTTTATTCCATGCACCCCTAATTTCCTGTTTAATGCCATTCCCAACATCACCACTACAGTTTCGGGATCTATAGACAACCTCCACTAACATCTTTTGCCCCTTAGTGTTTCTCAGCTCTACCCATACAGATTCTACATCGTCGGAGCTAATATCTTTCCTCACTATTGCATTAATTTCCTCTTTAACCAGCAATGCAACTCCACTGCCTTTTCCTTTTTGTCTGTCCTTCCTAAATACTGAATACCCCTGGATGTTCAGTTCCCATCCCTGGTCCCCCTGCAGCCATGTCTCTGTAATCCCGACTATATCATACCTGTTTACATCTATTTACGCAGTTAATTCATCCACTTTATTGCGAATGCTCCTCGCATTAAGGCACAAAGCATTTTTAACATTATTTGTCCCGTTCCCACCATTTTTCACTGAGGCCCTGTTTGATTCTTGCCCTTGACTTCTCTGCCTATCACTTTTCTTATTCCCCTTTCTGTCTTTTGTTCTTGTCCTTGATTCCCCTTCCTCTGACTTCTTGCATAGGTTCCCATCCCCCTGCCATTTTAGTTTAAACCCTCCCCAACCACTCTAGCAAATATTCCCCCAAGGACATCAGTCCCGGTCCTGCCCAGGTGTAACCCATCCAGTTTGTACTAGTCCCACCTCCCCCAGAACCGGTCCCAATGTCCCAGGAATCTGAAACCCTCCCCGTCACACCATCTCTTCAGCCACGTATTCATCCGATATATCCTGCTATTTCTACTCTGACTAGCACGTGACATGGTAGTAATCCTGAGATCACTACCTTTGAGGTCCTACTTTTCAACTTACTTCCTAACTCCCTATATTCTGCTTTCAGGACCTCATCCCTTTTTTACCTATGTCGTTTGTACCAATGTGTACCATGACCACTGGCTGTTCACCCTCCCCCTTCAGAATGTCCTGTAGCTGCTCTGAGACATCCTTGACCCTAGCACTAGGGAGGCAACATACCACCCTGGAGTCTTGTTTGTGGCTACAGAAACGCCTATGTATTCCCCTTACAATTGAATCCCCTATAACTATTGCATTCCTACACTTTTTACTCCTCCCCTGTGCAGCAGAGCCAACTGTGGTGCAACAAATTTGGCTGTTGCTGCTTTCCCCTGAGAGGCCATTCCCCTCAATAGTATCCAAAGTGGTATATCTGTTTTGCAAGGGAATAGCTACAGGAGATTCCTGAACTGCCTGCCTAGTCCTCTTGCTCTGCCTGGTGATCACCCATTCCCTTCCTGCCTGTGGACTCCTAGCCTGCAGTGTGACCAACTCTCTCTTTGTGCTATCCACGATACTCGCCACCTTGTGGATGCTCCACAGTGTCCCCAGCTGCCGCTCCAGCTCTGAAACCCGGGCTTCTAGGAGCTGCAGCTGGAGACACTTCCCACACACATGCTCGCCCCAGTTACTGGAAATATTCCCGGGTTCCCACAGAGAACAGGAGGAGCACACCACAACCTTGAGCTATCCTGCCATGACTTACCCCTTTAAATTAAAATAAATCTTTTGGAAGATACTTAATATCAAATAATAAAAATTACTCTAGGGCCCTTCTTCCCTGCTCCACATTTTTACAGAATATAGCCCTTACAAACGATGAACCACAAAATAAGACCTTAAAAACTATAAGTGATAATGTAGTAAATACTTACCCGACCGCACTCATGGTACTCAAAGGATCACCTCCTTCCCTCTTCACCGAACTCCCTCAGTTACCAAACTCCAACTTAAGCACTCTACTGCAGCCCAAAGCAGCACTCCAGTGCAGACAAAGTCAGCGCTGTAAGATGACCTGTTGTTATACTCTCTGAACCTAGCCTCTGAAAACCTGTTTAAGCCAGTTATCTAATTAACTAGTTGTAGCTGCAAGCAGAGCCTGTATAAACCCTGTTTTAAAACTGGCCTAAAACTCACCTTCTTCCACCCCAAACAGCAACTTTCAGTTAATTACTAAATTAAAGAAAGACTAGATTTTAGGTCGAAATTAACCCTTAAACTCCCTCAGTCACCAAACTCCAACTTAAGCACTCCACTGCAGCCCAAAGCAGCACTCCAGTGCTCAGCATTGTGTCTGTGGGGCTAGTGAGGTCAAGAAAGAGGAAAGAAGATCAAAATTCAGAAATTATTGAAATTCTTGGAGGAGGTGGAGCTTCCCTTGGCTGGAGTTGTGCTTGGGTAAGTGGGTCGTTATAGAGGTGCTGACAGAAATACTTGAGCTCATCACTAGTTCAAGGTTGGTATGGAAAAGGGTGTATTTTTTGGTGGGTGCATGCTTGGGAAGAACTGATGACTCTGGCCCATGGTTTCCAAAGCTTTCCCCTGCTCTGGGTTTTTCCTCACCTCGTGTCTGGATCTGTTGTAGATTAATTGATATGAGGTTGATTGATATGGTTAGTCAACAATCCTATTATCATCATGTCATGCAACTGCCAGGATGATAGAAGGCCAACTAGATGGACCTTGGTCTTTATTGGTCCAGCAATTCTTATTTTCTGATTGGCGATATTTAACACTGGCCATAAACATGTTTAAAGTAATAAGGGCAGGAGTAAGCAAGAAGCAAATGGGCAACACCAACCAGGTAAAAGAAGGAGGGAGGGTGGGGGAAAGGAGCAAATGAGAGAGCCTATTTTGGCAGTGCAAGGCTGTTTTCTCATCTGCAAATACTGTTCCGTGTATAACATTTCAGTTTTCAGAACAGCACAGGAGAAATAAAATCTACATCAAGAGAATTTTAATAAAGAAAGTAAGTTGGAAGGTCTGGAATGATGTAGGGCATCTATAATTCATAAACATAGATTTATGCCTTCCAGCAAATGAGATTCATGTTGAAATATGTGTGTTGTATGATTATGAATTACATTCCAAACCTCTCAAGATCTGATTATCATCCCTCTGTCAGAGAGGGGAGGTAAAATGTTTATGTGTGATTGATAATCATTTGCTTTGCTATCAGTTTTTGTCTCAGTCCTGTTACATTTGGACAGTGAGAGCCAAACATTTCAAAGCAATGCTTATAACTAATTCAACACTGAGCATTACAAGGAAAGCTTCCTTTCCCATTTATCAATAAAATAGTCACGTTCCTACAGTTATGGTATGGATTTATGCCAGTCTATGGAAATATTTGTGTTTCTTATTCCAAATGTGTCATTTCACAATAAATATAAACCCATGAATAACCAACTGTCTCAAGGCTGAATCAGAACAAGGCTTTGCAAGGCTTTTAGTTTTTACATAGAATTTAAAGCACAGTAACAGGCTATTCAGCCCATCTGGTCTATGCTGGTGTTCATCCTCTCCTCCCTCCTTACTTCAGCCCCTCCCCTATTAGCATCATCTTCTATTCCTTTCTCCCTTGTGTACTTACCTAGTTTCTCCTATTGCGAAACTTGGCCAGACCTCACGTTATGGGTGAGATCCGATTAGGAACCAATAACATTTAAAGCAACCAAGGTTTGAGATTCAAGGTGCCTACTAAGTGAATAAAGGCACAAGATACCACAGGTTTGGAACAAACAAAAATAAACATTACTATACAAGGTTAGAAAGATAAAACAATTTACAATATCTAATTATACTCTAACATTCAGGGTAAGAATGAGGTACATGTGAATTAACAGGTAAGCTGTGGTTGAAGACACCACACTACACAATAAATGGCAGATGTGACAAAAATGGATTCCAGGGATTTCTCAATAGCCCACACAGATGTTAGTCATACCATGAGTCAACCAATCACACTGAAACTTCAGCTCTCTCATGAGGGTTTCCAATCTTTACCTTCAAAGATCTTGCCTTGGAATTCTCTCCAAAAGTCACTCCAACTCAGATGGCTTGAGTGACGGCCCACTTTACAGAGCTTCAATCTCACCTTCCAAGATTACGTTCTCCTGGATTTCTGAATACACTCATGCATCAATCTACAAGCACAATTTCAGATCTTCGGTCTTGCCAAGCAGAACACCACCGCTCCAAAGGGGTACCTTTGACCCAATGGCCCGCAGCATGGAGCCACCAACCTTTGGCTGCCTTCTCAGATCTTCCAGGGCTTCTTCTGAGCCCTCTTCAATTATCAGGGCTTCACCCAAGCCCACTTCACTTAAAGTCTGCTCCCTGCGACCCTTTCCTTAATTTGGAGCCTGTTTCTCTGCATCTTTCTTTTTTCTTCACCTAACTGGGATCTGTTTCTGTCCCCTGTCTTTGTCCCTTACTTAGTACTTCCTTTTTGGGACCTATCCCTAACCCTCTCCCTGGGACATTTCTTTTCTGATTAAAGTGGACTGATTGACAGACTGGCTAAAAACTGACTCCCCAAAAAGTGCTGTTCACTGACTCTTGAAGTGATTTGGTGATCTATCACAACACTCTAAGATGGTCCTGCCCTTGTTACTAGGCAGGAACAAATGTAATAAACAGTGAAACATCCTGTGCCTTAAATGTTACAATCATCATGGTCTGCTAACTTAACATACAGAGACACAGAAAGAATGGATTTCATTACACTCCTTAAGTGTATCTATACTATGCGCCTCAACCACTCCATATGATAGTGAGTTCCACATTCTCACCACTCTTTGGATAAATAGTTTCTCCTGAATTCCCTTTTGGATTTTTAGTACCTCGTATATATTTATAGACCTTATTTCTGGTATCACCCACAATTGGAAACATCTTTTCTTTGTCTACCTTATCAAACACTTGCATAATTTTAAAAATCTACTAGGTCACCCATCTAACATCTCCATTCTAGAGAAAAGAACACCAGCCTGTTCAGTCTTTCTTGACAATTAGAATCTCTCAGTTCTGGTGTTGCCCTTGTATATTTTTTTGCATCTTCTCCAGTGTCTCTGATCATTCCAATGCACTCCTGGCCAGGCTGCTACATTCTACCCTCTGTAAACTTGAGGTCACCCAAAACCGCTACCCTCCAAGATATCTGCACTCTACTAATTGTGTCCTCTTGAGCATCCACAATTTTAACTGCTCTATCATTGGTAATCTTGTCCTGAATTTTTCCCTTGGCAGGTGTGAGTGATCAGAGGGCCCTGGAGCGGTCGGGAAACAGGCCCTTGACTGCGATTGGCCTATGAACACGATTTCACATTGGCTGGCCAATTAGAGCCCGCCAACGTGTCCTCCCAATGGTCATGAAGGGCCAGGCGGGGGTTGGGGCCTGTCATGCATCAGGTCCAATGGTGACCTGGCAGGCGGTTTAACATCGGTAGAGGCAGCTCCCTGAAGGCTGCCAGGGGAGAATCATTCTGCAGTCTGAAGACTGGAGCAATGGCCTCAACAGCAGCTGGAGATGTCAGGCGGGAGGACAGGTTGACTCGATCTCCGTTTTTTGGGCGAGTGCCTCGTTGTCCTCATAGAGGAGGTAGGTGTCAGGCCGGATACCCTCATTCCCAGGGACGGTAGAAGGAGGCCACCACATCAGACCAAGAAAGCTTGAAGGGAGGTGGCAGCCAAGGTCAACAGCCGCAACGTTGTGAGGCGCTCATGGATGCAGTGCCACAAAAGGTTCAATGACCTGCTGCGCTCAGCAAGGGTGTTGGCATGGATTGGTGTGGAGAAGAGTTAAGGGCTGGCCATCCCCCCATGGAGCTCAGGGACGTTAGAGTCTGAGTGCCAACTGTCAGTGACGCCGGTGCTGGCCTTGGGGGTGAGCCCTAGCTGCTTGGTCTGAGCGCCTTGCACCTCAAGGGTCACCACTTGGATGTGGCCTGCAAGGTGTTTCTCAGCTGGGGTTGGCCAGGCTGCAATGGTGCTGCAGGTAGAGAGTGGACTAATCAATGCTCCTCTGTCCTTTCAGGAGAAGAGGAGCCATAACAAAATAGAGAGGTCAAGGGCATGCAGAGGCCCCCCCAAAACTCCTAATCATGACGAGGTTTGAAATGGATACTTTGGAGCTGGAGAGCCGCTACCCACCTCATTCATCAAGTCGTGGAGAGGCAGTGATTTCTGGCGAAGGGAAGAGTGCAGTGCACGGAGGTGAGAGTTTTGGATTGTGCAAACATTCTTGTGTAGTCTCTTCATTGAGGTGAGCCTCAAAAATGGATTCCCCATTGATCATTGAAAGACAATAGCACCATGATGCAGATCGCCATTGTCTCACCAGGATGCCTGGCATGCACAGTGACAGAGTGATGACTTAAACTAATGACATGTCGTTGTTCTCCCCTAGATACACCAGCATGCACTCGCATGCAGGACCTCGAACAGCCACCCTTGACACCAGTGGACCGCCAGGCTTCAGATGCACCTCTGTCACACCCACTCTCTGAACCAGACACCAGCACAGATACCAGTGCCTTGATGGGCACTAGACGATCAGCTAGAACATTGGTGCATGGTGATGAGGGCACTTCATACTCACTTGAGGAGCAGACAGAGGCAGAGAGTGCCCAGCACTAAGCAGTCAGAAGACTGCTGGGGACCAAGACGATGCTGAGTCGAAGATGGATGATGAGCCTCTGGAGTCGTCCATTAGGTGGCAGATGCTGGGTGTGCAGAAGGATCTGGCGGAGATCCATGAGGGTAAATGTGCCGTGGTCTCTATTGTGGAGGAGTCCCTGTGGAGCATGAGCACTGTGTTGACCCTCATTGCTGAGGGAACTGCTTCCTCCATTGAGAGAGTGGTGACTCTAATGGAGAGGCAGCTTCAGGGACAGAATCAGAGGTTCCTGGGGTTGTGCTCAGACTGGCAAGCCCTCACACAGGCAATGACCTCAGGCGGTCAGTGCCAGTGTGGGAGTAGGATGAGGCACCCAATATCCCAGCTAGGCACCCGTTCATCAATGGCAAGCAGGGAGGTCCAGAGTGACCTCATGTTGGTGCACGACCTACTTGTTGTCTCTACAGGCTCCTTTCAGGGTGCTCTGAATGATGGCAATAGCTTCTCCGCCCCTCTGTCTGTGACTGTGGCAGCGGATGAGGCTGCGATGACTGGGGAGATGTCAGCCATGGTACTGGCCGCTCCATCCTAGGTGGGACCAGCACAGGCTCCACTGGCCAGAAAACGACCACCAAGGTCATCAAGGCGAACAAGACAGCAGTGTCAGCAGGCAGCCTCCATTGTAGCTGCCAGCGAGGGGGGAGGCACCAAGATGCAATACTTGTAAACATAAGTTTAAGGCATCATGAGCACAAGAGGGACTGTTCACAGGTGATCTCTTATTCTTCCATGTTTTGTTTATATGTTTACTGGTGTGGGCACTAACACCAGATATGTTCATTTGTTTTGAGTGTCAAAATTATATAAATTTTGCTTTTGTCTTCACGGCCTGAGTATGCGTCACCTTTTTTTTTGTTGCAGGGTACGCCAGTATGTAATGCTGGACGTGAGTGGCTCTAAACTTTATTGCACAGGCGCTGAGTGGACTTTGGGTTCAAAGGAAAGGGTCATTTCAGACATCTGGGATGGAGGCAGCAGCCCTGGCATGAGATGGAAGCTTTGGCAGCCTAGCTGAAGGTGTGTTGGATCCAAGTGCCCCTGGTGTCCTTGCCTCCCTGAAGGATACAGTGGTCTGCCTCCAAGCCCTCACTGTTCTCCTGGCTGTGCTCCTTTTCTGACTCATTACTGGATTCACCCTCTGTGGCATGTGGAGCTGCCTCAAGATCCTCTTCCTCCAGTGGGTGGCCCTTGCCAGTGCCAGATTGTGGAGAGCGCAGTATGCAGCACTATCAGTGACACCTGCACTGGGGGAGTATCATGGTGCTCCCCCCAAACAGTCTAGTCATTGGAAGTGCATCTTCACAAGACCTGTGGTCCTTTCTATCACTGCCCTTGTGGAGACATGACTCCTATAATGCTGCTCTGCCTCTGTTCTTGGGTGCTGGTGAAGCATCATAAGCCACCTTTTCAATGGATAGCCCTTGTCACCCAGCAGCCATCCATCCAGTCTGGCTGGAGCACTGAATAGCCTTGGGACCTGGGAGTGTCTGAGGATATAAGCATTATGAGAGCTGCCAGGGTACCTTGCACAGACTTGCAGAATCTGCTTCTTGTGGTCACAAACTATCTGGATGTTCATTGAGTGGAATCCCTTCCTGTTGATGAAGTCACCCGGCTGACCTGCTGGCGCCTTGATGGCCACATGTGTGCAGTCAATTGCACCCTGGATGTGGGGGAGCACAGCAATTGCTGCAAACCCTCTGGCTCACTCAGCCTGGCTGGCCTCGTTTGTACAGAAATGAATAAATGTCATTACTCACCTGAACAGAGCTTCTGTCACCAGTTTGATGCAACTGTGGACAGCTGATTGGGACACTGCACAAAGATCCCCCACTGACCCCTGGAAAGAGCCAGAGGCATATAAGTTGAGGGCCACTGTGACCTTCAGAGCCACTGGAATGGGGTGTCCACCCATACAGTTGGGGAAGATCTCAGGCCCAATCTCCCTGGAGAGGCAGAGCCTCCTTTGGCATCGCACTTCAGTCCTGGCAGCAGGATACTGGCATCTTCCTCCTTGGACTACCTGATATGCCTGCACCTCTCCTCCCACAGGTCACTTCCCTGGAAGCTGCATTGGGACACCTGGCCTCCTCTCCCTTCTGCCCCTCTCTTCCTCCTCAGGAGGAGGTGCCACCAGCAGAGACTACAATCCCCATTATCAGGGTTACAGAAGGCGGTCTGGTGCCTGGAAGGGTCCACACAGTCAAAATTCTTCGGGGGCCTTGGAGACACCAACGAGTCCTGAAATGAAGCCTGGAAATGCTAAGACTGAAGCTCAGAACAGAGATGAAGCTGTCAAGTTCAAATAAGCAACCAGCAGCAAACCATCTCCTAAACTTCCCGCTACTTGCAATGGCAATGCTGATGACTCTTTCTATCCAGCCCGTGGATGAGGTTTAGCAAAAAATGGGCTGCCCGCCTGCCCATTTTGCCCACGCGACGAGTGCGAAATCACACGGGAAATGTAAAATCAAGATCAATTGACTTTTTAATGGCTTTAAGTGGCCTTTTAATTGACGGTCTCTGTGGCTCCAACAGTCACGTGTGCCCACCGGCCTGAAGGTTGTTCACATGCTGGATGACGACGGGACGTTCACCCAACGTCACCTTGCGCGATTTCACGCCCAATCAGCTCGGGCACTCGCCCGCCCGCGAGGTGTAAAATCCGACCCCATGGCCCCAGTTGCCGAGGCCCGAAGCTGTGGAATTTCCCACCTAAGCCTCTCCACTTCTCAACCTTCCTTTCCTCCTCAAAATCTACTACTTTGACCAAGCTCTTGTTCGCCTGCCCTAACACTGCCTCATGTGGCACAGTCTCACATTTTGCTTTCTAATGTTCCTGTGAAGCACCTTGTGATGTTTTACTTTGTTAAAGGCACTATAATATTGTACGTTGTTGTTGTTGTTGCTGAAGGCTGAGGATTAAGCCCCATGCATGTTGGTTGCCCTTCAGTTTGTCAACAAAATACCCGTTTTCCATAGTCTGAGCTCCAAAAGGGAATGCAGTCAGCCTACTCAGCCAAGAGGGAAGGTGCAACTGAGACTGGTCCTATTCATTGCATGTACACTGACCCAAACTTTGCAGCTGGCTTCACTGGGTAGTGATCAGTTGCAGGGATCTTAACCCCTTCCATCCACCATTTCTAAGATCAGTAAACACGGTGCAAGCCAGGGATCTAGCCTACCTACATCATCTTAATTTATTCTTCCATGGGACGTGGGTGTTGCTGGCTGGGCCAGCATTTTTATTGCTAATCCCTAAATGCCCTTGAGAAAGTGGTGGTTAGCCACTTTCTTGAACCGCTGCAGTCCGTGTGGTGTATGTACACCCACTGTGCTGTTAGGGAGGGCGTACCAGGATGTTGACCCAGCGACAGTGATATAGTTCCAAGTCAGGATGGTGTGTGGCTTGGGTGGGAGCTTGCAGGTGATGGCGCTCCAATGCATCTGCTGCCCTTGTCCTTCTAAGTGATGGAGGTCGCAAGTTTGGCAAGTGCTGCCGAAGGAGCCTTGGTGAGTTGCTGCAGCGCATCTTGTAGGTGGTACACATGACTGTCACTGCGCATCGGTGTTGGAGGGAGTGAATGCTGAAGGTGGCGGTCAGATTGCCAATCAAGTGGGCTGCTTTGTCCCAGATGGTGTTGAGCTTCTTGAGTGTTGTTGGAGCTGCGATCATCCAGGCAAGTGAGGAAATTTCCATTCTTCCATCACATTCCTGATTTGTGCCTTGTAGATGGTGGTCAGGCTTTCGGGAGTCAGGAGGTGAGTTACTCACCACAGAATTCCCCACCTCTGACCTGCTCTTGTAGCCACAGTATTTATATGGCTAGTCCAGTTCAGTTTCTGGTCAATGGTAACCAGGATGTTGATAGCCATTGAATGTCAAAGGGAGATAACTGGATTCACTCTTGTTGGAGATGGACATTGCCTAACATTTGTATGGTGTGAAGGTTACTTGCTACTTATCAGCCCAAGCCTGGATATCGTCCAGGTCTTGATGTGTCTAGACATGGACTGCTTCAGTATCCGAAAGTCACAACCGGTTCTGAACGTTATGCAACCATCAGCAAACACCCCGCTTCTGACCTAATGGCTGAAGTTTTCTGTGCCTGTCAGCATCGGACTTGTTCGGTGGTGTGAGCGGACAATACGGCGTGAAACCAGCTTGCGAGCAACTGCTCAGCCCTCCGATGGCAGGGCTGCGTTTCCTGCCATTGGACATCAGGAACCTCATTGTAATGCATATGAATATCATTATTAGGCCTGCCCACTGGAATCATCTCCCCGCCCCCAGCTGGATCGTCCGCCCACGTCAGTGGGAAAGCACGCCAATGTGTTTCACAACAGCATATAAAAGGTGTGCAGTTGGCGGGCTGCACTTTGACGGGAACTCGGAGGTGAATGCACAGTAACGTTGTGCAGCGCTCGCCAGGGTCACCAGTTGGGCTTCAAGCTTGAGACGTGTTGGTGGGGGGAGGTGGCTGGCCAGGAGGACAAGGGCAGCCCTGAGGTTGAATGTAGCGCATAAGCATTCAGGATGGGGGTAGGGTGGGCGAGGGAAGCAGCCACACATTAAGGACACCTTATATAAAGTGACCATTCCTCTGCAACTGAGACAGTTCAGCCATAGCCACTGATATGACTGGAGTCGGGCCTTTAGCTTATCTGCCCAGTCAAGCAACGCGGAGACATCGAAATGCCACCAAGTGCTCCAGAGCTTTTCACCCCTCGAGCACAGACTGCAAACTAATGAGCGTTTTAGTGGATTGCAGAACATACGGGCGACTATGCACATTGTACAATCTCCTTGTAAAAACTGGCCATGGAGTAGTCACTGGTTAAGGCACTCACAGCCCCTTGCAATGTCAGCATCCCGATTTGGACCAGTATCCCCAATGGTTCAAACTAACAGTGCAGCCTTGCAGTGTGGGTTAGGGAAATGTCTGTGCCTGAGCTGAGAGCACAGCATGCAGTACAAAGGGCAAAGCTGCTGCCCATTGGTTGGGTGGAGTGAGGCGGAGGTGCTTGGGGTTTCGGGCAGTCATGCAGCGCACTAAACTCTGGCCATCTAAGTGGTAGCCAGCTCTCTCCATGATGCGTTATGAGGAATTCACACTTAAGCAGTACAAGTTCTTAGTATGTCCATGCTAAACCAGGTTTCTCTCTCTTTCATCCCACAGGAGGAGTACATCAGGATCATGGAGCCTGATAAACTAGCTGTGTGCCTCATGACAACGGAGGAGAGAGCAGTTGAGGCACCTTGCTGCGCAGAGGGAGGAGCAGCACCCTCAGAAAGAATGGGCGGCTGGGGCTCCCACACACACTGCTAAAGAGCCACAGTGAGCCATCGCTGGTCGGCACTTAGCAATAGCCAGGGTCTCTAGATGCTGCCCTTCATCCCTGTAGATGATCGAGAACCAGTGTTGCTGAAGACTGCACATGTGTAGGGAACTGGTCGGTCGCATCTGCTGCCTGCTGCAGGATTTGATGCCACGGGGAGATGGAGGGCATCCACTGCTAGTGACCATGAAAGTGACAGCGGCGCTCAATTTCTACACCAGTGGCTCCTTTCAGGGCTCCACAGGATGCCATCTTCGTGAGGGTACAAAACTTTTCACTTCGCCCGGGACCAGGACAGGCAGGATGCAAGAGTGATTGGATTTGCCCAGATCTCAGGTTTCCCACAGGTGCAGGGTGCCATCGACTGCACAGGTCTCCATCGCAAAATGTGGTCAACTACATCAACCGCAAAGGATTCAATTTGCTAAATGTGCAGCTGGTGTGCAAACACCAGAAACGCATCCTGCAGGTCTGCGCACAGTTTCCAGGGAGTGTGCATGACTCCTACATCTCATTCTGTCACAGATCCCTGACGTATTCCAGGGTCTGCAGAAGTTGCAGGTTTGGCTCCTTGGGGACAAGGGCTACCCACAGAGGATGTGGCTAATGACACCTGTGCGGCGGCCTCAGACTGCAGCAGGGCGATGGTATAATGAAGCTCACGCTGCAACTCGCAACTTGGTGGAGCAGACCATCAGGATGCTGAAAATGAGGTTCTGGTATTTGTACCGGTCTGGTGGAGCCCTGCAATACAGTCCACAGAGGGTGTCACACATTGTCATCGTCTGCTGCGCCCTTTACAACCTGGCACTGCAATGGGGAGAGGAGCTGGCTGAGGAGGAGATGGAGGAGCTGGAGGTCTCCTCAGATGAGGAAGACGCCAACAGGGATGGGGGTGAGGAGGTCCTCGAAGGCGGCAGTGATGTGGTTGAGGCCCTCTCACTGGCCAGACATGGCGGGCATGTTCAGAAGGCTCTCATGGCTTCTAGGTTTGTGGAGGATGATGACGACATGCAGTGAGGGGACCCCATAGAACCTCACATTGCATCTGTGAATGTTTGACTCCAGTCTAACTTATGGCAGCGCACATATCCTGTGTGATAATGTTCCTGTCCTGGAGATGCAGTGGAGGCCCTAATAGTCGCTTGATTGCAGGAGGGTTAGGGTTAGGACATGCAGTGAGGACACTCCATAGATCTTCACATAGCCTCCGAGAATGTCTGGCTCCTGTTTGGCTGAGGGCAGCTCGCTTGTACTCTGTGATCAGGGTCATATCATAGAGACACAGCCATGAAACTTTAGAAGCATCTGATCTTTTGCCCGCCTTCAGCACCTGACCCCTTCAGGAGCACAGTGTCACTGGTCACAGATGCTGAAGAGATGGGGGCCAACCCCACCTTAAAGGTGCTAAGAGCACTCGGAGAGAATAACAGAACTCTGTAGCGCCTGCCCATTACATTCTTGCAGCAATGATGAGCACAGTTGAGGTGCAGGCATCAGTAATGTGTCCAGGGAGTGTGAGGCCAGACCATCACTTTGGTCTGAAGGCTTCACAGAGCACAGGGAAGAGGCCTGGGACTGAGACACCTGCCTTTATCTTGTGTAGAAAGGTTTCACATCTGAGTGAAATGAACACTGCTCATCAGAACAAGGAGTCATAGGCAGGGAGACATTCTTGAGAGTTTATTGACATTAGTGAACTGTATGTACAAGTGATTAACACCCATTCCCAGGTGATGCAACTAATTCTTCTTAGCTTCCCTAACCCTGCTGCTACATCTTGATGCTCCCCGGACATCCACAGTGGAGGTGGAGGCAGCCTGCTGACTGCTACGCCCTGTCTGTGATGACCTTGGCGGGTGTCCTATGGAGGGCTGAGATCTGGAGGGCTTCGGCCTGAATTCAGTGTCCTGCTGTGTGGCAGTCACACCCTCCTCGGCCTGTGGAGCTAGAGTTGCTGAGGTCACAAGAAAAGGGGATTCAGATGGCCCGGACACTCCTGGAGTCAGCTGGATGGATGGCCCTGGGGGGAACATCTGCTGATTCTCCTCCCTATGGATGCCCAAAGGCCCCAAGCTGACTACTTGAGGAGAAGGGGTAGCTGGAGTGAGATCGAGCTGTCCCACACCCCTCTCACGTACACACTGTTGGGGGCCAACTATGGGCATCAGCGATGGAGTTGACCCGCGCACCAGTGCAGGAGGGACGTCCAACCTACCAGTGTTGACCTCAGTGTGTTGGAATGCAGGCGCTATCACCTCAGCTTGAAGGTGAACGGACTCCTCCATCATGCCTTGCAATGTGAGGAGTGCAGCGGACATCCCTTCCTGATGATCTCGTGCTTGCCTTTGCAGCTCCAGCAACTGTGACATGACCAAGTCCAGAGGCTCAACACCTGACTCAACTCAGTACTCTGCCTCCAGCAGTCCTCTGAGTGCCGGACACCTCGGAAGTCCCTGCTGCAGCCTGCAGTGGATCAGATAGTGTGATGTGCTCACCAGATTGTGATCCTGAGGATAGTCTAAAGCTAGGTTCGGCCGAGATGTGTGTCTCTGCACTGGTGAAGGGTGTGGGTGAGCGCTGTGATGGGACTTCAAGGAGAGTGCCTTGAGATTCCTCTTCAGATGTTTTTTCAGGGCTTGATTGAAGGCCCTGGGTCATGAACCCTGCCAGCTGTTTCCCGAATACGCCTGTGGAAGCAAGGGGAGATAATTGGTGCATGGCAGTGGTCTGTGAAACAGGACACATCACTCACAGCATGGTTGTCTGATGGATGTTGCATTGCTGGATCCTCACTCACTAGAGCAGCACCGACCTCACTGTCAGCACAGGACAGGTCCCGGTCATCGCCAGCCAGCTGGACGGCTCTGTTTTCAAAACTCATGAGGACCTTGATTTCAGGCATTCCTCCACCAGTCTGTGATCTCTCTCTGCTGTTGTGTGTCAGTTTGTCCTACATGAATAGAGATGGAGAAAGTGTAAGTAGGATGCCTGACAGGCCAGGTGATAAGTATGCCTGGAATATGTGGGTGGTGAGTGATCCCATGGATGGGATGAGGACAATGACAGTGAGTATGAGAGACTGAATGAACTAGCAGTGACTGAGATCTCTGTGGATGTGTGATAGGTTTGTTAGTGTGTGAGTTGAGAGTGTGAGAAGAGTGGTTTACCCTGGCGGAACGGAGGAGATCATTCATCCTCTTTCGGCACAGGCTGGCTGTCCTCCTTTAAAGGGCATTGGTGCTGACCACAGCTGCTACCGCCTCCCAAGTCTGTTTGGTCACGCCGTTGCCCATCCTGCAGCCAGAGCGCGGGTAGAGGACGTCACGGTGGCCTTCATGGCATCCAAAAGTTGTTCCTGTGACAGGTTGCTAAACCTAGCGACTGCAGTCTTTTTGCCTTTTGTGGACATCTTCCCTGCAGCAGTTGTGGGCTTGAAGCACTAAGATGTGTGCTGGCGGTGCTTGGTGTGATGAAAGGGCGAGGTGATAGCGTGGCGGGCGAATGAGAGCCCGCCCGCCACAGAAACAGCGTGTTTCCTGGGAACTCATAAGTAACATGGCAGACCACCCACAACAGCACTTAATGGCAAATCTGGGACGATTCCACCCAATGATGGAGGGAAGATCTTTGATGAAGCAGCTGAAGATGGTTGGACCTAGAACACTGCCCTGAGGAACTCCTGCAGCGATGTCCTGGGGCTGAGATGATTGACCTCTAATGAACACAACCACCTTCCTTTGTGCTAGGTATGACACCATCCAGTGGACAGTTTTCCCCCTGACTCCCATTTACTCCAGTTTTAATAGGGCCCCTTGTTGCCACACTCTGTCAAAGGCTGCCTTGCTGTCAAGAGCAATCGCTTGTAGTATTAGGGTGTTAGGTACTGTAAGGGTTAATGTGGGACAGGGGAAACAGTACTACCCATATTATAGTGTAGACAGTCACATGTGAGTAGAAGACTAATAATGAGCCTGGTGGAAGTCGGAATGAAGATAGTACCTCGTCTGGACTGTATCCTGCAAATATGTAAATAATTATGTGTTATTAATAAACAGTCATTGTTCAACCATACAAGCCTCAAGACCACTTCACGAGACAACATACAACCTTACAACATCACTCTCACCTCGCTTCTTGAGTTCAGCTCTTCTGTCCATGTTTGGATTAAATCTGCCTGCCATATTTGGCTGATCTCTCACAACCTCAACCCGCCCCTCACTTTATCCAAAAGGCATTGATGCCAATTGCAAATTCCCCAACCACTGTTCCTCTGAGATCATATACATGAGGCTGAATAATATGGTGGGGTGGGTGGTGAAGGTGGGGGGTTGGGGGGGGTGGGCGGCATAAGCCATAAATCACTGTGGGGTGAAATAATGAGGGCAGGTAGGCTGGCAGATCCATCAGTCCTGGCAGTGCCAGGAAGGTGTTAGTGGCAGCGGCCGGGACTACAGTAGGAGAAGATCCCCAGAATAGGTAAGTCTGGGGTCTTGGGCTGGGAGAGTTTGGGTAGGTTAGGGAGAGGAGCGGTGGGGTGGAGGGTGTGGGCTTAAGGGAGGGAACAGGTAGGAAGGAAGGGGGGGCGCGGTTTGACCTCAGGGGGCCCCCCTGTGATTGGCAAAGGGCAGCCTCTGAAGGCCGAACCCCCTCTCTCCCCTTCCCTCCTGCCCCTTAATAAGCATTTGATTTTTTTTTCAATCGGGCTTCCAGCTCCAGTCCGGTTGCCTGCGCCAAAGGTTTTATCGTGTGGCCAGCGTATTATCAAGGTTAATTGGCTTGAGAACTAGCTGAATTGACCATTGATTATTCATTTAAATACCATGGACAGGTTGCCGACATCGGTGCTTGTACACCCTGCCCTGGGCTTGGCCTATATAGCCAAGTGGTTATGGTAGTGGGTTTGTAACCCCAAGATCAAGAGTTCAAATCTCACAATGGCAAACTATGAAACAATGTAACTTCATCTGAAACAGATGGAAACAGGTTTGTACTCAAAAGAGTTACATCCTGCCCTGCCTCCAGCTATTATAGGGGAGAACTCGGGGTGGGTGAGAAGGTAGAGGAATTAGTGTCCACCACAGTTTACATGCTCCCCACCAACCCCCGGGGAAATGTGCCAGCTTTTGGAATAAAAAAAAGCTTTTGGAATTAAGCAAACTTTTGGAACAAAACATACCTTTGGAGCAAATTGTTTGCTCTTGATATTTAGTATGGATTTGTTTACATTTACAATTAAAGTCCTTCAGCATGACCTTTCAGAAGATAGGATGCCTCAGAACAGTCCAAAGAAGGATTAAAAGTCAGTCTCCATGGGTGGTGCATAATAATTAGTGACATTAATACATGGCTTGTCTTGTAATGTGGGCAGCACTGATCCTCGTGTCTGTACCATCTGTTCTTCTCTAAGTGAAATTGTGTCCTGCACTCATACAAGCTTCCAGCAGGCCCTGTAATGTTCTACATCTGTTCTGGAACTCCACCATCGTACGGCAGTCAGCTGGGTGGGGTGCAGTTGTGGGGGGGTTGGTGTGGTGGTGGGGGGTGGGGGGATGGGCAGTGGGGGCGTGGGAGGAGGTCAAGCTGCTTAATTTGCAAATTAAGTATTTTAGAGAAGCTCATAGTTCTCTCAAAATGACAATTTTTTTATTAATTCAGATGGCTGCTACATTGCAATTAAAGCGAGAGATTTGCTGCCGGCATTTCTACTGCTTGTGGGACTTCTCATGCAAACATTGTGCTACTTGGACCAGCTACCAGCAGTGAATATAGGTGCTGGGGATTTCCATGGCAAAGAAACCATTTTTGGGGGAAACTAGAACTCGGGAACATAGTTTAAGAATAAGAAGTCTCCACTGCAAGACTGATGAAGAGAATTTTTTTCTCTCAGAGGGTCAGTTGACTGTGGAATTCTCTTCCCCTGAAGGTAGTGGAGGCTGGGCTTTTTAATTTATTCAAGGGTGAGTTAGATAGATTTTGTTAGACAAGAGAATCAAGAGTTATGGGGTGCAGACAGGAAAGTGGAGCTGAGACCGCAACCAGATTAGCCATGACCTTTATTGAAAGTTGGAGCAGGCTTGAAGGGCCGAATGGCTTACTCTTGCTCCTAAGTCCTATGCTCCAATGTTCCTATGAAGGTGTAGGTTTATCATTTCAACGAGAGCCCCGGGTGCACATGTAAGCGTGGTTTCTGTCCATCATACGCTGAAGCTACAGCAGGCAAATTCCCAGCCACCCAGGAGGAAGTTCCTGACAAGGAACTTGGACTTCAGCGTCCACTCTAGATGTGTGAACCACTATGAAGACATTTTGCCTGTGGCACAGTGAGTATATAGCACTCCCTCCTCTCTGTTAGGCGGTTGTGGGTTAAAGTTCCACTATGGGTGCCTGAATCCACAATCCAGTCTAACACCCTGTGTAGTACCAAGGGAGGCCCCCTCTGCCTTCTCGGATGGACATAAAAGATCCCACAGCACTTTTCAACATAAAAACAAATGATGCTCCTTCCTTACCAGGTATTGGCAATTGAGCTGGGGTTTTTATTTTACAGCAATCTCCCAGTTTCATGGCCAACTGATACCAAGTTTTTCTTTCCAGATTTAAAAATAAAATCAAAATTCTCAAATTGGATTTGAACTTATATTGTCTGCATTATTAGATCAGGCCTCTGGATTTTACTAGTCCAGTAATATAAGGTGGCAAAGTCAGAAATTATCCAAATAAAATTAGGAACAGGATATATCATTTAAAAAGATTGAAGATAGTGTAAAAATAAATTAGTGAATGTCCTGTGACATTATTTATAGTCAGTCAGAGAACGCAGAGTGTTTTGCACATACATGATTATGAAATCACGCATCTCTGTATTCAAACTGATCTGTCCTTTTGAGCAGCAAAGTCCATTGACACATGTGGGCACATATTGAGACCAAAAGCATATTAATTGTTGTCATGCATACCCCAAGCTCAATGGGCTAAATGGCTCTCCACTTACCTCCTGTTCTTTTGAACGATGCAATACCACGGTTCAAGGATGACTCACAAAGAGAGAGAAATAGTTTCCGAATGCTGAAATAACTCCCTTGTGGGGATGGAGAACCAGGTGGGTATGAATTCAATGCAGTAGAGGGACAGAGCGAACTTGGTGCGCAGATATACAGCCCTTTAAAAGCAACAGTGCAAGTAGATGAGGCAGTTGAAATTCGAATACTTTGTTTTGAATCTGGACTATATAGAATATAATGACAAGAAGGCAATATGGAACTTGCATAAAACCTTAGTTAAATGGCAGAAGGGGTATTGAGCATGGATCTGACCCACTCATTATGGGCACCTGATTGAAGAGAAAAAAATTGCAGGGCTATGGAGAAAGAGCAGAGGGATGGGAGTAATTAGATAGGTCCACAAAAGGGCCTGCATTGGCATGTTGAGTCTCCTTTTGTGCTGTATGATTCTATCATTCCGAACCTTTCAAAAGAGAGCTGGATGGTCGCTTGAAAAAAAAAGGAATATTGAAAGATTTGGAGAGCAAGCAGGAGGGTGGGATTAGAAAGGAGAAAAACACCAGTGCAGATTTGATTTGTGAAAGGCCTGTGGCTATGCTGAAAGATTCTATGAGCCTAAGTGGTCAGTTATCAAGCCCCATTATGTACAAAATAAATTCTGCTTGATCAAAAAGGTGAGTAAATGAACAAGAATGCCAGAGTGACCTTGGTGTGTTTCAGTGTCAAGGACTTGGATTTAACAAAGCTCAGAGCAGGTCAAAATATTCACATTCCTTGTAAAACATTAATCAAGCTGCACTGAAATGCCAATGTGTAAGAATTATTTTAGTAGGTGCACCACTTATAGCCCATTAGGATAGATGGCCAAGGATATCAGTGTACCAGTCAATTTGTGATGACCTCCCTCACCTCCCCTTCAGATCATAAATCTTTAACTCTTAGTTTCTTTCTTTACCTCATCAGAATAGATCTTTTATTTACAACATATTTCTGATCAAATGGTGTTGCTGTAAAAGACTGATTGTTGCAGTGAGGTGGAGGGCTACACTTTCATCTTTACAAAATCACACAATCTTCCAACTCCAGGCGCCCCCCCATTACATGTTAAAATACATAAATCACTGTCTCTTGGTCTAACTCATTGTTTCCCAAGACATCAAAAAATTGCAGCTTTATTCACCACAAATTTCCTTTTCTCCTACAAGTAAGCTGTGGTTCAGTGGGTGGCACTCTTGCCTCTGAGTCAGAAGTTTCACTCCAGAGACTTAGCACACAATCTAGGCTGAAACTCCAGTGCAGTAATCCCTCCGTTGGAGGTACTTTCTTTTGGATGAGATGTTACATGTTGCCCAGACTGCCCTCATGAATGGTTGTGAAAAAAACCTATGGTTCTATTCAACGAAGAACAGGAGGATTCTCTGTGGTGTCCTGGTCAGCATTTACCTCTCAATCAACACCTAAATTTGGTTATCTGGTCATTATCGCATTGTGGTTTGAGAAGGCTTTCCGTGTGCAAATTGGTTGCTGTGTTTCCCAAATTACAGGAGTGAATACACTTCCAAAAAGTACTTCATTCACTGTAAAGCACTTTGGGATGTTCTAAGGCTGTGAAAGGGGCTATATAAATGCAGGTCATTATTTTATTTTTACTTGGTTATTGGAGCCGCTGGAAAGGAAAATTGACTGTGGTGTAAAATAGGGCGATTGATTCTTGAACATCACCCCCACCCCCCAGGCTACAAATTCCTGCTTCCCAAAATGAACTTAATGGTACATCTGATGAAACGAGATATACCAGAATCTAGAATCGGATCCACAGAGGCAGGGGTGCATTGTTTCACTCCCAAATTTATTGGACACCCTTCATATGGAGCTGAAGGGGTGTTAGATTGGAGACTCTGAGGTGGCAGAGTCTTGATGAGATGCCCCAGATAACGTACGGTCTACTCAAGATTCCCACAGCATACAGCAGGCTGGTGCTCTTAGTTCAGTGGTATTGAGGTGATGTGCCCTCTTTCTGACCCCAATTGGCATAATCTCTTTGCCTCAATACCTCACCCTTCTCCTTTATGGCACTCCTTAAAACCTACCTCTTTAAGCAAGCTTTTGCTCACCTATCCTAATATCTCTTTACATGGTTTGGTGTTAACGCTTCTGAATTAAATTTCTTGGGATGTTTTAAATGTGAGAGTGTGCTACATGTTACCACATGGGGCGATTTAGGCTAATGGCACAAATGTATTTAAGGGGAAGTGAGATAAACCCATGTGGAAGAAAAGATATTTTCTTTCTCTTCAAGACATGAGAAGTAAAAATCAACCAAAGTGGGAGGTTAGAAGGAGGGAAGAAGTACTTAGTAATGATGCTGCACCCTCATGGGCTAGCTAGTCTTTTCCTGCCTGTCAGTTTTGTACATTTGTAACATTCCCTTCATGCCTCCTGATTTTGGTCAAGTTTAGCAGTTTTGTCTTCTTTCCTTTGCTGTTAATATTTGTTGTCAAATTCTGCTCTTTTACCAAATGAGCCAAGGTGTCAAGCCCATTTGTTTAGTCTTCCTTAAAAGCTGATGTTAAAATTCCAAGGGCGGAATTTAACAGCCCTGTCATGGCGGGGGCAGGGCCCTAAAATGTGGCGAGTGATTCAAAGGTCCATTGCTTTGATGGGACCAGAAAATCTCATCAGCGGGAGGGGTAGTAAAATTCCACCCCATATTCAAAATCCTTCAGACTGGAGTACATAAGTGCTCTATTCACTAGCACTAACATCCCTCACCATAATGTGCACAAAGATTTATCAAAAGATTGTGCACCTATAATTTAATCACTTGTAGGTTGTTATGGCAGTCCTTATAGTGCAAGCTAAATTTTCACTGGGGAGGAATAGCCACATAATTTGCTTCCAACTATATCCCTCAGAAATGACAAAGTCATCATTACCAGCGACAGGCAAAATCTGATTTTACTAGTCCTGGGAGGAATCCTCTGTCTATTTTCTGTGCTGAAGGGTCTAATATTAGAAAATTTCTTTTGGGAAATTTAAATTGATGAATCACCATTCAGAGTATTTCCAAAGTTCTGCAATATAACCACACTAACCAATAACCCAATGTCATCTCCAAGGGCAGCCTGGACCAACTTATTCTCTAGGATTGATTGATTATATTACCCACACGGCACCTTTCCCAGGTTAAACCTACTTGGACAACTTCAGATGATTAGAAGACACTGATTTTGCTCATTAGATTTTCACCGTGATGATCCATGCAATTCCTGACTCCAGAAGGCACTCAAAACTACAGACAGCTTAGGCTGAGTGTCTTGGATTGTGTAAACTCAACAAATTTGACATTGCAGACCTAGTTTAATACATGGCTTCAAAGTGATGGGCTTAAAGCTGAGTTATTGAATTATTGACATCTTGTTGTTGATAAAGCTCACTTGAAGATTGCATTCAAGATGTTAAAACCTCGCTGTAATCCCCCAGAACATCTCTGGGCTTTGGCACCATTCATCTTCCCCTCATTCCCACCGGTTAATGGATATTTGTTACTCACAGGTCAATAACACTCTTAACTATGCAGAGACCGATAAAAAAAGGACTGTTTCTTTAAAATACTTAAAGAGCTCAAATTGACCCCAAACAATTGTGAGAGAAATTTAGCACTGTGTCAATTAACTCTTTCAAGAGCTGACCAAATATCTGATTGAGTATTAAGACTGAAGGTTATAAGGATAACTGGAGACAAGCATGATGGAATCGTGATGGTTTCTGAGTTGCTGTGCTGTTATAAAGCAATCAGTCATAGCTGAGTAATGGAGGATGGAAGCTTAGATAGATGTTCTGAAGTTTCACTTAATTACCCTGGGGGAGGGAGGAAGTTTGTGAAACCTTCCCTCTCAAGATTAAGCTAGGTGACTTGGGCCCATTACTAAGCAGTTTATGCATGTCTCATTGTAGAAACTAAATAAATGGTCATTTTTGACATTGTATCGTATGATAGTTTTTTATTTCCATTTCCAAATCCACCCCAAACTCTTCTTAAGTCACTTAGAAATTTGTCTTCCCACTTCAAGATCAGATAGGAGATATTGTAGGTGAATGAGACACTTGATTAGGTTCCTAGGGAAAAGTCTTAATTTAGGTTTATTTGCAGAATTAAACTGGTCAGTGGATGCCAGAAGGTGAGACTCATGAAAAATTGGAACTCAGGCCTCATCAGAATGATTCCAGTGACTCTGGGCACCTGCTGTGTTTCCTCTGAAGCATTTTGGGCCAAATTTACAGCCAAGTAGGTCCTGAGATGGAAAGTGAATGACAGTGGGGCACAACAGGGCTTGGCAACAAACCTCATGTAGGTCCTGGGATGGGAGTTTAATGGTAGGGTTGGGGATGTCGTTTGATGGTGGCACTTCTGCTCCTCCTGGCTCCACGTGAGGTACAGTACATTAAAAAGGTATCTTATCTGTTGGCATCCCCACCTCAAAGAAGAGCAGGGGAGTTTTCCCCAGTTCCTGGCCAACAATTAGTCATGCTAAACCTTTACAAATCATTGATTCGGCCTCCTCTGGGGTGTTGTATACAATTCTGGGCACAAAACTTTAGGAACAATACAAGGCCTCCATGAGGGTCCAGAGGAGAATTACCAGGATGAGGGATTTCAGTTACATGAAGAGGTTGGAGAAGTTGGGCTTGTTTTCAGTAGAGCAGAGATTGTGATGGAGCAAGTAGGGAGAAACTGTTTCCTCTGGTGAGGAGGTCAGTAACCAAAGATGGATTTAAATAATTGACAAAAAAATTAGAGGGGGAGTGAAGAGAATTTTTTTTTTCAACACAGTTGTTAAGATCTGGAGCATATTACCCGAAAGGGTGGTGAAATCAGATCCTGTAAGAACCTTTTGAAGGTAATTGGACATGTACTTGAAGACTGATTCGTAGGGTTATGGGGAAAAAGCTAGGGTGTGGGACTGAATTAGCTCTTTCGAAGAGCAGGCATAGGCACAATGGGTTGAATTGCATTCCTACTTACTGTTAGATTCTATGATTCTAAAGACCATTAAACCAATATTACGCCCCTAATTAGCAGATACAGTGGGCCTAATGCCTGTTTAAGGTGGTCACCAGAAAAACTTAAATACTAACGGAGCATCAGCATTAATCAAGCACTCTTGGGGACATAGAGGTCCAATTTTAGTTCCCAATTTAGGCTGTATGCAGTATTGGCCACCAAACATGGCCTTTCGCAAGGAGTTCCTAGAAGAAACATAAAGCACCTTAGGAATCATCTTGTATAAGGTGCCATTTTTACACTGATGAAAGTGTTAGCCATTTTGCACACAAGGTCCATTAACAGTAATGACCAATACTGTTGAAGATAGTTGGGGTACAGATGCAGCTGAGGTCACCAGAGACTTAGGAACAGGAGTAGGCAAATTCAGTCTCTTAAGCTTGTTCACATTCAATGGCTGATCTGCACCTCAACTTCGTTTACCTGTGCTTGATCACTTGATATCCTTTCCTAACAAACAACTGCTAAAACCAGTCTTAAAAATCTTAATTGATCCTGTATTCGCAGCCACTGAGGAGAACTTTCCTGATTTCCACCGCCTCTTCGTGAAAATGTTCTTCCATATTTCACTCCTGAATGGCTAGGGTCTAATTTTAAGATTGTACTCCCTGATCTACTTTGAGCAGTGCCATGACATATTTTACATCCACCTTAGACCACTGCAACAGCTGGTTGGGACCTCAGGTTTAAAGCCTAATAAAGAACATGTAAAAGCTATGCTGTCACTGACATTTTTCAGAGAGTCTGGTTTGCAGTGCAATTGCACCATTGCATTGTGGATTCTGTACCCATAGGTACATAACCTCTGTCCTTGAGCGGAACAGAGATCATAGTGGTTGGAAAGATTTTAATCCTGTCATCTCCTGCAGACGGTTGTTTACAATTCCCTCAGGTAGCTTCTCGTAAGGAGTGTATTTAATTGAATACCTTGCGCAGATTGAATGCTATTTGTTCTCGCGAGGCAGGCCCATATGGCACAGAACATTTTTACTCTTTATGAAATGTAATACTTTGATTAATAACCCAATGTTTATAAAACCTTGGTGCTCAGCAATTCACAAACAGGCAAATCAGATCCACTGGGTTTCCTCTTTGAAAAGGCAAACACATGTCATGAAACTTATTTTAAGTAATGTCTACATCAGAATAAACAGAAAACGATATGGAAGAGATAAAATATACCAGAGTCAGCAGGAGCATTCTGGAACCAGGCACCAGGACTCTTTAGATGACATTTTACCATTTAATTCTGCAATCTAGACATAAAACGTTCTCAGGTGATTGCTATCAACCTGAGTAACTCAGCTTGAGAAGAAAATATATATCCTTGATGAACAATAGTTATCGACGCTTTAAAATCGATTCTTGTTTTCCTTCCCTCTTTTGAAAGGCGCAGTCGCTCAGAATGGAGATAATGCCAAGTCAAATTGAGGTGTTAGAAAGGAAGGATACTTACTAGAGAATCAGGGAAAACTTCAAAACTGATGCTGATAGATTTTTTTTAGCAGGGTTACAAAGCCGAGGTAAGTAGGTGGAGTTAAGATACAAATCAGCTATGATCTAATCGAATATTGGAACAGCTCAAGGGTTGTTACCTACTGCAGATTCCTGTGCTCCTATGGGTACCAAGGGATGTGGATAAAAGGCAGGCAGTTTGGATTTTAAAGATTTACCCTAAATTTCAAGGTCTTGATCCCATGTTTATGCTGGGATTATTCCCAGCAGTGCTGCTCAGGGCTGACCTGGCCAGAGTTGAAGGGTCAGTTGGAGGTCACCTCACTCACATGGTCCAGGTGGTTGTGCACAGACTATTCTGAACTCCAATATGATAATAAGGCTGGCCCTGGGAAATTTCATGGGTTCAGAATTGGATGCAAGCCCACCTGTATAAATGCAAGTCTTTTCTTTGAAACTTCAGAAGCAACTCTGTGAATGTTTATCAAATTAGAGTAGTTGTGAACAGTGGCTTTCTCACTCTCTCTCTCTCTCCCTCCCTCATGAAAGAGAAGACTGTGCTGGACTGCCAGGCACAATAAATAACTGGAGGGGAAAGACTTTACTGCATCATTTAATATGGAATAAGACACGGGCATAAATCACGGCTGGTGTCAACACAAAGCCAAATTGGGCCCTCGTTTCCTGCTTTGACATTAGCTGCTCCAATGCATTCCTGAAACAAACCGGTGAGAAAGAAAAGTCTTGGGGAGTTGGGCAGGGAAACTTGCTGTAGCGATTTTGTAATTGTTTATTATGCTCTGGCCATTGTGAGTGTGGAGCAAACTTGATGGACAAGCTGGTCTTTTCCTGCCTGTCATTTTTGTATGTTTGATATTATATCTTTTATGTAAATATTAATTGGAACTCTGGACCTATTTTAACCACAGATGCTCTGTATAAGAAAGGGGAAATAATCTTGTGTTTATGTTATGTTTTCTACAACTTCAGGGTATGCTAAAGTGCTTTACAGCCAGTGAAAGACTCTTGAAGTGTAGTCACTGTTGTAATGTATGAAACCTGCCAGCCAAATTGCACACAGCAACTCCCACTATCAGCAATGTGATAATGACTAAAATGCTTTTAGTAATGTTGTTTGAGGGATAATTACTTGTCAGAAGAACTCCCCTGCTGTTCTTAAAGCCATGGGGTCATATACATCCACCCGAGAAAGTATACAGGGCCTTGGTTTTAACTTCTCATCCGATAGTACAGCACTTCCTGCGCTGGAAGTGTCAGCCTAGATTTTTGTGCTTAATTTTCTTAATCCAGCTAACCTGATTTTGACCATTGGCAGAATGAGAAGTGTAGACAATATCGCAAATCATGGCTTGGTTAAGATTCAAATAAAATTTGTTTCCTAAACTTACCTTATTTGTGAGTCTCTTCACCCACCGAATGATATCAGCTGTTTTTTGTTCTCCAGATACTTCCAGACGTGAGCATTTCCAGAAATTTCTGTTTTCATTTGAATTCTCCCTGGTGTCTTTGCTAATATTTATCTTTTGACCAGTATCACTAAGTGACAGATTATTTGGTCATTGCTGTTTGCTTAATGTGTGCAGAATTCTCTACCCCAGAGAGCTGCGAATTCTCTGTTGTTGAATACGCTCAAGTTCAAGATCAATAGATTTTTGGCTTTTAAGAGTTATGGGAAAAGTGTGGGAAGGAGTAGCTGAGGTAGAAGATCAACCATAACCTTTAATGAATGCAGACCAGACTCGATGGGTTGAATGGTCAACTACTGCTCCTATTTCTTATGTGCAAATTGGCTGCCACATTTCCTATATTGCAACAGGAACTACGCTTCAAAAAAGTAGTTCATCAGCTGCAAAGTGCTTTGAACATCCTGGGGTAGTGACAGGCACTATGGAAATGCCTTTATTATCTTGCTATAAATAGTAGCAGAAAACATGCCCACACGCAGATGCTTCCCCACAAACAGGATCCTTTGTTACTTGTGGTATTGAGAGTTTCTAGTATATGACTGAGACATTAATTTGGGAAAACTTTACTGTAATCACAGTTTTAGAAAATTTGGGCACCCCAAAACCTGCTTCGTTGTCTTATGAACTTGGGGAGCAAGGAACGCAAACAGGAGAAGGAGTGAAGTGCATTTATATAGCGCCTTTCACAACCTCAAGTCATCCCTTAGCACATTACAACGAATGAAGTATTTTTGAAGTGTAGCCACTGTTTATGTAGGGAACATGACAGCCAATTTGTGAACAGCAAGTTTCCAGAAACAGCAATGTGATAAAGACCTGATAAATCTGTTTTAGCATGTTGGTAAGGGATAAACATTGGCCAGGACACCAGGGGTAACTCCTCTGCTCTTCTTCGAATTTGTGCCATGGGATCTTTTACATCTATTTGAGATGACTAACGGGCTACAGCATAATGCTTCATTTGAAAGACGACATCTCTGACAGTGCAACGTTCCCTCAGTGCTGCATTGAAATGGCAGTTTGGATTTTTGTGCTAAGTTTTGAACCACAATCTTCTGACTCAGAAGCAAGATCACCACCAACTGAGCCACAGCTGACACAATCTTCAAGGCAAGAGTTAGAAGAGCAGACAAAGAGAGGCAGAGGAGAAAATGAGGGAGACAGAGTGGGAAACAGAAATGGGAGATAAATAAGGAAGCAAAGTTAGAGAAAAATCAGGGAAAGAGGGAGGGAGGCTATGAAAGACAAATAGGAGAGAGGGAGGGAAAGTGGGAATTAGGAAAGAAGAGAAGAAGTGAATCAAAGAAAGAGGCAGGGAGGGAAAGACAGAGACAGAGAAAAGGATGGAGAAAGGAACACAAACACACAGAAAAGTAAAGGGCAGAATTTAATGTTGGAACAAGGGTAGTGGCAGACCTTCCCCAGGATCAAGGACCCCGGGTGCAGAAGTCCAGCTTGCCGAGAGCTGATGGCCAATCAGAAGTCACAGCTCTTCATTGCTCAGCAGCACTACTGGTGAGGTGGTGGCTGTTTTTAGTAGTACACCCACCCAAGGCCCAGGCACTGCTAGACCTAGGCATGGGTGAGTGATCATGAGAGGGGGTTTATGTTTTGGGTGTTGCAGGATGGAGGGGGTCAACAGGAAGTCCAGCAGCGTGGTTCTCAGCAGTGCCCCACCACCAGCCCCGACCACTTCCCCATCACTCCTCAGTGCTGGGTCCCTCGATCCCTAGATCGCTCAGTCAGGCACTGAGTGCTTTTGAATGAGGGACCCTTCCTGGGAGCCCCCAAGTAACCTCAACACGGTTTCCTTTTCAGGTTACCAATGTGGCAAACCCCCCCACCCGCTGCTGGGTGGATACCAACAGGCGGCATTAATTGCCCACTTGAGGGCCTCAATTAGAGCTGGGTATGAAGGCTGTCCATGAGCCTTCCCACCCCAGACTTAATCGGGGCAGAAGTGGGAATGCGGCAGGGTCCCCAACTGCCACCCTCCTGCTCAATTTAATTGCCACCCACCCACCACCAAATACACCGCGGAGAAGGGCATTAAATTCTGGCCAAAGACACAGAACGAAAGTGAAAGAAACACAAAAACAAGGCAGTAAAAAATCCAATATCTCACAGCACAGAAATAGCCTGGCAGCATAGAGAGGCTAATCAAAGTCCTGATAAAACAGCACAATCCAGCTTCTCATAAAACTGTCCTTCTTGCCACATAGCTCTTCCATCACAAGACACTAAGAGAGAAAACCAGTTCCTGCTGTGTGATATCTAAACTCAGGCCAGGAGATGTGGCTTTGATAGATGTTCAGGGTGTCTACAGCAAAAACACCAAAAATGACAAGAATTGGAATCAGGGATTGGAAGAATTGTTAAACTAGTCAAGTAAAAGTCAGAAAATATGTTGTTCAAACTTTTCAGAACTCTGGTCATTCACAGCTTGCCAGATTGTGCATTCAAATCCTACTCCAGAGTCTTGAGCATAAAATTTCAGCTGATACACAGTACAAAACCAGGGGAGTGCCGCACTGTTGGAGGTGCCATCTTTCAGATGGGATGTTAAACTGACCGCTTGTCTGCCTATCAGGTCAATGTAAAATATCACAGGGCACTTCTTCAAAGACAAACAGGGGAACTCTCCTTGGTGTCCTGCCAATATTTATCCCTCAAGCTAAAACAGATTATCTGGTCGTTATCAAGTTGCTGTTTGTGGCACCTTTCTGTGCTCAAATTGGTTGCTCCATTTCCTGTGTTACAACACTTCAAAAAAGTAATTCATTGGCTGCAAGGGGATTTCCTGAGATGATAAAAGTTGCTCTATAATTACAAGTCTTTCTTTATCTCTTCAGCTTTGGTGAAAGGTTGCTATTGGGCTGCAGTTCCTTTTGGGTCTTTCTATCTGGTTGTCTCCTTGGGAAGTGCTGCATTGTGGAGATATCATTTTTTGGTCCAAAGCTATGCTTGCTTGGGTAAACATAAATAACATAACTATTCAAAGCCGAGCAATGAATTCCCACCAATCTTAACTCAACCAAGATTGCTAATTAATTGGTAGCTTATTTACTGTTTGCTTGATCTTACCATATGCAACTTGCCTGTGTTTACCGACAAAGCAACTAACTCAACAAGTAACATCTCATATATTAATTGTTCTTTGGCATTGCCTGAGGATGTGATTATGGTGCTGAGTAAATATAATTTCTTCTGTTCTTCTGTTTCTATAGGAAATGAAAGGCATTCACTCTCCCAGTTTGAACCCAAGGGGCTGAAAGGACAGTGTGTGCTAAACCAACGTGTCACTGAGATGCAATTTAAACATTGGCAAGAGTGTATGACACTGCAGGAATTATAGGAGAAAGGAGCAAAATATGGAAAATGGGAGAAATAGAGAGAGGGGGAGAAAACAAGCAAGATCAACAGAGAGAGAGAGCAAGAATAGAGGGAGGGAGGGACAGGCAGACAGAGAGATGGGGAAAGAGAAGGATAGAGAAAGAAGGAGACAGAGAGAAAAGAGAGATAGAGGAAGAGAGACAATGAGAGATAGGTAGACAGACAGAAAGGGAAAAAGATGGGGAGGGAGAGAGAGTGGAGAGAAAATGAGTGGAGGAAGACAGAAAGGGGAGGTGGGAGGGATGGTGAGAGACAGGACCAGATAGTGGAAGAAAGGAACAGAGAACAGGGCAGAGATGGTGAGACCGTGGGAGACATAGGGAGAAGGAGAGTGAGAAGGGAGGGGAAGAGAGAGAAAGGGAGACATAGAGATTGAGAGAAGAGCAGAGGGGAGCTTTCCTCACACTGGAAGGTGCAAGCAATTGTCATATTCCTCCACCTTGCTTTTACCCAGGTGCATCAACATCTATCCATTGGGGAGATGATGGCAGACGTGATGGACCAAATGGCTTCCTTCTGTGCCATTAAACTTCTGTGATTCTGTGCATAGTGGTAATGTCCCTGGACCAGTAATCCAGAGGTTCAGGCTAACGCTTTGTGGCGTATGGATTCAAATCCCACCACAGTAAATTTAATTAATAAAATTTGGAATTTAGATAGTTTCATGGTCACTATGACCATCATTGATTGTTGCAAAAATCCATCTGGTTTACTAATGTCCTTTAAGGAAGGAAATCTGCTGTCCTTGCCTGGTCTGGCCTACATGTGATTCCAGACCAATAGCAATGTTGTTGACTCTTAACAACCCTCTGAAACGGCCGAGCAAGCCATCCATTTTAAAAGCAATTGGGGATGGGCAACAAATTCTGGCCTCGCCAGTGAGCCACATCCCATCAAAGAATTAAAAAACATACTTGGGTTTGTGCTGTGACTTCCTATCAATGAGTGTTTGAGACTTCTGTGGGTATTCAATGGGCCAGGTCTGGCACCATTGCCAAGGAGTTGGCAATGGCGCCAATGACAAAGGGGTGGTTAATTTTTATTGCTTTGGCTGTGGCAGGAGTATCTTCAATGCAGCCTGATGAAGTTTAATATTTGCTGAAACTGAATAAATCAGATGGAAGCTGAAACACCTTTGCCACTGGGAGTTGCCTGAATTTCTTGAAAATCTATCAACTGGAGGTGTTTTGAAAACCCTGGCGATTAGCAGAGGCTTTGTATCTGTTCCAAATGAAGTGTCACATTTCTTGCACTCCCAGTTGAATCTTTGATGATTCACAATGTATACTGTATAAAAGCAGACACGAGAAAAGCTACATTTTCCTGGAGTTTTACAACATATATAAATAGCTAATATACCCACCTGAGCTTGCTAGTCAGCTGAGTTACAATTCTTCCATTATGAAAATTGGGTTCTCTTGCCTAGAAGTGTTGACAGTTTGCCCACTTGAGGACCGCACATGAAAAGAGTTTGGCATTAATTTCTACCCAAGCTAAGCAATGCTGTCCCCGGGTCAGTTTTTACCTGCCCCTTTCCAAAGGGGTAATTCTGTGAACCCTGCGTAACTATGGGATGTATTGGGAGCATGAGTCAGAGATGGAAGAACAAATAACTGGGAAGGAGTCATGTGTGTCAGCCTAGCTTATGCTTCAATGTCTATAGTGGGGTTTGGACAGACTGACTCTGGAAGCCTGAGTGATAATAACTGAGCCAATCTGACAATGTAAGCCAAACTGGAACATTCTTAATTTATCAAGGAGGGGTGTTGAGTTTTAACCTAACTCTAATTTAGCACTAAATTGGCAATCTCACTCAGGCCATAATGATGGCTGGAGTACCAAACTACTACAGTAGGGTTGTTTTCTCAGCTTGAGTTCAAAGAATGTTTTTAAGGCAGAACTGGATTTTACCTGACTCAGAAGCATTTAATCCTGACATTGGATGCCAAACATGGAAGAACATTCTACATTTCCCAACCCCAGTCAGTTTTCTCATCCTAAAAACAGACACCCTCAAAAAATATTAAATAAACGATAAATTTTAGCCACCAAAAACATCCTTTTCTAGTTTTATTTGTTGAAACTCAATCTTGCATGTGCATTGACTGGCGATATTAAGTAAATTTCACACCTCCACAAATATAAGACAAGGACCTTGCCATGGTAACTGAACCAAGAGGCCAGCTGAGGAATATAAAACCAGGAGAGGAGACTTATTGCTGCAGTATTATAATAAACTCTCCTGGAAAGTACTGCAAAGCTTAGCCTCAGAAATTTAACTCCTGCCAATCACAACTAGGAAATACTGAAGGAATATAATGAGAAAATGGTCGGTGAAATCTTGGTCAGGTTACTCTGCTGATCATCAACAGAACTCTGTCCATAACCAATATGTATGGATATTGCAAGTTTTGTATCTATCAGGATGGGGATTAAAAACTTTCTCTCTTTAGGCACCCAGTCATTGTTCGGGAATACAACGCGGGTTAGATACAGAGTAAAGCCCCCTCTACACAGCCCCATAAAATACTCCCAGGGCAGTTGCAGCACGGGTTAGACATGGTGCAGAACTCCCTTTATACTATCCAATTATGTTTCAGTCCCCTACCCCAAAAGAATGCCCCATACTGCCTCAGTTTAACATTTTTCCACTTCCCTCACCAACCACCATGAGGCTTTACTGACTGTGGTTGGCAATATTATTAAGACATTACGAAGAATTACACAGGATCTACCACCAGAAATAGGACATTCAGCCCAAATGGACCAAACTGCTGTTAATGCTCTTTGCAAGCTCCCATCCCACTCTTCACCTAACCCTATCAGCATATCCTTCTATTCCTTTCTCCCTCATGCGTTTATCTAGTTTTCCCTTAATTGTATCAATGCTATTCTCCTCAACCAATCCATGTGGCAGCAGGTCCCATATTCTAAACACTCTTTGGAAAAAAAAGGTTTCTCCTGACCTCCCTACTGAATTTATTAATGCTACAGCTATCCAATCTCGAGAACTCTGTCGCTGTATAAATTGCCTGAGTGTCACAGTATGAATGATGACCCTAGGTTCTCTGTTGTATTCCAAATCACCTCGTATTTTGTAGATAACTCCCTGGTACCAGTCCTGGGATAAGGTAACGGAGCCTCCTTTATGCCTGTACTTTCCAAGGCTGAAATTTGTAGGGTTATGGAGTGTGACTCAACCTGAGAAATAGCCCATCAAACCCACTGGAAGTCAAGTGTATTAGCTTCAGGAATAGCACTACTGGTGAGTGACAAGTAAGCATGAGATTTGCTTCCACAGTTTCTGGTCACCTTGTGGTGCCTTATTCAAGTGGTCATACTTAGGCAGAATCAGGACAAGATCATTGAGTCCATCTAGCCTGTTACAAAGATATTTTACATAGAGTTTGCAGCAAAACCACCATTCATTTAGATCATGGCTGACCTGTACCTCAATTCCATTTACCCACCATAATCCATATCTACAAAATATGAAGTGATTCAGAATACAAGAGAGAACCTGAGGTCATCAAACATATTGTGACGCTTCGGTCATTTATAGAGTAATAGGACTCTGAGATTGGATAACTGTGGCACTAATAATTTCAAAAGGGAGATCAGGAGAAATTTGTTTTCATGGAGTGGTTAGAAAATCTAGAAATCTCAGTCCTGAAAATTTTAATTCACAGCCTTCTGGGGGAGAGAGTCTAAGATCTCCATTATCCTGTGTGTAAAAGTCCTTCCGGATTTCAATCCTAAAAGACTGGTCTAATTTTAGGATTACGTGGCCCCTTGAATTTCCCCACCAAATGAAATGCTTTCTCTCTATCTACCCTATCAAATCATTTTATTGTTTTATAGACCTTGGTTAGATTATCCCTTAGTCTCCTAAACTCCATGGAATATAAGCCTGTCTGTGGTCTTTAGACATTGAGCTTTAATAAGAGGTATCACAGAGAATCCCAATCTTACCATCATCCAATGCCTATACATCCTTTTCCAAAGGGGTCGTTGGATATAAATAATAATGACCCTGCTTCATTTTCTGCTCCTTGACCTGGACTGTAAGTCTAACTGTAGGATCCTTGTCCTAATCATAAACATGCTGGAAAAAAGACTTGAGCACATAACCTAGGCTGACACCCAAGGTGCAGTAGTGAGGGAGTTCTGCCTGGTAAGAGATACTTTCTTTAGGACGAAACATTAAACGAGGTCCCATCTGTCATCTCAGGTGGACTTAAAAGACCCCATGGTGCTGGGCGGAATCGTTCCAGATTTGCACAACGTGTGGTAGTGGACCGGAAAACAGGTGTTTTACCTGCCAGCTGCAATGGTGGGTTTTCAAGCTGTATCACCACATTCCTGCCTCATTAATTATGCAGCCACAGGAAACACGCTGTCTCGCTGGTGGACGGTCTCCGATTTGCCCGCCACACTGTTACCCCGCCACTTCCTCAAGCAAGGCACCATATTTAAACAGCAGCCCCGCGCACACTTCTCAGTGCTAGCAGCTCAGCACTGCTCTGTTGAAGACATAGCCCCAGAAGCCAAGAAGAGTGCAGCCCACTGATTCAGCGATGCATCCCTGGGACACCCTCTGGACGCTGTCAAGACTCACCGTGATGTCCTCTACCCCTGCTCTGGCCGCAGGAGGCCCATCAGTCTTACCACTCTGGCTTGGGAGACGGTGGCAGAGGTGGTCAGTGCCAATGCTGCGCACAAGAGGTCGGCCATCCAGTGCAGAAAGCGGATGAATGATCTCATCTGTGCCATCAGTGAAGGCAGCCAGCTTATCACTCTAAACTCACACACTCACAAGCCCTTCACACATTCACTGGCTTCTTGCTCACTGCCAGTTCAAGGGGCATCACCACTCACTCTCTCACACACACCCTCACATCTCCATCTGGCCTCATCTCCTCTGGAGACTGCCTCCTCAGCCCTCACCACCTTGAGGCAACTTGGACAGATCAACCTGTGCCCCCATTCACAACCTGGGATACCTCCTGTTCCCCAGTACTGCCCTCGCCCTACAGCCTCTTCTCTTGTCTAAGGCCACTTCTCCACCTCCCCCAAGCAAGTCCTAGCCCTGCAGCCTTTGAAAAGCCACCCCAACCTTATGGCTGATCTGGTAGACAAAGACTTGCCCGTGAGCCCCCCACCAAATATGATGTGGTGCTGCTTGCAAAGCCTAGTGCTGGTGACTGCGAGTGCTGCCTGAAGCAAAGTAGGCAAAAAAACCTCAAAGTCCCAAGCGAAGTGCAGCTTGTCAGGTGCATGTTGCTTATGTGCAGCTGTGAAACACGCCAATGTGCGATCAGGCCCAGCGTGCCTGAGTGATTCAGCGTTGTGGGGCGGGGGATGATTCCAGCGATTGGGTCTTATAACAAGATGCTAAAGTATTGAAATTAGGTTCCTGACGTGTGGCAGTGGGAAATGCGGCCTGCCATTGACAGGTGGAGCGGACGATCGCAAACTGGTTTCACAACGGTGTGAAACCAATTATTGGCCTTCGCGCCATATTGTGTCCCCACCCCCTCCCCTGACCCACCATGACGCCTGACACCAACGGAGCTGGAAAATTCTGGCTGCTGTTTTTAAGAGTAGGGTTGTTCTCCCCAGTGTCCTGGCCAACATTTAATCTGTTAACCAACATCGCTAATACAGATTATCTGGTCATTATAACATTGCCACGAATGTCAGCTTGTTGTGCGCAAATTTGCTGTCACTCTCCCTACATTACCTTAGTAGCTAGGCTTCAAAAGTATTTCATTGGCTGTCGTGAGGTTAGGAAAGTCCTGATGTCATAAAAGATGCTATGTAAATGCAAAATTTTCTGCCTGAAAAGGGATTAAGCTGTACTGCACACATAGAATAACAACTCTTAGGTTTGTATCCCTTATGACCTGAGAAGCATTTCACATTTGATAATATACATACCTTAACTTCCATAGAACTCCTGCAAAAAGAATTTTCTTCAGAAAATTTTAATTATGAATATTAAAATGAGAAATGACTGACCTCTGAAACATTCTACCGACATCCTGGGAGGTTTCTTGGGAAATGCAGTTTCAGTGTCTGGTGTAAACCACTCAAGCATTGATTTAATTGCTTTCGAATGTTTTCCACAATCCTGAGATTGTGTTACAGTCTTGTGACTCCTTCCCAGCTATCTGCTCTTCCATCTAGAAAACATTTATTGGAATGTCGAGCAATTATTTAATGATTAACATACTGTTATCTCCCTGGACCCCATTTCATCTCTACCACTGTATCGATTGACCAATAGATCGTGTAATTCTACCTTGTAATGGGAACAATGTCACACAGAGTTAAGCAGCTTCAAGCTGTCGGCTGAACCTCTTTGTCTCTTGCCTCACCATTTTTGAACCTGTTCATCCCTATGTACTAGAGTGTGCTTTCCCCTAGCCCCCAACCCATCCCCCCAACATCTCGCCATTAGTCTCTCCTCTCCTTCTCAGGTTCAACTCATGTTGGAATCACAGAATATCACAGCACATCAAGAGGCCATTCAGCCCATCATGAAGTTGCCACACATTCCACTAATGTTTGGAATGAAGATTAACATTTCCTGGTTGGTGCAAATGACAACTGTAGTCTATACAGTTCCCTGTGACCTCAAATTAGAGTAATGTTGAATGAGCATCTTTACAATCATAGAATCATATAACAGACAAGGAGACAATTCAACCCTTGTGCCTGTGCTAGGTCTTTGAAAGAGCTATGCAATTAATCCCACTTCTTCCCCATAATCTTGCAATTTTTTTCCTTTTCAAGTATTTATCCAATCCCCTTTCAACAGTTACAACCGAATCTGCTACACCACCCTTTCAAGCAGTGCATTCTAGCTCATAACTAAAATTCTCTTCATCTTGCCTCTTTGGCTTTTTTGACAACTATCTCTAATGTGTGCCTCTGGTTATATAGTTCCAAATGTTGCCAAGTACCTTCTGCTACCTCACCCAGGTAGATATTCTTTATGTGTGAGCCTAAAGAAAGTTGATCAGGGAAGTCTTCTTTATCATTGGGGAATGGGGAAAAATCATAGTCAAGCCCAAACTCTTGCTCCCACTTGATATCCACAGAGGCTCATGTTCAGCAGAAGGATAATGGAGCCAGAGGGTTGGCAGGGGTGAGGGGGGCACTAGGTTTCAAGCTCTATGTTTCCTGTAACTTAAACTTGTGCTACACTCTGGTAAATATTAGCAGGGTTAGTAAAGCACAATCGATGTGAGGGAAAAAGTGTAAAGACTTTAAACAGTTTGAAACATGAAGGTGGAGAGTAGGAGGAGGTCAAATCAATGCTCAACCTGTTACTAATCAAATGTTACCACATACATTATTAAATACACCACCTCTAGAGAAGCCAATATTGTGTATAATTTACTCCATAAAAGTCAGAAGACTGTCTTCATGGTGCAATGATGATGATTTCCCTTTTTATTTATTCAGTGTATTCAGTGTTGTTAAATTCATAGCTGCCCAGTGTTCTCTGTCTCTGCTTGGTTGTGCTGGCAGCAGTGATACATGGCCTTTATCTATCCATCTCCTCCTGTGAGCGACCTCTCATATTTCAACTTGATTCTGGCTGTCTTGCTATAGAGGTTTCTGAAAGGATTGAGAAAGTGAACCCAGAACCAGAAGTCCCAGGGTTGGATGTGAAGGGAAGGTTTAGGACAGACAGCAGAAAGTGTGCTCTTACACAGCAACAACATTAACTTGCATTTATATATATTATATATATAATGGAGCCAGAGGGTTGGCAGGGGTGAGGGGGGCACTAGGTTTCAAGCTCTATGTTTCCTGTAACTTAAACTTGTGCTACACTCTGGTAAATATTGGTTAGTAAAGCACAATCGATGTGAGGGAAAAAGTGTAAAGACTTTAAACAGTTTGAAACATGAAGGTGGAGAGTAGGAGGAGGTCAAATCAATGCTCAACCTGTTACTAATCAAATGTTACCACATATATTATTAAATACACCACCTCTAGAGAAGCCAATATTGTGTATAATTTACTCCATAAAAGTCAGAAGACTGTCTTCATGGTGCAATGATGATGATTTCCCTTTTTATTTATTCAGTGTATTCAGTGTTGTTAAATTCATAGCTGCCCAGTGTTCTCTGTCTCTGCTTGGTTGTGCTGGCAGCAGTGATACATGGCCTTTATCTATCCATCTCCTCCTGTGAGCGACCTCTCATATTTCAACTTGATTCTGGCTGTCTTGCTATAGAGGTTTCTGAAAGGATTGAGAAAGTGAACCCAGAACCAGAAGTCCCAGGGTTGGATGTGAAGGGAAGGTTTAGGACAGACAGCAGAAAGTGTGCTCTTACACAGCAACAACATTAACTTGCATTTATATATATTATATATATAATGGAGCCAGAGGGTTGGCAGGGGTGAGGGGGGCACTAGGTTTCAAGCTCTATGTTTCCTGTAACTTAAACTTGTGCTACACTCTGGTAAATATTGGTTAGTAAAGCACAATCGATGTGAGGGAAAAAGTGTAAAGACTTTAAACAGTTTGAAACATGAAGGTGGAGAGTAGGAGGAGGTCAAATCAATGCTCAACCTGTTACTAATCAAATGTTACCACATATATTATTAAATACACCACCTCTAGAGAAGCCAATATTGTGTATAATTTACTCCATAAAAGTCAGAAGACTGTCTTCATGGTGCAATGATGATGATTTCCCTTTTTATTTATTCAGTGTATTCAGTGTTGTTAAATTCATAGCTGCCCAGTGTTCTCTGTCTCTGCTTGGTTGTGCTGGCAGCAGTGATACATGGCCTTTATCTATCCATCTCCTCCTGTGAGCGACCTCTCATATTTCAACTTGATTCTGGCTGTCTTGCTATAGAGGTTTCTGAAAGGATTGAGAAAGTGAACCCAGAACCAGAAGTCCCAGGGTTGGATGTGAAGGGAAGGTTTAGGACAGACAGCAGAAAGTGTGCTCTTACACAGCAACAACATTAACTTGCATTTATATGTATTATTGTGGTAAGATGTCCCACACAGGTGTGTTAACAAAAAGATTAACACCGAGTCACATAAGGAGGTATCAGAACATATTAAAAAGGTCAGTTTTACGGAGCATCTTAAATGAGTAGAGAGGTGAAGTTTAAAGAGAGGATTTCAGAGCTTGGGGGCTAAGCAGCTGAAGACATGGTGCCAATGGTGGAGTGTTAAAAATAGGGGATGAGCAAGGCCACAGTTGAAGGAGCAGAGCAGAGGATGATTAAAAGTTGGTGTCAGTCATCAGGTTGAGACCAGACACTACTCAACACTGTAATGGGGATTTGTTATCACTGGTATTTTGGAGGGATAAGATCCAATGGGCCCTTGTCATCCAAACCAACCTTCTGTTCCTGTAATCTGAAGTTTGAGAAAAATATTTAGCAGCAAAGAAAAATCGCAAATCTCTATTTTGTGCTGGACCGGTTAAGGGACAGTATCTTATGCCATTCCCCTCTCTGATTCTGACCCTTTGTCTCCCTGGCTTATCTCCCATCTCTTCCTATGCCCTGTCTGAGCTCATTGTGTCCATGAGACCCATTTCCTGCTCCCTTGACCCCATTTCCACGAAGCAGCCAACCACCCAATTTCCCTTGCTAGATCTCAAGCTGAGATTTTAAATGTTTTTTTTCCTCTGATGTTGTCCTTCCTTTCAAAACCACATCATCACCTGACCCATGATCAAAAATCACACTCTCGGTTCTTCTGTTGTTGCAAACTATTGTCCCATCACCAACTTCCTTTCTTTCCAGATTCCTTGAATGAATTGTTGCCCCCACCCCCAAAACCAGGTGCACCTTCTTGCAATTTCACATTTGAATCTCTGAAATCAGATTTTCACTGCTGCATCCACTGGCCCTAATCAGAGCCATAAATAATAATTCCTGTGATTGTGCTGTATTGTCCCTACTTGACCACTCTGCAACTTTTGACATGGCCAACCATACCATCCTCCTCTAAACTATCTGCCCTACTGTCCAGCTCAGTGGTACAGCCCTTGCATAGTTTCCTTCTTACTATCCAGCTCTCCTCCAATAAAGGCATCTCCTCCAACCCCGCAGTATCATCCCTGAAGTTACTCACAAGCTATTTATCCTTGACTCCCTCCTCTTCCTCACCTACATGCTGCCCCTCATCCACAGACATGGAATCAGCTTCTACATGTATGCTCTATCATCCAGCTCTAACTCTCTCGATCCCTCTGAGTTGTCAGAACACTCAACCAATTTTTAGTCTTCAATAAGCTGAAATTTTCTCCAGCTAGTTACTGGTAGAACAAAGCCATCATCTTTGCTCTCTGTCATCATACACTTGTCATTGATCCTGTCCATCTCCCAGCCACTGTCTTAGGCTGAACCAGATGGTTTGTAGCCTCAGGCTGACCTCTCAACCCATCACAAAAACCACTTACTAATACCTCGGTAGTATCAGCCATTTCAATCTCTGTCTCAGCCCATCCGCCGCTGAAATGCTCAACCATTTCTTTGCTATCTCCATACCTGGCTATTTCAATGTTTCCCTGAGAACCTTCCAATTCTCACTCAACATAACCTTCAACTCATCCAATGCTCTTTGGCATGTATCCAACATCCTGGTCATCCGTCCTCATAGCATTTGGTTCCCAAACTCTCAAATTTACTCATTCTTTCCACTCCATCATTCATTGTGCAAGTTGTCCATTGCTCCACTCTCCATGATCAGCGGGGTGCAGTAAAATGGCTGCCAAGGTTCTCCTGTGTAACGACTTATTTTCTCCCTAAACCCCAACTCCCACTTGTCTTCTCCTGATGGACACTAACAGTCCTGTAAGTCATACATTCTCAGCAGTTCTTTGTCTCCATCCAATTTTTGCCAAGGAGTCCAATGGAATTCAGGAATACCTGTGGAAGTGCAAGTGCTGCAGCATCTGCCATTAGTCCAAGACACCCATGTGTTTCGAATACAGGCTTTTTCAATCAGGTTTTGTAGGATGGAATTGTTAGAGCCCAAGAGGAAGAAGTGAAGGAAGTGTGGAGGAGCAGCGATCAAAGTAACCAAAGAAAGAGAGACAAGGAAGACTGCAGCATAGAGTGGGCAGAGGCTAAAGGTGCAACATTGAGAACCTATCACTGGAGTTCTGAACCTTTAGTAGATGGAATCCCTATGTCCTATTTACCAGAATCCATGACCAAGTAATGAGGTAGATTTCAGGCAAAAAGGGAACTAGTTTCACGGAGAGAAGGCTCTGGGTACAAGTAAACTGTGATTGAATAACTGGAAGGGAGAATCAATCCCCAGGTGAGAATACCTCGGCTAAACCCCTTGGTAACCACCCCTTATTTTCCATGGCATAGCTGGTGGTGAGTGAGCCTGGTAAATGGCACTGGATTTAAACATAGGGAACACCAATTGCCGTCGGTCCTGTGTAACTCAACACATTGTGCTGAAGGAATTACCCCATCTTATGGCTAAAGAGGAACCTCTTGAGACTGAGAAAAATCACTGGAGGTATTACCTGGAGACTGAATCAGTGAGGTCCATCCTTGCTCTGCACCAGGATTTGACCCCAGTATGCTGGGTAAACATTAGTGAGACACTTGGGACCCATTTGGGAGCTTTTTGTTCTGTCAACAGGCACCTAAACTTTCTGCAGTCAGGTTAGTAGAATCAGTCTGTCTGGAGTAGAGTTTGGAATTCATATCTGGATCCTGTTTTAAATTTGTGACACAGATTAACCAGAACCATTGGTCTATAAATTGCCCCTCCCCATTCTAATCCGACAATGCAGTGTCCAGCTCCACATGAGTTTATTGGTGCCTTTAATTGTCACAGTTACTGGGAGGATCTAAGGAGTTTAAATTCTTTTCTATCCCTCAACATGTTCCCTTTCTTTCTAAGGAACCTAAGTATCACGTTACATTTAATATTATTGATTTTAAGGGGCCAATGGGGTTGGAGGCTCTTGATCTACTTTCCTTTATAGTCGAGAGATTGAAGGGTTGCGTGAAAGAGATTTTCAGCACCCTGTGACTGCAAATCCCAATGCTCTATTGCAGTCATTTTACAGCAGAGGCGAAAAGTATTAGGTGTGACATTGACAAACACAATATAAATGGATGAGCCTAAGCAACAGTTTAATCTACTTCCCCTTGTTCACTAGATCCAATTATATAGGCCACCAACTGAAAGGAAATTGTCCGTGGATCGGCTCTTTACCCTTCTGTGGTTCAGGGCGAGGAATGCTGAGGGATCCTGTTCGAGTGAGCCATTTGCTAGCAGCACCGTTCTTAGTCTGATCACTGATATTAAACTTTTTTTGACAGACACCTTGAAACTTTCCCTCAGTTGAGAACCCATGACCCCGCAGGCACCAAGCTTTTCCTTGGGCTGGATTTAACGCTCCCCTGCCGGTGTGTTTGAAGGGACAGATTAAATCCAGCAGGTGCCGTGCCCACCACCCACCCACTTGCAATTTTACCAATGGCAGGCCAATTGAGGCACTTAAGTGAGAAATTAATGCACACTTAAGGAACACGTTTCACCACCGCCGGGATTTAACTATCCGACGCCCAGCTCGGCAGCTTTCCCTGCACTAGGGAACCAGCACTGGCCACTGCTCCCAGTAGCGCTGCCAATACTGGAGAGCTGCAAGCCTCTGATTGGCTGGCAGCTCTCTGAGGCTGGGCTTGCTATTGCTGAGGGTCAGAAGTCCCACCTCAGGTCATTTAACAGCCATGGATGGTCCCGCTGATCTGTGGATGCTTGGCGTGGTTCTTGGTTACTGGTATGTGTGACCTATCTTCCCTTAGACTCTAGTCATATTCTGGCACTTGTTTAACCAAGCTTATTAGTACTACATCTAAGCAGGCTATAGATCAGGCATGTTGATCCTTAGCATGGTGCGTCCCAACCTCTCTCTCTCTCGTCTAACACATGATTGATGATGTCAGTGACAGATCATCATCTACATCACATATTAGCATATTCATTCTGTTAACCCTTACACTACACCTCCCCCCCAAATATGCTATCTACTTTTTAGCAACAATATGAAACGATGGGTGGAATCACCCCAGATTTGCACTAAGTGCGGTAGCGGGTGGGAAAGAGAACGTTTTACCCGCTGGCCACAATGGCAGCTTTTCACGCCGTATCACCTTAACCCTGCCTCATTAATCACGCGTTCCTGGGAAACACGCTGTTTCGCTGGTGGGTGGCCTCCGATTCACCGGCCAAGCCATCACCTCGCCGCTTCCTCATGCCAGGCGCCACATTTAAAGTGGAGCTATGTGCACACCTCTCAGTGCTTCCAACCCAGGACTGCTGCGCAGAAGACATGGCCCCAAAAGGCAAGAAGACTGAAGCACCTGATTCAGAGACATGTCCCTGGAATGCCTTTTGGATGATGTGGAGACCCGGCATGATGTCCCCTACTCCCGCTCTGGGCAAAGGCCAGCAAGCAAGGTGACAAATCCAGCATGGGAGGCATTGGCAGCAATGGTCAGCGCCAATGCCCTGCAAAACAGGACAGCCACCCAGTGCCAAATGAGGATTAATGGTCTCATCCGTTCCACCAGGATCTTTTCATCACTCTGAACTCACACACTCACAAACCCATCACACATCCACAGGGATCTCACACCTCAAGGGACAACAGCACTAACTCTCACACACACCCACACATCTCCATCAGGCTCATACCCTCTCGAGCTCACGTCCTCATCCCATTCATGGCTCCGCTTACCGCACAAACATTCCACGCAGTGCCATGTGTCCTGCTCACATTCTCTCCGTTTGTTTTCATTCGGGAGACAACAGCAGGGAGAGGTCCCAGGCTGAGGGGGGTGGAATAGCTCACATCAAGCCCATCAGCCCATCACTTACTTTGAGGAGTGTGCCATCGTGCTGACTGGTGAGGATGTGGCCCATGCCTGCGGTGACAGTGAGGTTGTTGGCAAACGCCCTTGTGAGGATCCCGCACAACATCATCCCTCCCTCAATGCAACTATGAGTTCTCTTTCTCCTGTTTTTGACTCTGCTTCACAGGGAGCTCTGCCAAGTGACCGACACCTCAGCCAATCCCTCAGCTTCAGCCAAGAGGACTCCTCCTCCACTGAAGAGCTGGAAATAAGCAGGCTGGAAGATCTGTCACAGCGCTTACCCTCACCCTCCACCAGCGCAGAGACACACACCTCGGTGGGACCTAGATTGTCCCATGAGTTGTTCAAATGCTCCTCATTATCTTGTTTTTCCAGAATTCCTAGATGTATGCCAGCATCTCCACTCAATAAAGATGTGCATTGACTGTGGATAACATGGAGAGAATCAACGATCTGTCGGCCTTGTAATGAAGCGGAACAAGAATCCTGCCATTGAGTGGATGATTTGTGCCACCTGTCCTAGCAATTTGTCAGTGTAGATCATCAGCTAGTATGTTAACGCCAGATCCACTATCAATTTTGAAGGTGGTTCCAAATCCTTTAACTCTCACTGTAACTGATCAATAGTTTTGATTAAGACCATTAGCCTCCCATAGAAACCTCATAATTTCATGTTTGTCTTCATTTCCAATTTCTTGGATGGAGTGTGTTTCATAAATATTTTCTTGTCTTCTCCCTCAATTAAAGTTGTTGGATTTGCAGAAATACTTGAAATGTCCAATCTCCCCACACTGGAAGCATCCTATGCTCCTGCTGGGCAGTCCTGGCACTGGTGTTGTTCCTCTCATCACAATGTAAGCATCTGAAAATGTCTGCTGCTGTGGAGTTTCCCAACCTCAGAGTCACGTCGAATTATAGCCTGGTTTGTTTCTCTGAGTTCAGCCTGCTTTGCACGTTGGACCGCCTGATCAATTATGGCATTCTGTGGCAGGCTAAAGTTTATGTGTCAAAGGCCTTGAGAATGGTGTCAAGGTCTGCAGTGGACTCCTCCACCACCTGCCTCAGGAAAATGTTGGCTTCTACTGGACCCACAGCATAAAGAAGCAAACTGACCTGATGCTGTTGCTCTTTGTCGTACAATCTCGATGCTGCCTGGTACCTGAGGAAGTGTTTCTTCCAAACCTTCTAGTTCTGGAATGTTTGCAGACCCTCAAATTTTTCCAAGGACTGCGGGAAGGGCAGAGATTGTTTGAGTGGTGTTGGCATCGTTAGGTCTTCCAGTTTTCCTCCACCGTCGGTAGAGTTGAATGTATGAGCTGCTATCAATTTTTCTTCACTCTCTGGCTGTGGTTCCATCGATGGTATCAATGTATTTTTTGCTCTGATGTTTCCACTGCTGTAACCATGTTTTGGTGGTCCCTCTGACCTGTGGACTCTTGGTTACTGGTATGGATGACCTATCTTCCCTTAGTACACTCTGGCACTTGCTTAGAACAGGTTTATTAGCACTACATCTAAACAGGTTATAGAGTGGGCATGTTGCTCCAGAGCATGGTGTGTTCCAACCTCTCTCTCTCCCGGGAGAGAGAGTCTAGCACGTGACTGACTGATGTCAGTGATAAATCACCATCTACGTCATACATTAGCATATCCATTCTGTTAACCCTTACACTACACCGGTGAGGGACAGGTGAGGGGTGCGGGGTGGAGGAACTATAATGCCCTGTTAAAGCTGGTCCTTTGTGTGTGATATTTACTGTATGTGCATATTGTTAGCTGAGCACTAGAGGGCTCTCCGATATGACTAGCATCTTGTAGCACTGACATACCATTGGCCTCCCATTGTTACCAAGTTGTATCTTTGATGCAAATAGTGTATCAGCTTAGTGGGTAGCACACTTGTCTCTGGTATAGAAAGTTGTGGGTTAAGTCCCACTTGAGAAACTTTGAGGATATAATCCAGACTGACAAACCTGTGCAGTACTGAGGGAGTGCTGCACTGTTGTATGAGCTGATTTCTGATGTTGTCCAAAGCCTTGCTTGTGCTCTCTTGTAAATGTAAAAGTTCCCATGACACTGTTTCAAAAAAGGGCAGGGAAGGTCTCCTTGGTGTCCTAGTCAGTATTTATTCTTCAGCTAGCATCACTTTAACTAGTGTCATGAAAGTTGTTACATAAATGCAATTTTTTCTATTTTCCATCAGACAACACTAAGCATTTTCTTGTGTCTATATTTGCATGGGTGTAAACATATGTAATGATTTCATATCATCAGTCTTCCATTGTAGGGCTGCACCTAGAAACATCCCTATTTCCCAGTCAGAAGGGAGAATACCCCATCAATCACTGTAAGTAACTGGAATTGATTTTATTCACATAATTTGTTTGTAACTGTCCTCCGCAGAATGCATTTTGCAGGAGAAATCACCTTGCTTTTATCGGGAGAAGTTGCTATAGTTTCAGTCATGAGTTATGTTTGTTATATGCTTTATAAATAGACTCTGTAAACTGTTTGTTGTTTAAATAGACTCTGCTAAGTAAATCATGAGTCTCCAGCTATATAGTTGATATAGTGGTGTCAGTAGACACTCTGCATGTTGTTATTGACTGTTATATTATTGATAGAAGGTTCCAGAGTCTGGAATGAAAGCAGACGCACATATTCTTATTATATTCTTGCGCAGACTTGAGTGTTAATTATTTTTGTATTGTTTCCCATCCTCCCTTAGCATCCCCATTCACTCAGATGTTACCACTTGATCGCCTGGGCTGCTCCTCATCATCAAAGGAGTCAACGAGGAATTTTCCAGAAGTTGCTTTTTGCTTTTGGTCCTGGGTTTTTTTTTGCCTCTCCTGGACAATTACATTCTGTCAGGCCGGATAGAGGGGAGTAGGAAGTTGACAATTCTCCATATATCCTGAGCACTGTTAATAGAGTAACTGTTCCTTTTTGCCCATTGTTTTTGTGAGTTCCTGTATTAATGGAGAGGCAGTGATGTCAATATCTGCTGAATGAAGTTAAATTCATGTTTATATATCTTAAAAAGAAAAAAAAGACTTGCATTTTTGTAGTACCTTTCAAAACTTCAGGTTGACCCGAAACACTTGACAACCAATGAAGTGCTTATTGAAGTGTATTCACTGGTGTAATGTAGAAAACATGTCAGCCAAATAGTGCACAGCAAGCTCCCACAGACAGCAATAATGTGAGAAATAACCAGAACACCTGTTTTTTGTTTACTAAGGGAAAATATTGGCCCAGGACTTTGGGCAGAACACCTGTGCTCTCCTTTGAAAGTGACAATGGGATCTTTTATGTCCAATTGAGAGGAACATGGGGAACCATTAGATGAACTTAATCTGGTCTGGGAGTTGAGTGAACTGTCAAAATTCTCCTTCCTCAGCTTTGCCGCTCTCAGTGTTATCAAATCAGGATTATTAGAAGTTAGGCACACATTCTGTGGCAGTGAGCAGTAATGGAATTTTCAATAATTAATTAAACAAATTGTAAATCAGTAAGTCAGTTGAAAAAGAGTGACTTCCCCAGGATTAACAAGGCACCTGTACGCGAGTGGTGATCAGAGCAGCAGGAGGAAAATGCACACAGCACAATGAACCCTCCTCTAAATCGAATTCCACTGGGAATTAAATATATTCCACGAATAAGCATGAAAAAATTCCTGGGTTTGATATTCAGATCTATGTTTAATTGTGCCTCAACCTTTGACTGTCCAGGTTGGCTGCTGTTTTATGGTGTGCAGTTTGACCACAGTTCTTTTTTATTCTCATACAAGTTCTTTCATTAGAATAAAAGGCCAGAAGATAAATTTTCAGATTCCAGCTTTTCTTGCCTCTTCTGTTTTCCAATTTTGCTTGTGCCCTGCACAATAAGCCTCACTCATTTCATCCCCATGCCTGATGAATAATAAACAGAAAGCCAAATACTTGTGTTGTTTGTTCTCCATTTTTCATTTATTTTGGCCCTTCTAGTTCCCCCATGTCCACCCACGCACCCCCACCCCACCCCCGGCACAGGCGAACTGTGTAATGTAGGCCACAGACCTGGAGTGAGAGTCCCTGTCACCTGACATCAAAGAAAGTCCACAGACAGAATATGCCGCAGCACCTCCCAAACTGAGAGTGCCACCAAGAAGGATCAAGGGCAGCAGGCTCATGGAAACTCCCTCACCTCCAAGCTCCCCTTCATATGGAACAAGAGAATTTACATATTAAAAAGAGAGAAACATATATAAAGGAGAATAAAAGGTTATGTGTCAGAAGGCCATGTAAGATCTAACAGGAGTGTGTGGAATAGCCTTAATGAAGCCTCCACCATTTGTGCATTTGTCTGCTGTCTTGCAAAACTGAAGCTAGAGAAATGCCATTTGGAATTCTATTGTCCAGGGTATTGTGTTCAAAACCATTGTGAAAGCGCAACCAAGTTTCCCTCGTGGATTTGGTCGCCCTGCCACACATCATCTGCCACATCATAACAACCATCTCATCAATTTCAACTCATCCACACACAAGCCCATCACACATTCACTGGCATCTCACTCATTGCCAGCTCAAGGGACATCACTACTCACTGTCTCACACATACCCTCACATCTCCATCTGGCCTCATCTCCTTTGGAAATAGCCTCCTCATCCCATCTATGGCTCCACTCAGCACATGCACAAGCTTGGTATCCTTCTCATTTGGCCTGGCGTGCGCCTTCCTCACACTCTCTCACTTTGTCTTTATGCAGGACAAGATCGTTCAAAATCAACAGGAGATGACTCAGACCGGAGGTGGAATGCCGGACATGAAGGTCCTCACTCTGTTTGAGTTCCATGTTGGAGTCGGGTTGGAGAGGATGTGGACCATTCCTGTGCCGACATGCACCCTGAGAGGTGAATTTTGAGGGGAATTTGAAGGTGAGTGCGCACAACCTCGCGCAGTGCTTGTAAGCATCGCCCGTGGGACATCAAGGAAGAAGCGCTGCGCATTCGGTGGCAGGGGTTTGGGGGCACAGACAAGTCACTTTTTCCCAGCTGGCTTTCAGTGCAGTGCCGGTGCAAGGGTTCCAGTGTGGGTGAGGCCGGGGTGCGTGGGGGGTAAGGTAGCACAGACCGTAGGACTTACGCAAGCACATGCCAGGAGCGGGGGTTGGGTGGGTGGAGAGGTTGAGGGAAGCAGCCACACACTTGGACGGACTTCCAGCAGCTCTGCGTGATGTTCCCCCACCTTCTGCTGACTCTCCATGATGAGTTGGAAGGTTGAATCCAGGGGCTCAGCATCTGACTTGGCCCTCACAGATGCCTCTTCACCAGCAGATCTCCGAGTGCTGTGGACACGTGTGAGGGATGACGTGGTGCAGGATCCTGATGTCGGCGTTCGCTGCTGACCTCACCGTCACTGCAGGCACAGTCCATGTCCTCACCAGTCAGCGCGATGGCATGCTCCTCAAAGTGAGTGAGGGGCCTAATGAGGGCCCCTCCACTCCCTGTCTGGGACCTCTCCCTGCTGTTGTCAGCCAGCTTCTCCTGCATGAAAACAGATAGAGAGAGTGCGAGCAGGTCGCATGGCACAGCATGGAATATTTGTGTGGTGAGGGGAGACATGGATGGGATGAGGACACGAGCATGAGAGGATATGAGCCTGATGGAGATGTGAGCGTGTGTGTGTGAGTTAGTGGCATTGGCCCTTGAGGTGTGAGATCCCTGTGGATGTGAGATGGGTTCGTGAGTGTGTGAGAAGAGTGACTTACCCCGGTGGAACGGATGAGATCATTCATCCTCGTCCTGCATTGGATGGCTGACCTCCTTTGTGCTCCAGTGGTGCTGACCGCCGGTGCCACTGCCTCCCATGCTGGATTGGTGACTCTGGTAGACCTCCTGCGGCCAGAGCAGGGGGCAGAGGACACTGCGGTAGCCTTCCACTGCATCCAGTAGGCGCCCTAGAGAGGCATCACTAAATTTGGGGGCTGCTGTCTTCTTTGCTTTCGGGCCATCTGTTGCCTGGAGTAGTCCTGGCCTGTAGACATGAAGCAGGCTGCACTCTGGTGCACTTTAAATATGGCGCCCAGAGCAAAGAAGCACTGAGGTCACGGCATGGCGGGCAAATGCGAGTCTGCCCACCATTGATCCAGAGTGTTTCCCATGAATGGATTATTAATGAGGCGGGTGCTTGGGGTAGGGGGCAATATGGCACAAAAACCCGCCATAGTGGCCGTCGGATAAAATGACATTTTTCACACCCACTGTAGCATTTAGTGGGAATCTGGGACAATTCCGCCCAATGTTTCAGATCCACGAATTCCAGCTCCAATTTTCCAGCAGTTTCCAAAATTTTATGTTTTGCTTCATGTGTCTCAATTTTTTACTTTTGGTATGGGTCAGGGCCAATCAGTTTCTCTTGAAATTTGTTCTCTCTGCCAGCATATTATTGAAATACCTGGTTAGCTGCTGGGCTCAGTTAGCTTAGATGGCTAGTGTGTGGTGTAATGACCATGGGTTCAATTCCTGTACTGACAGTGGGGATTTTATGGAAACCTGCCTCCTTTTCGTTCCTCACCTTTGATTTGAAGTGGTATCCCTCAAGCTAAATAACCAATTGTCTCTCTCTCTAACGGAGGGAGATGCCGACAGGCCTTCCTGGGCTCCAGCTAATTACCATTACCAAGGTTATTGTGTCACAATGATCTAATCTTAAGCAGTGCTGTTAGCCAGCTTCTCCTGCATGAAAACAGATAGAGTGAGTGTGAGCAGGACGCATGGCACTGCGAGGAATGTTTGTGTGGTGAGGGGAGCCATGGACAGGATGAGGACACAAGCTCCAGAGGAAAAGTTGATTAAGCCACACCTGAAAAAAATCCCTTGCAGCAATGTAAAAGGATTAACATCAGAAGCACATGATGCTGATGTAATGATAATATAACACCACATGATTGAGTAACAGAGATCTGAAGAGAGCAGGAGTTCCAACATTGTGCAGAATTCCCAATTTGTATATTGTAGCTGTAAATAAAGAGTAATAGTTTTAACAAACTATGGTCTCGAGTGGTTTACTTGGGAGAAGTAGACAAGCCCTGAAGAACCCCCATCTAGACCCTGAACACACAAAAAGCACTTGCAAACATCTGTAATTAGTGCTGTTTTCCTGCAAACATCCCCAAAAAAGCATGCTCCATTGTTTGAACATTGGCACTATAGAACACAAGGCAGATTTAAAAGTTACTAGAACTTAGAGGATTAAATTATGAGAATAGGTTACATAAATATGGCTCATATTCCTCTTCAGTGTAGAAGATTGAGGGATAATCTGATCCAAGGTGTTTAATATGTTGTCACGATGATGGGAAATTGTGAATGAGTGAGATCCATCTATAATTTCACCAGCTAATTAAAAACATATTGAACTATTTAAAGAGGACCTCTTTTTAAAAAATACAAGAAAATACACTGACTAAAGATGGCTACCACCAATCACCTGATGTCTTGCATTGTAAATTGTAAACTTTTCTGGAAAGTTTCTGTATGGATTGCACTACAGACCTGCCCTGACATGTTGCATGGAATTTCACACCTAGGGATGTCAAGGTTTATTTCAAAAAAGGGACTCTTGAAAGGAAGGCATTAAAAATGAAAAGTGCTGGACTTTAATTAACTGTAATTCTGTCAAGACAATGGGGAACTACTAGTTAGCCAGGATACACCCAACAGACACTCAAGACTCCCTGTGGAGGATGAAATAACCTAATCTCCTGTTGGTTTCTACTCTCTTGAAATGTGTCAAAAATTTCTGAGATGAAAGATCAAAACTGTGATTACATGTTCCACAATAATGACGACAAGACATGTTAATTGACGTCCTTTCTTGGAATATACAGACAGGAGGTTTTTTAAGAATTGATTTTTGCCAAGCCAGAAAGAGAGAGATGTCATCAAAGTCATCTGGAAAAATTGCTGAAGGGAGCAGTAAGGAATCACTCTCTCTCTTCAGAAGAAAACCCCTATTTTTTAACAGTCTAAAAATCATTCTCAGAGATAGTGACTGACCATCGGAAAGAACCTCGGGCGAAACCCATCGATTTATGGGAGATGGTTCATGGAATTAAAAGGAAGAAAATTGTCTCCAGTAAAGTGCAATTATCTGGACCCCAAATCAACTCCAGGGTTTGTAAGGGAACCAGCCAACTTCAAACAGCTGCATCGGTCAACAACCTATACCTCAATGGCAAGCAGATTTGGACTCTAACTTTTCTTACCTCTGGTGTGAGTGTGTGTGAGTGTGTGTGTGTGTGTGTGTGTGTGTGTGCGCGTGTGTGTGCATGCATGCATGAATGTGTGTGTTTGTGTGTGTGCATGTGTGTGCGTGCGAGTGTGTGTGTGTGTATGTGTGAGTGTGTGTGTGCATGAGTGTGCGGGAGTGTGTGTGTGTGTGTGTGTGTGAGTGTGTGTGTGTGTGTATGTGTGAGTGTGTGTGTGTGTGAAAGTGTGAGTGTGTGCATGCGTGTGTGGGAGTGTGTGTGTGCGTGTGCGTGTGGGTGTGTGTATGTGTACGTGTGTGTCTGTGCATGCGTGTGTGTGTGTGTGTGTGCATGTGAGTGTGAGTGTGTGTGTGTGTATGTGTATGTGTGTGTGTGTGCACGTGTGTGTGAGAGTGTGTGTGTATGTGTGTCTTCGTCTCTTCTGGTTTTTTTTCTGTCAGGTTTAGTAGCTAATAGACTTGCTCTTTCTTTGACTGAAGAAAACCTGATTTGATTGGCTCCTTATTAAAAACCACATACATTTGGATTGGAAAAGGTACCTGTGGAGAAAAAAAATTTTAAAAACCAACTGAGGGGGCTGAATAGAGGGGAGCCAGCTCCTCCCTCCTCACCCAGTCATAACAAAGTTGAAAGGATTAGAAGGAGCAAGCTCAGAAGATCAGAAGAAATGAGAACAGGAGTAGGCCATTCAGCCCATTGAGCTTGCTCTACTATTTAGTAACATTATAGCTGATCTGTTTGTGGCCTTAATTCCCTTGACTCCCTTGAGTACACATAGAGAAACTATTTGCTCTGGTGAGGTCAAAAAAGGACAAGGGGACATAATCTTAAAATTAGATCTAAGCTGTTCAGGAGCATAATAGGGGAGTCAGTGGCAGAGTGGTATTGTTACTGGCTAGTATTCTAGAGACCCAGGTTAATGTTCTGGGGACCTGGGTTTGAATGGCGGATGGTGAAATTTGAATTCAATAAAAATCTGGAATTAAAAGTCTGATGATCACCATGAAACCATTACTGAACACATCTGGTTCACTAACAAAAAACAAAAATAGCTGGAAAAACTCAGCAGGTCTGACAGCATCTGTGGAGAGGAAGACAGAGTTAACATTTCGAGTCTGTATGACTCTTCATCAGAACTGCATCCGCAGTATGTTGCTTTTATCTCTGGTTCATTAATTTCATTTAATGTGCTCTCCTTACCTGGTCTGGCCTACATATGACTCCAGACCCACAGCATTGTGGTTGACTCTTAAATGTCCTCTGAACAAGGGCAATTAGGGATGGGCAATAAATGCTGGCCTAGCCATCGATGCCCACACCCCATGAATGAATATTAAAAAATCAGTAAGCATTTTTTTACAGGCTGATAGAAATGTGAAATTCACTCCCTGAAAGGCTGAGGATCAATTGGAATTTTCAAGACTAAGGATAATAAAATGTTGTTGGATGAGGGATATGGAGCGTAGGAGGACGAATGGAGCTGAGGTGCAGATCAGCCACAATTTAATTGAATGGTAGAGCAGCCTTGAGGGACTGAATGGCCTCCTTCTGTGCCAATGTTCCTAAAATGGAAGTGTTAATGACTGGAGTATCTAACTAGGAACGTGAAGCTGTCTGACAGCTTTTTGTGCAGGATGTTATGTTACAATAAATCACTTGCCCTACTCATTGCATTCTAACTCATTTATGCTCACTCTTATGCAACTGCTTATTTCTTCCATGTTCCCTTCCTGAGGGCAGGAAGGATAAGATTGTTTATAATATTGAATTTTTTAAAGTGTTTAATGTATATTTTTGGGTACTAAAGCAATTATGGTATAAGGGGATAATGCAGCAAGGTGGGTTTAAGGTAAATGGTCAACCATGATCACATTGAATAGCAGAGCAAGCTCGAAGGACCAAATGGTGTACTCTTTTTCCTGTCTCTTATATTCAGTTGGTTGCTCTCCCCATTAGAGCTTTATGTATGATGGAGTGTTGCCCAGAATAAGGAACTAAGTAACCCAATCTTATTTCTACACATCTAAGACCATGAGGGCTTTGATGGATTCCAGTTACTGCCAGGGTTTTTGGCAGACCATGTTTGGGAAGCATTTGGTGGCAAAGAAAATGTTGCTTGTTGTTCACCGCCCCCCTCCCCTCCTGAAATTAAGATAAAATAGTTTTGGAAGTGAAAGCGATAATTAAAATGAAAAGCATATGGCTAAACATCACAAATTGTTCCTGTCTGTTGTAGAATTAACTGCAGTATACATCTGGCCAAGGGGCCGTGAGGAACAGTGAACAGATGGAACAGCAGGAGTACTCTGCTCTCTCCCACTGTGATTAATCAGGCATTGTAACACCTAAAGCTGGAGTCATGGTCATGGGTGATAAACAGCTCCATGAGTAAGAGAGACCGGATAATGCACATGTGATAAAGGTGCAACTACATGCTGGAAGACTTGAGATTGAAGATATCTTTTCAGTTTCCTTTGAATTTGTTCCTCTTAAACTCCAACTACATGGTCCACCTTGTTCTTTTTCTTCCCCCTTGTTTCTTTACGTTGTTAACATTCAGACTCACTACCACCGACTCCAGTCCAGAACCACAACACTTTGGGACTCCTCAACCCAATGGTATCCCTCACCTAAGCATCATGCCCAGTACAGGCATGTCATATTATGAACTTTCAGTCAATACTTTTAAAAATTGTTAAGATGGCTGCTGCAAACCATGTGACTTTTAGCATTTGGACTATAGACAGTATCAAGTCTCTGGCAAATACCTAATTAAATATGGACATAGTTGAGGGCATTTCAACAGCCATTTGTAGAATTCACCCATTTCATTGTTTAGGCCAACACCTAAAGACTGTAGAACTTAGACCTGGCAGGAGCAGGTCTGAACTGTGTGGATTAATTTTGAGAGCCAGGTTATCCATTTGGAGGGATAAGGTATTCCTTTGTATATGGTCCTGGAATACCTTTTGGAGATATAAGGCATCCTTTGGGACAGGTCAGTTGCCGTTTGGGATTGTTAAAAAGTAGAAAAAGTGCATAAACTCATGGAACTGTCCGAGATGTCAAGGAACTGTCCAGGTTGTCAAAGAACTGCCCTAACCCATTCAAACTGTCAAAGCTGTCAAAAGAATTAACTCTGTTGGGATTCAAGTTCAATAAAGTCTGGAGTTAAAAAATAAACAGTGCTTGATGTTTCACTCTGCTTGTTGACATAAGCCTAAGGCTTATCATTATACGATTTGTGCTGCATTACTGATTTTGCAATCCAACATAATCACAGTGGGGCACCTGAGCAGTTTGATTGACAGCTCCAAGTGGTTATAGAGTAGAAATGTTTGTTTTCATAAGAGATTAGTTGAAGGAATTTCAATGTATTGATTTTTTTCAACCAATGAGTGTTTCTTTAAATAGTGATGTCATCAAAGGACACAACTATTTTCTGTGAGAATGGCCACTGATATTTGCCCATGGTAGATCCTAGGTGAATTGGCATTGGGGGCATGAAGGACCATAGGGAATGGGTAGAGGGGTATAGCGGTATGATGGGCCACTGGAGATGGGTAGGTTGGCATATCGAGTATGAAGGGTAAGGGGCAGAGGGGTATAGTGTGGCTTGATAGTATGATGAGCCATAGGCATGAGGGGAATGTTGTGGCATGGGTTGGCATAGATGGGGCATGGGGAGTGAATGGGGTGTGAAGCATGAATACTGCAGGATTGTTTTTTATTTTGATCATTTTAAAAATAAATTCAACAAGGTGCCTGAGCACAGAGGCATGCCTTGCAACCAGCCTGCCTCCACACACGTCAGCCTTCTCAGCCAATCCGGGGGTGGTAGGCCCGACTTCTAACCCTTCTTTGTTATAAACTCAAGAAAGCTTGCTGCTGAAGTATTTAACAGGATTACTCACTCTAAGAGCAAGGAAAGACACATCTCTTTTTCATACAAAACATATTGATTATGGACAGTAAGAGAACACACACATTCTGTCCATGACATAAGGCTTCTCTTCTTCTTATAATCCACAGCCTTTTAAAGCAGAAACTCCCTCTCCTACTCCCTTAGGTACGCAGTTTACATGGAAATTACAACACAGAAACAGGCCATTTGACCCACTGATCTATGCCAGTGTTTATGCTCGACACAAGCCTTTTCCCACCCTACTTCATCCAACCCTATCGACATCTCCTATTCCTTTCTCCCACATGTACTCACCTAGCTACCCCTTAAATACATCAATGATATTCACCTGAACTATTCCATAGGAAGGATTTTTCCCTCGGTGGGGGTGGGTGGGGGCAGTCGGGAAGCTGACCGCCATCTGCGATCGGGTCCAGACCACGATTTCACGCAATTGGCCTGCCCAGTGTGAAACGCGAGCAGCAGCGCTCAGCGTTGCCTGTGTGGGGGTGAGAGGGGGAGGGGGGATGCAGGAGGCAAGCGTGGACTTCTGGAAAATCTCCCTGAGGCACAGAGCTGCCTTGGTGAGATGAACATTTTTCAAAATAAAAAAAATAAAGATTTCTGAAATGAGTCACATGAGCAGGGACATGTTAAAAATGAAATTTTAAAAAATGCATTTTATTTTTATTTGCTGTTGTAAACCTCATCCCACCCACGGATGAAATTTCCTAAAAAAGGCAAAGGCCGTTCGGCCTTTTCGCCTGCTCGCCCAGGTTGGACGGGCAGTGAAAAATTTCTTTCAATTACCTTTTTAATGGCCTTAATAGGCCTTCTAATTGTTGGCGGGTGTGCTGCCAACTCCTGGGCGTGCCCGCTGACCAAAATATCACACGAGTGCGCGATGAAGTCGGGACGCTCGCCCAACATCATCCTGCGTCATTTTATGCTCAGTTGGGTCGGGCACGCGCCCGCCTGACGAGGTGAAAACTCCCCACCCCGTGCTTCCATCACTTTCTGAGTAAAGTGGTTTCTCCTTACTGCTGATTGTATTTATTTGTGACTATCTTATATTTACGGTATCTAGCGGAAACAACTTCTCAAACACTTACATCATTTTAAAGGCCTCTATCAGGTTGCCTTCTGTTTTCTGGAAAAAAAGATCCCTAGCATGTTCAGACTTCCCTGCTAGGCATAACTTCTCAGTTTTAGTGTCAACCTTCTAAATCTTTAGGTAACTTCTCCTGTGCCTCCATATCTTCTTTGATATATGGAGACCAGAACTGTATACAGTACCCAATAGTGTTTTAATATGAAAGAAAGTAGAAAATATTAACTCTATGCTTGCAGAGTAATCCTCCAGCTACAAACTATGTTCAGTAATGCTAGTTTATGTTCTTGAAAATATATACATTGGTAGTACTTGCACTCCCTCTCCATTTTCCTCTCCCTCTCCATCTCCCTCTCCTTCTTCATCACTCTCTCCCTTTCCCTCTCCCTACCCCCTGCCTTTCCCTCCTCTTCTTTTTCTTCTTCTGCCCCTCCCTACCCTCTGCCTCTCCTTTCCCACAGTCTGTGCATAGCCTTGGCACGGTCACATCTGGTAAGAGGCTTTTTCATAAGTATTGCCAAGTGAATCAACATGTTAAAACTCATTTTGCCCTACAAGCATGTTTTAAAATAAAAGTGATTATGCTTCATATACTTCAATGAGGTTTGGCAGGGATATAACAATATCTCACCCAATATGCCTTTGATATCTGAATATGGGAAGTGCAATGCAATTACCATGTTAAATGAAAGGCAGAATCTTAATGTCTTCGGTGTACAAGCCTCAGCCGTCTGCTGCCACTTCCTAACATCTGGTGTTGTCGTGTCCCACTTGTTTTTTTTTTCTGATTTCAAAGAGCTGTATATTAAGTGTCAGCTACGGTTCCGCAGGTAACACTCTCACCTCTGATTCAAGAAGGTTGTGGGTTCAAAAGTCTCACTTCAAAAGCTGAGCACAAAATCTAGGCTGACACTGCAGTGCAGTGCTAAGGGACCGTCGGAAGAGCCACCTTTCAGATGAGACATTAAACCAGGGTGCCATCTTCCCTTGCAGGTAGACGCAAAATATCCCAATATTTACCCAATAGCCAATATTTATCCCTCAACCAAAATCACCAAAACAAAAGAAGATTATTTGGTTATATACAGCAATCAATCGGCAAAGCTTAAAGTTCATCCTCTGCTACCATGTTACTCATAATAAGAGGTTGTGGTGGAAGAATTAATCCAGGTAGGTGTCTTGATTAAAACTGGTTTATTTCCAAGACAATTCCTCAGTGCCACTAATTTCCTGGTAGCTTCCTGTTTGTTGTATATTGTTGTGTGATAAGTGACTGCCATGTTTCCTTATTACAAGGGAGATTACGTTTCAAAAAATACTTCATTAAATGTGGTGACTTGGAAAATCCTGAGATTGTGAATGGCACTATATGAATGCAAGTCTTTCTTTTTATCCCAGTGTTTATATTCCACAGAAGGTTCCTTCCGCTCTAATGACATCATTTCACCTTTCCCCTATATCTCTGTATTTCCTTCTCCCACATATATACATTCTTTTAATTACAAGTGTTGTGTGTTTCTAACATTCCATGTGACAGTAGTTCCACATTCTCACCGCTTCCTGTGTAAAGAAGTTTCTCTTAAAATCATTATTTGATCTGTTAGAGACTATCTTATGTTTATGCCCCCTTGTTCTGGGCTCACAGATAAGAGGAAACTCTATGTATTCACCTTCTTGATCCCCTTTATAGTTTTAAAGACATGTATCAGGCCTACTCCTTTTCAGGTAAAATCCCCAGCCTAGTCAGTATTTCCTGATAGTCATCCCTGCCAACTTGTTCTTTGCATCGAAGCCAATGGAACTGAAAATTGGGCAGAGAGTATAATGAGTGACTGATCTGCTAATGCCAGTTTTCTGCCCCTTGCTAAAGGTAGAAGTTAGGCACATTATGTCTTGCACCTATTTGAAGATCCTCGGTTAGGAATTCTGTCCATTTGGATCTGTGGTCTCGAACAATGCAACACTTAATAGCTTCTGTAATATATAGTTATTTTATTTCTTAAATAAATGATATAATGGGAATGATTAGGTCTTCCCCTGGCTGTTACCATCTTGCCAACAAGTTAAACAGGGGATTGAAGAAAACTACTTGCCTCTGGTTATCTAAAGATCGTATTCTACAAAAATGTGCCTCTCTAAATTAACAAACACAATTCTTATTACAGTGCAGAGGATGGGGATTGTGTCTAAATTTAGAATAAACTTCAAACACAATAAGGTATGTATTATTCATATAAATTGAACTGAGGTTATTTTGTAAGTTTTTGATTTTGACCTTGTATGACATATTCTGGGGGCATCAGTGTTACAGGAACACAGAGCATTATACAAAGAAATGAAAATTATGGATAGAAAATGACCCAATAGACCATCTAGCCTTTGCCATATAGTTGTGATGCCTGGTGTGTAAGTGTAGTCTGGGCATTGTTTGAGGGGAATTTCTATTCAAGTCTTCTGAATCAGAAATAATACATAAATTCGCAGGAGAATTGACAGGAAGTTTCAAATTAGGAAATTCCAGATGGCAGGACATCTATAAATTGGCTTCTGAAGTTTGCAGGGACACAGAGGCTGAAGGAGATAGAAAGCACAGAATATTTGACACCCAAGAGGCCATTCAGCCTATCGTGTTCATGCTGGTCAATGGAGATTTACCCAGACTCTTGCAGTAAGTATATAGCCTTGTAGGTGACAGCTCCTCAAGTAGATGTCAAAGTACTTTTTAAATGTGGAGAGAATTTCTGCCTCTACAAACCTATCAGGCACCCTCTGGGTGTAAAAAATGTTTAATCATCTACCTTCTAATCTTTCTATCAATTACTTTAAATCTATGCCCCCTGGTTTTTGATACCTAAGGGAAATAGATCATCCTTATTTACTTTAGCTAAGCACCTCAAATTTATACATCTTAATACATCTCCTCTGCACCCTCTCCAATGCAATCACATCTTTCCTATAATGTGACAAAAAATGTACAAGGTACTCAAGCTGTGGTCTAACTAGTGTTGCACACAGTTCCTGCATTACTCCTTGCTGAGATCAGAGACAGCAATGGAGACGAAAGCTCTCAGTTGACAGACATGGGCTGAAGCATTGGCAACCAAGGTGGGATGGCATCAGGCAATGCTGGGGAGGTCAAAAATGCTTTTACAGGCAATTGGGAAATGGTCAGAAATATTGGTACAAGTCCAAAAGTTAAACAATCACTGTACTAAATTCACCTCATTAAAGAAGAGCAATGGACAATCAGAGCTCACTGCTGATTTGAATCTAAATGTTCTTAAAACCTGCTTAGGTTATGAACAGTGTCAAATATTCAGGTGAAAGAGGCTTGTATGAGTTATGCCTTTTCATCGTCCTGGAACCTTGTGGCTATAAGGATCCCAAGGGCAGGTCTGCTGCGTCTGGCCCGTGCAATGGCCTCTTCCTTTGGGACCTCAACATCCTTGCCCTCATCCCTTGCGACATCCTCCTCATCTGAGGAGAGGTGCAGCTCCTCCATCTCTCCATCCGGCAACTCAACCCGCCCTTTGGAGCTCCAGGAGAGTGCAGCAAATCACTATGATGTGGGACACCCTCTGGGGGAGTACTGGAAAATGCCACCTGACCGGCACCTTCGATATGCTAATGGTCTGCTCAATCAAAGAGCCTGTTGTAGAATGAGGCACATTGTACCACTCCTCTCAAGCACTTAGTGGCCGCTGAATGAGCATCATTAGCCACATCTTTTACGTGTAGGCCGATAAGCCAACCCTGAATGCGCTGAAGGCCCTCGAAGATCTGTGGCACCTGCGAGTGACTCAAGATGCAAAAGTCATGCGAGTTCCCAGGATATCTCACACAGACCTACATAATCTGCGTTTAGCGGTTACAAGTCAGCTGCACCTTGATTGAGTGGGAGACTTTTCTACTGATAAATTATTGTGGCTGCTGCCAGGCAGCTCTTAAAGCCACATGTGTGCAGTTGATGGCACCCTGCACCTGTGCCAAGCTGGAGGTTGCTGCAAATCCCACAGTTCTGGCAGTCTGGTTGGCTTCATCCAGGGAGAACTGGATGTAATTGTGTGCCTTACTAATTAGAGCATCAGTAATCTCTCGGATGCATTTATGAGCGGAGGATTGTGACATTGCACAGATGCCCCCAGTGAAGCGCTGTTGTGGGGTGGCTGAGTTGTGCTATTAGTGATAGAATTGATCTGCAGACACTTGGGTGGAAACATTGGGCAGAATTTTTCTCTCATCCGGCAAGTGCCCTGACATCATTGCTCACTATCGCGATATTTCGCACGGTGGGTGCACGCGAGAGGCAGTAGTGCGCCCACTGACAATTAAGAGGCCTTTTAAGAACCTTAATCAATTAATTAAATCAGATTTTTCACTGCCCATCCAACCGTTCAGTTGGCAGGTGGGCAAAAAGGCCAAGCGACCTTTGGATTTTTGATGAAATGTCATCCGCGGGCAGGATGAGGTTCCCGATGTTAATCAAAAATAAAATAAAAATATTTAAATCTCATTTATAACCCGTTCCCGCTCAAGTGACAGGGTCACATGAGAGGACACGTGCAGCTTATTTTTAAAATCTTTATTTGTGCTGTTATAAACCTTCAGCTCCCTGAGGTAGCTCTGTGCCTTCAAGGGGCTTTCAGTGCATGCACATGCGCACATGCGCAAACTTCCATGCTCGCCCTCCTCCCACCCCCCCACCCCAGCAGCGCTAAGCATTGCAGCGCATGATTCACATTGGCTGGCCGTTAATCCAGTCACCGCACTTATTTCACCCACTAACCACTTTGATCCTGCCCCAAAATTTTTCACGTACACCGGCTTTCCCACGGTAAATTTCCTCTCATGACTCTGCCAGCCACATTTAGTTTCCTGGCTTCCTTGACTCCTTCCCACCTTCCCCTCCAAAATTCGGATCTATTAAGCTCAATCTCATCCTGAGACGGCATTTCGACAATAATTCCGCAGGTGTGACACCTGTTGTTGTGAGGGTTAGTCCTGTAATGAAAAAGAAAGCGTGCTAGCTTGGTTGCCAAGAAATCGCCAGTTAGCTTTTGCATGGCTGCCCTAAATGTTTGAACTGCCCTTTTAGACGGTCCATCTGAGGAAGGGTAGTACAGTGCAGTTTTCACATGAGTGATACAATTGAGGCTGATAAACTGTTGAAACTCAGCACTCGTAAAGTCTGTGCTTATATTGTAAAAAGGGCATCAGCCCCACAGGCTCAGTGGGTTGGAGAAGCTGGCACACAGCTTGCAAGTGAAAAGGGAGCAGCAATCAGGGTGGAAAGCAGTGCTGTGGATTTAAATATTAAAAAAAGCCCCGCAGAATCACCCAGAAAATATAAGTACAGATTTTTTTTTGTTGTTTTTCTCATCTGCCTTGTGGGTTCTTACCCAGTGGTCTTGCAATTTTGGTATTATTTTTTAAGTGCCAGGAGTGCCCTCGGAGATTTCTCACCCATTTGGATTGGGGCCTGTTTTTTCTTTAACTTAAAGTGACAGCATACCTGGTGAGTATATCTATCTTTCCTTTTAGCTTGATTTTTTTTCTGTTCAATCCTATTTTATCCTCATCACCAGTTTGTTGTAGGGTAGCCGAGTAGTGCTGTGAGTGGCCATTTAGGTGCTACAGTACATTTTTGAGGTGTCCTTTGAGGTGCTTCTGGCCTCTTGTGCATTCTTGACTATCATGATCCCACCATTGATAACCATGCCTTCATCTAGGCCCTATCCCCTGAAATTCCCACTCTAAACCCCTCTGCTCATTTTGACCCTGGTGTGTCCTTCACTGTGTATCCATTTTAGGGTTGCTTATTCTGATTGGACATAGTTCTGGAGGTTTCATTATATGACCTCCTGCCTGCAATCTCCTTGCCCCTGACAGTGCCACTATTGGTTGTCCAACCTGTCCATCCTCGCTATGCCCTTCTTTCCCACGTCCAATCAGAAAGCAAATAGACTCTCATTACTCAATTGGATGACTTTTCACTGTGATTCAACCGATGTTTTTTTCCCATGTTCAATATTTTTATGCTAATACAGTAAACAAAAGTGTGAAAGTTGTAAATAATTTTAAACTATCCCTAAGAATTTTCCTCACAGTGCTTTTGCTCACAGCAGTATCCTAGAGACTAATCTTTAATTCCTGGAGACTCCAGGGCAATCCTGGAGAGTTGGTAACTCTAACATATTGATGGTAGTGGCCTAGGGATAGATTGAACATGGATACTTTCTGATGTGCTTGACTGCACCATGTGGTAGGGATGAAAGGTAAAAGAGATGAAGGAATAAAAAAATAAATAAAATTGCTTATTAAAAAAAGATGTAATACTGTTCACATAAAGCTGGTCATGAATTTTTTACTACACAGTACATTTTGTTTCCCAGGTAACACAGCCCCAAAGTCAGAAAGGTCAAGGCTGATCCAGCAATGGATTCATTCATATCACATCTTGCTAAGACCCAACAGAGTTCCGAGTTTTGAACTCCTTAGCCGTTTACCCTGGAACAACCTTAAAAATGAATTTTGTATAATTAGTATTAAATAAAGTATCATAAAACTGGAGCATTGAGGAATGTTTCCTGATCACAGGGCCTGGATTGACAAAGGAAGCTGCATGGTCTTTCTGAATCCCACATTCTTGTATAATAGAGCTGCTGCTGAGTGACAGGCTGTAATTTAATCGAGCGCTTCTATGACATCATAAATTCTGCAAATACCAGCAGAACTCACTGTTGAATTCCTTGACCGACACTTGGTTGCCCAGCATATACCTTTTTTTATTCAGTTTTTAAGTTTCTTCCTGATTTACTTATGATCCAGAGAGATCATAAAGTGTCCATACTGATGTGGTGTATTTGGATTTCCAGAAGGCATTCGATAAGGTGCCACATAAAAGGTTATTGCACGAGATGGGAGCTCATGGTATTGGGGATAATATATTAGCATGGATTGAGGATTGGTTAACACACAGAAGATGGAGAGTCGGGATTAATGGGTCTTTTTCAGGTTGGAAAGACGTAACTAGTGGAGTGCCACAATGATCAATCCTCGTGCCTCAATTATTTATTATCTATGTTGATGACTTGAAGGAGGAGACAGAGTGTAATGTATCCAAATTTTCTGACAATACTAAAATAGGTAGGAGGGCATGTTGTGATGAGGGCATAAGGAATCTGCAAGGTGATATAGATAGGCCGAGTGAGCGGGCAAAAACTTGGCAGATGGAGTTTAATGTAGGAAAGTGTGAGGTCATGCACTTTGGGAGGAAGAATCAAAATGGAGACTATTATTTAAATGGAGACAGACTCCAAATAAGTGCAGCACAGAGGGATCTGGGTGTTCTTGTGCATGAAACACAAAAAGTTAGCATGCAGATGCATTAAGTAATTAAGAAGGCAAATTGAATTTTGGCCTGTATTGCCAGGGGTGGGGGGGTGGTGGTGTTGGTGTTTAAAAATGAGGAAGTCTTGTTACAACCGTATAAGGTGTTGGTGAGGCCATACTTGGAATACTGTGTAGAGTTTTTGTCCCTGTATTTAAGAAAGGCTATACTGGCATTGGAAGCAGTTAAAAAGAGACTCACTAGGCTGATTCCTGGGATGAAGGGGTTGATTTATCAAGAACGGCTAAACAGGTTAGGCCTTTATTAATTATTTAGAAGAATGAGGGGTGATCTTATTGAAATGTACAAGATTCTAAGGGGGCTTGACAGGGTAGATGTGGAGAAGATGTTTCCACTAGTGGAGGAAACTCGAAATAGGGGACATAGTTACAGAATAAGGGGACACTCATTTAAACTTGAGATGCGAAGGAATTTCTTCTCTCAGATGGTAGTGACTGCCTGGAATTCTCTAAGCCAGAGAATTGTGGAGGCTAGATCACTGAAAGTATTTAAAGAGGAACTAGATAGATTCTTGAAATATTGGGAAGTTGAGGGTTAAGAGTAGCTGGCGTGAAAGAGGAGTTGATCCCTGGAGCAGATGAGCCATGATCTTATTGAATGGCAGGGCAGGCTTCAGGCATGGAATGGCTTACTCCTGCTCCTATTTCTTACGTTCCTATGCGCAAGATCATTAAAGATGGGAGAGGCCCATCTTAATTCATCCAACCTGAAAGATAATAACATGACCTCCCCTTGTAACATCCCCTTGTTTCTTAAATGATTTTAGGATTTTTGCCTCCACTGACATATCTGGAAATTTATTATTTATTCCACATGTTCATTACTCTGCATGACAATGCATTTACTGATATTAGTGCTAAAATTACCGAGTACTAGTTTGAACCTGCCTCAATTTTCAAATGCTCATCATTATGTTCAAATTCCTCCAAGGCTTTGCCCCTCCCTAACTTAGTAATTCCCGCCAGTCCCATTACCCTCCAAATTCTCTGCACTCCTCCAATTCTGGCCTCTTGTGCATTCCCAACTATAATCACTCCATCGTTGGTGGCCGTGCCTTTAGCTGTCCGGGTCCTAAAATCTGTAATTTTCTCGCTAAACCTTTCCGCTTTTGCACCTCCCTCTCCTTCTTTAAGATGATCCGTAAAACCTTCCTCTTTAACCAAGGGCTGGATGTTACACAAAGCCCCGCCCACTGGCTGAAAAGTCAGGTTTGGTTCTGCCTTGCTGGCCTATTAAGCCACAACCGGGTTTTAAGGTCGTCAGCCATGCTTCCGCCCCCATGTGGGAGAATGTCCCACCTCCAAGAGCTGCCAGCCAATCAGAGAACCAGCAGCATCACTGGGAGCAGTGGCCATTGCTGGGATTGCAGCCAGTCCTCGAAAAGTATTGTCGCTGGAAGTTGGACAGGAAGTGAAGTGGGACAGAGGCAGTGCCCGGTGAAGGGGCAACCATGGTTGGGAGGTCAAAGTTGGGGAGGTTTCAAGTAGAGGTTGCTCTTTCTGCTGGGAGACCCTTCACCCAAACCTGTAACCAGATGCCAGGATACTATTAACTGGCCACTTAAGGGCCTCAACTGGCCCAAGAGCAGACAGGCCACTGACTCCTCCCCGCTGTTGATAAAATCCCAGGTGAAAGACATCTGCCCTGAATTCTCACCCAATTTACACCCACCCACCTGACAGCCCACTCCCAGGGAGGCTATAAAACTCTGACCCAAGCCTTTGAATTTCTGACATAACATCATCTTATGTGGTTCGGTGTCAAACTTTGTTTGATTATCATTCCTGCAAAACATCCTGGCAAGTTTTATTTTGTTAAAATCACTGTTTCAGCACTGTATACTGTATAAATGCTGTTATCCTCAAATCTAATTTAAGGTAATGTTCTGGGTTAATTCTTTTGAATACCTTTAACAAATGTTTTTACTTCCATATGATAACCTCTCAGGTACTTATCTTCCAGTCTAAGTCTATCCAGTCTTAACTCATAACTCTTGACATTGGGAATAAGCCTAGTGGCACTTCTCTGTCCTTCCCTCACTGATTAAAAGTTCCTTGATGACCAGATTGGATATGGTAGTCAAGGTGATTAGTTGGATCACTATCTCATATTTTACTGTTTTAGGCTATGTGGTCCTGCAATCCAATTGACTTTTTTGATTGCTATTCTGATTTGGTTCAAGGTAGTTAGCGTTGAATGTACTAAAACTCTTCAACCTCTTTCAACTTTAACCCTTCACCACATCAACATTATTAGTTTAGTAGATGTTATCTGTTTCCCCTATCAATGTGTAGCACACTTCACTTTTCCTTAATTGGAATTTATAGAGAACTTTAAAGTTAATAAATGCTTTTGAAGTATGGTCACTCTTTTAATGTAGGTGATCACAGCAGTCAATTTGCACAAAGCAAAGACTCACAAATAATCTGTTTTATTTGAGGGATAAATACTGGCCAGGACACTGGGGAGAATTTCCCTGCCACCGGATCTTCCATGTCCACCTAAGGGGTCAAACAGAGCCTCAGCTTAATGTACCATGTAGGGAAACCAAACTAGACCTTTGCACTGGGCAACTCACAGCCCCTGAAAATGCATTGATGTGAATATTTCCAGTTGTAAAGCTAACACTGGCACAGACACGATGGCAGAATGGCTGCCTTCTGTGCTTTAATATCTATGGGGTAAAAATTGTAGGTTCTCAGACCATAATCTTCCGTCCACTAAAGTTAATGGACACACAATCATAGACTGGGAATGTACAATTTTGTAATATGCACATCCAGTGCACATTGAAATATTTTTGCCCCTATGGCTCTCTGGAATGCTTCTCATTCACTCTACAGTGTTCAGACTTTAGCATTCAATTTATTTCTTGTTTTCCTTTAAGATTGGTGATGTGCTTTGAGCCTTGGCCTTTCACAACAGAGAAAAGATTAATTTCTAGCAGTCCCATTCGGCATGTTTATCAATTAAATTGAGCTAGGGTGTGGTAGTGTCAAGCTTGGCTCTCCCCTGACATTGAGAAGGGGCCGAGCTACCAGATCAGAGTCAGGCAGGCCTCATTGAAAACCTCCAACTGGGTGCTTCTTCCTTAAATTTTAATTTAACCATTTATTTCTGAGTGTTCCACTTCCCTGGCTGAATTTTCATAGCATAGGAAGAGGAGGAGACCATTGAGATCCTTGAGCCTGTTTTGTCATTCAATTAGATCATGGTTGATCTGTATTTTCACTTTATACCCACCTTGATTTCATATTTCTTAATACCTTACCTAACAAAAATCTATCAATCTCAATTTTGAAATATTCAGCTGACCCCCAGCCTCAGCACTTTCTTTGGGAGAAGAGAGTTTCAGATTTCCACTGCTCTTTTTGTGAAGATTTGCTTCCTGACATCACCCAATGGTTTAGCTCTAATTGTAAGGTTATGTTCCTCTATCTACTCTATCAATCCTCTAGTCAGCTTACACATCTTAATTAGCCCACTCCTTAAATATCTAAATGCAAGGGAATACAAACCTAGTCTATGCAACCAATCCTCACAATTTGACTCTTATAGCCCCAGAATCATTCTATGTACCTGTGCTGCACTTTTCCAAGGCCAATATAGCTTTACTGTGGTCTAGTGCCAGAACTAGATCTAGGCTGTTTAGGGGTGATGTCAGGAAGCATTTGTCCACACAAAGGGTAGTGGAAAGCTGGAACCCTCTCCACTAAAAGCTATTGAGTTTGGGGCCAATAGAAAATTTTAAAACTAAGGTTTTTGTTAGGTAAGGGTATTAAGGATTGAGGAACCAAGGTACAATGATAGAGCTAAGATACAGTTCAGCCTTGATCTAATGAAATAGTTGAACAGGCTCAAGGGATTGAATGGCCTGTCCCTGTTCTTATGGTATCTAGGATTACATCTCAACTATGTACAAGACTCTAGATTGGATAAAGTATAAGCAAAGTTTGCTTTTTTCTGTCTTTAATCAGCCCCCTCTTGTTCAAAATTATGTTAATAAATTAACATTTGGGAGGGACAATTACTCTACCTTCTCTGCACAAGTTGGTACATGTGACCTAAAGACATTTTGAGGTTCACTGCTTCAACTTCCCAATGCCCCCTGCAGCCTCATCCAAGTTACTTATGTTTTTGTGAGAGTCAGCCTTTTCAATGAACATGGCCTGAGCTTGTGCTGTGCTTCTATCCTCACACCTAAACTATCCAGCATGCATTTATATGGTGCCTTTCACATCCTCAATATGTTTCAGAATATTCTATAGCCATTGCAGTATTTTGAAGAGTAGTCATTGCTGCAATGTAGGCTAAAACATCATACATTTGGACATAGCAAGATCCTGCGGCCAGCAGTAAATGATAAGATAGTCTATAATAAAAGCAGAAAACAATAGAAGTATTCAAGCAGCTAAGGCAGCTTCTATGGACAGAAAAGCAGAATTCACGTTCCAGGTCTTTCACCTTTTGACCTAAGTTTAGGCATTGATGGTTGAGGAATAAATGTAGGCTGATACACCAGGGAAAACTCACTTACTCTTTTTGGAATAGTGCTGTGGGAACTATTACACCTACCTGTTGCATTGAGCAGAGAGAACCCTGCCTGGGTTTCCTTTACTTCTTCCAGCTGGAGGAGCCGAGGGCAACTTTAGTATCTCAACCATCCCCTTAGCTATGATCAGCTAAGCACAAACTGTGATTGAACCTAGGACCCCTCCAGCCTGTATGGTTTAGTAGTACTTACTCAGCATTCTTAAGGGTCAAGAATATAATAGTGTACTTGCTGCAGATGTGAAATGATTCAGTACCAGCAATTCACACACAATCCTGACTTGGATGTTTATTGGCCATTGCCATTGTCACTTGATCAAAATCCTGGAACTCCTCAGCGAACAACATCATGGGAGCACCATCATAATATGGAGATGTAAAGCTTCCAGAAGAAGGTCTCAAGGGAGCTAGAGGTAGGCAATAAATACCAGCCTTGCCAGCATCAAATTCCAAAAAAAAAAATGTTTTTATTCTGTAAGCTGCTGTCAGGAGATGTCTCCATAGTCACCAAAGAAACTCAGTACCTAGACCAAATAGTTCTTCCTCACAGATCATCCTAAAAAGGATAAGGGCTTTTGGAGGAGAGTAGTAAATTTGTTAGGATTATTTGCTCATGTGGAGGGTAAATGCCAGCATAGACTGGTTGGATTGACTGTTCCTGTTCCTGTGTTGCAACTTCGATATATTTCTGCAGGATGGTGAGGGTCCATTGGCTATTTTAATGTGAAATGCATCGCACCCGAGCCTGGTACAGTGGGCGCCACTGGTTAACGATCAGGAGGAGATTTTGCAGACCCAGATCTTGGCTTGAGTCGGGGCATCAGGAGAGAGGGAAGAAAGTTGGAAAAGCAAGAGTCAGCTTTCAGGCTCCTGGCAAACAAACAAACAACAATAACGTGCATTTATATGGCAGCTTCAGTAAGGCGCTTCATAGTAGCATTACCCAAACAAACTTTGACACTGACCCTCATAAAGGTGAAGTTAAGACAGGTGATCAAAAGCTTGGTCAACAGGAATCATACAGGAATCATCAACAACCGGGTTCATGATTTCAATTTATCAAGTTCCTCCAATATTACTAAAACAAATGATCTGGTCATTTATTGTATTGCTATTTATGAGAGCTTGCAGAAATTGGCTGTCACGTTTCCACCATTACAACAGCGGCTATAACATCAAAAGTAATTCATTGGCTTAAAGTGCTTTGGCTTGTGAAAAGTGCGATAGAAATGTAAGTTCTTGTTTTTCTTTTACTTTCAAACTTCAAGTCCAAATCTTACTGGTGGCATGGGTTTTCTTTCATTGTTCTGTTTTGCTCTGCTTTGGTTTTGCTCGAATTGGTCCATTCACAATAGGAATTTCTCCTCCTTTGAAAGAGATTTCTGTTACAAATGTCATCAGCTCTCGTTCATCAAGACACAACAAAGGTTAAAGCAACAATCTTACATCTTCAGCAGACTGTACAGCTAATCAAACCAAGGTGAAAATTGCTGTAATTCATAACAAGTGTTTTAGACTCCACACCGTGACAGATTGCTTGTTCACCTTATCTGTCCCAGGACGTAGTTTAAAAAGATATTACAGCAAACAGAAATACATTGATGCACATTGCTTCCATTAGCCTGACAATTCTATCCTTAATTGTCTGTATCTTAAGCTTGTAGACCTTGTAATGTAACACTGCAGGCACAAGAGAATCAATCCTTGAAAAATAATTTTAATTACTCCTAAAACAAGATACTGCATGTTCTTCTGATTTTAGTGCTCTCGCTTAAAACAGATTTCAAAAACACCTTGCCTACCCTGTTGATTCAATGACCATGACAAGTCAACACCTGAGGCCCATTTTTAACCCTGTACAACCCAACAGGAATAAGGAGGGCAGGTGTTTAGAAGGGAAAGAGAAGGGGGAACGGGGTGTGGGGGAGGGGGGATACGGGGGTGGGGAAGGCGGGGGGAAGGGGAGGTAGGGGGAGGGGTGAAGGGGAGAGGGGAGGGGAGATGGGGGAGGCGGGGAGGGGAGATGGGGGAGGCGGGGAGGGGCGAGGGGAAGGGGAGGTGGGGGAGGGAGGAAGGGGAGGCGGGGGAGGGAGGAAGGGGAGGCAGTGGGGAGGGGAGGTGGGGGGAGGCAGGGGGAGTAGGGAGGTGGGAGGGGGAGTGGTGGAAGGAGAGGGGGTGTGGGGGAGAGTGAGTGGGGGAGAGGGAGGGTGGATGGGGAGATGGAGGGGGATGTTAGAGGGAGCAGAAGAAGGAGAAGGAGGGGAGAGGGAGGGGAGAGGGGAGAGGGTGGAGGGAGAGGGTATAGAGGGGTGGAGGGAGAGGGGGAGAGGGGGAGAGCGGTGGAGGGGGAGGGAGGGGGAAGGGGAAGGGGAGGGAGGGGTGGGAAGGGGAAGTAAGGGGGAGGGAGGTGGAGGGTGGGGGAGTGAAGGCAGGTGGGGAAGGGGAGGGAAGCAAGGTTGAGGGGAGGGAAGGAAGGGGGAAGTGTGGGAGAAGAGGGGAAGGAGAGGGGGAGGTTGGGAGGAGAGGGGAAAGGGGGAGGGGAATGGGGAAGGGACTTGGGGGAGGGGACTGGAGGGAGGGAGGGGCATGGGGAGGGGAGAGGGGTGGGATATGGGCAGGGAAGAGGAGAGGGGAATGAGGGGAGGGGAATGAGGGGAGGAGAGGGAGAGGGGAGAGGGGAGGGGGAGCGGAAGGGGGAGGGGAGGGGCACGGGAGGGGAAGGGGATAGGGGAAGATGAGAGTGGGAAGGGGAAGATGGGAGGGGGGAAGCGAGGGGCGGTGTAGTGGTAGGGGAGGAGATGGGGGAAGATGGGAGGGGGTAGGGGAATGGGTGAGGGGAATGGGGTGAAGGGTGGGGAAGAGGGGGGAAGGAAGGAAGCGGAAGTCTGTCACCCTGTTGAGCTGGCTGAAGAATAAACCTGCTTGAGATAAAAGGCCAGCTTCAGACTCATTCTTCCCTATACACAATTTTTGGAGTTAGCAGAAAGGATTTATATTTACACAATCTTTTTGTTGCACCTTTTCACCGTCTGAGGACGTTCCAAAGCACATTATGCCCTGTTAAGTACTTTTGAAGTGTAGTCACTGTTGTAATGTAGGAAATGCGGCAGTCAATTTGCTCACAGCCAGCTCCCACAAACAACATTGTACGAGATAATCTGATTTTTTAAAGTGATGTTGTTAGAGGGATAAATATTGACCAGAGCACCGGGGAGAACTCCCCTGCACTTCTTCTAAATAGTGTCTTGGGATTTTTTGCATGCACCTGAGAGGGCAGGTCTCGATTTATCATGTTATCCAAAAGACAGCATCACTAACAGAGCAGCACTCCCTCTATATCACATAACGATCCAGATTATATGCTCAAGTCTTTTGAGTGGGATTTGAGCCCATAACCTATCCAATTCAAAGGTGACAGTGCTACCCCTGCTGACTCATTAATACAGTTTTATTTATGGACTGTGTAGCATCAGCAAACTGAAGAAAAATTAACTAACGAACTGAATGTGACAGCCACAGAACTATCACTGAGCTCTCTCGATACAGAAAAACTCTTTAGTTTGGAATACAGTCATACAAAGTATCCCATGGAAAGTACAATTGTCCGGATCACTTTCAGCAACATTTTAACATGTCTAAAATCCGATTGTCAAGTTGCTTCTACTGCTGCACACTGCAATCCCTAAGATACATCTTGTTTTGATGCAGTTCAGAAAATCTGATGACATTGCAATTTTTGAAATTTATGCACACTTGATAAGGTTGCATTAATGTTCAAAAGGTTTAAAGTTAGTTTTAATTTAATGATAAGTGTGATAAAGTGGACTCCTTGTTGTCATTGGCACTCTGAATAATTGATACATCAGCTTGGGAACTTCGGGTGGTGATGGATACTTATCTACCACAAGAGATTAAGGGCATCAGCACATTCCAGTCAGTTCAGAATAAAAGCGAACACCCATCCACTGCCTAAGCATCCAGTTTAATTACACTGAGCCAGCCTCGTACAGGCTCTATTTAAAATGCTGAGCCAGCTGTCATCACAGCCTCTTGCCAACTGCACACTAAGTCTGAGCTTCCCACAGGCAATTTGAATTTTTTTAAGTATCTTTGGCTAAACGAGTCTCTGCTTCGTGTGACTGTTAATTTACTGGCTGTATTGTATACTCCACATAATCCCCAACTGTGCTCATCTTTGGTTCCATATTTGCTGCTGACAGCTTAATAATATTTTGTAGGTTTAACAATCTTTGAGGCAGGCATGTTTCCTCTTGACCGGTAATACAGCATGGGAAAACATCATCAATGAAACACATCAACACAAAATGGAGTTTCTGTGAAAACAAGGTTCCAATGCCATTTTTCTGGCTGAAGGTAAAGCAAAGCATCACTTGTCACAGATAGACAAATAATAACTGTTTGGTCGGATACAAAGAGCAACTAAGAAAAACTATCTAATGATAATAACTTAGAAATATGGTGAGACCCCTCGGTCCCCTGATCCCACCTATCACAGTGCACCCCTCTGGCCCATCTAGATGACCTATCCAAAGTATTCCCTTTGGTCTATCCTACTTATTCAGTGTACCTTTCAGTGCATCATTCCAACCTTTTCAGTTTCTTTCTTGTATACATTTCCAATAACTCCAAATCCCATATTTTCACAACAACCTGTCTAGTTCTTTCTTGAAACCCATTAAGATTTCTTGTTCCACCACTCAAATGTTCCACTTCACAATATTAAATTCTGCTTATACCAAGAACCTAGTTAAAATGATTCCAAAGGCAAGATCAGGTTTTTCTCAATGGAAGTCAGCCCCACTGCAACAAACACTTAAGTCAGGTAAACCCAGACCGACCTGGATGTAATGATGGAATACATTTGGAGCTAATGGAAAATTAACCCACTATAATGCGAATATTGCAGGATATATGTTGTCTGATGAGACAGCCCACAGACAAACTGAAATGGGGCAAAGGCTTTGGGGAAGCAGCTCCAATGAGGGCACCAGGTAACAGGCAGCAAGATAGTAAGCAAACGATATGCTTTATCTCTGAAAACATAACTCCAAATGGAGCGTAAGGCACCATGAAGGAAAACACAACCCAAAGTCTGTAACTAGCTCGACTTGGCAAAGAGGAATGCTGCAACAGTGTAGGATGATGGAGGAAACAAGTCTGGTATTGTTGAAGATCCATGGAGAATAAAGCATCTGGTTTAATATCACATCTAATGGAAGGCACCTCCAACAGTGTCCCTCAGTACTGACCCTATGACAGTGCATGGTGCCACCAAAACTGCCATCCTGATTGTGCAGTATTCCTTCAGTGCTGCCTCTCACGTTGAAGCACTCTCTCAGTACTTCCCCGCTGACCGTGCAATGCTTCGTTATGACTGGTTGCTGGGCGAGTTCCCCCAATCTGTTAGCTTCTCGAACGGGACCCCGATTTTGTTATGCTCCCAGGTGAGGAGGAATGAGCTGGCTCCCCTTCTTTATTCAACCCCCTTGATTAGTCACAACAAGGTTAATTTAAAAGGAATCCTTTCCCCTATGGGTTATCTTTTCCCAGTCCAAATGTATTTATTTTTTAGAAGGAGCGAATTCAACCAGGCTTTCTTGAGTCAAAGAAAGAGTAAGTTTATTAGTTACTGAAAAAAACCCAAGTAAAATAATAAAAATACAACACACATCCACACAGATCAGAAATGAGAAGCTAAGAGTCCAAATAAAAGTTTAAAAAAAAAATATATGAATCAGTCTTGGCTTGTCCATGAGGCGTAGATGGTGATACATTATGGCTGTTAAGTTGGATGATTCCAGTAGAGTTGACTTTGGCAGTTTCGCAGTGGGTTTGGAGACACTTGGTTTTGCAAGTTAGTTGAAGAAACTTCCTGTTTCCTTTCTGATTGTGGCTTCTGCTTTAAGCACCCATACCTCCATCAACAGAGAGAGAGAGAGAAGGAAAGAGGAAGAGAGAGACTTCACCTGCAACTGCAGGGGTACCTAGTTGGTCTTCTTGCTGTCACACACACACACACACACACACACACAGCAGACCAGCACACTAGAATGCTAGCACTGCTTTGTAGCTAGCTTTTTAACCCATGTTTCCTTGTGTGTTCCTGTAAGAGGAAAAGTACCAGGTCTTTCGCCAAGAGTCTGTTTTCTTTGATCTCCAGCCATTTTACACATTTTGAGATATGAATCAACTGGAGATGGATTTTAGATGCCTGTTGAGACATGTTAATCAGCCTTTTGCCTCTGCAATCAGAGGAGATTAAGGTTCAATCTTTTGCTATCTTTCCTATCACACTTTCAAGTGTTTCTGCTTGAAGACGCCTTTTCAGGTGCGATATTCCATGTTCTTTCAGGACCGGTCTGTCAGTATAATCCACATAGGAATTTTCCAGAAAGTGGCTATTTTGCATTATCAGCCATCTTTAGCTCAGTCCTTGTTTGTATTTCTTTAAAAACAAACATGTCTTCCTTAAGTAATTTGTGGCTGTAATCGGCTTTTCCTGACAGCTCTTTCAAGGTGAGGTGAGAGTGACTTACTCCCATGGACTCAGGGCAGCATTTGACTGAGTGTGGCATCAAGGAGCCCTAACAAAATTGAAGTCAATGGGATCGGGGGAAAGCTCTCCACTGGTTGTAGTCATATCAAGCACAAAGGAAGCTAGTTGTGATTGTTGGAGGCCAATCATCTCAGCCCCAGGACACAGTTGCAGGAGTTCATCAGGGTAGTGTCTGAGACCCAACCATTTTCAGCTGCTTCATCAATTACCTTCCCTACGTCATAACGCCAGAACCGGTGGTGTTGGGTGGAATTTTACAGAACTATCGAGGTGGGGCAGGGCCGAAAAATGTGGTGAGCCGTTCGAAACTCCATTTACTTCGGCAGGCCAGAAAGATCCCACAGGTGGTAGGGGCCATAAAATTCGCTGAGGGCTGTACAATGTTCAGTATCATTCGCGAATCCTCAGATACTTAGGCAGGCAATGCCACAAGACCTGGACAGCATTCAGGCTTGGGCTAATAAGTTGCAAGTAACATTTGTACCTCATAAATGCCAGGCAATGACCATCTCTAACAAGGGAGAATCTAACCATTCCCCCCTTAACATTCAACAACATTGCCCTCACTGTATCTCCCATTATCAATATCCTGGGGGTTGCCGTTGATCAGAAACTTAACTGAACGAGCAAGATAAATACTGTGGCTACGTGAGCAGGTCAGATACTGAGAATTCAGAGGTGAGTAACCCACCTTCTGATACCACAAAGCCTGCCCACTATCTACAAGGCACAAGTCAGGAGTGTGGTGGAATATTCTCCACTTGTCTTGGTGACAGCAGCTCCAACAACATTTAAGAAGATTGACACAATCCAGAATAAAGCAGCCTACTTGATTGGCACCCCACCCATCATCTTAAACATTCACTCCCTCCACCACCAACGCACAGTGGCAGCAGTGTGTACCATCTACAAGATGCACTGCAGCAACGCACCAAGGTCCCTTCAACAGCATGTTCCTAACCTGCAACCTCAACTACTTAGAAGGAGAAGGGCAATAGACACATGGGAACACCACCACCTCCGAGTTCTCCTCCAAGCCACACACCATCCTGACTTGGACTTGAACTATATTGCCATTCGTTCACTGTTGTTGGGTCAAAAAACAAGGACTTCCAGCAGAACTTTGGGTGTACCTACACCACGTGGATTGCAGTGGTTCAAGAAGGCAAATTACTACCACCTTCTCAAAGGTAATTAGGTACGATCAATAAATGCCAGCCTTGCCAGCGATGCTAACACCCCATGAAAAAATATTTTAAAAGGGACAAAGACTATGATCCATGACTGACACCTAATTTAGATTAGGAATTTGGATTTACCACTCTGAAATGTACTTTTGCCAGTTCAGGCAGGCCTAGGAAGGCCCTTGGGCTTTTGTTCAATCCTTGCCCTTCCCAGGTGCTCCATTTGCAAAAGCAGCCATTCTGGAATTTATTGGAGTATGCCCAGTGTGTCAATGGACAATCTAATTCAAGGGGAACTCTGCCCCAGGGTTCCAGAGACATAAAAAAAATTAAAAATCAAAAAGATTCATGGTGAGACTGTCACTTTCATTTATAAGAAATAAGAGTAGTTTCAACAATATTGCCTGAGGATATCCTTTGCACATTAAGTGACAGTATCCAAAAAGCTAAAGCACAAAATCCGAGGGCAATGAAAATGGTTTCTGATGGAGATATGCCTGGTGGTGATTGTCCACCACAGTACTGGAGGGAAATCATGTTTGTTTGGGAAATGAAGTGTTATAAAGAATCACGGAGCTGAACATGTCAAAGATTACACATGATGGAATTCTACGGAGTACCCGTTAACTCAGAAAGCAAACTTGTCCGTAGTTACAGCTTATTCTGCAGGATAAGGATTACTCACTTTGTAACTGTAGTCACAATTTATTCAGCAAGGTAAGGGTTACTCACTGTGCAACTCTACAGGGCTGTTGTTTAGTCAGCAGGGTAAGGGTTATTCATTGTGCAACTATACAGAGTTGTTTATTCAGCAGGATTAAATTTAAACAACCTTTCCTTAAGCACAGCCCTTGCTAATTCAGTCAAGTTAAGGATATGAAATGTCAATGTTCCATAGCCGGTCTCCACAGTGACCACTTTATCACACCCTTACACTAACAGATTGAAATGGCAGCTGCTAAATCCAAATTGAAGTAACCCTTAAGAGATTCAAGCACATTAAAGAGCTTACATCGAACAAAATTCAAGAATGAACATGAATTTGAAAAGCTAGGGTGATTTTTTCTTTTGCCCTGAGCACTGTAATTATCTGGTTTTGTGAAGGGCTAATGAATTTCACTTTATCTTGTCCCATTGGAAATTATAACATTTAGAGGCATCTTTTGATTGATAATGTAACGTCAAGGACAGCACCAAAAAATGCCCACACGAAACATTTAAACTCCTCATCTTCCATTGTCTGCAGGACCCAAACATCCTGAGACTCAAGAGTGGCTAATGAAGGCGCAAGGCACACAGAGTTGCTTCCTATAACAGAGTGGTATCTGCATTGGGATGAAAAGAGACCAGTGACAACTAGAGTTAATGTAGTAATCTGAGATATGTGGAGTAACTGTCAGTGCAGGGAAGGTTAAGGGAAAATTTAATACAGGCGCTTGAAACGATGAATGGTTTTAATACAGTAAATAAAAAGAAAATGGTTTCATTGGCAGGAGGTAGTAACCAAAAAACAGGGCTGCACTTTATTTGCCCCTACCAGGCATGTTTTTGGCAGTGTGAGATGGGGGGTTGGGGTATGTAAAATAGGGCAGGTACCCACCCCATCTCCTTCCCACCTACCCCATAATATAAAGGAGGGGGGCGGGTGGGCACAGAAATCAGCAGCCTGCCCGCCATATTTAAATAGGTAATCAAGGGTCAATTAGGCTCGTTAACAAGCCAACTGACCATGATAATATGCTGCCCACCCCATAAGAGGTTTCATGTGGGCTGTCGGGTGGGAGTGGGCAGCCTGAGTTTTTAAATAAATTCTTCAAAGGGCCAGGGGGAAGGGAGGGATTCTATCTTTGGGGGCTGCCATTTGTGGATCGCGGGGTGGGCCCCCTCAGATAGAACCCACCAGCAGCCTTAAACCCACCGCCCCCACCCCACCTTCCTAACCTGCCAAACCCTCACTGGCCAAGACCTTGGACTTAACTGTTTTGGGATCCACTGGGCCTTCTCCTTGTTGCCTGTTGCAGTCTCGGCAGTGCCCGCTAATGTGCTTTTGGCGCTGCCAGGACTGACGTAGCTGCTGGTCAATCTGATTGGCCGGCAGCTCCTGAGGGTGGGGCCTCCTCCCCAGTGAGTGGTGGAAGTTTCAATCGGCCCTGCTTTCATCCGTCTGCTATATGTTATAGCTGCAGGGTAGGCCGGTGTGGAGTGGGTCGGCTCCATGCCGGCTTTGCTTCCAAGGGGTGTGGGTGGGGCGTGAACCAACCACCCACCAACGCCCCCACAACGCCCCCCCCAATCCCAGATAATATTCAACCTATAGATTTAATGTCAGTGGCAGAAGAATCAGGAGGGAATTAGAGAATTTTTTTTACCGGAACGTAGGGCGAGAGTATTTGGTCTGGGTTTTCCGGTCCTGCCGAAAGGTAATGGACTTTTGGCTGCCGCTCCAAGTTTTCCCGTCCTCGCCAATGATGGTTCCCACCATGGGCAGGACCAGGAAATCCCAGCCATGCTCAGGGGAATTTTCCCATCCCATCCACAGCGGTTTCATGGCGGGCAGGAGCGGAGAATCCAGCAGCAGGCAAAAAGTCGGGAATACGCCAGTGGTAAAAACAGCTTGCAATTCTCCCGATGGTGTGTTTATGGCGGGTCGGTTATCCCATCGACTAGTGGCATGAGTGCCATTTGCATTCATTAACATTTCATGAATGCTCATTAAAACAGCTGTTCACTGGAATCCTGCCATGCCTTCCAATCTTGCTTCACACCAGTGGGAAATTACGTCAGCCTCAAACCCATTTGAAAAGGGGTGGCGTGCACAAGTCAGACCTCAGTTCACTGGTAAATTTGAGGTGACTGCAACATACATAGCCTACCTGCCACAGCGCCACACGTGGTCTTGTCATGATGAATGCCACTCTGCTGGTGCTGTAGGGTTGTTCTGCTCCTACTCTTTGCCTACACTGTCCCAAGGAACACCACTGTTCTGAGGCACTCATGCAGGCCTCCGCTTTCAGAAACTAGTACTTCAACCAGGGGTGGGCTGTGAGGCGAGGGTGGGGTTGATGAACACAAGGTGGGCAAGGGGAAGGAAGGCTGTGGAATGGCAGTTTGGGGAAAGGGTGAACACAAGGGGGCATTTCTGGGTCATCCTCTAACTTCTTGTTACCACAGGAGTGAGCAGGAATCTGCTTAGACAGCAATGAGGAAGACTTCTTTGCGATGAAAGCCACTGAAAGCCAATGGCTTTATTAGTGCTGTTAAAGGGCTACTCAGAACTCAGCAGCTTCATATCACAGTCGCTGCGTCTCAAAGGTAACACATAGGAATGTAGAATTTGGGAATGCAGGCAATATTGAAGGAAACACAACTATATCATATATGGCATTCCATCAATGAAGGCCTGTCAACTGTTCACCTGATTTGGCACTCTGAACGAGCCAAAAGGCATCCACTTATTGGTTGTTGGAAGTCAATCATTTTAATTCCAGGATATCACTGCAGGGTAGTGTCCTAGGCCCAACAATCTTCAGCCTCCTTGTCAATGACCTTCCTTCCATCATAAGGTCAGAAGTGGGGATGTTCGCTGATGATTGCACAATGTTCAGCACCATTCAAGACTCCTCAGATACTGAAGCTGTCCATGTCCAAATGCAGCAAGACCTGGACAATATCCAGGCTTGGGCTGACAAGTGGCAAGTAACATTTGGGCCACACAAGTTGGCATTACCGTTGCTGAATCCTCCCACTATCAACATCCTGGGGGTTACCATTGATCTGAAACTGAACTGGACTAGCCATATAAACACTGCAGCTACAAGAGCAGGTCAGAGGCTAGGAATCCTGCGGCGAGTAACTCACCTCCTGACTCCCCAAAGCCTGTCCACCATCTACAAGGCACAAGGCAGGGGTGTGCTGGAATACTCCCCACTTGCCCGGATGAGTGCAGCTCCAACAACATTTAAGAAGCTTGACACCCATCCAGGACAAAGTAGCCCGCTTGATTGGCACCACATCCACAAATTCATTCCTTCCACCACTGATGTACAGTGACAGCAATGTGTACCATCTACGAGATGCACTGCAGAAACTCACCAAGGCTTCTGAGGCAGCACCTTGCAAACTCACGATTGCTACCATCTGGAAGGACAAGGGCAGCAGACACATGGAAGTTCCCCTCCAAGTCACTCACCATCCTAACTTGGAAATATATTGTCGTTCCTTCACTGTCGCTGGGTCAAAATCCTGGAACTCCCTTCGTAACAGCACTGTGGGTGTACCCACACCACATGGACTGCAGTGTTTCAAGAAGGCAACTCACCATCACCTTCTCAAGGGCAATTAGTGATAGGGATTTAATGACCAATGAATACCGGTCGAGCCAGCGGCACTCACATCCTGTAAATGAACAAAAAAAGCTGATTGGTCATTAATTTGCCACATCAGGGATTGAAGAACAGAGCTAGGTTGGGTCACTCATCTCAATTAAACTTTAGCATCCCATGCAGGGCTCAAGATGTTACATATCTGCAATGCCATCTTGGTCACCTCGATGTGTGTGCTGGTGTCTCAGGGATAAGGCGGCATCAGCCACCATGCAAGTAGGGCAGGAAAAACTACGGACCCTTACAGCCTCCAAATGTGTCATCTTCTGAGCTTCACTTTCTTGCCCCTTGAATCACTAATGTCTTCAATGTTTCCCTTCAGAGAGAAGGCAAAAGCAGATATGGATCCAGGGCTCAGTCCTGCCTTTGTCAGGGTCCTAATGCAATAGAGGAGGCAAAGGAATGAGAGGCAACTCCGCCCAGCAGGAGGGAAATAGTCAAGTGGAGCCAGAGCATGAACAGAAGGGTCAGGAGGAGAGACCCAGACAACCAGGGTGACTCACCAGACCTAGAGTTTATCATAGAAGGGTCTCCTATTTACAAATGAGTGAGAGGCAATGCCATGCACATCAGTGCTTGTCCCGAGCTCTGGTACATTACAAATGCCACATTCTTCACGAAGACCTGACGCCACATGGAGTTGGAAAGTATCCCCTGCCAGTGGCGTTGAAGGTGACCGCAGCGCTCAATTTCTTTGCCTCTGGGTCTTTCCAGGGATCAACAGGGAACATGTGTGGCATCTCTCAGTCCGCAGCACATTGATGCATAAAGGTGTTAACAGATGCCCTTTACAGGGAGGCCCATCGTTATGTCAGGTTTGCTGTGGATGAAGATAGCCAGGCTGTGAGTTTCACCAGCTTCGCCACCATCTCAGGCTTCCCAAGAGTGCAGGGTGGAATAGACTGCACCCATGTGGCTATCTGAGCAGCAGCACCTAATGTTTATAAACCGCAAGGGCTATCATTCCATCAATGGACAATTGGTGTGTGACCACCGGAAGCACATACTGCACATTTGTGCAAGGTAACCTAGGAATTACCATGACTCCTAAATCCTGAGTCACTCCCAGGTGCCTGAGATTTTCGAGGGACCATTACATCTGCAGGGATGGCTGCTTGGGGATGAGGGGTACCCACTGAAACGTTGGCTGATGACACCAGTGTGTCATTCTCAGAGTCATTCCGAGGAGAGGTACAACACTGCTCACAGCTCCACGTGTTCCCTAGATCAGACCATAGGGCTTCTGAAGATGTGCTTCAGATGCTTGGACCACTCAGGTGGCTCACTCCAATACACTCATGACAGGGTTTCCCGCATCATCACAGTGTGTTGCTCCCTTGATAATCTGGCAATGCAAGGAGGTGACCCCCTGTCAGAGAATGAACTGGAAGAGTGTGAGAGCTCATTGGTGGATGAAGATCCAGAGGCCCAGGAACCTCACAAAGCTGCTGAGGGTCAGTACGAGTGCGATGATGCCATGGAGGAAGGAAGATGTGGGAGACATGCCCGTGATATATTACAGGTTCCAGGAAGCGTAAATTTAAGCAAGGACATATGGCTACATCTCTCCTAGCCCTCAATGTCATTTACTTTCATCTTGGGGATGTCCACCTACTTGTAGCAAGGACAAGTCCCGCATTCATACTTGCGCATTCTGGCTTCATAAATCACCAGCCATGATCTTTGCTTTGGTCCGTGGGGCCCTGAGAGTGAGCTCACTCTGGGAACTGAGAACCCACTGAGGAAAATGAGCGATGCGAGAGAAGACTTGAAGCCTTTGCCACCACCTAACGATGCAAACACTGCTGTGACTGAGATGCGGACATGCCTAGAGATCCCCTCCTCCCATGCATGTCTTTCCTTCTGCCACTACCACTGAGAAGAGAGAAATGCCACTAGAATATCAATGCTGATGAGCTGCCCTCGCTCAATGGTGTTCTTTGAGGAATAAATGTTAGAAATGCTTACATCACACACTTCAAATTTAAATACATCTCCCTGACATCACACAAGGGGTGCGGAGACTAGTTCAACTGAGGTTGACATCACAGGAATGTGAATCTCACAGTGGGACGCGATCACTGAGTGGGAGGATGGCTAAGCCTCAAAACAAGAGGATTCCAAAAAACAAAATCACAACGCCTTCAGTTGACAGGAACGTTCACATAACCATCAAATGTATTCACAGAAGTGCAAATTCTTTACATGTATAGCACACCCGTGACCCAAAAGTGACATCAATTTTTCTCAACTTTTCTACCTCTACCGCTACACCTGGGTGCAGTCCGACATCCGCAGCAGAGGTGGAGGCAGCCCGCTGACTGCCAGTTCCTGATGTCTGTGATGACCTTGATAGACGTCCCCTGGTGGCCAGAGGCCTGGAGGGTTCCCAGCCTGATAAGGTTCACCTGCTCAAGGACAGAAGCACTCTCGGTGGCCTGAGAAACTGTAGTGGATGGGGCCACAGGCAAAGGGGGCTGTGAGTGGCTGCACACCCTTGGAGTGTCCAGAGAGAGGGCCCCCAGGGTGTCCAGCTGACGCTCATCCTCCCTGTGGGTGCCCGAGAACCCCGTCCTGTCTCCTCCAGGAGAGGGAGCACCTGAAGGGAGGTCAAGTTGCCTTATCCACGTGTCACCTACATCTTGATGGTGCCCATCATGGTGTGTGGCCATGGACAGCAGGGCTGAGTGCAAATCTGGCAGGACCTGCTGGACCAAGCCAGCCTTCCCATGGTGACCTTGAGGCACTCGCATGTCAGAAGCACGACGTTAGACAGAACGTGAACAGACAACTCCATCATTTGCTTTAGTCTGCTGAGTGACTGTCGCATCTTTGCCTGATGTTCCTCCAGCATTGAGTTGGCGGCTGCTTCCAGAAGCTTATCGTCTGACTCGGACTGAGCAGTTGGCTGGTCTCCAGCAGTGCTCCGAGTGCTGGAGGCCTGGGCAGTCCCTGCCTCTGACTGCTGCAGAGATGTGTCAGTGAGATGTTCTTGAGAAAGTGAGCCTGAGCCTAATCAACATATGTGTCCCACCGACATGTGTGTCTCTCCCGGGCCGGAGAGGTGAGGCTGCTGTGTTCCTGCAGCCATTCCTGTGATACAGGACATGCCTGTGCGCCTGCACCCCTCTGATCAAGGCCTGGAGGGCCTGGTGGGTGAAGCAGGGAGCTGCCTTCATCTTGAGGGTCTCGGCCTTCCTCATCTGGCTACAAGACATCTCTGCATGTGTCTGAAAGGCAGGTGGTCTGGAGAGAGTGAGATTATGTGTTGGACTGGCCTTTAAATATGGTGCCCGGACCTTCGACCACACCAGCTGATGGCAGGCGGATGAATCAGCTCCTGACCCGCCAGGCGATTCGGTTCGATACTCGCCTGTGCATAATTAATGACCCTCCAAGCTTGGAATCAGGCACGAGTTCCCAGCATTCCGGCCAGTGGGGTGGGCGTCACTGAAACTGGCCTCATAAATGGAAAATTCCGCCCTATGATTCTATACCTTCTGTACTTGAGCTCTTCCTACACTCTGTTTCCCATATGCCTAACTTGGACAAAATTCCATTCATCCATCACCTGTGCTCACTGACCTACATCGGCTTTTGTTCCAGCAACTCCTTGATTTTAAAGTTCTCAACCTTGTTTTCGAATCTTTCCATTGCCTCGTCCAGCTCTATCTCTGTCACCTCTGGCAATCTTCTAACCCTCTGAGATCTCTGCGTTCTTCTAAATCTGGGCGCTTGTGCATGCCTGTGTTCATTGCTCCACCATTAGTGGACATTCTTTCAGCTGCCTATGCCCTAGGTTCTAGAATTCTCTCCTTAAACTTCTCCACTTCTTTACCTCTCTATCCTCCTTTAATATGATCCTTCACACCTTCCACTTTTGCCAAGCTTTCGGCCAACCCTCCAAATATCTCCTTATGTAGCTCAGTGCCAAAAATTTTGTGATAGGGCTTCCGTGAAGCTCCTCCTCAAAAGGCAGTGGAAGCAGAGTCTTCAAATATTTTTAAGGCAGAGGTAGGTAGATTCTTGATAAACAAGGGGGTGAAAGGTTATTGGGAGTAGGCGGGAGGTTACAGTCAGATCAGCCATTATCTTATTGAATGGCGGAGCAGGCTCGAGAGGACAAGTGGCCTACTCCTGCTTCTAATCCATATGTTCGTATGAATGTTTTACAACATTAAGGGAGCTATATAAATGCAAGTAGTTGTTGAGATCAGTGCTCAGATTTCATGGATCTACACTTGAGTCTCCGGTATTTTACATCAATATAAAATGATTTTATACAGGCACACATGCAATTACAGATCCATGAATATTTCAAATATCCATTATTCCTCAATTATCAGCCAACTCTATTGTCTTTAATATTTAACGCCTCTCACTATATTCATATCCCTGAGCTATTATTAGGTTTCTTATTGCGTTTATGTTAAAGCCTGTGCTTGGCCATGTGATTGTGAATGAGTTTTGAAGTGCTATATATTCTCATTGATTTTTTCCTTCCCCCCCAAACTCCACCCCTCTTTCTTTTGTGATCCCAATTTTGCAAATGCCATCATTCAGCGTTCCTTTGCCTGGCAATTCACAAATTATGGCTGAGTTCATTCATGATCATGTTTGATTTGTGTCAGGAGAAAGGAGTTATGTAAAGATGTTTGTTCACTGATGTGTTTATATTACAGTCCTACCCCCATTGCTCCATTGCACCAGTATCAAATCCAGGCCATGATAGGTGCCACCTGGCAACACCAAGTCAACCCAAAAAGACTTGCATTTTTACAGCACTTTTCACAACCCCGGGACATCCCAAAGCACTTTACAGCTAACAAAGGGCATGAGAAGTGTGGCCATTGTTACAATGTATGGAAATGTGGCAGCCAGCTTGCACATGGTGAGCTCCTACAACCAACACTGCAATAATGATGAGATCTTCTGTTTTTCAGTGGTGTTGATTGAGGGATGACTACTGTGGGGAAACTCCTCTGCGCTATTGGGATAGTGCCACTCTATTTTCGTTTTTTCTCGTTATTTAGTTTATCAGGATCTCTCATGATTTTACAAACATACGAATTAGGAGTGGGAGTAGACCATTCAACCCCTTGAGGCTACTCCGACGTTCAGTAAGATCATGGTTGATCTGATTGTGGCTTCAACTCCACATTCTGCCTACCACCTGATAACCTTTAACTCCTTTGTTAGTCAAGGATCCATCTATCTCTGCCTTAAGAATATTCAATGACCCTGCCTGCACTGCTGTCCGAGGAACAGAGTTCCAAAGGTGCATGACCCTCTGAGAGAAAAAATTCTCCCTATCTCCATCTTACATGGGAGACCCCTGATTTTTAAACTGTGTCCCCTAGTTCTAATTTTGAACATTTCTATTAAATTTCCCATTAACCTTCTTTGCTGTAAAGAGAACAATCCCAGCTTGTTAGAGTCGTGCCTCTACCATGCACTGTAGGGGCAGCAAGGGAGGCTGGTGCATTCATCCCACAGTCAGGGCCACAGGTTTATGGTGGCTGAGTGAGTTAAATTCTGTCTTTACCCCATGGGAGCCTGTAATGCCAGTATTTAGGTAATTGCCTTCCAAGATTTCATTTGTTTTTACATGAAAACCGCAAACCAATATCCTTGTTCCCAGGCATGTAGTGATGATTCAACCAGTAACTTTGTAAATCTCAGTTTATATTACCACATACAGTTCCTCCAGACTACAGGGTAGCTAATGTCACCCCACTATTTAAAAAGGGAGGTAGAGGGAAAACAGGGAATTATAGACCAGTCAGCCTGACGTCGGTAGTGGGGAAAATTCTAGAGTCCATCATAGAAGATTGAATAGCTGAGCACTTGAAAAGCAGTGGCAGAAAAACAGTGGCTGACAGAGTCAGCGTGGATTTACGAAAGGGAAATCATGTTTGACAAATCTACTGGAATTTTTCGAGGACGTAGCTAGTAGAGTTGATGAGGGGGAGCCAGTGGATGTGGTTTATTTGGACTTTCAGAAGGCTTTCGACAAAGCTCACATAAGAGATTGGTGTGTAAAATTAAAGTGCATGGGATGGGGGTAGTGTATTGAGATGGATAGAAAACTGGCTGGCAAACAGGGAACAAAGAATAGGAATAAACAGGTCTTTTTCAGAATGGCAGGCAGTGACTAGTGGGGTTCTGCAGGGATCAGTGCTGGGACCCCAGCTATTTACAATATATACTCATGATTTAAATGAGGGAACTAAATGTAATATCTCCAAATTTGCAGATGACACAAAGCTGGGTGGGAGGGTGAGCTGTGAGGAGGATGCAGAGATGCTTCAGGGTGATTTGGACAAGCTGAGTGAGTGGGCAAATGCATGGCAGATGCAGTATAATGTGGATAAAAGTGAGGTTATCCATTTTGATAGCAAAAACAGGAAGGCAGATTATTATCTGAATGGCTATAAATTGAGAGAGGGAAATGTGCCACGAGACCTGGGTGCCCTCATGCACCAGTCACTGAAGGTAAGCATGCAGGTGCAGCAGGCGATGAAGAAGGCAAATGGTATGTTGGCCTTCATAGCCAGAGGATTCAAGTACAGGAGCAGGAATGTCTTGCTGCAATCATACAGGGCTTTGGTGAGACCACACCTGGAATATTGTGCGCAGTTTTGATCTCCTTATCTGAGGAAGGATGTTCTTGCTATAGAGGGAGTGCAGCGAAGGTTTACCAGACTGATCCCTGGGATGGAGGGACTGACATATGAGGAGATATTGAATCGGTTAGGATTATATTGGCTGGAGTTCAGAAGAATGAGGGGGGCTCTCATGGAAACCTATAAAATTCTAACAGGACTAGACAGGGTTGATACAGGAAGGATGTTCCCAATGGTGGGGGAGTCTGGAACCAGGGATCACAACCTGAGGATATGGGGTAGACCATTTAGGACTGAGATGAGGAGGAATTTCTTCATCCTGAGAATGGTGAGCCTGTGGAATTCGCTACCACAGAAAGTAGTTGAGGCCAAAACATTGTATGTTTTCAAGAAGGAGTTAGATATAGCCGTTGATGCAAAAGGGGTCAAAGGATATGGGGAGAAAGTGGGAGCAGGCTATTGAGTTGGATGATCAGCCATGATCATAATGAATGACAGAGCAGGTTCGAAGGGCCAAATGGCCTACTCCTACTCCTATTTTCTACGGTTCTATGTTTGGAAAACTTCTTTCCATAAAGTCAATGTCCACTCAGATATTGATCACTTGTAATTCAGAGCTCGAGTCAAAATCCTCCTTTATCTGGGATCTTCATAGTTGAATAGCTTCTTGATACATTATTAGTGGGGGGGGGGGGGGCGTTAGGGGGTTCTCCTAGCTTCCTTGGATTATACAAAAGAAAGACTATCCACCTGTTGGATAAGATATTAACCCAGGGCCCTGCCTTCCTTCTCAGATGGATATAAAAGATCCCATGGCATTAATCAAAGAAGAGCAGGAGAATTCTCCTTGGGGTCTTGGCCTATATTTAACCCTGAACCAACATTGCTGAAACAACAGATTATCTGCTTATCACATTGCTGCTGGTGGATCCTTATTGTGTTCAAATTATCTGCCATATTTCTGACATTACAACAGTGACGAGATTTCAGAAAGTAATTACTTTGCTTCACAGTGCATTAGGCTGTCATGAGGTCATGAAGAGCACTATGTAAATGCAAGTAATTCTTTTTTCTTTTCAAATCCAAACTACATAAGGTGACCTCACTTAGAAATTAGGTGACAAATGTTTGAGTACATGATGATTAGTTAAGTGATATGAACAATTACTTGCTTTAGAGTGTTGATTGGAGCCTGGAAGTAGTAGGTTAAGGTAATTCAGCTCTGTCCCAAAACCCAGGGTAATTGCTTTCTCAGGTTGTCGGGCATGTTGCATTAAATCAATTTAAATTCACAAATTGGAAAATATCCAAAATACACTGCAACTGATGGACCTAGGGTTTAAAAAAATTTGCATTTATATAACCTTGTTGAACTTCTCAAAGTACACTGTTTTTGAGTGCAATGACTGTTGGCATGTAAACACAGCACCCATTCTACTCAAACAACACCCCACAAACAGCAGAGATAAAAGACCAATTGATCTTTATTTGCTCTTTTTGATAGGCAGGGATATTGATAGAATATTAGAAGAGCTCCCTGATTTACTTCACATAATCTGTGGGACCAGTAATATCCAGCTGAATAGGGAATGGAACCTTGATTAAAGGTATTGCCTAAAGGTTACAGCAGATGACTGTGGTACTGGACCAGTGACCTAGAGGTTGTGGGTTCAATTTCAGAAAGGGTAAATTGGCCTTGATTGGGTGCAGCACTTATTGATTAACTGAATGAAGGATGGGGTAAATGAATGTAGGGTAATTTTGTGTGTGCATATGTGGCCTTGGTGAAAGGGTGAGTTTAAGAAGGGGGATGAACCTCCATTTTGGTGGTGGCCTAGAAAGAGTGCTGATGGTGGGATGTAAGCAGGGGACCAACTTATAGATGAACAATTTCAAGATAAGATATATCTCCTTAATCAGGGCAGTTGGGGACATAACTGGGCCTTTTTTTGGGCAGTTGTGGTTGAGGGAGTAACTCTTGCTGATGAATGGTTGGATTTTATGGATGACCTTCCTTACTGATGGCCATTCTTTGAGTTGGGGATAAAATTCCAAGATGAATGTTGCTTGGATGTGGAGACCAACTCTCCTTGCTAATGAAGAGCACACAAACTAATCTTTTTTCATAGAATCATATAATGATACAGCACAGATGGAAGCTATTCAATTCATTCTATTTGTGCTGGCTCTTTAGTAGAGCTATCCAATTAGTCCCTCTCATGTTTTTGTTGGCTGTCTGGGTGGGGTGAGTTTTGCCAAGGAGACAGGGGTACTAATGGTTTAGTAAAATATAATATCAACTCAACCCCATCATTAGCCTCTAATGCATAAATCCAAACCAAATATAGTAACCTAGCTCCTCCTAACCAGATCCTGATCTTTTCAACTTAATTGATCAATATTTATGTTTTTCATATTCTTTATTGCAAAATGCTTTTTCATCTTTGTGTATCAGTAATGATTTTAGAAGACCAATGCTAATTGTCAGCTATTACTAGTAATCATTATCAGTAAAGAATCTCTGCTAAGTTACTGCTTTCTATGGGGAACAACTCAATTGAATATCTTCATCTTATTGCCTTAAAAAATTAAAACCCAATGAACAAAATGGTGAGTGGTATTACTTCGTAATCTGTTTGACCGATTATCTTTTCATTGTTCTGGGGTTTCATTTTTCCTTAACAATAAAAAAAAGGTCAGAACTTGCCACAAATACACGTCAGCAACTGGTGACTCAGTACAGTGCATTACCTAGATCTCAATGGATTAACAAAGCTTTTCCCTCATCATCTAGAAAGATTGCTTGCATAACCTCTGTATCTAAATAAAACCATGTTAAATATGTAGAATTAGTATGTGTTCATTTTAAAATCATTTGGTGGGAGATTTTTTGTGTTTGCCAGGTAAAGAAGCATTGATCTTTGCGTATGGAATGCCTTCTATTTTTGCCCACCAAATGCCTTTCCTTGTTCTTAGCGCACTGATAGTAATGAGCAAATGGACTCCCATTTGCTGCACAAAGAGCACTCTTGGAACCCAGATTACATATTATTTACAGTACAGAAAGAGGCCACTCAACCGAACAGGTCAATGCTGGTGTTTATGTTCCACATATGCCTCCTTCCTCCCCTGTTCACCTAACCTTATTGGCATATCTTTCTATTCCTTTCTCCCTCATATGTTTATCTAACTTCCTCTTAAATGTAGTCATGCTGTTTGCCTCCACTACTCCTTGAACTGCAGAGTTACAGGTTCTCACCACTCTCTGGGTTTTTCTTTAATTCATTTATGGGATGTAGGCATTGCCAGCTAGGCCAGCATTTATTGCCCATTCCTATTCTCCCTTGAGAAGGTGGTGGTGAGCTGCCTTCTTGAACTGCTGCAGTCCATGTGGTGTAGGGACACCCACAATGCTGTTAGGGAGGGAGTGCCAGGATTTTGACCCAGCAACAGTGAAGAAAGATGATGTATTTCCAAGTCAGGATGGTGAGTGGCTTGGAGGGGAACTTCCAGGTGGTGGTGTTCCCATGTATCTGCTGTCCTTGTCCTTCTAGATGGTAGTGGTTGTGGGTTTGGAAGGTGCTGCCTAAGGAGCCTTGGTGAATTCTTGCAATGCAGGGTAAAGAGGTTTTTTCTGAATTTCCCATTGGGTTCATGAATAACCTTATATTTATTGGCCCTAGCTCTGGCCTTGCCTCTTAAGTGAAAACTTTTACTCCATGTCTCCCTTATCAAATCCTTCCACAATTTTTAAGACCTCTATTAGGTCACCACTTAGTCAGGGAAAAGAGTCCCAACCTGTTCAATATTTCCTGATAGGCATAACTCTCAGTTTTGCTATAATTCTAGTAAATCTTTTTTTGCTCCTTCTCCAGTACCTCTAGATCGTTTTTATAACATGGAGACAAAAACCTGTGTGCACTGGATGCAGTAGAATAATATAGACATGAGCAGTCAATCAAAAAGAAACAAGCAATGATGCTGCATCACCCACTTAAACTCTGAAAAGTCAGATTAGCTTTGCTCTATTTAAGGATTTTACCTCCAATGCTATTGTTGTATGCAGCACCAAAGACCACATCTGTAAAAGAGGCATCAGACCCAATGAACCAGAGTGTGTCTTTACACATTTAATATCTGGGTCATGGTGACAATTCTGGAGGTTGAATTGTAACCTTTCTATTTGTCTTCCTGTTGTACCCAGCTTTGGTGAGAGTCATGGAATGTGAAACTTGATGCATCGTTCCCTTCACCATGAGAAAACATAGGGTTATCTTCTCACATATCACTGGCAGCTTTACCTTCAGCTGCCTAAGCCCTAAGCTCTGGAATACCAACACCCTACCCTTTCCCACCCCCGGCCCTTGAACCTTTCATCTCTCTCTTTCTCTCTTTCTCTCTTTCTTTCTCTCTTTCTCTCGACTTGTATTTCCACCCTTGCAGATATCTCAGACGATTAAAAACTGCAAGTCCTCAGCACCAACATCCTCATCGTCTTAACAAACAAGCATAGAGAAATTAGACCAAGTACAAGCTGGGACAATACAGGAGAGGTGGGGACAGAGAGATGTATTTATATAGCACCCTGTCACATCTCTCTGAAAGCCTCAACTTGGTCCACCAGTGTGTCGAATTTAAAAGTCTTGTTTTCAAATTCCCCAATGGCCTTGCCTCTCCCTATCTCTGTAATCTCTTCCAGCTGTACCATCCTCTGAGATCTCTGCACTCCTCCAATTCTGGTCTTTTGTACATCTCTTACTTCCTTTGCTCAACCACTGATGATTGTGCCTTCAGCTGCCTAGGCCCTAAGCTCTGGAGTTCCCTCCATAAGCCTCATGACTCCCTCCCCTTTTAAGATGCTTCCTAAACCTACTGCTTTGACCAAGCTTTTGGTTGTTTGTCCTGATATCATCTTATGTGTCAAGTTTTGTTTGATCATCTTTGTGAACCACCTTGGGATGTTTTAATTATGATAAAGGTGCTATAAGAATGCAAGCTGGTGATGTGAGTAGACCATTGACATCCTGAAGCATGTCAAAGCTTAGAGTGTACAGCAGATCTTTCTGGTCTGGTCCACACTCCACAACACTTTGACTTAGATTGTGCTCGTGCTATATCTTCTCAGAAGAGGGTCAACTGCTGGGCAGATTGCTGGGAAGGATAGCTGAGGCCAGAAGATGCAAGTATTTAAGAAACAACTGGGTGCTGGAAAGGGAAGGCTTACCACTCCTGAACAAAAAGAAAGACTTGCACTTATGTAATGCCTTTCACTACCTCAGGCATTGTTTGAAAGGAAGAATCTTGGCTCTTCTTCCAGCAGCATTGTGGGAACTTAACATCAAACCAGAACATTTAATCAAGCAGGTGGGGTCCCGGTTTATTGCTTCTTCTCAAAGATGGTAGCACTTTTTCAGTACTGCAATATGGTGTTAGCCCAGAGCAAATATTGGGCCCTCAACCTTCTCAACACTGAGGCCAGATTACCACTACTTGCAAACATATGTTCAGCGACCCCATACTTCTCATGAGGCTCATAGAAAGTGTGGATCAGAGAATCGGCACTTTTGTTAAAGCTCTCTCTGCATTCCATGGTCCCTTTCAGAAGATTCCCTGTTGGAAAAAAAAAAATCTGCCATTTCTGAGGCACCTTTCACTACCTCAGGATGCCCCAGAACGCTTTATTGCCAATGATTTACTTTTTGAAGTATAGTCTTTGGTGTTATGTAGGAAATGCAACAGCCAATTTAGGAACAGTAAGCTCCCAGATACAGAAACGTGATAATGGTCAGACAATGTGTTTCAGTGATGTTGGTTGAGGGATAAGTATTGTTCAGGACACCCTTGCTCTTTTTCTAGGTTGTGCCATAGGATTTTCGATATTCGCCCGATAGGGAAAACTAGACCTCTGTTTAATATCTTGGCCCAGAACTTCCGTGGAGTGGTAATCACCGTCAGATTGCCACTCCACTCCATTTCACTTGCCCAGTCAGGAGCTGTACATTTCTCACCCAATCTTCCAACCTGGGCCTGGTGAGAAAAGTGCAGCTCCGGACTCTTTCCAGTGCAGCAGCGTCGGAGGCTGTGAAGCCATGCCCCCTTTTTCTGGCACTCGCTGCTGTAAACCAGGTCACGGCAGAGGGGGATGGGGTGTTGTTGGGTGGTCGGTAGGGGGTTGATGGGGTGGGGGATAATCGGGGGGGGTGGGGGGTGTGAGTGTGGGGTGTGTGTAGATAGACATGGGGCTCTGGAGGGTAGTCTGGGAGGGTTGTTGGAAGGTGGAGGGGTAGTTGGGGAATCAGGAGGGTAGTGGGGGGTGTGGGTCTAGTCAGGTAAGATGTCAGATGGTCGAGGGTTTAGAGAGTGATCAGGGGGGCAGTGGGGGCTTGGAGGGATCAGTAGCATTGTTACCCACGAGTCAGAAATTGGTTTTAATCCATCTGACTTTTCCTGGTTAAACTATTCTCCTAAGAGAGCCATAACCATCCTAAGTCTCCACAGTTTAAATCGGAGTATTGGATGGTTCCAGGTGCAGGAAAATTGTCTGTCAGAAGTTTAAAATTCCCAGGCAATTCCTGAGTGGGGACTTTTAGGGAGCGGGTGCCCCAGCACATCCTCTGGTGTACCTCCTGGTACAATCACCCAACCCAACCCAGGGATTTGAGATTCTGGGCCCTTATCCAGAAAACAATACTCCTAACAGTGCAGTTGTCCCTCAGTACGACACTGGGGGCATCAGCCTAGATTTTTGTGCTCAGGTTTCTGGTGTGGAACCTGAACCCAGAACCTTCTGACTCAGAGGCAAGAATACTACCAACTGAACCATAGTTGATCAAGTCAGAACAGAATTTATTGGTAGAAACAAACATTTAAATTTCTCCGTAGAAATTTCTCTTAACTATAGGTCAAAGCGGAATGTGAATAAATGTTCTTCTGTGTGAATTTTTAAGATGCTCTGTTTCTCCCTTCAACTATTTCAGATTTTATTTCATTTAATTTATTTGCTGTTTTACTCTTAACTTTATTTTACCCATTTATCTCTTGAGTGTTCTGCATTTGCTTACATTTTTCAGTTTTTAAAAAAAAAAAATTCACTTCAATTTTCTTTGTCCTGTCCACTTGGCCCCCTTAATCTCTCCTGTCTCAATTTCATTTTCCTTATCTTCCTGACTTTTCCTCTTCCTCTCCATCCCTGTCTCCCTTTCTCTCCTGCCCCATCCCTCCTTCCCTATCTCATTCTTAATCTCTCAGACACTACTGCATTTCTATCTGAGCTCTGACTCCAACTGTCCAAACCTCAAGCCTCAAAGCAGCTTTGATTCTGTTACTTGATTTGAAACTGTCTTATGTACAGTGATCAAAAGTATTTAGTCAGGCTGATGTGACAGAAGATACAGCTCAGAGGCTGGTGAGCTGAAGTAATGTAATATCAGAGTCTCTAGCCAGGTCTGACTTAATCATCAATTTGGATTGAAGACTGAGAAAACAAAACATACACTTTGATGTTCATGACTAACCATGTACTTTAGAAGTTGTTAGCATAAATTATCAGAATTGTCGATTACCCCAGATTCTTCTGCATAATTCTGCATCACCTTGATGTGCAGATTGCTCAAGTATTTTGACTGAAGGTTCATTTACCAATAATGTTGGTGAACTTGAGCCCCAGATTCCAAATGGATCTCCCGTTATTATATTAATATTGATTTAATTCTTAAATAATTCAATACCATATTAATTTAATGCTATAATTATAGTGATAATTTTTAAGATATTTAGGTTAATGCTGTTGACTTGTTCACATTCAGAAACCAGCTTTTAAGCTTTTCCACATGTCCACAGATTCACCAGAATGATACAAGGCTGAATGGGTTACATTATGAGGACATGTTACATAAGCTTGGTGCATATTCCTTTTAGTTTAGGAAGTTAAGAGGTGGGGCAGGGCTTTTCAGATGGCAGAATTTCCTAAAGAGACGTTGGGAAATACATCCCTGTCGTTCACAGCAGCCCACAGCCGTTTAACACGTTGAGGAGCCTTAATTTGTTGGAGAAGGGACTTCCACCCTTCATTTCCTGGCTGGCAGCTCTATAGTGCCAGGACTGGGACCGCAAGCTGTCCCCAGATTCTAAGTCCTGGAGTTCAGAACCAGGTAAGTGCAGGGGGTCTCACAGCAAATAGGGGAGGTGAGGACCGGAGAGGGTGGTGGGGGTCTTGATGGAGAGACTGGGGGAGGAAGCAAACAGGAGGGGCGGGATGGTTCCCGATGTGTAAAGGGGGCCATTGAGGGCGTCACTGCCTGCAGCCTGAGGCTCAAGGCCCCATGGGCTTTCCAATAATTGGCCACTTAAGGACCTCAATAGAGATGAGGGTTGCCACCTACCATCTACAAACCTGCCAGTGGGAAACCATCAAATTCTGCCCATGATTTTATCAAGGTCTTTAAAATGATGAAGGGATCCGCTAGAATTGATAGAGAAACTATTTCCGTTGATGGGCCAATCCAAGACAAGACAGCATAATCTTAAAATTAGAGATAAGCTGTTTAAGGAGTGAAATCAGAAAACATATCTTACACATTTTAGGAATCCAGAACTCTGTCACTCAAAAGACTGTAATTCTCCAAAATTTGAAATTTTCAACATTAAAATCAATCAATTTTAATTAGGTAAGGTTACCAATGAATATGGAGCAAAGGCTTGAGGTCTGGATCAGCCATGATCTAATTGAATGATTGTACAGGCTGGAGGGGCTGAATGGCCTACTGATCCTATATGAGCATATACCACAATTCTCAATTTGGCCATCAGGGTGTCTGAAATGTGTTGAAACTCAACATAATGTTGAAGAGCCTCGAGAAATAGAGGCCCAGATTTTTGCCACAACGGAGATGTTCTCTGTTGTGGTGAAAATTCCAGAAATGGATGAAATTTATAAGTCCCACCCCTAAAACCTGGTATTTCCCATCTTCGCAGGGCAAGACTGGAGTCGGGCCAGGGTTTGTGCATGCACGATTCATGGAAGCAGTAGTGATTTAAATCACCAGGTGCCTCCACTGAAATGGGACTTTTTGAACTTTAGCTGTATGAATTCTGGAGTGCACAGAGCAAACCAGAAGAGGTCTGAATTTGGTGGATTCTTTGGAAAGCTAGGGTATCCCCTTGGAGAGGTACGGTACCCCTTTGGGAGTGGTAAGGCACCTTTTGGGATTATTGGAATTAAGCATGATTATGCACAAACTCATTGGAACTGTCAAGCCGGCTAGGAAGCGTCAAGCTGTCAAAGCTTTTAAAGCTCTCCAGGAAGGATTAACGGATACTAGGTGAGTTGACATGGAGGAGGTAAGGGAAAAGGATGATGGGTGGGGGCTATGGGGTGGCATGATTTATCAAAAGTTGACATGGGGATATGAGGGCCCATGATGAGAGGGTAAAAGGGAATGGGTTGGTGTAGGCTATATGAGGGGCCCTCAGAGGTGGGAAGAGAGGCATGGATTGGCATAGGGGGTATGAGGAGCCATAGGAGTTGGACAAAGAGGCATGGGTTGGCGTAGGCATTGAGAGGCCATGTGGGATGAATATGGGCTGAAAAAGGGGGCATAGGGACCATGGTGGTGGGTGGGGGTTACAGGTCAGCATAGGTTGGCATGGATGATGCATAGGGAGTGTGTAGGGGGTGAAGAATTAGGGCTGTTTTTTTTTTCTAATTTAAGCACGGTACCTTGCACTCAGCAAATCTCCACACCCAGCAGCCTTTCCACTCATACCAGGGTCGCCCACCCCAACTCCTATTTTAGTCTGCTGCCGTACACCCCACCCCCAACCAAAAATCTGACCTGAGGGCAGCCATTTTTAAAGGTTGGGTTCACCGAGCTGGGAAATTTCCTGACTCGGTGCACTCGTCCTGGTGATGAAAATCTGGACCTGAGTTCCTGTATGCCCTTTACTAAATGTGCACGCTCTCCCTGTGAAGACACACCCAGCTTAGTTTGGCAATTACAGGTGGTCACTAAATGTTGGTCTTTCCAGCGATGAATAAAGAAAAGACACCTTAAGCAAAGACTGAATCATAATCTGCCAGATAATTGTCCTTTGGAGACATTGTTATTTTTATTCAGTAGTTTCCTTGTCTTGGTGGTATTTCATGTCGAAATTGGCATTGATTTTCCAAATGCTTCTGTAGGAGTAGGCTATTATAACTCAGCTAACAATTTGCTAATGATTTCATAGATGCCGATTTCATAGAATAATTGCATTTTTAGCTTTTTTTAATAAGAAAGTTGCCCTTCTTTATGTAATACAGAACCCTGGAATCTAAGGCTTTAGATGCAGCGGTGGTTACTAGGAGTCAATCTGTTTTTCTTTCCATCTTTTTCATTTTCTTCCCTCCATTACTGAACATATGTATCTCTTAGGTAAAAGCAAAATACTGCAGATGCTGGAAATCCGAAACTAAAACAAAATAGCTGGAAAAACTCAGTATCTACGGAGAGGAACACAGCCGACGTTTTGAGTCCGTATGACTCTTAATCAGAACAGATCTCTTACTGGGGTAAATGGTTCACTGGTGTTGAGCACTGTTGCACTTTTTAAGTCTTTTCTAATCTTGTTCTGCCCTAGATTATGTAGACTTTCATCTCTCCGATCACTCAAGTAGGTGACTCAACTCTAGAAAACTTCAAGAGTACCAACCCTATTAGTAATGGACCTGGGAAACACAATGTAAATTCTTATAATTGTTTCTAATTGTTGGACTTAACTTATGTCTTGCCCTGACTCTTGTCCATGAAAGCAGTTGCCGACTTGAGGAGTTAGGTTGTATATTATGAATATATACCGTAACTGTGTAATTATATTAATGTTTCTTCTGTGCGTGTTCATGTTTTGTGAAATAAATCCATCCGATGCTCTCAACTTGAGCTTGCCAATGCCAAATTGGTTTGGCAGTAGAAGAGTGTAGGGATAATGGAATTGGAAACAAGTGACCAGCGGTGTCCTACAAATATTTGTGTGGGGACTCAAAGATGCACATTATTTATTAATGACTTAGATAACACAATATACATCCAAGTTTCCCAATGACACAGCAATTGGTGGTATAATAAGTAGTGTAGACAGGAGCATATAGCGACAGAGAAACATTGATTGACTCAGTGAGTGGGCTAAACTACAGTAGATGGATTTCAACATAGGTAAGTGTGAGGTTATCCATTTTGGACCAAAAAAAGGATAGACTGGCATATTATTTAAGTGATGAAAAGCTAGGAACAGTGGAAATCCAAAGAGATTTAGGGATTCATGTACACAGATCACCTTTTGTCAGGACAAAAAGTAATCAAAAAGCCTAATGGAATTACAGTTACAGGGCTCGTATATAACGGGGAGGAAATTCTGCTGCTGTTAAACAAAGCCTTGGTTAGACCACAGCTGGAGTACTGTGAACAATTCTGAGCACTGCACCTTCGAAAGGATATATCATATTTGGAAGGAATGCAGCGCAGATTCACTTTACCAGTGCCCTAAGGGCTAAATTACATAAAATAGTCTTGCATTCCCTGGAATATTGAAGGTTAAGGGATGATTTGATTGAGATTTTTTGAATTTTGAAAGTAATCGATTGGCTAAATAGAGAAATTTTATCCCCTGTGGGTGAATCTAAGACAAGCGGACATGTAATGACTCGATGGAGCGGACAGGTTTCAAAAAGAAACAGAAATTTTTATTACAGAGAGCTTTTCAGGTGGTACATGCTCAATCAGCAAGTCCCACCCCCTGGATTGCCTACACTTAGGGTTTGTTGGTTGGAGCCTCCCGTTACCCCTGATAGGCAGCAGGAGAGGCTTAGCTTTTTGTACAATTTCTGCTTACTGGGAAACATTTTAGATGTCCAAGAACATGTAACATATACAACTTCCGGACCAGGATATTGAGTTCGCCGACGCATAAAATGATGTGGGGTGACGTCAGGTGGAACTCCTGACATCACCCCATGTCATTTCAATTTTCAGGTCAGTGGGGGTGCAGCTGAATCAGCTGTGTGCCCGCCAACCTGTCAATGGCCTATTGAGGCCATTTAAAAAGTAATTGAGCTGGTTGATGGACCTGCCCGTCCAACCTTAAGTCTGGCGGGCAGGCTGGGAGCCCTGGTGGGCTTCAGAAAAAGCATGAAACCTCATTCACGGGCGGGATGAGGTTTCCTGAGAGTTTTAAAGAATATGATCTACGTGCTTATGGACCATTCTATCTTCCATTTGTACTTGGAAAGATAATGGACCAGCGTCTGAGACAATGATTCCAGGGACCCAACAAGGTCCACTTTTGAAACTTTGCAGGAATACCCTATCACCTACACTGTGCAAGCTTTGCTATGTATGCCGTGATTAAAGTTTGATTACTTGGATTCCACTCTATCTTCACCTCTAAGTTTGGAAACACCAAAGTCTGGGCGGTACTTAAAAGTATACTTATACACAGATAATGTTTCAGCCCAATGTTCTTGCTGAGGCTATTGGCATAATGGCCTTATCCTCACTGAATAAACCCATTAATGGTTTATGGTCCGACACAATGGTAAAATGACAACTATGTAGGTACTGGTGGAATCTCTTCACTCCGAATATCACGGATAAACCTTCTTTTTCTAGCTGGGACTAACACTTCTCAGCTGTGAAGAGGGTTTTCAAGACATAGCCAATGGGCCTTTCTGATCCATTTTCCATTCTGTGATAACATGGCTCCTACACCATAAGGAGAGGCACCACATGCTAATACCAACTCTTTCGATGGGTCATAGTGACCAATAAACACGACGATTTCTTTACTTTCACAAAGGCTTCTTGTTGTGAATTCCACCACCAATGGTGATTCATTTTTAACAACAAGTGTAATGGTGCCAACACAGTCGATTAAGTTAGGTAAGAAGCGGCTATAGTAGTTGATCATACCCAGGAAGGACTTGAGTTCACCTACATTGGGTAATAAGGGCGCACCTTTAATTGCCTGAACTTTCTCTTCTACCAGATGCAAACCCATGGCGTCCACCCTGTGACCCAGGTAAGTAACTTCTGCCATTTGAAATGTGCATTTTTCCTTCTTTAACCGTATGCCGGCTTCCATGAACCTTCTTAGCACCCCTTCCAGGTTAGCCAGTGCTCAGTCTTGGTTGACCCTGTGATCAGAACATCATCTATGTATACTACGGTTTGGGAAAGGCCTTGCAAAAGACTCCCCGTGGTTCTCTGGAAGGTAGCACATGCAGGCGATGCTCCAAATGGTAGGTGAGTGTATTGCTAAAGACCATTGTGTGTTAATAGTCACGTATTCTCTTGATGCACTATCCAATTCTAATTGTTGGTAGGTGTGGCTCGTGTCCAATTTTGTATAGAATTTGCCTCCAGCCAGCTTTGCAAATAAGTCGTCGATCCTTGGAATGGGTTACTTGTCTAATTTCGCTGCCTTATTCACAGTCAATTTATCGTCCCCACAAATGCATATGGTTTGGCCAGGCTTAACCATTGGAACTTTGGGTGCTGCCCATTCCGTGAATTGGACAGGGTGGATGATGCTCAGCTTTTCCAATGGGCACAGTTCTGCATCCACCTTCTCCTTCAATGCATAAGGCACAGGTCTGGCCTTAAAGAAACGTGGTGTCGCCTGAGGATTCACATATATCTTGGCCTGCATGCCTTTTAACTTCCCTAATTCATCCTGAAATTTCCTCAGCAGCTCAGGTGAAAAGTCTCAGACCAGTCAAGCTTGATCTTCTCTAGCCAGTCTCAGCCCAATATTTTCACTATTATCACAGGCAGCTGGACTGCCTGTTGCCTGTAAGACACTGGCACTGTGGCGATGCCCTTTTTCCTGAATAGGTTCTCTAGATTCTCCAGTGTATGTTTTTAATTTAGCAGTTGTCCGCTCCAGGTTTATTGGCTGTCTACCTTCACTAAGGTATTTGAAAGTGTGTTCTCCTGCCACTGTAGTTGAGGCACCCATATCCACGTACATTATTAGTGGCTTCTCATTAACATGGATTGTGACAGTGATAGGTTCGGTTTTTAGGTTATATAGGGAATAAATGTCAGTGTCGGCAGCTTCAGGTTCTGCTGCAACAAAAACAAAAATTGCTGGAAAAACTCAGCAGGTCTGACAGCATCTGTGGAGAGGAAGACAGAGTTAATGTTTTGAGTCTGTATGACTCTTCATCAAAACAGGTTCCGCTGTATTTTTTAATTCAATCATGTTGATTTGATGCTTTCCGGGCGGTTTTGACTCTTTCTTATGGCAGTAATTGTATTCTGCCTCCTTGAATTCGCAGGAGTCTGGTCACCTCCACATCTATAAAAACTTAATTGTGGAGTCGCTGCTGAAGTATTTCTACTAGGACTTTTCACGTTTCTAACAGCAGACATGGCATCTCGCTTTGATGCTGTGGGTCTTTTTTTCACACCATGCTCGGTGGTAGTTCATGAATAACAGCGCCAAGGGGCTTGGCCTAAATAGCCAAGTGGTTATGGTACTGGGTTTGTAACCCCAAGATCAAGAGTTCAAATCTCACAACGGCAAACCATGAAACAATGTAACTTCATCTGAAACAGATGGAAAAACATGTTTGTACTCGAAAGAGTTATGGTGATGAAGCGCTCAAGTTAATAAAAAAAAAATAACAGCGCCAAGTTCTGTGTTGCAAAGCCTGTGAGTCTCTTGCAGCACTTTCCATGGTGAGGGAGATTCCCAGGGCACAGTTAAAGTTGATATCGACCTTGTCAAGTAGGAGGTGCTGTATGGTGTCACCCTGAACTCCACAAACTAATTGATCCCACAGCATATTATTTAATGTGTCCCCGAAGTCAGTGTTCTGTTAAATGCTTAAGGTTCGCTACATAGGTTGCGATGGACTTTCCTGGGGCCCAAACTCTGGAATTAAATTTAATACACTGCATTATTGTGGATGGCTTTGGCTGGAAGTGAGTTTTCACAAGGTCTGCTAATTCGTTATAGGATTTAGAGTTGGGCACACTCGGGGCCGTCAGGTTATGAATGAGATTTTATGTCTTACTACCACATACACTCAATAGGATGGCTTTCTGCTTTTCCTCCTGTGGTAACTTCATTCGCTAGGAAATAAAAGCCAAGGCACTCTACATACCAACTTCAGCCTTCCATACTCGCATCATAAGGGTCGATTCTACCGAACAGTGGCACACTGGTGAGTAGTCTTTTCTTTTTCTTAAGATTCAATGTGCTTACACACAAGGCAAGGCGCAGTGTCAGTGATTTTACCCTCCTCGCAAAATGTAATGACTTGACTGAGGGGACAGGTTTCAACAAGAAACAGAAACTTTATTACAGTGAACTTTTCAGGTGCTGCATGCTCGATCAGGACTCTCGTCAGGAAAACCCATCCCCCCCAGATTGCCCACGCTTAGGGTCATTAGTTGGAGCCTCCCAGAACATCACGTGACCCCTGATAGACATCAGGAGAGGTTATACCTTCATTTACTACAGGGCATAACTTATGAATTGTAACCAGGCCATTCAGGGGAGAAGTTAGGAAACACTTCTTCACACAAAGGGTGATAGAAATGTGGAACTCTCTTCCACAAAAGCAGTAGACACTACCTTATCAACAATTACTAATCTGAGATTTGTAGGTTTTTACTTGGCAAGGGTATAAAAGGATATCAAGTTAAGGCAGATGTATAGAGTTACAATACAGATCAGCCATGATCACACTGATTGGCACAATGGGCTGAAGGGACTGAATGGCCTACTCCAGTTCATAAACCCCTATGACATAGAATCGTACAATAGAACAGCACAGGAGGAGGTCTTGTGAATCATCGAGTCCGTGCCAGCTCTTCCAAAGAGAATCCGGTAAACCCACTCTTTCTCCATATCCCCATAATTTCTTTCCCCCTTAAGTATTTATCCAATTCCCTTTTGAAGGCTGCTACTGAATCTTTATCCATCATCCTCTTAGGCAATCTGTTCTAAGTTCCAAGCACTCAAAGTGTGAAAAGGTATTTCTGCATATCAACTCTGGTTCTTTTGCGTATCACCTTAAATCTTTGCTCTTTGGTTAATGACCCTACAGTCATTGGAAACAACTTCTCTTTATTTATTGTATCTAATTCTTGATGATTTTGAATGCCTCTATCAAATCTCCTCTTCACCTTCTCTTTAAGGAGAACAATCCCAGCATCTCCATTTCATCAGTGTAACTATAATCTCTTGTTACTGGAACCACATTAGTAAATTTCTTCTGTACTCTCTCCAAAACCTTCAGATCTTACTAAAGTTTGGTGCCCAGAACTAGACACAATACTCCAGCTGGGGCCAAACTAATGTTTCATAAAGGCTTAGCATTACTTTCTAACTTTTGTACTTTGTGCTTCTATTTATAAAGTCCAAAATCCCATTTGCTTTATTAGCTGCTTGTTAATCTCAAAGGTTTGTGCACAAACTCCTTCAGGTATTTTTGGAGAAATATACTTTATTTAGGAGATTGCAAAACATCTCAAAATGCCCATCACAAGAAGTGTAATCCTATTCAAGTTTTCCACATAGATCCTGAGGTGCTTCAATACAATCAATGAACATTACAGGTATTTCAACATGGTCATTACAGACAGTGCAATGGTATTTAAGTTATCTACATGTTGCACTCTGAGGTGCTTCAATGCAATTGTGATACTTGTAGTGTTCATTGCATACATTCAACGTGAGTCATGCAGCCTGAGGGGTCTATGCAATTTCCAGCCCCTCGGTGCACAATGGCAGAAAGGTCTTAGACAGCGACCTTTCCCCATTGCGCCGTTGCGGTGGCTGCCCCAAGCTTTGGTGCATCCTTCAGCACGCAGTCCTGGACATTGGAATGTGCCAGTCTGCAACACTTGGTCGGGGACAACTCTTTGCACTGGAAGACCAACAAGTTTCGGGCAGACCAAAGAGCATCTTTCACTGAGTTGATAATCCTCCAGCTGCAGTTGATGTTTGTCTCAGTGTATGTCCCTGGGAACAGCCCGTAGAGCACAGAGTCCTGTGTCACAGCACTGCTCAGGATGGACCTCCACAGAAACCACTGCATCTCTCTCCAGACCTTATTTGCAAAGGCACATTCCACAAAGAAGTGATCAATGGTCTCTTCCCCACCACAGCCACCTTGAGGGCAATGTGAGGAGGGGTTGAGACTCCTGGAGCATAGGAAGGATCTGACAGGGAGGGCCTTTCTCACCACCAGCCAAGTTATGTCTTGGTGCTTGTTGGAAAGTTCTGGCAATGAGGCATTCTGCCAAATAACTTTGACAGTCTGCTCAGGGAACCATCTGACAGAATCCACCATCTCCTTTTTTCCTGTGGGGCCTCTGGGACGATATGTGCCTGATAGACTTGTGGCCAAAGATGTTTCTCTGCATAAATTTTTCCACCAGGGACAAGTGGTATGGAACAGTCCAACTACTTGGAGTGTTCACGGCAGTGTGGCCAGACCCATCCTTTGCAACACCGGGTACAGGTAGAACCTCAGAACGCAGTGACACCTGGTGCTTGCATACAGAGGGTCTACGCACAGCTTGACGCAGCCACACACAAAGGTGGTCTCTGTTCTTGCACCTCCTTTTAAAATTGTACCATTCAGTATGTATTGTTTCTCCTCATTTTTCCTACCAAAATGTATCACCTTATACTGTACTTGCATTGTCCAATGTTCCCATCTAAATTAGATGGCATTGCTGTGCAGGACCCAAACCCACTATGAACTGATTTGAAAAACACTTGAAATTCATTCCACACAGGCCCTCAGAGTCAGCAGGAAGAGGAGAAAATGCAGTGGCTTTGATGCACTTTGCCTTTATTTGTAAATGTCTCACAACAAAGAATTTAATAAAAATGACAAATCCATCAGTTATCAGAATTAGGAGGGAGGTATTTAATTTCAGTTAGTAATATTTCAAAGCCTTGGTGGAATTGCCTTTGTGTGTCAAGAAATGAAATTTTAACAATTTGAAAACGCTGATGTTGTCAAAATCAAATGTGACACTCGGTACATCATTTCTCAAATACTTGACATTTAATTCATCCACTTTCCATCACAATCTTTTGAGATACCCACAATGTTTTGAGAGATTTTTTTTTAAAAGTTTTAATATGTTCACTCCATGTCCAAGTTAGGAATGTCTTGCCTTTCCTGAAAAGGAGCTGCTCAGACCAGGAACAACACAAATTTAATGCTTAACCTGTGCTGATTTAGCTGAGCACATACAGGGCAGCAGTCAGTGTGATACAATTAGTGTCACTGTACCTTCTAAGAATGGAAGATAAGTAAATCTGATACCTATTCAGTAAACCCTGCTAGATGAGAGGTTTAGGCTTGACTACAATTCCCATCTACAATCTACCATCCTGACGTCTACTGATACCATCTAGTTGAAGAAAAGAAACTGGGGGAGGGGCGGGGGGGGGGGGGGAATAAAGAAAGAGGCTACAGTAGCATAGCGATTCAGCTCTCTGGCTAATAATCCAGAGACATGAGTTGAAATCCCACCACTTCAGCTGGAAAATTTAAATTCAGTGAGCTAAATAAATCTGGATTTAAAAAGTTAGTATCATGAATGGTGACCATGAAACTACCAGATTGTCATTAAAACCCATCTGGTTCATTAATGTTTCTGGGAAGGAAATCTGCTGTCCTTATCTGCTCTGGCCTGTATTTGATTCATTTTGAAGCCAGATGGCAAAGTAGGAAACCAGACACCAATTTTTTTTTTTTATAAAATTCTAGATTTATTTACAAAATACAACAGTAACTTTGATCATACAATTAACATAATTAACATGTGACTCCAGACCCACAGCAATGTGGTCGACTCTGAAATGTTCTCTGACATTGTCTCGCTCGCCATTCTGTTGTATTCAAAAAGGCAGCACTTGCTCAAGGGCAATTAGGGATGGACAATAAATGCTGGCCTTGCCAGCAGTGATGCTTACATTCCATGAATGAATTTAAAAAAGCAAAAGCATCTAACCTCAGGATGTCCCAAAGTACTTTCCAGCCAATGAAGAACAATTAAAGTACAGCCACTGTTGTCACGTAAGTGAGGTACCAGAAATAGGTTGGCAGTTGTAAAATTGTGCCCCAAAAGGAGTCAATGGCTTTAGGAGAGAAATGGATAAAACTGTGAAGAAAAATATTTAGACAATATTTAAAGTCTTGTGTTTAAGTGTTTATTTCCTGTAAATATCACATTTACCTTCTCACAGTTCATGCGGCCTTCTCCTGCTTCTTAGGCAGCCCCTCGGGATTGAGAATGACTTGCTTTCACTCCGGTTCAGTGGGTTCTGAGATGGCTGAAAGGTCCAATGCGTGATCTGCTGACTCCACCACATGTGGGCCAGATGCTTAAAGGGTAGGGTAGATGAGTTGTTTGGAATTTTGTGCACTCTCTCCAACACCTCAACTTCGCCTCTCCAGATTCCTGATGAAATCTCTTGATGTTGCTCGGTGCCTTCCTGAATGAACCTTTTCCATTTGGTCAGTCACAAGCCAAGGACTCCAGTAAGCTGGTGGGTATTCTTGACCTCTTCAGTGATGCTTTGAGGACATCCCTAAAGTGTTTCTGCTGTCTTCCTGGGATTCTCCTGCTATGAATGAATTCTGAGTAGAACAGTTGCTTCGGGAATCTGGCGTCAGGTGTACGAATAATATGTCCTGCCCAGTAGAGCTGGTTTTGAGTGATTGGTAGGGAGGCGGTGACACAGTAGTATTGTCACTGGACTAGTATTCCAGAGAACCAAGGTAATGCTCTGGGGACCCAGGTTCAAATCCCACCACAGCAGATGGTGAACTTTGAATTCAATAAAAAAAATCTGGAATTAAAAATCTGATGATGACCATGAAGCCATTGCCGATTGTCATAAAACCCTGTCCGGTTCGCTAATGTCCTTTTTAAGGAAGGAAATCTTCCATCCTTACCTAGTCTGGCCTACATATGGCTCTAGACCCACCAGCAATATGGTTGACTCTTAATTGCCTTTGTTCAGAGGACATTTAGAGATGGGCAATAAGTGCCTAACCAATGATGCCCACATCCCATGAATGAATAATAAAAAAAAATTAGCCCTTCAATGCTGGGCATAATGACTTAGTAAAAGACACTGCTGTTGGACTGCTTTTCTTGCCACTGGATTTAGTGGATCTTGTGAAGACACCACTGGTGATACTTTTCCTGTGCTTAGAGGTGCCTGCTGTAACATATAGGAGTGTGGGGATCACTGCTGCCTGGTAAACCATGGCCTAAGTCTCAGGTTTGAGATCCTAGTCCTCAAATGCTCCTTTACTTAGTCGGCCGAGACTGTGTTGGCACACTGGAGATAACGATGGATTTTGGGGTTTATGTCTGCCTTTGTCGAGAGGAGGCTCCCAAGATATGGGAAATGGCCTGTATTTTTCAGGATTTTGCTGTTGATCTTAATCGAATCGGAAGAGATTTTGAGCTGTGGGACCTTCATTTTCTGAGTGCTTAATGAAAGGGCCATTGACTCATTTGCCTCAGAAACGACCTGGAGCTCAGTTTCTGAGTGAACACACCCACAAGCGTCACCTGCATACTGGAACTCAATATTGTAGTTGGAGTGATTTCATCACACATATTCATGCCTCACACCTATTCCGACTCAACATGAGCAACACCAAGGGAGATCTGTCAATATTTCAAACAGTATTATTGACTCAGTCACAATATTCTGTTTGAACTGGTTGCCTAGAAACTCAGGACTGTAGAACTGGCGAGGTCTGGGGAACAGCAGATATTGGGCTTCGGACATCATTGCCATGCAAATATCATTGCAGAAGATGCAAATGGGAAGGGTATCATGATTGCTTCAGGTGTGCGTAAAGGGTGTCTCTTGTTGGTCCTTACACGATAAGGATAATAGTACACTTCCTGTCCACCACTTTAATGACTTAAGAGACCGCCAAGTGCCTGAAATATGGGCAAAATACAACCCTATTTCTAGGCCAAAATCTTATTGTAATATTTTTGTTTTGCCACCACTGCTGACGTCACTGACTAAGTGTCACTACTCAATTAAATATTGCGTAGCAAATGCAATTTTCTCTAAGGCCTGTCAAATTTTAGTTTTCTTCCATTGAAACACAAGTTGTCACAACCTGATGCTGCCCAGTCTAAATCACAAGCAGATTGGGAATCACCCCAGTACCCACCAGGCTGGGTTTCTGCATGAGGCAGACGGTAGGCTATATCTGCACTATGACCAAGATGCCACTTTTCTTAAGATCTAGCTACAGATGAAAGACATGCCAGAGGACACTGGGTTCATTGACTTCGCTTTTCACAATTTCTTTGATCTTCTACCTTGCATGTTTGGACAAAACTGGAAAATTATGAAAAAAGACAGAAAACATAGCTCCTTTCTTCAAACCTGAGAGCTCATCCGGATTCCTTTTTGCTGTGCAATATTCCACAGAACAGCATAAGGTCATATTCTGCTCAAATTACTAACCCACCCTCTTGCATCACTTCTTACAGTATAGTTTGGCTCCTCTTCAAACTAGTTCTATCCTCACAAATTCTGTGATTAAATACTTTTTTTTCAAATGGCTTCATTCAAAATGAAATTGCTTAACTTGCTTAAAACTACCCCAATGCTGGCACGTATTTTATCCTATTTTGCTTGGTTACTACAGAACAGGGCTGTTGGGCTGGAACAAAGCAGTGATCCTAGACATAACAGGTGTAGCTGGGAACAAAATTGGAGATGGGCAACAGCTTTCAAACTAGGACCTAAAGTTGGGAGCACCCCAGGTTAAAATGATTGCAAGCAAGATGAAGTAACCGAGACGATGCAAATCCAGGTTGGTAATATGGAACATTCAAATCGCATTGCGTAAAATCAGGCTTTGGAAGATACAAGGGGCATCAGACATGGCTGTTGACCTATATCAGTACCTGAAGATCCTGGCACTTTCAGCTTCAATGCAGAGCTTTGAGACCACACTGAAAATTGAGAAGGAATCTTTGACCTTCTCACCTTTCTTCATTGATGACAAAGTGCCAACGCAGGTTGAGATGAGTGAGCATTAGACATGTGCTCACACAGTTTTCCTTTTTTAAAAAAAGAAAAAAAACTTGCATTTAAATAGTGGCTGGAATGTTCCAGCACCCCCGCAGTGGGTACCCCGTGACAGGCCAGAGAGCCATTGAAATCTCCATTCTCATTGATGGGACTGGAAGGTCCCACCAGTGTAAGGGGCTGGAAAATTCTGGCCAATGTTTCATGACATCATTCCACCCCCCCCCCCCCCCACCCTGAAGCGCTTTCATGAGGTGCAGTAACTGTGGTATTGCAAGAAATATGTCACTTATAACTCCCAGATTTGCAGTGGTTTGTTCAGTCACTGAAGCCAAAATTGTGTCGATTTCTGGTATAAAGACAAAATGGTCACAGGGAGAGAGGAATGGAATGCGCTGTCTGACAATGGAAACCAATTCAATAGTAGATTCTGTAAAGTGTTAGTAGTTAAATTAATTAGACAATTATGTTAATGATGTAGCCATGACATAACTCAGGTAACCAAGAAACTCCAAGGGAGCAAGGCACAGAACAGTCTGTATCCAGAGAACAATGCACTTACAATGAGGTCTTGGATATAAATAGTTCTAAATATTTAGTTTCAAGAAAAACTAAATACTGACTATCTGCAAGTCACTCATTGAGCCAGAAGACAGCACAAGTAAAGGGCCAAATCATGGTGGCAGCCCTGGAGGCCGCAGTTTAAGAAAACTGAGATCACAGTTTGGTAGCCCATAGATGAAGACCTAGGAACAGCTCAATATCACGAAGAACAACAAAAATCAGATGTACCTTTGGTAGGAGACAGGGAGAAAAATAATCACTGACTACAGACATTGAACAGCCCAGTGCCCCTTCCACAGCCCTTCCAACGCATTGAGGGTCCGCAGCAAGGAAAACGGTGGGAGTTCTGGTGCCAACAGCTTGTTACCAAACAGCTTCAGGTTTACGAGAGAAGGCTGAGCAGTTTGCAAGGCAGGTGGAACTGTAAAAGCAAAATTGGTGTGTACTTCAGGGAGATGTTGAGTCTCGGGTCAATCCAGCACATGGGCCCGAAGTCGGGAACCCCACCCACCAAAAATCCTGCAGAAGAAACCTCGCCAAAACTGCCAAAGGGGCAAGAAGAATCCTTCAAACTAATTTTAAAATGTTCCAGATGTGGTGCCAAAAAGCAGCCTCACCATGACGGACGCCCAACAGAGATAGCCAAATGCTTTCTCTGTGGCAAGACTGGAAATTTTAAATATACTCTGGGTGAGGTACTTCAATGTCCATCACCAAAAGTGGCACCGTTGCGCCAGTACTGACCGAGCTGGCTGGATCCTAAAGGACATTGCTACTAGACTGGGTCTGCAGCAAGTGGTGAGGGAACCAACAATAGGGGAAAAACATACTTGATCTCATCCTCACTAGCCTGCCTGCCGCAGATGTCTGTCCATGACAGTATCGGTAGGAGTGAACACCGCACAGTTGTTGTGGAGGCAAAGTCCAATTGAGGATACCCTCCATTGGGTTGTGTGGCACCATCACCAGGCTAAATGGGATAGATTTTGAACAGATCTAGCAATTCATGACTGGGAATCCTTGAGGCGCTGTGGGCCATATGCAACAGCAGAATTGTACTCGAACACAATCTGTAACCTCGTGGCCTGGCATATCCCCCACACTACCATTACCATCAAGCCAGGGATCAACCCTGGTTCAATGAAGAGTGCAGGAGGGCATGCCAGGAGTAGCACTAGGCATACCTAAAAATGAAGTGTCAACCTGGTGAAGCTATACACAGCTGCAAGTGATAGACAGAGCTAAGTGATCTCAGAACCAATGGATCAGATCTAACCCCTACAGTCCTGCCACGTCCAGTCATGAATGGTGGTGGATAATTAAGCAACTCACTGGAGGAAGAGGCTCCACAAATATCCCCATCCTCAGTGATGGGGGAGCCCACACATCAGTGTAAAAAGATAAGGCTGAAGCATTTGCTGCAATCTTCAGCCAGAAATGCCGAGTGGATGATCCATCTCGGCCTCCTCCGGAGGTCCCTAGCATCACAGATGCCAGCCTTCAGCCAATTCAATTCAGTCCACGTGATATCAAGAAATAGCTGAAGGCACTGGATTGTGCAAAGGCTATGGGGCCTGACAATATTCCGGCAATAGTATTGAAGACTTGTGCTCTGGAACCTGCCACACCCCTAGCCAAGCTGTTCCAGTACAGCTACAACACTGGCATCTACCCGGATATGTAGAAAATTGCCCAGGTGTGTCAAGTACACAAAACAGGACAGATCCAACCCGGCCAATTACTGTCCCATCAGTCTACTCTCCGTCATCAATAAAGTAATGGAAGGGGTCATCAACAGTGCTATCAAGCGGCACTTGCTTAGCAATAACCTGCTCACTTTTGGGTTCTGCCAGGGCTATTCATCTCCTGACCTCATTACAGCCTTGGTTCAAACATGGACAAAAGAGCTGAACTCCCGAGGTGAGAGTGACTGCCCTTGACACCAAGGGCACATTTGAACAAGTGTGGCATTAAGGAGCCCTAGCAAAATTTAGAGTCAATGGGAATCGGGGAAAACTATCCACTGGTTGGATACCTAGCACAAAGGAAGATGGTTTTGGCTGTTGGAGGTCAGTCATCTCAGCTCCAGAACATCACTGCAGGAGTTCTTCAGTGTAGTGTCCTCGACCCAACCATCTTCAGTTGCTTCATCAATGACCTTCCTTTCATCATAACGACAGAAATGGGGATGTTCGCTAATGATTACACAGTGTTTAGCACCATTCACGACTCCTCAGATACTGAAGTAGTCCATGCCTAAATGCAGCAAGACTTGAACAATATCCAGGCTTGGGCTGACAAGTGGCAAGTAACATTCTTGTGTGGTGTGAGAGAATCTAACTATCACCCCATTACGTTCAACGACATTACCATCACTGAATCCCCACTATCAACGTCCTGGGGGTTACCATTGACCAGAAACTGAACTGGACCAGCCAGGTCAGAGGCTAGGAACCGTGAGACGAATAACTCACCACCTGACTCCCCAAAGCCTGTCCACCATCTCCCAAGGCACAAGTGAAGAGTGTGATGGAATATTCCCTACTTGCCTGGAATGCAGCTCCAACAACGCTCAAGAAGCTTGACACCATTCAGGACAAAGCAGTGCACTTGATTGGCACAACATCCACAAATATTCACTCCCTCCACCACTGACACACAGTAGCAGCAGTGTGTACCATCTACAAGATGCACTGCAGGAATTCACCAAGGCTCCTTTAGCAGCTTCCAAAGCCACTACCATCTAGAAGGACAAGGGCAGCAGATAGGTGGAAAAACCACCACCTGGAAGTTCCCCTCTAAGTCATTCACCATCCTGACTTGGAAATATATCACCGATCCTTCACTGTCACTGGGTCAAAATCCTGGAACTCCCTTCCTGACAGCACTGTGAGTGTACCTACACAACATGGACTGCAGCGGTTCAAGAAAGCAGCTCACCACCACCTTCTCATGAGCAACTAGGGATGGATAATAAATGCTGGCCCAACTATCGAAGCCCACATCCTGTGAATGAATTTTTTTAAAAAATTGTGTAGATCTAAAGCACAATTTAAGGGGAGGAAGCTGGTTCCAGCTTCTATCTTCCATTTTGAAGTCCAGGAGATTGGAAATACAACACTCCAACCTGACGATTTCCTAGGAGAAATCAAAGATCCCAATAAGCAGTACTGGTCTGTAGAGCTGGAAGTCCAAGCTTACAGAACAGAGTTTAAACTGGACACCAGGGCTGGGGGGTCACGGTCTTACTGGACAAGTTGAACTGGGTTCAGGCCTGGCTTAATGAAGTAGAAATCCAGCCATCTAAAATAAATCTACAGAAGCTGGGGGCGCAGAACTTAAAGTGAAGGATCATTTCACTCCAGTTTTAGACATGAAGATAAAGAAATTAGTGAAACTCTTTACATCTCACAGAACCAGTAAACTTCTCTACTCAGCAAGGCAGTGTTTTCAGTGATTAGTCTTCTATAAAAGATCAAAAAAGTAACAATAGATGACAGAGGTGCAATAATCAGGGATGAATTTCCACATTTGTTCCCAAGACTGGGAAAGCTCAACATTGCAGCAGAAATTGAAGTCGACTCATTACACAGTGAGCCTGTCTTTATTGAGAAAAACACCATCCATTGGACCACAGGAAGAGTTGCAGATCTTTCACTTCCCTTTGTAGATAGGGTAGATGAGGCAGAAACAGGATGCACCAACAATGATGGTAATCATCGGCTAGATGAGGTTCTAGATCTTAGCTTGCTCTTTTGGGGCAAAGTTCAAGAGAATGAAGCCACCACAGAGGTAAATGATCTGTTGGAAGAAGAGGTCCTAGATCTTACTGCACTCTTTGACTCCACTGCCAATGATTGTGAAGTCTTTGTTGTCTCTTTTGAGGAGAATCATCCTTTTGTTGAAGGTAATAAAGCGGTGAATTCGTCTACTTATTCCATTGAGCCTATCAATGACATGCATCAACAATTGCAAGCAGCCTGAAAAAAGCCTTCCAAGGAGAATGAGACACTTGCTTCCAAATTGGATCAAACTATGAGTGTAAGTGCAGAGTTTATTAATTTGTACAAATGTAAACTGCAGCTCACATTTGGACCTCACCTATAAGCCATGGACGCGTTCAAGCCTTCTTTCAGTGAAGAAGCAGAGGCCCAAACTGCAGAACTTCTATAGCTTTTTAAAAATCATTCATGGGATATGGTCGTCGCTGGCTAGGCCACCATTAATTGCCCATCCCTAATTGCCCTTGAGAAGGTGGCGGTTAGCTGCCTTCTTAAACTGCTGCAGTCCATATGGTGTAGGTACACCCACAGTGCTGTTAGGAAGTGAGTTCCAGGATTTTGACCCAGCGACAGTGAAGGAATGATGATATTTTTCCAAGTCAGGGTGGTGAGTGACAGTGGTCCAGGTGGTGGTGTTCCCATGTGTCTGCAGTCCTTGTCCTTCTAGATGGTGGGTTTGGAAGGTGCTGTCTAAGGAGCCTTGGTGAATTTCTGCAGTGCATCTTGTAGATGATACACACTGCTGCTACTCCTCGTTGGTGGTGGGGGGAATAGAAATGAATGTTTGTGGATGTGGTGCCAATCAAGCGGGGCTGCTTTGTCCTGGATGTTGTCAAGCCTCTTGAGTGTTATGGGAGCTGCACTCATCCAGGCAAAGGGAGAGTATTCCATCACACTCCTGACTTGTGCCTTGTAGATGGTGGACAGGCTTTGGTGAGTCAGGATGTGAGTTACTTGCTGCAGGAAAAACTCAAAATTGGACATCAAATGGAGCTTGAGCATATTGAAATCAAGCAAGATTAGAAAAGTCTAACTATCTGAAAGAAAATGCTGAGCTAAAAGCCCAGCCATTAGCAGTCACGCAGCACCATCAAGCCACAGGGAAGGATTCATACATTAGAAATGGTGCAACAAATATAAGTGAACATATTGCAATACAGGGGTGTATAAATGCTGTACTGCATCTAAGGGAATTACTACACCATCAGACAACAGTGTTGGCCACAAAGCAACTACCTGAAGAAGTACTGACACTAGCTGTATTTTCTATTACTACTGAGACTCTTGTAGCAACAGCCGCCGATGCTAGTATTAAACTTTCAGATCTTTGGCAGACCAGAGTGCTACAGGAAATTTCTATGGATCCCAGTTCTGGAGTTTATTCCATTGTTGATGATGGTGCAATCCTACTTTCCTCTGCTGGCCCTGAAACCCCATTGTCTGCAGTGGAGCAGCCTCAGGCTGAAGCAAATGTGGAAATGATACCACTACTACACAAAATGAAATCCCTGCCCCAAGAGTAGTAGAGAATTCCTCTTTTCCTAGTATCCTGTAGTGTCTTCGGGATGATCTTCGTTTTTTTTGTCTACCAGATTCATCTATGACTTAGTGTGCAACACAGAAGATAGCAGAGAGAACTTCAATTCATTGTCTCCCTTTGAGTCCTGAAGGGCTCTCTTCAATCAGTTTTTCCTCTATTTTGATTTTCACTGCCTTAACATCCAGGTCATCGTAAGGATCATGACTCAGAAGCCAGCTGTCGTGAGAAGCTGCTATCCCACTCCACCAACCACCTTCTAAGGAGAAGACATGGGAACACATATATCCTATATGTCCTCCAAGACAGCTGAGAACACGGAGTTGACACCTTTGGTGAAAGTGGCTTGAAGGAGGAAGAAGGTAGGATTTGGATGGAAATTGTAAACAGTACAAGAGGTTAACAGACAATGGGAATATAATGTTTAACAAAATAATGTAATAGTTTTGAGATTCGGCTTGGGGGAGATGTAGAATAAAGAGTTAATGCATATGTTAGACAATGATGTAAGCATGACATCAGGGTTAGATGACCAAGAGACTCCAAGACAGCAAGACACAGAACCGCCTTGTGTCCAGAGAACAATATACTTACCATGAGATCTTGGGTATAAATAGTTTCAAGAAAAACTAAATACTGACAATCTGCAAGTCACTCAAAGAGCAAGTGAAACCTTATCGAGCCAGAAGAAATCACAAGTATAGGGCAACAAGCCAACCCAACTAGCAACAGGGGATTGGATACATACTTGAAAAGGAAAAATTTGTAGAGCGATGAGGAAAAGCAAATGGAGTGTGACCAATCAAATAGATAGCACAGACATGATTGACCAAATAACATCTTTCTGTGCTGTAAGATTCTAACTGCCGGTTAGACTCTATTGGATTTCCAGCTTTGGACAACTTAAAGCTGTGGACCCATATCTACAGTCATAGGCGTAATATCCTTTCCTTCTTTTCATGAAGTTCAAAGAACTAAAATCATCTTTCTTACTTTATTTGATAAGATGTCACATCAAAGGTTATTATGAAAAATAAAAGCTCATGGTATAGGGGGTAACATATTGGCATGGATAAGAGATTGGCTAGCTCACAGGAAACAAAGGCATAATTGAATCTTTTACTAGTTGGCAGGATGTAACAAGTGGTGTGCTACAAGGATCAGTGCTGGGGCCTCAACTTTTTACAATTTATATAAATGACTTGGATGAAGGGACTGAAGGTATGGTTGCTAAATTTGCTGATGAGACAAAGATAGGTAGGATACTAATATGTGAAGAAATCACAAGGAGGCTACAAAGGGATATAGATAGGTTAAGTAAGTAAGCAAAGACCTGGTAAATGGAGTATAATGTGGGAAGCTGTATAATTGAATAAAAAAGTATATTATCTAAATGGTGAGACATTGCAGAGCTTTGAAATGCAAAGGGATCTGGGGTCCTCGTATATGAATCGCAAAAGACCAGTGTGCAAGTACAGCAAATAATTGGGAAAGCTAATAGAACGTTATAATTTATTGTGAGGGTAATTGAATATAAAAGTAGGGAGGTTAAGCTTCAGTTATACAGGACATTGGTGTGACCCCATCTGGAATACTCTGTACAGTATTGGTCTTATATAAGGAAGCATGTAACTGCATTGGAAGCAGTTCAGAGAAGGTTTACCAGACTAATACCTGGAATGAGTGGGCTGTCTAATGAGGACAAGCAAGGCTTGTATCCGCTGGAGATTAGAGTAAGAGGCAACTTGATTAAAACACAAGATCCTGTGGGGTCTTGACAGGGTCAATGTGGAGAGGAGGTTTCCTGTTGTGGGAGAAACTAATACTAGAGGCCACTGTTTAAAAATAAGGGATTGCCCATTTAGGACAGAAGTGAGGAGAATTTTTTTCTGAGGTTTGTGAGTGTTTGGAACTCTTCCTCAAAAGATGGTGGAAGCAGAATCTTTGAATATTTTTAAGGCAGAGATAGATTCTAGATAAGCAAGAGGATGAAAGGTTATCAAGGTAGGCAGGAATATGGAGTTTAGGTCACAATCAGATCAGCCATGATCTTACTGAGTGGCGGAGCAGGCTTGAAGTGCCGAGTGGCCTACTCCTGCTCTTAATTCGTATGTTCATATGTACTTTCCTCTCGATACTTTCTCCTTTGTGTATGACTTTTTGCAAGATCATTTATAAATTATGAAGAGCAGAATTTCTAGGATCCTGGGGTTGTTATCTGGTCACAGCTTTCCAATTAAAACTGCTACCATTGATCGTAATTTTTTGTTTTCTACAACAGGGTTCAATTGTAATACATTTTACAACATTCTCCTTTTATCCCAAAAGTATTACCTTGGCCGGAGGCCTCTTGTGAGGCTTCTTATCAAACACCTCCTATTATTGATTAAAAACAACCCTTACACTGCATTCTCATTTTCTGTTACATCTTCAAAAAATCCATTGTTAGGCATGACCTGACTTTCAAAGTGCTATTGACTTGGAGTCAATACTTTTTACCCTTTTTACATGGTCTCAACCTGTTTCCTGTGACATTCTGATGTTTTTTTTTTCTTGTTAATCTAATAAATCTTACCCCAGGATCAGGTTTTTGACCTTTGTTTAAAAAAAAAAATTGAGTAACAACAACAACTTGTATTTATATAGTACATTTAACAGCAACTTGTATTTTATACAGCACCTTTCATAAGATCATAGGAAATAGGAGAAGGTGTGGGCCACTTAGATCCTCAAGCCTGCTCTGCCATTCAATAAAATTATGGCTGAATTGATTGTGGCCTTAACTCCACTTTCCTGCTGCTTCCCCATTAACCCTCGAGTCTCTGGTAGCTCAAAAATTTCTAACTCAGCCTTTAATATTTTCAATGACCCAGCCTCCACTTCTCTCTGTGAAAGAGGATTCAAAAGATTAACAACCCTCCAAGAGAAGAAGTTCTACATTTCCCCACAAGGAGCAACATCCTCTCAGCATCTAACTTGTCAAGTCCCCTTTAAAATGTTAAATGTTTCAGTAAAATCACTTCTCATTCTTCTAAACTTCATTGAGTATTGGGTAGACCTGCTCAATCTTTCCTCATAAGACAACCCTTCATCCCGATAATCAGAGCCTAATGAACCTTCTCTGAACTGTTCCAACGTGTGTATATCCCTCCTTCGGTTAAAAAGACCAAAACTGTACAGACTACGCATGGTGCAGTCTTATTAATGCCCTGTATCTAGTGAAACATCCCAAGGTGCTTCACAGGGATGTTATCAAACAAAACTTGGCACTGAACCACATATGGAAACCATGGGTAGATGATAAAAAACTTGGTCAAAGAGGTGAATTTAAAGGAACACTTAAAGGAAGAGAAGTGGCAGAGAGGTTTAAGGAGGGAATTTCAAAGCTTAAGTGTCCAGCCAGTTGAAGGCACAGCCAGTGCTGGAATGATGAAAACCAGGGATATTCAAGAGGCCAGAATTGGAGGGATGCAGAGTTGTCCAGGAGTTGTAGGGTTGTAAGAGGGGGAGAGGTGAGCCCAGGGAGGAATTTGAAAGCAAGGATAAGAATTTTAAAATTAGTGTTACCAAATCAGGAACCAATATCATTCAACGAGCAAAGGGATATTGGGTGAAAGGGATAGTGTGAGTTAGAATACGTGCTGCGGAGTTTTGGATGAGCTCATGTTTATGGAGGGTGCAAGGTAGAGGACAGCCAGATGAGCCTGGAACAAAATGAACAATCTTACAGTGTTGTGTACTAATCATGTCCTATACAGGAAAATTCCAGACACAGTTCCCAACTTCTCTCCTCATTTCCCTAATTATTCTTGGAAGTGTTCCATCTCGACCACCGACTTGCAAATATTCAAGTCAGATTCATCTTCTGTTGTAATCTGAGGTAATACACCTTTAAGAGAATGTGAGCAGATTGACCATGTGACTAAGACCCAATAGCTGTGTAGCACGTGCTTCAATGTTAATGTTAGTCTAGAGTAGGGTCTGGTTGGAGAAGTACACATCATGTTTATGCTCTGCCTGTGTAAATAAATAGTATATGCTTTGCCATATTGGTTTCTGCATCTGCAGTATATTGTTGTCAACTTACCCGCCCACAGATAAGTGTGCAATTGGTTCGCAAACAAAGCAACAAGGAAAAACACGACCAGTCAACGACACCAAGGAAAACCGCGAAAACTCAACTGAGTGCATCAGCCATGCCTGCAGGCCAATTGTAAGTACAGCCCTCATCGAAGTTATCTCCCCCGAGTATGCCAAGATTTGGCTGCATCAAACTTTTTGATCAGACCACCAATGACTGGTCACATTATATTGAACACCTCACGTTTTTTTTGGCACTTTTTGGCCAATAACATATCGGGGGAGGAGCAGAGGCGAGCATGTGGCAGTAAAACGTACAGCCGAATTCATAGTCTAACGGCACCCGACGCCCCAGATTCCAAGGGCTTTGAGCTAGTGAATCTTGTGAAAAGCCACTTTCAGCCGGAACTCTCGGTAACAACGCAGCATTTTAAATTCAATTTGAGGTGTTGCGCCCCTGGAGAGACAGTCGCTTGTTACGTAGCAGCCTTAAAACAACTAACAGAGCACAGAGTTCGGGATGTTGATTAATGACATGTTAATGGACAGATTAGTATGTGGGGTTAATGAAGATGCCATTCAAAAAAGGTTGTTGTCAGAAACAAATTTAGACTTCGGAGTTGGCGCTCGTAATGGAAAGCGCAGGGATTCAGAAACAGTCAAGGGAGCACAAAATGGCACCATCCTTCATATTGGGAGGGAGGCAACCATTAGTTAGAAATGGCGCAGAAGAGCAGGGCTCTGTGGAAAGGCAGGAAACAGCCACTGTTAACAGGCCAGCAAAAATCAATGGTCTAATGGATAAAACCGACATTAATAATGGCAGAAATGGAACCAGGCAGCCTGCAAATGAATGACAATTTAAAAGAACCGAGTGTTTCTACTGCCATTGCAATGGACACAATTATGCGATATTGCAAAGACAGATTGAGAAATTTCAAACAAAAGGACAGAAGTTGTAAAGTTCATATAATGGAGGAACCAGAAGAAACAGTCAGACAGTTACTCGCTACACAACTTTAAAAATAGGTAAATTGGAGCCAATCTATGTGCCAATGGAAATCAACGGAAAACCCATCCGAATGGAGGTGGATAAAGGGACATCCATGACAGTTATAGGGGAACACATGTCTAAGTATATGCATAGAGGAGGTCACTCACCAGAGCTGGAAAATCCAGATATTAGATTCAAGACGTATACTGGCCAAGACGTATACTGGCGAAGACATACAAGTGAAAGGTATAGGCAAGGATCTAGTACAATATAGAAGCCATTCTGCTAATCTACCCCTGATAATGGTAGCAGGGGAGGGCCCAACTCTACTTGACTGAATTGGCTTAAGGAAATTAAATTAGAGTGGGCTGAGATTTTTCAACTCAATGAAAGGTCTGCAAGAATTATTACAAAAATATGCCTCTGTGTTCAGGGAATGTCTTGGGAAGATCCAGGGCCTGCAAGTTAAAATCCACTTGGGTCCTGGGGCAACCCCCAGATATTTGAAGGCAGGGCCAGTCCCCTGTGCATTACGAGGAAAGATTGGGAGTCTTACAGCCTGTGCAATTTTCCGAATAGGCAATGCCCATAGTTCTAGTACTAAAGCCTAACCAGAGTGTGTGAATATGCAGGGACTACAAGTTGACCATTAACAAAGTGGCCAGACTTGACAGGCATCCTATACCAAAAACTGATGAATTGTACTCCAAGTTGGCAGGGGGAACCGTACATATGAACCATGACATGAGCCACGCTTACCAGCAAGTCGCGATAGTAAAGGCCTCTGGAATTTTGTGACTATAACACACACACGGGGTTATACCAGTATACCAGATTACCCTTTGGAGTCTCTCCACCTTGTGCAATTTTCCAATGGATGATGGAAAATTTGCTTCAAGGTCTAAACCCTGTGGTGGTTTATCACGGTGATGTCCTAGTAACAGGACTAAATGATGAACACCTGGCTAACTTGGAAGAGGTATTGAAGCATTTCTCACAAGCTGGAGTACGTCTGAAAAGGGAAGCGTGTATCTTCCAAGCAAAAGAAGTGATTTACCCGGGTCATAGGGTCGACTCGCAGGGCCTTCACCCAGTAGAAGACAAGGTGAGAGCTATACATGAGGCACCAGCCCCAAAAAAAGCCACAGAACTCAAGTCCTTCTTGGGAATGATTAACTATTATGGTCGTTTTGTCCCAAATTTGTCAACAGTACTGGCTCCATTATATGGGTTACTCAAGAGAAACCACAGGTGGACTTGGCAAGCTCCACAACAAAAAGCTTTTACAGCAGTAAAGTAGTTGCTACATTCATCGGCCCTGTTGATACATTTCGACCCAAAGGAAGCATTGATTTTAACCTGCAATGCATCCCCTAACAGAGTAGGGGCAATACTCTCCCACCGGATGGGGATGGCTCCAAACGGCTCATTGGCTGCATCTCAAGAACAAAGTCTGGCAGAATGAAGATACTCACAAATAGAGAAAGAAGGCTTATCCATTGCATTTGGGGTTAAGAAATTCCACCAATACATCCATGGTCGCCACTTCACCACTGTATTAGATCACAAGCCACTACCAGATTTGTTTGGGGAAGATAAGGCAATACCCCCAATTGTCTCATTACACATCCAAAGGTGGGCACTGATTCAAGCTGCTTGTGAATATACTTTTATCCACCGGCCGGGAAGCCAGATTGCCAAAGCTGACGCACTGAGCCGATTGCTGTTCTTTAGAGGTAGAGGTAATGTGAATGTCCCCATCCCTCAAGAACTTGTCTTGTTATTAAATTAATTTCTGGATTCAATGCCAAACAGATCAGAGAATGGACACACCGTGATCCAGTGTTGTCTCACATCAGGGAACAAGTCCTAAAGGGACAGTCTAATGAGCCAAAGTCAGACAAAATAAAGCCCTATTTTAACAGATACAAGCTCACCTGCCAGGATGGCATCTTACTGTGGGGAGAGAGAGTTATCGTGCCTCCGAGATGAAGACCACCATTATTGACAGAATTGCATAGTGCTCACCCTGACATCTCTAGAATGAAAATGTTGGTGCACAGCTACATATGGTGGCCAGGGATGGACACTAAAATCAAAAACATGGTCAAGAGCTGCATGCAGCGCCAACAGGTGCAGAAATTGCCTCCTTTTGCTCCAGTGCATCCTTGGGAATGGCCAGGGAGGCCATGGACCTGCCTCCATGTTAACTATGTGAAGTCTTTTTTTTTTGAGCACAATGCTTATAGACACTCATTCTAAGTGGATGGATGTATATGAGGCCCAGAAAAATGAACACAATTACTACAGCTGTGAAAGAAATGTCACTATAGGAAAAGCAGTTTTTGCAAAGAACTTTGGAGATGGGCCCAAATGGCTATCAAGTGAAGTCAGTGCAGTAACAGGACCCCTGTCCTACCACATGTCAGTTGAAGGTCAGATAATCAGGAGACATGTAGATCACCTCATGAACTGCACCAAGCATTCCCGTTAGAGTGTACACCACAGGTAGAAGGAACTCCTCTTGCTTTGGAAGTACCTGTAGGATCCGTTGAGCCTGAGAGAGTCGAGGAGGCAAACTTACAGATTCCTACTGGAGAGCCTAGTGGACAGAACTCCTGAGAGGGAGGCCTGAGATAAACCAGCCAAAGTCGTAGAATGACAGCAGCCGACACATTTGAAAAAGCCTCCTGCAACACTCAATTTGTAAATAAGTTTATTTATGTAAATAATTAATATATTGTAAATTGTACTTTCAAGTAAAGGGGGAGGGATGGGGTAATCTGAGATGCAATACACCTTTAGGAGAATGTGAGCAGATTGACAACTTAACTGTACAACCCAATAGCTGTGTAGTGCAGGCTTTAATGTTAATCTAGAGCAGGGTCTGGTTGGAGAAACACACATCATGTTAGTGCTCTGCTGTCTGTGTAAATAAATATTGGTCTCTGAATCTGCAGTATATTGTTGTCAACTCACCTACCGACAGATAAATGTGTAACCAGTTTGCAAGCACAGAGACCCCACAGTGGAACATAACACCAACCATTCTCATGACTTTTAGAAAGACTGAGGCACTATTTTGTATTTCAGAAAAAGCATATAAAATTTCCACAGCAATGTTCCCCTCCACCGTTAATCCTGTGACACTGTTGGACGTAGCGTTGCCAACTCTGCTCACAGTATTCATTCATGGAGGTTTCATGACATGACCTTCAGCCTCCAACAAAACTGTCCCCAACTCTCGCTATTGGTCATCCATCCTGCAGAAGCCCAGTCTTCCCAACCCAACTGGCAAGTGAAAAAACTTTTCGTTACCTAATTGGATGATTCTTGACTGTCAGTCAAACAACCTTTTATCCCATCTCCAATATTTTTCATAGAATCATAGAACTGTTACAGCACAGAAGGAACAAAACAAAAACAGAATTACCTGGAAAAACTCAGCAGGTCTGGCAGCATCGGGGGAGAAGAAAAGAGTTGACGTTTCGAGTCCTCATGACCCTTCGACAGAACTTGAGTTCGAGTTCAAGAAAGAGTTGAAATATAAGCTGGTTTAAGGTGTGTGTGTGGGGGGGCAGAGAGATAGAGAGACAGAGAGGTGGAGGGGGGTGGTGTGGTTGTAGGGACAAACAAGCAGTGATAGAAGCAGATCATCAAAAGATGTCAACGACAATAGTACAATAGAACGCATAGGTGTTAAAGTTGGTGATATTATCTAAACGAATGTGCTAATTAAGAATGGATGGTAGGGCACTCAAGGTATAGCTCTAGTGGGGTTTTTTAAAGTTTTTTTTTATAATGGAAATAGGTGGGAAAAGGAAAATCTATATAATTTATTGGGAAAAAAAAAAGGAAGGGGGAAACAGAAAGGGGGTGGGGATGGGGGAGGGAGCTCACGATCTAAAGTTGTTGAATTCAATATTCAGTCCGGATGGCTGTAAAGTCCCTAGTCGGAAGATGAGGTGTTGTTCCTCCAGTTTGCGTTGGGCTTCACTGGAACAATGCAGCAAGCCAAGGACAGACATGTGGGCAAGAGAGCAGGGTGGAGTGTTAAAATGGCAAGCGACAGGGAGGTTTGGGTCATTCTTGCGGACAGACCGCAGGTGTTCTGCAAAGCGGTCGCCCAGTTTACGTTTGGTCTCTCCAATGTAGAGGAGACCACATTGGGAGCAACGAATGCAGTAGACTAAGTTGGGGGGAATGCAAGTGAAATGCTGCTTCACTTGAAAGGAGTGTTTGGGTCCTTGGACGGTGAGGAGAGAGAAGAAGTGAAGGGGCAGGTGTTGCATCTTTTGCGTGGGCATGGGGTGGTGCCATGGTGGGGGTTGAGGAGTAGGGGGTGATGGAGGAGTGGACCAGGGTGTCCCTACGGAATGCCGATATGGGGGGTGAAGGGAAGATGTGTTTGGTGGTGGCATCATGCTGGAGTTGGCGGAAATGGCGGAGGATGATCCTTTGAATGCGGAGGCTGGTGGGGTGATAAGTGAGGACAAGGGGGACCCTATCATGTTTCTGGGAGGGAGGAGAAGGCGTGAGGGCGGATGCGCGGGAGATGGGCCGGACACGGTTGAGGGCCCTGTCAACGACCGTGGGTGGAAAACCTCGGTTAAGGAAGAAGGAGGACATGTCAGAGGAACTGTTTTTGAATGTAGCATCATCGGAACAGATGCGATGGAGGCGAAGGAACTGAGAGAATGGGATGGAGTCCTTACAGGAAGCGGGGTGTGAGGAGCTGTAGTGGAGATAACTGTGGGAGTCGGTGGGTTTGTAATGGATATTGGTGGACAGTCTATCACCAGAGATTGAGACAGAGAGGTCAAGGAAGGGAAGTGTCAGAGATGGACCACGTGAAAATGATGGAGGGGTGGAGATTGGAAGCAAAATTAATAAATTTTTCCAAGTCCCGACGAGAGCATGAAGCGGCACCGAAGTAATCATCGATGTACCGGAGAAAGAGTTGTGGCAGGGGGCCGGAGTAGGACTGCAACAAGGAATGCTCCACATACCCCATAAAGAGACAGGCATAGCTGGGGCCCATGCGGGTATCCATAGCCACACCTTTTATTTGGAGGAAGTGAGAGGAGTTGAAGGAGAAATTGTTCAGCGTGAGAACAAGTTCAGCCAGACGGAGGAGAGTAGTGGTGGATGGGGATTGTTCGGGCCTCTGTTTGAGGAAGAAGCTAAGGGCCCTCAGACCATCCTGGTGGGGGATGGAGGTGTAGAGGGATTGGACGTCCATGGTGAAGAGGAAGCAGTTGGGGCCAGGGAACTGGAAATTGTTGATGTGACGTAAGGTGTCAGAGGAATCACGGATGTAGGTGGGAAGGGACTGGACAAGGGGAGAGAGAAGGGAGTCAAGATAATGAGAAATGAGTTCTGTGGGGCAGGAGCAAGCTGAGACGATCGGTCTACCGGGGCAGTTCTGTTTGTGGATTTTGGGTAGGAGATAGAAGCGGGCCGTCCAAGGCTGGGCAACTATCAGGTTGGACTGTCCGCAAGAATGACCCAAACCTCCCTGTCGCTTGCCATTTTAACACTCCACCCTGCTCTCTTGCCCACATGTCTGTCCTTGGCTTGCTGCATTGTTCCAGTGAAGCCCAACGCAAACTGGAGGAACAACACCTCATCTTCCGACTAGGGACTTTACAGCCATCCGGACTGAATATTGAATTCAACAACTTTAGGTCGTGAGCTCCCTCCCCCATCCCCACTCCCTTTCTGTTTCCCCCTTCCTTTTTTTTTCCAATAAATTATAAAGATTTTCCTTTTCCCACCTATTTCCATTATATAAAAAAAAATTTAAAAAAAACCCCACTAGAGCTATACCTTGAGTGCCCTACCATCCATTCTTAATTAGCACATTCGTTTAGATAATATCATTAACTTTAACACCTATGTTTTCCTTTGTACTATTGTTGTTGACATCTTTTGATGATCTGCTTCTATCACTGCTTGTTTGTCCCTACAACCACACCACCCCCCTCCACCTCTCTGTCTCTCTATCTCTCCGCCCCCCACACACACACTTTAAACCAGCTTATATTTCAACTCTTTCTTGGACTCGAACTCAAGTTCTGTCGAAGGGTCATGAGGACTCGAAACGTCAACTCTTCTTCTCCGCCGATGCTGCCAGACCTGCTGAGTTTTTCCAGGTAATTCTGTTTTTGTTTTGGATTTCCAGCATCCGCAGTTTTTTTGTTTTTATCAGCACAGAAGGAGCCCATTCAGCCCATTTTGTCCATGCTGGCTCTCTGGAAGAGCAACACACCTAGTCTTGCTCCTCTGCTTTTTTCCCCTTAGCCCTCCAAATCTTTCAGCTTCAGATAATTATCCAATTCTCATTTGAAGCCCTCAGTTGGATCTGCCTCCACCACAGTTTCAGGCAGAGCATTCAAGATCCTAACCACACTGTAAAAAAGATTTTCTTCATGTCACTATTGCTGCTTTTGCCAATCACCTTATATAAACATCATCTTGTTCTCTGTCCTTTTGCCTTTCGAGAAACTGGAATAGTTTCTTCCATCTACCCTGCCCAGACTCCTCATGATTCAAACCTCTATCAAATTTCTTTTCCAAGGAGGACAGCCCCAGCTTCTCCAATGTATACACATAGCTGAAGTTCCTCCATCCCTGCGACCATTCTCGTGATTTTTTTCTGCACCTTCTCTAATGCCTTTGCATCCTTCCTAAAGTGGCGTGCCCAAATTGAACACAATACTCCAGTTGAGGCCAAACCAGGGTTTTATATTCTTGAAGTTTATCACTATCCTCTTTACAGTTCACAATACTTCCAAGTTTTGCTTCTTCCAAAAATTTTGAAATTGTGCCCTGATCACCAAAGTCTAGGTCATTAATATAGATCAAGAAAAGTAATGGCCCTAACATCAACACCTGGGAACCTCACTACATATCCTCCCCCAGTCTGCAAAACAACCATTCACCACTATTTTCTGTCACTGTCAACTTTACATCCATACGGTCACTGTCCCTTTTATCTCATGGGTTTCAACCTTGCTGACAAGCCAGTTATGTGACACTTTATCAAGTACTTTTGGAAGTTCATGTACACCAACTGCATGATGTTCATTAATTCTCTATCTCATCATAAAACTCAAGCAAATTAGCTAAACACAATTTGCAGAAAACCAATCCATGCCAGTTTTCCTTAAATAATCCATGTTTATCCAAATGACTCTTAATTTTGTCCTGAATTATCATTTCTAAAAGCTTTCCCACCAATGAGTTTAAACTGACTGGCCTGTAGTTGCTGGGCTTATCATTACAAGTTTTTCTTGAACAAAGTTGCAACATTTTGCAATTCTCCAGTCCTCTGGCACCACCTCTGTATCTAATAAACAGAAATGTTCAAAGAAAGTGGAAAAAAAAATATTTTAATGCCCCTTTGATATTTCTTCTGGATGATGCTTGGGTCAGAGTCCTGGAGATTAATCTTCAATCCCTGGAGACTCCAGGACCACCCTGGAAGGTTGGAAACTGGTAGGATGCTATCTGTCCTTTAGTACTTTCCTTCACTGAAAATAATATTTTAAAATGTCAATACACATTCTTAATGTTCTTAACATCTTTCAAAAACTCAGTTCCTCACCTTACGAAACTCAAACAGTGATACCTAAGTATATAAACAGCATGCAATCAGTAAACTCAAAGTTGCAGCAACACTTGCCCTCATTATAATATGTGTTGATAGGGAGGGTGTTTACCTTGCAAGAGATCCCATGCAATAATTTGATTTTGTGAGCCTATAATTAACTGACCAGTGATACTAAATGTGGTTGACCTAATCTCCTTTCAAATCTGCACCAGCATCTGAGAAGAGAAAAGGATTCTCTTGAAGTGTCCCCTGTATTATAAGGATGCTCGGGCACAGCAAGGGTTAATGTGAGACTGGAGAACACTACTACCCCAGAATGATGCAGCAAGTCAGATGATGCTCGACTGTGTATAGAGGAGTCTAACAGAAGCCAGCATGGAGACAGTACCCATGCAGGGCAGTAACTTGGAGTGGTTATATATTTACAAACTGTTAATAAACAGTTTATATTCAACCATGCAAGCCTCCAGGCTTCTTGGTGAGATAGCAAGCAACCTTAGAACACCCCTCACCCAAAATAATAATCTGCCCCCTCAAATACTGACAGAGTCACTGCATAAATTCCAGCACTTTTTGGTTTAATTGCAAACAATTGAGTTCTAACTAAGCTGTATTTTTTTCAGTCTGATTCATCTTTCAAGACATTCTTTAAATGACTGAAGCTTAAGTGTCACCTGGTAACAGGAGAAGAGAAGGCAAGAGATGAAATAAGGGAGGGAATTTGCTTTTGAAGGGAAGGGAAAAAAGGAAAGAAAAAGAAAGAGCGGTAGGGAACTCCCTAACATGGGAAGAAAAAGAGAGAAGGTAGGAAAAAGGGGGAAGGAAACAAAGACGGGGACCTCCCCATTAGCATAGGGAAGAATAGAGAAAAAGGGAGGGAAGGAGAGGGAGAGAAAGGGGGAAGGGACTGAACGAGGCAAGGTAGAGAAGGAATGGAAGAAGAGAGGTAGAGAGAAGAGGGAAAGATGGAGGGAGAGGGAGAGAAAGAATGGGTGGGGAGAGAGACAGAAAGAGAGATTGAGAGAGGGGTTAGTTGCGAGGCAGAGTGAGGAGGGAAAGATGAAAATGCCTCAGAAGATTAGGGGCTCCTCTCTACCATTAACTCCCCTCACATTTGCGGAAAGTGAACCTTATTCCATGCTAATGATTGTAATTGACAAGTGGGTGGAAAGAAATGAGCTGTGGATGCAGTGCATTGATACATTAACAACTTTATCCCTCCAGTGTGGAACCAGGACATGAGTAGCATGTCCTGCCTGGAAAATATCACATTTACATTTTCTCTGTAGATTGATTGTGGCTTTTAATTGTTTTAATTGTTTAATTGTTGGTAGGGGTGAGATGCAGATCATCCTTGGCCTATCGTGAAAAAAGACTTGCAATTACATAGTACGTTTTAGGGGGAGGTGGTGGCATTGTGATATTGACACTGGACTAGTATTCCGGAAGCCCAGGGTAATGCTTTGGGGACCTGGGTTTGAATCCCACCATAGCGGATAGTGAAATTTGAATTCAATAAAAATCTGGGATTAAAAGTCTGATGATGACCACAAAACTATTGCCGATTGTTGTAAAAATCTGTCTGGTTCACTAATGTCCTTTTAGGGAAAGAAATCTGCTGTCCTTACCTGGTCTGGTCTACATGTGGCTCCAGACCTGCAACAATGTGGTTGACTCTTAAATGCTCTCTGAACAAGGGCAATTAGGGATGGGCAAAAAATGCTGGCCTAGCCAGCGATGCCCACATCCCAGGAACGAATTTTTAAAAAGTTTCACTGCCCTAAGCTGGCCCAAAATGCTTTAGAGCCAATTAAGTACTTTTGAATTGTCATCATTGGTGTAATGTAAGCAACAGAGCAGTGAAGTTGCGCCCATAATGTCCCACAAATAGCAGTGATGATGTTAAAGCCACAACACTGGCGTTAGCTCCTTACACTTCTTCAGAATAATGTCAGGGGAACCTTTATTTCCATCTGATAGAGGAGATGGGACCTCACTTTAACATCTTGGCCAGGATTTTTAGGATGGAGGGGTTTCCCTTCCCGCCTCCTGAAGAGTTGGTGGCCAATGCATCACTGCCGATGCTGGCTGCCCGGCAGTAATTTAATGCCCAAACGAGCATTCATTAGCCCGCGGACTGGCCAGCAGCCCCCTAGTTCCAGCAGTGCCAGGGGCTGCAGTGGACAGGACTGGGACTAAGTCTAAGTCCCAGGAATCCTGGACCACGTAAGTGTGGGGGTCTCAAAGAGCTGAGGGGAGGTGTCACTTAGTGGGTTGGGGGCAGGGGCAGGGTGATAGGTGGGCAGAGGGCAGGGAGGTATTGGTGGAACAACCTCTGCACCCTTTCAAGGATCCTCATATCCTTCCAAAAGTGTGATGACCAGAACTGGACAGAGTACTCTAGTTGGGGGCATAACCAGAGCTTTATAAAGGTTCAAATAACTTTCCTGCTTTTTCACTCAATACCTCTGTTTATGAAGCCGAAGATCCGTTATGCTTTGCTAGCTACTCTCTCAATACGTCCTGCCACCTTCAAAGATCAATTCACATGTATCAGCCTTGATTTTTTTTTTGTGCTCAAGTCTTTGGATTGGGACTTAAATCCACAACCTTTTGATTTAGTGCCAAGAGTGCTGCCAACCGAGCCACCGCTCACCTAGGCAGACCATTATAGATCAAAGCCTATCTCATTCACCTTCTATCATCCTGGCAGTTGCATGACATAATGATAATAGAGTTGTTGACTAATTAGTTCAATCAACCTCTATCCATTAGTTTACAACAGACCTAGCAACTGTGCATTAATTAGCACGAATGGGGACTCAAGAGTCTGCAACAAAGGGCCTACTGTCCCATATATTTACACATGGAGTTACTGAGGGAATTGCACATTCATTCTCACCTTTGGACCAGTCATATCATTCCCTACCTGCTTTGAGTTCCAGTACCACATTTTGCAGTCTCCTTCTATTACAGTAAGAACACTTTAGCGAATATCATAGTGAGGTGTATCTGTTATTCCATTATTGATAGTTTACTGCATCTTTGCCTAACGCCTCAGCTGCTTTCTTATAATAAACCCGCAATGTCTAAATCTATTTTCTTTCATTAACATTTTCTTTCTCTGACTTGTGCCCTTGTACTCCTCACCAACTCCCTTTCCCTAGGGGCATTACAGGTTAAATTCATATAGAAATGCAAACTCTGATGGTATATATACAATCTCCGCAACTTGAACTCTGATCCCAACTCAAGTAAAAAAAGGTGAAAGGCTAATGTCCCACCTTGCCATGAATCTCAGTGCCCTGAGGAACTATGCTAACTCGACGAGATCACAGATCAGAGGATCAACTGCAAGTGTCAGTTTGCGTAATTGGTGACCCGATTCAATTTTGGGCTTTAAAATCAAAGCAGAGACTCACAGCTTTCGATCAGGGCATGACTTAAGTCTGGAGTGGAATGTGACTACACCCTGCAAAGAGCCTGCCTCTCCTTGGAGGTGGTCAAAGCTTTACACAATCTCAGATCAGTGCTGCAGTCGGGGGAATGGAATCTTAAACGCCGGAAGCCTCCCATCAATCTTCTCTGAACTTTCTCGTTTTCTCATGATTGCACCCACCATTCCCAAAAGTAGCTTCACCAGTGAGGTAGCCTTCAGACTTAGAGATATTTTGCTCTTGTTTGTCCTCCGTTCTTGAGGCTGCTTCAGTGGTAGCATTCACTTCCCTGAATCAGACACATGTGGGTTTGTGATTCACAGAAATTGAGTGCATAATCCAGGTTGAGGATTGAGGGACCATTGTTCAGATGAGATATTTAAACTAAGGCCCCATCTGTCTGCTCAGGTGGACACAAAGTCAGCACTATTCAAAGAAGAGGGGAGTTCTCCCAATATCCTCTCCAATATTTATCTTTCAACCAGCATCACCAAAAGCAAGATCTGATCATTATCCCATTTTTATTTGTGGGAGCTTATTGTGCGCAAATTAGCTGCCACATTTCTAAATGACAACAATAACTTTACTTCAAAAACATTTCATTCAATGTAAAGTGCTTTGGAATGCTTTGATTTGTGAAAGTTGCTACATAAATGCAAGTTGTTTCTTTAATATTTATACTTCAACCAACATCACTAAAATAAATTAATTGGCTATTTATTCCATTGCAAAATGTGATTCCTTTGGGTGCACAATTTGATTTTCATATTTATCTACATAACAAGTGACTTCAAGTGTACTTGTATGTTCTTATTTTGTTACAATTATGAGGTTTATAAGATTATTATGTTTTGGACTGTATCTTTAAGTTTAGGTTAAAATGAAGGGGTCATGTGACAATTCTGAATTCTGTTTGATAACAAACCTGGCTTAGTCAAGGAACTGGCTGAACAAGGTGCGAATTTCTCATACCTGGGAACAAAGGGCAAGGGCAGCTGTGCTAACAGTAAATAGACTTGCTGGCTGCAAGCTTTTGGGGCAGAAGAAAAAGTGAGGAAACGAGCAGTAACTGGAATGGTCTGCGGAGAGAAGAGGTTGCAGGTTCTTAGCTAGCTACTGAAACCGGATGTGGGAGAGAGACCGTCTCTAGTTGAACTGCCCGCATTTTCTGGGATTGTCCTGGAAGCTGACATTCCGTTGTGAGCCTGGGTTTCCCAGAAAGCCATTTGTCGCAGATTCCTCCAGGCAGCAAGTGAGGAGGCTGCTCAGAATCTCCTCTTGTCACTACCCTAGAATTTTTTGCATCTGAGTATGTGCACTGTGCTGCTGCACATGTGTGCTCTAGAGCTGGCACAGTGCGCATGCGCTGACACTGAGCCATGAAGGGGGCAACAGTACTGGCTGCCACTATCCTCCCCAAGAGTTGTCTGACTTCGGCAGATGGGTGGTTGGGGTTGGGATATCCGGCAGCAGGTAGGGGAGAGGGAGGTCTGGGTCAACGGAGGGAGCAGCAGCACTCAGGCCCAAGTCCAGGGGATTGGGTTCAACACATGGCGGGCGGGGGGGAGGTTCTGGGCACACCTGAGGGCAGTGGGGCAGGGGGTCGAGGTTGGTGGTGGCGATGGCAGCACTCAGACCCAAGTTCAGGGGATTGGGTCCAACACAGGTCCTGTCAAATCCTTTCAGTATTTTGTAGGTTTTAATGAGATTGCTTCTCATTCTTCTAAACTCCAGAGAAATTAGGCCCAATTTACTCAGCCTCTCATCATAGGATGTCTCTCTTCATGTATGTCCTGGGAGGGGAGCTGGGAGTAGTAGTACATAGTAAGTAAGGAAATTTACATGTAGAATGTTATGATGGGCAGAGTCTTTTGTCTGAGAAACTCATTTGGACATCCCCGAACCTGTTGATGCTGTATGCTTTGTTCGCTCGAAGCAGCAGCCTCATTAGCACCCACTCCTTCTGTGCCTCCAACCTTGGACCTTGCTAGCCCCTCTCCCCCCACTCCCTTGGTCCCCCCTACTCCTGCTCCTCGAGTGAAATAGCATTTATTCTCTCCTCCCCTGAGTTGGTCACCCTGAGTTGAAGAGAAGCATTCCGCAGCCATCTAAAGAATCCAGGTAATTCGTCCTGGCATATGACCAGTGGGAAAGAATCATCGGGCTAGGTTTTACTGATGGTAGTGGATTTGAAAACTCTTCAAAAACTGAAGGAAGCACCTGGAAACAGCCACTCAAAATTACTACTCAGTGCAACAGGAAAACATAAACCCACTGTAAGTTGGTAGGAACTGTGGATTGTTGCTGTAAAGACTGGAAATCTGTGGAGAGTGCCATGTGTGATAACTGTAAAAGAGGAACGTTCCATTCTGTACTTTAAAGTATAAGTTGCCTACGAAATAATGTTTAGTTAATAGTATTTTCAATCATTTGTTACAGTAAAATCTGAAAACGTGAAACCTGTGTCATCCTTTTCAGCTATTAACAGGAAGTTCAAATTTTTTTTAAACGTTATCCATCTCTGTAGGGATTGTGATATATTCATTAGTTGTGAAACACTTTGGGACATCATTAGGCCATTGAAGGTGCTAGATAAATGCAAATTCTTTCTTTTTAACTCGGATAAGAAACAGAGAGTTACAGTTCTCGGATGGTCAGCAGTAGCTATATACATGACACTGTATAAACTGTGTCTAGCATAGTGGACCACCTGCAGCCTTGTAGACACAGTTGTCGAACCCTGTGCACACTTGTTTGTATGAATACTGTTAAATTGAAACAAAAGCAGACACATTTGTTTTCTCTTACAATTGTTCATTTATATGCACTTACTTATACGTGAGCTCACACATCAGAAGCAGCGGGTAGTTGCTGAGAAATTGTTTCTCCTGGCTGGAGTGTATAGAACTAGGGATGATAATTGCAGCTTAAGGGGTCAGCCGTTTAGGACTGAGCTAAGGAGAAATGGAGGAATGGAGTGTTCAGGGATTGGAAAGCTGTTGGGATCAAAGAGATTACAGAGGGAAAGGTTATGAAGAGATTTAAATGCAAGTATGAGAATGTTAAATTTGAGGCATGGGAGCCAATGTAGGTCAGTAGGCATCAGGGTGATGGGTGAGTAATACTTGATCTGAGTGAGGATAAGGAGCCAATGTAGGTCAGTAGGCATCAGGGTGATGGGTGAGTAATACTTGATCTGAGCGAGGATAAGGAAAGCAGAGTGTTGGATGAACTGATGTGGAAGTTATATTTATGGCTGAAGGTAAATTGTGTCAAGCATAATAAAAAAAATAGTGCTTCATGTAACACATAATGATCCATGCTTTTTTTTTACATCAAAATCAGTACATTTCAGGATGTGGTAACAACACACTTGGGTTAAGACTGGTAGTTACAGAGAACAGTTTACAGGTGATAAGACCCCTGCTATGCAGTATATGTGTGACTCTTGCCTAAGACTCACTCTCCTGTCACCATGAGAGAACTTGGTGTGTTTAAAAACAGTAGGTAAATTAATTGGCTGCTTCCTTCTTTCATACTTCAGAATGGACTCTTCAGCTTTTACGCAAGGCCATAAACAAGCAAGTCCTCTACTTATTTCTTCATTCCTCAGTCTTTCACTTTCCTCTTCAATTGCTCACAGGAGCCTCCCATTTTCAATTTCAATTTGTCCAATATTGTCACTCTCTTCCTCCCTCTTGCGAGAAGGTCTATAGAGGTCTACATCTAGCTAATCTTCCTTCAATCACCTCCTTCAACAAGCTCTCATGTCTTAGAATATGTCCAATCCAGCTTTTGTTGCTTTTTCTTGATGATATCCACTAGCGAACTTTTCCTCTTCCACCATCCTGAGAACTTCTTTGTTGCTCCAGAACTACATTTCACAACCTTCTAATCTTTGGATACCAGCTATTCTCAAGCTCATGTTTCAGTTCCCTCACAACAAGCTACTCCAAATCAGTCTTGAAAATTCTTTTCTTAAGATCTCTGCTCATTCTTATGCTGAGAAATTCTTTATGTTTGGAGATTACATTCTTTGCCATTGCTATTCTAGCTCTGATTTCTTTATGGCAGTAATCATCTTCTGATGAGAGGCTTCCCAGGTACTTTAATTGTGATTAAAGCAAAATACTGCGGGTGCTGGAAATCTGAAATAAAAACAGAAAATGCTGGAAAAACTCAGCAGATCTGACAGCATTTGTGGAGAGAAAAACAGAGTTAATGATTTAAGTCTATATTACTCTTCTTCAGAGCTATTGTGATACCTGTTCCAGCTGTTGACCATTTATCTTGACCTCTGCATTCTCATCATTATTTCTTAAAATCTTCATAACTTCCATCTATCTCCATTAATTTTCATTTATATAGAATTTATAATTTACTTGCATTCATATAGCACCTTTAACATTATAAATCGCCCCAAGACACTTCCCAGGAGCGATTACCAACCAAGTTTTACAATGAGCAACATAAGGAGATATTAGGATGGGTGACCAAAGGCTCAGTCAAAGTCATAGATTGTAAGGAGCATTGTAAAGGAGGAGAAAGGGATACAGAGATTTAGGGAGGGAATTCCAGATCTTGGGGCCGAGGCAGCTGAAGGTATGGTCACCGATGGTGGTATGAAGGAAACCAGGGATACACAAGAGGCCAGAATTGGAGGAATACACAAATCATGGAGGGTTTTAGGGCTGGAGGAGATAATGGAGATAGGGAGGTGTGAAGCCATGGAAGAATTGGAACACGAGGATAATGATTTTAAATTTGAAGCATTGCTGGACAGGGGCCAATGGATGTCGATAGAACAAGGTTGATGGGTGACTGATACACAGTAGCTTCCAGGCCAAAAAACCCATGATAATCACGCACCTTTAATTTATTGTATTTAGTAAAAATGGAAAATGCTGGAAGTATTCAGCAGATCTGGCAGCATCTGTGGAGAGAAAAATACGAGTTAATGTTTCACGAGATCTACTTTGTTAAAGGTTGACTAGTTCTCCCTCCACAGTTGCTACCTGATCAGCTGAGTATTTCCAACGTTTTCTCCTTTTTTTCAGATTTTCAACATCTGCAGTATTTTACCTTTGCAGGCTTAATTTATTCTCTGGAACCTTGGTTAACCTTTAAAACCATGCTTGAAGCTTAGCTGCTCTTGAAAAGCAGTGTAAATATTTTGCCTCTGGATAACATTTCTGTCATAAGATAAAAACATAAATGTACTGCAGGCCAATCTAAAGCTAAAAAGGTTGGGGGACAGAAAACCTCTTAATTTGGAGTGAGGCTCCTCATTGATCAGCCTGCTGTGCATTGATTTTTTTAAATATTTAGAACAAATCTGTTCAAAGTTAAAAATATATCGGCAGAAATGTCAGTCTTGAAGGCCAGATATTCGATGTGCACTAAAACAGATTCATGCTTTTTAAAAATCTTTGTTCCAAAAATATGTATTTAGTGTTGCTGCTTCTGCAACCTGTCGGTTGCAGTTGCACGATTGCACGGAGACTGCAAACCCTCCTACGGACACATTACCCTCGCCTCCCCTCCGCGACCGGATTGAAAATAAAATTCCGGCCGATTTTTTTTACACCTGACGTTCAGCACGTTCGGGACCCGGTGGAGGAGGCGGGGCTTCGGCTGCAGATTCAGCTAATTGGCATCAAGAGGGGGAAGCCAACGTGCTGATGGACAACTGCACCGACCAATCAGTGCCTGAGAGGGGCGGAGGAGCCTGTGTTAGGGATGCGTATTGTCCAATCAGAAAGTGGGGAAGGCCAAGCGGATTGGCCAATGGGGTAGGTGTGTTGGGGCGGGGGCGTGGCTTGGTTGGAATGTTGGTGGAGCCAAGGTTCGGAAATGGAATGTTTGGACACGATTACACCTGAGTGTCAGCGAGATGGATACAATCGGCTAGTTAGTCCGTCCCGGAGCTGCTCCCGCTCCCAACCCCGGCTCAGCAGCTCTCACCTGCGGCCCCAGCCTCTAAGAGGCACCGCTTCTCCTAGCCAGACCCTGCAGCACCGGAGCCCCTGCACACGGCAACCCCCAGCCGGCGCTTCCAGCAACATCTTCCCTTAACAAGTCCTTCAGCTCCAGCCACGGGCAGCCAATTGCAGCAAATGTCCCCGGCTGCCCCATGCCAGACGGGGCTGCCGCTGGTCCGCACCTGCCCTTGCTTTGGAACCGCGAGGATGCCTCTTTTGGCAGCGCTGGCATCTGGAAGCGTTTGAGAACCCGGGTGGCGGGCTCCTCTCTGCTCTCCCAGCACCATCCGCTCCAGGTGCCACCCCCTGCAACCTTCTCCCCTTCAGCATCTTCCTCCCGAGGAGAGCGAATGGTCCCGGACACATGCAGGCCAGGAAGAAATACATCTTGATCGCATTCTGCGCTTGCTGGCTCTTGCTTTTCTACTTCGGGGGAGCGCAGATCCGGCAGCTGAAGTTCTTGGCTCGGAGGCAGAGCGAGGATTTGGTGATGGCGAGGAGATGGCCGGCGTGGGACGACGAGGCGACGCTCAAAAGTTTTGTGGAGCAGCCTGGAGGAGGAGAGGTGGACTCCCGGCTGCGGGAGTCTCCAAAGATGAAGAGGGAGAACAGGGCGATGGTGTACAAGGACAGCAGGTGTCGGATGGAGACCTGTTTTGACCTGTCTCTGTGCGAGAAGCGAGGCTTCCGAGTTTACCTCTACCCCCAGTCCAAAGGGGATAAAGTTTCTGAAAGTTACCAAAAAATTCTCGCCTCCATCCAGGGCTCTCGGTATTACACCCCGGATCCACACCAGGCCTGTTTATTTGTCATGGGGATAGACACTTTAGATCGGGATCAGCTTTCCTTGCAATACATTCACGACGTCGATAGCAAGATTCAGAGTTTTCCCTTGTGGAACAACGGTAGGAACCATCTGATATTTAACCTCTACTCCGGAACTTGGCCTGATTATACAGAGGATTTGGGCTTTGACGTTGGGCAGGCCATGGTGGCTAAAGCAAGTTTTTACATGGAGAGTTACAGGCCACATTTTGATGTCTCCATCCCTCTGTTTTCAAGAGAACATCCTCAGAAGGGTGGAGAGAAAGGCTGGCTTCTCTATAACAATGTCCCACCCAGGAGAAAGTACCTGTTGGTCTTCAAAGGCAAGAGGTACTTGACAGGAATTGGGTCAGATACCAGAAATGCCTTACACCACATCCACAATGGGAAGGATATTATCTCACTGACCACCTGTAAGCATGGGAAAGATTGGGAAAAGCACAAGGACGGCCGCTGTGACAGAGACAACCAAGAGTATGAGAAGTAAGTGGACAACCTTCATTGCATCGCTTATAACTCGGTTTGTTATTGTGTCTGTTTTCAACTAAGCCCCGAATAAGCGTTTGATATTTGAGGCAAATGGATTGTGAACATTGTTTATTTTGGGATGTCCAGACCTTTCAAGTTGAGCGTTTTAACATTGGGCAGATTCTCCCAAGGTCACGGCCTCTTTCGAGTTGGGACAATTGTGCGCCAGTGTAATTGTGACTTAGGAGTTTTCTAAAAAAAATAGTTCGAGGGCGTGCAGAAGTTATCTTGTTTGTTTCAGGGAGGGTGAATAGCAGATGCTGACTAACATTTTGAAACTAGTATTTCAAGTCGGGCTCTGATCGTTTGGTGGAAAGTTATAGCATCAAAATGTATTAAGACATATGAATTCCGTACTGTGGTTAGTTTTAAATCAGTATTAATGCTGTTTGACGACGACAACTTTATGTCCAACTTTGGGACTCTTGTCGAAACGTTGCTTATTCGCAGAATGCATTGTCCGTCGGCTTCCCCCCCCCCCCCCCCCCATTGCAGCAACTTCTCCAGTGATGGTGGTGTCAGCCGGAGCAGCGTACACAGGCATTCCTGTCAACTCCTGCACAGCTTCATTTTGCTTCATTTTGTGTGCAGTGCTGTGATACTTAGTGGCAACTCTCCCCTCTGACGCGACCTGAGACCAGATCTGGATACAGAAGTGATTTTAAAATCGGGGATAGGCCGTGGTAACTACAGAGACAAGGAGATTTAAAATCAGCAGCTAAGACCAAGACTGGAAACGGGACAGTAAAAGGCAATTTCAGTCTGATCTTGGTAGAGATTAGCAATAGCTGATAGGAATGTCCTAATTGATTGCAGAGTGGATACCAGCCAACAAAAAGGTAAGAGCTTTGATGGCTACCTCTTGCTATGCAGACCCTCATCCTACAGACGGATCCTGTAGTTTTATTCAACTCTTGGATGGAATTTTGTGGGAGGGGTTTCTTCTTATGCAAGAATCACCTTGTATTAGATTGTAGATGAATGTCAAAAGCATGAGTTTTGTTAAGAGATCCAATGCCTCAAAGACGTTGACACCCTTTTGCCTAATGTGATCTGTAGATGTTGATTCCTCTGAAATGAATAAATGTTTCTGATCAAAATGGCCCTATTCTTCTGAACCTTTTGTTGTGAACTATTAGCTAGTATTTCCTGCAACAGTCGTCTCATTCCAGGTCTAGTGTTGCGCTTATAATTAGACTATCCAGTCACTGGGTTAATCCATAAAGTGTTGATATTGTACAGTGTATGTGGAGTCATGGACAAGAGGTGTTCTGTAGTTCAGCTTATTGGTTTTAAGAATCCTTCAAGATATCATTTGTCAAAGCGACCAGTATCAGCATTCAAGTTATCTTTCCTTTCACAATCTAACAGTGTTGTTAAGGTTGGTTTTATCAATACTTATTCTTGCTGTCTGATGAATGTCTTAATGACTATCAAGCACCTCTCACTCATAACAGGTCTTCCCTGCTACCCTGATATTAGTATTGCATGACAGTTATCTGAAATGACTGTTTAAGTAGACCATTGATAGTTTTAACCTTACAATCAAACAAATGATTAGGTCTATATATTTGACCATTGTGCAATCTACATCTACCTGAGTGTATTTAATATATTCTCAGGAAAAAACTTGAGATCAAAATCCATTGGTTGTTAATCAGTTTTGGATGTAACTGCACTCTTGCTGCTGATTAAGGTCAGAATTTTGTTCTGAGCATAAGATACTTTAACCATAACTATTAGTCAGGAGATACGTGCTTAATTTGTGGCAACTTAGTTCCTTTCAATTTTCACCCCTCCTCTTTAGGTGCTGATTCGCCTTGAGTTTCAATTGCAAGGGACCTATGGACTGTTATCTAGCTGAAGTGGCCATGTTTCGGGTGTGTGCCCAGGTGGTGAGCAGACCTTTGACCACGGTACACACTATAGTTAAGCTCTAATCTAAATGGAAACCCTCACTGAACTCATTTTATTTTCTTTCTCTGGCACCTCCCTGAGGTACTTGGGGTAACTGTAGTGGATTTACCACCGCTGAGACTGAGATTGGCTGTCTCTTCACAGTTCATCTCGGGAACGAAACATGGAGCCTTCCTGTTTTACATTCACCAGATTGACAGTGGGGCTAAAAGGGTTAAATTTAGAGGGACAGTCTGCATAGGCTAGGCCCACACTCGCTTGAGTGTAGAAGGGTGATCTAATTAAGGTGTTTACAATGATTAAAGGAGCTGAAAGGGTGGTAAGGGAGAAAATATATATATCCCTGGTGGTTGTGAGATGGTCCAGAACAAAAGGAGGCATAAACTTAAAATCAGAGTTAGGCTATTCAGGGGTGATGTCAAGAAGCAATTTTTCGCACAAAGGAAATCTCGAATTGTGCCTCCTAAACGACTGTGGATGATGGGAGTCAGTTGCAAACTTTCAAGAATGAGATCGAAAGCATTCTGTTTGGTAAGGGGGTATCAAGGGAAATGCAGCAAAGGTGGTTAACGGGAGTTGAAATACAGATCAGCCATGATCTAATTGAATGGCAGAGCAAGCTTGAGGGGTTGAATGTCCTAATCCCGCTTCTATGTCTGATACTATGTTGGTGTATTTATTCTCTAAAGTATTGGGGAAGCTTCATCTATTCTGCTTGCTGCTGAAACAGGCAGTATTCTATCGTACACAGCTGTCATTCATAGTGTGTTGATACACATCACTCAAAGGCACTGTTGATGTCACTGATCAAATACTACTCATTAATATCAATTACTGTGCAATTGTAGCTTCATTTTGTAGCTGTTTAAGCAATCCCTTTAATCATTTTGTTCTCTGGTGCTATAAACATACCTGTGATTTTTCTTTGATTTCCAAGAATTTCAGAGCAAAACAGTGGGCCCTCAGTTTGGATTATGACTATAATTATTCATTATTTGTTAGTTATAGGGGCATGTTTACATATCAGTACCAAACAATGTTTTATCAGCTTTGTGTGGCTCCATTGAAATTCCATGACATTATCTTAATTAAGCTTTTAATTGAAGTTTTGCTGCATGTAGATTAAGCAGGATTAATATCTGAGTTGGAATTGGTAAATTGTATGTCCGTTGTTTAACTTAAACACATTTGATTTTGGGGAGAGTAGCAGAACTTTGGTGTGCAGATATATAGTCAAGAAAGCTAGCACTGCCAGTTGATAAGGTCAGCAATGTAGAATACAAAGTAAGAAGTACAACATTTTAGTTAGATTACAGTTAGTGTTAGGCCTATAAATGCCCCAGCTGATTGGCATGAAAAGCCCTCAATATGGTGGGCAGGAAATGTGCCACCTGCCGTAGTGATACAGAAAAAACAGGGGCACAGGGGCCACCTGAAACAGGGATTGGACGCTTTGTAGATATGCTGAGGGAGTGCTGCACTGTTGGAGGCACTGTCCTTTGGGTAGACATTTAAAGGTGTAATCACAGCAAAATGGCAGAAATATTAAATAATAATACATTACATCTATTATATTTAATTAATTAACTTTACAAAAATCCTTTGATAAGGTATTACATAGTAGGCTCATGACTAAGGCCAAAACCTTTGGAGCCAGGGGACGAGAAACAAAATGGATAGCAAACTGGCTACAAAACAGAAAAAAGAATATAGTTTAAAGGTGGTTTTACAGATTGGCAAATGGCAGGGAGCTTGTGTTCCACAGGGATTGGAGCTATTACCACATTTATTCATCATTTACACAAACAATTTTGGATCTGGAATAGCAAGTATATTTCATAATTTGGAAAAGACACCAAATTGCGGGTGCCATCAATATAGAGGAGGACAGACAAAACACAGAAATAAACTAATAACCTTGCAAAATGATTGTGTAATTGGCTATTGAATTTAAATACAGATAAGTGTGAAGTATTACATTTTGGTAGGAAGGGTAAGGAGATCACAGACTCTTTGGAAAATAAGTGTCTGAAGGGGGCATCTGAAGATACAGATACATCGATTATTGATATTAGGCTTAGACTTAGAAGACTTCCCACATCTAGAAATACATGAGACAGACAAATCATAAGCTTACTTCTGTTTTCTGTGCGTATTTTCTGGAACAGGTTGTTAGCCTGAAATCAGAGACTATAGCTTGAGGGATGCCACTCTGCATGAAGCATGGCTAACTAGGAGTCTCTCCCACTCTTACCTCCTGCCATAAGGTCATATATTGGAAGGAGTTGCAGGTTGATAATCAACCTGTTTGGCCACATTATGCACGCACCTTCCATGGCTGTAAAGTCCTGGAAAGGGACTCGAATGCAGGGCTCCTGGCTCAGAGGTAGGGATGCTACCCACTGTGACACAGGAGCTCCCACTAAAAGTAGCGATGCAGGTTAATAAGGTCAATTTTTAGATAAAGCAAACAAGGCACTAGGGGATCCAGAGGGATAAAATTGAAAGGCAGAGAAGTTCTGTTAAACTTGTTTAAGACCTTGGTTAGACCACACGTGGAGTACAATGAGTATTTCTGGTTTCCATATTGTAAAAAGGATATTGAGGCACTAGTAAGTGCAAAAAAAGATTTACTGGAATGATAACAGTACAGAGAAGCTATATTTATCATAAAGATCGAATTGGGGCTGTTTTCTATACAAAAGAGAAGACTGAGGGTTGACCTGATAGAGGTCTTCAAAATTATGGGACGGTTGATAGGGAAGACTTAGAAAAGATATTTCCACTTGCAGACATGAAAAAATAGGTAGTCACTAATAAATTCAATAAGGAATTCAGGACAAACCTCTTAACCCAAGAGTGATTAGGATGTGGAACTCACTACCACTGAGAGTAGTTGAAACAAATAGCCCAGATGCATTCAAGAAGAAGTTAGAATGATCTACTTCTGTGCTGTAAATAATTGATGAACCAAGGCTCTGCCTGCCCTTATGGGCCTGTGTAGAAGATTTAATGGCATGGTTTTGAGGAAGAGAAGGGAGATTCTTCCCAGTGTACTGGCTGATATTCATTCCTCAACCTACACCTAAAAGAGATCATATAGTAATTATTGTATCCCCAACAGTGAATCACAACCCTACACTACATTGGAATGTCATACTAGTTTGCTCATATCCTAGCTTGCACCTATATCTCATTCACTTGTCATCCCTGTGTTTGGTGATTTACATTGGGTCCCAGTCCAGCAACACCTCAATTTTAAAATTCTCATCCTTGTTTTCAAATCACTTGGTGGCCTCATCCCTCCTTATTTCTGCTAGCTCTGCCAGCCCTACACTCCTTTGAGATATCTGCATTCCTCCAATTCTGGCCTTTTGAGCAAGTCCGATTTTAATGGTGGCCAGGCCTTCAGTTGTCTAAGTTCTGGAATCCTCTGTAATGCTCTCTACCTCTCTTTCCTCTTTCAAGCCGCTCCTAACAGCCTACTTCTTTGACCAAGCTTTTGGTCATCTTTTCTAACACCACCTGATGTAGCTCGTTTCAAATTTTGATCATGCTCCTGTGACGCACCTTAGGATCTTTTACAGCATTAAAGGCAAGAAAGGAATGTACATTGGCTGTTGATTTAGGCTGTGCATTTTGGTGAGAGTTGAGCCTGCAATTTTCTGACTCATTGATGTGGCTGAGCCAAGCTGACAACCAGCAGTACTTCTTTCACTTCTGGAAGATGTGCTAAGTTGGCTGCTTTTGACACTATTTAAGGGACTAAATAGGCACTCAACTCTATGTATCCTGCTTGCAGAGAGAGAGCATACCTGTAACGTTCCTTCAGATAATATGACTTCAGCAAAAAGGATGTTTGCAAGTGTGATGGCAGTTTTCACTTTACAAGCTGAAGCATAAGAGGCTGCATACTTGAAAATTGTATCACTCTTTCTCCTCAAGTAAGGCCATTTACACCTTCAGTAAAAGCTACTTTTATCTTCATGGAACTAGGGAAACCATTGATAGAGTAATATCTGGGGAATGAAAGCACTGAGTGAATTAACCAGCTGTGAAGCCAAGGTCATATGGTGAACAGTATTTTTATTGTTGTTGGGAAAAAAGGTGAAGTGAAGATCATGGGGTGCATTAACATGGTTGAAGGAATTGGGTCAGATGAGATAAACCAACAAGTGGAGGTTAAATTGAGTCAGTGGAGGGATCTCCCTCAAAAGAAGTGGCAAAGTAATGCCCTTGTTATGGGAATGAAGGCAGACTGAATTGAATCCTCCTTGTACTGTGTGCTTCATTGGTGCTGGTGTGGCTGAGTGAGACAATGTGATGTGCAAGCCTTTGCCCACCTGGAATTCAGACTGATGATCACAAATGTGGATAATGGAGGTATCTGTTTCAGAGTTGTAGGATTCAAATTCCACTCCAGGGACTTGGACACAAAATCTTGGTGGTCCCTCCCACTGCAGTTCTGAGGGAGTTGCTGCGCTGCCAAAGGTGATGTCTTTTAAATGAGTCATTTAGCCCAAATCTGACCTCTTGTTTGGATGTAAAAGATCTCATAACATTATTCAAAGAAGAGCAGGGGAGTTCTTCCTGGGGTTCTGACCAATATTTATTCCTCAAATATCTTTACAAAAAACAGATTTTCAGCTCATCTCATTGCTGTTTGTGGGACCTTGCTGTATATAAATTGGTTGTTACATTTCCTACATTACAATAGTGACTACACCTCATAAGCATTTAATAGGTTGTAAAGCACTTTGGGACATCCTGAAGTTGTAATAATGCTGTCTAAATGTAAGTCTGTCTTTCTTATTTGTGTTAAAATATTTTGTCACAACTAGAACAGCCCCATGTCCCAGCTTGGATCCCTCTATGTTCCCAAATCTAGCGCATGCTCCACTCTATCCATTGAAGATAGAGCCTATAGCCGTCATGCCTCATAATCTGGAATTCTCTTGCTAAGTCATTCTGCCATTTTCCAATATGTTTTCAGATCCTTTCTCTTCTAATGCCTTCATTCACATCCCCAACTTTTCTCCAGTTGCTGCTCAGCATCCGTTCCTTCCACCTTCTTTGAAAAGTACTTCCAGGACACCTTGATAAGTTATGGGCCCAATGTACGTGTAAGTTGTTGGTGTTGTAATGCTTATTCAATCATATCACTATTTATTCAATGCTAATTAAGCTGATAATTAAATATTTTCACTTGCTCCTTTTTGATTCTGATATGGGGGAAAAGTTCCTGTGGGCATTAAGTTAGCCGCACTGTGGACATTGCAGGAAGACTTGCTGTCTTTGCAATTTCTAATTAAGTGTCCCAAAAACAGACACAATTTGGAGTAAAATTGTAAGAAAGGTAATCTTGCCTATCTCCCTCCTTATATTCAGCATTCATGTAAAAGAGAGTGAGTTAATCTTTGATTCAACCCTTTAGCAGAGACTTGGGGTTCTTTTGTTTTTCTGAGATCAGGTTAAAAAGCCACAGTTCCATGGTTTATGTCGGTACAACTATGAACAGAAGTGTTGACTGCTGGAGATTTCTGATAAGCCACAGGGTGAGGCAATAGTGATGCCATTTTAAACAGGTACTCAAATGTTGGTAGAAAATGCCTTGCACACAATACAGGCCAATGTACTTCACATGTGTACACTTAACAAATGTCTAGCTCCTTTCATCAGCAAAGGGAGTAAAACAATCACAGTGATCTAAAAACACACTATGCTTTTTTGTCTTAGCAAAAAATGCCCAAAAAGGTTAAAGTTCACCTGCATATGCTGTGCAATTAAGTATTAAGACTACATGCCTGCCAATGTCGTCTATTACCTATTTTTGTTTACTGATCATATATGTAATTAGCCACATGTGATTAGTAGTTAATGTATTGGACAACATTGGTACAGAAGCAAACTGCTTACTTAATGGCAGAGCACACTGGAAACACTCAGCAGGCCAGGCAGCATCTGTGGAGAGAGCAATAAAGAGTTGACACTTCAGTTCAATGACCTGTCATCAGAACTATTAATCATATTATTAATTGTGTTCAATGCCCTGTAAGGAGATGGCATCATACTCAGTGAAGGAAATATGTAGCCTAGTGCGAAGCCAAGTTCAAAAAGTTCTCACAGGATGGGTGCTTGATGGCCAACATGGACATGATGGGCCAAAGGGCCTGTTTTTGTGCTGTATAACTCTATGACTCTATGAAGATCTGTTAGACTACCTGAAAGTTTGAAAGCACAAATAAGTGACACTTAAAATGTTCACAGAATTGATTGTCCGGTTCCAACATTATAACAATCAGAAAAGGCTCAAAAGGTTGGAAAACTGAGGGGTGACTCGATAGAGGGTTGAAAATTATGTAGCGGTTTGATGGGGCAGACGTCGGTGAGTTGTTTCCACATGCAGTGTGACCAAAATTAGACAAGAATAAACAAATGCTCAGCAGTCAACCAAATTGGTTAACTCTGGGTAAGAATGGATGCTGCCAATTCCGAGGAGCCAAGGGCTGCAAAGAAATTTTCCAAAATCAGAATGGACATTGAGGAGAACCATCTCTAGCAATGCAACCAAAGAGACAATACTATATAGAAATATTAATAAATCTAATTGAGAATTCAGAAGAAATTTCTTTATCCAGAGAGTGAAACTCGCTACCACCTGGAATAGTTGAGGTGAATAACATAGATGCATTTGAGGGGAAATTATTTAAGTACATGAGGGACAAAGGAATAGAAGGATAAGTTGATAGGTGAAATGAAGTATGGTGGGAGGAGGTTCAGGTGCAGAATAAACAATGAGGAAAAAAGTTGATATGTTAGCCATTACTGCACCTGGTTGAAGTATAGGAGTAAGGAAGTCTTGCTGCAATGTTACATTGGGCTTTGGTAAGACTATATCTGGAGTAGTGTGCACAGGTTTGGTTTCCTTACCTAAGGAAGGATCTACTTACCTGGATTGGTTCTGGGTTGAGAGGATTGTCCTATAAAGAGAAATTGAGTACACGTGTCAAATGTTCCCTGGAGTTTAGCAGAATGAGAAGTGATCTAATTGAAACGTAAAGGGCTGCCTCAGGGAGATTGAGTTGATAGTGAAACTTTTTAATAGAGGAGGAAAAGAATTATTTAAACATGTCCCATCATGTGACAGTGTCACATAAGATGGGACATGTTTGTGAAGTTTGCAAAATTTAATTAATTATTTTACAAAACCTTCAGGAAACCTCATCCCGCCCGTGGATGAGGTTTCCTGAAAAACGCGAAGGCCGTTTGGGCTCTTCGTCTGCCTGCAAATCTTAAGGTTGGATAGGCAGTGTTGCTAACAACTTTAACTGGTTTTTTAATGGCCTTACTAGGCCATTGACAGTTCGGCAGATGCGCAGCAACCTCTGGCTCATGCTCGCCAAACGAAATATCTAAATGATGCGCGATTAATATTTTGTGCGCCGAAGGAATTGAGGGATATAGAGGTCTTGCGGGAAAGTAGAGTTCATGTAAAAGTTCAACCATGGTCTTATTGAATGATGAGCAGGCTCAAGGGGTTGTGTGACCTACTGCTGTTCCTGTTTTTTATATTGGGCCAAATGGCCTGTTTCCATACTGTAAATTTTGTGTTTTCCTCATGTTAAAATGAAACCAGCATTTGTTGAGTGAAGGGTGATGCAGAATCCTGCAGTGCAGCTTGTGTTTGACAGTTTGTCTCACTCTCTAACCCTGGAATATATTTTGCCCCTTGGACTTTGATTGAGGGGAGGGGGATACAGGCAGGGAGAGACGGGTAAGTTTCATAATTGGACCCTGAGTGAGGTTGGATGTTAATATTTAATAAATCCGTATACATGACCAGGCCTTATTAGGGATAGCATCCCTATTATGTGTAGCAAGTTGTGAAGAAATGTGGAAAAATTTACTCTGCTTGGCATTTGTAAAGAGAATTGTAAATTTGAGAACATTCACCATTTCCCAAGAAACATTTCCCAGATGAAATCTTACCCTATTTCATTTTGTCTTGCTCTGCATAATGACAGGAGCAACTCATCCCCACAGCTCTGATCCAGTTACAGACTCTTCTATCGTGTCAGAGCAAAATCTGTTCACATACATCATCATGTGATGAACAATTTGCTTCTCTGTTCTCCTTTTGTTACTGAAGTTATTGTACATCTCTAATTCTGTATTTGGAGTTTCCTTACTGATCTAGCTTCAGAATAGAGACTGTTCTTCATCATTACTGTCTTCACATAAGGCAAAAGCAAAATACTACGGATCCTGGAAATCAACTAAAAACAGGAAATGCTGGAAATACTCAGCAGGTCTGGCAGCACCTGTGGAGAAAGAAACAGAGTTAATGTTTTAGGTGGATAACCTTTCATCAGGTAATTACCTTCGCCACGTTTTTGTGGTTAAGGAAGTCATTCATTAATTTTAGAAGCAGAGAAAGCTGCTGATTTACTTCATCCGTAACAACCTCTTCTAATAATTTAGTGCAGTGAAAGTAGAAAAACGCCCCAAGGTTCTTCAGAGAGGGAAGAAAATCAATTTTCCTGAATTTGGTGTTTCTCAAGTGACCCAGTAGTCCCGGGAACAGTGTCGATGTTCATTCTGCCGCGCGAGCATGAAACTGGTTATTTCTGACTTTCCTTCCATTGAACCCATGCTAAAAGGTACTGAGTGAAAGCTGCACTGCATCTGGTATCAGCTGTGGCACAGTGGGTAGCACTCTCTCGCCTAAGTGCTCCCACGCTGGAGATGAGCACTTAGCCTGGGCTGTCACGGTGCCAGTACTGCGGCAGCACTGCACTGTTGGATTTGCATTCTTCTGGATGGGTCATTAAACCAAGGTCCTGCTTGCTTCTGGAATGGACGTAACAGAGCTCATGGTGTTAGTTTGAAGAAGGATGGGGGAGTTCTCTTGGCATCGTGTGAGCACCCATATATTAATATTATAACAAGCTCCTGGATTTCTCTAGGTTTCCAGCAGCTTGTTATTGTATATAATACATATATGTATATATACACACATACATGTATACTTGATATAGCATATAACTATTGCATCCACTATTGGAAAGCGCCAATACTTGCTGCTTCGCTCATGATAATACTACATTATAATTATCTGTGTGAATGTATTTATTATATGGTGTGCACATATTATCGGAGACTCTGGTTATAGGGCCACCATTCGCAAACTGCTGGGATGGGCAGCTAGAACTGCTGCCTTGGGTGTTGGCTGTGCTTGAAGTTGGGCTGTATGGTGGAGGTAAGCTGTACTCTGGGAACAGTGACATGAGACAGACCCATTCATTCACCGGTGTTGTGCGGGGTAGGGTTGACAAGCTACCGGATTGTCCTGAAGTCTCGAGAAACTGAAGATTAATGTCCAGGACAATTTTGCGAGCAAACCCAGGGGCATTAAAAAAAGGTTCCTTTTTGAATTAAAATGTCTTTGAATGCTTCCTATTTATTAGTTCTAATAGTTTTGGAGGCAGGGAAGAAAAGGCTGTTTGGCTGACATGTCAAGGATCATCCAAGTAGGTAACAGAGTCTGTTCTCCAGTTCACTTTGGGAAGATGGGATCTAAGGAGAGACATGTTTTGTGGCCAGAGGCTGTAGTGTGGGGCACGAAGCCATGAAGATGTACATGGCAAATGACCAATGGTGGGAGTGTCGGGATGGGACACTTGGAGGTAGGAAGTCATATGATAAAACCTCCAGGAATACTTTCAACTGGAGTTGGCTACCATTGTAGGGTTGGCTGCCCTCACTGGATCTGACCTCCATCTTCAGCCACTCCATCCTCCATTTTCAATCTCCCCTGGCACGGCTCCTCTCCAGGTATAACCATGGCCATTGCTCTCCACCGGACCTTAAAAGATATAAGCAGAAACATGGCCACCAACAAAGATTTCAGGGAGTTACATGGAACATACAGCACAGTGCAGGTCTTGCGACACAACTAGTCAATGCTGGAATTTATGTCCCATCCGAGCTTCCTTCTACCTTACTTCACGTAGCCCTATCAACATATTTAAAGGGAGATTGAAGGTATGCTGCCTCGCCAGGGTTACCAACCCTCCAGGATTGCCATGGAGTCTCTGAGCATTAAAGATGTATCTCCAGAACATTGCTGCAAGGAATACCTGGGAGAAAAATCATAAAGATGTTTAAAAATATGTTTTATTTTCATTCTCCCTGAAATTTATAGTTCGTTATTAGTTATTAAAAATTCTGGTGTTCAGGAAATAAAGGCTGTTTGACTGGATGGGATAATGGGAGATGAGAGGTCGTATGATGAAAGCTGCAGGACTAGATGCAACCAGAGCTGGTAATTCATCTCCCTTGCAGGCACATTCCTTTATCCAGCCAGCCATTTTGATTTCACTTCAATTGTTGAGCTGCATTGTTTACCCTGACTGCACTGGTATGTGGAACACGCAGAAAATGGAAGTTCCTCTAGAATTCAATCTCCAAAGGCCACCCATGGGGAAACTTAAAAGTCGGATTCCATTACCCTGGTCAGCCATCATTCTCCAGTTGATGCTAGTTGCCAAGCAACAACACACCTGAGTATGTGGTAGAAGTTAGTCTTCCATAATTGAGAGAGAAGAGGTGAGACTGCCTTATCCTCGACTTAAAGTAGGGAGTGGAAAAAGGCAACTGAGCAAAATTTTATGTCTCCTTGAAAAATCTGAACTAGGTTTCCTGTGAAGCCTGGAAATGGAATAAGACCAAAACTCAAAGTAAAAAGACAAATTAAAATTCAGATGATTTCTGGCACAGAATAACTTTTATAAAACTGATATTAAAAACTAACGCATAAATAATGTCTCTTTGGTTCAAACACAAGTTTATTAATCCCCAAAATTCCTCTTGCCTCTAAGTTGTGTAAAAGTGCCCAACGCATTTTTGAAACATACATTTTTGGGGAGGGCAAAAATTCTGAAATGACTGCAATGGAACTATGGAATTCAGATTTATAGTCTCACCTCCTGTTTTATCAAAGCCTGAATCTCATCGGAATAGGAATAGTTTACAGACAAGGGTATTGCACAACATGGAGAATAATACTGGAACAAAACCAACACTGACGACAAAACAACTAGACTCAAATGAATCACTTGAGAAGGCTATGAATGAAATAAGATTAAAGCAAGGCTTAGGAGAAGGGGAAAAAAAGTCTTGTATTTATACAGCTCCTTTCAGAGCTTTTACAGTCAGTGAGGTAATTTTGATATGTAGTCACTGTTGTAATGTTGGAAAAGCAGCAGCCAATTTGTGCATGACAAGCTCCCACAAATTGCAATGTGATAATGATCGAGCAATCTGTTTTTGAGCTGTTGATTGAGGGATAAATATTGACCAGCACACTGGACATAACTCCCCTGCTCTACTTCAAAATAGTGTCATGGGATCTTTTACATCCATCTGATCAGGCAAATGAGGCCTTGGTTTCACGTTGCATCAGAAAGGTGACAACTCCGCCAGTGCAGCACTCCCTCAGTACAACACTGGAGCATCAGCCTTGATTTGTGTGCTGAAGTCCTGGTGTAGGACTTGAATCCAGAACCTTTTGACTACGAGGCTATAGTGCTACAAACTGAGCCACAGCTGGCACTGAGATGAAGACTAAGAACATTTCTTGGATTGTGGCGTTGGAGGTACTTTGACCCTGACATGGGCATCCTGTGTGTAGTATAGCACCTGCTGCTCAACGGGAAAGTGAAAAGACTATTGCTACCCCAGAATAAACCATTCTGTGGTGTTTTCGTGGGTTTGAAACCTGAAGCAAACAGGTGACTCTTAAGGTAGTGAGACCATTGCACCACCTACCATTGACTGTCCCATTTTTCTCATTCCTTTCCTGAAGGTGTTAAGTTGCACCGAGTCTGTTCGGGTACCAGTTGCATTATGGTACCTTGACCAATTGGGCATTCTTAATGTGTGAGCTTGGACAGCAAATGCTGACTGGGGAATCATTGGTTCCTGTTCTCCTTTGATTCCAATTGCACCTTATAGTCTTTGGCAGGAGGTCCCTGGATACTTTCCTCTTTTTGATAGTGGTCAGGATTGGGACCCTGCCTCTTCTGCGCACGACAATCGACTTGTGTAATGATAACCAGAGTGCACCAGCCGGAAATAAGTCCGGACATTGTAAAGACGGTCAAAAGACAGAGTTAAAGGCTTTGTATCTGAATGCATGCAAATAGAAATAAATATGTATGACCTGATAGCCATTACAGAGCTATAGTTGCAAGGTGACCAAAGCTGGGACCCCAATATTGCAAGGTATTTGACATTTTGAAAAAACAGAAAGCTAGGAACAGATGGTGGGGTAATTAAGGATGACTTTAGTACAGTAGTGAGAGAGGACCTTAGCTCAAAAGAACAAGATATAGAATCAGTTTGGGTAGAGATAAGAAATAGGAAAGGTGAGAGGTCACTTGTCAGAGTGATTTATGGGCACCCTAACAGTGTTTACACGGTAGGACAGAATATGCAAGGAGAAATAAATGGGGTGTGTAAGAAAGGCACAGCATAATCATGGGTGATTTTAATCTACATGTGGTTTTGGGCAAATCAAATTGGCAAAGGTAACCTGGAAAATGAGTTCATAGAGTGTATTTGGGACAATTTCATACAGTAGTACATTTTAATGCTAACCAGGGCAGAGGCTATTCTAGATCTGGTAATCCTGTAATGAAACAGGATTAATTAGTTACCTCTTGTACAGGAGCATCTAGGCGACAGTGATCATAACATGGTAGAATTTCACGTTCAGAAGTGTAGGTCGTAGGCTAGTGTTTTAAAATAAAGGTAATTATATGGATATGAAGGCAGACTTGACCAAAGTGGACAGGGAAACTAGGTTAAAAGGTAGAACAGTAGAGATGCAGTGGCTGACTTTTAAGGAGAAATTTAATAACTCTCAGCAAAGATTTATCCCAGTGAAAAAGAGACTGTAGGAGAAGCATGTATCACCTGTGGCTGAAAGAAGAAATTAAGGATAGCATCAACTTGAAAGAAACACTGTACAAATCTGTGAAGATCAGGGATAGGTCAGAAGATTGGACAGATCTTGAGAACCAGCAAAGAATGACTATAAAAATAATAAAAAGAGAGAAATTAGAGTATAAGAGAAAGCCAGCAAGAAATATAAAAACTGATAGTAAAAGTTCCTACAAGTGTTTAACTAGGAAGAATGTAACTAAAAGAGTAATGAAAATTAGTGTTAGTCCTCAAGAGAATGGGTTTAGGGAATTAGTAATGGAAAACAAGGAATTGGAGGAAGTGTTGAACAGGTATTTTGTGTCTGTCTTCACTGTAGGAGACGTAGAAAACTTCCCAAAGATACTTAAAATTCAAGAACTGAACGGGAGGGAGGAACTTAAAACAATCACCATTACTAGGGAAAAGGTACTGGGAAAACTATTAGACCTAAAGACTGACAAGTCCCCAGGACCTGATGGCCTGCATTTTCAAAGCAATGGCTGCAGAGATAGTAGATTATATAAACTTCCAAAGTTCCTTACATTCTGGAAGAGCCCCAGCAGACTGAAAATAGAAAATGTAACACCTTTATTCAGGGCAGGAGGGAGACAGAAAGCAGAAAACTATAGCCCAGTTAGCCTAACATCTGTCATAGGGAAATTGCTAGAATTCATTATCAGGGAGGATATAGCAGGATATTTTTAAAAAAAGTATAATGGGAACAGGCAGAATCTACGTGGTTTTGTGAAAGGGAAATCATGTTTAGCTAATTTATTACAATTCTTTGAGGAAGTAACAAGCAAGGTGGATAAAGGGGAACCTATAGATAATATATACTTGGATTTCCAAAAGACATTTGATAAGGCACGACACCAAAGGTTACTATACAAAGTAAGAATATACGGTGTAAGGGATAACATATTAGCATGGATAAAGATTGGTTAGCTAACAGGAAGCAGAGTGTGGGGTCTTTTTTGGGTTGGCAAGCTGTAACTAGTGGAATGCCATAGGGATCAGAACTGGGGCCTCAACTGTTTACAATCTACATCAATGACTTGGATGAAGGGACCAAGTGCATGGTAGCTAAATTTCCCATTACACATAGGTAGGAAAATAAATTGTGAGATCATAAAGAATCTACAAAAGGATTTAGATAGATTGCATGAGTTGGAAAAAATTTGGCAGACGGAGTATAATATGGGGAAATGTGAACTTGTCCACTTTGGCAGGAAGAATAGAAAAGCAGCATACTATTTAAGTGGAGAGGGTTTGCAAAACTCAGTGATACAAAGGAATCTGGGTGTCCTGGTACACGAATCATTTGAAGTTATTATTCAGGTACAGCAAGTGATTAAGAAGGCAAATATCATGTTGATGTTTATTGCAAGGGGAATGGAATATTGGGTGACTGGAAGAGTATAGCCGTGCCTGGGAGGCTTTCAGTGCGTATTTGGGGACGCATTTCACTGTTAATAATATCCTCAATGTTCCTGATACCCTGGCTTCTGATAGTCGGACAGTGGCGGGGGGGAGTAAAAGGGCAATTGTTTTGATAGAAGCAGGACCCAAAATGTATGAAACACTCAAGTATTTGCTCACACCAGTAAAGCCAAAAGACACGCCGCTGTCGGACATTTTGTGTAAGCTTGAGCAACGTTACAATCCCAAGCCCTTGGAGATTGCAGAAACCTATCATTTGAAACAAGGAACCTGTTGTCCAGTGACAACATTTGAGACTTTATTGTGGCCTTGAAAAAGCTGTCTACCCATTGTAAGTTTGGAGAATTTCAAGGGAGAGCATTGTGGGACAGATTTGTGATTGGTTTAAAAAGTGAATGCATTCTCAGTAAGCTGCTGACCTTGTCAAAGTTAGCTTTTGACATAACTTGCCAAACAGCATTGTCCATGGACATGGTGGAACATGACCCGAGAGAAGCCAGAGTTAACAACCACCAGTCATCTGCTGAAGTAAATAAGCTGCTGTTGAGGAAGCAGAATACCCTAACGACAGCAATTAGTAGTAGCAGAGGTATTAAAGGGTCCTGTTACCAATATTGGGCACAGAATTGTCCATTTGTGAGGGCAGTGCTACAGCTGTAAGAAGGGTCACCTTGCCAAATCTTGTCAAAAATATATAAATGGAGAAAATACAGGCTGGAGGAAAAGGCAGTCACTGCAGCACCAGGTCACTGAGGGGTTGATTGAGACCCATACAATCCAAAGCACAAGGTCGTCCAGTGGAAATTTGCAGGGCATCGTAGTCCAAATAGCATCGGAGGAGATCCGGTAAACATGGAGGTTGACATAGGTGCATCAGTTAGCATGATTTCATCAAAAGTTGACTCAACATCTACGGGAGGTATAGCACACAAAATTACGATGATATGGAGGAAAGAAAATTCCCCAAATGGGCAGTGTGGTGGTTCTGGTCACATACTGGGGGCAATGTGCAAAATTGTCCGTTGTTGTGGTGAAGGGTGAAAAACCAGCCTTGTTAGGGAGAAACTAGTTAGCAACACTGAAGTTCAATTGGAACAAGTTTTTCCACGTAGAAGCGAAATTCCCAACGCAAGACAACATGATCGCCAAGTACCCTCAGGTGTTTAGTGAAACCGACAAATCAATTCAAGGATATAAGGCCAACTGACAGGTACAGAGGATCGCAAGACCCGTTTATTGCAGACCTTGTCCAATACCCTATGCCCCAAAAGAGGAAATAGGGCAAGAACAGAAAAGACTTGAGACTGAGAACGTTGTCTCTAAAGTAGAACAGAATAGTTGTTTGGTAGTACAGAACTTGAGTATTGCTTAAAAAAAAGTGACATGCTGTCGAAGCTTTTTGTCTTGCATTCATCAGGACAGATTTGCAAGAATACCGATTCTAAAGGGAACAACAATTTATAATGCAAGAGAAGAGACTGCTGATTGGCTAGCAAGTGAACTCTGATTGGAGAGGTGTTGCCATGGAGGATGCACCAGTGAACAATTAAGTGCCAAGCTTTTATTTAAATTCAAACTAGGCAGGTTGACTCTGACCAAGGCATTTCCATGGGGAATGAACCAGGGAATGGCTGTTCCTCCAAGCATTTGTTTAGTTGAAAAAAGTGCAATGCATGGATCTGCTCTTTCTGTTTACAAAGGACAGGGCCCTTTGTGTGAATATACATAACTTCTAGCACATGTCAGTGAGCCACATTGTGAACCTGACTGATAATCGTAAATTGGTTGACAGTGTTTTTCTTAGCACAATCAGGATTGTTTAGAAAGTGTTGCCCAATCACATCTAATGTTGGAGACTATGCAGTAGCAACACAAGTGGTATTCTCCACTTATATATTATAAAAACAAAAATAAAAATACCTGAAAAAACTCAGCAGGTCTGACAGCATCTGCGGAGAGAAATGCAGTTAATGTTTTGTTGTGCTAAGCATTATACTCACAACCAATTTAAGATTATCAGCCGAGTTTGCAATTACTTGTGCTAGATGCTACATATATTCACAGGGCCCTGTCCTTTGTAAACAGAGCATGCCCACGCATTGCACCTTTTTCAACTAAACAAAAACTTGGGGGACAGCCATTCCCTGGTTCGTTCCCCATGGCAATGCCTTGACCAATCAGAGCTGACCTGACTGGTTTGAATTTAACAAAAGCTTGGCAGTTAACTGTTTGCTGGTGCATTCTCCATGGCAATGCCTCTATTGATGAGAGACCACTTGCCAGCCAATCAGAATTCTCTTCTCATTAATTGTTGTTCCCTTTAGAATTTGTATTCTTGCAAATCTGTCCTGATGAGTGCAAGTTGAAAAGCTTTGACAGCCCATGTCTCTTTTTAGAGCAGAGTAATTGGGCTACTCCCATAGTGATAATATCAAAGTCAGATGGTAATGCAAGAGTGTGTGAGGATTATAAGGTAACTGAAAATTAGGTACTGGAATGTAATCTACCCGATAGTTTGCCAAGCGTGGAGCATCTGTTCATAATGTTGTCAGGAGGCCAGATTTTTTCAAAGTTAGATCTGACAAACGACTACCTGCAACTTGAGTTAGACTATCTGACTGTTAACGCACACATGTAGCAGAATCTTTTGCTGAGCGAGGGGGCATGCGCCTGACCCGGTCGAACGTGAAATAGCACATGATGACATTGGGTGAGTGCCCCGACATCATTGCGCACCCGTGAGATATTTCAGTCGGCGGGCGCACGTGGGAGTCGGAGCCATACCCGCCATCAATGACGAGGCCTATTAAGGCCATTAAAAAGGCAATTATGCTAGATTTTACATTGCCCATGTGATTTTGCGCTCGCTGCACTGGTAAAATAGGCAGGTGAACAGCCGACAATTTGCTAAACCCCATCCAAGGGTGGGATAAAAAGGGACAGCAGCATTGCCAGTGAGGAGTTTTGGAGATAGTTTGCTGCTGGTTACTTATTGGTACTTGGCAGCTTCATCTCTGTTTGGGGGTTTATTCTTAGCATTTCCAGGCTTCATTTCAGGACTTATTGGTGTCTCCAAGGTCCCCGGAGGATTCAGACCATGTGGATCCTTCCAGGTATCAGACAGCCTTCCATTACCCTGGTAATGGGGATTGTAGTCTCGGCTGGTGGCATCTCCTCTGAGGGGGAAGAGAAGAGCAGAAGTGGGAGGAGGCCAGGTGTCCCAATGCAGCTTCCAGGGGAGTGAGCTGTGGGAGGAGAGGCGCAGACACAAGGGGTGCAGGCCAGCAGGAAGTCTAAGGTGGAAGAGGCCACAGAAGACGCTACTATTCTGCTGCTCAAGTTTACAGGCAGCGATACAGCTACCTCAATATGTCTGAGGTGCAATGCTTAAGGAAGCTCTGCCTCTCTAGAGAGACTGTGACCCTGATTTCCCAGATGATTGGGCCTGAGATCAGCTCCAACTGTGTGGGTTGACACCCCATGCCAGTGGCTCTGAAGGTCACAGTGGCCCTCAACTTCTATGCCTCCAGCTCTTTCTAGGGTCAGTGAGGGTTCTGTGTGGAGCATCCCAATAAGCTGTCCACAGCTGTGTCAAACTGGTGACATCCTCTGTTCAGGTGGGTACTGACCTTGATTATTTACTGTACAGACAAGGCCAGCCAGGCTGAGCGAGCCAGAGGCTTTGCAGCGATTGCTGAGCTCCCCTGTGTCCAGGGTGCCATTGACTGCACATGTGTGGCCTTTAAGGTACCAGCAGGTCAGCTGGGTGCCTTCATCAACAGGAAGGGATTCCACTCCATGAATGTGCAAATAGTGAGATAGTTTGTGACCACAGGATGCAGATTCTGCAAGTCTGTGCAAGGTACCCAGGCAGCTCCCATGACGCTTATATCCTGAGACACTCCCAGGTGCCAAGGCTCTTCACTGCTTCAGCCCGGCTGGATGGATGGCTGCTGGATGACAAGGGCTTGAAAAGGTGGCTTAAGAAGCTTCTCTGCTACCCAAGAACAAGGCAAAGCAGCGTTACAAGGGCAGTGGTAGAGAGGATCAGAGGGCTTCTTAAGATGCGCTTCCATTGCCTGGACTATTCAGGGGGTTCACTACAATACCCCCCCCGAGAGGTTGTCACTGATAGTGGTTGCATGCAGTGCTCTCCACAATCTGGCACAGGAAAGGAGGGACCCACTGGGAGGAAGAAGATCTTGACTCAGCTGCACAGGCCACAGAGGATGAATCCAGTAGTGAGTTAGAAGAGGAGCATAGTGAGGAGAACACTGAGGGCATGGAGACAGGGACACAAGGGACGCCTTGATCCAACACTCCTTCAGCTAGGCTGCCAAAGATCTGCTTCCACCTCATGCCAGGGCTGCCGCCTCCATCCCGGATGTCTGAAATGACCCTTTCATTTGAACCCAAAGACCACTCAATGCTTGTGCAATAAAGTATCCAGCCACTCACGTCCAGCATTACACACTGGCGTACCTGCACTAGAAAGAAAAAAGGTGAAACATACTCAAGCCAACAGAACCAAAGCAAATTTAATGTTCTCGTCACATTGAATGCATAATGACATTACCACTACTGGTGTTGATGTCCACACCAGCAGACATATAAACCAAACATAAATGAATAGAAAAGCACCCATGCACGGTCCCTCTTGTACTCATGGTGCCCTTGAACTTGCGTTTCAGAGTGCTACGACTTGCTGCCACCCCAGCCACTCCTTGCTTTGGAGACAGCCTGCTGACTCTGCTGTCTTATTGGCCTTGATGACCTTGGCTGTCATCCTTTGGTCAGTGGAGCCTGTGCTGGCCCTGCCTGGCAGGAGTGGCCAACACTGGCATCTCCCCAGATACTGCAACCTCATCAGATGCGATGGTCACTGGCAGAGGGGAGGAGGAACTGCTGCCATGATCCAGAGCGCCCTGAGAGGAGCCCGCAGAGATGACAAGCAGGTTGTGCGCCAATCTGAGGTCACTCTGGACCTCCCTGCTCACTATTGATGGATGAGCACCTCGCTGGGACACTGGGTGCCTCATCTGACTCCCACACTGGTACTGTCCTCCTGAGGTCATTGCCTGTGTGAGGGCTTGCAGGTCCCAGCACAACCCCAGGAACCCCTGATTCTGTCCCTGGAGTTGCTTCTCTGTGAGAGCCACTCTCCCAATGGAGGAGGCATGGGCTCACTGCTCGTTGATGTGGGTCAACACAGCTCTCAAGCTCCACATGGACTCCTCCACAACAGAGAACATGGCACACAGACCCTCATGGATCTCTGCCAGATCGTCCCACATATCCCGCTGGACACCCAGCATCTGCCGCCGAATGGACGACTCCAGAAGCTCATCATCTGCCTTTGACTGAGCGTTGTCCTGGTTCCCAGCAGTCCCCCTCCTCCTGCCGGCACTCTGGGCACTCTCTGCCCCCGCCTGCACCTCAAACGAGTGTGAATTGCCCTCACCAATGTGCATCGACATTCTAGCCACAGATCTAATGCCCACCGAGGTGCTGGTATCTACCCCGGTGCCTGGCTCAGACAAGAAGTGCACAGGTGCAAGTGAAGCCTGGTGGTCCTCCAGTGTCAGGGGTGGCCCTTCGGGGTCCAGAGAGCAAATGCTGGCTGGTGAACCTAAAAGGGAGAACAAGGACCATGTCATTAGTTAAAGTCAGCACACTGTCATTGTGCGTTCCAGGCACCCTGGTGAGACAATGGAGATCTGCATCATGGTGCCATCGTCTTTCAACGATCAATGGGGACTCCAGGTTTGAGGCTCCCATCAATGAAGAGGCTACAGTAGAATGGTTGGTTGCACAATCTGAAACTTTCACCCAGTGCCCTGCACTCTTACCTTCTTCTGGCACCCCTGTCTCTCCACACCTGGTTGCACATGGAGCATGCCTGCTCTCCAGCTCAAGGGTGTCCTTCTCGAACCTGGTCAGTAGCAGCAGGTTGGGCAGACTGTATGTGACCTCTTTGCTTGGTTATGGCTTTTCTTCTGAAAAGACAGAGGAGTATTGATTAGTCCACTCTCTACCTCCAGCGCCATTGCAGCCTGGCCAATCCCAGATGAGGAGCACCTTGCAGTGCACATTCAAGTTGTGGCCCTCGAGCCGCAAGGCACTCAGTCCAAGCATCCAGGGCTCACCCCCTTGGCCAGCTCCAGCATCACTGACAGTTGGCACTCGGACTCTAGCGCCCCTCAGATCCATGGGGGGACGGCCACACCTTAACATTTCTGCACACTTATCCATGCTAACACAGTACTCACCCTTCCTGAGCGCAGGAGGCCATTGAACCTCTTCTGGCACTGCACCCATGTGCACCACACCACATCATGGCTGCTAACCAGCGCTGCCACCTCCTCCCAAGCCCTCTTTGTGATGTACGATGAACTCCTCTTCCTATCTCTGGGGTCATCGGTGTCCCTCCTGGCAACCGCCCCATCCGGGAGGACCGCGAGGCACTCATCTGAAACACCGGGGGCCAAGCGTCCACCCGAGCTGCCCTCCCACTTGGTGTCTCCAGCCGCATTTGACTCCATCGCTTTGCTAACGCAGAACAAATGTTCTTCCATGGTAGCCTTCCTGGGGCCGCCTAGGCTGTTTTTAAACCGGCTGCAGGGTCGCCATTGGACCTGGTAACGACAGACCCCATCCCCGCTCCGTCCTTCCCCACCAGTGAGGAGCTGCGTTCCACACTGGGTGAGCCTTAGTTGGCTCGCCCAGTGTGAAATTGCTGTTGGGGGCCGATCACAGGTGGCAGTGCATTTCCCAGCCACTCCCGGGCCCCCTGACCTTGCCCGCCCACCAAACTCATAATTCTGCCCAAGGGTATTTTTCACTTTCAAAGGCGGCCAATTGGTGTTTCTTCAGCCTCTGGAATGTTCCAAAGATTAATGAACCAAATTTTGCAAGGAATTCAGGGGTAGTGTGCTACTTGGATGACATACTTTTTTCAGCTTCAAACAGACAGACCCATGATGACAGGCTTAAAAAGGTGCTCCAATCTTTGGAAAAGCATGGAGATCAGGCGAAGGCACAAAAATATGAAATTGTTCAAAATTCTGTAGAAGATTTGGGTCACAGGGTAGTCAAAAATGGGTTACATCCTATCGGGAGTAAGGTTCAAGTAATAAGAAATGCGCCACACCCTCAGAATATATATTGGTACTGATACCAAATCGGAAAAACTGTACTTTAAGCCAACACACATTATTGTGACACCCTTGATTCACATTGTTCCCATCACCACTGTCAGACCTGTGACAACTGTCATGCCCAGTAAAGCAGGTCATATTCTGAACTTCAAGCTCATTTTATTTTAAAACTGGACACCAAAAGGCTGGAAAACCTGTCCGCCCAAGGTCACCTAACTTCATCAGTGGATTAGAAGGACTCCCCTGCCTCAAGAAGGAGCAAAACTGACATTTTGGACTGAGTTGACATCCTTCCTTGAAACCAATCAAAAGGGTATTATCTGATTTGAATGGGTCATTCTAAATAAAGATACTGACTGTCTCAAGCCCTCAGAGGTGTTACCCCACTACACAGGATGAGTAATCAACTTAAACACCCCACCTTATTTGGTAAAGTCTTTGAACTTGGGAAAAGCCACATGGAGGCAGCCATGTTCTTTTTGCCTGTTTAAAGAATCAGCAAGGAACTGTTTGCAGTTAATTCCACTGAAGCTATCGAGTCGTCAGTTCAGGCAGTTTGTGAACCAGCCTCGGAAACAAGCTGTGAGATAACAGGCAGCCAGAGTATGTAATCTCTTCCAGTTAAAGTTCACCTGAGAACCAACCTCCTATAAATTTGACAATAAGAAACCTCACAACCTGTTGCAAACCTTTCACTCCACAAGATGATCCCTTCAACTTCAAATTTTCAAAACAATCCAAGAAAGGCCACCAGAGATCATAGACCAGAAACTGAGATAAGTGTAATCTGTAAAAGTGCATGACGTTTATTTGTATGTATTTTTGTGTGGGTGTGTGTCTGTGGGTGATAATGGATGCCCCTAATGTTGCAGTTAATTTGGGGTAATTGTGTGAGAATAAATAACCTTCTACACATTTTAACTCTCAATAGCTTGCTGCTGAATTACTTAATTGGGATGCACACTCAAATGGGGTAAGAAAAGACTCACCACTTTCCATACTGATCATGGGCAGTAGGAGAGCTGATATGTTCTGTCTGTGATACAATGAGATACGTCCTTCTGTAGCTCAAAACACTCACTCGAGACACAGCCCAATCTGCAGTTTTACTGGGTGTTCCTGATGATCACTGTGTCTGCCCAAGTTGCAAGTGCACAGTTATCAAGAGTTAATATGGTTGAGACAGTGGAGTATGCATGATGTGCATAAAGGGCTGAATTGTTTGGAATCTGGTGGGGAAATGGATGGGTTGGCACTTGTGCCCTTAACTTGCACCTTGCCAACATAGTATTTGCTAGCAAGGCAGAGAAGGAACTGATCTCTCAGTTGATTGGAACCAGCATGTGAAAACAATCCAATATCTGTCTCCGTGCACCCTGCTGTGACCATTGATGCATCTGCCTGTTTGTACTCTTCAGGGTTCCAGTTCAAAGATGTTGTGTTATTAAGAGACAGCGATGTAATGTTTAAAAAAGTTAATGATTTAGTTTTTTTGTGTGTGTGAAGTGTTCTATTGAACAACAGATGCATGTGAAAATACAGTGCGATCTTTTTTACATTAATTGGAAAACATTGCAGGATGCAACCAAGGTTGAAAACAGTACAAGGAAAACTATGGTAATCCAAAAGGAATGTTAATCATGGCTCAGCAGGTAGCACTATCACTTTCGAGTCAGAAGGTCGGGTGTTCAAGTCCTATTCCAGAATTTGAGAACAAAATCCAGGCCATCAGCCCCTTTGCCTGTACGGAGGGAATGTTGCGTGTTGGAGGTGCTGTCTTTTGTATGAGATATTAAACCAAGGCCCATTCTGCCCTTTTTTATTCATTCATAGGATGTGGGCTTCGCTGGCTGGGCCAGCATTTATTGCACATCCCTAGTTGCCTTTGAGAAGTTGGTGGTGAGCTGCCTTCTTGAACCACTGCAGTCCATGTGATGTAGGTACGCTCACAGTGCTGTCAGGAAAAGAATTCCAGGATTTTGACCCAGCGACAGTGAAGGAACATCCGATATATTTATGAGACAGGATGGTGAGTGGCTTGGAGGAAACTTCCAGGTGGTGGCGTTCCCATCTGTCTGCTGCCCTTGTCCCTTTCGATGGTAGTGGCCGTGGCTTTGGAAGGAGCTGTCTAAGGAGCCTTGATGAATTCCTGCAGTGCATCTAGTAGATGGTACACACTGCTGCTACTGTGCGTCAGTGGTGGAGGGAGTGAATGTTTGTGGATGTGGTGCCTATCAAGCAGGCTGCTTTGTCCTGAACGGTGTCAAGCTTCTTGAGTGTTGTTGTAGCTGCACTCATCCAGGCAAGTGGGGAGTATTCCATCACAATCCTGACTTGTGCCTTATAGATGGTGGACAGGCTTTGGGGAGTCAGGAGGTAAGTTACTTGTCGCAGGATTCCGAGCCTCTGACCTGCTCTTGTTGCCAGAGTATTTATATGGCTAGTCCAGTTCAGTTTCTCACCAACGGTAACCCTCAAGATGTTGATAATGTGGGTTTCAGTGATGGTAATGCGACTGAATTTCAAGGGGCGATGGTTAGGTTCTGTCTTGTTCGAGATGGCCATTGCCTGATACATGTGCATTTGGACATGGGCTGCTTCAAATGCAGCAAGACCTGGACAATGTCCAGGCTTGGGCTGACTAGTGGCAAGTAACCTTCGTGCCACACAAGTGCCAGGTAATGACCATCTCCAACAAGAGAGAATCTAACCATTGCCCCTTGACGTTCAATGGCATTACCATCGCTGAATCCCCTACTGTCAACATCCTGGGAGTTACCATTGACCAGAAACTGAACTGGACTAGCCATATAAATGATAGGTGGATGGAAAAGATTACACAGCAGTATTTTGAAAAAGGAGTTCTCCTTAATGTCCTGGCCAATATTTATCACTCAGCCAACCAAACCAGTTTATCTGGTCACATTGCTGTTTCTGGGTGATTGCTGTGTGCAATTTGGCTGCCTCATTTCCTACATTGCAACAGTGACTACTTTCAAAAGTTCTTCAGAGGGCATCCTGAAGAACTCTATAGCCAGAGATCATGAACGATGCTCAATAAATGCAAATCTTTGTTTTTATAGGATTTTCCTGTCTGTAAAATGGCTGTCTTGTTGACCTACATAACAATTGAATTTTAAAATATTTTGTTGGATACAATGGGCTTTGAAAGGTATCTGAGAGATATGATAAGCTTCTACATATTTTCTTCCTTTATTCAAATGAGATTATCCAGTGTAGTGTGTTTAATGTTTAATTCCAACGGACTATGCAATTTCTTTTTCTCGCTGGTTCGGAATGTCGGAACCAATGTAAGCCATCCAGCCCCTTGAGCCTGTTCTGTCATTCAACTAAATAATTCAGATCTGTATCTTAAATCCATCTAACTGCCTTACATAACCCTTAATCCCCATACCTGACAAAAATCAAACTCAGTTTTCAAATTTTCAATTGAAGTTCTAACCATCGCCACCACCATCCACTCCCGAGCCTCAACTGCTTCTACAAAGAGAGAGAGTCCCAGATTTCCACTACCCTTTGTGTGAAGAAGTGCTTCCTGACATCAGCCCTGAATGGCCTTACTTTGATTTGAAGGTTATGTATCCTTGTTCTGGCTCCACCAACTTCTCCCCATCTGCCAACAACAGAGGATATGGTTTCTCTCTATCTACACCAGCAACACCTTTGATTATCCCTTACTCTTCTATGGTCAAGGGATTGCAACCCTGGTCTTTGCACTCTGTTCCTCGTCACTGCTACATTCTATCACCAGAGGAAATAGTTTCTATCTATCTGGTTAGTGTAGCTGTCCAACTCGCTGACTGCATTTCACCTGTTTTTGTAACTAGAAACTGAAAAGAGATGAATTATTTGATGATACTTGAATCCTTGGAAATTTACTGATGGGCATTGATTAATATGATCACCTCAGATGGCGTGACAACTAAACACAGCGCGTGAGGACTAGGCTGGGCTCAGCAGTATCACCAACTGCAAGTAACGATTGGGGAGCAGTTGGGTGGCATAATGGGTGAGACCCTGGCATTTCAGCTCTGGGATCAGAGTGCAAATGCAGACCGCCTGAGTATAGGCAACCCTTATGCAAGGATTTAGGTGGATTGGGAAAAATATCCTGGCGCAGTCTGAGGAGCGCTTCTGAGGTTAGAGCTGAGGCACATGATTGGGAATTGAATAGAGGAAGCTTTACTCTGCATTGCACAGATAATTATCAGATGCACACTACAACAAATGATTTATCGCATGCTCTTTCTCATCAGGTGGAAGAAGGGATAAGAGAGGAGTAGTACGTGCTATTTGTCATCGCTGCTGTTTGTGGCAGCTTGGAGTGTGCAAATTTGCTGCCATGTTCCCAACATTACAATGACTACACCTCAGAATTATGAGCTGTAAGATGCTTTGGGAGATCATGTAGTCATGCAAGGTGCTATAGAAATGCAAGTCTTTTTCTTTTAACCGCTGCAGTAGTAACGTTTGCATCTGCCTCCATGGGGAGGGAGTGGTGTGGCGCGCAGGACAGGCTAAGGTGGGCGGAGAATGGAAAGGATCGACACCCGTTGTGACTCTCAAGTAAGGAAACATTTTATCCCCCCCCCAAAAAAAACAACCCTAACTTTGTTAAAAGATCCTGAACATTAGGATGCAGTGCATGGAAGATATGATCGAAAGTACTGACCTTCAAAAGTGTCATTCTACTCAGTTTTGCCCTGTTTTACATGTGGTATTTTTTTTGAGAGTGGAAGTTCAGTGGTGCAGCAGGAGATTTATGTTGTAGCAAACCTATTTAATGCATTTTTGGGTTTTCTTCAGCTAGTTGTGCTCAGCTTGGGTGTGTTATCACTGACGTCTTTCAAATGCCTCCTGGAAAGCATTTGACTGGCGTAGGACAAGAGCCGGAGAAAAGCCCCTAGCCTCCACGTTGGGCGGGTGAGTGGTGGTTGGTATTAGGAGGAGCTTGAGGGTGGAATTGGATGAATACTTGAAGCAGAGGAAGTCACAAGAGAAGGTGTCGGACAGCGGGATTACTTCTGGGATTGTCCTGGCAAAGAGCCAGCACAGATACGATGGGCCAGATGGCCTCCTTCCATGCGGTAAACCTCCACTGTCCAAAATTGTGCCAGGTTGTCGCAAAAAAAAAAGCAATGAACAAAAGTGAGGGCAAGAACAGAACGGGCGTGCACGTAATCTTGTGCTGCTGGTCGATGTGATGGGTTGCTGGCACCATCCCGGCCCCCAGACCATTTTGCTGGATGTCAGCGGCAGGTCATTAGCTGACCAGTTAATTTTCCAGTTGGCCTGTTGGCCTCGCGCTGTTTCCACAGAACAGCAGCTGCCTGGGGTTGGCCTGCCTGTGACAGACCAGGGGCTATATTCCTGGATGCCTTTAAGGCCTCCCACCCACTGGGCCCACTCCATAATGGTGGCCTGCCAACTGTGACCATTTTTTGACTACAGAAGTTTTAAAAGTGCTGAGAGGGTGCCTCAAGATGGAGGCCCCCTTTCTCCCCCTTACCGGCCATGGCAGACTGGAGCTTCTTCTGTGCTGGAGGGCCTCCTATTGGCTATTAGCAGCTTTGAGAATCTGCCCACCGTCCATAATTGGATGGCGAGCATGCTCTCTGGCCACTGATTGGCTAATTTAGGCAAAATCACTGCCAAGTGCCTGCTCCCAACATATTGTGGGGTCAGAAACCCCATTTGATCCTAACACCGGGCTCCTGTCCCAAAATGCAAAGTCCTGCCCCATTTACAGGAAAGAAAGAACAAAGTTACATTTGCATAGCAACTTTAACCACTTTGGGATACCCCAAGGTGCTTCTTAGCGTGTGAAGTACATTCTGATGTGTAGTCACTTTTCCAATGTAGGGAATACGGCAGCCAATTTTGTCCCTACCAACAGTAAAGAGATTATGACCAGATAGTTTTTTGTTTTTTAATGATAATGGTGGAGGGATATGTTGGCCAGGATGGTCTGTCTACTGCCTAATGGAGGGGGAGCAGAGATTAGTGCAAAGGAGAACTTAAAGCTGATGGAAAAAGACTAAAAATACAATTCAAGGGAGGATACCAGGAGTGGAGTGGCAAGCAGTGGGAGTGGACAGCCAGCGAGGCAGTGAGGGGTTGGGAGCAGGGCAGCCAGTGTGGTGGTGGGATGGGGGCGGGGGGTGGGTGCAGTGTGGACAGTGAGGGGTTGGGAGCAGGGCAGCCAGTGTGGTTGGGGGAGGGGGGGCCAGTATGGACAGTGAGGGTTGGGAGCAGAGCGCAAGCAGGGCAGTGATGGTTCAATTGACAACTGGTGCACAACAATGATGTCAGTGATGCTGAGTTCCTGTCCAGTTCAGTGTCAGGAGTTAGAGTTTAAAATAATAGCTCATGCAATAAGGACTGGAAAATAAACATCAATCTTTATAATTGCACAAAAAATTGAATCTATTCTGCTTTAAGTGCTCTGGGTACACAAAGTAGAAATCAGCAGCATAAACTCCACAACTGTGTTAAATGCCTTTGCAATGTTTTATTACATTAAAGGTGCTATATAAATGCAAGCTGTTGTAATGTCATAAATGGAGGGAACTGCAACTAAATGAGAGACAGATCTCACCTCTGCAATAAAAATTAATGTTAATAGTGCGATGGTTAGGGAGTTTTGGTCACAATTCTAATCGCATGAATATCTGTATGTTTTAATATTGTTGATGAGTAAATTTGCCATTATGTGAAATCCAGTGTGTCGGCAGTGGGAGACTGGCAATAATGAACTGCTGATTATGAGGCAGGAAAGCATTAATATGCTAATACGTATATTAATGACAGCCTTGTTTACTCACTTGCTTTGTTCTGTAAAGGGTTCATCAAGTCCAAATGAGTTTTGCAACAAGGTAACAAACAATTCAGCATCTAGAAGCTATTAATTGGGTTGATGACTAGTTAGTGTATTCAAAGAGGTAATTTTGAAATTCGCTCTTCTGATCTGTACATAATTAGCAGTCTATTGAATTGGGAAGATCACTGGGCTGTCTGCTTTTGTCTTTTCCCTAGATCCCAAGTTTTAACTTTTTATTTGTTCCTGCTACGCGGGCATCATGGGCAAGGCAATAATTGTAGCCTATCTCTAGATAAAGACTAAGGCACTCTGCATTGTGTGACTAGCCAGGTACAGCATTGGTTGAACACAGAGTAAAGCTTTCTCTATAATGTCTCATCAACAACAAGAAGGAAAGAACTTTCATGACCTCGGGATGTCCCAAATGCCTTACAACCAATGAAGTACTTTTTTAGTGTGGCCATTGTTGTAATGTAGGAAATGCAATAGCCAATTTTGCACAATGCAATCTCACAAATAGCAGTGTGATAATGACCATATAATCTTTTTAGAGAATGATGATTGAGGCATAAGGATTGCCCAGGATACTAGGAGAACTTTCTTGCTCTTCTTCCAAGTGACATCTTTTACATTCACCTGAGAAAGCAGACAGGGGCCTAGGTTTAATGTTTCATCCAAAAGATGGCACCTCCAACTGTGCAGCACTCCCTCAGTAGGACACTGGAGTGTTAGCCTGGATTATGCGTTCAAGTCTCTGAAGCAGAGTGTGAGCCCATAACCTTCTGACACAGAGGGAAAGGTGCTATAACTGAGCCACAGCTAACACTGTTATCACAATGATAATTTGCATTTATGTAGCCTTTTTAACATTTTAAACCATCCTGTCGTTCTTCGCAGGAGCCAATATCAAAAAGATTTGACACAGATCCACTTAAGATATTAGGACAGTTGACTAAAAGTTTGGTCGAAGAGATAGCTTTTGAGTGTCTCACAGGAGTAGAGAGGTTTAAGGAGGGAATTTCAGAGCTTGAGGCCTAGGTAGGCAAAGGCACAACCAACAATGGTACAGTGATGACATTTGGGGATGCCCATGAGACAAGAATTGGAGGCATGGTGAGATGTCAGGGAGTTGTGTAGCTGGAGGAGGTGACAGAGATGAGGAACGATGAGACCATGAAAACATTGATGAGAATTTTAAAATCAGGTCGTTGCTGGACCAGCAGGGGGATGTTTGTCAGCGAGCGCAGGGAGGCTGAAGCATGCCAATACCAAGTACAGTATGGATTAAATTGCAGAATAAAGCTTCCCCTGCTCTGCCCATGCAACGTGCCTCAGCCCAATCGCTTCTATGTTACCCCTAATACCTAAGTGGTGCATTTTTCCATTTGTCACATCCACCTATCCCAGCCAATTTGGTGTGAATTTTATACTTAATTTGGGCTGGACCTGGATTGAAATTGTCCAAATTCATCTCATACGGGAGAATGGGACTCTTGCCTTGATTTGAACTCAAACCCCAGAATTAAAATTCTTCGGCACTCCTTCGGGATCAAGGGTGACTTGCTTTTACTGCGGCTCAGTGGGTTCTGACATAGCAGATGAGTCCAATGTGCGATCTGCAGACTCTGTTGCATGTAGAGCAGGTGGTGCTTGAAGGATTAGGCAGATCAGGTGTTTGGAGGTTTGTGCACTCCCTCCGACTCCTCGACTTCGCCTCTCTGTGCTCTATGTCTCTTGATGTGTTCCTGAATGAGCCTTCTCCGTTTCAGTCGGTCACAAGCTAGGGACTCCCCTGATGTCTGATCTCTTCAGAGTTTCATTGAGGACATCCCTAAAGTGGTCCAGCTGTCCTGGGAATCTTCTGCCTCGACCAAGTTCCAAGTAAAACAGTTGCTCTGGGAGTCTGGTGTCAGGCAGACAAACATGTTCCGCTCAGCGGAACTGGTTTTGAGTGATTAGCAGCTCAGTGCTGGGCATGTTGGCTTAGGATAGGACCCTGCTGTTGGGCAACCTGTCTTACTACCTGATTTGGAAGATCTTGCAAAGTCACCAGTGCTTTGATGCTTTGATGTGCCTGCTGTAGGTTGTCCAAGTCTCTGAAGCATAGGAGTGCAGGAATCACATAGTAAACCACGACCTTAGTCTCAGGTTTGAGATCCTGGCCCTCAAATACCCTTTTTCTCAGTCAGCCGAAGGCAGAACTGGTACATAGGAAGCATTGATGGATCTCGTTGTCTATGTCTGCCTTCGTCCAGAAGAGGCTCCCGAGATACGGAAAATAGCCCACATTTCCAGGATCTTGCCGTTGATCTTAATTGTTAGGGGATGGTGTGTGCTATGTGAACTGGTTGGAAGAGGACCTTAGTTTGCTGGGTGATCGTGACTATGTTCAAGAAGGGAGACAAGTTTGATTTGTGGTAACTATAGAGGAGCTTCCGTGCTGTCTGCCACAGGGAAGATTGTAGCAAGGTTCCTCCTCAATCTTCTCCTCCCATTAGCCGAAGAACTCCTTCCAGCGCTGCAGTGTGGTCTTTGCCCATCGAGAAGCACCACAGACATGATCCTCACTGCACAGCAAATTCAAGAAAAATGCAAGGAGCAGCATGGCTTTTTTTGACCTCACAAAAGCCATTGATTCTGTCAAACCCGAAGGCTTATGGAGTACCCTCCTCAAATTTGACTGCCCCTCAGAAATTTGTCACCATCCTCCACCTACTCCATGCTAGCATACAGGCCCAGAGGCTCACCAACAGAACGACCGAAGATCCCATCTCAGTGAAGACTGGGGTCAGACAAGGTTGTGCCATTTCAACAGCCTTCTTACCCATTTTCCTCGCTGCAATACTGCCCATCACCTCCAGCTAAATAACCCACAGGTTTAGAGATAATCTACAGAACAGATGGGAAACTGTCCAACCTACGCCACCTTCAATCCTAATCCAAAATCACTCCAACCTCAGTCGTTGAGCTTTGGTATGCAGATGATGCTTGTGTGTGCGTTCATTCAGAAACTGAGCTTTAGGTCATTGTTGACTACTTCTCCAAAGCATATGAGTAAATGGACCTTTCACCCAGAGTTAAAAGGTCAGGTCAGAATCAACAAAAAGATTTATAGAAGACAAGGTGAGAAATAAAACTTGTTCTCTATTTTGTACTTGTAGAAATGACTAGTCACTCAACTGACCAGTTTCATTCAGTGCCCTTCAGGTTTACTCACAATAAACTCTGCACAGGAAGGGTTGTATGCTGCAAAGTGGACTGCCAACTTCTGCAGGTTGAGACATGGGGTGCTTCTAGTCTGGAGCAGAACAGCTCATTGAAGGGTCCTGGTTGATGCAGGGTTAAGTGCATGTCAGCCTCCGTCATTCCAACTGAAACCGTAGCCATGTGAAGCTTGCGATCAATAAAAGATTAAATGACTTCTTCTGATCGCTGGCATTCCATTTAGTTTTTGAAGGTGTGACTCATTTTTCTTTCTCAAGGTTAGTGGAGTTTGATAGTCTGCACACAACGAACCTACTGCTTAAAGATTTAGAAATGCCTGAGGTATCACTGGTTTACTGGAGAGCGACCAAGAGGTTTTAAAACAAGTGCTTTGTAAATTTGTGGACAACCTGAAGGTGAATCTTTTATTTATAATGACTGCTGGTATGGGTCACAGGTAGTTAGGTAGCTGTCCGCTGTGGCTCAGTGGGTAACACTCTTGGCTGTAAGTCAAAAGGATGTGGATTTGAGTCCCACTCCAGAGTCTTGAGCACAAAAATGCAGGCTGACACTCCCAGTGCAGTATTGAGGGAGTGCTGAATTGCCTGAAGTGGCATCTGTCAGATGAAATAATAAACTGAGGTCCAGTCTCTCCTCTCAGTTGGATGTAAAAGATGTTATGGCATTATTTTGAAAAAGAGCAGGGGAGTTCTCCAACCCTACCCCCCACCCCACACACAGACGCACAGACACACACACACATACACACACACAGATGCACAAACACACACACACACGGGTGTCCTGGCCAATATATGTCCTCCCACCGGCACTTGGACAACAGAGAGCCTGGTCATTATTATATTGATTGTCACCGTGTGTGCAAATAAGCTGTTGTATTTCTTACTGTCCCTCACAATAATGACTTCAAAAAGTAATTCATTGCCAGGAAGGTGCCTTGAAGTGCGATATAAATACCAATTCTTTGTTAGAGGTTTGGTCTGGGGAGAGGAAGAAGTCAGCCGGTATCGACACTCTTATACCTTCTAAATTATCCAATGATGATTACCTGCAAATGCGTGCGTGTGCATTTTGGGTGAAAACAGGACTGGACTCTGTAATGCAGCCTCCTCCCAAAGTTGAAAAGCCCCTAAGTTAGTGGTCTACAATTTCTGGTATAGCATAGTATAACAAAGTAATCATACCATGGCTTACAAAAATGCAGAATGATGCTACGTGCAGTGACTTGTTAATTAGAAAAGATTCAAGTTGTCCTCTGGCTGCCTTTGATGAAAAGGTAATCATGGCCACATTTCATTATTTGGCAAGACATCATCGACCCAACATGTTAACTCTGTTTCTCTCCCCATGGATACTGCCAGACCTGCTCAGTATTTCCTGAAATTTCTATTTCCATTTCAGACTTCCAGAATCTGCAGTATTTTGCTTTTGATCATCTGTTGCCCAGTGTTAGCCAGCCAAGCTTTTTCTTGTTCTTCAGGCATTGACAATCTCCTCTCCAGTCTGAATTTCTTCTTGACTTTCCTCTTGGGAACTGCTTTAACCAGCCAACCTATTGCCAACTGCTTTGCAGATGGAGGATTAGCATGAATTTGCATTTTATTTGATCTTATTTTATTATCTGTGTTAATATGCAAATTTCATGCAACTCTCCTGGAAATAGCAAACTTCAGAAGAGAAAAAAATCTTCTCTCCTCTGTTTAATCTCTTGCTTTCTTGAATTGTCCTAAGTTTAGAAAGCAGTTAAAGAACCACTCCCTCATTTCCTGGCTGCATTAGATTTTTCTGCTGGTATTTCTCCTGTCCTTCCTTTCCAAAAGTAGAGGCAATGGAACAATAATGAAAGAACTTGCAATTATATAGTGCCTTTCATGCCCTCAGGATGTTCTGTAGTGTTTCACAGCCAATGAACTACCTTTGAAGTGAAGCCACTGTTGTAATGTAGGACACGCAACAGCCAATTTGCACATAGCAAGCTTCCACGTGTGATGTTGGTTGAAGAATAAATTTTGGCCAGGCCCTCCGGAAAAGTGATGTGGGATCCTTTACATCCATCTGAGAGGAGAGAGAAGACCTCAGTTTGACATCTCATCCAAATGACGGCACCTCTGATGGTGCAGCATTGCCTCAGTACCATACTGGGAGTATCAGCCTTGGTTTAATGTCTCATTTGAAAGAACGTGAAGCAGATATTCATTTTTATAAAAGCAATGTATTGGCCCCTCATCTCATTTGCCATTTAGGTGTTCTTACTGTGTCCAAAATGGCTGCTGTGGCCGAACATTTGTGAAGAACTCTGAGATGTTTTTGAGAGATGTACCAAGGCAATTTATAGACTTTTACGTATGTCAAAAAAGGCCCATTAAAGAACTGTTTAATTTCTATTATCCACATTTTCAATGCAACTGTTAGCTGATGTCTTGTTAACTCTCCACTATAAAGAAAGACATGGATTTATACAGTGCCCTTAACAATCTCAGGATGTCCGAAAGCACTTTGGAACCAATGAAGAAATCTTTGAAGTGTACTCGTTATTGTGATGTAGGAAACACATGGTCAATTTATGCACAGCAAGCTCCCACAAGCAACAGTATATTTATGACAATTTCATCTGTTTTGGTGATGTTGGCTGAGGGACAAATACTGGTGCCAGGACACTCGAAAGGATGCTCCTGTCCTTCTTCCAATAGTACAATGGAATCTTTTACACTCACCTGAGAGGGCAAACAGGGCCCTGATTTAATGTCTCATCTGAAAGATGGCACCTCCACCATTGCAGTATTCCTTCAGTACTGCACTAGGAATGTCAGCCAAGATTTTGTGACAAAATCTCTAGAGTGGAGCTTGAACCTACGACTTTCTGACATGGAGGCAAGAGCAATACCTTTCTGAACCACAGCTGACAAAGTCTAAGATCTAAATGTTATATATCACCGTTGGTGAACTGCATATTTGTGCCAATTAGTTGTATATAACCGCGTATTGCCAGAGAGCAATGTGAAGTTAGCGGTATACTGGAATGCGGGGGTAATGTCATGTAGGGCTTATGTTGCTGACCAGCTGTTATTAAATCATGCTGACAATTTGAGAATTTTAATTCAGCTTTGTTTTTTATTTAAAAGTGACTCAAGCTGTAGGATTGAAATAAAAGCTCAACTGGCTCATTGGTGTTTCTAGTGCAGGAAACCAGCCATTCTTCCTCGATCTGGGCCTATATATGACACCAGTCATTGTCAGCGTTCTCGCTGTTTTTAAAGTAATCTCTTACTGTACCTAGTCAGTCAGATCAGAGCAGAGCAGTGTGTAAATCCTACTGCTCCATTTTAATAACCCTGCACAACCCCCTCCCCAGTTTCCTCCAGGTATGTAGAGTTAAAATTTGCCCTACAGTTAAAAATGTTAACAATTGTCATGTATTTTTAGCTCACGTTCCCCCCACTTTGTGTTGAGAGATGATATTTTTGTCCTCATACATTAGTAGCATTGTGTACAAGATCCAAACCAGCTCTCCTCTTTTATGCAGAAATGCTATTATAAGGTCCTCAGGGGTTAATGTATAATCTGCAGCTGTTTCATGAAGGAGATTATAGGAGCTATAAATGTACTAACATGGCCTGATTATTATGCGCTATTATTTTAGGTATAGCTTGGGTTTGAGAGCTGTCCAGGAGGTCAATGAGAGCCTTTGGTGGGTATTGCTTTGAAGCTGTTGGACAACAAATGTAAAACTCGCCACTACTGACCTGTTTTTAGCCATGAATGAATGAGTTGACTGAAAACCCATGAGGGCTGTCCATAATTGAATGAAGTAACCTGTCATGCAGTAGTCCACTATCTTTTGTTCATCTCTATCATCTCCTCTAGCCCTACAACCCTCAGATTTCTATGCTTCTCTCAATTCTGGCCTCTTGTGCATTTCTTGATTCTCTTTTTTTTTAAACATATACTTTATTCATAAAATATCTGGAAGTAAACATTTCTAAATCGCCATCACAAAAAAGTGCTCTCAGATTCAACTTTTGCACATGGATCACGAGGTGTTTCAGTATAATTAATGAATATTACAATCATTTCAATATGGTCATTACAGACAGTCAGACAGCGCAATGGTTTTGGAGTTGTCAACATACATCATGTTGCACTCTGAGGTGATTCAATACAATTATAATACAATTAGTATTCAATGCATACATTCATTGTGAGCCTTACAGCCCAAGGGGTCTATACCTTTCCCAGCCCCTTGGTGCACTGTGGCAGAAAGGTCTTAGACAGCAACCTTGCCCCATTGCGCCTTTGCGGTGGCTGCTCCAAGCTTTACTCCGTCCCTCAGCTCGTAGTCCTGGACCTTGGAATGTGCCATTCTGCAACACTTGGTTGGGGACAACTCTTTGCGCTGGAAGACCAACAAGTTTCGGGCAGACCAGAGAGCGTCTTTCACCAAGTTGGTGATTCTCCAGCCGCAGTTGATGGTTTGTCTCAGTGTGTCCCCCTGGGAACAGCCCATAGACCAGAGTCCTGTGTCATAGAACTGCTCGGGATGAACCTCGAAAGAAACCACTGCATCTCTCTCCAGACCTCCTTTGCAAAGGCACATTCCACAAGGAGGTGAACAATGGTCTCGTCCCCACCACAGCCACCTCGAGGGCAACGTGCAGAGGGGGTGAGACTCCTGGCGTGTAGGAAGGATCTGATGGGGAGGGCCTTTCTCACCACCAGCCAAGCTACGTCTTGGTGTATGTTGGAAAGTTCTGGCGATGAGGCATTCTGCCAAATGACTTTGACAGTCTGCTCAGGGAACCATCTGACAGGATCCACCCTCTCCTTTTCCCTCAGGGCCTCTTAAGACGTTACGTGCCGACCACTGCCTGATGGACTTGTGGTCAAAGGGGTTTTTCTGCATAAATTTTCCCATGAGGGACAGATGGTACGGCACGGTCCAACTACTTGGAGTGTTCCGCGGCAGCGTGGCCAGACCCATCCTTTGCAACACTGGGGACAGGTGGAACCTCAGCATGTAGTGACACTTAGTGTTTGCATTCCGAGGGTCTACACACAGCTTGATGCAGCCGCACACAAAGATGGCCATCAGTATGAGGCCGATGTTGGGCATGTTTTTTCCCCCTTTATCTAGAGGCTTGTACATCGTGTCCCTGTGGACACGATCCATTTTCGACCTCCAGATAAAGCGGAAGATGGCTCGGGTGATCACCACCACACAGGAGTGTGGAATGGGCCAGACCTGCGCCACGTACAGCAACAGCGAGAGTGCCTCACACCTGATGACCAGGTTCTTACCCGCAATGGAGAGGGAGCGTCGCTCCCACATGCCCAGTTTCCTTCTTACCATAGACACTCGCTCCTTCCAGTTCCTAACGCGCGCCCTGGTCCCTCCGAACCATATCCCCAGCACCTTCAGGCCATCAGCCCTGACAGTGAAGGGGACAAAGCATCAGTCAGCCCAGTTCCCAAAGAACATGGCCTCGCTCTTCCCACGATTTACCTTGGCTCCCGAGGCCAGTTCGAACTGGTCGCAGATGTGGATCAGTCTGTGCACCGACAGCGGATCCGAGCAGAAGACGGCGACATCCATGTACAGGGAGGCTTTGACCTGAGTGCCTGCACTGCCTGGGATCGTCACTCCTCTTATGCCCGGATCCTTCCTGATGGACTCGTCAAAGGGTTCTATGCAACACACAAGCAGGACAGGGGAGAGAGGGCAGCCCTGCCTGACTCCAGATTTAATCGGAAAGCTATCTGATTCTCACCCATTGATTGAGACCGCACTACTGTTCTTAGTGTAGAGCAGTTGGATCCAGTTGCAGATTCCCTCCCCAAAGCCCATTTTGGAGAGCACATCCACCATGTAGGTGTGCGATATTCTGTCAAAGGCCTTCTCCTGATCCAGGCTGATGAGGCAGATGTCCACACCCCTGTCCTGCAATTAGGCAATCGTATCCCTGAGCAGCGCAAGGCTGTCAGAGATCTTCCTGCCCGGCACAGTGCAGGTCTGGTGAGAATGGATCACCAACTCCAGAGTAGACTTGACCTGATTGGCGGTGACTTTGGACAGAATCTTATAGTCCACATTTAACAGTGAAATGGGCATTTCTTGATTCTCATTGCCCCACCATTGCCCAGAATTCCTTTGGTTGTCTAGGCATTAAGCTCTAAAATTCCCTACCATAACCTCTCCTCTCTCCAACTCTTTCTCCACCTTTAAGATGCTCTTTGACCAAACTTTTGGTCGCCTGTCCTAAATTATCTTTATAGAGTCAGAGGTCTACAGCACAGATGTCTGCTCCGGTCAACAAGTACCTAACTATTCTAATCCCATTTTCCAGCACTAGCCCATAGCCTTGTATGCCATGGCAGCGCGAGTGCACATCCAAATCCTACTTAAGTGTTATGAGGGTTTCTGCCTCTACCACTCTTTCAGGCAGTGCGTTCCAGATTCCCACCAACCTCTGGGTGAAAATATTCTTCCTCACATCCCCTCTAAACCTCCTGCCCCTTACCTTAAAGCTATGCCCCCCTCCACCAAGGGGAAAGGTTCCTTCCTGTCTATCCTATCTATGCCCCTCATAATTTTAAACACCTCAATCATGTCCCCCCTCAATCTCCTCTGCTCCAGGGAAAATAACCCCAGTCTATCCAATCTTTCCTCATAACTAAAACTCTCCAGCCCAGGCAACATCCTGGTAAATCTCCTCTGCACTCTCTCTAGTACAATCACATTCTTCCTATAATGCGGATTCCAGAACTGCATGCAATACTCTAGCTGTGGCTTAACCAGTGTTTTATACAGTTTCAGTATAACCTCCCTGCTCTTACATTCTAATGAAGGCAAGTATCCCATATGCCTTCTTAAACACCTTAACTACCTGTCCCGTTACCTTAAGGGGCCAGTGGGGACATGCACACCAAGGTCCCTCTGATCCTGGGTACTTCCCAGGGTTCTACCATTCATAATGTATTCCCGTGCCTTGTTCGTCCTGCCCTAGTGCATCACCTCACACTTGCTTTTTGTGTGGCTCTGTGCCAAATTTTGTTTGTTAGCTTTATTGTTTACAATGTTTAAGGCATTGCGTAAACTGCTAGTTGAGAGGTCCAGGGCCTAAGTGCCATAGGTTGTGAAGTTGAACAGTAGATGGCATTAAACAGGAGACCTGGCTAGCCAAATTTGAGGCCTGTTGATATCCAAGCTGGTCACCTAATGTCATTGGCACCAATTTTTTTGTTCTTTTTTCCAACAGAAACTATCTCATTAAGGAAGGTAAAAAGAAGCTAACATGGTTTTGCCAACTCTGAGTTGCAGGACAGCTGATATTGGGACTTGGTATCCAATTGAATCTTTCGAGGACTGTAATGGGGCCTCATAGGTAAAGAATCCCGTGTAAAGGAGTCGATTTGTTGATAGAAAAAAATACTTTGTCTACCGGGGGAGTCCAGAACGAGGTGGTACAATCATAATATCAGAGCTAGGTCATTCAGAGTTGATATTGGGGTCACTTCTGTACACAAAGCATAGTAGGAATCTGGAACTTTATTCCCCCCGAAAAGCTGTGTCAAATGAAAATTTCAAAACTGGGATTTATGGCTTTTTATTAGGCAAGGGTACTGAGCATTACGTAAGCAAAATCATTAAATGGACTTTGGACACGGATTATCCACAATCTAATTGAATGGTGGACAGGCTCAGGGAGCTGAATGGTCTGATCCTGTTCCTAGGTTCCTGTGCAGTTTGAGTAAGGAGCGTTTAGTTTCCCCCAGGATGTTTGGAAAGACATGCCATGTTCAAGCATTGCTCTGTGCTGAGCTGCTGAATTTCAGACTGCACAATGACAGGATTCCACTCAGTCACGGTGCTTTTTGACTCAGAGGGAAAACCAGACCAGGATCCCAACCCAGGTCAGTAACAGACAGACAGACAGACACACACACACGCGCACACACTCCTTCACATAGACACACACGTGCACTCCCTCACATAGACAGTCACAATTGCACTCTTTCACATAGACAGACACACCTGCGCGCGCACACTCCCTCACATAGACAGACACATGCGCGCTCTCCCAAATAGACAGACAGATACACACACACACACACACACACACACACACACACACACACAGTCCCTCACATAGACAGACACACACACACGCGAACACTTCCTCACATAGACAGACACACACACACACGCACGCTCTTTCTCACATAGACAGACACACACACACTCTCTCACATAGACAGACACACACACACTCTCTCACATAGACAGACACACACACACATCACACTCCCTCACATAGACAGACACATGTGCACTCTCCCAAATAAACAGACACACACACACGTGAACACTTCCTCACATAGACAGACACACACACACGCACGCTCTCCCTCACATAGACAGACACACACACACTCTTTCACATAGACAGACACACACACACACATCACACTCCCTCACATAGACAGACACACACACACACTCCCTCACATAGACAGATACACACAGACACACACACACACACACACACACACACATACACTCACTCCCTCACATAGACAGACACATACACACACACACACACACACTGATAATGTCTCTTAATGATAAGCAAATCTATTTCACTTTTTAAATAAAGAATTGCTTGTTAGTTCCCCAACTAGTTGTCTCAGTACAGGCTGCTTTCTGTCACAAATGGATATAATTGATTGGGGCAATGATGATCGACACATAGTCAAATCACTTACCCGGCTTTAATCAGTCCTTCCAACCATCAGGCAGAATTCAGTCAATCACACCATTTCATTCCAGATTAGCAGCGGCTGGGGCTTTTGATAGTGACAGCTGGAGCAGAAGGGAGTAATTCTCACATCCTTCTGTCATTGAAAGACTGGAATGGAATTGTCTCCACCCCTGTGGAAACACTTTCCACTGATCCTGTTTGCATTCTGGATTTATTATTGTAAAATCCTCATCCCTGTATTACAATATCCCCATGTCCTGACCCTGCCTGATCTCTGGAACCTCTCCAACCTCATATCTCCTGACCTCTGTAACCCCACTTGAGCCTCACCCCTCCCCTCCTCTGTAACCTCCTCCGTTCTCCCCGCTCTCTGCTTCTGCAATCTCATCCCATTCCACAAAACTTCTTGGTCCTCTGATTCTAGACCCTTGTGCACCCCCGCTCCATCATTTTGCCACGCCGTTGGGAAGGGTGCCTTTAACTGTCTGATTACCACTTTCTAAAATTTGTCCCCTGAGTCTTTCCACCTCCCTGGGGCTGCTATCCGTATGTTGTCTGGAGATCCACTTGCCAAAATTGCTAAGAAAGAACTTGCATTTCTGTGACACTTTAATATGTTTGCAGGATGTCCTGAAATGATTGACAGCTTATAAATTAATTTTGAAGTCCAGTCATTGTTGGACTAAATACCTATTCCTAGGTATATCCTAGGTAAAGTTGGAAAATGACAGCCAATCTGCGCAAACAGCAAATAAGATGAATAACCACCGTTCTTTTTGGAATTGCTGTTTGAAGGACAAATATTGGGCATGATCATTGGGTCAGCTCCCTGCTCCTTAAAATATTATATAACCTTTTCAGTCGCCAAATCTGGTCGACTTCATGAGCTTCATGGTAATATTTCATCTGAAAAACGGCACCTCTGAACATTCTGCACCCCCCTCAGTACTGCGCTGAGGCATCAGTCATCATCACACAGTGGGGCTTGAAACCACCATTTTGTGATCCAGCAATTGAGAAATATTGCCACCTGAGCCAAGAGTTCACATTATGAATGCAAGGCCTGCAGCTGAAATGGATTTCTAGTTAAAATCTTAAAGCACAGAAAGGGGACACTCAGCCATTGTGCCTGTGCTGGTACTTTGAAGGAGCTATGCAACTCACCTGGACTTCCCCATGACTCTACAGTTTTCTCTCCGTCAAATATTTATACAATTTCCTTTCGAAAGCTCCTGAATCTACTTGTGTCATCATTTCAGGCAAATCATAATAACTTGCTGCATTAAAAACATTTCTCTTCTGACTCTTTTGCCAATTACTTTAAATCTGTATTTTCTGGTTACCAACCTACCTGCAGAAAAAGTTTCTTCCTATCTAGCCCACTAAAATCTTTCATGATTATTTTATTTAACATTGATTTAAATAATTTCTGTATTTACCTAATGTTACATTGATGAATTCACCATAGTTGGACAATTGATGTTGCTTCCATATTTAGAGGCTTGTTATCTATTTGTTCCATATGCTAGCCTATATTGCAGTCCGGCACATGATTACCTCTGGTCCATAGACTGATACATACATGAAATGTAGTTGATTGATGAAGAAAATGATAGGACTGTATTTTTAGTTTCAAAGGTGTCAGCAGACTCGGGCCGGCTGGCCTCATTGATTTAGCTTTTCATCACTTCTTTGATCTGGAAGCTTGAAAAGGTCTGAGAAGATCTGAAATAAGGCTGCAACAAAACAACAATTTACATTTGATATAGACCCCTCATTTTTAAAAATTCATTCATGGGATGTGGGCTTCGCTGGCTAGTCCAGCACTTATTGCCCATTCCTAATTGCCCTTGAGAAGGTGATGGTGAGCTGCCTTCTTGAACCACTGCACTCCATGTGGTTGCAGGTACACATGCAGTGCTGTTAAGGAGGGAGTTCCAGCGACAGTGAAGGAATGGTGATATAGTTCCACGTCAGGATGGTGGGTGGCTTGGAGAGGAATTTCCACGTAGTAAATTATCCTAAGGCAGTTCACAAGAGTGTTGTTTGACACAGAACCACATAAGAAAATCATGGTACAGGTGAGCAAAAGCTCAGTCAAAGAGTTGCATTTTAAGGAACATCTTAAAGGGAAGAGAAAGAGAGAGGTCGAGTGATTTAGGGAGGGAATTCCAAAGCTTGGGCCCTAGGCAACTGGAGGCAAGGCCAGCAGTGGTGGAGCGAAGGAACTTGGAGGTGCGCGAGAGGCCAGAATTAGAGAAGCAGAGATATTTAGGAGACTTGTAGGGCTGGTGAAGGTTACAGGTAAGGAGGGATGAGGCCATTTTGGGCAGTGCATTCCAGATGACAACAACTCACTGTGGAAAAACAAACTCCTCATCTCCCCTCTGGTCCTTTTGGGTATTACCTTACGCCTGTATCCTCTGTTAACTAATCCTCTTGCTAAAAGGAATAGATTCCTCCTAGCTACTCAATAAAAGCCTTCAAGATTTTGAACACCTCTGTTAAATCTCTTCTCTTTTCATGATATAAGGAGAATAAACCCAGCTTCTCTATTCTCTTCACATAACTGAAGTTCCATCGATAAACAAAATGGACTGGCAGGAAAAGACTAGCTGGTCCAACTACCCAACCTGCCCCACATTCATGATTGTTGGAGAATCATGTGTAGGCACTGAGGGAACACTGTGCCAGAAGTGACTTGGTAAAGAGGCTACAACATCATTTCAAAGTCAATTGGACAATGATTTGAGAATGAAGAATATGAAGCGATACAAGGATGAGGATTAGAGTAGAGAGCTTGGGTAGGAAAGCAAGCATGAATGAAGGTGTGAAGGTCCAGTGGTCTTGAGACTTGCATTTATACATCCCTTCGCAACCTTAGGACATACCAAAGCATTTTCAATCAATGAAGTGCTTTTGAAATGTTTGTCACCATGTAGGAAATGTGGTAGCCAATTTGTAGAAAAAGTGAAGCAATGGGATAAGTGATCAGATCATCTTTGAAATAGTGTTATGGAATTTTACATCCATCCAAGAGGGCAAATGGGTCTCCAGTTTAATGTCTCATCTGACACTGAAGTGTCACCCTAGATAATTCAAGTTAATATACAAGCATATTTGGCAGCTGTTGGCTGCAGAGCGAAACTACACAAACAGCAATTAGAAAATAACCTGTTAATCTGTCTTTACTGCTGTTGGTTGAGGGAGGAATTTTGCAATTTACTTTCCGTATCACTTGCTGTCTATTTCTTTCTCTCTCACTTTGCCTCATACTCGCCTGCTCTGTCCCATGTGCTGTTTCTGTGCCTCATGCTCCCTCTCTCTCTGCCTCATGCTCTCTGTACCTTATGGGGCAGAATTTTACCGTTGGTGTGCGGGGCAGGCCTCGCATGACCGGGTGTAAAATGACGCGCAGTGACATCGGGCGAGCATCCTGATGTTATTGTGCGCCATCGCAATATTTCGTTGGGCAGGCGCACAATGATATCCACTGCGCGCCTGCCATTAATTAATGGGCCACTTAATGCCCTTGACTCACCAACCGATGCCGATTTTTTGGTGCCCGTGCAATCTTCGGGTCAGCGCAACGAGCAGGCGGTAGGACACATTCCTATAAACCTCATCCACAGGCAGGATAAGAGGGGTCACTGGGGTCGCGAGTGTGCTCTCTCATTGATTTTTCAAAGTTTTTGAAACTTGCCTGTGTGATCTGCAATACTTCAAAACACTTACCAGCTGCTTGGTTTGGACTCTTAACCCTCAGGTCAGCACTCTGCAGTGAGGAATCTTTTTTGGGCCTGCAGGTTTCTGGAAGCCTTCCCATAGCCTGGGAATGGGAGCTGAACTCTCCACTGGAGGCACCTCCTCTGAGGAGGAAGGGAGGGCTAGAAGGGGGAGGAGGCCAGGAGTGCATATTCAGCCTCCAGGACAGCCACCTCTCGGAGGACAGGCGCAGGCACAAGGGATGCAGGGTGAAGAGGTGACCAAGGCAGAAGGGGCTGCAGAAGATGCCACTATCCTGCTGCCAGGGTATACAGGCGGTGAAGCAGCTACCTCAATATGTCTGAGGTGCAGTGTTGAAGGAGACTCCGACTGTCAAGGGAGACAGTCAACTATATCTGTCAGATGATTGTGCCTGAGATCTCCCCTAACTGTGTGGGTGGACGCCCCATGCCAGTGGCTCTAAAGATCACAGCTGCCCTCAACTTCTATGCCTCTGGCTCCTTCCAGGGCTCAGTGGAGTGATTTTTGTGCTGTCTCCCAATCAGCTGTCCACAATTGTGTCAGGCAGGTTACAGATGCTCTGTTCAGATGTGCATTGACCTTCATCCACTTCCTTTGGGACCAGGCAAGCCAGACACAGTGAGCCAGAGGCTTCGCGGCCGTTGCTGACTTCCCCCATGTCCAGGGTTCTATAGACTGTACACATGTGGCCATCAAGGCACCAGCAGGTGAGCCCAGTGCCTTCGTCAACAGGAAGGGCTTCCACTCCATGAACGTGCAGATAGTGTGTGATCACAGGATGCAGATTCTGCAAGTCTGTGCAAGGTACCCAGGCAGCTCCCACGACGCCTACATCCTGAGACACTCTCAGGTGCCGGGGCTCTTCAGTGCTCCAGCCCGGCTGGATGGATGGCTGCTGGGTGACAAGGGCTACCCCCTCAGAAGGTGGCTCATGACGCCTCTCTGCCTTCCAAGAACAGAAACTGAGCAGCGCTACAATAGGAGCCATGCCTCCACAAGGGCTGTGGTAGAGAGAGCCATCGGTCTTCTCAAGATGCATTTCCGATGCCTGGACCGCTCAGGGGACGCACTCCAATACTCCCCAGATCATGTCTTGGTGATAGTGGTAGCGTGCTGCGCTCTCCACAATCTTGTGCTGGGAAGGGGGGATGCAGTGGATGCTGAAGATATAGATGTAGTGGCTGCGGCTGCGCATGATTAGTCCAGCAGTGAGTCCGAGGATGAGCATGCACAGGGAAATGCTGAGGGGGTAGATGCTGACCCAGGCATACTCCAGGGAGGCAGGGACACCTGGGAGGCTTTAATCTAACAAACCTTCAGCTAGCCCACCACAGGTGGATCTCCAGGAACAAGCCTGGGCTATAGGCTCCATTCTCGATACCTAAGTGCAAAATCTGCCAGGTTAGGAACAGTAACTAAGGGTCTTGTTAATAAAGCTGAATGTCCCACAAAGCACTTCTAACATTTTTGGAAACCATTCACGTGCAGAAGAAAAGAGACATCCTCAGCCATGGTCACATGTCTGAATTTAATATCACAGGTAAAGAAACTTAATGAAACAAAATAACAATGATGTTCTAATTCAAAGCAAATTATAAAGACCTCATCTCCGGCCAACACAAAAGCACCAGTGAGAAACCCGTCGTGTGCCTAAAGTGCCTTATGTTTATGTTTTCGGGTGCTTTGTCTTGGTGCTGACCCCTCGCTAGGAGTGGCATCTGAGACAGCCTGCTGACTCTGCTGTCCTATTGGCCTTGATGACCTTGGCGGTCGTCCTCTGGCCCGTGGAGCCTGTGCTGGCCCCGCCTGGGAGGGAGCTGCCAGTTCCACAGCTGGCATCTCCCCAGTTGTCACAGCATCACCGGATGATACGGTCAATGGGAGAGGGTTGGAGGAGCTGCCGCCCTCACCCGGAGCGCCCTGAGAGGAGCCCTCATACAACAGGCAGCTGCTGTGCTGACGTGAGATCGCTTCGGACCTCCCTGCTCACTGTGGATGGATGGGCACTGAGCTGGGAAACTTGGTGCCTGGACCACCTCCCACACTGGCACTGACCAGCTGAGGTAAATGCCGATGTGAGGGCTTGCTGGTCCGAGCGCACCCCCAGGAAGCTCTGATGGGTCTCTTGGAGGAGCCTCTCCATGAGAGTCGCCACTCTCTCCATGGAGGACACATGGCGCTCGGACATGCGGCTCATTGCTTCGGCGATCATCCGCATAGACTCCTCCATCATGGAGACCAAGCCATACACAGCCTCATGTATCTCCCCCAGATGCTCCCGCACACCCGGCCGCATTTCATGCCCCTGCTGCATAGCGGCCCAAACAGAGGCACGTCATCAGGCACCGACTGAGCATGTGCCTGGACCCCTGCCGTCCTTTGGCTGCTGGTGTCATGGGCACTCTCTGTCTCTGCCAGCTCCTCCAGCGACTGTGAAATGCCCTCTCCACTGTGCCCTGGGACACTAGCCGATGTTCTAATTCCTACCTAGTATCTGCGCTGGTGCCTGCCTGGCAAAGATGGTGTGGCGCTGGTGAGACTTCAGGGCCCTCAGGTGTGAGAGGGGGCCTCTGCTGCTCCTCCTCCCGGCCCTGCTCCACTGATGCTGAAAGGAAGAACAAGGACATTTGATCAGTTAACGTGGAGACAATGTCAATGTGCATCCCTGTCCCCTGGATCATTATACGCTCATCCTTCCATAAGCAATGGTCAAGCCATGTTGCAAAATTAAATCACTTAACATTCAGCATTGCTATGGCTGTTGGGAGAACAATGCTGACCTCACTGCCGGGCAAACATACCTGCACCTGGCACCCCAGCCTCACTGACGCCAGTGGGCCTGGGTACACGGTGCCTCTCCAAATCCAGGGCCTCCTGCTCAAACCAGCTGAGAATGGCGATCTGTGCCTGGCCACCGCCAGTCCTCACAGGCTCTGCCACGTTATGAGCATTCTGCTCCTGAAAATGAGAAAAGAGCATTGATTTGTGTAAATTGTACATGGACTCTCTTCACGCACTGCCCAACCAGAGTGGGACATTGCAGGGCTCCAGTGCCTCCTCACCCCTCCGAACACTCACACAAAGATGCTAGGTCTGTTCCTCACCCACCCCCCTCGGCCACATGCTGCCTACGTCACATTCGGCACCACAATCTATCCTTCCATAGCAAGGTGGTGCAAGCACATGGAGCGCAGCAGGTGATCCGTTGCCATGCCACCTTGAAGCTCCCGTCCCATTATGTCATCACCCTGACTTGGACATGTCCTGGAGTTCCAGCACTGCGCCTAGGTGCAGCTCCTCCAGGTTGCCCCCAAAACAGTCATGTGGGTCTCAGTGCAGCACGTGCTGCGGATGCAGAACGCATCACTTCACCACGCTCTCAGGCTGACCTGGGCATGGGCAGTACTTGCTGACCCACCCAGCAAAGGACACATGCCATCAACAATTCAACGCAGTCACTACACTCAGACTTTGAGGGTGCGGGGGGCAGGCAGCAGGGGGGAAAGCCGACCTGTGGTTTAAGTGACCAATGCCAACATTGTCCTGAGAGCAACATGTCGTTGAAGCACTTGTGATACTGGACCCAGGTGCGTCGCACCACATTGCGGGAGCTCACCACCTCCGCCACCACCTCCCTCGTCATGTGGGGGGGCCTCCTCCTCCCGTCCTCAGGAACCAGCACCTCCCGCCGTGCGGCCACCTCCTCGAGGAAGGCAGCAAGGCACTCATTGGAAAAACGAGGGGCACACTGGCCCCCTGCCCTACCCTCCGGCCTGGCCTGCCCCCATGACCTACCCTTCGGCCTGGCCTGCCCCCATGACCTACCCTTCGGCCTGGCCTGCCCCCATGACCTACCCTCTGGCCTGGCCTGCCCCCATGACCTACCCTCTGGCCTGGCCTGCCCCCATGACCTATCCTCTGGCCTGGCCTGTCCCCATGACCTACCCTCTGGCCTGGCCTGCCCCCATGACCCTACCCTCTGGCCTGGCCTGCCCCCATGACCTACCCCCCCCGACTTGCATAACCCCTCTGCAGAGCCCTTCGCCCAGCCATTGTGAGCAGCCTTTCCAAGGTGCCAGGCCTTCCTTTATACAGGCCACTGGGTCGCCATTGGACCCGGCAGACTGAGCGTGCCCACCGCTGCTGCCTGTCCACTCCCTCTATGCATGGGAGTCATGAAGTACGCTGGGCAGGCCTTAATTGGCCCGCCTACATAAAATGGCGGTGTGGACCCGATCGCGAGCGGCAATCGGGTCCACCCCCGCCCACCATCCAGAAAATTCTGCCCATGCACTCTCTCTCTCTACTTCATGCTCTTTCTCTCGCTGCCTTGCACACTCTCTCCCTCTACCTCATGCTCTCTCTCTTGCTGCCTCGAGCTCTCTCTCTCTGCCTCATATTCTCACCCTGTGCCTCGCCCTCTCTCTCTCTGCCTGTGCGCTCTCTCTACTTTGTGCACTCTCTCTCTCTACTTTGTGCACTCTCTTTCTCTCTGCCTCGTGTGCTTTCTCTCTCTGACTTGTGCGTTGGTCTTTCTGCCTTGTGCTCATTCTCTCTCATTGGCTGTAATGTGCTTTGGGACTCTTGAGCTCCTGGATGTTGCTATAAAAACGTAAGCATTTTTTTCCTTTTTAAAAAAAAATTTCCATATATTTCACTCTGCTTCACACAGATCCATTTTGTATCTAACCTCTGTTTATTCATTGGCAGTATTTGAAAACTCGAAGCACTCTCGCTTTTAATGGTAGAAATTTATTCTGCAACTTTCCAATCTCCTTTTGTACAGATAACACATTGTTGATCAATTTATTTTCCAACCTCACCTCAGTTATTTCACTCCCTTTAAAATCTGCCAATTCTAACCTGGTGCCCCTGTTTTTGTATTGATTTTGTCCCTTTCTATTGGACCTTAAACCCTATCATATTGTAGTCACCACTCCGAAGGTGTCCACTCATATTTAACATTCCGTGACTCATCACTGGATCTAACAATTTCCCTCCCCTTATACAAACACACTGCTTGTGGAAGGAGTCCTGCATTCATTTTAGGAATTCAATTCCCCTTTCACTGTTGAACTCCTCCCTGCCCCAAACAATGTGAATAATTCAAATTTCCCAAGGGCAGTACTTTTTTATGTTTTCACAACAATTTGCATTTATATAGTCCCTTTAACATATTAAAATGTCCCAAGGCACTTCACAGAAGTGTTCGCAAATAAAATATCTCCACAATCAGCCTATGGATTCCTTATTCCATTTCCCTTCCACAGTTCAACAATCTGTAATGAAACATGTGAGTGTAACAATCCTTTTTATCCTTGTCCCTAGCCATATTGACTCTATATCAACATGTCTCTTCTCTACCTCATCCCTCTCTACAGCATGTATTTTGTCCTTTGCTAATATTGCCACTCTTCCATCTTATCTATTCTACCTCTCCTAAAAATATTACAACCCAACATGTTTATTTTGCATTCCTGCCCAGTTTGCAGCCGTGTTTCTTCTAGCTTGATAAATTTATATATCTCTTTGACATAACTGCTTCTAATTTCTCCAGTTTATTTCTCATACATTCAGAATTGCAATATTTGCACTTTTTTCTCTGCTTGGTATTTAAAGCTTCCTTGTTTCCCATGATAGTTTTATATCCAATCCAATACATTGTTCTTCTATCTTGATTGTTCCTGCTTTTTACTGGTCAATTGATTTTTCTCCATTATTCCTTCTATTCTTTCTGCATGCTATCCCTTTTTAATAAGTTCTTTGTCTATTTGCCTCATCTATTTTGACTTTGTCTACTTTCTCTTTCTGGTCACCTTTATTTTTCCTTCTTAATTTAAATTACTGTTCATGTCTGTTTACCCATTTTGGGGGGTGGGGGGGGGGGGGTTCATTCACTCCTTTCCTATCCAGATGCAGCCCATTTTTTAATGAGTAGGTCTCTATTACCCAGAACTGGTGTCCCAAAGGCATGAAAAGTTCATTCCTGACACCAACCTTTTGTCACTCATTGAGTTCCCTGATCTATCCACAAAAATGAGAGCGCATGGAATAGGAAGCAACCTATTGATGTGGGTAAGGAATTGGTTAGGAGGTAGAAGGTGGAGAACAGGGATAATGCGTAAGTACTCCAGTTGGCAGGCTCTGACTAGTGCTGCTTCCCCAGGGGATCTGTACTGGGGCCTTCGCTTTTTACTATATTTGGAATGGAGAGCTCTATATCCAAGTTTGTTGGTGGCAGTTAGTTGACACAATAAGTACTGCAGATGGCAGCAGAATGTTTCAATGAGACTTTGATAGACTAAGTGAGCGGACAAAGCCCTGGCAGATAGAGCTTCATGTGCGGAAATGTGAGGTGATCTAATTTGGACTGAAGAAATATAGTTCAGAGTATTTTCTAAACGGTGAGGAGAAGAGGAATTTAGCTGTCCATCTACATAAATCTCTCAAAGCTGGTGGACAGGTACACAAAATAATTAATATTAGTCTTCCATCTTAAAGAGATAGGATTAAAATGGGTGGAAATTATGCTGCAGTTGTATAAAGCTCTGGTTAGAACACACCTGGAATGCTGCAATCAGTTCTGGCCACTGCACCTCATGAGGGATACATTGGCCTTAGAAAGCATAGGCACAGATTGATTAGAGTTATACTGGGCTAAAATGGTTAAATTATGCAGGCAGGTTGTATAGACAAACCTTGTATTTTCTTGAGTAAAAAAGTTAACGGAGATATAATTTAACTGTTTAAAGTAATTATGGAATTTGATAGGGTAGATAGAGAGCATCTATCTCTTCTGGTTGGGGGGTGGAGAACAGTGCCATTCTGTTAAAATTAGAGCTGGACCATTCAGGGCTGATATCAAGAAACACAAAAGTTGTGGAAACCTGGAAGTCTCTCCTCCAAAAGACTGTGGATGCTGGAGTTGATTGAAAATTATGAAATTGAGATCAGTATGTTTTTATTGGGTGAGGTATCAAGGGTAATAGAAATTGAGATGGAGATCAGCCATGATGTAACTAAATGGCAGTACAGATGTGAGGGTGTAATCAGCCTACTGTTCCTGTATTCTCTATTCTTGTAGTTGGGTAGCCAGGGATTGGATGATCTTTTCCTGAACCTGTTTCCTAATTTCCTAAATCCCTCAGGATTTCCCTTCCCTATGTGGTTGGTTACCATGTAGACCGTGATGACTGGCTGTCCTCCTTCCAGTTTTATGATCTTTCCTAGCCTTTCCCAACTCTCACTGATCCTAGCACTTGAGAAACAGCGAAGCATATGAACATCATGATTCTCTATCACTCTAATTCTTGAGTCCCCTGTTGTGACTGCATTGTGAATTGAACTGCTAATCTCTGTCATCCCTCCATCCCCAAGCCATCTCATGGTTTTCGTGCCATTGTGATCCATTCCATGGTCCACCCTGAAGAAACCAATGCTTGTAAGTTGTTGGGGAGGATAATATTCCTGCTTAAGCCTGTCACTCCTCCCTACCTCGGACCTGTGTACAGTCACCGTTCGTTCCTCTACCAGGCCAGTTCGCTACTTCCCAGCGAGGGGTGACTACACTTTGAAACTCTTTCTCTCGAAATTTCTTATCCCCTGCCCCCCTGCCAGTTGAAACTTCCACTTCCTGTAGGAACCGTATGTCACTGTCTGTTCCTGTTCTGCCATTCTTAGGATAAATGTTAGTCTAGTTAAAGTTATATCTATGTTCTTATTTATTAACTTTCAATTGCACTACTCTGTTCTTTTTCAATCTGTTGTAAATCTCCCAAATTCCCATCATGGGGATACTATTTTCACTCTCTGTACACTGTTGCCTGTTTACTTTGTGGTTGGTCTCCATTCAAACTCCAAACAATGTAGTTCTGCAATGTAAGCAAGTGATTAAAAAGAACTACTGCGAATTCCAAAACCACAGCTGAGAAACATTTCTGGGATCTAAGGCAATGTAAGGCTGACTGAGATGAGGTTTACCATTGAATAGGACTGTTCTTCAGACCAATACCTCTCTTGAGATCCTGATTTACTTTCAACAACTGCTACCTCCCCTCCATCTCCAATAATCAGGTACCACTACTTGAGTGCTACCCCAACATTTGAAACAAATGCAAAAATTTGGCAAGGCATCACTGGATGGTGGGAAAGAGATTGGAAAGATTGTGACAGAAGAGAGAAGGGACCGGGGCCAAGGAGAAAGGAAGAGGCCAAAAGGTTTAGCCTAAGGCAAAAGGTTTGAGTTGCAGTCCTACTACAGAACTTCAATGCATCATAAGGTTGACATTTCAGTGCAGCACAGGGAATAGCTGGAGGTGCTTTTTTTTGGGGGGGTGAGACATTAATTTGAGGTCCTGACTCTTTGACCTGGTACTTCAGGTACATGGGAATGCTGCCATGGTACTTATTCAAAGAATGTGTATGGGGACTTCTCAGTTTCCCAGTCAATGTTGCTCAACCATCACCACTGCAAATAGATTAATATAGGAACATAGCATAGGAAGATGAGGAGGTCATTTAATTAGATCATGGCTGACGTATATCTTAACTCCAGCTATCTTCCTTGGTTTTATAACCCTTAGATTTTTGTTAGACAAGAGTATCAGTCAGTCTCAATTTTGTAATGTTCAATCGACTCCGGCCTCAACAACTTTTTGGGAGAGAGAGTTCCAGATTTCCCCTACCCTTTTATGTGAAGAAACATTCCCTGACATCACCCTTGAATGGCCTCGCTGTAGTTTTAAGGTTATGTCCCCTTATTCTGGACTTCCCACAAAAGAGGAAATGGTTTTGCTCTCTGTACCCTATCAAGCTGGTCATTGATCTTATTGCTATTCATAGAATCGTACTATGTGCAAAATGGGTGTTAGGTTAGTTAGGTAACATTCACTATACTTTGCTGCACATACAATGAATTATGGTATTTTGAGATGTTCCCGAGAGACAGGAAAAGGTGCGATACAAATGTGAGTTTCTTTCAAAGAGTGATTTTATCCACCTCTTGTAAGGAAAATACAATGAGTGAACTTGAGACAAATGAAAGTATGAACAGGTCGCGTTTAGCTTGAATAAATCTTCATGGTTCTCGCTCTGCATGAATGCTTAATGCTTTACTGAGTCTTTCTGTTGAGTAAAGTAGAATTGTATAAATAGTAAAATACTGCCCAAGAGGAAATGGCCTGTTGTGTCTCAGAGAAGCACAGCTTCGAGTTCTGATGTACAGGTAAATGTCACAGTGTGATCCTTGCCACTGATGCATTTGAGCAACAAGTGAGAAGGCTCTAATGTCAATGAAGACATTTATGTAACACTACTCCTATTGAGACCTTATTCGAAATGCCTGTCCATAGCAAGACCTGTGTGTTGACTTACAAGCTGAATTCACAGCATGGACACTTCCTGCTGAAAGTTGGGACTAGAGGCCTGTAGCACTGCAACTGTCACTGCGCTTATTGATAAGAGGGCCCTGCACCAGGAGTGGAGCCTCACTAAGTGATGTGCATAAGGTCTTCACAGGATAAAATACTTTCAATGTGAAATGTGCCTCCCTCTCATCTTTTCCTTTTTATCTCGCACACATTACTCTGTGGCTTTGCTTGCTCCCTAGCTCTATAACCTCCTTCAGTCCTACAGCTCTCCGAGATCTCTGTGTTCCTCCAATTCTGGTCTCTTGTGCATCCATGATTTCCTTTGCCTTACCATTGTCAACCGTGCCTTCAGCTGCCTAGGCCCTAAGCACCGGAATTCTCTTCTCTTTTAAGATGCCCCCTTAAAAACTACCTCTTTGAGTGAACTTTTGGTCACCTGTCCTAATACCTCCTTTTATGGCTTGGTGTTAATGCATTCCAGTGAAGTGCCTTGGGATCTTTTACTGCATTAAAGGTACTAAATGTAATTGTTGTTGTGTTACTCAATACAATATGTTGTTAGGGCAAGAAGAGATAAGGTGGGAGGAGGCTCGTTTGGAGCATATACAATGGCATAGACCTGTTGGGCTGAATGACCTGTTTCTGTGCTGTAAGATTCTGTGTTAACCACTAGTTACATATGGTTAACTTAGAATCCAAGATGTGGCCAATTACATTTCAGTTCAATAAATTAAAGAAAATGATTAATGGACCCTATCACCTATTCTCTCCAGTGGACATCAAAGATCCCATATCACTATTTTGCAGAAGAGCAGGGGAATTATCCCTGATTATTTGGATAATATTTATTCTTCAAAAAACATCACTTTTAAAAGAAAATCTGGTCAGTGTCACATTGCTGGTTATGGGAGCTTGCTGTGCGTAAATTGGCTGCCACATTTCCTACAGAACGACAGAGACTACACTTCAAACGACAATTGATTGTAAAGCACCTTTGTGAGTTCTGAGTTCTTGATAGTTGCTGTAAAAATGCAAGTATTTTTCTTTAAGTGATCTCGATATTCATTCGCATGGTGTAAACATATGGACTTGAACGTTTTTTGTGTGGTAAAGTACAAGATGGGAAACAAAGTATGTGAGTGTTTTTTGATCATTATGGCTGCTTATCTGAATGATGTTGGATATTTATTAAGTAAATATCCACATGTGAACTACAATTACCTATATTGTGCAAAAGATGTTTTCTATTAAAATTATGCTTGTGGCTAAAACAGTGTCCCAGTTGCTGACAGTGTCAGTACAGAACTGAGGGAGTGCTGCACTGTCAGAGGTGCTGTCCTTTGATGAGACATTAAACTTAAATTCTGTTCAAGGATTTAGGTCAATAATTATCCCAATATTGCTAGAGCACATTACCTGGTCATTTGTCACTGCATTACTTCGTCTCATCCGACGCCTCAACAAGAAACTTTTTCTCTTTCTCTCAAGTGCTAAGGAACGCAAGCTCCAACAACTCATCGACACCAACACCCATCTAGGACCCTCCACCCCTGCCTGTTCCTCCGTCCCCACCCCATCTTTCAATCCCAGCACCAACCGTGTATTCACTATACCCCCTGACCTTCCCCTCTCTGACGCTGAACGTTCAGTGCTCAGCAAAGGACTTAGTTTCACACCCTTACGCCCTCATCTCAATGAATTTCGGGCTCGGCACGATGCTGAACTCTTCTTCAGCTGTCTTCGTCTCCGGGCTCACTTCTTTGGGCAGGAGTCCTCTCCCCGTTCAACGGATCCTTTTACCCATCTCCAATATTCTCCCTCCACCTGGACCCCTCCCTTTGCATTCTTACCTTCTCTTGATCTTTTCATTGAGAACTGTCGGCGCGACAGTGGCCGTCTCAATTTCTCTGCTCCTCTCACTCATTCTAATCTGTCTCTCTCTGAACTTACTGCACTCCATTCTGTCAGGTCCAACCCCAACATTGTCATCAAACCCGCTGACAAGGGTGGTGCTGTTGTCTGGCACACTGACCTCTACCTCACGGAGGCTGAGAGTCAACTCGCAGATACTTCCTCCTACCTCTCCCTGGACCATGACCCCACCACTGAATATCAAGCCATTGTTTCCAGGACTGTCACTGACCTCATCTCCTCTGGAGATCTTCCTCCCACAGCTTCCACCTGATAGTCGCCCAACCTTGGACAGCCCGCTTCTACCTCCTACGCAAAATCCACAAACAGAACTGTCCCGGTAGACCGATCGTGTCAGCTTGCTCCTGCCCCACGGAACTCATTTTTCATTATCTTGACTCCCTTCTCTCTCCCCTTGTCCAGTCCCTTCCCACCTACATCTGTGATTTCTCTGACACCTTACATCACATCAACAAGTTCCAGTTCCCTGGCCCCAACCACTTCCTATTCACCATGGACGTCCAATCCCTCTACACCTCCATGCCCCACCAGGATGGTCTGAGGGCCCTTAGCTTCTTCCTTGAACAGAGGCCCGAACAATCCCCATCCACCACTACTCTCCTCCATCTGGCTGAACTTGTTCTCACACTGAACAATTTCTCCTTCAACTCCTCTCACTTCCTCCAAATAAAAGGTGTGGCTTTGGGAACCCGCATGGGCCCCAGCTATGCTTGTCTCTTTATGGGGTATGTGGAACATTCCTTGTTGCAGTCCTACTCCAGCCCCCTTCCCCAGCTCTTTCTCTGGTACATCGATGATTACTTCGGTGCTGCTTCATGCTCTCGTCGGGACTTGGAAAAATTTATTAATTTTGCTTCCAATCTCCACCCCTCCATCATTTTCATGTGGTCCATCTCTGACACTTCCCTTCCCTTCCTTGACCTCTCTGTCTCAATCTCTGGTGATAGACTGTCCACCAATATCCATTACAAGCCTACCGAATCCCACAGCTACTTCGACTACAGCTCCTCACACCCTGCTTCCTGTAAGGACTCCATCCCATTCTCTCAGTTCCTTCGCCTCCGTCGCATCTGTTCTGAGGATGCTACCTTCAAAAAGAGTTCCTCTGACATGTCCTCCTTCTTCCTTAACCGAGGTTTTCCACCCACGGTCGTTGACAGGGCCCTCAAACGTGTCCGGCCCATTTCCGGTGCATCCGCCCTCACGCTTTCTCCTCCCTCCCAGAAACATGATAGGGTCCCCTTTGTCCTGACTTATCACCCCACCAGCCTCCGCATTCAAAGGATCATCCTCCGCCATTTCCGCCAACTCCAGCATGATGCCACCACCAAACACATCTTCCCTTCACCCCCCATCCCCCCCCGGCGGCATTCCGTAGGGATCGTTCCCTCCGGGACACCCTGGTCCACTCCTCCATCACCCCCTACTCCTCAACCCCCACTATGGCACCTCCCCATGCCCATGCAAAAGATGCAACACCTGCCCCTTCACTTCCTCTCTCCTCACCATCCAAGGGGCCCAACACTCCTTTCAAGTGAAGCAGCATTTCACTTTTGTTTCCCCCAACTTAGTCTACTGCATTCGTTGCTCCCAATGCGGTCTGCTCTACATTGGAGAGACCAAACGTAAACTGGGCAACCGCTTTGCAGAACACCTGCGGTCTGTCCGCAAGGATGACCCAAACCTCCCTGTCGCTTGCCATTTTAACACTCCACCCTGCTCTCTTGCCCACATGTCTGTCCTTGGCTTGCTGCATTGTTCCATTGAAGCCCAACGCAAACTGGAGGAGCAGCACCTCATCTTCAGACTAGGGACTTTACAGCCTTCCGGACTGAATATTGAATTCAGCAACTTTAGGTCCTGAACTCCCTCCTCCATCCCCACCCCCTTTCTGTTTCTTCCCCCTTCCTTTTGTTTTTTCCAATAATTTATATAGATTTTTCTTTTCCCACCTATTTCCATTATTTTTAAATCTTTTATGCCCTGCTAGCCTTTCCACCCCACCCCCACTAGAGCTGTACCTTGAGTGCCCTACCATCCATTCTTAATTAGCACATTCGTTTAGATAATATCACCAACTTCAACACCTCTGTGTTCTTTTGTTCTTCTGTCTGTAATATCTTTTGATTATCTGCTCCTACCACTGCTTGCTTGTCCCTACAACCACACCACCCCCCTCCACTTCTCTCCCCCCCACCACCTTAAACCAGCTGATATTTCACCGCTCTCCTTGGATTCACCTAGTTCTGTTGAAGGGTCATGAGGACTCGAAACGTCAACTCTTTTCTTCTCTGCCGATGCTGCCAGACCTGCTGAGTTTTTCCAGGTAATTCTGTTTTTGTTTTGGATTTGCAGCATCTGCAGTTTTTTGTTTTTGTCACTGCATTACTGTTGGGCCTTGCTGTGTGTAAATTGGTTACTGACATTACAACAGTAACAATATTTCAAACGTACTTAATTTGCTATAAATTGCTTTGGGATGTCCCGAGGTCATGAAGCAGACTATACAAATGCAAATCTTTCCACTTTGCTTTCTTCGTTTTTATTCTGCCACTTTGCTACACTTTGGGTGAAAATATTCTTTCTGACTTCCCTCCTTAATTCTCAGTAATTTTGGATACCTCTGGGTTTTACTGTGCCACTGACCTGTAGGTTGGCCTCATTGTTGGTATCTCTTATGTTTTCGCATTCTTGCGTGTTAAAAGAAAATATGCAATTATTGAGAGGAAAAAAGACATCTGAATGGGAGATTGAGTTCAGAACCATTCAAACGGGCAGCTACACAGCGAGATATTTTGACATGTTTTCCAAATTAGAATATTTAAGGCAGTTGCACACATTCCGAGTGTTATTTTTAGCTGTTCTGTGCGTACCGAGGGCCGAGAAAGGTTCTTTGATTCTGTGAATCACTCTCGTTCTACTTCATCACAATCTCTGGAGGCACATAGAAATCATTGCAACAGATGTTTCGTGACAGAAGATCAGTTATGTTCTTTTCTCTTTTTTTTTGGTAGCGGAGGGTTGAAAGTTTCTATCTTTTACTGAACGCTAGGTTCTGTTTCACAAACAGAAGAATTGATTAAAGACAGAAGGAGTTTTGTGAACAGATGGATTTAGTCTCTGCCAACCCATCCTTTCTGATCTTCCCAACTTGCTGCCCAGAAGGTACATCCAGATAAAGAAGACTATGCCGATATCTAACGCTGAAGAATATTTAGTCGCAGCGTCCAGGTGTTCCATTATTTCAGGCAGTTTGTCTCCACTACCTTAACCAGAAGTCAATTTCATGTGTCAATCAAGCTTTGTATAAAGAACAATCTCCTCACATCATTACCTGGAAAAACTCAGCAGGTCTGGCAGCATCGGCGGAGAAGAAAAGAGTTGATGTTTCAAGTCCTCATGACCCTTCAACAGAACTAGACCCTTCAACAGATCTAGTTCTGTTGAAGGGTCATGAGGACTCGAAACGTCAACTCTTTTCTTCTCCGCCAATGCTGCCAGACCTGCTGAGTTCTTCCAGGTAATTCTGTTTTTGTTTTGGATTTCCAGCATCCGCAGTTTTTTGTTTTTATCTCCTCACATCATTGCCTGGATTTGCCTTTTCCTCGTTTAAGTGTCTTACCTTGCTGTCTTGTGAGCTTTTTAGGATTTTGAAAAATAGAGAGAATTGCTTTCCGCTGGTGGGAAGTGTCTAGTACAAGGGACCAGAACCTTAATATCAAAGCCAGGCCATTCAGCAGGGAAGCTAGGAAACAATTCCTGATGCCTATGGTGGTAGAAATGTGGAACTCTCTTCCATTGCAAACTGTAAACGCTAGCTCTATTGACAATGTTAAATCTGAATTCAATAATTTTTTGCCAGCCAAGGATATTGAGCGAAGACAGGTGGATGAGGCTCGGATACAGATCAGCCACATTTGCCTTGAATGGCAGCACAGGCTCAAGGGGCTGAATGGCCTAATCCTGTTCCTGTGTCACTCTTTACCATATGCCTTTAATCCCTTTGCCCTGCAAGAATGCATTTAATTGCTTCTCAGTTCATTTATAATGCCTGTTTCAATGGCCTCAGGTATCTTAATCCACTGGATTAACTACAGCTGCATTTTTTATTATGCTGCATTTACACCACAACTGTGGAGTTGGTGAGAAGCAGTTTCACTTGGTTCTTTGTAGTATAAATCAGGACTGAGGGCCTGCCTTAATGTGACTCTGCAGTAAAATTCATATTTAAGATAGGATCCTTCCATTTCCCAGGAGCAATCCCGCCTGCCTGCTCAATAGAATGTGTTTAAATTGCAACTTACAGGATCGGAGGGGAGTCAGTCGCCACTGCTATTTTAACCACCCACCTGTCTGCTTTTGACGGGATGGGGTGGGTTAAAATCAGTGAGGGGGTGGTGGTGGGTGCTGGCGAATATTAAAAACTCACCCTTGTGCGGTCGTAAACAGGAGCTGCTGCTTGTTAGCAGAATATTGCGTTCCACAAACCTTAGCCAGCCCACTGAGTCCCATTAACTCCGAGGAGCTGCCTTCTTGCCTTCTGTATGCTGACAGAAGTCACGTCAGGCTGGATGTCTTCTCATTAGCTCTCCCCAGTCAGAGCTGCAAATTAATTTTCTCAGCTTCTTGCTGTGCTAAGTTAATGATGCCACAGACACAGACGCACACTAAAAAGAATTAGCATTTTTTTTAGTTTAATGAGCAGCATGGTTACTGTCCAGGATCAGCTTGGCCTCGTTTAGAAAACGGTGCTCTGCTGAAATATCAGAACATGGAGCAGGAAAGGTTGTGGAACTGAAGACAAGTGTCAAAAAATGCCAAATAAATCTATAAATTAATGAGAAGCTTGATTTTATTTTTAATTAATGGCAGTGGGGAGAAGAAAAAGATTAACATTTATTCTTAGAGGTTTATAGAACATTCTAGAAACTTTTTTTGCTCCTTTAATTAAATGTATTTACTTATTTCCTTGCTGTCCCAATGGGTGCTTGGCTCCTTACTGAGGTTCAGTTCCTTGCGGTTGGGGGTGGAATTAAGGGCCCACCTTGCACCTCAATCTTTAGGGGCAATTTTAACCCACCTGGCCAGTGCTGCTCAACCCTCCAGAATTGTCCTCCAGTCGCTAGGAGTTAAAGATTAATTTTCAGGGCTCTTTAGACAGCACCTTCCAAACCCATGACCACTACCATCTAGAAGGACAAGGGCAGCAGATGCAAGGGAACACCACCACCTGCACGTTCTCCTCCAAGCCCCACAATATCCTGACTTGGAAATATATCCCCGTTCCTTCACTGTCGCTGGGTCAAAATCCTGGAATTCCCTCCCTGACACCACCTACACAACATGGGCTGAAGCGGTTCAAGAAGGCAGCTCACCACCACCTTCTCAAGGAAAATTCCGGATGGACAATAAATGCCTGCCTAGCCAGCGTCGCCCACATCCCATGAATGAATTTTTAAAAACTGCTGCGACGCACACAACATCACAGGGACATTTTTTAAAAAAATAGTTCATTTCTCATTTTTCGTTGAACCTTTCTATTTCCTAATGATCAAAATATCAGATAAAGCCAAAAATTGACTGCCTGACAACGAAGAATCGTCCAATAAAGTGACGAAAAACCTGTTCGCTTTCCAATTGGCTATGGGAAGGCAGGACCCGTGAGGATGGATATGTTAGGCAACCAGTGATGAGAGTGGTTTGGGGGGGGGGGGGGGGGGGGGGGGGGGTGCAGGGTAGTTGGAGGCAGGAGGTCATTTGATGAAACCTCCAGGAATATGTCCAGACAGAATTAACAATCCTACGTACCGCTTGGCAGGAATGGGAAGGGTGTGCGGCTAAAATGGCCATGCAATCTGTTCTCCATTGATTGGCAGTAAACGTCCACGATGTAGGTCAAATGGCTGTCCCCACCTTTTCAGATTCTGGCTGCCAGGCCATTGCATCTGGTGTAAGGGTGAACTATGTTGGCTTGCCAGAAACAGCTCAACTGTTTCGGTCAGATCAGTCAGAGCCACAAAAGCCCATATAGCGTATCCCACACAAGGAGTGCTCCTATGGTAGTTGCGGGGGAAAGCTGCTAGTGCCTCAGTAGTAGTCTTCCTGCCTCTGACTCAGAAGGTCGTGGGGTTCATGCCAGCCTCTAGAAAGCTGAACCCAAAATCCAAGCCTGCTCCAGCATGGAAGGAACGCTGCTCTGTCGGTTCTGCCGTCTTTTAGCTGAGACATTAAACTGAGGGCCTACCTGCCCTCTAAGGTGGGCATAAAATATCCAATGGCACTATTCAAAAAAGCACAAGGGAGTTCTCACGATACCATGAAAATACTTTTCCCACATCACAAAAACAGATACCTTGTCACTTATCTTATTGTAGTTTGTGGGAATGTGGGAACTTATTGTGTGCAAATTGGCTGCCACTTTCCCTACATTACAACAGTGACTACACTTCAAAAGTTCTTCATTGGCTGTGAGGCATTGACTTTGGGGAACTCTGAATTTGTGATAATGCAAGCCTTTCTTTCTTTTACTACCTCCCTTGGTTTTCCTGGTTATGAATAATCAACTCAGCACAGAACTGAGTTGGGATTTGAGGCCTTTGATTAGATTACTGCCCTGTAATCCTACACTGCTGCCCACAATTCCACACATGATGATGAACAAGTTGTTGCATACAGAAAGTTAATAAGGCTGTCAGGCCAGGTCTATTCTTCAACACCATTACCTTGTTATGAAGCCACCCTGTTTCCTTTGTTCCAAAAATGACATTAATTTCCTCAAAGAAATGTTAGAGAACAGAAAGCCCGTGATCACGAAGGACATCTTGCTGTCAGATGCTGTCAATATTAAATGTAAAATGTCTGACAGCTCTATTGTGTCTCAAAATCCCTTCAATGATAAAACCAAAAGACTTGTCAGTCCAGATGTGCGTCTGGGTTGTTCTTTCTGTCAGTTGTCAGAAAGCGCCAGGGTAATGCTGACCATTTATTTTATTTTAAATAAAGTTGTCTTCTTTTGATGGCCACTGGGGAAGGTCAGTCAGTGTCAGAAGCAGAATAGGAAGTAATTCTGCCTGAAATATGAGGAATTGCTGCTTTGAGGCCCTGACCACCTGCCGGGGGGATGTACACTTCATTCGCTTCTGAAAGTGCAAAGTCTGTCTGCAGTTTCATTTAGGCAGGGGCAGTCCAGAAGGCTCTTTAGCTCAATGGGCACCCATTTTGTGGTTGAAATTAACCACAAAAACTTGCTTTCATGCAATTTCCCTATATGTCATCTCTCTCTTTCTTTCTTTCAGTCTGCCTGGCTCCCTCTCTCTCTGTCTGGCTCTTTCTCGGTCTGGCTCTTTCTCTGTCTCTCTCTCTCTCTTTGTCTGTCTGTCTCTCTCTCTCTCTCTCTCTCTCTCTGTCTGTCTGTCTCTGTCTGTCTGTCTCTGTCTGTCTGTCTGTCTCTCTGTCTGTCTGTCTTTCTGTCTCTCTCTCTCTGCTGAAATATATAGGGTGCTGGATTCCCTCCCCTGGTCGGGGGAGAGCAAGCCAATGAGACGTTGGCCATTAATATACTGGAAGTGGGATTTCTGCCCCTCAGGGGCAAGACGTCCCACCTCGAAGTCCTGCCAGCCAGTCAGAAGCCAGATGCTCTCCAGCACTTTGGGCGTGCGGTGCTCTGGATCATTTAGGTGTGGCTAGGTGTCTCACTGGGTGCCAAGCTGGTAGGCCTTGGCAAGGTGAGCGAGGTGGGTAGGGGTCTGGGAGGTGAGAGGCCATGGGGAGGAAGGGCAACCTTTGTGGGGCGGCGGGGTGGGGTAGGTAAAACCTTGGGGGTGGGGGGGGGGTGCTCCCTCTGATGAGTTCAGGATAACTTTTAAGGAGGGATGCCTCCACCCTCACCCACCACCAGGCCCAACAGGGAAAACTGCCAGGCTAGGCGCTAAGCTTAGGCCTCTCCCACTGCTGGTTAAATCTCAGTAGGGAAGGATGAAGCCCTTAAGTGGGCATTAATTGTGAACTTAAGGGCCTCAATTGGTCCACGAGCAGCTGGGTTGCCTGGGCCACGCCCACCACTGGTAAATTGCTGTGGGGGCAGGCAGGAAGGCAGTGGGCAGATCACCTGCTGTATTTAATGAGCCCCCTGCCCAAGTGAAACTGCAGACAGACTTTGCACTTTCAGAAGCGAATGAAGTGTACACCCCCCCACCCCCCCAGGGCAGGTGGTCAGGGCCTCAAAGCAGCAATTCCTCATATTTCAGGCAGAATTACTTCCTATTCTCCTTCTGACATTGACTGACCTTCCCCAGTGGCCATCGAAAGAAGACAACTTTATTTAAAATAAAATAAATGGTCAGCATTACCCTGGCGCTTTCTGACAACTGACAGAAAGAACAACCCAGACGCACATCTGGACTGACAAGTCTTTTGGTTTTATCACTGAGGGAATTTTGAGACCCTTGTGTCATGGGTTAGTTTGGTGTCTCATTGATGAGGTCTTGAGACGTGTATGTTTAAGCGTGAACCATTTATTGGTAATCATAACTATGGGCAGGACTTTGAGTTCGGAGTGTGGGCGTAGTTGGTGGGCCCCGGAGTGGCCAGGAAACAGGCCGCCGCCCACGAACAGCCCCCGACCAGGATTTCACACAGGCTGACCAATTAACGGCCAGTCAGTGTGATGTGTGCGCTGATGTGATCAGCACAGCCTGAGTTGTGCACAGGAGTAGGGCAAGCGTTGAAGTCAGTGCAGGTGCAAGGAATGCTCACAGAAAGCTCCCTGAAGGCAGAGAGCTGTCCCAGGGAGCTGAAGACTTCAGAAGTATCAAATAAAGATTCTTAAATCCAGAAACAAATGTCCCCACAACACAAGCCGTCATCTGAGCATGGACATTATAAAAATTCTGTGCATAGATCACCCCGCCCTTGGATGAGGCCTCCTGAAAAATGCAAAGGCCGCCCGGCCAATTCACCCACCCGTCAACCATAATGTTGGACGGGCAGTGAAAAATTAATTGCGCAATTAATGAGCTTAATATCCCTCTTAATTGTCAGTGGGCATGCTGCCAACTCTTGCGCACGCCCGCCAACCGAAATATTGTGCAAGTGCACGATGACATCGGGACGCTCGCTTGATGTCAGCACACACTATTTCACGTTCAAGGGTGTCGGGGATGCGCTCACAAGCCGAGCAAAAAATTCTGCCCTATGTAAAGATCCTAGTTACTGCCATGCATGGTGCTGCTCCCAAGCAGATTCGTTCTAGAATGTTCTCCGAGTCTATTACCATGTGGCTCTATAGTCGTACCGTGGGCTGTACTATCCTCCAGTCCCACATTAACCCTAATTCTGCCGAGCAATGACATGTAGGCCCAATGGGGCAGGATGAGGACCTTAAGTGGACATTAATTGCGAACTTAAGGGCCTCAGTTGGCCGATGGGCGGGCAGGTCACTTGGACCACACTCAGCACTGATAAATTGTGGTGGGGACAGGCGAGAAGGCTGTGGACAGACCACCTACTGTATTTAACAAGTACCCCCTGCCTTTAAATCCAGCCGCGTGTGTGCGCGTGTCTCTCTCTCTATCTCAATCTCTCTCTCTCTCTCTCTCTCTCCCTCACTGCCTGTCCTTCACACTCACTGGGCAATTCTTTTCATCTCTAACTCGATCTTTGTCTCTCTATATCTTTCTCTTTCTATCTATCTTTCCCTCTCTCCCCCTCTCGCACTCTCTTTCTCTTCCCCCACTTCCCTCTTGCTTTATCTCTCTAACTCTCCGCCAATAATATGTCTAGCTTGCCACTTGAGTCCCTGAGGGATATTTGTTTGAAAGACCTCTCCTGTGATCCTGTACTATGCTTGGTGAAACAGTTTCACTTCAGTTTTTCATTGACTCCTCGTTTTCAAATTTTGAATTCTTCCTTAATGTGAACCTTCTGTTCAGCCAATGGTAGTATGGTTGCAGTGTGTCTGTGTGCATTGTAGTTGCTTGAAAAGTAAGACATGTATTTATTTAACATCTCATCAAATATCACAGAAACATCCAAAAGTATTTAACCTATAACGTCTTAACTGCACTGATTGTTATGTTGGCAAACACAATAGCAACGAGCATACAGCGATTCCGTACAAACACACATGAAGTTCCCCCAATAGTTCAGTTGATTGAAACTTTCTGGTGTGGGTGGTTGGGAAGCTATACACAATTGAAATTGGTCACAATAAAGTGTGGGGAAATGCCTCTTTGTGACAGTGACTCGGGGTCTTTTATGTCCACTTAAGAGGGCAGTCAGAGCCTTAGTTAAACACCTCACCTGGAATACGGCACCTAAAACAGAACAGCACTCCCTCAGCAGTGCACTAGAGTGTCAGCCTGAATTATGTGCTCATCACTAGAATTAGACTCGAACCCACGATCTTCTAACTCCGAGGCAACAGCATTATGCACTGACCTGTGGCTAGATCAATGTATTATGCACAAAATGTTTCAAATCCACTAAATTAGATCTGAAGTGTGGCCACTGTTTTAGTCCAGACAAACTCCTGCAGCTTTGTATCTTATCTACCAAAAGAAACTGCACCAACACTCGCAACTGTTGCCATAGGAACTCTTACAAAGGACTCTCTGTCCTTACAGATAAATGTAAAAGATCCCATTGTGCTCTTTGAAGAAGAGCAAGAGAGATCTCTCCAGTGTGCTGGTCTAACAGTTCCCTTAAAAAAATCTTTTCAAAAAGAAACAGCTTATTTGGTCATTATCTTATTGTTCTTTGTGAGAGCTTGCTGTTTGTAAATTGGCTGCCATGTTGCCTATATTCCCACATGACAACACTTCATTGACTGTGAAGCATTTTGGAATGTCAGGAGACAACATATAAATTCAAATCTTCCGTTTGTACTTTCTGTCTTGCATGTGTTCTGTTTTAGTCATAAGTACACACACTGGGCAGGATTTTCCACTCCCGCCCGCCGCCAGGATCTTCTGGTCTCGCTGCAAATCAGTGGATTTCTGGCTGGGGCACTGCCTCACCCATGGCGGGTCCCACCCACAACAGGGCCGGAAAATCCCGGCCACTGTCTTGTTCTCGCTTTCACTTGCACATTCTCTCGCTTGTACAGTCTGATTCTTCTGCGGTCTCTCTCTTTTTCATGGTCTATCTCTCATGTGCCGTCTCTCTCTCTCTATCTATTATTTGCGCTCTCTCTCTCTCTCCAGCGTATCCAACATTGACCAAAGGGAAAGGCCCAACATCAGTTTAACAAAAGGAAATACTTTTGTTGTTCATGGGATGTGGGTGTTGCAGGCAAGCTCAGCATTTGTTGCCCACTCCTAATTGGCCTTCTCTGAAGGTGGTGGTGAGACACCTTCTTGATCTTCTGCAATCCATGTGGTGTAGGAAAATGCACAGTGTTAGGTGTAAATATAGTTGTGGCCTAACCAGATTATACAGATTCAGCGTAACTTCCCTGCTTTTATACCCAATATCTCTATTTATGAAGCCCAAGATCCCAAATGCTTTATTAATACCCTCTCAATATGTCCTGCTACCTTCAAGGATCTGTGGGATCTTTGGGGATCAAATGGACCCCCGTACACTGTCCCAGTACACTCTTTGGAACTGTGCTGTTAAGGTGACAACACCTTCCATCACTTTGCTGATGATTGAAAGTGGACTGATAGAGCGATAATTGGCCAGATTGGATTTGTCCTATTGTCCTAAAATGGGCAATTTTGCACATTGTCGGGTAGATGCCAGTTTTGTAGCTGTACTGGAACAGCAATGGTAGGAGTGGAGCTAGTTCTGTAGCTCAAGTCTTTAGCACTAGAGCTGGGAAGTTGTCAGGGCCCATAGCCTTTGTAGTATCTAGCGTCTTCAGCTGTTTCTTGATATCACGTGGAGTGAATTGAATTGGCTGAATGTTGGGAACCATATGATGGGGAGCTCAGGAGGAGGCCGAGATGAATCATCTGCTTGACACTTCTGGTTAAAAATGGTTGCAAATGTTTCAGTCTTGCCTTTTGCACTGACATGCTGGGCTCCCCCATCATTGAGGATAGGGATGTTTGTGGGACCTCCTCTTCTGGTTAGTTGTGTAATTGTCCATCACCATTCACAACTGGATGTGGCAGGAATGCAGAGCCTTCAGCTGGTCCAGCCATTGTAAGATTGCTTAGCTGTGTCTACAGACTGCTGCTTCTGCTATTTAGCATTCAGTGGCTTGTTTTTATGAGACTGTAAGGTAAGATCTCTCCGCACACACTGGAAATAGTGTGTGTTTTTTTCCTCTTCCTCACCTTTAAAGCTTTTTTTGAGAAGAGTGAATTGGAACTTCCTTACAGTGACCAGAGAATGCAGATGAACATTGGCTTGGATCAAGTCTCTAAATTCCAAATTCATGTTTTCCAAATGATAACACTTGATTTTATGTATCATTAATTTGTATAATCACTAGAGTTTTCCTAAATAAATAATATTTTCCTAAATAATATTTCCTAAATAAAATGAGTTATGGCGCTATTAGAAAAACGTCCACTTATAACTGCCATATGTACAGATAACAGTGGTTCTGATCCACAATTAGTTAGTATCCTGCTTTTGGTCATTAATTCTAAATGTGGCTGATGCTGTTGTTACTCCTCAACAAGCTTTGTTGGAGCTGAGAATGGGAAATGCTGGCCCTAATATTAATAGAGAGGGTGCAGGGGAGAGTGAAAGTGGGAGAGAAAGTGGACTGAAAGTAGTTGTGATGAGGCCAGGGATTTGGAGACCCTGCTAATCGTAGTAGCAGGAAATAATTGAAATGAATCACTGCTGATTCCCACCTCACCAGATTGACTGTCTGCTCAGTGGGTGGGAACAGAAAGCACCAGGACGAGGACCTGTGGGATTGGTCCCCGGCAGTCAGTGGGCCGTGAGCTGGAACTTATGTTATTTGGGGGGATTGCGGTGGTGGTTGCATGTCAGTTCCGAAAGGGGCAGGGTGGTTGGAGTGTGGGGGATGGGGACTGCGCTTGGCAAGGATTGTGTGTAAGAGATCAGGGCTGTGATCCAGAGAGAGGGCTGCCAATAATGGATCGTAGTTGTGATTGTAGAGGAATGGGGGTGCGCATGGGAGAAATCGGGGAAGGGAGAAGCATGAAGGATTGTGGCTGCAATTGTAGGGTGGAAGGTGGGGTGTAAGAGATCAGGGTCAGAAGTTTTATTTGACTTCTTTTTACCCTCCTATTTCATCTAAAAATATCTTTTCAGAATGTGGGTGACACTATCAAAGCCTCGTTTATTACCAATCCCAGTTTGTGGGTTCAAGTCCTGTTCCAAAAATCAAGGCTGACACTCCAGTGCAGTGCTGAGGGAGTGCTGCACTGTCAGAGGTGCTGCCTTTTGGATGAGACATTAAATTGAGACCCCCATCTACCATCTTGGATATAAAAGATCCCATGCCACTATTTGAAGGGGAGCAGGGGAGTTATCCCTAGTGTCTCAGCCAATATTTGTACCTCAATCATCATCATTAAAACAGATAATCCAATCATTATAACATTGCTGTTTATGAGAGCTTGCTGTGCATAAATTGACTGATGTGTTTCCTGCATTTGAACAGTGAGTACACTTCAACTGTACTTCATTGGCTATAAAGCATTTTGAAATGTCTGGTCATCATGAAAGGAGCTTTATAAATGCAAATCTTACTTTCCTTTTGCCCTGAGGAGTGATGATGAGCCTCCTTGAACTTCTATAATAAAAGCCAAATATTGTGGATGCTGGAAATTTGAACTGCTGCAGTTCTTGCTATGGGAATGTGATGTGTTCATCCACAGGTTCATCACCAAGTCTACATAGTAAGTGTTCAATCTTTAAAGCTTTTTCTCACTCTCTTTAGTCTGTAGATAATCCTACTCCTCGTACCTTTGCTGAAACGTTTTGCAGTTCTGTTTTGAATTTTCACTCAGAAGTAAAATAGCACTTGTTCCCGCATTGTAACTTTTATGCATTTCCACGTATTTATTTTTAGGTAGTGGTATCCCTTGCATATGTATGAACATACGAATTAGGAGCAGGAGTAGGCCAATCGGCCCCTCGAGCCTGCTCTGCCATTCAATAAGATCATGGCTGATCTGATTGTAACCTCAACCTCACGTTCCTGCCTACCCCGATAACCTTTCACCCCCATGTTAATCAAGAATCTATCTAGCTCTGCCTTAAAAATATTCAAAGACTCTGCTTCCACCGCCTTTTGAGGAAGGGTTCCATAGACTCTCAACCATCTGAGAGAAAAAAATTCTCACCTCTGTCTTAAATGAGCGACCCCTTATTTTGAAACAGTGACCCCTAGTTCTAGATTCTCCCACAAGAGGAAACATCCTTTCCACATCCACTCTGTCAAGACCCCTCATGATCTGAAAGGCCTCAATCAACTCGCCGCTTACTCTTCTAAATTCCAGTGAATACAAGTCTAACCTGTCCAGCCTTTCCTCATAAGACAACCCTCCCATTCCTGGTATTAGTCTAGTAAACTTTCTCTGAACTGCTTCTAATACATTTACATCTTTATTTAGATAAGGAGACCAGCGCTGTACACAGTATTCCAGATGTGGTCCCACCAATGCTCTGTAAAACTGAAGCATAACCTCCATACTTTTGTAATCAATCCCCCTCAATAAATGATGACACCCTATCAGCTTTCCTAAGTACCTGCTGTACCTGCATACTAACCTTTTGTGATTCATGCACTAGGATACCCAGATCCCTCTGAATCTCCGATCTCTGCAATCTCTCAGCATTTAGATAATAAGCTTCATTTTTATTCTTCCTGCCAAAATGAACAAATTTGCCCACATTATACTCCATTTGCCGGATCTTTGCCCACTCACTTAACCTATTTATGTCACTTTGTAGCCTGCTTATGTCCTCTTCGCAATTTACTTTCCTACCTATCTTTGTGTCGTCAGCAGAGTTAGAAACCATTCCTTTGGTCCCTCCATCCAAGTCATTTATATAAATTGCAAAAAGTTGAAACCCAGCACTGATCCCTGTGGCACACCACTCATCATATCCTGCCAACCAGAAAAAGACCCATTTATGCCAACTCTGCTTCCTGTTAGCCAGCCAATCTTCTATCTATGCCAACATGTTACCCCCTACATCATGAGTTTTTATTTTCTGCAATAACCTTTGATGTGGCACTTTATCAAATGTCTTCTTGAAATCTAAGTACAGTACCTCCACTGGTTCCCCTTTATCCACAGCACATGTGACTCCTTCAAAGAACCCCAATAAGTTAGTTAAACATGATTTCCCTTTTATAAACCATGTTGACTCTGCCTGACTGCCTTGAATTTTTCTAGGTGCCCTGCTATAACACTTTTAATAATAGCTTCTAACATTTTCCCTATGACAGATGTTAGGCTAACTGTTTTATAGTTTCCTGCTTTCTGTCTCCCTCTCTTTTTGAATAAAGGAGTAATATTTGCTATTTTCCAATCTGATGGAACTTTCCCTGAATCTAGGGAATTTTGGAAAATTAAAACCAATGCATCAACTATGTCACTAGCCACTTCTTTCAAGACCTTAGGGTGAAGTCCATTCGGACCTGGGGGATTTGTCAGCCCGCACCCCCAACTATTTGCTCAGTACCACTTCCCTCGTTACTGTAATTTTCCCAAGTTCCTCATTCCCTTCCATTTCCTGATTTACAGCTATTTCTGGGATGTTATTTGTGTCCTCTATAGTGAAGAACGAAGCAAAATTCCTGTTTATTTCATCCGCCATCTCCTTACTTTCCATATTAATTCCCCAGACGCACCCTCTATAGGACCAATGCTCACTTTGTTAACTCCTTTCTTATTTAAATATCAATAGAAACTCTTACTCTCCATCTTTATATTACTAGCTAGCTTTCTCTCATACTCTAATTTTTCCCTCCTTAATAATCTTTTTGTCATTCTTTGTTGCTCTTTATATTCTTTCCAATCTTCTGACCTGCCACCTGTCTTTGTGTAATTATGTGCTTTTTCTTTAAGTTTGATAATGTCTTTAACTTTTTTAGTTAACCACGGATGGTGGGCCCACCCCTTGGAATTTTTCTTTCTCATTGGAATGTACCTATCCTGTATATTCTGAAATATCCCTTTAATTGTCTGCCACTGAACTTCAATTGAGCTATCCTTTAACCTCATTTGCCAGTTCACTTTAGCTAGCTCTGCTTTCATGCTCTCATAATTGCCCTTATTGAAGTTTAAAATACTAGTCTCGGACACACTTGTTTCTCCCTCATAATGAATGTAAAATTCAATCATATTATGATCGCTGCTACCTAGGGGTGCCTTCACTAAGAGGTTATCAATTAATCCTATCTCATTGCTCAATACCAGGTCTAGGATAGCCAGCTCTCTGGTTAGCTACAGAATGTGCTGTTCTAAGAAATTATCCCAAAAACGTTCTATGAACTCCTCATCTACTCTACCTTTGCCCATCGATTTTTCCAGTCTGTATGTAGATTAAAATCCCCCATGATTATTGCTGTATCTTTCAGGCAAGCTCCCATTATCTCTTTTTTTATACACTATCCTACTGTGTAGTTACAATTAGGGGGCCTGTACACCACCCCCACAAGTGCCTTTATCATTCCTCATCTCAACCTAAACCGCTTCTAATTCCTGGTTTCCTGAATTTAGGTCATCCCTCTCTAATGTGCTAATACCATCAATAATTATCAGGGCCACCCCTCCACCTTTTCCTAACTTCCTGTCCTTCCTAAATGTTACATACCCTTCAATATTCAGGTACTAATCTGTGTCATCCTGTAGCCATGTCTCTGTAATGGCTATCGGGGCAACTGGGGATGGGCAATAAATGCTGGCCCAGCCGGCAAAGCCCACATCCTGTAAGTCAATAATAATAAAAAAATCAGAACGTACTTATTTATTTCTATTTATGCTATCAGTTCATCTGTTTTGTTCCAAATGCTATGTGCATTTAGATATAGAGCCTTTAGCTTTGCCCTTTTATTATTTTTGTAGTGTCTAGCCTTATCTGCTGATTTGCTCTTAGATTTGTACTCACTGTCCCTTCCTGTCACAGTCTGTTTATAATTTCCCATATTAATAGCTGTCTCTCTTGTCTTGTCTCTACTCTTTGGTTAACCACATCTTCCCAAATTTGATCCTTTGCCCTCACTATTCAGTTTAAAACCCTCTCTACTTCCCTAGTTAGGTGGCTCACAAGGACACCAGCCCGGCAGAGTTCAGGTGTAGACCGTCCCAATGGTACAGATCCCACTTTCCCCAATACAGGTGCCAGTGCCCCACAAACTGGAACCCACTTCTCCCACACCAGTCTTTGCGCCATGCATTAATTTCTCTAATCTTATTTGTTTTATGCCAATTTACATGTGGCTCAGATAATAATCCAGAGATTATTACCTTTGAGGTTTTGCCTCTTAATTTGGTGCCTAGCTCATTATACTGACTATGCAGAGCCTCCTTCCTCATCCTGCCTATATCGTTGGTACCTACATGGACCATGACCACTGGATCGTCCCCCTCCCATTGCAAGTTCCTCTCCAGCCCTGAGCAGATGTCCCGAACCGTGGCACCAGGCAGGCAACAAAGCCGTCTGGATTCTTGCTTTTTGCTACAGACAACAGTGTCAATCCCCCTGACTGTACTGTCCCCTACTACCACTACATTCCGTTTTGCTCCCCCCAGTTGGATGGCTTCCTGTACCATGGTCAGTTTGCATCTCCAGCCTGCAGCCCCCACTCTCATCCAAGCCAGCTGAGAACCTCAAACCTGTTGGACAATTGCAGAGGCTCACGCTCTTGTATTCCTGCCCCCTGGGTTCCCTTACTTGCCTCACTCGCAATCACACCTTCCTGTCCCTGGCCACTGACCAAATCAGAAGACCCTGTCCTAGGTGGCTGCCTCCTGGCATAAAGCATCCAGGTAACTTTCCTCCTCCCTGATGTGTCACAGAGTCTACAGCTCAGCCTCCAGCTCAATGACTCTGAGCCAAAGTTACTCGAGCCGCAAACACTTACTGCAGATGTGTTTGCCCTGGATCACAATGTTATCCAAGAGCTCCCATGTATTGCAACCTATCATGCCATCCTTAATGTCCTTAATAATTACTTAATTATATTAATCACTTGTTTATGTTGCTTTCTTATATATTCTATTAACTTTAACACCAAATTGTGTACTATTTTAAACCTTAGGGATAGAATAGAACTTACCAGATACTTACCAAACAGCTAGATCCTTCCCCTGTAGTTGAGCAAGAACCAATTTCTATGGGGTGAGAAAAAAGAAAGAGGAAACAAACACCTCCTTCTTCCCAACCACTTCACTGAACTCCCCCCTCAACAAACTCCAAAGCTTCACTCAGTCAGCTGCACTCCATTTGAAAGGCTACACTAAAGAGCCCTGAATTTATAGTAAACTGAACTGGGGCTTTAGTAACCAGATTCAGCCAGTTAGCTAATTAACTACACAGCTCCTACAACTGAGAGTGAGTTTACCCAGTTTAAATAAAACCATAAGATGTAGGAACAGAAGTAGGCCATTCAGCCCAGTGAGTCTGCTCCGCCATTCAATGAGATCATGGCTGATCCGCTAATCCTCAACTCCACTTTCCTGCCTTTCCCCATAACCCTTGATTCCTTTACTAATTAAAAATCTGTCTATCTCAGCCTTGAATATACTTAACGGCCCAGCCCTCTGCAGAAAAAATTCCACAGATTCACTACCCTCTGAGAGAAGAAATTCCTCCTCATCTCTGTCTTAAATGGGCAACCCCTTACTCTATGTCTATGCCCTCTGGCCCTAGGCTCTCCCACAAGGGGAAACAACCTCTCAGCATCTAACCTGTCAAGCCCCCAAAGAATCTTATATGTTTCAATGAGGTTGCCTCTCATTCTTCTAAACTCCAATGAGTCCAGGCCCAACCTACTCAACCTCTCCTCATAAGAAGATCCTTCCATACCCAAGATCGACGTAGTGAACCTTCTCTGGACTGCTTCTAATGCCACTATATCTTTCCTTAGATAAGAGCACCAAAGCTGTTCATAATATTCTAGGTGTGGTCTAACTAGTGCCTTGTATAGTGTTAGCAAGATTTCCATTTTTATATTCCATTCCCTTTGAAATAAAGGCCAACATCCCATTTGCCTTCACTATTACCTACTGAACTTAGATTTTTGTGATTCATGCACGAGGACCCACAAATCCCTCTGTGCTGCAGCTTTCTCCAGTCTTTCTCCATTTAAGTAATATTTGGCTCCTCTATTCTTCCTGCCAAAGTGCATAACCTCACATTTTCCCACATTATATTCCATCTGCCAAGTTTTTGCCCATTCACTCAACTTGTCTATATCCCTCTGTAGACTCTTTGTGTCATCCTCACCACTTGCCTTCCCATCTACCTTTGTGTCATCCGCAAACTTGGCGATAGTACATTCATTTCCCTCATCCAAGTTATTAATATTTATTGTAAATAATTGTGGCCCCAGCAGTGACCCTTGTGGCACTCTACTAGTTATAGGTTGCTATCCTGAAAATGCTCCCCTTAACCCAATTCTCTGTCTTCTATTAGTTAGCCAATCCTCTCTCCATGCTAATATACTACCCCCAACAACCTTATCTTATTAAGTAGCTTTATGTGCGATACCTCATTGAATGCCTTTTTAAAATCCAAATATATTACATCTACTGGTTCCCCTTTATCTATCCTGCTTGTTATTTCCTCGAAGAATTCTAATAAATTTGTCAGGCATGATTTCCCCTTCATGAAGCCATGCTGACTCTGCTTGATTATATCATGCATTTCTAAATGCTGTGTTATTACATCCTTTATAATAGACTCTAACATTTTCCCAATGATGGATGTTAAGCTTACTGGCCTATAGTTATCTGTTTTTGGCCTCCTCCCCTTTTTGAATAAGGGTGTTACATTGGCAGTTTTCCAATCCTCTGGGACTTTCCCAGAATCTAAGGATTCTTGGAAGAATACTACCAGTGCATCCACTATCTCTGCAGCTACTTCCTTTAATATCCCAGGATGCAACCTATCAGGTCCAGGGGACTTATCGGCCTTTAGCCCCATTAGTTTCCCTAAGCACTTTTTCTCTAGTGATAATTATTGTATCTATTTCCTTTGCCCTTTCCTGGTTCCCCACTATTATTTCCCCAGCCTCATTCTCTTAAGGGGCTTATATTCACTTTGGCCTCTCTCTTTTTTGTATATTTAAGGAAACTCTTACTATCCGTTTTTATATTCCTTGCTAGTTTACCTTCAAAGTTTATTTTCTCTTTTTTTTTGTTATCTTCTGTTGGCCTTTAAAACTTTCCCAATCCTCTGGCTTACCACTAATCTATGCCACATTGTATGTTTTTGCTTTCAATTTGATACTATCCTTAACTTGCTTGGTTAAGAACTTAGCAGGCTTACACAGTATTTTCCAGTTACCGCTAATTACAGACTAGAATAGATTTTAAGAGCAAAATTTAAGAACAAAATTAACACTTAAAACGCCCCTCTCACCAAACTCCAAGTCTTGACTCAGTTAGTCAGCTTGGTACTCTCTTCAACTTCTCTTCACAACTGTTGACTTGTGTCACCGCATCTTCAATTCAAACAAGCTCATTTAGATACTTCAGTACTCAGCCTCCCTTGGTTTCCCAGCATTACTTAAAAAATACACAGCCCTAAACATTTTGACTTTAGAACAAACTTGGGTGCAGTAAACTCCCGCCCTTTGCAGGGTTACATTCCCACGAATTCTCACAAAGGGCAAAATCGGGAACGGTGAACATAGTTCATAATGGGAGTGAATTAGATAGGTTCCAGCCATCCCAACATTTGACTTTTTTTAAGGAACAGAGACAGTAAAAACTGCTTTTGAATAAATTCAATGCAATTTTCTGCAGAAATTGTTTGACAATGCAAGAAAACAAGAACATTGTAAAATTTGTCACTCAGAGGCAATAAAAACTATGTTTCTGAATGTATAGTACTTTGTCACACAGTACAAATTACAGTACTGTATAGTACTTTACTTGAGAGTGGAGATGGAGGGAGTGGGTGAAGTGGCTGATGTAGATGTTGATGTGTGTGGAAAGAATGATATTCTTGATTGCTTTGCTTTTTGCTTTTCAATTTTGTAAAGTTCTCAACAAGGAGCAATAGCTGTGTCAATCGCTCTACAAAAGACATTGCTTCTTTCCATGTTCGTAACATGGTCTGTCACCAATTTTTTCAAATCTTCAGCTGAACTTTGAGATCTGCCATCACCTTGGTTGTAAATGAGCCTTCTGAGGCTCTACTTCCTGCTTCTGCTCCTGCTTACTTTCATTTAATTTTGTCAGTTCAACCAATTCTTCCATTGAGAGTTCTTGATGAGACTGAAGTAACTCCTCTACTTCATCCGTGGCCAGGTCTTCAAATCTCTCCACTCCAACTTGTTTTGCCAAGTCAACAATCCTGGCCACTTCAGAATCCGCATTGGGGAACCCTGTGAAATCATTCACAGCCTCAGGCCAAACTTTTCTCCAGTAGGCATTTATGATTGAACCTCTAACTTCATTCCATGAGTCCTTAGTTATGCCTCCTGCCGTGAGGATGTTGAATTGTTTCCAGCAATTATGGACTGTGGTTGAAGGGTCTGCTTCCAGAAGGTGAAGGATGTGGCCAAAACTTTGTTGAGTGTAGTAAGCCTTGAATGAGGCAATGACCCCCTGGTCCATTGATTGGATGAATGAGGTCGTGTTTTGGGGGTGAAAACAAAATGCCAACATCTGGATGGCTCTTGCTGAGAGAGTGTGGCTGTCCAGGTGCATTATTGAGGATTAGCAAGACCTTAAAAGGCAGGTCATTTACCCTCAGATAAGTTCTGACCTCAGGCAGAAAGCAATTCTCAAACCAGTCTTCAAATACTACTGCTGTAACCCAGGCATTGCTGTTAGCCTTCCAAAAAACTGTCAGATGAGATTTTTTTCCCTTTAAAAGCTCGAGGGTTTTCTGACCTATAAACCAGCACTGGTTTACATTTAAAACCAGCCGCACTGGCAAATAGAAGTCAGTCTGTCCTTTGCTGAGTTAAAACCAGAAGCTGTCCTTTCTTCTTTTGATGCGTAGGTACTATTTGGCATTTTTTCCACAACAGGCCAGCTTTGTCTGCGTAAAGATCCGCAGCACCTTGGTAAACTCTCCTGCAGCTGCATGCTCAGGTGATGCAGCCTCCCCCACCAACTTCACATTATGCAGCCCAAAACACTTTGTAAAGCAATTGAACCATCCTGTACTGGCTGGGAGTCCTTTGGAAGGCAAAGGAGAGGCACCTTCTGCGCTACCTTCGTCGTCACCAGTGACAGCAGCACTACCCTCTTTACTGCTTTTTTTTGTGCTGGTACAATTCAAGTGCCTTATTTCTAATGATTGGACCATTAACTGGGGTCCTCCTTCGATGCTGGTGCTCCATCCACACGTTGAGTAACTTCTCCATTTCCTCTAAGTGTGGATCTCTCCTATTTTCAAAAGTTAACCCCGCAGTGTGACGGCTAGAAACACGAGCACTGGCCCTTTTTTTTCAGACCGTCTAATGTCCCTAATTGTGGATTCATTGACAAGAGTATTCCCTGGCCAACATGGGAGCACTTGCACCATTTTTCAGCCTATCTAAGGTTGTGACTTCCTGTGCAAGTATCATCACTTTCCTGGGACGTTTTCTGCTTGACCCTGTCTCACTCATATTTTCATAAAGTGCTGCACTGTAAATTACTGGTCGTGAGTTACTGTATCCTATAAATCACAGCAAACCACCTGCAGTTAGAGATGGCACATGCGCAGTGTGCACTTTCTAAGCACACCATAGAAACTTCGTTTTTTTTTTAGTTTTTCTTTATTTCAGGATCAATATATATTCAGGTAAAAACGTTTAGTATTTAAATCACTGATGGGCGAAGATTTGGGGCTGCGATGGGCGATCATGTGTAAAAGCACTTTCGCGCAGATAAACAAATTTGTGAAAAAAAGTCACAAACAGAAGTTTACTGTATTTTAAAAAGAAAAGGCATGTCACTGGCCAATTTAGAATCCATTTGCCCCTTTCCAGCAACTAGAATGTAGCGTAGATGATTAATTCATACATCGTTGCTAGCAATACCCTTGTATTCAAATCCATCCATGGCTTTGTTCTTCCCTGTCTCTCTAATCTACTCCAGCCCTTTCATCCTCTGGGATCTTTGCATTCTTCCGTTTTCTTCATTCCGTTGCCGGCCATGCCTTCAAATGCCTAGGCCCTAAACTCTGGAATTCCCTCCCTAAGCCTGTCCACCTTTACCTCTCTCCTCTCCCTCACATTGCTCCTTAAAGCTCGGCTTTGACCAGTCCATTTAGCTGTCTGTCCTAATACCTCCTTATATAGCTTGGTGTTAAATTTTGGGATAAAACTTCTATGAAGCATCTTGAGACTTTTTTTTTAAATCACAACAAAAGCACTGTATGATTGCAAGTTGCATAATCTGTTGATGGGCACTACATGGGGTCACTTGGGCAAGGACCCAGAGGGCTGTTGCCAGTCATGAATCTGTGGCCCTGGCACCATTTCAGGTAGGAGAGAGTTGACTTGAAAAAGAACTTCTCCAGACATTTGGAACGAGAAAGGTTAACAAAGGTGAAGCTAAAAGGCCAAACATTACCTTGTTTTAACAAACAATTCATGTTCTACAATGGACCTGCAGGTCCAGCAGCCAAACTTTCAGTAAGGGAGACATTAATTTAAACTCTTCACAGAATTTTGCAATCATCAATCCAGCAATTAATTAGATAGTAAAAGAGTCATTTGGAAGATTTTAATCACTCGTACCCTGGATGCTATCAACTCCATGGGTAATTATGTCTTTTCAAGTTGTGACTAAGTCTAACTTTGTCAATAACTGCAAAGTCGTAGAATTAAAAGGAGTTGTATATCAGATTAATAGCTTGGAAAGCTGCCAGCAATAGCCTGATATCCAATTTTCCCTTCTCATTTTTAACCATCAGTCATTATAAGACGTTTGACATTAATTAAAAGGTAGTCAGGGCTGCATGTGATCGTCAGCTGTGAGAGTATAAAGTTGTCAGTCTTGCCAATTGTCCCTGTTTGACGACCTTTATCTGTAGTGTTTATGAATTAGTAGCAGTGACACCTAATCGCAGTGAATTTCAGAGTAACAAGACGGTGCATTTCATCAGCAGACTCCTGTGGGAATGACTATACAGGAAAGGGAGAAGGGGGGGTGGTTGGCCATCTGCTCGTCAGGCAAATGTCTGAAGCCGCTTTGCCAGTAATTATAAACATTTTCTTCCTCGTGTAATTGTGTCCTTGTTTTATTGCGACATTAATGTCGTAAAGAGTCATGAGCTTGTCAGTTTATCGTAGTATGTTAGCAGCTGAACCATTGAACGTCCTGTGTGGCAAACTCTTGGGCTCCACATTCTCTCCTCCCCATCATCCTCATTCCTTGGAGGAGACAGTGGGCCAGGTCTTGCTGTTACTTTTCTGCAACCTTCAGCTTCAAATCTTTCTGCTCCGAACTTTCTGTAAATTTGAGTTGATAACAGCACAAGGACAGTCGGGCATCAGGGGCCTCATTGAAATATGGGGAACCATCTATCTCCTTGAATGGTAAGGTATAAGGTTTGAGAAAGAAACAGAGGAACAGCAGAGAAGGAAATCAACTGAATTAAAGTGAAATCAGGTACAGAAAGAGGGAAAGAAAGATTAGTTCGAGAGAGAGAGAAGAGAGAAGGAAAAGTAAGAAAAAAAACCCTGAAATTTTTAAAATCTCCAGCGACAGTTGACTACATGCAGGAATGAGACTGAACATTTTAAATTGCTCTCTTTCTGGGCTAGAGAGGTTGATTGGAACTGCGTTACTAATTTTCATAAGAAGGTACTTACACTGTTAATTTCCAGCCCCATCTATTGACAGCGAACTTAATGGTCAATAAGTGTGCAAGTACAACAAGTTCTTTAAATAATGGGAAGACTAAGGGCGCAATGTCATTTATATGAAGCAAATGGTGAAATAGCGTAAATTTACATGCTTTCATGCCATATCTTTTAATCGCCTTAACATGGTGGACAATTTGCGCATTAATAATACCATGTGCCATGAACTTTTACGAGCATGGTTTGATGCATTATAATGAGGCTCCGCCTGTGCTGTTGGTGTTCTTTTAGGAGGGAGGCAAGGCCCCAATGAAGAGGAGCTTCAAGTTTCCTGGTCTCTTGGCAAGAATTCCATCCTTGTGCAATACTACTAAACCGATTCAGCAGTCCTTCACCTTGTGGCTGTGTGTAACTTGACTGCTAAGTTTACCGCAACAATGACTGCACTTCATAATGATTCACTCTGTGCGAGACAACAGTGGACATTCAGAGGGATATGATGAAGTGCTATATAAACACGAATCTTTCTTTTCTTCTCCTGTCCTGTTCCAACCTTGGTCTAATTTTTCTTTGTCCTTGTTGAGTTGATGAAGGCTTTGATGGGCAGATTTTATCTTCCTTTAAATATTTTGGGTGTGACTGTGTGCAAGGTGACATTAGGGAGCAATTACAAGGAATTATTGCGCCTGTTTTTTTTCACTTGTGTAATTGCTGTGTGTCATCTGTAATTCCCGGTAATAATTCCTTACTACTTCATACCTGTTCCTGAAAAATCTGTTAGTCTCCATAATCATTCCTGCTATTTGCTGTTCTTTATGATGGCTTCCCAAAATCAGTTATTCCTTCTGTAATCTCTTGTGCTATTCGCTACTCCATGTGTAACATCCCTTTGATCTGTTATTGCCTTTAATCGTTGCCCATTGTCCCTGATTCCCTGTGTAATCTCTCTTCTATCTCCATTGTTCCTTACAATCAGTCTGTTATTATTCTCTGTACCTCTCTGGTACTATCAAATACAGCAAGATGAGCAAGTAATGAATGACAAGAAAGCCTTGGTTAAACCAGTTATGCTTGTCTCCTTATGGGGTATGTGGAACATTCCTTGTTCCAGTCCTACTCTAGCCCCCTCCCAAAACTCTTTCTCCGGTACATCGATTATTGCTTCGGTGCTGCTTCATGCTCTCATCTGGACCTGGAAAAAATTATTAATTTTGCTTCCAATTTCCACCCCTCCATCATTTTCACATGGTCCATCTCTGACACTTCCTTTCCCTTCCTTGACCTCTCTGTCTCAATCTCTGGTGATAGACTGTCCACCAATATTCATTACAAGCCTACCAACTCCCACAGCTACCTCGACTATAGCTCCTCACACCCCGCTTCCTGTAAGGACTCCATCCCATTCTCTCAGTTCCTTCGCCTCCATTGCATCTGTTCTGACGATGCCACTTTCAAAAACAGTTCCTCTGACATGTCTTCCTTCTTCCTTAACTGAGGTTTTCCATCCACAATGATTGACAGGGCCCTCAACCGTGTCCGGCCCATCTCCTGAGATCCACCCTCACACCTTCCTCTCCCTCCCAGAAACATGATAGGGTCCCCCTTGTCCTCACATCACCCCACCAGCCTCCGCATTCAAAGGATCATCCTCCGCCATTTCCGCCAACTCCAGCATGATGCCACCACCAAACACATCTTCCCTTCACCCCCCCGGTGGCATTCCGTAGGGATCGTTTCGTCCGGGACACCCTGGTCCACTCCTCCATCACCCCCTACACCTCAACCCCCTCCCACGGCACCTTCCCATGCAACCGCAGAAGGTGTAACACCTGCCCCTTTACTTCCCCTCTCCTCACCATCCAAGGTCCCAAACACTCCTTTCAAGTGAAGCAGCATTTCATTTGCACTTCCCTCAATTTAGTCTACTGCATTCGTTGCTCCCAATGCGGTTTCCTCTACATTGGAGAGACCAAACGCAGACTAAGTGATCGCTTTGCAGAACACCTTCGGTCTGTCCGCAAGCATTACCCAGACCTCCCTGTCGCTTGCCATTTCAACACTCCACCCTGCTCTCATGCCCACATGTCCGTCCTTGGCCTGCTGCATTGTTCCAGTGAAGCTCAACACAAACTGGAGGAACAGCACCTCATCTTCCGACTAGGCACTTTGCAGCCTTCTGGACTGAATATTGAGTTCAACAGTTTTAAATCATGAACTCTCTCCTCCATCCCCACCCCCTTTCTGATTCCCCCCCCCACACTTTTTTTCCAATAATTTATATAGATTTTCTTTTCCCAACTATTTCCATTATTTTTAAATGTATTTCCATCCATTGTTTTATCTCTACCTTTTAGCCTGTTTGGATCCCTTCCCTTCACCCCACCCTACCCCACTAGGGCTATCTGTACCTTGTTTGTCCTGCTTTCTCCTCTTAATTAGCACATTCCTTAGATAATATCACCACTTTCAACACCTCTTTGTCCTTTTGTCTATGACATCTTTTGGCTATCTCCACCTATCACTGGCCCTCTATCCAGCTCTACTTGTCCCACCGCCCCCCCCCCCACTTAAACCAGCTTATATTTCACCTCTTTTCTATTTTTCCTTAGTTCTGTTGAAGAGTCATATGGACGCGAAGCATTAACTGTGTTCCTCTCTGCAGATGCTGCCAGAACTGCTGAGTTTTTCCAGGTATTTTTATTTTTGTTTTGGTTAAAATGTGTCTACTTTTGAGAGGAAGGAAAATCTGATGGCAGTATTTGCATCATGTTACAGACAGGAGAGGGAAATTAAACTTCTTTATCCTCACCCAGTCTGTCTGCAAGCAGAGGTGTTTTTGAATTTTTTTTAAGTAGACTGTGGAGTGTTTCCCCAAACCCTTAGTTTAATAATAACTCACAATTATTATAATATTATGTTATAATAATAACCCCACTTTAGTACTAACTCACAGCAAACTCGCATTATGATTAATTTAGGTTAATTTATTCACATTCAATGGGAATTGTTTGCAAAAACACACACACAGACACACCACCCCTCCCCCCCCCATACCAACGTGGGATATGAAAGAGAGGAGAACCACTGAATTAGATATTAGTTCACATGATTTCCAGAGTCTGCAAAGTCAAAGTCCAGAGGGTGTTTCCTTTGTGACAGGGTTCAGTCCAGATGAGTTTCTGGCTGGAGACAGCAACATGAGAGTCCTTGTATTGTAGTGAATGGTGATGCAACACGATGAGAGTCCTTTGCTTAGAGCACTTAGCGGGCGATGATCAGAAACTTTTAAATACAAACAGGCTTTAAGGAGTTGAGAGATGGTGGCCAACTGCTTGGTCAGCTGGGAGTTGCTGGTGTTCTTTCCTGTTGGTGTTAAATCAGCAGTCTGAGCTGTGAGGCTAGAAATGTATTCTAAAAAGATCCAAAAGGCTTGAAGCATAGGCCAATGTGACATGGCCCATTAATGAGTTAATTGCAGCCTCGCAAGCAGTTTCTGTGCTTCTGGCCAAATCTATTGTTTCCCTTAGGAGCGAAATGGTGGTTGTTAACATTTCTTCAAGTATAATGAGTTTCGATGTCTCTGTCTTTGTTATCGTCCTGGCTGGGGGAGTCAGTTTGTCTCTTAGTCATCTAGTTTTGTGATTATAATATGGCATTACAGTGGGGTGTGAGATTCGACAAGGATGAGAATGGAACTATTTTGTCCTTGTAGCCTCTGTTGGTAGCTTCCAGGACAGAAGGCCAATCTTGAGTCATGTGACTTCTAGCAGCCATCTTGTGGTTCAGCAGAAGTCCATTTGAAGACAGCAAAAAAAAAGTTTTGATACATACACTTTTGATTTCTTTTCATGTTTTATTGATGTAACAGTCAGCAGAATGAATTGGAGGATTTCCTCCCCCATTTCCTGTGTTTTTCCCATGTGTGGCATGCAATGTCCCTCTTTAATGGCCACAGCTCTGAGTTAGGGCAGTACAGTAATTTCGAATTTTTAAGCCAAGGAGAGTAATTAGACATTGCAGTGCAGATGACAATACCATAAGAAGCTTCAAGCTATTGATTGTTAATAGGTATTTAGTGGAGTGAGGAAGACAAGCTCACAGTGTTGTTAATTGCATTAAGTTTCAGAACACTGTAAATACAGACATAAGAGGGGTAGAAAATCTATTTAACAGTCTCTGTTTGTCCTTAGTTAGTCTGTTCTCATAGATTCCTGCCTGCTGTGCAATACTCAACCCAAAAGCATGGAAGCTTTTGGGAGAAGTACTTGAGGTTTTAATTTTTAAAATTTTTTCCTTCCCCTGAGTAATTTTGGCTCTGCACATGCAACAGGTGCATTGACTGATACCTCTGCTACCTTGTCTAAGTTTGAGCCTGTTTGCGGTCTAAGTCAGAAGGTCGTGGGTTTAATCCCAATCTGGAGATTTGAGCATGTAATCTAAACCAACAAATTCGGTGCAGTGCTGAGAGAGTGCTACTGTGTCCGCTGTGGCATCTTTTGGATGCCACGTAAAACTGAGGTCATGTCTGTCCTCTCGGGTGGATGTAAGAGATTTCATGGCACTATTTAATAGAAGGTCATGGGAGTACTCCCGGTTTGCCCTGGTCCAATATTTATGCCTCACCAATATCTTTTGGATGTGCAAAGTGCAATGTTTGCTCTTTCTTTCTAAGTAGGAACTCTTCAGATGAAAGCTTGGACAGTGAGCGTCAGCAAAATATGTCAGTGTAGAGGCCTTGCATCCACGTCTGACTCTGATTATAACAAAGCCTGAAACAAGTTGCAAATTAACACTTTCTATGCAGTGAATTTACACAATGAGATTTTGAGAGAAGCAAGTTGTTTTTTAATTATTATTATGGGATGCTCAGCCCCAATTCAGACTGCAACATAGCAAGTATTTTGCCATGACATATTGCAGTGTTGGAAGTGCTGAAGTCATTGCTGTTCCTCTTCCCCCGCAGTGCAGGATCCACAGTAATGAGTGAAGGCAGCCGCTGTTCAAATGAATTTTATCAAGGCAGAGATGAGCCTGGCGTCAGCATGCTGCCATATGTCTGAAGATTGGATTGGCACGGTTATCAGTTTCTCCTCTGTTAGTTGGCTGTCGCCATGCTGAGTGAACGTCAGATCAAAAGGCAAAAATGTCATCTGTTTAAATCTTCCAATGCACCCACGATGTGCCAACCCTGTCTCCTCAGCTGCACCCCTGTCAGGTTCAGGGGTCCACTGCTTGAGGGCTGTGCTGTGGTTCACATCAATTCAAAGCATTTGGAGACAAGCAGCATGAGACAAGGAGATAATGGTACCTAGAAGCATCCCAACTGATAGTCTCTCAATTCAACTTTTATTTATATAATATCTTTAAAGTAGCAAACTGTCGCAAGGGGCTTCACAGGAGACTAATCAAAAAGAATTTAACACTGAACCAAAGGAGGGGATATACATCCGGGTCCTCAACCGGGGGGGGTGGGGTAGGGGGCATTTTTTCTTTATTCATTCACAGGATGTGGGCTTCGCTGGCTGGGCCAGCATTTATTGCCCATCCCCAGTTGCCCTTGAGAAGGAGGTGGTGAGCTACCTTCTTGAACCGCTGCAGCCCATGTGGGGTAGGTACACCCACAGTGCTGTTAGGTAGGGAGTTCCAGGATTTTGACCCAGCAACAGTGAAGGAATGGTGATATGTTTCCAAGTCAGTGTGGAGGGAGCTAAGGATTACTCAAGTGTAAAATGCTAGCCTTGCATGGTCTGTGTTTTCAAAATTACAGTTTCTGATTTTTGAAATGCTTTTGGACTTTATGCTTCCCACGCTTTTGGTGATAATGTGCAAAGCTTTGTAAAAGCAAATCAAAAAAGGCATTTCCTTTCAAATATGAGTTTGCCAAATTTAAAAAAAAACATTCACACCTTTCTTGAGGGGTTCACCGAAAGGAATCCGCTTGAAACGTTTGACCAATTGTGAAAAGCAACACTTCCGTGAGCTGCGATATACCATCCTGCACAATGTTACAGGATTGGAATGAGGCTGAGAGCTCGAATAGGGTAAGGATTCTGGGCCACGAGGATCTCAGAGTGAGTGAATGAGCTGTGAGTGTGTGAGTGAAGCAGGCAGCTGGTGGCCTCCCCAGCCTCTCACTATCTCTCGGCCATTTGTTTCATCCTCAACTAACAGAGGAGAAACTGATAACTGTGCCAATCCAATCTTCAGATATATGACAGCAGCTCAACTCTGCCTCAATAAGATTCATTTGAACAACGGCTGCCTTCACTCATTACTTTACAAAAACAAAAAAGGGTTCTTTAGATTTACCTAAAGCAAAATAACTGTTAAAGCTGTGGGATCAGGTGTTAATGTTGAAATGGTGCTGCAGTAGAATACATGCTTTAAATTGGTAATTAAGCACAGCTGTCACCAACTGGGGAAGGATTAAAGAGTCATTGCAAGAGTATATAAACCAGTTCACTCTGGGTATCTGGTAGGTGCTTGGCTTAAATAGCCAAGTGGTTATGGTACTGGGTTTGTAACCCCAAGAGCAAGAGTTCAAATCTCACAATGGCAAAAAACTCGAAAGAGTATCAAGAGTTCAAATCTCACAATGGTAAACTATGAAACAATGTAACTTCATCTGAATAGGAACAGAGGGAAACTTGTGTGCTTACTTTGAGCTTGGCCTAAATAGCCAAGTGGTTATGGTACTGGGTTTGTAACCCCAAGATCAGGAGTTCAAATCTCACAATGGCAAACTATGAAACAATGTAACTTCATCTGAAACAGATGGAAACATGTTTACTCAAAAGAGTATCAAGAGTTCAAATCTCACAATGGCAAACTATGAAACAATGTAACTTCATCTGAAACAGATGGAAACAGGTTTACTCAAAAGAGTATCAAGAGTTCAAATCTCACAATGGCAAACTATGAAACAATATAACTTCATCTGAAACAGATGGAAACAGGTTTACTCAAAAGAGTATCAAGAGTTCAAATCTCACACTGGCAAAAACTATAAATTTTATCAAGAGTTCAAATCTCACAATGTCAAACTATGAAACAATGTAACTTCATCTGATGTGCAATGGTGGTATCGTGGTGAGCATAGTTGCTTTCTAAACATTTAACGCAGGTTCGATTCCCGGCAGTTGGAGTTGTGACTCATTTTGAGTCCTATCCGTGGTCAGACCACAATTTCGGGCCTTTGTAGTTGATTTCCTTGAGTTTCTGTGCCTGATTTATCCCAATTTTGTTGATTTGGTTTTCATTTAAAAGATTATCAAGAGTTCAAATCTCACACTGGCAAAAACTATAAATTTTATCAAGAGTTCAAATCTCACAATGGCAAACTATGAAACAATGTAACTTCATCTGATGTGCAATGGTGGTATCGTGGTGAGCATAGTTGCTTTCTAAACATTTAACCCAGGTTCGATTCCCGGCAGTTGGAGTTGTGACTCATTTTGAGTCCTATCCATGGTCAGACCACAATTTCGGGCCTTTGTAGTTGATTTCCTTGAGTTTTGTGCCTGATTTATCCCAATTTTGTTGATTTGGTTTTCATTTAAAAGATTATCAAAAGTTCAAATCTCACAATGGTAAACAACGTAACTTCATCTAAAACAGATGGAAACAGGTTTGTACTCGAAAGAGTTACTGGGTTTGTGACCCCAAGATCAAGAGTTCAAATCCCACAATGGCAAAACTATGAAACAATGTAACTTCATCTGAAACAGATGGAAACGGTTTTGTACTCGAAAGAGTTACTGGGTTTGTAACCCCAAGATCAAAAGTTCAAACCTCACAATGGCAAACTATGAAACAATGTAACTTCATCTGAAACAGATGGAAACGTGTTTGTACTCGAAAGAGTTACAAGACACTGGGTGTCTGGTAGGAACTGGAAGAGTTTGTGACTTTACTGTCTTGTAAATAAATCTTTTAAGATACAGGTTAGCTTCAGTCTCATTCTTCCTCAACATACAATTACTGGAATTAACATTGAGTGTGATGTTGTTATTTAATATGGAATTGGGAACCATCATTTCCTTGGTCTTAGTATACTATAAAGAAGTCAGAAAATAACCTGTCGGGCACTGTCAGGAAAGGCATGAGAGACACAGTATCATCTTTGTTCAGGCAGCTACAGACTGTACTGCAGCTCATTCAAAAATCGTTGGCTGTATCTTACCCTGCACCAAATCCCACACACTCGTTACTCCTGCCGTGCTCCTGGTTCCCCCAACATCTCCCTTAAAATTTTCATGCTCTTCCCCCATCTCTGTCAAGAGTGGGATGAAGGAAGCAGGAATGCACAGGGCTGAAGAAACAGAGAGTATTTAGTAGGTTAGAAAGCTGAAGAACATTAGCAAGATAGGCAGGACTGAGGCGATCAAAAGGATTTAAACACAAGAATAAGAGCTTTAAATCTGATGCATTGGAGAGACTAGCAGCCAATTGAGGTCAGTGAAAGTGGAAGATGCGTGAGCAGGATCACCATCAATCTGGGGGTCTGTGAGAAGGTTTCAGTGGATCTGCCAAAAATAACCAGAGAATATGTAGAATGTGGGTCTTGTGGAATCCACCTACGCCTGCCTCTTTCTCTCGTGAATTCTTATACCTGTGTTTGAGTGCCATGGCCATTCTATTCAGCCAGTAACTGGGCTTCACTGCTCGTGCAAGCACAACAAGGCTCACAGCTGTAACACACCACTGCACCTCTCCCCCAAGCCTTGATCCACTGCCCTCCACCCCAGCAGTGAGTTTCGCGTTAGGTAAAACAATCATAAAAATATATTTAATTTCATATCTAATTTTTTTATACATAATAAATAATCCTGTTACGCAGATCCATGGAATTTTAAAAACATTGGAGGAAGGAAAAATGTTGCAAGCCCCTGCTATAAATGATCCCTTCATACTACTACACCCAGAGTCTACTCCTCCAATCCACTGTAACTCAAGTACGATACTTCTAGTCCATAGGCCTGCGCTATTTTCTATTTCCTGACTTGACTACGTCAGTCTATGTACTCATCAGGAAGACTAGAAAGCAATGAGGAAAGGTGATGTTCTCTCTAATCTTATTACAGTCAAATATCAAAACAACCTCCCCTGAGGCATTTTAGTTCTACATTGTAAATTATAGATAAAGTGTTTACAAACAAGAAAAGTTGTTAACTTATAATTTTAGATAAATACATTCTTTGAAACATATGAGTTTGCCTTGATGTGGTAACTCAGCCACACATTATGTACAGGCCGCAGATTTGTAGAATAAAGAACAAGCAGCAATTTATAGAACATTAAAAAAATCCAAGTATAGATAACTCTTTGTATTATAGAATAAAGAAGCTTCCAACTCTGCTTAATCCTTGTACACCGTGTGCTCTTTAACTCAGGGCTTCAGTGGATAGTATTCTTGCCTCTGAGTCAGAAGATTGTGTGTCCAAGTCCTACTCCAGAGATGTGAGCACCTAATCTAGGATGGTATTCCTAGTACTAAGGCAGTGCAGTATTGTCAGAGCTATCTGCTGAATGAGATGTTAAACTGAGGTCCTGCCTATCCTCTTAGCTGAATGTGAAAAATTCCATGACACCATTCAAACGAGAGCAGGGGAGTTCACCCTGTGCCCGGGCCAACTTTTTAATCTCTCAACCAATATCACTAAAAAAGAGAGTACCTGGCCATTATCTCTTTGCTGTTTATGGGTTCTTGCAGTGTGCAAGTGGAGTTTCCTACATTAGAACAAAGACTACACTTCAAAAAAAACTTGGCTATAATGCACTTTAGGACATTTTCAGGTTTTGACAAAAGCAATAGAAATATAAGTTGTGTCGTTTCGTCCTCTTCAAGGTTACTCACTATGTAAACCCACAGAGCTGCTGTTTGTGCAGCAGGTTAAGGGTTACTCACTATAACTTTGAATTCCTGTCCATTCAGCAGGATGAATGTTGTTATCGAGTTTTAATAAGAAAGTAAGTGAAGTCTAACTCTGCACTTCCATTTATTTCTTTTCCTTAATGAGAAAGCTTGCTTTCCTTCTCTTTTAATATCTCTTTTACAACTGACTGCCATCCTATGTTTTATTTCCCTTCTCTCTCTTCCTTTTTGGTTTATTCTTTGTTTGACATTGCCGCTTTTTCTCTATTTCTCACTATTTATTTCTTGCTTGATGTTGTTTTGACCCCTGCTTACTTGCAGCATCTTAATGTTTCTGTGATTTCCTGTTCCCTGTGTTCACTATTCCTGATCTATAATTGCAGCCTCCTAGATTTTTCTCCCTTCCCCTTTTTGGTTCTGCCCCTGGAGCTACTCGGCTCTGTGTTTCACAATTTGACTTCATAGCATCTTTTTGGGCTTAATTTCCACCATAGTACAAATTTATATGAATAATGATAGACAAGAAATGACCATCCAGCCTCTCCCACACAATTTGTGATATCTTGTGCATCTTCGTATAGACATTCCCTACCTCACCCAAAACCAGTCTTGGGAGAAAGAAAGACTTTAATTTATATTGTGCTTTTCATGACCATCGAGCATCTCAATGTGCTTTACAGCCAGTGAAGCAATTTATATGTGTAGTCACTGTTATAAAGTAGGAAACACAGCAGCTAATTTGCACACTGCAAACTCCCAAAAACATGTGATAATGATTTTTTTATGATGTTGGTTGAGGGATAGACATTGGTGAGGACATGGGGGATAAACCCCCTCCTCTTCTTCAAAGTAGTGCCATGGGATCATTTGCATCCATCAGGGCAGGCAGTTTTTTTTTAATACTCATTCAAGGCTAGGCCAATATTTATTGCCCATCCCTGTGGTGCGCTGCTGAGGTTTAATGCGTCATCTGAAAGATAGCACCTCCAACAATGCGGCACACCTTCAGTACTGCAAGGAATGTTAGCCTTGATTTTTGTTCTCAAGCCCTGGTGTAGGACTTCAGCCCAGAACCATGTGACTCAGAGATGAGAGCGCTGCAATCTGAGTCACCAGCTGACACGGTAACCAGTTTTAAATAAAAAAACTCAACCAATTTAGGGGTAAAAAAAATCTGAGAAATTCAATAGAGGCGACCAAAACAAGTCCAGGAGATCAACTGGCCCTGATTAATAGACATTATAAGATATGCTCACTGCCCCAGCCAGAAATGTTTGAATGAATTCAGCAAATTGCCAGCCTCCTGTTCCAGAGATCCGCTATCCTCTGGGGAATAAACTACCTCCTGACATCTAAACCGCGTGGCCACATAGCCAGAAAGTCCCCGCGGCACTGGCTGCGCACAAGTTGGTCCCTTTAAAATTACCGCCCAAAAACATTTAAAGAGCCAGTTTCCTTAAATAAATCACCCACTCACTCACTCAGGAGGGGTGGGAATTACTGGGACCATTGACCAGTAGTGCAGTCAAATGGAGCCTCTGAGGATTGTGTCACAAATAGTGCCACAGTTAATGAACAGAACCCTGCACTAGCTCTGCTGAGGTAAAGCCAATCAACTCCCAGTTGTTGCCTCCTGTCCTATCAGTCACTGCACTTGTATTAGCAGAGGAATGATCAGAGTAGCACTGACCAGCTGATTAAAAAAGGCCTATGAATCTGCTCCCTGTCACTCATTACTGCCTGTCCTGGGGGACGTCTGCAGAGTTGGCGATCTAAGGCTCTCATTGCTCATTACAGAGACAGGAAATCTTTATCATCTCATTGGGTGCACATAATTCATTACAAAACAGGAGCTCGGAGGATGAGTTTAATCTATTGAGCACAAGCAATAAACTACTTAAAGATTTAAGTGACTAATGACTTTCTTTCTGAAAGCTTCAGTGTTGTGGTGATGAGATACTCAGGGCTTAAATAAAAACAGAAAATGCTGGAAATAGTCAACAGGTCAGACAGCATCTGTAGAGAGAGATGGAGTTAATGTTTCAGGTAGATGACCCTTCATCAGAACTGAGGAAAGATAGAAATGGATTAGGTTTTGAGCAAGTGAAGCAGGGAAAAAGAGCAAAAGGAGGGTCTGTAGTAGGGTGAAGGGCAGGGGATATTGAATGACAATGGTAGAAAAGCCAAAGGGAGTGACACATTAATGGGTAAAGATACAAAAGATGTATCCAGATGAGGAGAGAATGGTAGCAGCCTTCCAAGTGCAGAGTAAAGGAATTAAGAAAGAAATGAGAAAAAAAATGAATTGGCATAAAAACACCAAACAAAATGGGGGCTGAGGCTATGATTTAAAATTGTTGAACTGTGATGAGTCCAGTTGACACCAGTGTCTGAGTGAACGAATGTCAGCTAGCTGTCCTCCACTGACCTCATGGTCTGGCAACGCCTCCTTTTTCACATTCTCATCCTTGTTTACAAGTCTCTTCATGGCTTCGTCTCTCCCTGTCTCGGTAATGCCCTCCTGTACCACAAACCCTCCAAGATATCTGGACACTTTCAGTTCTGGCTTCTTGTGCATGCCTGATTTTCATGGCCCTACTATTGGCGGTCTCTCACCTACAGCTACCTAGACACTAGACTCTTGAATTCCCTCCCTAAACCTCTCTACTTCTCCGCCTCTCACTCCTTCTTTAAGGCACTCCATAAAGACTGCATCTGCCTGTCCCGTTATCACCTCGTGTGGCTTGGTGTCTTATTTTGTTTGATAACACTCCTGTGAAGTTCCTTGGAATATCTTCCTGCTGTCATTAAGATAACCATCATTGCCTCATCACTGTTTGCGGGATCTTGTGTGAAAATTGGCTGACACGATTCCTGGATTACAACGGTGACTTCACTTCAAAAGCGCTTTATTGTCTCTGAAGGACTTTGGGATGTGAAAGACGCTATATAGTTGCAAGTCTTTCTCCCTCTGAGGTATAAGAGAATCTTTGCTTGGAGATTTAATCGTATGTGTTGCCTGCTATATCAGGCTGTTCAATAACCAAGAGAGGGAGGAGGATTCATTCATTTCGGATTAGTTCAGTGAAACAGTTGCAAATCTGTAGATGCTACTGAGTTAATTTTTAATTAGAGGCAAATTGATGACTGCTGATTGAGTGATCAGAGAGCATTTTTTTTGATCCAAGCTTCAGAAGATGTTGCTGACTTAAATTGAAGATGGTTGTTTCATTATGAATAGCAGAAGTTCCTGTGTTCAATTGGTAGCTGCTTACAGCCCATTGGGAATCCCTTGGGACATTTTTGCTAATATTATCATCAGCCTGGAGGTAATATGCCTTGGACATTCAGATAGTACCTTAGTTGTTAGCATGCTGGCCTCTGAGTCAAAAGATTATGGAACCACCTCCAGAAACTTCAGCATAAATTCAAGGTTGAAGCTACCAGCATAGCGTCTATCCAATTCCGTCTATTGCTTAGATTTGCTGCTTTTCTACAAGCAGATAAGAGAAGAATATTCTTCTCACATAATCCAACAGATTTACATAACAAGAGTCATTCATAAGGGGGTGTTTGTTTTCGGCTGATTGCATCTCATCATTCTAGAATCTTCCTGTTACAACAGCTTGTTAAATATTAACGCTAAATCAAAACATCTAAAATATTAACTCCGTTTCTCTCTTTACAGAAGTTGCCAGACCTGTAGAGTATTTCTAGCAATTTTTCTGTTTCTATTTCAACTTGTTAATTAAACCTTGCTCAAATCCATCCTTCCTACAAACCAATCACCCCTGCTGTTCCCTGTGTAAAGAGATACTCTTCTTGGTGTGGCTCCTAAACTTGTACCTTAATGCCGGGCCCTTCTCTCCAGGCATAGCTAGAAGTATTCTTCTGGGCTTACTTTCTCTCTTGGGTTACTTACCTTGTAAAATTGTAATCCAATTACAATCTTGCTTAACAAACATCCTTCAGCTGATCCTGCTAATAGTAGTGGGATCAGTTTTATTGCTCTTTGAGGCCTGGATGCCCCTAGAGAAACTCACTAGATACCGACTCTCCCAACTGGACACGCATCTCAGTTGCCCAGATTTGGAGAGTTTCATTGCAGATTGCCAAAGCCAAATATCAGCAGAAGGGACTGCAGGAATTTAATTAGCTAAAGCCGTATAAATAGAAATGCACGTCTTTTTATTTTCTTCAGCACCGTTCACAACCTTGGGCTTCCGCTAATGCTCTACAGCCAATGAAGCACTTTGGAAATGTAGTTACTGTTGTACTGTAGGAAACACCCTGTGAAGCACCATAAGATATTTTACTATATTAAAGCTATTATATAAATGTAACAAAAACAAAAATACCTGGAAAAACTCAGCAGGTTTGACGGCATCTGCGGAGAGGGATACAATTAACGTTTCGAATCTGTCAACTGTATCCCTCTCCACAGATGCTGTCAGACCTGCTGAGTTTTTCCAGGTATTTTTGTTTTTGTTCTAGATTTCCAGCAGTATTTTGTTTTTTATATAAATGCAAGTTGTTGTTAAGTAGAGAAGATTAATGGTGATCTGGTGAACTCTTTAAGATGATGAAAGAATTTGATTGGATGGATAGAGAGAGACTGTTTTCTCTGGTGTGGGTGAGTCCAGGACAAAAGGTGCTTAATCTTAAATTTAGAGGACCAAAGTAGCTCACCTTCATGCAGAGGGTGGCGGAAATCTGGAACCTGTCCTCCAAAAAGCTGTTGTGGCTGGAGCTCCATTACAAATATCAATATTGAAATAGATATGATTTTTGTTAGATTAAGGATCATAGGCAACACCTTCCAAACTGACAGCCTCTACCACCTTGAAGGACGAGGGAAGCAGGTACATGGGAATGCCACCACCTGCAATTTCTCCTCCAAGACACACGTCACCCTGACTTTGAAATATACCACCATTCTTTTACTGTCAAAAACTTGGAACTCTCTTCTTAACTGTGGGTGTGCATGCACCACATGAACTGCAGCGGCTCAAGAAGGCGGCTCACCACCATCTTCCCAAGGGCAATTAGGGATAGGCAACAAATGCTAACCTTGCCAGCGATGCCAACATCCCATGAAATAATAAAAAAATGAACCGAGGTGGGTAAATGGTGTTAAGAAATAGATCAGCCATGATCTAACTGCAGAGTGGGACAGGCTCGAGGACTGGATGGCCTATTACTATGCTCCTAGCTCACCACTGCATCTGCCTGAAATCTGATGCTGGCAGTACATCATAGGCTGGTAAATGTGGATGTTGAAGGGTTCAATGCTTTACTTAATGTAGGATGGCACATCATTAACAACTGAACACTCCCTCGTGTTTGTAGCGAGGCTCCATGTTACAGCATAATCTCTTGCCAGGGAACTTCAGGAACTTGGCATCTTAAGTGGCCTGTAGGTTAAATTTTATGCTTGTTTGATGAAACGTTTCCGTGTTGTGTATACGCCCTTGTTAAGAAACATAAAATTGCTCACCCCCAAGATCTGTGTTATAATGAATGTGGGACACATCTATTTTACATCCAAGTGAATTTTAGTGGGCAGGTTGTTCTTGAGTGACAACAGCATCTGCAGGTATCAAAGGAGGAACAATTCAATTCCTTTCCTCCAAGCCTGCTCATTTCCCTCTTGTTTATCTCTTTTCTCCTGTCAGGAGCAATAAAAGGTAGATTTATTTGGATTCAGAATAGGTGGAGAATAGCATTGGAAACCACTTAGGAGCTGTCATTCCCTACATTACAACAGTGTCTATTTACCTCTGGTTAATAGCTGCACCTCCCCTTCTATCTTCAATGAGAAGAGGGTTTGCAGTGCGTTTATCATGCTCCAATCTCACTTAACAGTGCTGTGCTGTTTGCCTTCAGCTTTCCTGAAAGCAGAGAAGGTCTGTAGATGGAAATCTGACACGGCATTTATCGCTCTTCCTGCCTTGCTATAGGTGAAACCATCCCAATGCATGTTCCCAGAGAGTTTCTTTGGGTGTGGCCTAAGGCAAATAAAGGAGGGTGAGGTACAGATCAGCCATAATCTTATAGTGTGATAGATTAGGCTCGAGGGGCTGAATGGCCCCACTCCTGTGCCTATGGTCTAAGGTATGAACCCCCCCACCCCAACCATAAAATGTAACTGGTTCCTTCTACAGAATTCTTGGGGTATGAGGGAGTTAATTTATGACTACGCAAGTACCACAGAATCACCAGTACAAAAGCAAAATACTGCGGATGCTGGAAATCTAAAATTAAAAGCAAAGAATGCTGGGAATACGCAGCAGGTCTGGCAGAAGTTCTGACGATCGACCTGAAACATTAACTCCATTTCTCTCTCCACAGATGCTGACAGAGCCACTGATCATTTCCAGCATATTCTGCTTTTATGCTATAAAAATCATGCATGTCACAAGATTCAAAGATGGCAGCCAAAATACCAAATGAGGGATGGAATGGAAAACCATTGCTGGGCATGTCCCCTTCTGTTACCTCAGCCAAAGGGCCATTCTACATATCATGTGTGAGGTTCGATAATGAATGTTAACAGATTGTTTGTAAATGAGAACATTGCAGCCAATCCTGATCCTGATCTCACTTGCAAGCCAGCACAGAGTCCCTCCCCATTTAACAATCAAGAGCAGGAAACCTCAGCTAATAGAATTTTTTCCCCCTGCTCCCTAAAAAAGTGAAGGAATTTGAATTAATTGGCGTCTTTCACAACTCCAGGATGTCCAAAAGCACTTTTTTTCCCCCCTGAAGTGTAGTTACTGTTATGATGTAGGAACACTTGGCAGCCAATTTACACAGAGCAAGATCCCACAACAACAATGTTTTTGTGATGTTAGTTGATGGATAAATATTGGGCAGTACAGTGGGGAGAACTACTTTGTTCTTCTTCAAATAATGTAATGGGAATTTCTTTTCTCCCAGCTGGGAGAGCAGTCGGTGCCTCAGTCTACTGTCTCAACTGAAAGACAGCACCTGAATGCAGTGCTTGCTCAATACTGCACTGAGCTGTCTGCACTGATTCTGTGCTCAAGTCATTGGAGTGGAACTCAAACCCACACTCTTCTGACTCAGAGGTGAGGGTGCTACCCACTGAGCTAAGGTTGACACTTGCCCCAAGTCCTGTTCCAATGTCCCTACTACCACTTCAGCTGAGATCAGCCAATTTGGCATAGATCATGGCTTGGACCTGCGACTTTACTGATATGTTGGCTTCAGTACCACAGATCTGTACCCACTGGGGAGTTACTTGATTTAAATTTTAAAAGCAAAATTGCATCTTCAAGCCGTAAGCAAGACGTGGTGATCCAGCTTCAGTGTTGCTGACCTCTTACCCACCCCTTGGTGGTGTGAAAACAAACGGAGATGTTTTGAAACTTTGCCAACATATTTAATTCTTCCAATTTTCCAGAGTGTGAGCATCTAATGACCCCTTAATTTAGGGAAATAAATCTGTGGATTTCAGTGTTTCAGCAACAGAACATGATCCCTTAGCAGATGCAGAAGTTCGTGGGAGGCTGACTAACCCTTTCGTCTGTTGTGAATTAACCCTACGCTTCCAGGATTGTTGTCGGTTCTGTATGAAGCAAACATTTCTTTCCTTCTCGTTGTGTATTCCTTAGTCCAGATCATCTCTGTGTTATTGTGTAAACTTTTGGCTTTTATTAAATTGTAGGGTGTTCACCCGGAAGGATGGAACACTTTCCATTCTGGGTACAGTGTCAGCATCAATCTCTCCCAGGGCAGGTACAGCACAAGTTACATAGAGTAAAGCTGCTTTTACACTGTCTCATCAAACACTCCTGGGTGATAGAAAGTACAAAATCCCATCATGGTGGTTTGACAAATTTAAATTAGTTTACAAAATCTGGAAATGAAAAAGCTGGTATCAGTAAAAGTCACCATGGGCAGAATCTCCTGGTCAGCATGCGGGAGTGGGCTCTGCCCACCAACGCGTAACATGATGTGCAGTAACATCGGGCATGCGCCCCGACATCACCGAGTGTCATTCCGATCTTCAGTTCGGTGGGCGCGACCAGAGTCGGCTACACACACACTGATCTGTCAAAGGCCTATTAAGACCATTAACCAACTAATTGAAGTACTTGTCAGGGCTGCCTGTCCAACCTTAAGGTTGGCCGGTTGGGGGGTGGGGGGTCAGGCAAAGAGCCCAGGTGACCTTCGCATTTTTCATGGAACCTCGTCCACGGGTAGGATGAGGTTTCATGAAGGATTTATAAGTTTAATAAAAATTTTTATTACAATTCATAGACATGTCCCAGCTCATGTGACACTGTCACATGAGGGGATATGTCTGAAAAATTTATTTTATTTTATTTTTCAATTTTTCGTAATCTCCCGGAGGCAGCTCTGTGTCTCAGAGATTTCTGCGCTCTTTTGCGTGCACGTGCGCACGAGCGCAGACCCCGACTCTCCCTCCTCCTCCCGCCCGCACAGGTAGCGCTGAGCGTTTCCGGGTGCACGGCATGCTGCGGGTCTTAATTGGCCCGCCCACGTAAAATGGCAGCTGCGTGCTCGTCCGCGCCCACTTCCACCCAGCCCGCCCGACAGGGAGAACTTTCCTTTGGATAGTCATAAAAACCCAGCCGGTTCACTAGGTCTTATCAGGAGAAGAAACTTGCTGTCCTTACCTGGTCGTGACTATATGTGATGCCAGTACCACAACAACGTGGTAACTTTTATTGAAGTAATCTTGCAATACACTTGAGTTGTATTAAATCTCTTTAAGAAGGCAGCCCACCACCACCTTCTCAGAGATGGACAATAAATGCTGGCTATGTCAGCGACATTCACATGTTAGGAATTAATTTTTAAATTTCTTTTTAGCAGTGTTTACATTCATGCTGTCACTTTATTTTTCCCACTCTCTCTTCTTGCCTGTTATTCTAACATTCCGTCCTTTCCTCGTTTGTTCTCAACACATTTGTGGGGAGGGTGATGTGAATTGAACTCAATGTCCCTGTACTTCAAGCTAACCAAGGCCCTTAGTCACTGCTGGAAAATCCTTTGCAGGCAATTTGAACTTTTGACGCTGGTGTGGAGCAGATGTCGGCACAATTCACAACTATCTCGATTTGCTTTTCTTTTGAAGCCAACATAAAGGAAGAACACAAGGGGTAAATAATGAAAATCAACAAGCTTGATGAAGACCAGACATGGAACTGCTAATTTTCTGGACTTGGTTGGCTCAGGTCCACATGTGACACTGCACTGGGTCAGCCAGCAAGCCACACTCCCCTTCTCTTCAGATGTGTTAACAGGTTTTCATTCAGAAAGGGTAATAATAGTTACAGTATCAAGGTGGATGGATGGAGTTACAATACAGATCTGCCATGATCTAATTGAATGGTGGGCCATGCACAAGGGGCTGAATGGCCTCTTCTTGTTCATATGAGTTACCAGCGCAATCGAAGAGGCGCGGAGCGCATCCATACTCAGATCTCCCTGTCTGCACATTACACTGTTCACGCTGTCAGAAATTGGTGATTAGAGCAGAGCAAAACTGTGTGCTCAGTTAAATCATTAAGCAGAAGAAATAAAAATAAACCCGCTACTATCGTGGCCCTTTTGCACTACAATAGTTTTAGTCACTCTGAGTATTGGATGCTGTGCCTGCTCTCCAGCTTAGGATCCTTGATAAATGTATGGAGTTCTTGAAACAAGTCTGCAGGGAGAACCAGAGAATGAGGGCTCCTGAAGGCCTTGTATCTAAATTCGCTGCCTGAGAGGGATTTTACACTAAGTGGAATAGAGAATGGTGGATGAGTGAGAAGACAGCTTATTATTGGCAAAGCTACAGGAGTAATGAACAAGAGGATTAAAGGAGCTCTTCGTTAATTGCTGGACCGTTCCAGTCATTGTGCAAGGATATTAGACAAAATCTTGTTTTGTATTTCATATGTGTGATGTGATAGTGTGTCAGAATGTGATGTCGCTGAATTTCAGGATGGTCTCAATCGACGTGTGTATAATCCAGTGTGGAACTGAGCCAGAGAGGACTGCAAAACCCGAGGCTTTGAAACTGGCCTGTGCTGAGTTAACTGACTGGGGCAATGGAAGGGGTCCTATGACTTGGTGCCTTTACGGTAGAAGCAGGGGAGGGGAAAAATTGGCATTGTTCCTGCTCACAATCATTATCGATTGTACAACATGAAAAGCCACTTGGATGGGGTACCAAAGGGCTGTCAGAAAACCTGAAACCAAAACACTGCACCAGACAGCACCCACATCACCAGAGGTTTAAGCTATAAACTTGTCCCCATGAATCTTAGACCATTAGTTAATGATGTTGAGCATTGAGTAAATCCTGTCTGCTGTAAAGCACCACACTTCAGGCGTATGTTAACTGCCTAAGTGGGATTCAGCTGTTCTGTTAATAATTTGCTGTGAGTATTTGATATTTGTAAAGTGACTTCTCAAACATGAAATTTTAATTTACAGCCATGGAACGTCTCACAGAACAGGAAGTCTCTGTATGGCCAATGGGGAATGATATGCTGGGAGAGTTAAGTGGGTGGCTACCTTTGTTGGGTGGGGCCAGTAGATAGCAACCTGTGGTGGGAGGGGGTGGTGGATGGTCAGTTTTGATGACAGGGGAAATTGGATTGTGGACTGAACTGTGAACCATCCTAAAGACAAAATGACAGAATTAGGCAGTGGCAATAGATAAATGCCAGTTTTTGGTGTTCTTTTGCAAAGTTCATTGTTGATATTGGGGGAAGACAGATTTAGACTCAGCTGTGATGCTGCTCACAGTTGTTTTACCTGCTGACCTCACACGAAGAAAGGCTGCTTTGACAAGATATTGGAGAGAGAGCAGTGGGCACTTGTGGATCCAACTCACATTTGGTTTATGAGACTGTTTGTAGTAGTTTCAGTTCTTTTTAGCTCTGAAGAAGAGTCATATGGACTCGATACATTAACTCTGTTTCTCCATAGACGCTGCCAGACCTGCTGAGTTTTTCCAGCATTTTCTGTTTTTATTTCAGATTTCCGGCATCCACAGTATTTTGCTTTTATCTTAGTGACTAAGTTTGTGATTGTTTGTGGAGTGAAGCGTTGTTGTGTATGTCTACCCTTGTGCGTGCACACATTTACATGTGTACCCATCTATGTGTGCTTGTGCAGTATCATTCGCGAGTTCAATCAGATGTACTGTCACCACAGACACACACCTTTTTCATTCCTCTAATGTCTGAGTACTTTTAATGACTGTTCTGTTTTCACTGTAGACTGTGTGTGTGTCTGTACGTGTGTTTGGTGAAGAGAGGAAGACTATTCACGGGCAGTGAATATTAACAAGGCAGCAGTTAATAATTACAGCAAGTAATCATGTGCCTATTCTCAATTGTTTGCTAATTGAGTGTTAAGGGGGACAAAGTGACCAGAGTGAGATTATTAAGATATAATTAACTGTGTTTTTCTAATTGGCACCAACCAATGCAAGATGTCAATTATTTGTCCTGGTTCATTGACTCCCAGTGACAGTGAACAAATCTCCAGTTTATTTAGTTGTTGTACTATATGCCACAGCTTGGCTGTTCATTTATCCAGCCCTCCCTAACACTTTGGCCAATTGCCTGCAATAACTTGAAGCACAGGTGGCAGGGTTAGAGTTGGGACTGAGATGCCAGGAGACCTGTGGGCAGCACTGGGAACTTGGTGCTTTTTACGTATTGTATTTTATGAATGAACATGAGTCTTTCAACTAAATATTGTTTGGTGTTTGGGGGGGGGAAACAGTCACCCTTTTTCTGTTGCTCCTGAATGCAATTGGTCAGCTGACCCAAGTGGCCATTTTTCAAGGACTAGTCAAGATAATGAGCATTGGCAGGCAATTTGATGGCACAGGCATGATGGGCTCCTTCTATGCTGTAAGATTCGATGGTTCTGTTGGCAATGATCGTTTCTAGGATGTAGAGTGAGACACAGCAATGCCCAGGATCCTCATAAGGAGAGAAACGTGCCCAATGTGTATACTCAAGTAATGGTCGATCTCATGTAAAAGTCACCCCCTGACTTTGGCCAAAAAATCCGAATCCTTTGTACTTTCCACCCACTAGCCGCTGAAGTCAAACTTTCCCTCGTGTAAACCCTGCTCATTGATAGAATCATAGGGCAGAATTTTACATCTCACAGGCGGGTGCGCACCCGACACGAACTGATGCGAAATAGCACAGGACGACATCGGGCGAGCGTCCTGACGCCATCCTGCACGCAAGCGATCTTCAGGTCAGCGGGCAGGAGCAGGTGTCAGCGCCTCGTCCGCCAACAATTAAAGGACCACTTAAGGCCTTTAAAAAAGCAACTGATCCCGATTTTATGTTGCCCGTGAGATTTCACACTCGTTGCACAGGCAGACGGGTAACCCACGTTTAACAAAACCTCATCCGAGGGTGGGATAAAAAGGGTCTGCAGCTTAGGAGATAGTTTGCTGCTGGTTGCTTATTTAAACATGACAGCTTCATCTCTGTTCTGAGCTTCAGCCTTAGCATTTCTAGGCTTCATTTCAGGACTTATTGGCATCTCCAAGGCCCCCGGAGGATTTTGACCATGTGGACCCTTCCAGGCACCAGATAGCCTTCTGTTACCTTGGTAACAGGGATTGTGGTCTCTGCTGGTGGCACCTCCTCCTGAGGAGGAAGAGAGGGGCAGAAGGGGGAGGAGGCCAGGTGTCCCAATGCAGCTTCCAGGGGAGTAACCTGTGGGAGGAGAGGCGCAGGCACAAGGGGCACAGAGCCAGCAGGTAGTCCAAGGCGGGAGGGGCCACAGAAGATGCCACTATCCTGCTGCCAGGGTTTACAGGCAGTGATGCAGCTACCTCAACATATCTGAGGTGCAATGTCGAAGGAGGCTCCACTTCTCCAGGGAGACCGTGACCTCCATTTATCAGATGATTGGGCCTGAAATCACTAACAACTGTGTGGGTGGACACCCCATGTCAGTGGCTCTGAAGGTCACAGTGGCCCTCAACTTCTATGCCTCTGGCTCTTTCCAGGGATCTTTGTGGAGTCTCCCAATCAGCTGTCCACAGTTGCTTCAAGCTGGTGACTGATGCTCTGTTCACGTGGGTAGTGACATTTATTCATTTCCATATGGACAAGGCCAGCCAGGCTGAGTGAGCCAGAGGGTTTGCAGAGATTGCTGGGTTCCTCTGCATCCAGGGTGCAATTGACTGCACAAATGTGGCCTTCAAGACGCCTGCAGGTCAGCTGAGTGCCTTTATCAACAAGAAGGGATTCTACTCGGTGAACGTTCAGATAGTTTGTGACCACAGGACCCAGATTCTGCAAGTCTGTGCAAGGTACCCTGGCAGCTTTCATGACAATTACATCCTCAGACACTCGCAGGTGCCAACACTATTTATTGCTCCAGCCCAAATGGATGGATGGCTGTTGGGGGACAAGGGCTATCCTTTGAAAAGATAGCTTATGACCTCTCTGCCACCCAAGAACAGAAGCAGAGCAGCATTATAATAGGACTCATGCCTCCACAAGGGTGGTGATAGAGAGGACCATAGGCTTTCTGAAGATGCTCTTCCGATGCCTGGACTGTTCAGGGTGAGCACCACGATACCCCCCCAGTGCGGGTGTCACTGATAGTCGTTGCATGCTGCACTCTCCACAATCTGGCACTGGCAAGGGGGGACCCACTGGAGGAGGAGGATCTCGAGGCAACTCCATTGGCCATAGGTGATGAGCCCAGTGGTGAGTTGGAAGAGGAACCCAGTGAGGATCACGGTGAGGACATGGAGGCAAACCTCTGGATCCTTCAGGGAGGCAGGGACACCTGGGATGCCTTGATCCAACTCTCCTTCAGCTAGGCTGCCAAAGATCTGCTTCCACCTCATTGCCAGGGCTGCTGCCTCCAACCAGGATGTCTGAAATGACACTTTCATTTGAACCCAAAGTCCACCCTGTGCCTGTTCACTAAAGTTTAGAGCCACTCACGTCCAGCATGAGACACTGGCATGCCCTGCCCCTACTAAACAAGTGAAGCATATTCAGGCCATTAAGACAAAAGCAAAATTTATATCATATTGGCACTCATCAAATGAACATAACAATATCTGGTGTTAATGGTCACACCAGTAAACATATTAACAAAACATAGCAGAACAGAAGATCACCTGTGATCAGTCCCTCTTGTACTCATAGTGCCTTAAACTTAAGTTTGCAGTTGCTGCATCTTGTTGCCCTGTCCTCACTAGCAGCGGCATTGGAGGCAGCTGCTGACTCTGCTGTCTTGTTGGCCTTGATGACCTTGGTGGTCATCCTCTAGCCAGTGGAGCTTGTGCTGGCCCCGCCTGGGAGGAAGTGGTCAGTGCCACTGATGACCTCTCCCCAGTCATTGCAGCCTCATCAGATGCCATGGTCACTGTCAGAGGGGAGGAGGAGCTGCTGTCATCCAGAGTGACCTGAGAGGAGCCCGCAGAGATGACAGGCAGCTTGTGCGCCAACATGAGGTCCCACTGGACCTCTGTGCTCGCCATTAATGGATGGGCACCTAGCTGGGATACTGGGTACCTTATCCATCTCCCACACTGGCACTGCCCTCCTGAGGTCATTGTCTGTGTCAGCGCTTGCAGGTCCAAGCGCAACCCCAGGAGCTTCTGATTCTATCCCTGGAGTATCCACTCCATGAGAATCGCCACCCTGTCAGTGGAGGAGGCAGTGCATTCGGTGATGACGGTCAACGCAGTGCTCATGCTCCGCATAGACTCCTCCACAACAGAGATCATGGCACACATACACTCATGGATCTCCACCAGATCCTCCCAACATCTCACTGGGCATCCAGCATCAGCCGCCTAATGGACGACTCCAGAGGCTCATCATTTGCCTTCAAATCAGCATTGTCTTGGTCTTGGTCTCCAGCAGTCCTCCGACTGCCGGCACCCTGCACACTCTCTGCCTCTGCCTCTGCCTGCTCCTCAAGCAAGTGTGAAGTGCCCTCAGTGCTATGCACTGACATTCTAGCTGTCAATCAAGGTGCTGGTGCAGAGAGGGGGTGTGGCTCAGGTGCATCTAAAGCCCAGTGGTCCTCTGGTACCAAGGGTGGCACTTTGGGGTCCTGCATTCATGGGTGAGCTGGTGATTCTAGGGGAGAACAATGACATATTATCAGTTTAAGCCATCACACTGTCACTGTGCATGCCAGGCACCCTGGTGAGACAATGGAGATCTGCATCACGATGCCATCATCTTCCATTAATGATGAGACTACACAAGAATGTTTACACAACCCAACATTCTTACCTGTGTGCACTGCACGCTTCCCTTCATCAGAGACCCCTGGCATTCCACGCCTGGCTGACCGAAGTGGGTGGTGGTTCTCCAGCTCCAAGGCATCCATCCCGTACCTCGTCAGAATGAGGAGGTTCGGGGGGGGCCTCCGCCTGTCCTTGACCTCTCTATGTAGACGACAGGCGCCCGCCCCCTCCCGGACCTTCCCAGCCATTGAGAAGATGCATTTCACACTGGGCGGACCTTAATTGGCCATCCAGCATTTGCAATGCGACCAGGGCCGGGAACAGATTCTGCATCCGCTCTCCCACCCACCGGCTTGGCGTGCATGCCAGCTGTGAAATTCAGGCCATAAAATAGCACATCATCGAAGGCAGCTTTTCAAATCCATGTGCTTGAACACATCAACACGTGCTGTCAAGGCTACCACTTCACTAGTGTGTCTTGCACTCCCACCAGTCCCGCCCTCTAATATGGCCACATGGTATCAAGGAGGAACGGCAGATACGCAGCCCAGTTCAAACTTAGAAGTTGAGATTGTACAGCAAACAAATAATTGTGCAGCAGCTAGAGAATTCAAGGTAACGGAGAACGTTAACGATTGGAGGAAGCTCTCGACACAGCTTAGGCAAATGCCTAAGAATAATTGTGCAAACAGAAGAAAGCCTAGCATGTGGCCGCAATTGGTAAATTAAGTTGCAAAATATGTCAATGAAAATTGCCTGATTGCACTCTGTTTCCTGAGGATCTATCAGAATCTTCACTCTGAAACAAGTAAGAAAATTCCGCGTTGCTGATTTGAGAGCCAGCCCTGGATGGTGTACCAGATTTGTGAAGGGAAAGAATGTTGTACTGCGACAGAAGACCAAGATTTTACAGAGTCTTCCAGCAGAACTTGATGATAGGCTTATTATCACAGTTCAGCAGCTCATAATCAAACATTGACAAAAGAATGGATCCAGATTGGCCTGTACTGGGAACATTGAACAGACTCCCATGAATTTTGACATGCCAGCCTGTCAACCAGTGAGCAAAGCTGGAGAGAAACCAGTGTTAGTGAAGGCAGCTGGCCATGAAAAAAAGTGCATGAAATTGTATTCATTTGTATATATTGCCTTTATTTTGGATGAATTTGATAAATTTTATACATTTACTGCACACAAATTGATGTCTGTCTCCATGGAGGTTATTTATTTATGAATAACAATTCAATAATAATAAAACTTTTTCTCTCCTTTTGTGCTACATTTGAGGGTGGGATTGGCAGGCACAGTCTGTGACCTGGCAACTCTGCGATAATTAGCCGATAGGAAAGGATGGATTTCAACCCCTCAAATATTACTCATGTAAACATCGACTCCCTACTTTTTGGCTAGAGATTTAGTCTGAGAAACTCGGCTTTTACATCACACACTTACTATCACTCACACTGCCTCTGTTTTCAAAGATTCAGTCCTAAATGAACACTCACACACCCTCACTCTAACATAGACACATTCACATGCTCTTGCACTCACTGTCTCACATTCACACACACTTTAAGTCTCACTCACATACACACTTTCGCACATGCTCTCGCAATCATAACAGTCTCATATTCACGCACTCTCTCAAACTCATGTTCAAACGACACACACAAGCTTAGACTGACCTTTGCAGTTGAGACAAAGCAAACATCAGCCTTCTGGAAATCTGGGCATCCAAGTGCTGATGTGATTTTTTTCCCCCAAGCAATATACTTTATTCATTAAATTTATAAACATGCATTACATAGCAGTTCAAATTTGACATTATATAAATTGCCTGCATCTCTTTCCAGACCTCTTTTGCAAAGATGTATTCCAGTAGGAGGTGGGCAATGCTCTCTTGCCCACTGCACTCATCTCGAGGGTTGTATTCAGTGAAGCACACCTGATCCAGGCGTGAATGAATCATCGCTCTTTCAATCATATCATCTCAATCATTTAAAATTTTTCATCTTTCTAAATAAATTCAAACACGATTTAATTTTGTTTATTCATTCATGGGATGTGAGCATCACTGGAAAGGCCAGCATTTATTACCCATCCTTAATTGCCATTCATTGGTGGTATTGAGCGACAGCCTTGAATGGCTGTAGTCCATGTGGTGCTGTTAGGAAGGGAGTTTCAGGACTTTGACCCAGCAACAAGCGTAGGAATGACAATATAGTTCCAGATCATGATGGTGTGTGATTTGGAGGGGAAGTTACAGGTGATGAGCAGGAGGAAAATAATGCGGGCCTTTTTCTGGTGTTTCTCAATCTCCTTCCTCCTCACTCCTTCATGAAGAATCTTTAATGGACAGCATGCTGTCAGGAAGGCTTCTGGCACAGAACAGGAAGTATCCTCAATTCAGTCTCCTATCGACCAACAGTTTTAAAAAAAAATCAATGGAACTGATTGCATATTCCGGGCATGCTGTGTGCATGTTGGAGCTGAGATTAGCTACCAATCAACACTCATAGGTGAGATCTCTGTTTGGCAGTTTCATCTATCATCTTGTACTTTTTAATCTGAACATCTACTGCAGTGTAAATGTGATCCTTAAAGCCAATTTTCTTTTTACCAATTGTCTCCCACCTCTCCTGAGGCACTGTGACCCAGTCCTCTAAAGGCTTGGAAACATGCCCCAGAAAGGCCTCCCAGCTGACTTCAAGTCCCAGAATGTAGAGACGTTCTTTGTTAGAGATGGCAAGCATGACTCATTGATCCCTGAAGGCACTATTTCTCAACTTATCCAAATAACTTTGCCTTATATTTGTGTCTAGGTCCTTGTTTTCATTCTTGAGATGTGGGGGCCACTGCCAAGAATGACATTTATTGCCCATCCCTAGTTGATGGTGATGCAACTTTGGGCTTGGTAGGCCTCTTGTGAGGGCAATTAACCCCAATGGTGTGGGACTGGAGTTACAGATAGACCAGACCAGGTAAGGACAACAGGGTTTCTTTCCTGAAGAACATTAGTGAATTAGTTGGGTGGTCACTTACTGATACCAATTTTCTATCCACTAAACCGCCTCTCTCTATGCTCCAATATTCCATGCACGATCTCCCTCCATTCTGCCTCTCCCTCTATTTTCTTTCTCTCTCTCTGTTTCTTTTGTGACTGGCTACGCTCTGTAAATGTAGTGCCTGGGAAAGAGACTCTCCATTCTTGGTATTAAAACAGCCTTTGTGTAATAGTCTTAGTTGTGTTTTGTTGTATAAATTAGATTTGGAACAGGGTCATATCAGTGCAGATTAAACCTCCGATTAACCTAAAGCAGTTCTCATTAACTGGTCCCACTAACTTCTGCCATGTGCTGATGGCTCAGCAAATGCTAACAACATTGGCTTACAGAGTCCACAGAGCAGATAGAAATGTGAACTGCGCTGTGTTCTACACTTTCAAGCCACAATGCAATATCGCCTTCACCGCGATGCAGTCTACATTGCGATGCGGACTACACTGTAGTACTTTTTTACATTGGTCATTGGTGAGATGTGATAAATCTTGTGATAAATCTATACTGAGTTACAGTCCATATCATGATACGATTTACACTGCAAATGGTTGACTGTGAGATGCAGTTAAGAACGCTGCAAAAATAGCTAATAGAATTGTCAGTTTTATCTCAAAGTATAGAATATGAAAACCAAGAGGTAATGATGAGCCTATAAAAACAATCTTAATAAGATCTCAGTTGGAATACCGAGTGCAGTGTTGGGCTCCACATTGTACAAAGGTTAGTGAAGTTTTAGAGAGGGTTCAGCACACATTCACTTGGATGCTGGCTGGTATGAGGAAATACAAATACCAAGAAAGACTTGGAAGGATTTGGGTCTGTTTCCTTAGAACAACACATCTTATAGATAAGACACATGTATTTACATTTATAAAAGAATGGGACAGGGTATATAGAAGCAGATTGTTTTCGATAGTTGAGGGATCAGGAACGAGGTCAGAGAGCACGAGAAACTGCCTCATGCAGAGTTGTGAGGGTGAAAGATTAGTGGTTGAGGCAAAAACCGCGTCAATGTTCAAGATTAGATTAGATATGTGAAAGAAGGGAAAGGAATTGAAAGGCAGGGAAATGTGATGTGAACAGTTTTTTTTTGGGTAGTACATGGACTTGGACCGATCACTTGTTATAATTTCTATGCAAGGTCTCCAACATGTTCAACTCAGCAATGTGGTCTCCACCTTTTTTAAATAAGCTATAATTTGTTGCACGAACTATTCTATAGCTCAGTTAATGATTGAAGATTTCTCATTTGCCTGACATCCATTTCTCACCCTTATAAGATCCCCAGTTTGGAAAAATGTTGCAGAACTTTCAAGAATTGGCAAGATTTGTCTGGAATCGATTGTTTCGGGTTTAACTAAAAGCTTTGATTCAGAAGTTTGGCACAAGCAGGTCACAATTACAGATCATTACCAAAACTAGGAGGGTAATTAAATTTTAAGGAGACAGCTTGGGAAGGACAAAGTGTGTTGGATAAAATGTGAGGGTGGTTAGATCGATGACGGATGAAGATTTAATACAGATGATTGTAAAGCACTGCAAGATAGGAAGAAAAGATGAGGAACATTAATTCCCCACGAATTATGTCAAATAGCTAAGGGCAAGATGAAAAGAAGCCTGAAGGTTTTGGCGGACTTGACACTCAAAGTTTCCAGTCGTTGCAGAGCAGCATTCAATAAACCCAACAGAACATTGGATTATATATCCAACACATTAGAGTATGCAATGTTCAAACATGTTCAAACTTCTGGTTAAATATTGACTACAATGTTCAGCTCTGGCTGCTGAAACAGAGACATGTAAACCAAAACTGATGCCTAGCGTCTGAGAGATTGGAAAGGTGGGGAAAAATGTGGATTTTCCTGCCATGAACAGAAGTGATCTTGTAGAGTAAGGAGTTGACGATGAAGGAACTGAGATATAAGTTCAAGTCAGATGAGAGACTGGTGGAAATATATATTATGTGCACATCCCAGATGAGATATACTTGCCATAGAGGGAGTGCAGCGAAGGTTCACCAGACTGATTCCTAGAATGGCAGGATTGTCGTATGAGGAGGGATTGGGTCGACTAGGCCTATATTCACTGGAGTTTATATGAAAGAGAAACATATAAAATTCTGACAGGGCTGGACAGACTGAATGCAGGGATGGTGTTTCCCCTGGCTGGGGGGTTGTGGGGGTGGGGTCTAGAACAAGGAGTCAGTCTCAGGATACAGGGTGGGCCTATTAGTACTAAGATGAGGAAAAACTCTTCACTCAGAGGGCGGTGGAATGTGGAATTCTCTACCACACAAGGCAGCGGAGGACAAGTCACTGAATATATTTAAGAAGGAAATAGATTTCTAGACTCTGAAGGCATCAAGGAGAATGGGGAGAGAGCGTGAGTATGGTGTTGAGATAGAGGATCAGCCATGATCATATTGAATGGCAGAGCAGGCTCGAAAAGACGAATGACCTACTCCAGCTCCTAGTTGCTATGTTCTAGATCAACATCAATAAGACCATCCACAGCCAAGTGTAGAAAATCCACTGAGTATGTAGCTATATAGCGAAAGATCGAGGGAGAAAATATTTTCTATCAAGAAAATGAGATTTACAGCAGTAACTGCAGTCTGTTCCATCTAGAAGATGCATTGCAGCAACTTGTCAAGAGTTCTTCGACAGCACCTTCCAAATCTGCGACCACCAGCAGGACCAGAGCTGCAGATGCACCTGAACACCACTACCTGCAAATTCCTGATCTGGACGTATATTGGACATTCCTTCACTGTCGCAAGGTCGAAGTCCTGGGGCTCCCTATCCAAAAGCACTTTGGGAGTATCTTCACCAAGCAGACTGCAGCAGTTCAAGAAGGCAGCTTGCCAGCAACCTTTCAAGGAGCAACTGGGAATGGATAATAACTGCTGGCTTTGGCAGCCATGCTGATATCCCAAGAATTTTTAAAAAAAAATCAAAATTGTCTTGTGGAAGTAAATCCAACTACTTCGTAACAATGTAACTAGAATATGGGGGGACAGAATCTATACTAGAGGAACACATATTTAGAACTGAAGTCAGCACTGTTCTTCACACAGAAATTGTTGACCAAATGGAATCCAGATAGGGAATGAAAAGCAAAAATCCCTAGTGTGAATTAAGAAGGAGTGAATACTTTGATGGGAACCTGTTAGATGAACTAGGTTGGGAGGAGTAGCCTTGATTATTTGTATCCACCTTGTGATTTACAGTGTCAATTGGAATTGTGAAAAAGGCAAGCAAGATTCTTAAAAATAACCTTGGAGATTTTATATTTTAAGATCCTTTGTTGTTTCACTACTATTGCGCTGTGCTCCATCATTGGAGGACAGTGACAGAGTGAGGGAGAGAGAAGGTGTGAGTGAGGGAGTTAAGGAAGTGTAAGGATTTAAAAGAAAGAGGAGAGAATGAAAGAGGAGTGGAGGAGGAGGGAGTAAGAAACCAAGAGAGTAGGTGAGGAGCAAGAGGCAGCAAGAGACTAAAAAAAAAGGAGGGAGATAGTAAGAAAAGGAGAAGAGAATGAATAACAACACTTAAGGGGATGAAAGAAAAGCAGAAGTAGAAGGGATGGAAAACACAAACAGAAAGTAGAGGGACAGAAACCAGAGACTGCGGAAAAAGTAGTAAGGAAAAATAGGAGTCGCAACATATTATGTAAAGCAATCACTAGTGTTCCCCTGCACTTTGGTGGGTAAATGAACCGCCAAGTGTAGACCAAGTCATTGATTGGGAAGATCTTGATCTCGGGAATCTTTGTGCTGATTGAGCACCTAATCTTATCTGGATTTGCAGGAGCAATGTTACAACTAACCTCAATGCTGCTGGAAAGAGTGTGTGCATGTGTCTGTTTGGGTGCGCGCGTGTCTATGTTTACTGTTGCATATGTGTGTGTGTGTGTGTGTGTGTATGTGTGCATGCATAAGTTTGCATTTGTGTGTGTTCATGCACATTTTATACCTGTAGGACAAAATTAGGCTTGGGATAACCTGCCAACATTCACTCTCTGTGGGGAACAGCCACATTTGGAAGATATTGAAGAGCTGAAGGTGCCCCAGGACCTGGGCCCGAACCCCAGCAAGAAGATAATTGGTGACAGTTCAATCAAAACCCAGTATCGGGTCAGTTCACTCATCAGATATTCATAGAAATGGAATCAATTGCAATTATAAAAATGCCTCAGTGAACCTACCTGCTGAGAAGCAGTGGAGTATCGTGGGTAGGGTAACCATGGAAACCTGTCGTTCTGTTAATCACAAATGATGATCCACAATTAGACTTTCAGCGAAGATGGGCAAGTTTGATTTTCTTTCTGATGTGCAAACAGCAGGAGATTTTTATTTCTGTGGTGGAATGACCATGGGATGTAAACCACCCGTAGGGTGCTCATTGGAGTCAGTCCACCGATAATGAAGTTCAGTCTGATGGATGCAACTTAGGACGGGGGGTCCCCTAAGAGGACTGCTCAACTGGCAGCTATCCAAATTGCCTGTTTAATATGTCAGGGCATGAAATGAATGGATGAGCCTGTATATGATATGACTCAGTGGGTAGTACACTTTCACCTCTGAAACAGAAGGTTATGGGGTCAAATCCCATTTTGCATTTGAGCACATAATCCAGACTGACACTTTCTAGTGCCAGTACTGAGGGAGCACTGCACTGTCAGGGATGATGTCTTTTGGACGACCTTGTCAGCTTCTTCAAGTAGATGTAAAAGATACCATGGCACTTTTTTGAAGAAGAGCTTGGGAGCTCACCCCAGTGATCTGACCCACAACTTTACGGGATATCTGTATTCCTCTAATTCTGGCCTTTTTAACATCCCCAATTTTAAGTGCTCCACCATTGGTGGCTTTGTCTTCAGCTGCCAAAACCCTAAGCTCTGATATTCCCTCCCTAAATTTCTCCATCTTTCTACCTTTCTTTCTTCCTTTAAGACACCCCTCAAAATCTATTTCTTTGACCAAGCTTTTAGTCACCTGCCCTATTTTCTCCTTATGTGGCTCAGTGTCAAATTTTGCTTGATAATGCTCCTGTAAAGTGCCTTGGGATGTTTTGTTACATTAAAGGTGCTATATAAATACAAGTTATTGTTGAACCAGCATTACTTATGTAAAAAAACACTATCTGGCTATTCATCACATTACTCTTTGTGGAACCTTGTTGTGTTCAAATTGGCTACGTTTCCTACATTACAACAGTGACTACACTTCATATGTACTTAATTGGTTGTAAATTGCCATGGAATGTCCTGAGGTCGTGAAAGGCTCTATGGAAATGCAAGGTTTTCCTTTTATAAGTAACTCTCTTCAAAATGTAAAATCTTACCTCATGAAACAAGTGAGAGGGACCTGCACACTGCAGGCTGCTATTCACAGCAGAGACTTTCCGAAGTACCTCAGTGAGTCAGGGAGTTAATGGAGTAGAGATTTGCTGTCGGCTAAGGAGTTGCTAATAGGCCTCGGCAGACAGATGGAAAGCTTGTTACTTCTGGCATTCTGCCTCGCGTATCCCAGCAGTGTAAAAAGGCACTTGCTGCATCTTATTCACAACCTTTGAGGTAAACATGTGGAAAGAATTAATAGCCAGGTGTATCAGCTGGAGAGAAGAATTTGGATGAGTTAGCAAGGGCGTTTTGTCATTCTTTGCTTTGTTGCTGAATTTTATAATGGGAAGCTGTGTCTCAGATCTCTACTATTTTTTATTCATTCCCAGCATGTGCTTATCGCTCGTGAGCTTGGTATTTACTGCCCAGCCATAGTTACCTTGAGAAGCTGGACGTGGGCCACTTTCTTGAAATGCTGGTAGTAGTTTTGTACAACTAAGTGACTTGTTAGGCCCCTTCAGAGGGCAGTTGTGAACCAACCACTTTGGTGTGGGACTAGAGTCACATTCGGGCATGGACTGGGCCAGAACGGCAGGTTTCCTTCTCCTAATGGACATCAGTGAACCAGTTGGGTTTTCTGACAAGCTGACAAGTTATCTCCTTATGTGGTTTGGTGTCAAATTTTGCTTAATAACACTCCTGTAAAGTGCCTTGTTACGAAGATGTTTTGTTACCACGGTGCGATAAATCAATTTGTTGTTGAACCAGCATTACTAAAAAAAATTATCTGGCTATTCATCACATTACTCTTTGTGGAAGCCTATTGTGTTCAAATTGGCTGCCACATTTCCTACAACAGTGACTACACTTCAAACGTACTTAATTGGTCACTTTAATTTCCAGTTTTTTAAAACTGAATGCGAATTCTCACATTGTCATAATGGGATTTGATTTCACATTACCTAAATTATTAGTTCAGATCTCTTTTTTTTAAAATTAGTCTAGTTATATAATCACTATGCTACTGCACCTATCTTGACTAAGCTGGAATCTGGAACCTCCACCTGTAGGGGGAGCCACATTATGTCCCTGCTAATGGCATTCCTTCCCATTTCAAAAGTATCCTTCCGAGGCCCAGATTTATGGTGGCGTTTGGTGCCAAGGTGTTGGCCCAGACAGTGAAAGGCAGCAAAACCAAGCCTGATCTTGTCCTTGGGCAAAATTCACATATTTCCCAATACGGACCACTGCAGGAACCCTGGCTGACTTCCCTTCCACTAGACTCAGGCCAGTGATAACATATCTAAAGTCTTGGCTGAGATCACCGCACAACATAGATTGAGAATCATTTAGTGTGTATCTCATTAGAGACATACAATCAAACAACACAGAAGGCCCATTGTGCTCTTTGAAAGAGCTGCCCCCTTCTCTTTCCCTATAGGCCTGTAAATTTTTCCATTGCGGCTAATTATCGAATTTTCTTTTGCAAGCCCTTATTGAATCTGCTTCCACCATTGTTTGCAGGCAGTGCATTCCAGATCACAACTCACTTAAAAGCATTCTCCTCATCTCTCCTCTGGTTCTTCTGCCAATTATTTTAAATCTGTGCCCTTGAGATACTGCCACTGGAAACAGAGTAAGTAAAGAGAAACTATCAGAACTATTCATAATTTTGAATATGTCTATTAAATCTCCTCATCACCTTCTTTGCTCTAAGGAGAACAATCCCAATTTCTCTAGTCTCTCCAAGTAACAGGACTCTTTCATCCCTGGTATCATTTTAATAAATTTCCTGTGCTAGCTTTGTCTCTTCAAGACCCTGATATCCTGGCAAAATTGGGATACCCGAAACTCAAGCTGGAGCCTAACCAATGTTTTATAAGGCATAACTTACTTGCTTTTGTACACCATGCTTCTATCTATAAAACCAAGGATCCTATATATTTTTTAACAGCCTTCTCGACTTGTACTGCCACCATCAAAGATTTGTGAACGTGAACCCCCAGGTCTCTCTGATCCTATGCTCCCTTTAAGATTGGACTGTTTCATTAATATTGCCTACAAGACAGACACTCAGCCAGTCTGGACTTGCTGCTGAAGAAATTTGTCCTTTAGCCAAATATCTTTGGACCCAAGTCGCAGGGTAGATCAATGTCTTTGGAGGAGGATCTTGGAAGGGGAATGAATTCCATTAGCAGAGAGACAGTTGTAAAAATGTACTCAGCGTATCTCAATCTTTTTTTGAGGTAAGAGAGGGACCTAGCAGGAGGAGAGAGGCATGCTGGCAGGTTACCAAGACTTCCGTTTGTAGATTCCATAGGCAAAATAGTATTTTATTGGTTTCTCAAGGGCACCTGATGGGGGAGAGAGATATTAGGGGACTTTCTCTACCTCCTAGTGACAAAACATGGGTCCTCTACTCATCAGCCTCTGCCATTCCCTGTGAGATAGGGAGTTTTGCACATGGGAGAATCTTAATCAAGAAGACAGGAAGAATAGAAAAGCAATATACTATTTAACTGGAGAGAGATCACAGAACTCTGCAGTACAGAGGTATCTGGATGTCCTGGTTCATGAATTGGAAAAAGTTATTATGCAGGCACAGCAAGTGATTAGGAAGGCAAATGGCATGTTGATGTTTATTGCAAAGGAAAAGGGGTATAAAAGTAAGGAAGTTTTTACTTCAGCTGTACAGGGCATTAGTGAAACTACACCTGGAGTATTTTGTATAGTTTTTGTCTCCTTATCTGAGAAGGGATATAATTGTGTTAAAAGCAGTTCAGAGAAGGTTCGCTCGACCCAATGAAGACTGAGAGCTTATCTTATGAAAAAAAGGTTGAACAGCTTGGGCCTATACCCATTGGAGTATTCAAGAATGAGAGGTGATCTTATTAAAACATATAAGGTCCTGAGGGGACTTGATACCTGGGGGCATTTCCTCTTGTGGGAGAGGATAGAACTAGAGGACACAGTTTAAGAATAAGAGGTCTCCCTTTTAGGATGAAGATGAACATTGTTTTCACTCAGAGGCTTCTTAGTATATGGAATTATCTACCCCATAAAGTAGCTGGGTCATTGAATTTATTCAGGGCTGAGTTAGACATTTTTTGATGGACAAGGGAGTCAAGGGCTACGGAAGGTAGACAGGAAAGTGGAGTTGAGAACTCAACCAGATCAGCCATGATTTTATCAAATGGTGGAGTAGGCTCAAAGGGTCAAATGGCCTCCTCCTACTCCTCAGTTCTATTTTCCATTGTTCCTAAAACTCACACTGCCACCACAAAGTATCACTCAGCATTGAACCACATTGTAAAATTGCTCCCTTTAGGGGAGGCGATGGCATAGTGGTATTGTCATGGGACTAGTAATCCAGAGATCCAGGGTAATGCTCTGGGGACCTGTCTTCATATCCCACTGCAGCAGATGGTGGAATTTCAATTCAATAAAAATCTGGAATTAAAAGTCTAATGATGACCATTATCAATTGTTGTAAATCTGGTTCACTAATGTCTAACCTGCCGTCTTTACCTGGTCTGGCCTACATGTGACTCCAGTTACACAGCAATGTGGTTGACTCTTAAATGACCTCTGAAATGGCCTAACTAGTCATTTAGTTGTATCAAACTACTACAAAGTCACAAAAAAAGAATGAAAATGGACGGACCACACAGTATCAACCTAGGCACCGGAAACAATAATGGCAATCTCAGCCCTGTCGACCATGCAAAGTCCTCCTTATGAACATCTGGGGACTAGTGCCAAAATTGGGAGAGCTGTCTCACAGTCTAGTCAAGCAATAGCCTGACATAGTCATCTTCATGGAATCGTACCTTACAGATAATGTTCCAGACACCGCCATCACCATCAGCATCCCAGGGTATGTCCTGTACCATTGGCAGGTGGCGGCACAGTGGTATAGATTCGGGAGGGAGCTGCCCTGGGAGTCCTCAACATCAACTCTAGATCCATGAGGTCTCATGGATGCCCAAACGTGGGCAAGGAAACCTCCTGCTGATAACCATGTACTGCCCTCCCTCAGCTGATGGAGGGTGGCAAGGGTGCAGAATGTACTCTAGGTGGGGGACTTCATGTCCATCATCAAGAGTGGCTCGGTAACACGTCTACTGATGGAGCTGGCCAATTCCTAATGGACATAGCTGCTAGACTGGGTCTGCAGCAGATGGTGAGGGAACCAAAAGGAGGGAAAAACATACTTGACTTTGTCCTCACCAACGCAGATGCATCTGTCCATGAGTGTATTGGTAGGAGTGACCACCATTGTGAAGACTAAGTCCCGCCTTCACAATGGGGATACCCTCCATCATGTTGTGTGGCACTACCACCACGCTAAATGGGATAGATTTCAAATGGATCGAACAACTCAAGACTGGGCATCCATCAGGTGCTGTGGGCCATCAGCAGCAGCTGACTTGTACTCGAACACAATTTGTAACCTCATGGCCCAACGTAGCCCCCACTTTACCAAATATCATCAAGCCAGGGAATCAACTCTGGTTCAATGAAGAATGCAGGAGGACATACCAGGAACAGCACCAGGCATATCTAAAAGTGAGGTGAAACTATAACATAGGACTACTTGCGTGCCAAACAGCATAAGCAGCAAGTGATGGACAGAGCTAAGCAATCCCACAACCAACAGATCAGATCTGAGCTCTGCAGCCTTGTCACATCCAGTCTGAATGGTGGTGGACAATTAAACAACTCACTGGAGGAGGAGGCTCCACAAATATCCCCATCCTCAATGATGGGGGAACCCAGCACATCAGTGCAAAAGATAAGACTGAAGCATTTGCTACAAGCTTCAGCCAGAAAAGTGCTGAGTGGATGATCCATCTCGGCCTCCTCTGATGCCAGTCTTCAGCCAATTCGATTTACTCCACATGATATCAAGAAACACACTGGATACTGCATAGGCTATGGACACTGACAATATTCTGGCAATAGTATTGAAGACTTGTGCTCTAGAACTTGCCGCGCCCCTAACCAAGCTGTTCCTGTACAGCTACAACACTGGCATTTACCCAGCTATGTGGAAAATTGCCCAGGTATGTCCTGTACACAAAAAGCAGGACAAATGCAACCCGGCCAATTACTGCCCCATCAGTCTACTCTCGATCATCAGTAAAGTAGTGGAAGAGGTCATCAATAGTGCTGTCATGCGGCACTTGCTTAGCAATAGCCTGCTCACTGACACCCAGTTTGGGTTCCGCCTGAGCCACTCAGCTCCTGAGCCCGTTATAGCATTGGTTCAAACATGGACAGAAGAGCTGACCTCCCGAGGTGAGGGGAGAGTGACTGTCCTTGACATCAAGGCCACATTTGACCAAGTGTGGCACCAAGGAGCCCTAGCAAAATGGGAGTCAATTGGAATCGGGGAAAACTCGCTGCTGGTTGGTGTCATACCTAGTAGAAAGGAAGATGGTTGTGGTTGTTTGGAGGTTAATCATCTCAGTTCCAGGACATCAATGCAGGTATTCCTTAGGGAAGTTTCCTCAGCCCAACCATCTTCAGCTGCTTCATCAATGGCCTTCATTCCATCATAAGATCAGAAAAGGGGATGTTCGCTGATGGTTGCACAGTGTTCAGCACCACTCACGACTCCTCAGATACTGAAGCAGTCCATGTCTGATTGCAGCAAGACCTGGACAATATCCAGGTTTGGACTGACAAGTGGCAAGTAACATTCGCGCCAGGCAATGACCATCTCCAACAAGAGAGAATCTAATCATCACCCCTTGACGTTCAGTGGCATTACCATCGCTGAATCCCGCACTGTCAATATCCGGGGGTTACCATTGACCAGAAACAGAACTGGACTGGCCATATAAATACTGTGGCCACAAGAGTAACTCACCTCCTGACTCCCCAAAGCCTGTCCACCATCTACAAGACACAGGTCAGGAGCGTGATGGAATACTCCCCACTTGCCTGGATGAGTGCAGCTCCAACAACACTCAAGAAGCTTGACACGGTCCAGGACAAAGCAGCCCACTTGATTGGCACCACATCCACAAACATTCACTCCCTCTACCACCGAAGCACAGTAGCAGCAGTGTGTACCATCTACAAGATGCACTGCAGGAATTCACCAAGGCTCCTTCAACAGCACCTTCCAAAACCATAACCACTACCATCTAGAAGGAGAAAGGCAACAGATAGATGAGAACAGCACCACCTGGAAGTTGCCCTCCAAGCCACTCACCATCCTGACTTGGAAATATATTGGCCATTCCTTCACTGTCGCTGGGTCAAAATCCTGGAACTGCCTTTCTAACAGCACTGTGGGTGTATCTACACCACATGGACTGCAGCGGTTTAAGAAGGCAGCTCCCCACCACCTTCTCAAGGGCGACAAGGGATGGGCAATAAATGCTGGCCTAGGTATCCTGTGAATTAATTTTTAAAAACCTGAACTTTGTGATTATTTTTAGAGTAAGTAACTTGCCTCTAGAAACCAGTTTGTGATTTGTTTTTTTTATTCCCCATTGACGATTTCAATCTTTGCCACTGTTAAACCACTGGGGAGCAGATGATGACAAGTGAGATTTGCTAGCAACAGGCTGACTCTTTTCTTCATCCCCGTGCCCTTGGGGGAGAACATCTGTCAACTTGTCATTGCTACTACATTGTAGCACATGGAAAACAACCCACTGTTCTGCTGCAGCTCATTTCTCCATGCTGGTATATAACAGTGAGACTGTCCTTCCATTACTCTGCCTGTTTTACAATTTAGAAGAACTGGAATCACAATGAAGGCCAACATCAAAGTCACAATGCGCAGGAGGGAATACAAGGCAAGTTTAAGGAGTAGGTAGGAACAGGAGCAGACCATTCAGCCATTTGAGTCTGTGCCTCTACCAAATTAGTGCCCCAAATCCATTTACCCATGTTTGCTCCAATTCCCTTAAAACAACAGTTTACTAATCTCAGTTTTGAATTTAAATTGGCCCCCAGTTTCAACATCATTTTGGATGGACTTGGTGGGAGAGAGAGTTTCAAATTTCCATCACCCTTTTTGTGAAGAAGTCCTTCCTGACATCAGCCCTGAATGCTCAGCTCTTATTTGAAGCCTATGCCCCCTTGTTTCTGCACTCCCCTACAAAGCTGAGGGCCACAAATCCAAGGTAGTCACCAATGGTTCAAGGCAGTGGCTCACCACCACCTTCTCAAGGGCAATTAGATACAGGGAATAAACGCTGCCTTTGCCAGCGATGCTGACATGTCAGGAGAAAAGGAAAAAAACAATAGAGGGCTCTGGAGTTTTGCTGAGACTGGGGGCCAATATAAATTCAAAGCTGAGATTGATAGATTTTTATTTGGTAAGGGTGTTAAGGGATATGGAGCACACATGAGTAAATGGAGTTGAGGCACAAATGTAATGGGGGAACAGCCTGGAGTGGCTTACTCCTGTTCCTACATACTCCTTAATTTGCTCCAGAAATTATTTTAATCAATGGTTACGATGCAGAGCTCACTATCACTTAGATTAGTTGAGGCAAATAGCATAGGTGTATTTACTGTCTTACTTAGACCCTGTTCCTGCAATCCCATGCGGAGCTCCCACCCGCCCTGGTCCATCGCAATCTTTTTTTGCTCCAGCCCAGGTGGTGTCCTGCTCCTGAAGATCCTCCTTAAATGTACTTTGCCAGGCCTTCTTTAGCCAGTCCTGTCATCTTCTTTCACCTGGTGATTTCCACTCTGGCAGGGTGTGCATCTGGAAGGCAAAGGACATGTTCTGCCGGCATCAGTTATCTTTCAATTATGTTTTCCATCAGGCCCTTCCGACCAGTCCTTGTTGGTGGTACTGTCTTTCCATAAGGCCCCAGGATCTTACGTAGGCAGCGCTGGTGAAAGATGTCCAACTTAAGTGACACCTTTACTGTTGTCTTTCATGCCTTGTTGACATAGTATGACTATGGATGTGTAAAGTCATAGCTTCAGGACTGTGATGATGGTGTTGGATGCTCAGACTTTGTGGGGTGGCTGGAAGACCAATGCTGCTTTGCTGATTCTTGTTTGCACGTTGATCTACATCACCCTCCCTGGAGGTGTTGTTTTCTAGCTAGTGAGTTGTTTGACGTCCTCGGTGTTTTGTTGCTCAATGGTGCCTTGTCGATGTTCGGTCATCATTGCCTTGGTCTTCTCGCAGATGATGTGTAGACCAACCTCGCTACTCTTAAGACTGGTGGTCATGTCTTGGAGCGTGTGCGATTCTTTGGCTAGCAGGGTGATGGTGTCTGCGAAATCCAGGTCTGTCAACTAATGGTGTTGCTACAGGAGACCAAAGTTTGCACCCACCATCACCTTCCCCATGATGAAATCGATAGCCAAGAATGGGGAGAGTATACAGCTTTGCTATACTCCTGTGATAATGTTGAAGGAGCCTGTGCTGGTCCTGACGCAACAGTTGGAGTCGCAGTATAAGGCTCTGAACATGTTAATATACTGTTCTGGGATGCCGCACTGACTTGTGATGTACCAGAATGACTGCCAATGGATACGGTTGAAAGCCTTCTTGAAATCAATTAAGCTGACAACCAGTGGCTTCTGCTATCTAGGCCCTAGATTGTTGCCTATCCCTAATTACCCTTGAACTTAGTGGCTTGCTTGGCCATTTCAGAGGGCAGTTATGAGTCAACCACTTTGCTGTGGGTCTGGAGTCACACATTGGCTAGATCAGGAAAGGATGGCAGATTTCCTTCCCTAAAGGGCATTAGTGAACCAGATGGGTTTTTATGATAACCAATGATAGCTTCATGGTCACCATTCCTGAGACTAGCTTTCAATTCCAGATTTATTAATTGAATTAAAATTTCACGAGCTGTCGTGGTGGCCTGGGCCTCTGGATTACTAGTCCAGTAACGTTACCCCTATGCTACCGTCTTCACCCTGGAGCGATCACCCTGGAAACCTGCCTGTTCTCCCCCAAGGGTACTGTCTATTTCTGCTTTCATCTGTTGAGATGCATTTAAGGGGTAGCTAAATAAGCCCTCGAGGGAGAAAGGAATAATGTTGGTTGGGTTAAATTAAAAAGGGAGAGTAGGAGGAGGCTGAAGTGGAGTACAGACCAGTTGGGCCGAATGGCCTGTTGCTGTGCCACAGATTCTTTGTAATTGTGTGGAGCCCCACAAACAATCCCCAAACTCACACTTCCTAGCATCACTGGCCTATGAACAACAGAGGGAATCCAACCTGATCTTCCCCCATTCTATTGGACAGCAATGAGGCCACATGGGTTGGCCAATTTCCACTTTGACTGAGGTCATCTAACTCAGAACAGCCCTGAATTCACTGGCAGCGCAACAACAGTGTGGGCCACTCAGCAGCCCATTTTCATACAAAACAACAATGAAATAAAATGACTAGATTTCTGTTTTAAATGTTGATTGAGGGATAAATATTAGCTCCGGTTCACCAAGGAGAACTTTGCTTCGCTTCAGCTCATGACACAGGATCGCTTATGTCCTCCTGAGAGGGCAGGTGGGGCCTCAGTTTAACATTTCATCCAAAGGGCAGCACCTCTGACAGTGCAGCACTCCCTTCTCTCAGCTTGGATTTTGTGCGCGTCTATAGATTGGGCCTTGAATCCACAATCCTTGGACTCTGAGGTGAGAGCTGATGTGAGCCATGGCTGACATCTATTCTGTATGACCCAGTAGCACGTGAGGTTGTGCATTTATCAACTGAGACTGTGGGTAACCACAAAAGAGAGTTGTAATCGTGGTTTAGTCTAAGGTGTGAAACGTGTGCTATAGTGTTTTCCTGGGTTTAACTTTAAAATGAGCAAAATATTCAGTGGAGAGACATCTCAATTGTTCTCATAAATCTGTGTACCTTAATTATTACAACATAACCTGTATTAGTTATTTGATTAATAGCTGCTGGATGACTTGGGTTATTTTTCAGTTTTGTTGCTCAGTGTGTGAGGTTTGCAGCACAGAGGGAGAATGCTTCATCTCAGGCTGCAGTTATGCTTTTGTCAAGTTAAGCTCCCAGTCTCTTGATCCCAGTGGGAAGCTGTACTTGAGGCAAATCCACATCAACAACATCAACTCACATTTATATCGCACCTTTAATATAGTAAAACGTCCCAAGGCACATCCCAGGAGTGTAGTCAAACAAAATTTGACATCGAGCCATATAAGAACAGGTGACCAAAAGAAGTAGGTTTTAGATTGCATCAACGCATGGTCTTAAAGGAGGGGAGAGACAGAGAGGTTTAGGGCGGGAATTCCAGAGGTTGGGTCCTAGTCAGCTGAAGGCACAGCACCATGGTGGGTCAAATGAAATTGGGGATGTACAAGAGGCCAGTATTGGATGTCAAGGAGTCAGAGACAGGATTACAACACTGCATTGCCAATTCTCCTCTCCCATGCACCCTCCCTTCAATTGCTGCCCTATGCTAAGAAGGGCAGCATCACAGAACAGTCAGTATACTAAATGGAATAGATCAAAAGTTTCTGAATAACAGTAGGTATGTTTGAATAAAGTAAATTAAAGAAAAAAACTAGCTCCCATTTTCCCCAGACCTCCTCTCCTGAAAAAATTACTTTAATTAGTGACTTTTATATCCTCAGGACATCTCAAAATGTTTTACTGGCAATTAAGTATTTTTAAAGTGTAGTTGCTGTTGTAATGTAGGAAACATGGCAGCTACTTTGTGCACAGCAAGCTCCCACACACAGCAAGGTGATAATGACCAGGTAATCAGATTTTTAGTGATGCTGATTGAGGGATAAATATGGGCCAGGATACTGGGGATAACTCCCCTGACCTTTGAAATAAAGGATCTTTTATGTCCACTTGAGGTGCTGATTCATATGTGGGTAGCACTCGAAGGACACTGACTGGTCTTTGGTGCCTATCCAAATGACCATTTTTCAAATGTGAGCATGAACTAAGAGGCTGTGACTTTGACCCGCCCACCGCACTCACCAAAAAAAACAGGGCAAGGAAGAGGGTTAAAATTTCAGCTACTGCTGTTTATCTTCTGCACAACCCTGTGTGCCCTGTGCTATTTCATTAATTGTGTTTCAGGCAGCATCATTGGCTTATCCATACTCCAGGCAAGGCCCTCACTGAGATTCCAAAGGATGCAGTTTGGACCCTGACCTTATTTTGATTCTGGGTTATGCAATGGTGCTGATTGTGTATGGGAATCTGGCATTGGCCCAGGTCAGTTAAAACCCTTTTAATTTTTTGAAGGTATCCCTTTGGTCCTGGAGAAGCAGTAGTGTTTCTCTGGGCCCCACAAAAAATCCTTGGGCTTTCACTGCCCTGAGCTTCCCATCCTTCCCTCCTGTGACTGCAAGCCTCCTCCAGTCACGATTCCAGGGGCCTGGGTTATGCTAACGCAGTCCAGGAGTTAAATGGTTCAGGAGAAAAATCGGAGAGTGAAGGCCCTTCCTGCCGCTTCCAAGCTGAATTCTTGAGTTAAAACTGGGACTAGAGTGTCAAAATACCGCTGAACCACTGAGGGCATCAAAATCTGTCCTCAATCCTGTGGCACTCTCCAGAAAAAGTCACTGGATAATGATCGGGAGCTGAAATCCAAGCTCTCCCTTGGCCCAGGATTGCTGAGAGCTTTTGTAGCATCTCAACTGCTTAGATTAGCTAATGGAGCACAACCAGGAATCGACACTGCCCAAGGACATAGTGTCAAGTCAAAATATTAAATTTATTCTACTCCATACCTCAAAATAAAGATGATGGGGATGCAATGTCCTAGTGAAGTTGTGTTAACTGTTTACATGTGGGACTTTTTGATTGTATCACCCAGTCATCTTAATGCTGCTATTAATGATTGGCATTTCAACAAGGCAGTGGTGTCTCTCCAATTCCAGTAGGGATGCATTGGCCTCTCATTCAGAGGTCAAGGAGTAATGCATTTCCAGTCACAGGACCTGGTAAAACCAGCTGTAAAGAATTGAACAGGAGCTGTTCTGTTGAAAGGTCATTGAGCTGAAACGTTAGCTGTTTCCCTCTTCACAAATGTTGCCGGATCTGCTGGGTAGTTCCAGCATTTTCCACTTTTATTTCACATTTCCAGTATCTGCAGTATTTTGCTTTAATAAAGAATTAAATTCATATTCACTAGGACTGATAGATCAATCAGTAGAGATAGCTGCATAGTCCTGATTGGTCACTATTACCAACAAGACCATAAGACATAGGAGCAGAAATTAGGCCATTCGGCCCATGGAGTCTGCTCCACCATTCAATCATGGCTGATAAGTTTCTCAACCCCATTCTCCCGCTTTCTCCCCGTAACCTTTGATCCCCTTACCAATCAAGAGCCTATCTGTCTCCATCTTAAATACACTCAATGACCTGGCCTCCACAGCCTTCTGTGGTAATGAATTCCATAGATTCACCACTCTGGCTAAAGAAGTTTCTCCTCATCTCTGTTCTAAAAGTCTTCCCTTTACTCTGAGGCTGTGCCCTCAGGTCCTAGTCTCTCCTGCTAATGGAAACATCTTCCCCATGTCCACTCTATCCAGACCTTTAATTATTCTGTAAGTTTCAATCAGATCCCCCCTTATCCTTCTAAACTCCATCGAGTATCGACACAGAGTCCCTAAATGTTCCTCATATGTTAAGCCTTTCATTCCTGGGATCATTCTCGTGAACCTCCTCTGGACCCTCTCCAGGGCCAGCACATCCTTCCTGAGATACTAGGCCCAAAATTGCTCACAATATTCTAAATGTGGTCTGATCAAAGCCTTGTAAAGCCTCAGCAGCACATCCTTGCTTTTATATTCTAGTCCTCTCGAAATAAATGCCAACATTGCATTTGCCTTCCTAACTACTGACTCAACTTGCAAGTTATCCTTAAGAGAATCCTGGGCTAGGACTCCCAAGTCCCTTTGCACTCCAGATTTCTGAATTCTCTCTCCATTTAGAAAATAGTCTATGCCTCTATTCTTCCTGCCAAGGTGCATGACCTCACACTTCCCCACATTGTATTCCATTTGCCACTTCTTTGCCCATTCTCCTAACCTGTACAAATCCTTCTGTAGCCTCCCTGCCTCCTCAATACTACCTGTCCCTCCACTTATCTTTGTATCATCTGCAAACTTAGCCAGGATGCCCTCAGTTCCTTCATCTAGATCATTAATGTATAAAGTGAAAAGTTGTGGTCCCAACACTGACCCCTGCGGAACTCCACTAGTCACCGGCCGCCATCCTGAGAAGGACCCCCTTATCCCCACTCTCTTCCTCCTGCCAGACAGCCAATCTTCTATCCATGCTAATACCTTGCCTCTAACACCATGGGCTCTTATCTTACTGAGCAGCCTCCTGTATGGCACCTTGTCAAAGGCCTTCTGGAAGTCCAAGTAGATAACATCCATTGGCTCTCCTTTGTCTAATCTACTCGTTACCTTCTCAAAGAATTCTAACAGATTTGTCCAGATTTGAAAGAGGAAAATGAATCACTTCTTTAGCTACCAACCCCTCTCTTTCGCAGCATTTCTTGGCTCTATTCTATTAATACTACCATTCTCTCTGCTCTGATTTTCCCTCTTTTGTTCTTTAGAAACTGACCTACACACTCTTCCAATCCTGAATCCCCACAGAATTGAACTGAAGAATCGTCACATCATCTCCTATTTCACTCTTTCCTAGGTCTTTGAAGCTGTGGAACTCCTTCCCTCTTGCATTCTCCCCTTCCTGCTATGCTTAGGGTCTGAAAATGCAATCTTGGTGCTATCTAACAATTCCTCCTTGATTTACTTCATCTTCTCTCCATCTTTTATTTAAAAACTTTTGGTGATGTTCAGCATAGGACTATTTGTCGTGAAGAGACAAAGGAAGCAGTGCCTCACCTGGAGTTACCATAGGCAAGCAGTGAGGATTGTGCATAAGTTTCCTATTGATTTTACCAAGATATGCAGCTGGAACAGTTACCTGGTGAATACAGTGAGCATTGAAGAGAAGATCAGCTGCTGCGTTGCATTATTGATAAGGAAACTCACCGCTCTTCTAAGTGTGTCTAAAGCAGCCGCTTTCATGTTTAGGACAGTTTCGGGAAGAATGAGTTTGAGGAAAGAAGTTGGCTTAGCCAAAAAGTGATCATTAGCTTCTCTTCTTACATCTGTTTACCTGCTCCCCCTTAATCTTCTCTTTGACTTTGCATTTTTTATGATGAAACAGCAGCAAGAATATCAGATGCTTTGCTGATGTTTGAAGGGCACAAAATCATGGCAACAAGCTTGGATAGTAGGGTTCCCAACTTTTCAGAATTCTCCTGCAGACTCCAGAATTGAAAGATAAATTTCTCCAACACTGTGGCAAGCAAACCCAGGAAAGACAAATCATGGGGGATCTTTTAAAAATTGTTTCCATTTTATTCCGTTTTCGTTGCACACATCTGTTTAGCGATATAAAATGTTGGTGGCTGCACTTGATCAGGGCAGAGGGCATTGCAGGCTGTTTGACTGACAGTCAAGAATCATCCAATCAGGTGACAAAGTGTCTATTTGCTTTCCACGGCACTGTGAGGATGGATGTGTTGAGCAACCAATGACGGGAGTGTTGTGGGGGGCGGGGGGACAGCAGGTAGGGTGGTGCGTGCCCTGGCAGTCATGTGATGAAATCGCGAGGAACATGTCCAGTTAGAGTTTTGTATCTTATTGGGTGGGCATGTGTAGCTTAGTGACTCATCTGCTGTAAGTCACCAATAGTGTCCTTGCATTCTAGGTTTTGACCACTTGCACTAGGCTTCTCAATAAGAAAAATTAAATTTATTTTAAGTGAACTCCTGACCTTTGGTATACTCTGTTTGACCTTGAAGCCCACTAAAGCTGTGGCATATGGAATCTATCCTAATGATCGCCCCATTAGGCAGGCAGTCTGAAGCAAGTAGATGCGATAAGAAAATTAAAGCTTTCAAGCTCCCTGTCTGGTGAAGCCAAAAACTAAATGTTTGGCCGCAGGGTAATGCCGACTGCTTTTGTTTATTTGACTGGGAAGTACATTCTCATTAGTACTTTCTCCCAGCAGGAGAGAAGTAGAAACATATACTGAAAGCTTAAAAGCTAAAAATAAATACAATGCTGGGAACTTACTGTTCTGCACAAGTGAGACCACCTGTGCAGATGTCCCTGGGCTTAGATTGTTCCTCATGTTAGATGTAACGTGGGAATCCAAGGTTGCCAACTCTGGTTCAAAATATTCCTGGAGGTTTTATCACATGATTACCTGCCACCAACCACCCCACCCCCACACTTACCCCATGTTCAATCTTGCCACTTCCCAACTTCTTCCCATGTCCAATCAGAAAGAGAATAGACCTTTTGTTACCCAATTATATGATTCTACACTGCCAAGCTATGACCATCTTCAAACAAGAGAGAATCTAACCATCTCCCTTTAACATTCAATGGCACTGAATCCCCCACTATCAGCATCCTGGGTGTTACCATTGACCAGAAACTGAACTGGACTAGCCATATAAATACTGTGGCTACAAGAGCAGGTCAGAGGCTGGAAATTTTGCAGCAAGTAACTCACCTCCTGACTCCCCAAATCCTGTCCACCATCTACAAGGTACAAGTCAGGAGCGTGATGGAATTCCCTCCACTTGCCTGGATGTGTGCAGCTCCCACAACACTCAGGAAGTTTGACATCATTCTGGATAAAGCGGCTTGCTTGATTGGCACCCCATCCACCATCTGAAACATTCACTACCTCCAGCACCGACACACAGTGGCAGCAGTGTGTACCATCTACAAGATGTACTGCAGCAACTCACCAAGGCTCCCTGAACCTTCTAAACCTGTGACCTCTCCCACCTAGAAGGACAAGGGCAGTAGACACATGCGAACCACCACCTGCAAGATTCCCTCCAAGACACACACTATCCTGACTTGGAATTATATCGCTGTTCCTTCACTGTCACTGGAAATCCTGGAACTCCCTTCCAAACAGCACTGTGGGTGTACCCCTACACCACATGCACTGCAGTGGTTCAAGAAGGCAGCTCACCACCACCTTCTCAAGGCCAATTGGGGATGAGCAATAAATGGTGGTGAAAAAATAAATTTTAACGAGGTAAGTCAAACAGCCATTTTTTTTCGTCGCCAATATTTTTGTAGTTAATGTACAAATGTTCAAAGAATTTTTTTCAAACACAAATTTTTGATGACTCCAAGATTTTGGTCCTGATTTTTTTTTTTTGCTCAGATTAATGATCTTTAAATTAGTCTTCAATTTGTGGCAACTTCAGGACAATCCAGGAGGGTTGGCAACCCTAGGGAATCTTCTGTGTCAGAGAATTAACCATTGGTTCAGGTTGATGGCAACAAGCTTGCTTAAAGTCAGAAAGTATCAGCTCACCTTGAAGCATGTGCTAGGTTTGCTAACCCTCCAGTATTGTCGTGGGAACACAGGGCGCAACAAGGATGGACAGGTCAGGTGACCAATGGCAAGAGTGTGGGGATGGGATGATTGGAGGTGAAACACCATGCAATTAAACCTCCAGGGTTAGGGTTAGGGTCAACCACCTTCAGTATATACTTGGTATTATATTGTCCAAATCTAAGTCAACAGCATCTTACTGACGGTTGACATGAATACCCTAACTTGGCCTAATTAAGCAATTTAGGCTGAGAGTTTTCTTGGTCTTTTCCCAATTGGCCAACATAAATCTGGCAAAAGATCAGTGGAAATCCTAGGTAGACTGTACAATATAGCTTCCACTCATCTTCCGCTGGATTTAAGGCAACTGGTTAAAAGACCCCTGAGGAAATTCCTGGCAATGAAATCTGAGGCTGCATGTAAACACAATACATTTTTCAGAGAATCTTGCAGCATAGAAGGAGACTATTTTGCCCATTATGCCTGTGCTTGCTCTTTAAAAGAGTTACCCCATTCATCCCACTCCCTTTGCTCTTTCTTCAAAGCCCAGGAAATCTTTCCTTTTCATGTATTTATCTAATTCCCCTTTGAAAGTCAATTGGCTTCCATCACCCTTTAAAACAATGCATTCCAGATCAGAACTATTCGCTGAATAAATAATATTTTCCCCACCTTTTCACTGGTTCTTTTGCCAATTACCTGTGCCCTCTGGTTAACTACTCTCCTGCAACTGAAAACAGAGTCTCATTATTACCCTATCAAATCTTTTCCTATTAAATCTCCCCTTCACCTTCTCTGCTATTAGCAGAACATTCCCAGCTTCTCTGCTGAATAAATTTACCATAAAATACCAGGGATGAGGGAATTCCTTTAAATGGAGAGACTGGTTCATTTAAAGGAATTCCCTCATCCCTGGTATTTTATGGTAAATTTACTCAGCACACTTTTGAAGGCCTTGGTATTCTTCCTAAAGTGTGTTGTCCAGAATTGTGCACTGTACTCTGGCTGTGATCTATAAAGATTTAGCATAATTTCCTTGCTTCCGTACTCTATGCCTCTATTTGCTAAGCCCAGGACCCTTAATCCCTATTGACTTATCCTGTCACCTTCAAGTGATTATGTGTGATGCTGAAATAAGAAAGGCACTATGATTGGTGATCTTGGCCATGGCAGCAGTAGATACAGATAGCCTTAGTGCATCTGAATGGGAACGAAGGGAAATAAAAATCAGGATTCCAAGTTCCTGATCATTGTCTAATGAGCCCCCTGCTGAAAAATACATGTGGGTATAAATCAGATGTGGCCAGGATCATTCATCAAAGGTTCATTTAAAGTCAACTCCCGTCGCGGCACGAGGCCGAATTAAGGTAAGTTTTACATTCAATTCAAGTAAAGTACAAGAATATAGAAAATGATGGAAAGATACAAAAAGTAGTAGAAGATTATTAAAAAAATAGAAAAGCCAAAGGGAAAGGTAAAAAAAATCAGACGAAAATTCACTGGCAGCATCATAGCCAACAGCCCCACCATCGATTCACCAAGCAACGATAACACGATTAGCAGTGAAGCTCCACACAGTTGAATGACCTGCTGAGATTCACTGGGGCAGAAGTGTGGCTCACATGGGAGATATTGCATGGACTGCCTGTTACACACCCCTCCCATTATTTACTACCATTGAAGTCAGGAATTTTTGGATTTCAATAATGCTGGGAGAGGGAACAGCCTTTGACCACCTCAAGGTTATTTGATTCTCACACTAGAGCGTTAGTTTTCAGAGTATTTGGGACAGGTGACAACATCCACAACCTGCATTGGCCTTTAAAATGGTATCGTTATTAAACAAAATTTGACACTGAGCCACATAAGGATATGTTAGGCCAGATGACCAAAAGGTAGATCTTAAGGAGTGTGATTAAGGAGGAGAGAGGTTTAAGGAGGGTATTCCAGGGCCGAGGCACAACCGCCAGTAATGGAGCGATGAAAATGTGGGTTGAGCAAGGTGCCAGAATTGGATTACAGAGCTCTCAGAAATTGTAGGATTGGAGAAAGTCATATAGATTTGGGAGGCATTTAAGAATAAAAGAGATCAGCCTGCTTTAAAAATAGGTCCTCTAATGAGGACAGTGTTGTTTGACCCAGCCCACATTCATCACACGGATGGTGTGGAGTGTTCGAGCCTGCACTGACTCAGGTTGTGAACTTTACATTAAAGTATCCTTAAACTCTTTGATGACCATAGAACCATGCAGCACAGAAGGAGGCTCTTTGGTCCATTGTGCCTGTGCCGGCTCTTTGAAAGCATTAGCCAATTAGCCCTTGCTCTTATCCCCATAAACATGCAAATGTTGTTAAAGGGAGAGAGAGCGAGTGAGGGGGGCAGAGATCTTAATTGCATTTATATGGCATCTTTCATGACTTCAGGAAGTACCAAAGCACCTTATAGTCAATGAAGTTCTTGAGAGCGAGGTGTCTGTTATAATGTACAACTGGATTTTACACTCCCTCAACGAAGGGTTTGAAAGTGGGTGGGTGCTCGTTAAATCCAATGGGCAGCCTGCCTGCCACCTACCTGCCCATCCCTGCCCCTACCGCAATTACACCAGTGGCAGGGGTGGCATTATGTGGCCCACACTTCATTGGGCCAATTGTGGCACTTAAGGGCTTCATCCTACTGCTGCTGGGATTTAACCAGTGGCAGGAGAGGCCCATGCCAAGGTCCAGCCCAGCAGGTTTCCACGCATGGGCTGGTGGTGGGCAGGGAGGTTTCCCTCCTTAATGGGCTCCCTGGGCCCATCGGAGGGAACCCCCCAAAGTAGTACCTCTCCCCAGGTTGCCTTCCTCCCATGGCCTTTCAAATCCCAGTTTTCTGCCACCCCTCCCCCTGTTGGTACTGTCAACTTGACACCCAATGAGACCCCAAACACAGACCCAAATACTGATCCAATGCCTCTGATTAGCTGGCAGCTCTCATGAGGTGGGATTTCCTGTTCCTGAGGGGTGGAAATCCCACTTTGAGCCTATTAATAGCCAATTGACCGTTAAATGGCAGTGGGTAGTTGGTGTTCCCCTCAGCAGGCTCCCCGTAACCTTTAAGCTGTGGGGGTGTGGGGTGCGGTGGTGCAGAGAACCTGTTCTAAATCTCTTCCATTTAATCTTCGATCCAAAGCTCTCTGATTTGCTTCATTCATCTTGGAAGCAGTGTTAAAACCAATTACGAACATACGAATTAGGAGCAGGAGTAGGCCACTTGGCAATTCGAGCTTGCTCTGCCACTTAATAAGATCATGGCTGATCTAACTGTAACCTCAACTCCACATTCCTGCCTACCCCCGATAACCTTTCACCTCCTTGCTTATCAAGAATCTATCTACCTCTGCCTTAAAAATATTCACGCTGCTTCCACCACCTTTTGAGGAAAAAAGTTCCAAAGATTACTGACCCATCTCTGTCTGAAACAGGTGACCCCTTATTTTTAAACAGTGATCCCCCAGTTCTAGATTCTCCCACAAGAGGAAGCATCCTTTTCACATCCACTCTGTCAAGACTCCTCAGGATCTTATATGTTACTCCCTTGTTAAAAAAGGGGTGTAAGGATAAAGCTGGCAACTACAGACCAGACAATTTGACCTTAGTGGTAGGGAAACTTTTGGAAACTATGGTATGGGACAAGTGCAGAATAATTAAGGAAAGCCAGCATGGATTCATTAAGGGGAAATCATGTTTAACTAACTTGCTGGAATTTTTTGAGGAGGTAATAGAGAAGATTGATAAGGGAAACGCTGTTGATGTGTATTTAGGTTTTCAAATGGCATTTGAATAATGCCATACAACAGACTTGTGAGCAAAATTCTAAGTCATGGCATAAAAGGGAAAGTAGGTACTTGGATAAGAAATTGGCTGAGTGACAGGAAATGGAGTGTAGTGATAAATGTTTGTTTTTCAGATTGGAGGAAGGTTTGTAGTGTTGGGACCCTTGCTCTTCCTGATATATATTAATAACCTAGACTGTGGTGTTCAGGGCATGATTTCAAAATTTGCCGATGTTATGAAGATTGGAACTGTTGTCAAATGTGATGGGAATAGTCTTGAATTTCAAAAGGACATAGACATATTGGTGGATTGGGCAGACAAGTGACAGATGAAATTCAATGCAGAGAAGTGTGAAGTGATTCATTTTGGCAAGAAAAATATGGTGAGGAAGTATAAAATAAAGGGAGAACCTCTAAAGGAGGTACAGGAACAGAGGGATGTCGGTGTATACAAACATAGGTCATTGAAGATGGCAAGGCATGTTGAGAGAACAATTAATAAAGCATATAGTATCTTAGGCTTTATTAACAGGGGCATTGAGTACAGGAGTAAGGAGGTCATGTTGAACTTGTATAAGATACTAGCTAGGCCTCACCTCGAGTGCTGCATCCAGTTCTGGGCGCTATACTTGAGGAAGAATATGAAGGCATGTGAAGATCACACAACCAGATAGATTGGAGAGGTTGGGACTGTATTCCTTGGAGAAAAGAAGGCTGAGAGGAGACTTGATAGAAGTATTCAAGATCCTGAGGGGCATGGATAGGGCATATAGTGAGAAACTGTTCCCACTCAAGAGAACATCAAGAACTAGAGGGCACAGATTCAAAATAATTGACAAAAGGAGTAAATGTGCTGTGAGGAAATGTTTTTTCATCCAGAGGGTGGTTGGGGTCTGGAACAAACTTCCTGAAAGGGTGGTGGAGGCAGATTTGATTGAGGTATTGAGAAGGGAATTGGATTACTACCTGAAAAGAGAGAATGTGCAAGCTTACAGGGAGAAGGCAGGGGAATGGGACTAGATAGAACGTTCTTTCAGACTTGATAGGCCAAATGGCCTTCTTCTGCACTGTACAGATACTGTGATAGATAATGTAATGTTTCAATCAAGTGACCTCTTACCTTTCTAAATTCCAGCAGATACAAGCGTAGCCTGACCAACCTTTCCTCATAAGACATTCCACCCAATCCAGCTATTAGTCCAGTAAACCTTTTCTGAACTGCTTCCAATGCATTTATGGCCTTCCCTCAGCATTACTCCAAGTGTTTTAGATTAATATGTGCCCTGCACCCTTCCATTGGATCCCATGTTGAGCCTGTGTTGTTTTCTGTGACAGGGGCCAGCTTTAGGGACATTCCAATGTACTATACAATCTGCAATAATTGCCTATGTGCCTGGAGCTCTGACTAATTTCATCATGAGTCCTTTCTGCAGGGTCATTGTGCAAATGCAGTAAGAGTTTTACTGTTGATTAGAGCTTCAGAATATTGAGTTATCTGTCCTTTCTTCCAATGGTGGTTGAAGGGACCTCAAGTTTATTTTCACAAGTAAGTTTACTTCCTTTGTAAGTAGGGGTTAAGGGTTAAACCTGTATAAAGGAAGTTTGGAAATTGAATGTTCAGTATTATTCACAGCTCAAATGCTTCTGAACAGTCCAATCTTAAAACCTTCTGTAATTGCTTGGAGTGTGCAGTTGTCATACATTTTGTTGCTTGCCAGCCATAAAGGTCAGTGTGAAAGCTACAGATGAGGATGGTTATGGTTTAAATCTCTGGTCTATGCTGATCTCAGCCAAGGCTATTGTGTCCCACTTAAAGAATATTTTCTTTGAGCACATTCATTCTCGCATGGTATAGCTAGCTGTGGTTCATTGGATGGTACTCTTGCCTCTGAATCAGGAGTTGTAAGTTTAACTCCAGAGACTTGAGCATAAAATGACCTTCCTATTACAGAATAGATGGAGTGCTGCATCGTCAGAGATGCTGTCTTTCAGATGAGATTTTTAAACCGAAACTCCATCTACCCTCTCAGGTGGACATAAAAAAGATCACACAACACTATTTTGAAGACAAGGAGGTGAGTTAACCCCACTGCCCTGGCCAATATTTATTCCTAAACCAACATCACTAAAACAGATCATTTGGCCATTTATCATCAAACACACACACATGGGCGCGTGCATGCGCACACACACACACACCACCGCCCAGAGGGTAGCTAATAATAGCGGGCGGTGGACTTGCCGAGCAATTCATTGTTGTTGCAATTTTGTTTTCCCGTCTCTGATCCAGGCATGCTGAGGGCAATTCCCATCCCACAGATTTGTTTATGCTACTGTGAAGTGCCTTGGGAAGTTTTACTATGTTAAAGTTGCTGCTTTTGAATGGAAACTGAAGCGTGAACCCTTCTGGTCTGTATGACCCTGTGGCACACTGGGCAGTCCATTTAGTCACAGAGGAATTGTAAGAGTTGGGCTATGTTTGGCGAACATACATTTCCTACATTAAAACACTTTAAAAGTACTTTTTTTTAATTCGTTCATGGGATGGGGGCATCGCTGGCTAGGCCAGCATTTATTGCCCATCTCTAATCGTCCTTGAGAACTGAATGGCTTGCTAGGCCATTTCAGAGGGCATTTAAGAGTGATTGCTGTAGGTCTGGAGTCATGGCAGCCAGACCAGGGAAGGACAGCAGGTTTCCTTCCCTAAAGGACATTAGTGAACCAGATGGGTTTTTACAACAATCGACAACGGTTTCATGGCCATTATTAGACTTTTAATTCCAGATTTTTATTGAATTCAGATTTCACCATCTACCATGGTGGGATTCAAATCCGGGTCCCCAGAGCATTACCCTGGGTCTCTGGATTACTAGTCCAGTGACAATACCACTGCACCACCGCCTTAGCAGAAGGTGACTCCTGGATTGTATTGGCCAGATTAGCTCAAGTCGGGAAATTTCCTGACTTGGCAGAGCTAGCTTGGTTTAAAGGGTCCCGTCACACACATTCTTTGTTCCAGAAGGCTTGGACGGCTAGAGTCAGGCCCATTGACCCCAGAAGCAGATCCTAGTTGGCCACAGGGCAGACGAGTGCTGAGGCGGACTGATTAGGAGGCCCACCTTGGTTCTCTGGGACCTCGTCCCAGTTGTAATAAAAGCAATTAGGCCCTCTATCCCTCAGCACCTATCACCTACTCCTTATGGCCCCTCCATACCAACTCAGTGCTGACATGCCGCACCCACAGCCATGGTTCCTCCTACCCTTCATGCCAACTCTGCTAACTCTTTCCCCTCACCCACCTCCCATGGCCCCTCCTACTGTTCAGGCCAGCTCAATGCCCTCATATCCCACACCCAGACCCCAAAGTCCCTCATACCTTCTACGCCATCTCAATATCAACTCATTCTGTGTCCATCATAGGCAGACCTCAGGAGCCATATAAAATAAAATAAACCTGAATGTTAAAAAAACTCTTACGCTACACACTTGATAGTGAAAAGTCCATTCATGAAGTCCATTGAAAGCTTCTAAATCTTAAGTGGTTAGTCTTTTAAAAACAAACTTCTAATTATACCACATATCAGCAACAGTTAAATATTTAACAAACTCTTTATGTTGTAAATCAAACCGTAATCTCAGAATCCCCTGCTGTGATAATTGTAGCTTTTGAAACTCAGGCAAGCTTGCATAATGATATAATAATAACACTTGGGGAAATGTCAACAAATACTACACAAACAGATGCTACACCAGTTGGCCTGTCAATTAAACCAATCCAGCAGAGCTTTTTTTAACAGTCACTGACAGCTGCAGCTTGTTTTCTTATGTATTTAAAGTGCTGGAGGTTTAAAGAACTTCAGATCATGGCAGCTAAACTTTATTCATCCTTCAAGAGCATTTATGTCTACTCCATGAATTTGAGACTCCTACATTGCGGCCAAAATGGGAGCTGTCTGCAACAGTCAAAATGGGGTCTGTTTGAACTCGGAGTTCAAATGGACCTGCTGAGTTTGGGTTTCCCTCTTGTGTGAATCACACTCCCTTCCTCTTACCGGCAAAAATAGGATCTGTTGGAAATAGGAATAGGACTTCCACATCCAAGTCTTCCCAACTCCATGAAAATCCAGCCCTATATCTCAGTATGACGATGAGTTAGTTCACTGAATCATTCAGGCATCCTTTTATTTTTCTTCCCTCTTTCATTTACAGACTATTCTATGGGTATCTGCTCCTGATGGCTTCCTGATATTTTTCTGTAGCCTGGCCAAAGGGCGAACCTGTCCTGATTGGGACTTCAATATTCTCTGTGGACATTAGAATAATGAATTTGCTATATTTTACCATGCAATATATAATTGGAGATTCTTCTTAAGGTGCCGGCTGTGTTGTTTGGTATTACTCTCTTGCCTCCGTCAGAAGCTTATGCGTTCAAGCCCCACTCCAGCTATTCAAGCATGTAATTTAGGCCATCATTTTCAGTGCAGTACTGAGGGAGTTCTGCACTATTGGGGGCATCATTTGGATAAGGCCTTAAACTCAGGTACTGTCTGCCCTTTCAGATGGATTGTAAAGATCGTACAACCACTACTTTGAAGAATACATCTCTGTACAGCTGAAGAACTGTCTCCGCAAGTCAAAAAAGCAGCTGGAGACTTGGAACAATTCCAGTTTATTAGATTCTTTCCTGGACACCAGCTGATCAGTGTTCTGGTAAAACAGGTAGAGGTGGCTGTGATGTCATGTGTTATTTACAGAGAGTGCAAATAATTACCCAGCCTCCCCTGTGGATCCAAGCTACATATGAGCTTTCTTTTTCCCAGGTGCCCCACTGGTAGATGTCTCAAATTATTTATTTCAAAAACAAGTCACCCATGATGGATACTAACTGAGCTCCCCTCTACCTGATGGTGCAGCAGGATTCCTTTTCCTCAGTAAGCACAGTTACATAAAATACATAAGCGTATCTCTATCCTATCATAAGAAACAGGGGCAGGAGTAGGCCATTCAGCCCCATTGTGCCTGCTCTGCCGTTTAATAAAGGGAGAGCCTCTAAAGGAGGTGTAGGAACAGAGGGATACGTACATAGGTCATTGAAGATGGCAGGGCATGTTGAGAGAGCAGTTAATAAAACATGTAGTATCTTAGGCTTTATCAATAGGGGCATTGAGTACAAGAGTAAGGAGGTCATGTTGAACTTGTATAAGACGCTAATTAGGCCTCCTCTGGAGTACTGCATCCAGTTCTGGGCACCACACTTGAGGAAGAATGTGAAGACATGTGAAGATCACACGACCAGAATGATTCTGGGGATGAAGAACTGTAGCTATGAGGATAAATTGGAGAGGTTGGGATTGTTTTCCTTGGAGAAAAGAAGGCTGAGAGGAGACTTGATAGAGGTATTCAAGATCCTGAGGGATGTGGACAGGGTAAATAGTGAGAAACTATTCCCACTCAAGAGAACATCAAGAACTAGAGGGCACAGATTCAAAATAATTGGCAAAGGGAGTAAATGTGATTTATGGGAAAAAAAAATTTCACCCAGAGGTGGTTGGAGTCTGGAACAAACTTCCTGAAAGGGTGTTGGATATGATGCAGGTTCAATCGAGGTATTGAGAAGGGAATTGGATTGCTACCTGAAAAGGGAGAATGTGCAAGGTTATGTGGATAAGACAGGGGAGTGGGACTAGATGGAATGTTCTTTCAGAGAGCCAGTGCAGACTCGATGGGCCAAATGGCCTCCTTCTGCACTGTAAAGATATTGTGAATAAGATAATGGCTGATCTTATTGTGTCCTTAGCACCACTTTCCTTCCTGTCCCCCCCATAATCCTTGACTCCCTTGTGAATCAAAATCTGCTTAACTCAGCCTTGAATATATTCAATGACCCAGCCTCCACTGTTCTCTGTGGAAGAGAATTCCAAACATGAACGACCCTCTGAGAGAAGAAATTCCTCCTCATCTCCGTCTTAAATTGGAGAGCCCTTATCTTTAAACTGTGCTGCTGCTCAAACCTGGCATGATTCAACCTTATTATACTGGAGTTACACAATGTTTGAGTTGGGAATGAAACACTCTCCAAAGGTCAGTTTCTGCATGTCTGTAATATTGCCCATCTCCAACCTGCTGAAACCCTCACCCATGCTTTCATTACTTCTAGACTTGACCCTTCCAGTGCTCTCCTGGCCAACCTCCCATTTTTCACCACCCAATAACCTTAAGTTCATCCAAGACTCTGCTGCCCGTGTCCTAACTTGCATTAAATCCCCTGTCCTCACCGACCTATATTGGCTCCTGGCCCAGCAACACTTCGATTTTAAGATTCTTATTCTTGTGTTCAAATCCCTTCATGGCCTCCTCCCCTCCCTGTTTCTGTAACCATGTCCAGTTCTTCAGGCTTAGGGGGAATAGCAAGCAAGTGTGAATAAGTGGATGGCTCTTTTAAAGAACCAGAACTGGCATGATGGACTGAATGGCCTCCTTTTGTTCAGCAAGCTTCTATGATATTGGACCTTCTGATTTCCTAAGCAGATTAATTTAAACCTGCACACTACCCACTACCTCACCATTACTGATCAGGTCTGGATCAGAATGTTAACAAATCCTTTTTCTCTAGAGAAGCCTTATCTGAAACTTGCATGCATTATGCGATCTGGCTAGTTGCATGTAAATATCAATTTCAGGTATTCTGCAATGTCATGTGATATTGTGTAAGCCAGCTTCGCTACCTCATTGAAAGGCAAGGAGCGGTCTACTTCCAAAAGTTTCATTTGAAACTGTAGTACACCACTATCTACCAGCATACTGTGCCAGCCATTGGGAAGGTTTGCATTACTGAGCGCAACAAATTAATCCAGTTCTCAAATTTACACTCCTGTGTAGAAGCAAGACTCTAATTCAAGAGCAACTTCTTGGCTTTCAGTTTTAATAATTTTGAACAATTCTCCAGAAATTTTGAGAGGTTTATTTCTAAAATGGGGGTTAAAGAATCAGACAAAGTATTACATTTGGCTATTTAACCATCAAAGTGCAGCCCAGGTACAGAAACTGCAGTTTCTTGAATTCAGAGGTAGAATTTGCAATTCAAATCTGGAGAAAAAAAAAGAGGGCATGAAAATCAGAAAAGAACAAATGAATAGGTAACTTCTCAGTAGATATTAATAAAAATGCAGAACTTCAGACTACACACCGGCCATGGAGAAACAATCCTTGATCACCTTGGAGTTTACCAAGGACTACTTTGTGTTGGTTAAAATAATTCAATTAACTAGGTACAGACATACAATGTTCGGTGGTGAGCAAATCCAGAACAAGGGGGAAAATCTTAAAATTAGAACTAAGCTGATTAGGAGTGAAATCAGAAAGCATTTTTACACACAAAGGGTAGTGCGTAAAAACCAAACGCTCGGCCCTAAAAGGCAGCAGATGATGGGTGTCAACTGAGATTCCAAACACTAACAATGACAGTTTCATATTAGGTAGGAAGATCAGGGACATAGAGCAAAGGTGAGTGAATTGAGTTGAAATATAGGTCAGCCATGATTTAATAGAATGACAATCAGGTTTGCATGGCTGAATGGATAGCTCCTGTTCCTACGCTCCTGCGATGGCCATGTTCTGCTTGGGTCTTCCCATATGTTTACATGACAAGTCAGTATCCTTCAGGGAGCTAATCTTTTAAACAAAGCTCTTTGGGATATTTTGACATAAAGGTCACGATATAAATGCATTTCCAGGAACTGTTTCCAGTGACTGGAGGGTTGGTAGCCAGAGATAACAGATTTAAGGTAACTGGCAAAGGAAACAAAAGGAGAGATGAGGTGAATTTTTTTTGTGCAACGAGTTATTGTGAATGCACTGCTTGAAAGGGTAGCAGAAGCAGTTCCAATAATAACTTACAAAAAGGAATTGGATAGACACTTGAAAGGGAAGTAATAGCAGTGCTATGGGAAAGAGTGGGGAGCCCTGTGTGTATCCAAGCTTTAGGATTCGCTGCTTCGAGAAGTTGTGTTTGGCAAATGTTCAGCTAAGGCTTGAAAAAGAAGGAATCAGATATAGGCTTTAAAAGGAAAACAACTGCAAATCTATGGGAGAAGAGTGGGAAAGTGGGACTAATTGAGTATCTCTTTCAAGCAGTCAGCACAATGGGCTGAATGGCCCTCTTTTGTGCTGAATGATTTCTCATTACCCTCCATTTAGCAGTTGGTGCATTCACGCTCTTCTAACTGTTGTGAGATGGTCCTTTGAGAATGTCACTGTGATGAGCCATTGACATACAGCAGTATCATCAAGGGAAACTGTCCAAGTGGTGTGAAACCCTGCTTTGGTTTCATAACCCTTAACACCCTCACCTAACAAAATCCTATCAACCCTCGGTTTTGGAATTTTCAATCGACCCCCCCTAAGTCTCAGCAGTGTTTTGGGGTTCCAAACATCCACTACCGTTTGTGTGAAGAAGTGCTTCCTGACACCACCCCTGAACAGCCTAGCTTTTCCTCAGCAGAGTTGATAATCATAGCTGGGATTGGGATTTTTTGGATGGCGGACTTCCTGGCCCACCACCGAAAATGTCAGCGGGAAATGCATTCCCGCCAGTGTCAGCAGCCCCGCTTCCTGGCCCACCACCGAAAATGTCAGTGGGAAATGCATTCCCGCCGGTGTCAGCAGCCCCACAGCCTTTTAACACTTCTTGAAATGTTAATTGGCTGGAGGTGGGACTTCCGCCCCTCACTCGAGAGGAGACCCCACCTCAGAGAACTGCTTGCCAATCTGATCAGCGAGTAGATCTATAGTCCCAGCAGCACCACCAGGAGTGGTAGTAACTAGATGTATTGTCCCTGCCTCCTGTCGATCAATCGTCATGTGATACGATTACAGGGGCTTCGACCAATAAGCTTATTCTGTGGATAATCCTGTGGGTGGGGCTTCTGATGGAGAGATTGCAACTAACATGCAAGTACCTCTACATGTCTCCTAAATAAACTTTAGCCTTTCCTTCACCAAACCTGCTGCACCATCAAGTTATTACATTTGGCGACGAGGATAAAACCGACTTCTGCTGTGTACTTCCCCCTGGTTGGTGTGAGTAAAACGGAAGTTGAACAATACCAGTCATGACGCTGTTTGGAAGAATCGATCCATACGATGACACCATTGAAGATTGGAGTCAGTATGTCGAGCAACACGGGTTCTATTTTGTTGTGCACGAGATTACTGCTGAAGAAAAACGTAAAGCTAACCTGCTGAGTGCATGTGGAAGCAAAAAGTATAACCTGATTCGAAACCTGACTGCCGTAAACGCGCCCAGTTTTAAGCCGTACAGTGAGCGAGTGGAACTCATGAAATCGCACTTTCAACCCAAACCGTCTGTGATCATGCAGCGCTTCAAGTTTAATTCAAGAGTTTGTGTCCCAGGAGAGTCCATTGCTACCCTTTGTGGTGAATCTGAAACAGTTAACCGAATACTGTAAGTTCGGGGATGCCTTGAATGATATGCTGCAGGACAGACTTGTATGCGGAGTCAAGGATGATGCCACCCGGCGCCGCTTGCTAGCTGAATCTGATATCAATTTCAAGCGCGCTCTGGAACTTTCTCTTGATATGGATAGTGCCACGAAACACTCAGGCTTTGCAGCATGTGGATAATGGCGCCGTACTCCATGTTGGGCGGGAACTTACCGCTGAGCATGGTGCAAAAAGCAGAACAGCAGATTTTAAACATGATCCTATGCCCACTACACAAAGACTTAGGAAGCCTTATTGTAACACACCAGCTAATAAGATACACATTTGCTACAGATGCAGAGGAAATCATGGAGCAGGCGTTTGTAGATTCAAAGAGGCAGAATGCAATCATTGCCACAGCAAGGGACACCTGGTTAGGCACTGTAGAACAAAGGGCAGGCAAACAGCCAAACAACAAACAAAGCTGATTCAGCTAACTGATACAGCACAGGCTAAGGCTACTAAGATAAAAGCAAAAACTTGCGGATTCTGAAAATCCAAAACAAAAATAAAAATACCTGGAAAAACTGAGCAGGTCTGGCAGCATCTGCGGAGAGGAAGACAGTTAACGTTTCGAGTCCGTATGACTCTTCAACAAGAGTCATACGGACTCGAAACGTTAACCGTGTTCCTCTCCATAGATGCTGCCAGACCTGCTCAGTTTTTCCGGGTATTTTTATTTTTGCTGAGGCTACTAATACTGGTGTACACTCTCTGTATCATGCGACTGCTGTTAAATTGAGCCCATTACAGTGACAGTGCAAGTGAATGGCAAGCAACTGCAGATGGAGATGGATACCGGTGCTTTGACTGCTGTTGTTGGGGAGCACACACTCAAGACCTCAGTGAAGGAAGTCAGCTATTGACGTTGGAGCGGACGCCCACCAAGCTGAGAACTTACACTGGAGAATCCATTCAGGTCAAAGGCATTGCTGCTGTCCCAGTCTGCTACAAACAACAGACAGCCCAACTGCCTGTGATAATCGTAAAGGGGGAAGGACCCAGAAAATAAAACTTGACTGGTCAGAAATATTCCATTTGAAGTCTGTTGTAATTCTAGAGTTCTTGGAGAACTATGACACCATTTTTCAAGATGAATTGGGAAAACTGAAGGGCATACAAGCTAAAATGCACGTCAATCCCCAGGCAACACTACGTTTCTTCAAGGCCAGACCACTGAGTTACTCACTAAAAGAAAAAGTGGGTGCAGAGTTGTGCAGGTTGGAAAACCTGGGAATAATACAGCCTGTCCAGTTTTCTGAGTGGGCCACACCCATAGACCCGGTTGTCAAGCCAGACCAGACTGTTCGTATATGTAGTGACTACAAAACTAGACATGAGTCATGCCTATCAGCAATTGGAATTGGATAGCACATCAAGAGAATATGTGACAATTAATACCCATAAAGGCCTTTATCAGTACAGCCGGTTACCTTTTGGAGTTTCATCAGCACGGGCTATTTTTCAGTGAACCTTGGAGAGTATCCTGCAGGGTCTTCCACGTGTGGTCGTGTACTTAGATGATGTCCTCATTGCTGGACTGACTGAATCTGAACATTCAGCCGATCTTGAGGAAGTGCTGAGAAGATTTATGGAAGCAGGTGTGCATTTGAAGTGAGGAAAATGCACATTTCAAGCATCGGAGGTAACCTACCTGGGCCACAGAGCGGACACTGAGGTTGCATTCTGTTGAAAACGAGGTCCAAGCAAGTAAAGATGCACCATCACCCTCTAAGATGATGGAGCTTAAATCTTTCCTAGGTATGATTAATTACTATAGCCATTTTTTACCTGATTGATCCACTGTACTGGCACCACTGCATTTGTTGCTGAGGAAGAACCACCGCTGGTCATGGGGTTTACAGCAAGAAGAAGCCTTTGCAACAGTGAAGAAGCTGCTTCATTCATCATGCTTGTTGGTACATTATGACCCATCTAAAGAGCCAGTGTTGACATGTGATGCTTCTCCTTATGGTGTAGGAGCCGTTCTGTCTCAGCAAATAGAGGACAGATCAGAAAGACCCTTTGGCTACATTTCAAGAACACTTTCCTAAGCTGAAAATGGGTACACTCAGTTGGAAAAAGAGGGATTATCTGTTGTATTTGGTGCCAAGAGTTTCACCAATACCTACACGGGCAACATTTTTAAGTTGACCATTAGCCGCTGACAGGTTTGTTCAGTGAAGGCAAAGCTATTCCGCCTATAGCTTCAGCGAGAATCCAACATCGGGCTTTGCCGCTGTCAGCTTACAAGTGTACACTCCTGTACCATCCTGGCTCACATATAGCCAACGCAGATACAGTTAGTTATCTTCCGTTACCAGGTAGTCTTGTAAATATACCCGTTCCACAAAGAGTTAGTGTTATTGTTAAATTTCTTGGATTCATCACCTGTATGTGCCAAACAGATTAAGAATTGGATGAACAGAGACCCAGCACCGTCAAAAGTCAAAGACTTTTTTTTACAAGGATGCCCAAGAATACTTGTGTCTGATGACTTATGAACATTTTATTCCAGAAACACTGAACTGAGCTGTCAAGATGAAATTTTGCTGCGGGGTTCAAGAGTCATGGTCCCATCACAGGGTGGACAGTCACAGTCACTCTTGGCAGAGTTCCACAGTGGACACCCAGGCATATCAATGATGAAGATGCTGACACGTAGCTACGTCTGGTGGCCAGGAATAGACAGTGACGTCAAGAGCATGTTTAAACACTGTTCCCTTTGCCAGCAACACCAGAAGCTATCTGTTTCAGCTCCTCTTCACCCATGGGAATGGCCTGGCTGTCCTTGGGTTAGACTGCATATTGACTATGTAGGACCATTTCTAGGCACCATATTCCTATTAACCATCACTGTACATTCAAAATGGCTTGATGTCTATGGAGTAAAAACGCCAACTTCAGCTGCAACTATTGAAAAGCTGTGTCATTCCTTCAATGTGCATGATTTACCTGAGATTATGGCTTCTGATAATGGAACAGCTTTCACCGTTGTAGAATTTCAGATTCCCGCACCTGAACTATACTTGGCACATAAAGACTACTCCCTGGCATCCTTCATCCAATGGTCTCGCTGAAAGACCTGTCCAGACCTTTAAAACTGGTATGAAGAAGTTATCTGGAGATACTCTGGAGTCTCACCTTTCCAGATTTCTCCTAAATTACTGTACAACACCACATGCTACTACAGGCTCGACACTGTCGGAGTTACTGATGAAAAGCCGTTTGCATGCATGTTTGCACTTGGTGTTTCCAAATCTAGAGGGGAAGGTGACACAGAGCCAGAATAATCAAAAATGGAAGCACGATCTACACAGCAAGGCTCGTATGTTCCATGTAGGTGACCTTGTGCACCTGCATAATTTTTGAAGTGGATCTTGTTAGACTCCAGGAGCCATCATTTCAGAGACTGGTCCATTATCTTAAGTGTAAGTTGAAAATAGAGTTGTACGTACACACAGATCATATCAGGGTTAGAGAAACATCCCAACAAATGCAAGGTCAACCTGTGATTGATGTTTCACCGGCAACATCTGAGGCATCTGATCGTCCGAGAGCTGATATTCCAGACGTATCTAACGAGTTGCTCAATACAGAACTACCCAGTTCCAACGATGTATCTCCTAGTGCAGCTGCAGATCCCAGTGTCCTGTTCAGGAACCTTCTTCGGCCACTCAAACCGTCCGCTGAGCTCTTCTGTGACTTGATTTGTAATCACCTGAGACTGTGTACAAACGTTTGCTGGATTTTCTGACATTTTTCTTATTGTAAATGTAAGAAACTTGAAGGGGGAGGAAGTGTAGTAATTAGATGTCCCTCCTGTCAATCACTCATCATGTGATGCGATTACAGGGGCTTCGACCAATAAACTTATTGTGCGGGTAATCCTATGGGTGGTGCTTCTGACGGAGAGATCATGTTTAGCGTGCAAGCACCTCTACCTGTCTCCTAAATAAAGTTCTGGCCACTTAGATTCCATATTCTAATTGCAGGGAGCCCAAGGACAAAGGTAAGTCCAGGGGTCTCATGACAGGGATAGGAGTGGAGGCCCCCAAGAGGGGGGAGAAGGGAAAGGCCATATTGCAGGGAACACCTGGGTGGGGTCAACATCTGCATAGGCCCTGAATTCTGGAATTTCCTTCGTAAATCTGCCTGCCTCTCTTTTTTCTCTTTTTAAGATGTTCCTTAAAACCTACCTCTTTGACCACCCATCCTAATATCTCTTTGCATGACTCGCTGTCAAATACCTGTTTCATAATGTTCCTGTCAAGTGCTTTGGATGTTTTATTATATTAAAGCCATTGTATAAGTGCAGTTTGTTGTTGTATCAGAATCACTGCCAACAGATCTGCTCGCCTCTTTGCAACAGGGTTAAGACTGGGACTGTGCAATTTCATTTCACATAGCAGAGAGACAAGGTCATTGGACAGTGTTGGGTTTAAACTCTCATCCCCGCAGCAGGACAGTGGGCCCTCTGATCTGTGCTTTTCCCTAGCATTGCCTTTGTAATACAGCTATGTATCACCACAGACTGAAGTTATACACACTCTACAATGATGCAACTGTATCCTCATTGCCCATCTGGAGTTTCTCCGTACAAAGTAATCGGGGCACAAGCTAGTCCAATGGTTTAAAGGTCGTGAATGATTTATGAGCATTACTACAATATGCCCAAGTCTCCTCGATCTGTACACCCACCCATTAAACCCTGCATCTGAACAAATCTCTTTCCATAACTGGCCTCCTGCCACACTCACCCACTGACCCCCACCCCCTCCTCCCCCCGCCAACTGATTCACAAACCTGAGGATCTCCTTTTGTGCTTGTTTGGGCGTCTCTCCACATTGCAACCAACTTCTCAGGCACGGCATGCAAGAAAGTAATTTTTCTGCCCTTTTAATTGTGTTTTGCTGAACGATATTGCTTCTCAAAAACTTACCCTCGCTGAGATTTGCTCTGAATGAATTGTTTTTTTGAATGGCTAAGTATGAGTCAGATTACAAATTGAAAAGCTTCCCTCTTTCCACGTTCTTAAACATGTTGTGCTGATGTGAATCATGACAGTTAAATAAGATGAAAATTTAAATTTCATGACTTCAAAGAAGAAAGATAAGGTGTGAGTTTGGCATCTTCCTTGGGCCATGATTGTCTAGGCGCATCTATGCCCCTTTTAAGTTTGGATGTATTTTATTGAGATTGGGAAGAGTAGTTGAACATTGCTTAACATTGGTAAAATGAGCACAATATTGCATGCAATTTCTATGTTATGTCCAAGAAGGAAACTCTAGGCCATAGATGTGTCTCTTTAAAGAGCACAGCCTATATTTAACAGCAGACCAACACTACTGTTTAAAGGAGTCACAATTACACATTGGCTCTCTGCACTGAAGCAACTCTCAACTCAGCTACAATTGCAGTTTTATGGGATGGGGGAAAGTCTAGGTAAAAAAGTTCATAATTCACTGATGAGTAGAGCCTGTATAGCATCAACTCATGGCTAAACGACCACTGGCATGACTGGGGCCAGCTTAGTTTTGTCGTCCGTCACACACAAGCCCAAAGGCAAAATATCATCTCCCATTTTTGGTGGTGGGGGGGAGGGGAAGGGCGTTGGGTGAGTTTACACATACAAGCTATGGTAAGGAACTTCCTGCAGTATCACGTGAAGCTGTGAGCAGCATTTTGAAACTTTATAAAGGTTGAAAACATTGTTTGCATCCATTTGCAACTATTTACTTTTAAGTGGCCACATCCCTTTAAATTTGAGCTGCAGGTCATTTTTTTGCACACCTTCCTCTAGGCTGGCGGCCAGGCAAGGCCAAAGCCAAAGCCATGGTGGGACTTAGGTAAATTATTCACTGGACTGTGGGGCCAGACAGGCAGCCAACCATTCTCAGCACCAAATTGGATGATCATGGACAATCAGAACCACAGTGTCCCTTCTGGGATAATAGTAAAGTTTAACAGTGAGTGCATGAAATAGTCCCACTGCATCCATTTGATCTGTTAGACATCCAATGCAATCATAGAGTTTGATCTTTTAGCCTTGTCTTTGGAGGAAAATGTAACCGCAGGGTAAAGTACTAACTGCTGCGATTCTGTCACTTGTAATGGTGGGAGCGATTTGAGATGATGAATTGAGAGTATCAGACAACATGAAAGAGAACTGGCACCAACTCTTGATCGACAGCTCAGTGATGTTGAACGCAATATTAACAGCTGACTAGAAGGAATGCCTAGGGGGTTGAGTTTGAAGGGTGGGTATTCAAATAGGTTGTTGCTGCCAGAAAGTTCAAACTCCTGCTGTTTCAACACTGAATAAAGGCCCCTTTCAACAGAGAGGAGCTGAAATCTCGGAGCCATGTCTATTGAAGGATTGAGATGTTGAGTGAGAATATTGTAATTGGAGAGTGAAAAATGAATGCTGAAAGTCCTACACAAAACATCCAGTTTAATGATAGCTCACATGTGTATTAAGATATGTAAATGAAACACATCTTGCAAATGCAATAAACATGAAATGGGAAGCTCCTTTGAGAAGCTCTGTTACAATAGAGTATAGAATTGATAACTGCTTGTGTGCTTACACATGCAATCCTTAGATATATAAAGGAAGAATTGTGTGTTAATTTAAAGCCAAAATCTAATAAAGCTTACCTGAAAAAATCGCCAAAGCTGATTCAATCCTGTAGACTGAATATGTGGACTGGATTATGCTGAAGATCAGTTCCTTTTATTAAAGTAACAACACAGGGTCTTTTTTTCCCTTCATTGTAGGTGGGACAAGTGGGATTATTTTGGAAACAACAATAAAAATACCTGGAAAAACTCAGCAGGTCTGACAGCATCTGCAGAGAGGAACACAGTTAACGTTTCGAATCCGTATGACTCTTCAACAGAACTAAGTAAAAATAGAAAAGAGGTGAAATATAAGCTGGTATAAGTGGGGTGCGACCAGTAGAGCTGGATAGAGGGCCAGTGATAGGTGGAGATAGCCAAAAGATTTCATAGACAAAAGGACAAAGAGGTGTTGAAGCTGGTGATATTATCTAAGGAATGTGCTAATAGGTGACATTAATGGTAGAAAGCAGGACGAGCAAGGTACAGATAGCCCTAGTGGGGGTGGGGTGGGGGGAAGGGATGGAAATAGGCTATAAGGTGGAGATAAAACAATGGATGGAAATACATTTAAAAATAATGGAAATAGTTGGGGAAAAAAATCAATATAAATTATTGGAAAAAAGAGGGATCGGATCTGTCCACAAGCATGACCCAGACCTCCCTGTCGCTCGCCATTTTAACACTCCACCCAGCTCTCATGCCCACATGTCTGTGCTTGGCCTGCTGCATTGTTCCAGTGAAGCTCGACGCAAACTGGAGGAACAGCACCTCATCTTCCAACTAGGCACTTTACAGCCTTCTGGACTGAATATTGAGTTCAACAATTTTAGATCATGAACTCTCTCCTCCATCCCCACCCCCTTTCCGGTCCCCCTTTTTTCCAATAATTTATATAGATTTTTCTTTTCCCACCTATTTCCATTATTTTAAAATGTATTTCCATCCATTGTTTTATCTCTACCTTTTAGCCTATTTCGATCCCTTCTCCCCACCACCACCACCACCTCCCCCCTCGCGCCACCGCGCCGCGCCCCCCCCCACCCACCCCAACCCCGGGCTATCTGTACCTTGCTCGTCCTGCTTTCTACCCTTAATATCACCAATAGCACATTCCTTAGATAATACTACCACCTTCAACACCTCTTTGTCCTTTTGTCTATGACATCTTTTGGTTATCTCCACCTATCACTGGCCCTCTATCCAGCTCTACTTGTCCCACCCACCCCCTCAACCAGCTTATATTTCACCTCTTTTCTATTTTTCCTTAGTTCTGTTGAAGAGTCATACGGACTCAAAACGTTAACTGTGTTCCTCTCCGCAGATGCTGTCAGACCTGCTGAGTTTTTCCAGGTATTTTTATTCTTGTTTTTGGATTTCCAGCATCCGCACGTTTTTGCTTTTATCTTTTGAATTATTTTGGAAAACTGCTTTCCTACGATGGCCCAAGATTCATAGGGATTGTCAATCCGAATACCTAATAGTTGGTCCCATGAACAAGACCACCACCCCCCCCCCAACACTGCCGACCCTCCAATCAGAACTGTGCTTGATTAAAATAATAGTCTGGAATCATGGTCATAAAATTGGAGCAAGGGAATTTGGGAGTAAAATCAGGAAGTGCTTCTTCACATAAAGTGTAATGCAAATCTGGCACACTCTCCCACAAAAAGAGTGGATGTCAGTGGTCAGTTAAAACTTTCAATACAGTGGTTGATGGATTTTTGTTTCGAAGGAGTAGTGAGGGATAAGGCAGGTAAATGGAGTTGAGGCATGGCCAGCTATAATCTTACTGAATGGTGGAATAAATAAGCTCAAGGGGCTGAATAGCCTACTCCTTTTCCTTTGTTTCTATGTATAATTTTACTTTTTTTGTTTGTTCCAGCATTCATGTTTCAGGAGAGTAACCACCATATCTTGACATCAAGTCATGTTTCTGAAAAACCTAGAACTCAAAGTCAGTTTAGCCCCCAACAAATCACATCTGCATCATAGTCTGACTTCATCCACCTCAATCCCCAGTGGTTCACTTTAATAGTCCTCTGTCCTACCCAAACTGGACTTCAAAGCCCACGTCCAATCCATAACCAAGACCATCTAGTTCCACCTGCCCAAAGCTGCCTGTTTCTACTCTTATTTCACCGTTACCTGTCATCCAGACTGTATCACTTCCAGCCTTATTTTTTTCAGTACTTTCTTCAGTTGCCTTATGAGTCTCATCCTATTGAAGGTACAAGTCATCCACAACTTTGCTGCCTCTATGTTATCCTGTATGGAGTCCCACTTCCCTATTTCCCCAGGTTAGTTACAGAGTTATACAGCACAGAAACAGGTCCATCAAGCATCTATTCATTCTAATCCCATTTTCCAGCACTTGACCTGTAGCCCTGTATGTTACAGCATTTCAAGTGTACATCTAAATACTTCTTAAATGTTGTGAGGGTTCCTGCCTCTACCACCCCTCAGGCAGTGTGTTCCAGATTCCAAATCCCCTCTAAACCTCCTGCTCCTTCCCTTAAATCTATGCCCCTTGGTTATTGACACCTCCACTAAGAGGAAAAAGTTTCTTCCTGTCTACCCTATTGATGCCTCATAATTTTGTACACCTCTATCAGGTCCCCCCCTCAGCCTTCTGTGCTCTAAGGAAAACAACCCTAGCCTATCCAGTCTCTTTGTAGCTGAAATCCTCCAGTCCAGGCAATCTCCTCTGCATCCTTTCCAGTGCAATCACATCCTTCCTATAGTGTGGTGACCAGAACTGCACACAGTACTCCAGCGGTGGCCGAACTAGCGTTTTATACAGCTCCAATATAACCTCCCTGTTCTTATATTCTATACCTCAGCTAAAAAGGCAACTATCCCATATTCCTTCTTGACCACCTTATCTACCTGTGCTGTTGCCTTCAGGGATCTATGGACATGCACACCAAGGTCCCTCTGATCCTCTGTACTTCCTAGGGTCCTACCATTCACTGTGTATTCCCTTGCCATGTTAGTCCTCCCAAAATGCATCACCTCACACTTCTCAGGATTAAATACTATTTTCCACAGCTGTGCCCATCTTACCAGCCCATCTATATCATTCTGTAATCTAAGGCTTTCCTCCTCACTATTTACAACACAACCAATTTTCGCGTCATCTGCGAAATTACTGATCATACCTCCTGTATTCACATCTAAATCATTAATGTACACTGCAAACAGCAAGGGTCCCAGCACCGATCCCTGCGGTACACCACTTGTTACAGGCTTCCAATCGCAAAAACAGCCTTTGACCATCACCCTCTGCCTCCTGCCACTAAGCCACTTTTGGATCCAATTTACTAAATTGCCCTGGATCCCATAGGCTCTTACCTTCTTGACCATTCTCCCATGCGGGACCTTGTCAAAAGCCCTACTTGAAGTCCATGTAGATTACATCAGCTGCACTACCCCATCTACACACCTGGTCACCTCCTCAAAAAATTCAATCAAATTTGTTAGACATGATCTCCCCCTGACAAAGCCATGCTGACTATCCCTGATTAATCACTGCCCCTCCAAGTGGAGATTAATCCTGTTCCTCAGAATTTTTTCCAATAGTTTCCCTACCACTGATGTTAGACTCAATGGCCTATAATTACCTGGTTTATCCCTACTACCTTTTTGAATAATGGTACCACATTCACTGTCCTCCAGTCCTCAGGCATCTCTCCTGTGGCCAGAGAGGAGTTGAAAATTTAGTGTCAGAACCCCTATAATCTCCTCCCTTACCTCACATAGCAGCCTGGCGTACATCTCATCTGGGCCTGGGACTTTGTCCACTTTTAAGCCTGCTAAAACTGCTAATACTTCATCCCTTTCAATGCTAATTTGTTCAAGTATATCACAGTCCCCCTCCCTGATTTCTGCACCTACATCGTGGACACAGATGAAAAGTTCTCACCAACTTCTGATGGATCCCCACCTCCCAACGCATTGAATTCCAAATCCCTGCTGTCATTCAAAAGCCCGCTCAAAATCCATTTTTGACCATGAAAAGTCAAACCGTACTCCTTAACCAACTTGGCGTTCAACTGCACTGTTGTGAAGTGTTTTGGGAAATTTGCTGTGTTATCCAGCATTCCAAATATAAACCACCAGAACACATTAATTAAATCTGAATTAGTAGCTCGTTCCCAGTACCCTTTGCTCCACATATAATCATGCACCCCCTTAGATTTCAGCTTGTAACTTACTCCTGTCTTGTTTCTTGTTTCTTTTTTTAATGATGACATTGTAGCTGAGCTAACTTTATTGATAATACATTTTCCTAACATGAACACATATCTGCAGTGTCTGAACTCTATCAAGACAGGCTCCAACATGTGCTATCTGCCCTTTAACCCCAGTTCAGGTGACCCCCATATATAATACAGAGTACCGTATAGTATATCTGATACTTGAGTCCACAACCACAATCAGCTATTATCATGACATCTCCTTTTTTAAAAAAATTTTTTTTATACAACTCAAGTACACAAAGGCACTCTTCTATTCTCTCTCACCCTGTCCAATCTGTTTTGTCTTTTACCCATCTCTGTATCTCTGTGGGTTTTTTTTTCACAATTCTTCCACTGAATGTTCTGAATAGTGACAAGTGATTTTGAAGGAAAAGGGGCCTTCTTCAATTCTGTGTCACCATTGCCCCTTGGATAGTTTTCAGGGCTCTCAGGCTTTGTCTGGTTATCTGTTGCTTCACTGGTGCATTCTGGGTTTTGATCTTCAGCTACACTTTCTGGTTCAGAGCAGGGTTGCGTTTCATTGTTTTCTGTAATAATTTCCTATTTCTCCTGTATTGTTGTCCATTTGGAGTTTGCACTAAGTCTTTGGTTCTCCTGTGATTCCTGTGACAATAGCAGGAATCCAGATCCCTTCATGCTGAATCCTCATTGTCTCTCCCATGTTCAGGTCAGGCAGAGGACGGGTGCGTCAATCAAAGTACTGTTTCTGTTTCTGCTGTCTCAGTTTAAGCAGGTCCTGCATGCTGTAGCTCACTGGCTGTGGAAATAACAGCTGGGGCGCTGATGGAAGCTTAGTTCTTAGTCTTGTCCCCATCAGAAGCTGTGCTGGAGATGATCCATTGCCATCTAATGCCATCTGAAATCCAGCAGAGCCAAGTAGGGGTCTCTTCTGTCCGTCCTTGTCCTCGTCAACAGGTGTTTTATGGTCTGCAAGTACGTTCCACCATTCCGTTGGATTGTGGATATTTGGGAATTGACGTAGTGTGGCAAAACTCCCAGTCCTGTGCAAATATGCGAAACTCAGCGCCTGAGAATTGTGGACCGTTATTTGAGATGGGCACTTCAGGTATGCCGTAGCGAGAAAACATTGATTTTAAATGATTTATTACAGTGATGCTCTTACGATCATTTCTCAGCAGTACAAACTCAAAAAACTGAGTAATAATCTATTGCTAGTAGGTACTCACTGTTGTCAAATGTGAACTAGTCCACTCCAATTTTCTGCCAAGGCCTCTCTGGAACACTGTGTGATTGAAGTGGTTCTTTTTGTTGGGATTTACTGTACTTCTGGAACACTGCACACACACTCACCATTTCCCCAATTTGTGCTCCCATTCCAGGACAATACATTACATCTCGAGCTCTTCTCCTACATATTTCGATGCCAAGGGGACTTTCATGAATACGCTGCAGCATTTCTTTCCTCAGTGTGTAGGAATTATGATCTATTCTCCCTTGTAAAGTATTCCTTCTGCTACATGAAGTTCCTCATGGAAGTTCCAGTACTTTTGTACAGCAGAAGGGGCTCCGCTCCGATGTGTGGTCCAGCCAGTTTGCACAATCTGCTGCAGTTTTCTCAGGGTCGTTTCCCTGAACTCATCCAGTTTGGTTACAGCCGCAGGTAAGTTCTTTGTCAGCCTGTGAACCTGTGCTTCTGTTTCTCTATCCTTTTCCTCCATGTTGGGTAGGTATGCACGTGACAGTGTTTGCGATATATATTTCCTTGCCTGGTTTGTATATATCTAACCTGGTATTTCCGCAGACGCATTAGTAATCTTTGGATTCCTGGTGGTGCACAGTTCAGGGGCTTTGTAAGTATAGCTTCCAAAGGCTTAAGATCAGACTCTATCTCCATGTCTTTGCCATAGACAAACTGGTAGAAGCATTCTAGGCCAAACACAATTGCTTGTATTTCTTTCTTATTCGGGCATATCGCTGCTGTGTTTCATTCACTGCCTTTGAAGCGTATGTCAATGGTGCCTCATTTTGCAAGAGAACAGCTCCCAGGCCAGTCTATGAAGCATCCACTGAGAGCTTGATCGGCTGACTGACATCATAATACTTTAACACTGGTGCCTGGGTCAGCGTTTTCTTCAGATTGGTCAAAGCTTCCTGGTGACTTTGTTCCCAGTGCCATTCCACATCATTTCGTATAAGTTCTCTGAGAGGTGCTGTCAGGTCTGACATGTTCGGAATGAATTTCCCAAGATAGGTCACCATTCCCAAAAACCCCTCCAAATCTTTCTTATATTCTGGGGGTGGCATGTTCACGACTGCTTCAACTTTACTCAGGTCTGGCTTCAGTCCCTCACTTGTTAGCACATTTCCCAAGTACTTGATTTCATGAAGACCTATTTTGCACTTTTCCTTCTTCAACTTGAGGTTCCTTTCTCCAGCTCTGGCTAGCACCTGCCTCAGTCTGTGGTCATGTTCTTCTCTTGAGGCTCCCCAGACCAGCACATCATCGATATAGGTTTCCACACTCTCTAACCCTTCAAACAGCTGCTTCACAGTTCTGTGGAACACCTCCACAACTGAATTAATAGCAAAAGGTAAGCGTAACAACTTGTATCGCCGTATGGTGTGTTGAAGATAGAGATAGGAGGTGCGTTTATCAAGCTCACCTGACAGAAGCCTGAACTCACATCTAAGACTGAATAGTATTTAGTATCAGCTAGCTTACATGTGATATCTTCTACTGTGGGCAGCTGGTAATGCTGTCTTTGTACTGCCTGGTTTAGGTCTCTGGGATCCAGACAAACTCACGGATTCCCATCTGATTTTTCTACAATTACAATTGGATTAACCCACTTTGTTAGTTCTTCAATTTTCTTGATGATGTGAAGCTTCTCCATTCTGTCCAACTCTGCTTTGTCATTCTCTCAGCATTACTGTTATTTTCCAGGGCGGGTGTATTTTGGGTGTCACAGTTTCGTCAGTCTTGATGGTGTGTTCTCCTTTTAGGCAGCCAATATCCTGGAACATATCTTTATATTCGTTCAGGATGTCATCAGTGGGGACAGTCATTATTCTCTTGATTAGCTTCAGATTTTCACAAGCTTTGATTCCAAGAATGGGTCTTGCATCAGTTTTCACCACTATGAATGGGAGTGCTTGAGACTGTATTTTTAGTTCACTTTAAGTGTGTACTTGCCTTCCACAGCAATTTTTTCACCTGTATAAGTAGACAGCTTCACTTTTGTTTTAGTTAGCTGTTTTTCTTTGCTTATCTTACGATACAGGCTGATGGGAATAACATTTGCTTGTGCACCTGTGTCAAGCTTGAAATTCACTATTGTGTTGGCAATTTTTAAATTAACCTTCCATTCGTCTTCTTTGGAATTTGTTGCTCCTGCACCAACAAAAGTTCAGTCTGTGTCATCATCTGCAATTGTATGCACTTTCTTCAATTTACACATCTTAGCGAAACGATTTCATTTATCACAGTTCTTACATTGCTTTCCGTAGGCTGCACAACTACAACTTAAATGCTCTGTTCCACATATGCTGCATTTAAATGTTTTAATAGCAGTTTTGTTCTTTTTACCTTCAGGTTGCTTATTTGTTCTTTCCGGGGGCTGTTTCTGTTTAACTGCATCTAACTGTTTGATTGTGTGCGGCTTATCATCTTCTGTTTAATCTGGCATTTCGTTGTCTCTGCCGCTCTGCAGATAATTATTGCCATCTCCAGCGAGAGATCAACTTCTCTCAAAAGCCGTTCTCTCAAAGAGTCATTTGCAATCCCACAAATTATTCTACCTCGGGCGAGTGATTTTTCAAGCTCTCCAAATTCACACAATTTAGCTTGTTTTCTCAGTTCAGTTACATACAGTTACATGTAGGTGCACATAAAAAATTGGTGTCTTTCAAATGTGATGTTTTCCTTAGGGCTGCAGTAGGCTTTGAATTTTTCCATTATTTCTTTCAAGTAATTTTGTTTCTCATCACTTTCAAATGTGAATGTGTTATAGAACCCTAGGGCTTCTTCTGGGGGTCTTTTTTATCAGTGCCCGTCGCTGTGGGGTATAGCTTGAATTGCTGCCAGAACCTCCGCCAGTTTTCGGCAAAATTGCCTTCCAAACTGAGTCTGTAAGTGGCTTCAGAACTTCCATTGCTGCGTTTAGTTTACTTTTGAATTACTAGTTAAGTAAACTAAACAACGTGTCTTGTTTCTTGTTTCCTTTCTTAATAATTCACACAGGCTGTCGACATTGCAGCTGAGCTAACTTTATTGATAGCACATTTTCCTAACTTGAACACATCTGCAGCGCCTGAACTCTATCAAGACAGGCTCCAACATGTGCTATCTTCAACTCCCAAGTCAGGTGACCCTGTATAGAGTACAGAGTATAGTACAGTATCTAATACTGGAGTCCACAACAACAATCAGCTATTATTATGACAACTGCCAGGCACCTGTTATTTAAAACACCAAAGAATAGTTTAAAAAATGTACCTGTACTTTTATTTTCAAATATAATGAGGTGGTGGTTGTCAATCAGATTTGATCAGTAGATCTATATGACTATGAAGAAATGCAGTGTTGATGTGGGGCTGGGTACTTCTCCAGTCTTGTTAATAATCAACGTAAAAATGTCATTTAACTGAAATATGACATGTTGATCCAGCAAACTGCCCACTCCTTGCTTACCCCCTGAGAAGCCAATTCTTTGTACTGGTTGCCTTGTGCTTGATGTACTCAGGCATATAATTAATCATAGAAATATTTACTCTAGGCTGAACATAGTTAAAATGAGATATGACAAGGATTGAATAATCAGCCCATTCCTGTTCTAGTTTGCAAAATTCCCGGCTGTCCAAGACTCAAATTGTCTGTTTCAGCTGTAAATTCTCAGTGATATTTTTATTTCTGAATTTAAGACCTGTTGGCAAGATATTATTTTTGCCTTGCATTGATCTAATAATTTTGCCTGAGTTGTCCAGATAGGCAAACAGGAGTCTGCTATCTGCAGCTTCTATTGGAAAGAACTTGAATTTATGCAACCTTTTTCATGACTTTGGGACATCACAACGTGCTTTGGAGCCAATGAAATTCTTTTGCGTATAAGTTTGGTGATCACACTGGAGACCTGAAATGGAAAATGTTGTATTGTCGGAAACACAGCAATGAATTTGCATACAACCAAGCTCTTTTAAATCACAAAGGTATAATGACCATAATCTGTTTTTAGAATGTTGGTTAAGAGATAAGTATTGGCTAGGACACCAGGGAGGATTCCCCTGCTGTTCATTAAATTAGTGCAATGGAATCTTTTACACCTACCTGAGAGGGCAGACCAGGCCTTGCTTCAAAGACACTACCTCCAGCAGTGCAGCACTTCCTCAGTACTGGCACTGAAGTGTAAACCTAGGTTTTGTGCTCAAGTCTCTGAATTAGCACCCCAGCCCAAAACCTTCCGATTCCAAGGCGACAATATTACTCACTGAACCAGAGCCACACACCAGATATCAATGTGAAACAAAAACAGAATTACCTGGAAAAACTCAGCAGGTCTGGCAGCATCGGCGGAGAAGAAAAGAGTTGACGTTTCGAGTCCTCATGACCCTTCGACAGAACTTGAGTTCAAGTCCAAGAAAGAGTTGAAATATAAGCTGGTTTAAAGTGTGTGTGTTGGGGGCGGAGAGATAGAGAGACAGAGAGGTGGGGGGGGCGGTGGGTGTGGTTGTAGGGACAAACAAGCAGTGATAGAAGCAGATCATCAAAAGATGTCAACGACAATAGTACAATAGAACACATAGGTGTTAAAGTTAAAGTTGGTGATATTATCTAAACGAATGTGCTAATTAAGAATGGATGGTAGGGCACTCAAGGTATAGCTCTAGTGGGGGTTTTTTAAAATTTTTTTATAATGGAAATAGTTGGGAAAAGGAAAATCTTTATAATTTATTGGAAAAAAAAGGGAAGGGGGAAACAGAAAGGGGGTGGGGATGGGGGAGGGAGCTCACGACCTAAAGTTGTTGAATTCAATATTCAGTCCGGATGGCTGTAAAGTGCCTAGTCGGAAGATGAGGTGTTGTTCCTCCAGTTTGCGTTGGGCTTCACTGGAACAATGCAGCAAGCCAAGGACAGACATGTGGGCAAGAGAGCAGGGTGGAGTGTTAAAATGGCAAGCGACAGGGAGGTTTGGGTCATTCTTGCGGACAGACCGCAGGTGTTCTGCAAAGCGGTCGCCCAGTTTAAGTTTGGTCTCTCCAATGTAGAGGAGACCACATTGGGAGCAACGAATGCAGTAGACTAAGTTGGGGGAAATGCAAGTGAAATGCTGCTTCACTTGAAAGGAGTGTTTGGGTCCTTGGACGGTGAGGAGAGAGGAAGTGAAGGGGCAGGTGTTGCATCTTTTGCGTGGGCATGGGGTAGTGCCATAGGAGGGGGTTGAGGAGTAGGGGGTGATGGAGGGGTGGACCAGGGTGTCCCGGAGGGAGCGATCCCTACGGAATGCCAATAAGGGGGGTGAAGGGAAGATGTGTTTGGTGGTGGCATCATGCTGGAGTTGGCGGAAATGGCGGAGGATGATCCTTTGAATGCGGAGGCTGGTGGGGTGATAAGTGAGGACAAGGGGGACCCTATCATGTTTCTGGGAGGGAGGAGAAGGCGTGAGGGCGGATGCGCGGGAGATGGGCCGGACACGGTTGAGGGCCCTGTCAACGACCGTGGGTGGAAAACCTCGGTTAAGGAAGAAGGAGGACATGTCAGAGGAACTGTTTTTGAATGTAGCATCATCGGAACAGATGCGACGGAGGCGAAGGAACTGAGAGAATGGGATGGAGTCCTTACAGGAAGCGAGGTGTGAGGAGCTGTAGTCGAGATAGCTGTGGGAGTCGGTGGGTTTGTAATGGATATTGGTGGACAGTCTATCACCAGAGATTGAGACAGAGAGGTCAAGGAAGGGAAGGGAAGTGTCAGAGATGGACCACGTGAAAATGATGGAGGGGTGGAGATTGGAAGCAAAATTAATAAATTTTTCCAAGTCCTGACGAGAGCATGAAGCGGCACCGAAGTAATCATCGATGTACCGGAGAAAGAGTTGTGGAAGGGGGCCGGAGTAGGACTGCAACAAGGAATGTTCCTTGTTTCTTTTACAGTTCCCACCTATTGTTTCAATAATTGTACCCTTCTCGTAATTGGTTGGCACCCTGTCTGTCATACTAATTGAGCACTCCCCCTCCTGATCATTCTTTACATTGCATGTATTTGGCATGAAACTTTTGAATTGGTTAATTTAACATCAACAACAACAGCACCTTGCACTTATTTAGTGCCTTTGACGTAGTGAAACATCCCAAGGCACTTCACAGGATAGTTACCAAATATTAGGTTTTAAGGAGTGTTTTAAGGGAGGAGAGAGAAAGAGATCGTCTTTCCTCATAATTCTGTAAAAGAAATTTAAATTATCAGTTGCTCATCCATCTAAGTCTTTGAAAGTAATGGTATCACTCCTATAATTTAATGACCAGAATGACACACAGGTGTATAATGAGTTTGCGGCAGTCTCAACCCAGTTCCTAGTGTGATACCAATGTGGGAAATGGTGGATTAGCCTGTATCTAATCCAAGCTGTACCTGCCCTAGGAAAGTTTGGTGATCATACTGGAGACCTGAAATGGAAAATGTTCAATTCTGCAACATTGCATCCTGCTACCTTCACTAATTCACTCACAAAAATAAAATGTTTTATCACCTTCTGGGAGATTTCATTCTTTTTAGTTAAGTAACGTGCTACATTGTACAACAAGGAAATGTTGAATGAATTACATATTGAAACTCACCAACAACTTGCATTTATATATTGCCTTTGACCTAGTAAAACTTCTCAAGATGCTCACAAGAACACATCTATGAACCTGTCTTTACTAGTACAAGCATCACACACCTGGATCCAAACATACAAACACACCCATGTATCTGCATACACAGACACACACACCTGTTTCTTGACACGCAGACACACCCTTGTATCCACATACAGTCACCTGTAACCTCAGACACACACCTGTATCCAGACACACTCACCTGTGCCCATACACACAGATACACACACCTGCATCCACACAGCATATACACACACGCATCTGTTCAAATTTGGGGTTGAGGGGCTATAGTTCCCACTGAGGAAGGCTGTGACTAAGTGCAAGACGATATGATTAAACATGCAGAATTGGCATGTAAATGGAAAATAAATTTCAATAAAGATAAGTATGAGGTGGTGCATTTTGGTAGGAAGATAAAGCAGGCCACACACTCCTTGGAAAATAACAGTCCAAATGACATAAAACCTCAGAGGAATCTAGTGCTATCCATCCTCTGAATAGTGAGATGCTGGGAATTGTAGAGGTGTAGAGGGATCTGGGGTCCAGATACAGAAATCACAAAGTTAGTGGACAGGTACAAAAAATAATTGAAAAGGCTAATGGGTAGTTACTCTTTATCTCACGGGGGAGCTGGAATACAAAGGGGTAATAGAGTCATGTTAGTTATAGATGCCATTTGGAATACTACAATCCGCTTTGGCTATTATGCCATCAGGAAGGCCTTTTAGGGCATCAGCACAGATTCACCAAAATGAAACTGGAGCTAAGATGGTTAACTTATGAAGACAGGTTGCACAAACTAGGTTGATATTCTCACCTTGGAGTTGGAAAGTGTTGAAGATTAAGGGGTGATCTAATTGGAGTTTTTAAGACAGGTTTGTCCAACCCACAGCCCATGGGCCACGTTGCGAAGACCCTCCACGTGGCCCCGGGACCGATTGTTGAAAATACCGCTAAGACAAGCTCAGTGAGTTTGAAGATTTCTTAAGGGACCTGCTCCTCCAATCACAGCCTGTTTTTCTCCTGCATTTGATGCTGATAGGCCCACTGCTGTGAGCATTTGAAGATAGAGAGAGGGACTCTGGGGCGCACGTTCACCATGCTTTCCCCCGGCTGCCGGTGCTCTGGTCTCGCTGCAGTTGCTTTCCCCCAGCTGCCAGTGTGCTGCTTTTCCCTGGCAGCCGGTGCCCTGGCCCGGCTGCTTTCCCCCGGCTTTCCCCCAGCTCCCCCCGCCTCCACATTTCCCTGGCTTTCAGCCCTCCCCTTGGCTGGCGCCACTAGGCCTCAGGTCTCACTCCTGCTGTCATCACACCCCACTCGCAAGCTGATTTCATGAGTGATGGTGAGTGAGCGAACATGAGGGTGGGTGAGTGAGTGAGTGAGCATGAGGGCGGGTGAGTGAGCGAGCATGAAGGTGGGTGAGTGAGTGAGCGTGAGGGCAGGTGAGTGAGTGAGCATGAGGGTAGGTGATCATGGGACTGGGAGGGTGAGTGAGGTTGGGTGAATAAGTGAGAGTGGTTGGGTGAGTGAGTGAGAGTGAGGTTGGGAGAGTGAATGAGGGTAAGGCTGGCTGAGTGTTTGTGTGCCCGTGCGTGCGTCTGTGTGTGTGTGTGCATGCATGCACGAGAGAGGTGGCTGAGAGGGAGGGGAAATTGTGATTCAGGCTCACTCCCAGTCTCAGGGTTCTCATTCACCCCCCCCCCACACACCAACAGGCACTCTCAAAGTGGGTGTGGGTGAGGATGATTGAGTGAGCTGGACACATATGCTCTCACCCTTGCACACTCGAATGGTCATCTTTATTTATTACTCATTTTTTAACTATCAATTTATCGCTGAGTTTTTTTTTTGCTCAGCTTTCTTCTTTGAAATTAATGTTTAATGTTTGCCAAACCTTAACTTTCTGAAATTTGCTCAATGTCCCACGAGTGTGAAAAAAATTGAAATGTGCCCAGCCCCCTCCACAAGAAAAGCCTGGCCAAGCCTGGGTTAAGATGATAAAAGAAGTCAATGGTGTAATACCCAGTGAGAATCATTTCCCTCTTCTGGGGGGAGTCCAGAACAATGGGGGCCCGAACCTTAAAATCAGAGCCAGGCCATTCAGGGGTGATGTCGGGAAGCACTACACATAAACTGTTGAGGCTGGAGTTCAATTGAAAATTTGAAACTGAATTGATAAGATTTCTATTAGGCATTGGGGGTTATGGAATCCAAGGTGGGTAGATGGAGTAAAGATACAGATTAGCCATGATCTAATTGAATGGCGAAACAGACTCAAGGAGCTGAATAGCTTCCTTCTGTTCCTGTGTTCCTGCCATCATCATTCATTGTTTCTAGGCTCGGACCCAGAGCAGGTACAGCAGAAGCTGATTTCACATGTTTACATGTATGGTGCCAGGTGTCATCACCCTGGGGTTGGGAGGAAAGACCTCTGAGCAGGAAAGATTTTGCAAACCAGGCACATGAGTTTGCAACATTGATTGAACTCACTGCCCTCTGCAATGCTGAACAAATAATTGAGTATATGGAACTTTATAAACTCGAGTATCAATAAACCAGGGAGTAACTGACATGAAAGCAGCTGCTGTTTGCAGCATTTGACACTGATGAATGATCAGCCAGCGTTCACAATGTGTCGAGGAAATAACAACTTTCTGAAGCACCGCCTTTGTTCAAGTTCTCCATTGCCGAAGCTCTACACTCTTCTCATTCTTTTTAAGAAGCTTTACATTTTTGAATAATTTTCACTTTATTCATTTTCCGGTGAAGGAGCGTAATAATTTGCTTTCAATTGCATTGAATTTACAACCTTGAAATTGTCCATTCGGCCCAACTGACCTATAGCAACATTTATACTCCATGTGAGAGCCTCCTGCCACCCAACTTCATCTAACCCTATCAGCATCATTTTCTATTCCTTTCTCCTCTCTGTGAGGTAACCTCCTCCAACCCTGAAATCATCCAAGATCTCTCCACTCCTTCAAATCTGGCCTTTTGCATGTTCTCGATTCTTAATGCTCCGCACTATTAGAATTGTGCCTTCAACTGCCTCGGTCCTAAACTCTACAATTTCTTCCTTTAATCTTACAGCCTCCCTACTTCACCTTCTTCCTTTTAGATGCTCCTTAAATTCCACCTCTTTGACAAAGCTTTTGGTCATGTGTCCTAACATCTCCCTCAATGATGCATTATTCCTAATTTGCCTGATTATGTTCCTGTGAAGCACCTTGGGATATTTTACTGCTGTAGAGATACAAGTCATTCTTTAAAAAAAAAATCAACACTGGGATCCCCATGTGCCCTCCAATTACTAAGTATACCTCTAAGACACTCAGCTGCCTTCTCAACACCTAGTTCTTCCTTTGGCCTCTCAATCCCCTCTAGGGAGCTGCGGAGAATTTTCATCTGTGGGGTTCTTTTGATCTGGAATGCGCTGCCTAAAAGGCCGTGGAAACAGTTTCAATTGTAACTTTCAGAAAGGAATTGGATTGGTAAATTCATCTAAACTTTACTGTAGTGAAGCAGACTATTTGACTCATCGTGCCAGTTGTACTAGATCCCACATTCCTGCTTTTTGATCATATTCCTGTGAGTTCCTCAATCTCAAGTGCCTGTCCAACTCCCTTTCAAAATTATTTATGGAGTTAGCTTCTATTACATTTTTGGATAGGGCATTACACATTGCGACAATGACAAACTGTCTCTAGATCCTTTGCCAATGATTTTAAACCCATAACCTCTGGTTATTTACCCAATGACAAAGCCTTTTTCTATCAAGACCTATCAAAAAGGGAAAAATTTCAGGGCTGTGGGGAAAGAGCAGGGGAGTGAAACTAATTGGATAACTCTTTCCAAGAGCTGACATAGATGTGATGGGCCAACTGGCTACTGTGCTGTGTGATTTTTTGAATGGCAAATTGATTGTAATCAAAAGTGAGCAGCGGCCGATTCACCGTGAACCTGCTTCACACTGCTGGCAAAGACCAACTGCATCAACTAAAGTGGCTTTAGGGTCCTTTGACATAAAGAACATAGTTGGTCAGATTCCCATTGCTGTTGCTATTGTTGTTTTGATGATGATGATCACTAACTGGCCATCCGTGGCTGACTGGGAGCACGTAAGTGCGGAAGCTAACATCTCCAAGTTTAATGGAAAGGCAACCAGAGAGATTGCAGCTTTGAACTATCGGATGATGTGCCACAAAACGGTGACATGTAGTGCTCATCAGACAACTATGAAAGCTCATGAGCTTCTGCCTCAAGGTCAAACTAAAAGAAGAGTTTTGTGACCCAGTCTGTATTAATCTGTACTCCTTTACTATTGGAACCAAATAACTTTACAGTGCAAATTGCCTTGCAGAACCTCAGGACATACTTAAGCACTTTACCATAGTGAGATTTGAACTGTTGATACTCTTTTGAGTAAACGTGTTTCCATCTGTTTCAGATGAAGTTACATTGTTTCATAGTTTGCCATTGTGAGATTTGAACTCTTGATCTTAGGGTTACTAACCCAGTACCATAACCACTTAGCTATTTAGGCCAAGCATAAATCAGGCACAGCCCAAGACGGGCAACGCCTGCAAGGAGCCACCGAGGCCCCCATTGTTTCATAGTTTGCCATTGTGAGATTTGAACTCTTGATAGAACTTTCTACCCCAGAGGGTTGTAACTCTTTTGAGTACAAACATGTTTCCATCTGTTCTTATTCAGATGAAATTACATTGTTTCATAGTTTGCCATTGTGAGATTTGAACTCTTAATCGTGGGGTTACAAACCCAGTACCATAACCACTTGGCTATTTAGGCCAAGCGTCTAAAGCACTTTACAATGAAGTACTTTTGAAGTGATGTAATGTAGGAAAATGTGGTGGCCAATTTGCACTTAACAAACTCACACGAACAAGAATGAGACAATGACCAGATAATCTGTTTAAATCATATTGGTTTAGGGATAAATATTGGTATGGGACACTGGGGAGAATTGCCGTGGGCGGTTAAAAGTAGAGGAGCAATCATTGGCACTCTCAGGAATTAGTGCTGCTTGAGTGAGCACAGTATTTTGACGAGCCTGACTCCAAGCATGTCAATTGAGCTCAAGCTAAATGGTCTCAGCTGCAGAGGAGTGCTCATCTTTGACATGTTTATCCATTTGCCTGGCCGCTTTCTTTCCTCCCCAAACCCCACCACCACACCCCCACCAACCCCCACCAGCATGTGTTTCTGTGTAACCTTCAGTCTGCGCTGTCATGATCCCCCCCCCAACCCCCGCCTTGCACTGTAGCCCTTGCCCTGAGGTTCCCTTTTCTTTCTCTCCGGCACAGTAGCCCTTGCCCAATGGTTCCCTTCTCTCCGGCACTGTAGCCCTTGCCCCAAGATTCTCCTCTCTCCGGCACTGTTTCCCTAGCCCCGGCACCACAAGCCAGTCATGAAGAAGCTGCTGTGGAGATTTGCCTGTGACCACCACCCACCACCCCCCACCCCCCCCCCCCCCCCCCCCCCCCCCCCCCCCCCCCCGAATCCACAGAGTGGCTTCCTTGCATTGGGATCCTCATGAGCACGGCCCGAAGTTGTGTGCATTTACCTCCGAGTTCCCCTCGCAGTTCAGGTCACCAGATGTGCGTCTTTGAAAGGCAGTTGTAAATCACGTTGTTCTAAAATCACGCCGACGTGGGATTTAAATTTGACATGGAGGATGTTGATTCTGGTGTTAGGTCACAATAATGAGATGCAACTGTATTCAAACTAATTTCACGATGCTCAACAGCAGCAAATGCAGCCCGCTAGTGACAGTGGGTGAGGGGGACAATTGCTTCCTGGATTTACGTCACCGGGAAAGGAGCCTGGGGCCGCCTTGCGAGATTTTCCAATCTTGCCGTGTGGAAAATCCTGGCCATCTGTCTCCCACAGAAAGCAGTAGACGCTAACTGAATTAATTTTAAACCTGAGATTGATGCATAGAGTCATAGAGGTCTACAGCACAGAAAAAGGCCCTTCGGCCCATCGAGCCTGCGCTGGCCAAACAAGTACCTAACTATTCTAATCCCATTTTCCAGCACTGGGCCCATAGCCTTGTATGCCATGGCATCACAATTGCACATCCAAATACTACTTAATTATATGAGGGTTTCTGCCTCTGCCACCCTTACAGGCAGTGAGTTCCAGATTTCCACCACCCTCTGAGTGAAAAAATTCTTCCTCACATCCCCTCTAAACCTCCTGCCCCTTACCTTAAATTTATGCCCCCTGGTTATTGATCCCTCCACCAAGGGGAAAAGTTCCTTCCTGTCTTCCCCTTCCTGTCTACTCTATCTATGTCCTTCATAATTTTATACACCTCAATCATGTTCCCCCTCAATCTTCTCTGTTCCAGAGAAAATAACTCCAATCTATCCAATCTCTCCTCATGACTCTCCAGCCCAGGCAACATCCTGGTAAATCTCCTCTTCACTCTCTCTAGTGCAATCACATCCTTGCTATAACGCAGATTCCAGAACTGCACGCAATACTCTAGCTGTAGCCTAACCAGCATTTTATACAGTTCCAGCATAACCTCCCTGCTCTTATGTTCTATGCCTCGGCTAATAAAGACAAGTATCCCATATGCCTTGTTAACCACGTTATCTACCTGTCCTGCTACCTTAAGGGACCAGTGGACTTGCACACCAAGGTACCTCTGATCCTCGGTACTTCCCAAGGTCCTACCATTCATCATGTATTCCCATGCCTTGTTTGTCCTGCCCTAGTGCATCACCTCACACTTATCCGGATTAAATTCCATTTGCCACTGATCAGCCCATCTGACCAGCCCGTCTATATCCTCCTGTAAGCTAAGGTTATCCTCCTATATTTACCACCCCACCAATTTTCATGTCATCCGCGAACTCACTGATCAACCATCCTACGTTCAAATCTAAATCATTTATATATACACCACAAATATCAAGGGATCCAACACCGATCCCTGTGGAACCCCACTGGACACAGGCATCCAGTCACAAAAACACCCCTCGATCATCACCCTCTGCTTCCTGCCACTCAGCCAATCCTGGATCCAATTTGCCAAATTTCCTTGGATCCCATGGGCTTTTCCCTTTGTCATCAGTCTCCCATGTGGGACCTTATCAAAAGCCTTGCTGAAGTCCAAGTAGACTACGTCAAATGCATTGCCCTCATCTACACACCTGGTCACCTCTTCGAAAAATTCAATCAGATTGGTCAGACATGATCTTCCCTGAACAAAACCATGCTGACTGTCCTTGATTAATCCCTGCCTCTTCAAGTTTAGATTAATTTTGTCCCTCAGAATTGCTTCCAATAGTTTCTCCACCACTAAGGTTAGACTGACTGGCCTGTAATTTCCTGGTTTATTCCTTCCTCCCTTCTTGAATAACGGTACCACACTGGCTGTCCTCCAGTCCTCTGGCACCTCTCCTGTGGCCAGAGAGGTATTGAAAATTATTGCCAACACCCCTGCTTTCTCCTCCCTTGTCTCATCAACAGCCTGGGATACATTTCATCCAGGCCTGGAGATTTATCTACTGTTAAGCCTGCCAGACCACTTAGAACCTCCTCCCTTTCTATGCTAATTTCTTTAATTATATTATAGTCCTTCTGCCTGATTTCCATACCCACGTCGTCCCTCTCACTTGTGAACACCGACAAAGTATTCCTTTAGAACTCTACCTACATCTTCCAGCTCCACACACAAATTACCACTATGGTCCTCAATGGGCCCTACTCTTTCCCTAGTTATCCTCTTACTCTTAATGTACTTGTAAAATAAAGGAAAATCCAATGTTTTTTCATGCTCCCTTTTTGCTCTCCTAATTTCCTTTTTAAGTTCCCCCAACACATTCTATACTCCTCTAGGGCTTCCACTGTTTTGAGCCCTCAGTATCTGCAATAAGCCTCCCTTTTCTTCTTTATCCAATCCTGTATATTCCTCAACATCCAAGTTTCCCTGGATTTGTTGGTCCCGCCCTTTATCTTTACTGGAATATGTTGGCCCTATGCTCTCCCTATTTCCTTCTTGATTGAGTCCTACTGCTCTGATGCAGATTTACCTAAAAGTAATGGCTGCCAGTCCACTCTAGCCAAATCATATCTGATCTTATTAAAATTGGCCTTCCCCCAATTTAGAACTCTGATTTATGGCCCATCCTTTTCCATAACAACCTTGAATCTAATGGAGTTATGCTCACTATCTGCAAAATGCTCCCCCCATTGATACCTCTACCACTTGCCGGGCTTCATTCCCTAAAATTAAGTCCAGGACCGCGCCCTCTCTTTTAGAACCTTCTACGTACTGGCTTAAAAAGCTCTCCTGGATGCATTTTAAGAATTCCGCTCCCTCTAAACCTATCACACTATGACTAACCCAGTTAATGTCGGGGAAGTTTAAATCCCACACTATTACTACCCTATTATTTTTACACTTCTCTGGAATTTGCCTACATATCTGCTATTCTATTTCTCGCTGACTGTTTGGGGGCCTATAGTACATTCCCAGCAATGTGATTGCTCCTTTTTTGTTTTTAAGTTCTACCCATATGGCTTCATTTGAGGAGCCTTCTAAGATGTTATCCCTCATTACTGCTGTAATTGATTCCTTGATCAATATTATAATACCCCCTCTTCTTTTACCTCCTTCCCTGTCTCGCCTGAAGACCCTACATCCTGGAATATTGAGCTGCCAATCCTGCCCCTCTCTCAACCATGTCTCTGTGACAGCAGTTATATCATACTTCCATGTGTTAATTTAGGCCCTCAACTCATCTGCCTTATTCATCAGACTCCTTGTATTAAAATAAATACCATCCAACCTTGCCAAACTCCCTTGTGCCTTAACTGGCCCATAATTTCTATGCCTTCCAGACTCACTTGCTCTCTCTTCTAATTTTGGCCGTGCATCTCCCCTTGCTGAACTTCCTCTCATGATCCCCAACAGCACTAGCAAATCTCCCTGCAAGGATGTTGGTCCTATTCCGGTTTAGATGCAACCCGTCTGCCTTGTACATGTCCCACCGCCCCAGAAACGGTCCCAATGTCCCAGAATTCTAAAGCCCCACCCCGTACTCTCTCTCTAGCCATGCATTCATCTGGACTTCCTATTATATGCTCACTGGCACTGGAAGTAATCCAGAGATTTCTACCTTTGAGGTCCTGTTTTTTAATCTGCTTCCTAGCTCCCTAGATTCAACGGTCACTCAGCGGACTAGAGCAAACGATGGAAGAGACCATCTGCATTCTGGTCAGATGTCGTGGCTCCCACATGCAAGCATCTCGAGGTCACCATGGGGAGGCTGGCGACCACCATGGAGACTTTGGTCCAACAGATCTTGCCGGATTAGTGCTTGGCTCTGTACTCCATGGCCACACACCATGGTGGCCACCATCAGGATGTAGGTGACATGGGGATGAAGCACCTTGACCTCCTTCCAGGTGCACCATCTCCTGCAGGAGCCAGGGCCCTTGGACACCCACAGGGAGGATGAGCGTCAGCTGGACACCTTGGGGTCCTCCTCTCAGGACACTCCAAGGGTGTGCAGCCATTCACACTGTGCTGGTGACCCCATACACTCCAGCTTCTCAGGCCGCCAAGGGCACTTCTGCCCCTGAGAGGTGACCCTCATCAGGCTGGGGCCCTCCAGGCTTTGGGTCACCAGAGGACGTCCACCAAGGTCATCACAGGCATCAGGACATAGCAGCCAGCAGGCTGCCTCCACCTCTGCTGCAAATGTCGGACTGCACCAAGGCATAGTGGCAGACTTAAGAAAGTTAAAAAACATGTCATTTTTGGGTCATGGGTGTGCAATACATGCAGATCAATTGCACTTTTGCTAATACATTTGATGGTTATGTGAATGCTCCTGTCAACTGAAGGCGTTGTGATTTTGTACTTTGGAATCTTCTTGTTTTGAGGTTTAGTCTTGCTCCCACTCAGTGATCATGTCCCACTGTGAGATTCACATTGCTGTGATGTCAACCTCAGTTGACCTAGTCTCCACACCCTTGTGTGATATCAGGGGGATGTGTTTAAATCTTTATTGGAAAGTGTGATGTTAGCGTTTCTAATCCTTCTTCCTCAAAGAACACCACTGAGCAAGGGCAGCTCATCAGCATTGATATTCTAGTGGCATTTCTCTCTCCTCAGTGGTAGTGGCAGAAGAAAAGACATGCACGGGAGGAGGGGATCTCTAGGCATGTCCACATCTCAGTCACAGCAGTGTTTGCATTGTTAGGTGGCAACGAAGGCTTTAAGTTTGCTCTCGCATCACTCATGTTCCTCAGTGGGTTCTCAGTTTCCAGAGTGAGCTCACTCTCAGGGCCCCACGGACCAAAGCAAAGATCAAGGCTGGTGATTTATGAGATCAGAATGCGCAAGTGTGAATGCGGGACTTGTTCTCACTGAAAGTGACATCCCCTGAGCTAAAAGAAAATGGTATTGAGGGCTAAGAGAGATGAGGCCATATTGCCCCACTTAACTTTACTCTTCCTGGAACCTGTCAGCATTTAACGTATCATGGGCACATCTCCCATATCTTCCTTCTTCCATGGCATCATCATGCTCGTACTGACCCTCAGCAGCTTCGTGAAGTTCCTGGGCCTCCGAATCTTCATCCTCCGATGAGCTCTCATCCCCCTTCAGGTCATCCTCTGGCAGGGGGTCACCTCCTTGCATTGCCAGATTGTGAAGGGCGAACACACTGCGATGATGCAGGAAATCCTGTCGGGAATGTATTTGAATGGGCCACCTGAGATATCCAAGCATCTGAAGCGCATCTTCAGCAGCCCTATAGCCTGATCTATAAGGGAGCACATGGAGCTGTGAACAGTGTTGTACCTCTCGCTGGATCACAGAATCTTAACGGCACAGAAGGATGCCATTCAGCCCATCGTGTCTGTACCAGCTCTCCAAATGAGCATTATGACTTAGTGCCATTGCCCTGCCTTTTCCCCCTAGCCTTGCACATTGGTTCTATTCAAATAATCATCTAATGTCCTCTTGAATGTCTTTTTCGAACCTGCCTCCAACACACTTCCAGACAGTGCATTCCAGACCCAAACCACTTGTTGTGTGAAAAAGTTTTTTCTAGCATCACACTGGCTTCTTTTGCAAATCACTTTAAATCTGTGCCCTCTCGTTCTTGATCCTTTTACAGTGGGAACAGCTTCTCCCTACCTACTCTGTCCAGCCCCCTCATGATTTTGAACTCCTCGGAATGACTCTGAGGGTGACGCACCAGTGTCATCAGCCATCATTTCAATGGGTACCCCTTATCCCCAAGCAGCCATCCCTGCAGATGTAATGGTCCTTCGAAAATCTCATGCACCTTGGCAGTGACTCAGGAGGTAGGAGTGATGGCAACTCCCAGGGTACCTTGTACAAACATGCAGTATGTGCTTCCAGTGATCACACACCGGTTGTACATTGTGGAATGATTGCCCTTGTGATTTATAAACATTAGGGCCTGCTGCCATGGAACCCACATGGGTGCAGTCTATTGTACCCTGCATTCTTGGGAAGCCTAAGATGGTGGCAAAGCCATTGAATCTCACAGCCTGGCTATCTTTGTCCAGAGCAAACCTGACATAATGATGGGCCTTCCTGTAAAGGGCATCTGTGACCTACTTTATGCATCGATGTTGTGGACTGAGAGATGCCACACAGGTCCCCTGTTGATCCTTCAAAAGAACTAAAGGCCAAGAAATTGAGCGCTGCGGTCACCTTCAAAGCTACCGGCAGGGGACACCCTCCAACTCTGCATGGTGTCAGGTCTTCATGAAGAATGTGGCATATGTGATGCACCAGAGCTTGGGACAAGCACTGATGTGCATGGCATTGCCTCTCACTCATTTGTAAATAGGAGACCCTTCTATGATAAACCTTAGGTCTGGCAAGTCACCCCGCTTGTCTGGGTCTCTCCTCCTGTTCATTCTCTGGCTCCGCTTGACCATGACTCTCCTGCTGGAGCTGTGCACTGAGTTGCCTCTCCCTCCTTCGTCTCCTCCATTGCGTTAGGATCCTGACAAAGGCAGCACTGAGCCCTGGATCCTTATCTGCTTTTGCCTTCTCTCTGAAAGAAAACATTGAAGACATTAATGATTCAAGGGGCAAGAAAGTGAAACTCAGAAGATGACAGCTTTGGAAACTGTAAGGGTCCGTAGTTTTTCCTGCCCTACTTGCATGGTGGTTGAAGCCGCCTTGTCCCTTGAGACACTAGCACACACATCGAGGTGACAAAGATGGCATCACAGATATGTAACATTTTGAGGCTTGTGTGGGATGCTAAAGTTTCAGTGAGATGAGTGACCCAGCCTAGCTCTGTGCTCCAATCTCTGATGTGGCAAATTAATGACCAATCAGTTGTTCATGGTCAATGAGTGGATGCCCTTTGGCCCGTTAGGAGTTTCAATTCTGGTGAACACGTGACAGACCTTCATTGATGGAATGCCATATATGATACAGCTGCATCTCCTTCACCATTGGCTGCATTCCCAAATTCTACAATCCCATGTGTTACTCTTGAGATGCAGCGACTGTGATGTGATGCCACTGAGTTCTGAGTAGCCCTTTAACCGTGCTAATGAAGCCATTGGCTTTCAGTGGCTTTCATCACAAGGAGGTCCTCCTCCTTTCTTTCTAAGCAGATTCCTGCTCATTCCTGCGGCAACAAGAAGTTAGAGGGTGACCCCAGAAAGGCTTCCCTCGCATTCACCCTTCCACCTCACTGCCATTCCACAGCCTTGCCTCCCCATTGCCCCCTTCGTGTTCATCAACCCCACCCTTGCCTCACAGCCGACCGCCCACCCCTGGTTGAAATGTTAGTTCCTGAAAGTGGAGGCCTGCATGAGTACCACAGCAGAGCGGTGTTCCTCGGGACAGTGTAGGCAAAGGGCAGGAACAGACCAACCCTACAGCCCCAGCAGTGTGGCGTTCATCAGAACAAGACCAGCGCAGTGTAATGGCAGATAGGCTATGTATGTTGCACTCAAATCAAAGTTAGCAGCAAACTAAGGTCTGACTTATCCATGCCACCCCTTTTCAAACGGATTTGAGGCCGAGGTAAATTCTCGCTGGCAAGATTGGAAGGCCTGGCAAGATTCGGGCGAGCAGCTGTCCTAATGAGCGTTCATGACATGTTAATGAATGCAAATGGCATTCATGCCACTAGTCGGAGGGATAACCGACCCACCATAAATACACCATCGGGGCAATTGCAACCCATTTTAATGACGGCGGATTTCCGACTTTTTGCCTGCCACTGCATTCTTCACTCCAGCCTGCCACGAAATCCATCATGGGTGCCAAGTGAGTGGACAAGAACATGGCAGACGGAATAAAATGTTCAAAAATATGAGGCCATCCACTTTGGTAGGAGGAACAGATACGCAGTGTGTTTCTTAAATGGTGAGAGATTAGAAAGTGTAGATGTACAGAAGGACCTGCGTGTCCTCATCAATAAGTCAGTGAAGGCTAACATGCAGCTGCAGCAGGCAATTCGGAAGGCTAATGATATGTCTTATCGTAAGAGGGTTTGAGAACGGGAGTAGCAAACCCTTGCTTCAATTGTATAGAACCTTGGTTATACCACACCTGGAGTAGTGTGTGCAGTTTTGGTCCCCTTACCTTAGGAAGGATATTGTTGCCACTGAGGGAGTGAAACAAAGGTTCACCAGACTTGTTCCCAGGATGGCAGGACTGTCCTATGAAGAGAGAGTAGGGAAACTGGGCCTGTATTCTCTAGAGTTTTGAAGAATGAGAGGTGATCTCATTGAAACCCACAAAATACATAAAGGAATAGACAGGGTAGATGCAGGTAAGATGTTTCCCCTGGCTGGGAAGTCTAGAACCAGTGGACAAAATTTCAAAATAAGGGGAAAGCTACTTAGGACCGAGATGAGGAGAATTTCTTTTACTCAGAGAGTTGTGAATCTTTGGAAGTCTCTACCACAGAGGGCTGTGGAAGCTCAGTCATTGAGTTTGTTTAAAGTAGAGATTGACTGACAGATTTCTAAATGCCAATGACATAAAGGGATAAGGGGATAGTGTGGGGAAAAGGCATTGAGGTGGATGAGCGTTTGTGATCATTTTGAATGGCAGAGCAGGCTCGATGGGCTGAATGGCCTACTCCTCCTGAGTTCCTACAACAATATCAATAAATTGTATTTATATAGCACAGTTGCAATTAACTATATTCCACATTAATAAAAAAGCATGTCAACAGTATACAAGAAAAAGAACAGCAATGAAAGAATATCTTGACATTTAGCTTCTGAAGTAACATCTCTGCAAGATTTATTTTGTTGTATTTGGTCTTCTGATTAGGAGTAACAGCACATAGCTCAGCAACAGATCGTGTGTTTCCAGTTCAACTCTCAGTGTGACACTGCTCAGAATTTTCTTCTGAATTTGTGACTGGGGGTTGGGACTCCTAGCATTATCAAATGAGATTCAGACTTGCAGTTTCCCTTACTGAGAGTTTCCGGTGCTCACTGGGTTAGCTTGGGGGATAGTTAGCTGAGAGGAGTTACTTCGTTGGGGGGAAATAGTTAGCATTTTTATTAGTCTTTCAAGGGATGTGGATGTCACTGGCTAGGCCAGTGTTTATTGCCCATACCTAATTGCCCTTGAAAAGGTGATGGTGAGCCACCTTCTTAAACCGCTGCAGTCCATGTGGTGTAGGTACATCCATAGTGCTGTTAGCAAGGGAGTTCCACAATTTTGACCCAGCAACTATGAAGGAACAGTGATATAGTTCCACGACAGGATGGTGTGCGACTTGGAAGGGAACTTGCAGGTCATGATCCCAAGCATCTGCTGCCTTCGTCCTTCTAGGTGGTAGAGGTCATGGATTTCAAAGGTGCTATTGAAGAAGCCTTGATGAGTTGCTGCAGCACACCTTGTAGATTGTATACACTGCTGCCACTGTGCATCAGTGGTGGAGGGAGTGAATGTTCAAGGTGATGGACAGGGTGCCAGTCAAGCAGGCTGCTTTGCCCTGGATGGTGTTGAACTTCTTGAGTGTTGTTGAAGTTGCACTCATCCAGGCAAGTGGAGAGTATTCCATCACACTCCTGACTTGTATCTTATAGAGAATTGAAAGGCTTTGGTGAGTCAAGAGGTGAGTTGCTTGGCGCAGAATTCCCAGCCCCTGACCTGCTCCTACAGCCACAGTATTTATATGGCTAGACCAGTTCAGTTTCTGGTCAATGGTAAACCCCGGGATGTTGATAATGGGGGTTTCAGCAATGGTAATGCCATTGAATGCTAAGGGTCGATGGTTGGATTCCCTCTTGTTGGGTTGGTCATTGCCTGGCACTTGTATGGTGCGAATGATATTTGCCTTGTCAGCCCAAGTCTGGATATTGTCTGGGTCTTGCTGCATTTGCACATGGACTGCTTCAGTATCTGAGGAGTCACGAATGATGCTGAACATCCTGCAATCATCGGCGAATGTCTCCACTTCTGATCTTATGATGGAAGGAAGGTCATTGATGAAACAGCTGAAGGTGGGACACTACCCTGAGGAACTCCTGCTATGATGTCCTGGGACTGAGATGATTGACTTCCAACTACCACAATCACCTTCCTTTGTGCTAGGAATGACTCAAACCAGTGGACAATTTTTCCCCAGTTTCCCATTGACTTCATTTTTGCTAGGGCTCCTTGATGCCACACTTGCCAAATGCTACCTTGATGTCAAGGGCAGTCACTGTCACATTTTGAGTTCAGCTGTTCTGTCCATATTTGGACCAAGGCTGTAATAAGATCAGAAGCTGAGTGGCCCTGGCAGAACCCAAACTGAGCATCAGTGAGAAGGGTATTTCTGAGTAAGTGCCGCCAGATACCACTGTCGAAAACCTCTTCCATCACTGATGATCAAGAGCAGTCTGATGGGGCGGTATTTGGCCGGGTTGGATTCATGCTGCTTTTTGTGTACAGGACATATCTGGGCAATTTTCCACATTGTTGGGTAGATGCCAGTGTTATAGCTGTACTGGAACAGCTTGGCTTGGGGCACAGCAAGTTCTGGAATCTTCAGTACTATAGCTGGCATATTGTCAGGGCCCATAGCCTTTTGCAGTATTCAGTGCCTTCAGCCGTTTCTTGATATCACATGAAGTGAATCAAATTGGCTGAAGACCAGCTGATGGGGACCACAGGAGGAGACCAAGATGGATCATCCACTCGGCACTTCTGGCCGAGATGGTTGTGAATGCTTCAGCCTTCTCTTTTTCACTGTTGTGTTGGGCTCCCCCATGATTGAGTATGGGGATATTTATGGAGCCTCCTCCTCCAGTTAGTTGTTTAATTGTCCACCACCATTCATGCCTGGATGTGGCAGGACTGGCAACCACTGATCCATTGGTTGTGGGGATTGTTTACTACATTATTATCTGTCTATCACATGCTGTTTACTCTATTTGGCACGCAAGTAGCCCTGTGTTGTAGCTTCACGAGGTTGACACCATTTTTATGCTGCTCCTGGCATACCCACCTGCATTCTCCATTGAACCACGGTCAATTGCCCCGGCTTGATGGTAATGGTACAGTAGGGTTATGCCGGGCCATGAGATCACAGATTGTGGTTGTATACAATTCTGCTGCTGCAGATGGCCCACAGCAACTCATGAATGTTGAGTTTTGAGTTGCTGGATCTGTTTGAAATCTATTTCATTTAGCACGGTGGTAGTGCCACACAATACAATGGAGAGTACCCTCAGTGAGAAGACGGGACTTCGGCTAGGATTTTCCATGCCCACCGACGTCGGGCATGTTCGGTGGTGTGAGCAGAGAATATGGCGCAATCGGTTTCACAATGGCGTGAAACCAGTTCGCGATCGTTCACTCAGCCCACCGATAATGAGCTGCGTTCTCCGCCATCAGACATCAGGAACATCATTGTAATACATCAGCATATCATTATTAGGCCAGCCCGCTGTAATTGTCCCCCCCGCTGGATTGTCCGCCCATGTCAGTGGGAAAACATACCAATGTGTTGCATGACAGCCCACAAGCAACGTGCACTTTGCAGGCTGCACTTCACTCAGGACATCAAGGTTTGTTTGCCGACCTTGCTTCAGGCAGCACTCGCAGTCATCAGCTTCATAGACAGCACCACATCACTTTTAGTGGGGCTCACGGCAGGTCTTTATCTACCAGACCAGCCATATGTGGGTGGCTTTTCAATGGCTGCAGGGCAAGGGCTTGCTTGGGGAAGAGAGACAAGTGGTCTCAGGCAAGGGAAGAGGCTGCAGGAAGAAGGATGTTCTGGGAAGGAGGGTATCCCAGAGTGTGTTTGGGGGCACATGTTGATCTGTGCAAGTGGCCTCAAGATGGTGAGGGCTGAGGAGGCAGTCTGCAGAGGAGATGAGGCCAGATGGACATGTGACGGTATGTGTGTGAGGATGGATGGTGGTGTTCCTTGAGCTGGCAGTGAGTGAGTTACCAGTGAATGTGTGATGGGCTTGAGAGTATGAGTTTAGAGTGATGAGATGGTTGCTGTACCCTGGTTGCATGGATGAGATCATTCATTCTGTATCTGCAATGGATGGCCAACCTCTTCTGTACAGCATTGGCACAAGTGCACTGCCATCACCTGCCAAGCCAGAGAGGTAATGTTACTGCCCATCCTGTGGCCAGAGCTGGGTAGAGGACATCACAGCGGGCCTCCACGGCATCCAAAAGGCGTTCGAAGGTTACAGTCTTCTTGCCTTTCGGGGCCATGTCTTCTTTGCTGCAGTCCTCGGCTGGAAGCACTGAGCGTGTCTGCACTTTAAATGTGGTGCCTGATGTGATGAAGTGGCGAGGCGACAGTGTGGCAGGCAAATCGGAGCCCGCCCGACATGGAAACGGCCTGTTTCCCGGGAATGCATAAATAATGTGGCGGGTTTGGAATACAGCGTGAAAACCCACCATCGTGGCCGGCAGGTAAAACCACCCGCTACCAGACTTAGTGCAAATCTGGAACAATTCTGCCCTTCGTCTCCAAAAGGACTATGTGGTGGCTACTCCTGCCAATACTGCCATGAGCAGATGTATCTGTGACAGGTAGATTAGTGAGGATGAGGTCAAGTAGATGAGGGATATACCCTCCAAAAAGAGGTTTGGAAAAATTCGAACCACCGCTCTTCCCTTCCCTCACCCTGAAGGAAGGAGAGACGAATAGGACTGTCTGGTGCCCTGAGGCTCTCACATTTTACTGAAAAAACAGGTTGTGGTTATCAAGCTCCTGTTTGTGGCGACTTTCTCTGCACAAATTGCCACATTTTCTACATTACAAAAGTAACCGCACTTCAAAAGTACTGCATTGGGCTGTAAAGCACTTTGGGATATTCCGAGGTTGTGAAAGGCACTGCCTGAATGCAAGTTCTTTATTTCTTTTCTAAAATGCCAAAGAATACAGCGATGTTGAAGTGATAGCTGCGATGCCTCCCGGCTGAATATTTATTACAGAATTTTCCCTTCCATAATGAATATTGTGCAGGCTGAGGAATCTTGAGTCAGCATTTCAATTGAAATTAAAATCATCCATCATCGTTATTAGTTTGCTACAAAAAAAGGGCGTCAGGAACTGTAATCACAAGACGTCAAAAGCTACATGTCAGAATCTTCCTTCTGCGCATATCAAGTACAGGCTGCTTCTCTTTTCTAATTTATCCCTTGGTTAAGTGACATTGGTGGTATGCAACCTATAGTATTTTGCCTTTGCAAAAGAAAGAAAGACCTTGCATTAAAAAAAGTGCTTCTCCAGACCACCAGACATCCCAAAGTGCTTTACAGCCAATGGGGAGCTGCTGGCATAGTGGTATTGTCACTGGACTAGTAATCCAGAGACCCAGGGTAATACTCTGGGGATCTGGGTTTGAATCCCACCATGGCAGATGGTGAAATTTGAATTCAACCTGTGATTTTGCGACTATTGCAAAAACCCATCTAGTTCCCAAATGCCCTTTAGGAAGGGAAATTCGCCACCCTTACCTGGTCTGATCTACATGTGGCTCCAGCCCTACAGCAATGTGGCTGACTCTTAAATGCCTTCTAAACAAGGGCAATTAGGGATGGGCAATAAGTGCTGGCCTAGGCAGTGACACCCACATCCCATGAGTGAATTTTTAAAAAGTACTTTTGAAGTGTAGTCACTGTTGTAATGTCAGAAATGTATGTTTGCCAGACATAGCCCAGCTCTCTCAATACCTCTGTGACTAAATGGACTGCCCAGTGTGCCACAGAGTCATACAGACCAGTAGGGTTCATGCTTCAGTTTCCATTCAAAAGCAGCAACTTCATTTATAAAGCAGGTTTAATGTAGTAAAACTTCTCAAGGCTCTTCAAAGGAGCATTAAAAAAATTTGACACGGAGACACATGAGAAATTTCAATGGGTGACGAAAAAGTGAGGTCAAAGAGTAGGTTTTAAGGAGCCTCTTAAAGAAGAAGAGGTAGGGAAGCAGACAGGTTAAAGGAGGGAATTCACAGAGCTTAGGGCCTAGGCAGCTGAAGTCAAATAGTGAAGTGACTAAATTCGGGGATGTGCAAGAGGTGAGAATTACTGAGTCAGCTGAACCCAGCCAAGGCAGGGGCCTACAGGTGAGACCTCAGATTTCTGTTCCTGTGACCGCCCCTACCTCCTTCAGGCTGTCGACTTTGGTTGGATGTATTCCTGGAGGATGACTTCATCAGGTGACCACCCACCCCCACTCACCCCAATCCCAACCAATCAAGCAGCCTTTTCCCCCCCGCCCCCCCCATTTTCAATTTTTTATGATTAATAAAGAAAAGCTTGTGAAGAAAATGAAAAATAATGACTTTTTTATGACTTTGTTTGCAGCAGTCTTGGAGATTAATGCATAATTCTTGGAAACTCTAGGGCAATGCTGGAGGGTTGCCAAGACCCACCAGTCCTTCGATCATGTACAAAACATTGTTCCCGATTTCACTCTTAAATGGCTTGGTTCTAATTTTAGGATTTTGGCCCTTTTCTCTGTACTTTCCCCACCGGAGGAATTTTTTTTCTCTCTGTCTACCGTATTCCCAACTTTTAGCCCATCTCAATTAAATTATCCCGCAACTCAACTCTGCCTGCACCCTCTCCACTGCCACCAATTCAAGGGAGCACTAGTCAAGTTTATGCAACAGTCCTTATAGTTTATCCTGTTACAAGGTGATTTTGTGCTGCACCCCTCAAGGCCACTATATCATCTGCCACCTAGAACTGAATGCAGTACTCCAGATGGGGTTTGACCAAGGATCTGCACAACTGAAGCATCACTTCCCCCACTTTATATTCCAGCCCTCTTAAAATAAAGGTTTTCAATTAGCCTTTCTGATTCATATTTGTGCTTGTGCACTAGTTTCAAGCAATTTGTGGAAATGGACTCCCAAATCCATCTGTTTCTCCACAGTTTCCAATGTAAATGTTCTAATGTATATCTCTCAGGCCATAAGTGAATGACCATATATCAGGCCATAAGTGAATGACCATATATCAGGCCATAAGTGAATGACCATATATCTATCTCCCCACAATGAACTCCATCTGCCACAGTTTTGAAAAGTCACTTAACTTGTCCACGTCCCTTTGTAACTTTCTGTACCTCTTACCCCAGTTGCAGATGATGCTAAGTTCTACTGTATTTTTCTTAAAAGGGGGGGCAAAAGAGCGGCAGAGGGGAAGTACTGAAATACGCTGTTTAGAAAGATTGGGGAAAAGTAATGCGGAATGTCTTGTCCATAAGAAGAGGCATTCGTCATTCTGATAGTTAAACTGCAGCCCTGTGTAGCACTGCTCCCTGTTGAGTCTCCTACAATAGGAAGAGTTGGAATGAAGTTTCAACAGGGATCATTTCAGGCCAGCCACAATTAAATTGACTGATGTCCCTTTGATGCCAAATCCAAGTCATAAAATACAAAATGTTCAATATTGATTAGAGCCCAATTCACAAAAAATTGAACTCAAAACGTCAACTGAGAGAAGGAAATGAGAGGGGAATTAAAGTTCATCTCAATTCATAGGAACTATTTGGTTCTCATAATAAGAAGCGGAGAGTACAATTTTTAAACACAATATTAGACTGAGAGAATTGTTGGTGGCAATGCAATCAGGTGATATGTAAGAAAGCACAGCAGTAAAGGAGGCCATTCGGCCCATTGTGACTGTGCCAGCTCTTTGGTAGAACTATCCAATTAATCACATTCCTCAGCTCCTGCCATTTAATTCCTTTGCCATATAATAACATATTGCACCAAATAAAAGTGTGAAAATCACCTGTTTGTACATAGGAATTGCTAAGTGAAAAAAGACCAAGGTCCATGTGGTTCACCGTCTACCATCCTGGTAATCACATGATGTAACAGTTATGGTGTTGTTCAAAGATTTACTTAAAGAAGATGCTTCACTTTGTCCAGTTATCTCCCTTCTCTCTTTTTTTCTGAAGGTTCTGACTCTCACTGGTGTACATATCTATGGACACCGACAGTCCTCTGTCGTACAATAGTGTGGTAGTTATACTAGTTATCCAGAGGTCTGGGCCAATAGTTCATAAAGCTTGAGTTCAAATCCCACCATGGTAGTTTGAGAATGTGAGTTTGGTCTGATGCATATAAAACAAAACTAAGTAAACACATGAGGGAAAATTGAATAGGAAGTTATATGGATGGATTAGGTGAAGAGGAGTGGGAATAGGCTGATATGGAGCAAAAGCACCAGCATGGACCAGTTGGGCAGAATGGCCTGCTTCAGTGCCATAGGTTCTATGCAATTACTATTGCATTCACTGTTGGCAAGGTGCAGCTTCTAGTTTTATATGAAGAATGGCCCTTTTCAGGGAAAATTGAATCCCCTATCTTGTCCTTCCCAGGCACTTAATCCATCAGGAGCCATTGGATTGTGATCAGTGGCTGGAATGCTGGCTAATTTCCCTTCCTCCATTCTGTTGCCTATCAGTACTGAGGCCAGATATTATATCCCAGAGATGAGATAACTCAGCAAGGACTAGTGTCAAGCTTAAAGCTTCCTGTTCTGTGCAACTAAGTCTCACATTTTTGCATATCTAATTTCTGTGGAAAAGAAAGGAAGAAACTAAACCAATAAGAACATCATAAACTAGACATGGAAAAGACATCTAAAACTCATACCAGAATCACCCAGGCCCTCAGCTATCAACACAATTACAACTGGGATTTTTTTTCTACTTTCACTGCCTCTCCATTCCACACATTCACCTCCCTCTGCATAAAATAGTTAAATCTATTACCTTACACCTCAGCACCAAAAGCCTATTGTGGACATTTCAGTGTTGAGTTCAGGCGGAGGGTTTAAAAACCTCTGGGATTTTGTTGCTATTCCACTCTATGTTTGCAGACTGGGTGGGCAAAACTGGCAGCCATTACTAATGAGATTCAGATCCCAATGCAGTTTAAAAATTGGTGTTGATCTTTTCAAAAGGTCCAATCAAGGGGAGCAGTGTCTCACACTGTCTGCCACCAAGTGCGAGAAAAGTACTTTCACACAGTATGAGAGATTAGTATTAAATGAATAGAGGCATCTGGACAGCCAAGATGGAGATGATTGATGCCCTCAGTCTAAACTAGTGACTGTGGTTCAGCACTGGACAATATTAATTTTTTACTAAACTCTGCAACAGGTCATTCACACTATGCAATGTTAGACCATGTTATTAAATTTTAAAACCATTTCATGTAACTCTGTCTTACCCTTATTAGTTTCGGCATTCCAGCTCTCAGCAGTTGTGGATAGGTGACCTATTGCTGACTTTATGACAGTGCCAATGTAGAACCAGCTGTCAGGAAGTGCACAAATCGACAAGTCTTCCCCTACCCTCCACTCTTTCCTCATTGTAAACTGAGAGCACCCTCATATCTCATCTCCCTAATGCTCAGTTTATCCACCACTTTCAGTGCAGGCAGATCATCAGAATTGATCTTTGCATTGCCAACACATTGGCACGATTGGCCTGCAGGAGGAGAGGTCTTTTCTTTCAGAGGGTCATGAGTCTTTGAAACTCTCTTCCCCCAACAGCAGTACAGGCAGGGCCATTGAATATTTTTAAGGCAGAGTAGGTAAATTCTTGACTAACAAGGGAATCAAAGGGTATTGGGGGTAGCAGGAAAGTAGTGTTGAGGCCACAATCAGATCAGTCATGATCTTATTGAATGGCAGAGCAGGCTTGAGGGGCTAAATCACCTACCCCTGCTCCTAATTCAGATGTTTGTGTGAATAGGCTATCCCAATAAGTTGCCATTCCTACATGATAAAAAGAATCAATTGGGTTAGATAGAGAAAAGTTGACTTGCAATCACTGTCCAACGATGTGTATTGAGATCACATGACTGATGGCACTTTTTAAAATTTACTAATCAGAAGCGTATTTGGGAGACATCTGAATTTCAATTAGGCACATATGTCCACAGACTTACATGTTGGACAACACTGAATAGAGGATCTCAGCTAGGGCAAGCCATGGTGCTATGATTGGCCACAGTGCCCAGAGTTTGGGTGAGAATTGAGTAGGACAAACCAGCCATTCTTTTCCCCATCTGATTACTATCTGTTAGTAAGTGCAAATACATACACCTCAGCTGAAAACACCATCATGTGCAGCTGCGATGATCATCTGTTCCCTCATTACCCCTGTGTTCATGGACCTGCATTGGCTCCTGGTTAATCAATGCCCTCATTTTAAAATGTGCATCCTTGTTTCTAATCCCTCCATAGCCTTGGCCCCTCCGTACCTCTGTAACTTCCTCTAGCTCTACAATGTCTGAGATCTCTGTGCTCCTTCAATTCTAACCCCTTGCATAGCCCTGGTTTTTTCATCATGCTTGAAGAATGGACACGTGGAATGAGCTAGAGAAGGGTTGCTTGAACCCATGTAACTACACCGTACATGAGCTGGCATCTTTGAAAGAGAGGAGAGGAGAAAATTGCTTTATTAAAAAAATTAATTAAAATGATAAATGAAGTTAAAGTTCTCTTTTAAGCACTTTTTTTTTAAAAAAAGGACTGCTTTGAAAGGTTGAGTTACAATTGGCTGCAGCAACACAAGGTTGCATTCATTAATGATGAACAGTTAACACCAATTTCCATTGTTCCCTCAAATCCACTCACTGAAATCATTTTAATAAAAGCCACTTCTGACCACCACAAGTTTCTCATACCTTGTGTTTTTGCTTTTGAACTATCTGATGTGAAATCTAATTGGATCACAACTGTCTTAACATTTCTTGGTATCTATCTCTGTTAAGACTGGGATTAACAGTGTGTAAAGAGGTTAATTAAACCCAAACGCCATGCAGTTTGTGAAAATCCTTCCCTTTCTGTGCATTGAATGTTGATGTCTTTAGAATTGATTCATTTCTGAAAATTGTATCATCGGCAGTTTTACCGACGGACAGCAACCTCCCAAACTCCCTCCTCACTTCAAAACCTTATCGAAACAGAGTTCCGTTGGAAATGGTAGCAAAGTAAGTTTTCAGGTTTTTGATGAGATTCAGTTCAAAACGATATTTTTTCAGTGCACAAGTGTCCACAATGCTTCTTATTCAGCCTGGGTTCCTAATTCTTCATACCTCCCAATGTAGCTGTGCAGGGAGCTAGCCAAATGCATGAGAGAGAGAGGGGAGACACATTCAAATGAGGCCTAAGGATTGCCATGGAGCCTCTAGGAATTAAAGATTACTCTCCAGGACACAGACAGAGGTTAAAAAAATTATGTTTGTGAACAATTTTCTTTGAACATTTTTGTTTACTAGTTCTAAAATATTGGACATGAGGGTAGGGTTGCCAGCTGTGATTAAATGTATGCCTGGAGATTTCATCACATGACTTGCCCCCCATACTCCAGCCATTCAGTGGCTAACACATCCATCCTCGTGACGCACTGCCTTCCTATGCCAATTGGAAAGAAAAAAGACCCATTACCCAACTTGATAATGTTTGACTGCCAGCCAAACAACCTTTATTTCCCATTTTCAATATTTTTGTAGCTGGTAAAGGGAAATATTTAAAGAAAATGACAAAAAAACACAATCGTTTTCAATATCCCGATGATTTTTCTCCAGGACTGCACACAGCAGTGTCCTGGAGATTGATCTTCAATTCCTGGAGACCTCCAGGCCAATCCTGGAGGGTGGCAACCCTACATGGGGGACAAATGCTGTTTGACTGACAACCAAAAATCATCCAATTCAATAAAGATACAACCTATTTGCTTTCCAATTAGGTGTGGGAAGGTGGGGTACCCACATGGATGGACATGACAGGCGACCACTGATGAGAGTATTGGGCCAGAGTGGTTAGAGAAATGTGATGAAACCTCCAGGAATATGTTCAACCAGAGTTGGCAACACAAGGCCCAAAATTGGGTGCCTCTTGGGCCTGCCTATTCAGATTGTTCCCTGCTCTCAGTTCATGGCAATAGACCAATGTGTGAAGAAATTCCATCAACTATTAATATCAAATTTCCTTTGCCCTTGTTTGAGTCTGTGCTCCTTTGTTGTGATTACCCCAAATAAATGGTCCAGGGTTACCTTTTCCATAATAACTTACTCATAGATTCCACCACTGTATTTGCTCTCATTTAAGAGGACACCCTGCTTTATAATGATAGGGCTCTTATCACTAATGTGTGACAAGGTAAGTTTTACAGGAAGCAAGATTTTTTATGAATTGTAGTTATACTTCTATAAGGCCCTGCCTTTATCACCTTCCTTAAAAGGTGAATTTGAAGCCTCTCCTGCCTAGCCTTGAAGCCCAGTTTTGCTCATAGTTTGAATAATAGTAGGTGAACTAGAGGGTCTTCCTTTGACTAGCAATTCCTATATTCCTAAGAGGGTGATGTCCTGATCAATTTTCCAACCTCAATCTATATATTGGCCTTCATCTCTCATTTGCTATTTGTGGGATCTTGCTGAGTGCATATTGGTTGCTGCATTACCAGTGACTGTAATTTATTGATTATGGTACGTTCTTTATATTCCTTGTTTTTACAGCAGTTAGATCCCACCATCAGCACATCTAACTCATTTTTTCTCAGTGCCTCGAAATTCCTTCTCTCAGTCCTCCCTTCCTCCTATCGCCAGTTTATAAAGCCCAAACTTGCCATCATCTAATTGTGAGTACTTGGTTTACCTCAACTTTCTCTCCTACTCTTTGTAACCTTGGAGGTGTCCTGCATCATGGGGCTTTGATCCAGCTCTCTTTCTCAGTAAAAAAAACACTTCTGCTGGGATTCTGTGCTACATATCAATTACTCTCTTCTACTAAGCCCTCACTAAGCCTTCTGCTAGTCTCACTCATACAGTGTTAATTTTGCTCTAGTGTCCTCTAATTGTGTGGCTATAAAATCCCTACGGTGATACTAAATCAGTGTGGCATGCAACTTACTTTGTAGTCCCAGAGACACTTTGGAGAAGGTCTCAGACTGCATGGTTACGAGGCTTCTTGTCAAGGTAATTATTTCAAAAGCTGATCATTGATCGCTTGTTTTGCTCAGACCTGCTAGCAGTAATCAGAGCTTAAACCCTCTGCTGTATAAAATTATTCCACACTTTATCTTCCTGCATTTAGCTAGATTGTAAAGGAAATGGTTCAGCTTAACAAAGGTTGTACTATTTTTCTAGACTTGTTATTCTTTTTGATACTGTTGTTCTCCCTTTCTCACCCTGATGGTGTTGATTCCTTGTTGGCTAGAGTACCACAAATCTTAGGTACTCTCTGGTATCATATCCAGGTGACCCATCACTTGTCATAATTCATTGGGTACCGCTCTCATCTCTGAGCTTCAAGGCTGTAGGTTCAAGCTCCACTCCAGGGACTTGAGCACAAAATCCAGGCAGACATTCCAGTGCAGTACTGCTCTGCTGTTGGAGGTGCCATATTTCAGGTGAGACATTAAATCAAAGCCCTATCTTGCTTTCTCAGGTGGACTTAAAAGATCCAATGGCACTAATAGGAAAGGAGAGCAGGGGAGTTATCCCTGGTGCCCTGGTCAATATTTATCCCTCAGTCAACATAAAAAAAACATTATCTGATCATTAATGCATTGCTGTGCACAAATTGGCTGCTGCATTTCTTACATTACAACAGTGACTGCACTTCAAAACTATTTCATTGGTTGCAAAATACTTTGAGACATCCTGATCTCATGAAAGATGATCTAATAAACACAAGTCTTTTTTTCCATGTGTGAAGCCACAGTGCAAATTGGAAAGTTACTTCACCTATAGGGATTGCTGTTCCCTGATGCACTTTCCTGACAAGTGGAACTCCCTCCAGCTCACAATTATAAAACTTTACTCCAAGAAGTTGAAGTTTGGGCTGCAAAATATGAGAAAAGGGCATTTGACCACTCAAAATTCATGATTCTGATCTCCATTTCTGTGTCTCTATCTCTATCTGGCTGGCATGTTTCTATCTTATGAATATGTGTCCGTCCTTGACTCTATCTGTCAGTCTGTTAGCTTGTCATTACCATTTATTACCTCTAGACATGACTATTGTAACTCAGTCCTGGATGGCCTCCCATGTTCTATCCCCTGTAAGTTTCAGGTCATCCAAAACTCTGCTACCAGTGTCCTCACTCACACCAAGTCCTGTTTCACCTATCACCCCTGTGCTCCCCGACCTACATTGGCTCCTGTTTAAGCAATGCCTCCATTATAAAACTCACGTGCTTGTTTTCAAGTCCCTTTGTGGACTCACCCCATCCCCATCTCTGTAAACTCCTCCAGCCCTACAATCCTTTGAGATATCGGCACTTCTCCACACAGCTCCGTAGCCCTCTGAGTTCTCTTTGCTCCTTCAATACTAGCCTCTTTCATCTCGAATTTTAAATGTGCCACCATTGCTGGCTATGCCTTCAGCTGCCAAAGCTTTAAGCTCTGGAATTCCCTCACTAAAGTTCTCTCCCTCTCTTTCGTCCTTTAAAGTGTTCCTTAAGACCTACCAGTTTGACCAAATTTGTGATCATCTGCCCTAAAAGCTCCTTTTGTGGCTCAATGTCAAACTTAGTTTGATAATGCTCCTGTGAAGCGGCTTGAGAAGTTATACTATGGTAAAGTTGCTTTATAAACACAAGTTGTTGTTGTCTGAGACACTGTTTCTGTCTCTGTCTCCATCTCAATCTAAAGTACCTTTATCCGAGGCCTCTCCCTCCACTTACACAAACCACATGAACCAAAAAGTGGATTGCTGAAAAAGAGACTTACACTCATTAGGATAGACTCAAGAATGCTAAATTTCAAAGGGTGCAGCAATTTATACAGCATGAGAAAAGAGTGCTGATTGGTTGGAAAGTCAACTTGATCAAGGCATTGCCATGGAGGCGCACCAGGGAACTATTGTCCCCCAGGCTTGTATTTAATTCAAAAAAGGCAATATGCCTGACAAAACTTTGCAAAAGAATTTAGCTGGAGAACAAAATTATTTCTATAAATTATGTGGAACTACTTTGTGCTATATTCATGAGTCTTGTTTCAATAAAAAAAAAGTTTATAACCATAATACTTTGTGCTGAAAGTACCTGGCTGGCCTTGTGCCCATTTGAAGGATTTTATAACCTGGACAAATACTCAAGGGTACCGATTGCAAATGCATACCGAGAGTTTTCACTCTAATCAGTTGGTGATGCCCTTGACTAACTTTATTCTATGGTCAGTGTGCTCTGTGGTTGCTATTTCATCTGCCATAATGGGCTGCTTTGACTATACTGACAGGTTTAAGACCTGAGCCTTGCTTTTGGGTGATGGGGCAGCCAGCAGACCACTAGGTATACTGTATGTGCCATGAAGCTCTCAGACCCAGAAAAACAGAGCTTCACTCACCAGCATCTGAATGCCAGTTAAATTGTAATGCTGGCAAAAAGTCAACAGAGCTGGCATTATAGAGGTTAAGAATAAACAATTTAAAATTACTGTTTAGAGTAAAGAAAGGTTACTTTTAAAATAAAAACAGAAAATAATGGAAATACCCAGCAAGTCTGGTGGCATCCATAGAGAGAGAAAGAGAGCTAATATTTTGGGTTGAAGACCTTTCATTATTTTCATCATTTGTTCTACACCAGTTACAGCCAAATTAGCCAGTGAAGTGCAGTCTGATGTTGTTTCCTCAAGATGGTCACACTGCTTAGAGTTCAGTATGGATGCCTTCACCCCAGAATTTGCCATGCACAGTTTCCACCAATGTGGACTGAACATCTCTTCACATCTGAAAAAAATCAGTTTTGCATAAGAAAGACAAGCTATTTTCTAATGGAAGAGAGGAAGGAGCTAGAGAAAAAAAGATGAGGGAGAGGAGGCAGGGGAGTCAAATGAAAAACAAAGACACATAAGGAAAAAAAGGGAAATAAACACGATTCAGTGTCACGCAAAGTAGTGAAAATCTCAAACTCTCTCCTCTTAGAATGTTGTTGAGGCCAGTTGAAACATTCAAGATTGTGATTGATAGATTTTTGCTAGATATGAAGATCAAGGAATGTGGACTCAAAGTGGGTAACTGGAGATACAATACAGAGCAGCCATAGTCACATTGAATGACAGAGCAGACCTGATAGGTTATCTTCCTATGTCAGAAGTAAAGTTCTGTTCACACTAAGTACACTGATGACGCAAAGCTAAATCCAAGGGCCAGCAGCATAGAAGAATTTAGTCAGTGAGGCATTGTTAATATAGGTCAGTGACCACTCGGGGTTTGCTTTGATTGTTACTGAATAACCAATGCTTGTTATGGGAGAGCACTTGTAGTGAAAACATAAGACATGGGCTTTTCAATCAACCCTGCAAAATAAATTTCTCTTCTACACCAGTGCATTCATTCCTAGCATGCCAGTGGACCTCCTTCGGTTTCTCCTTCCCTTGTACAATCCACTAACTTTGAAAATACCAGATTCGGTGTCACATAATCATTGCTTCTTGATTTATTTCATGTTCCCTCCTACTCTTTTTAAACCTGGGTTCAGTCTTCAACCATCGGTCTTGGTCCTTCAACTAGGCTCATCAGAAATAGATCCATGCTCACCTATAGGGAAAACAAGACAGAGTGCCTTGGAATTTCTCTGTGATTAGTAAGTTGCTTGGGGACTTTCTATGAACAGTTTGGCAAAGTATTTGATTACATGATGTATCCTTACTATTATGAATCATGGTCTTGTGGATGGTTCTGATCAATGCTTTAACCTCATAGCCACAAGCTCCTTGGAAAACTCCTGCAGTGCTTCAAGGTGAAAAGTCAGTTTCTCAGACTCTGTAATTGCATCAACAACACCTCAGGAAATAAAAGTCAGTCAGAACTCCTTGATCCAATTCTCTTCAGTCACTTTCTGAGGAAGAAATCAGCATTAATGAGTCCCAGGATACAGTCAGAGGGCATCTTACTGACATTGTTCAAAAGCAGTGGAACTCCTTAAAGGATCACATGGCAAAACTAGCAGTCAAAGCTGTGAGGAAGTCTCCAATTGTTGGGAAGGACGAGCAAGTTGTAAGTATAACTGACCATGATAAGGAAATCACCAAGCTGAAGCTGGAACTTGAACACAGTAAGGAAATCGTGAGGGGGGCAGCAGCAGCTTCTTGAGGAGGAAGAATGGTTTTATAAAAAGCAACAGCTGTTTGAGGAGCAGAAAATGAACTTTGAGACAGAGAGGCAGAAGTTCACGAAGGCGTGATCAAGGATTCTCCTTGATAAAGAAAACCCAACAAATTGGCAGTGACCATAGAAAACTGATGGCTCAGGGGATTAGATCCTGGCTGATCTGCACCTCAAACCTGCTTACCCACCTTTGTCCTATATCTCTTAATAGCTTTACTCAATAAAAATACACCAATCTCAGCCTCGAAGGCTTTTTTGACCCCTAGTGTCCACAGCCTTTTGGGGAAAAAGAATTCCAAATTTCCCTTACCATTTTTTGTGATTCTGATTTCACTCCTAACTGGCCTAGCTCTAGTTTTAATATTGTGCCTCTTGTTATTGACCCTGCCAGCCTTCTAGTACCTCACCCAAGTGGACCTTCTTCATATGTGAGGTTAGACAATGATTGTTGTGGGATGGGGTCGGTCAGTGGGAAAGGATGGAAAGCACATCACAGCTCAGCCAGATTTTGTTCAAACCTAATCTCTGTCCACACACACTTGCCAACAGAGATTACTGGATGCTGGCAAGTCAGTATCTTGCTAGGGTTGCCATCCCTCCAGGATTGCCTGGAGTCTCCAGGAATTGAAGATAAATCTCCAGGACACTGCTGTGTGCAATGATAGGGGAAAACCATCGGGACATTAAAAAATGTTCTTATTGTTCATCCAATTGGGTAATGAGTCTTTTTTGCTTGCCAACTGGCGTAGGACAGCGGTGTGTCACAAGGATGGATGTGTTGGCTGACTAATGGCTGGAGCATGGGGGCAATTGATGTGATCAAACCTCCAGGAATATATTTAATCACAATTGGCAACCTTATACTGTGCTTAGTGATATATTCATCTAAAGTCTCAGTGCTTTTTTTCCCTAAACTTATTTGAATATACCTTGCTTTAGAAATACAAACTTTAAGAGTGATAATTTTCCAAATGCATTCTGTGGAAAAATAGCAAAAAGATTATTCTTGAAAACCATGTTGGATGGTGAAGCTTTTGGCATTTGGGGAGGACTGGGTGAGGCTGATTGGTGATGCCCATTTGCAGCGTAATATCTCACTGTCTAGGGTACCAAGTCAGGACTTGTCACTTGTGCCTGGTGCTGGACTAGCTGCTGGTGTCCATGGAATCGTATCCCACTGCAACTCTTCACAAGGCCCTCAGGGGAAGAGAAGGACGAAAACTGGGACTGAGTTAGGAAAATGAACACGTTCCCAGTACAATCCCAGTCTGATTCCACACACCTATGTTGGTTGGTGCGTGTTTAATATAACTGAGAGAATGAGCGTGATAGAACAAGCAAAGCAGAGGATTAAGGTAGATGAAGCAGGCATGAAATTATATTCAGACTTCAGGTACTGCCGTTGCCTAGCATTACAATTACTCCTCAGACAACTTTCAAAGGGAGATAACAATTTCTCACCACGTTCACTTGCTGCTGTAGTGCTGATCATAAATCATTATGTCACATCTGACCAGTGAGGGGTATCTCAATGTGTCTGAAGATAATTTTTGCTTTATACAAGTGACCTGAGTAACCTCTGAAGAGGCCCCATCAGTTTATAACTCAACCTCTGCAACTGAGCTCAATCGTAATGTCCACAAGAACTTTTAGGAACAGGAAATTGCAGTTAGGCCCAATAAATAAGGTGTCTCTTCTTGATGGAGTGTAATCCAAGTATCTGCCATCTTGCCATCTTTCCAATTCATTTCCTTTGCAGGTTCAATTGCTTCTTGAATTTACTGACTACTTCAGTGTCCTGTCCTGCTAATTCTTTCTACAAACCGATATCAACCCTACAAAAAAAGAAAGAACTTGCATCTATTCAGCACCTTTCACAATCTCATGATGTCCCAAAGTGCTTTACAGCTAATTATGTACTTTTTAAAGTGTTGTTATTGTTGTAATTCAGGAAATGTGGCAGCCAATTTGCACACAGCAAGGCCCCACAAATATTAATGTGATAATGACCAGATAATCCGTTTTTGTTACGTTGGTTGAGGGATAAATATTGGCCAGGACACCGAGGTGAATGCTCCTGCTCTCCTTTGAGATAGTGCCACAGGAATTTTATAAGTCACCTGAGAGGCAGAAAGGGCTTGGGTTTTATCTCCATCTCTCTCTCTCCCCCTCTCTATCAATCTCACTTTCTCTCTCTCATGCTCGCTTTCTTGCGTCTCTCTGTAACTTTGGGTCTCTCTCTCTCTCTTTCACCCTCTGGCGTCCTTGCTCTCTCCCTGGGTGACACAATAATACCATGCTGTAGTACTTTGGGTAATGTATTACCCAATCCTTAAAGCCCTGTTGTAGATGTATATTCCAAAGGAATTTGATTGCCATGTCGGCTGTAATCATTGTTGTGGGACAAGTAATCACGGTTTAATGTTTCATCTCAGAAACTTTAGACACGTTTCAAGATAGTAGAAACCAACAGGCGATGGGGTTCTTTCATCCTTCACAGTGGGTCTCATTTGCTTTTCTCACCTTTACCTTGGAATGTGGCTTTGCATTTTTAAAGCAGTTTGTGCTGTCTCTTTTCAAATTACAGTGTCAGTTGAATTTTTTTTCTAAAATAATTTTTTTTAAAATTGAAGAGCTGTGATTTCATGACATAAAGTGGATGGCTTGTTTTTTTTTCTTCTCTCCCACCCCACCACCACCCCCCCCCAACCCCCCCGTCACGTACTGGAGATATTATTTCACTGATTGCCTGGAAAGTCTCCAGAGAATTCATTTCACCAATTTGAGAACCGCTGCTGTAGACAGTGCAGCCACAATGAGACAGTGGTGGAGGGAGTGAATATTTCAGTAGGAACCAAGTGCTGGGTGAAGTTACAAATAAAGATGATTATTAAAACAGGCACGATTGTCAGACTTAGATAAGATAGACCAAGAATAGCTGTTCCCGTTAGCTGATGGTACAAGGACTAAGGGACAAAGATTTAAAATTTTGGGGAAAAGATGCAGGGTTTTTTTTTATTCAGCAAGTGGTGATAACCTGGAACTCGAAGCCTATGAGGGTGCTGGAAGCGGAGATGATCATTATTTTCAAGTAGAAATTGGATGGGCACTCGAGGGACCTAAACCTGCAGAGCTATGGAGATTGAGTGTGGTAATGAGACTGACTGGATTGCTCTACAGAAAGCTGACATGGACTCGATAGGCCAAATGGCCTCCTTTGCTGTAATGACTATATGGCTCTGTGATAGTTCACTCAAAGAAAGAAAGGGCTATCAATTCATAATATGATTCATATGGTTAGCAAGCTAATCACAGAACGCAATCAGTTATGCCAATCTATGAGGAATGATCAGGGATGTTCAGCATTGAAGAGAGCTGCTAGAGGGCACCTTAAAATACTTGAGAAGAGTGAGAAATTAAACAGTGAACAATATTTTCAGATGTGCCAGGACATCAGGACAAGAGGACTCAGTTGTGAAAGACAAGATTAGGACAGCACAAGTTGCCAAGAAGTAGTCAAGGCCAAGACTGATTTAAGGAATTGTTAGATCTTATTAGTTTGGTATTCAGAAAAGATTAGATTAACTATGTCAAAGAACCTTTTCATCCCAATCCATCTTGCGAAGTTATCTTATCAGACTTTGTGCAGCATTGGATTTATGGAAAATATAAGCTCACATTTAAAATTTATCAAAAAATTTGTTACTTTCATTTCAAATTCATCCTTCTCAATGACTTCATAAAAAATCTAAAGACCCTGGCCACGCTTGAGGGCTCTGATGATGAGGAACATATCTTGGTTCGTGGACAATTTATTTTTAGAAATTTGTCATTGTCTGGATGATCTGTGCCATTGATACACATTCAGCTGTCATACATGAACAGCCATGTAAACCCTGAACTTTGTGGTCTCAAACTTCTTCCAGACAAAACTACAAAGGTGGCAAAAGAACCAAACGGGAGGTGAGGAGATTTTCTTTTTTAATGTAGTGAGTTGTTATGATCTGGAATGTACTGCCAGAAAGGGTTATGGATTCAGGTTCCATAGTAACATTCAAAAGAGAATTGGATAAATTTGGAGGAAAAATATGGGAAAGAGTGGTGCAGTGATACTAGTAGAATAGCTCTTTCAAAGAGCCGGTACAGGCATAATGGGCCAAGTGGAAATTTCTTTCTGTGCAGTGAAATTTTATAACTCCATGCTAATCTAAACAGAATAGAGTATAATAAATAATAACCAAAACAATGAAACAAATGATCAACTCCAACAGAATCTCCCTCCTCCTCTCTCTCCCATCTATCAGTCCCTCTATAGAACCGTCTAGGTCTTGTCTTACATAACCAACTTGCCCCTTGGGCTTCCCCAAAGTCATGAGGAGCCACAACTCCAAATTCCCACAACCCAGTCCCCCAGGAACATCACAAGTATTACACATGAGCTGCTGCCCGCCCACCACCAAACAAGTTCGTGCGATCCAATATAAACAGAATCACCTGGATACTCAATTTAGAAAAAAAAGAATTGCACTGCCTTGCACAACCTCAAGACATTCCAAAGCATTTTTCAACCAATGAAGCACTTTTGAATTGACGGTCTGTTAACATTGTTGTGGGTCTTAGCTGAGGATGTCCTTGGCTAGGATTGATAGAGATTGCTGGAGGCAATTGGCTGTTGGTAAACTTTACCTTTTAGTAAGCATTCTTCTAAGGCATAGCACGAGGCTTCACACAGAACCATTACTCAGTAGGCTCTGCTGTCATGTGATCTTACATCACTGATGATGTAGACAATCTATTTACATATTTAGCACTAACCCTTTACACCACATCTCCCCCCAAGTCTCTGACTCTTTTCAATACATTATTTACATTATCCTACATCTCCCCGCCGCAAAGTCTTTGGCTGCATCCCGAGTTCACAGAGGTAACTGTTGTGGTTTTACCAATCTCCCCAACCTTGTTCTCAGCTCTCTCAGAGGATTTATACAATTCAAGGTCTCCATGTTCTCTTTCAAACTCGGTAAAGTAGTTTGTGAATTCATCAGAGAATACCAGCAATGTGTCCACAATAGTTTGTTGTTTTCCTTGGACACACTCTGTTGTAGCGTCAAATCTCATCAATCTCGAATGGCATCTTTACTAATTCTTTAGCATTTAAAAACATAACCAACGGTTCATGGTCAGTCTCAATAGTAAACTTTAGGCCTAAGACATAGCAGGCAAACTTCGCATAAGCCCATGTAGCTACTAATGCTTCTTTCTCAATTACAGAATATCCTTGTTTCATTTCAGTCAATGATCAAGATGCATAGTATGCTGGTCTGCATTTACCATCTCTCTGAGTTTGAAAGAGTACTGCTCCTAGTCTAGTCAATGATGTATCTGCGGAAACTATCATAGGCAGTTCTGAATCATAGTGAGCCAATATTTCTGGTGAAATAAGCATCTCTTTCATCCTTTCAAATGGAATCTGTTGATTTTGTTCTCAACATCATGCTTGGTCTTGCCTAAGTGATTTTTTTCAGTGGTCCATTAACATATACCAGATTAGGCAAGAACTTTTCTATTTGATTCCCCATTCCCATGAAGTGCTAAAGCTCTGTGACACTGCAAGATGGTGGAAATTCCCTGATTGCCTTGGTGTTTTGAGGCCGATGCCCTGATAAATGAATAACGTGTTCCAGCAATTTAAAGGTTGGGTGCGAGAACTTGCAATTATTAGTAATGGTTAGTCCTGCTTCTTGCAAGCATTGCAACACTGCTGTCACCCTGCCATCATGCTCTGATGTAGTGGACCCGTGGATCAGGATGTCATCCACTTGAGAGATGGCCCCTTCTAATCCTTCTAAAATACTTGTCATCACCCTCTGAAAACCTCTGGTGCTGATGTAATACCAAATGATAGTCAATTGAAGCAATATCTCCAAAATGGTGTGATGAATGTAGTCAGTAGATTCTTTGTCCAAAGGTAGTTGCCAAAAGCCACTGTTTGTATCTAGTTTGGTAAAAATTGTGCTTTTTGCTAGCTTTGCTGAACTCTCATCCACAGATGTCATTGGATGGATCTCCCTTTCCACAGCTTTGTTTAACTGTGTGAAGTGAACACAGATTCGCAGTGATCCATTTAGTTTTGGAACCAAACCTGAACAGAGGTTTGTAGTTTTGCTGCAGGTGAATTACTCCCTGATGCAGCATTCAATTTCTTGCTTCACCTTCTGTAAAAATGGGTGCGGAACTTTCCTTGGGGCGAACAAACACACTGGTTTAGCACCTGGTCTCATTGTGATGTAATAAGCTGTTTTTAGCTTCCCAAGATCCCTAAATAAAGTTAGAAATTCTGTCTGATATTCTTCTGGTTTGTCTTGGTTTCGGAAATCGTTTACTTTATAGATGAGCTGTAGATCTGTGCAAACTCTTCAGTTTAATAGTGAACACTCTTGGCTTGGGATCACGTACAAAGTTTCTGTGATTTCTCTTCCTTTCCACTGAAGTGTAGTAGTCAACTGTCCCTTGACCTTCAGTTGAATGCCTCCTGGACTGTGGAATGGTATGGTCGACGGCTGGAGGAAGGCTTGCTTTAGCCACAGTTCTGTGTCTGTAAGAACGGAAACTCCTCCAGTGTCTAATCTGAAGATTGTTTTAGGTCCATTGACCATAACGTATGCACTCCAGGAGCAGAGTTTTACGTTGATTGGGCAGACGCACGCCCGACCCAATCGGGCATGAAATCACGCATGATGACGTCGAACGAGTGTCCTACCATCATTCCACGCTCGCACGATATTACGGTCGGCGGGTGCACACAAAAGTCAGAAGCGTGCCCGCCAACAGTTAAGAGCGCAACTGAGCCCATTAAGGGCTCAATTATCTGTCATTTTGCGTAGCCCGTCCAACCTTACGGTTGGCGGACGGGCGAATCGGCCAGATGGCCTTTGCGTTTTTCAACAAACCTCATCCACGGGTGGGATGAGATTTCCGCGATGAAATAAAATATAAATAAATTTCTGTGGACAGCACCTTCATGAGCTAAATTTTCAGACAACTGATTATGACGCATGGTCATGTTTTTTCAGCTTTTGAAACCTTTATTTTTTTTTGCTGTTTCAGGTCTTCAGCTCCCTGAGGCAGCTCTCTGCCTGCAGGGAGCTTTCTCTCAGCGCTGGTCCGTGCCCATGGTCAATGTCATTGCCCGCCTCCCGCTCCCGCCCCAGCAGTGCTGAGATTTTCAGTGCCTGTTTCTGGCCGACCAGCGTGAAATTGTGGTCGTGGGCCAATCGCGGGCCTGCTGATCATGCCCACCCGTCAACCAGAAAATTCAGGCCCAGTAGTTCCCATTAGACCCTGTAATTTCTCCCAAGAATGGCACTTCTTTGTCTTTCGCATCTTCAGTTTCTTGAATGCTACTTGCTTTGATTGGTTTCTCTTTAAGTTTCTGAGTTGGGAGCTTTTTGCAGTGGCACACAGCTTTAAAATATCCTCTGCTCTTACAGGAATGGCACTCTGCATTTTTGGCGGGACACTCTGTACCAAAGCAGCTTTTTCACCAAAGTGAGAACACTGACTAATGGCAGCTTCCACACCCTCTTCACTCTTTCCCTGTTTGCGAGTAGGTGCACTGCTACTTCTGTGTCCTACAAACTGCACCGTGTCAGTCGTTCTTCCCCACAGAATATTCCTGTCATCTCGATTAAATGCACGATTTTGCTTTCTCACTTCTTCCTGCTTTGTAAACTGTACAGCCTTTGATAGCATTAAATCCTCCCTCGACTAGAAAATCTGAACCTTACAACAACGTAACCCGAATTAATTCATATTTTAGGGCTCCATATTCGCAATTCCTAGCTAATCAATATAAATCATTAATGAATGAATCAGTGCTCTCTCCCTGTCTTCGGGTACATCTAATGAACTTCGCCCTGTCTATGATTGTGTTCCTTCTAAGGCTGAAATATGTCTCAAAAGCTCTTATATCATCTTCGTATGTCACTTTTTCTTCATTTATGCCCTGCCTGACCAATATGGCATCTGCACTACCACCTATGGCATAGAAAATGGTACTGGCCTGTTCCTTGCTATGTTTCTCTGCTAGTTCCAAAGTGGTTCTGTACTTTGTAAACCTAAGACACCAATTCTGCCACTTCTTGGCTTGATCCTGGCCTTCCACATGTTTGAAGCACTCTGGTAATGGTAAGATTTTCTCCATGGCCTTTCTTCACTCAAGCCTTTTTTTTTTGAGTTCTGTTGTGTTTTTCCAGTACTGTCCTTTCCTTAAAGTTATTTTTCTTGCTGCTTTTTCATTTTGGGGGCTTCTTCCCCCTCAGTCCTCAGTCTTGCTGGGATTTTTTACACAGTGCTTTTTCCGTTGTCTTCACTGCTGCCACCAATTGTTATCATTTTTGTGGGTCTTAGCTTAAGTTCTCCTTGGCAAGATTAATAGACACTGCTGGTGGAAAGGCCATTGGTAAACGTTACCTTTTATTAAACATCCTTCTAACTATACGGACAAAGCCGAGCTCGAGGCTTCACACAGAACCACCTCTCAGTTGGCTCTGTTGTCATGTGACCTTACATCACTGATGATGTAGACTGTCTATTTACATATTTAACAGTTAACCCTTTACACTACGAAAGGCACTGTAGAAAATTCAGCAGCCAATTTGTGCACAGCAAGCTCCCACAGACAGCAGTTTGATAATGACCAGGTAGTCTGTTTTAGTGACGTGAGTTGAACAATAAATAAGCAGGACTTCTGCTCTTCTTTGAAGTAGTGTCATGGGGTCTTTTATGCAATCCTGAAAGAGAGCAGATTGTGTCTTGGTTCGAGGCCTCCTCCCTCAGCACTGCCTTGGAATGCCAAGGTTTTGTGCTCAAGTCTCTGCACTGAAACATGAACGCATGACCTTCTAACTTGGGAGGCAAGATGCAACCCACTGAGTCATGGCTAAGACCTAAAAGAGAATTATACGGCCAGGTTGTTCAATTTTTACTGTGAGTACCTTTCAAGAATATCTTATTGCTTGCTGTGAGCATGGCATAAATGAAGAGTGACAGCAACACTGTCTGAGAATTAATATAACAACAGTGATACTGCAGCCCCATTGTTCCTGCTCATGCATGAAGGACTCGTGACTAACAGACACCACAGGCGTGAAGGACTCTGAAGGTCTTCCTTGTGAATGATGAACCAGTTGGAATCTGCTGCTATCTGTTTTGACAGTCTCTTCCTTTCCTATTTTTCTTCACTCTTCACCTGAGGGGATTGTCCCATGGTGAATATGTTACTACAGGCACAGGCTGCCTTCCTGCATCCTGGCCTAATTAAACATTTGCCATGTTTAATGTGAAGGTGGACGGGGCGATACTCAATTCCTCACTCAATTGGGATTGACAAACTTTAAGAATTGCCCTCGAATCACCAGGAATTGAAGATTAATCTCCAGGACGCTGCTGTACATGCAGGAGAAACACTCATAGTGGCATCAAAAAAACCTTTTTGAATGCTTTTGCACATGGATCCCTGAGTCTATTTGGACCTTTATCACTAAGTCTATTACTCATTCCAGCTTTATACTTCCAGATTTTTAAAAACTGAGATCAAAATTTCAGACTACCCTGACACGTTTTGAATTAGGATTATTATCTCTGGATTACTAGTCCAGTAACATAAGGCCTCGATTCAATACAGTAATTTCTTTGAAAGATCTTTTTTAGGAACACAGAGGCAGCATGGGGAAAAGGACATGGTTTGAACAGCTTAGTGTGTGCATGTGATTATAATTTGATCTAAATTCACTCATTAATGGTGTTACATCAAAGCCTAATAAATATTTGTAAAAGATTAATGGTTGTGTCACTTTGTAAAATCGAACTGCGGCCCTTTGATGTAGCCAGTAGGCTGTGCAAACTGCAGCATAATTTTATTTTCTGTCTGTGCCAGGCTATCTGTAGAGTTGGCATCATTTGTCAACTCTGTGTATGCAAATATTAGAGTACTAATGGCACTGTTTCCGTATAAACCCTTAACATGCTCTTCATAATCTTTAAACTCCCTGCCTCTGAATGCTCAGCCATTCAGTATATTCAAGACTGAGATTGGGCACTAAAGGAACCAAGGGATATGTGGATAGGGCAGGAAAGTGGAGTTGATGTAGATCCGCCATGATCTTATTGAATGGCAGAGCAGGTTCAATGGGTCATATGGCCTACTCCTAATCTTATTTCTTATAGTCGCATGACATTCTTCTTTATTTCAGAGGTTTGAACATTAAACCTGGACTGGCATTTCAGTGCAGTACTGAAGGAGTGCAACAATTTCAGAGGTGCCATTATTCAGATGAGATGTTAAACCAAAGCCCTATCCGCCCTCTAAATTGAATGAAAAAGATCCCATGGCACTATTTCATTGGAGAGCAGGGGAGATATACCTGGTGTCCTGGGCCAATATCTATCCCTCAACCCCTCACCAAAAACAGCTTAACTGGTTATCTCATTGCTGTTTGGTGTCAATTACTCATTTTTTATTTACTAATCAGAAATACATTTAGCCACATCTGGATTCCTAATTAACCATGTGATCAATAGTTTGGACAGCACAGAAATGGCACAGAGAGGAATTGAGTGTAGTAATTTAAATCTTCATGCACAGATCAAAACTTCCACCCAAAAGTCTTTCAGTTTCAGAAATTCTATTGATGTTCATTTGATCTTCTTCACTCTCTGTGGTTTATGACCACAGCTATACTTCAACAGAGGTGGGCAGGGCAAGGGACTGGGATTACAGTTTAATCTCCAATGTGCGCTTTGCCACCGATAGAAATTCTGGAAGATAAATTTACTAACTAAGATTGGACAAGTCAAGGAAAAAAGTTAGAGAGAGTTTTGGGTCCAATTTTAACACAGCCACCTTTTGTTAAACTAATGGGATTGGGTGTGATGCTGGATTTTCGTACTACCCGACCTTACTCTCCATTGAAGTCAGTGGAAATCAAATTATGCTGGTGTGTAAAACCTGTGTCCCAGTCAATCCCACGGGATTCAAAGCCAGTTGGGTTACAATCATTCACTTTGTGTCCAGTTTATATATTTTTTAAAATTGTCACACAAGAAAATAGAAGTGTCGAGTCCAGACGTAGGCAGGTACCAGTGCTCTCCAGAACAGGTACAGATTAGGAATACTGATGTCCCTTGACTCTCTCCCTGGCTCGGTGAGGAAATCAGAATAATGATAGGCTTTGTTGTTCTATTCCTGTCACATCAGAGATTCAGTCTGCACAGCGCTGGAGCTGCTCTCTGACTGGAATCTTCTGGGATTCAAAGCCATATTCAAGGTGTGGTGAGATGTCTTTTGAGCAGTGAAATAAGAATGGGTTGTTCTCAGTGCCCAAAAATTAGCAGTTCCTGTCATTAGCTTGTACGTTAACCCTAACTTGCCCTGGCAATCTAAATGTACTTAATTTTAACTTTTGTTTCAAAAAAATGCAAACCAACAAAACAGTAGTGTTCAATTCTAGATGAACAGAAATGAAGAATAGAGAAGTTATATTAAACTTGTTTAGAACCTTGGTTAAACCACAAATGGGGCAATATTTAGTGGAGGTGACGGGGGTCTCACCAGCAGCTGGAAAGCCAGCGTGAGACCTGCACCACCTCCTTTCGGGAAGGCCTGCCATATTAAGTGCCTCTGTAACTGAGCAGCGGGCAAGTCTTCCCTTGAGATCAAGGACAACAGGGGTGGAAATCCCACAAACCCCTGAGAGTGGCTGTCGTTGCATTTTGGTTTTATCTTATTTGCATATGATTACAACCTTAAAGTCACTCCAGGGCATCTATTATTATAGATAATAATCTATAATACTCACTCACCTGATGCCCAGGATCGCCGAGGCACCCAGGCCACAATAGAGTGTTGGCAGGATGGTGGGTGGGGAGGAGAGGGGAGGTTACGGTTGGAAAGGTTCAGCAGCAAGGGCAGGGTGGGGGGGGGTGTTCTCAGCAGGCACCCACTTCTTGACACGAGATCCCTCGAACAGGCACTGAGTGCCTTTGAATGAGCCCCCCCCGCCCCTAGAAGCCTGCACTCAAACTCAGCAGGGTTTGTTTTTCGGTCCCTCTGCATGGCAACTCCCCACCAGCCGCTGGGTGAATATCAGCAGTGTAGGATGAGGCCCTGAAAAGGGCATTGAGGTGGGCAGGGTGCCCATGAGCCTTCCCTCTTCCCTCCACAGACTTAATCGGGACAGAGGTGGGAAGGTAGCAGGGCCCCCGCCCACCACTTCCCCGGCCAATTAAATGCCCCCCCCCCCCCACCCCCCGCCACTAAACTCACCTTGGTGGGGAAGCGTTAAATTCCACCTATGGGGTGTTATTCACAATTCTAGTCTCCATGTTATAAAATAATATAGAAACACCGAAGAAGCTCCAATACATATCAGGACATATTGAACAGGCAGGGGCTTTTTTCTCCAGAAAGGGGAAGGTGGAATGATGAACTCATCGAGGTCTTTAAAAATTATGAAAAAATTCAATAGGATAAATGTAAAGAAAATGGTTTCACTTGTAAGGCAGACTAGAACCAGAAGCCACAAAAATAAAATCCAATAAATCCAGTGGGAAACGCAGAGACGTTTCTTTGCCCAGACAGTGGTCAAAATGTGGAACTTGCTACCACATGGAGTAGTTCAGGCAAGTAGCATAAATACATTTAGGGGAAGGTTAGATAAACACATGAGGTAAAAAGGAATAGAACGATGTGCTTAGGAATATGATGAAGTAGGGTGGGAGGAGATTTGTGCGGAGCATTAACACTGGTGCAGACCTATTGGGCTGAATGGCCTGTTCCTGTGATTCATGCACAATTCCTCGTACAGTTGAACAGCTTACCAATTCTCAGGATCTAGGCTGATGCATGAAGGAGTGGTTGATGGGTAAAGCACCTGAGTTCCCCAAATGATTCATCACTCCTTAGAAAGATCTTCAGAACTCTTTCATTCTCACGCTGCTGGCCTGCTGGCTAGTCACGAGTTCATCATGCTTCAATGAGGACAATAGAACTGTGGTATCACTTGTTGTATTAGTCCTCAGTCAGTGCCGCTGTCACTCATCTGCCAGCATTTCAAGAACTCTCACATTGTAAAAGTTCACCTTCCCCACTCATATAACTCTCTATAAGGTGTCAGCTGTGACTCAACGGGCAGTGCTCTCGCCTCTGAATCAGAGGGTCAAGGGTTAAAGCCCCACTCCAGAGACTTGCGCACAGAACCTAAGTTGACAATCCCAGCACAGTACTGAGGGAATGTTAGAGGTGGAGGGTTTCAGGTGAGATGTTAAATGGAGACCCTGTCTGCCGTCTCAGGTAGATGTAAAAGATCCCATGATACAATGAGGAGAGCAAGGACCAATATTTATCCCTCAACTAATGTCACTAAACAGATTATCATGTTGATTACCACATTACTGTTTGTGGGAGCTTGCTGTGTGAAAATTGGCTGCTGCGTTTCATACATCAGCAGTGACTACACTTCGAAAGTACTTAATTGTCTGAAGAGTGCTTTGGAACATCCTGGGGCTGTGAAAGGTGCTATGTAAATGGAAGTTCTTTCTTTCAAATTTTAAGGGATTTATTCTTGATTGAATTCTATTGACTGGGGAAGGCAGGCTGCACTGCATTTCTGGATAATCAGCACTGCATGACACAGCGATTGCTACAGTTTTTCTGTAGCCTTTCGAGAGCACAACGAATGACTGGCAGCTGGTGTTCATTTGTCGATGTGGCTGAGTCACAGCTCTTTTATACTAATTACGTGCTGTGTAAAGAGTCAGTTTGGAGACACATTAAAAATTATGGGGTGAACTTCCTTGCAGTTTTTTGTCACACTGGTGATGCTGGAAGAACGCAGGGATGATTTTGAGCAATGAGAATGATTTTCCCCACCTGTGCACCTTTAAATCACTTCCCCTGACTTTTGGCCCTTCCTACAATATGTCCACCAAAACCTCAGTGGGCTCATACAGTTTTTACTCGTGTTGTACCAGCAAGCTTCCTGGATTGGCCCTCCTTTTACAATCCGGGTAAGTTGCTGCCAAATATATTGAAGCATGACAACTGCCATGCTCAAAACAGAAGTATTTTTGAAAATGCTTTTTTAGCCCATCTTATTTTCATTAGCTCTCCTTTTCAGACTACAACCTATGCTTCATTTTCATGGCCTGTTGCTTGGTCAGACCACCCCTCCCCTCCCCTCTCCTCCACTCCCACAGTCAGGGGTTGCCAGCCCTGGTTGAACATATTTCTGGAAGTGTCATCGCATCACATCCTGCCTCCAGCTTCCCCCACCCCCCATCCCCTTCACCATGGGTCACTCAACATGTCCATCATCACAAAGTCCCACTTTCCCACAGCAATCAGGCTCTTTGTTTCCCTGTTGGATGATTTTTGGCTGTCAGTCAAATAGCCTTTTTTCTCTCCATCTCCAACATTTTTATAGCTAATAACAGAAGTGTACAAACACACACACAATTTTGTTTAATGCCCGGATGATTTTTTTGAAGAGTTTTGCTTCCATCAGTATTCTGAAGATCAATCTTTAATTTCTGGACAATCCTGGAGGGTTCGCAACCCTACCTCAGTCAAAGCAACTCAGGAACAGATATGGGTTTTTGCATGGGAATGCCATGCTATTTTTATGGAAGAGGAGGAACAGCAACACAGAATGAAAGGAGAGTCAAATATTGCCCTCAACCCACAGCCAAAAAATAGGCATGCCTATTTGCAGGTCCCCTGAGGATCTATCTAAAGGAGCTCTGCATCTGAAGAGATGCAATAGGACACATCTGTGACCTGATTTTTTTTATTCGTTCATGGGATGCAGACATTACTAGCTAGATCAGCATTTATTGCTCATCCCTAATTGCTCTTGTTCAGAGGGCATTTTAAGTGTCACCCACATTGCTGTGTACCTGGAGTCACATGGACCAAGTAAGAACAGCAGATTTCCTTCCCTTAAGGGCATTAGTGATTCAGATGGGATTTTTAAGAACAAAGAAAAGTACAGCACAAGAACAGGCCCTTTGGCCCTCCAAGCCTGCGCCGATCATATTGCCTCTCAACTAAAACATTTTGCAATTCCGGGGTCCATATCCCTCTATTCCCATCCTATTCATGTATTTGTCAAGCTGCCTCTTAAACACCACTATCGTACCTGCTTCCACCACCTCCTCTGGCAGCGAATTCCAGACACTCACTACCCTCTGCATAAAAAACTTGCCCCACACATCTTCTCTACAGTTTTCTCCTCTGACTTTAAATCTATGTCCCCTAGTAATTGACTCTTCCACCCTGGGAAAAAGCTTCTGACTATCTACTCTGTCCATGCCACTCATAATTTTGTAAACTTCTATCAAGTCGCCCCTCAATCTCCGTCGCTCTAGCGAGAACAATCCGAGTTTCTCCAACCTCTCCTCATAGCTAATAACCTCCAGACCAGGCAGCATCCTGATAAACCACCTCTGCACCCTCTCCAACACCTCCATATCATTCTGGTAATGTGGCGACCAGAATTGCACGCAATATTCCAAGTGTGGCCTAACCAAGGTTCTAAATCTTATGACAATCGACAATGGCTTCATGGTCATCATCAGACTTTTAATTCCAGATATTTTTTCTCTCTCTCTCTCTCTCTCTCTCTCTCTCTCTATCCAATGAAGGCCATTCCACAAAATGATCTGGTTCCTGTTGTGCAGAATTTGCCCAGTGTATTCTATGGGCTGGATTCAATGCCATTGAAAGAATTCATCTCCATTCTTGGGGAGGGGAAATTGCCTCCATCACTGTGACAGAAACTTAGTTCCAATGTACTGGGAATGATTTTCAACTATTATTCACTTATTAATTAGAGAATGATCCAGAAATGAGATGAAGCGAGTTATTTTTTAACCCTGTGAGTTTTTTTGATTTTGAATCCACAGCCTGAAAGGATAGTGGGAGCAGACTCAATAGTGAATTTGAAAAGCAGATGGATAAATACTTGAAGGCGAAACATCTCAGACCCATGGGGAAACAGTGAGGGACTGGGACTAATTGTATATCTCTTTCAAAGAACCGTCAAAGACACGATACGCAGAAAGGCTGCTTTCTGAGCTGTAACAGCCTATGATTCTATTCTGTCTGCAGTTAAAATGGAAAGTCTCTTTACTCATAAGACCTCTAGCTAAGAAAGGGATCCATCTGTCTGCAGCAGAGTAGGGCAGATTGTTTGATCTGGTAATTAGTCAGGTAAAGGGAACAAATGGTGGGGGGTGCGGGGGGGGGGGGGGTGGTCAGATGGAACATTATCACAAACATTTAGCATTTCCTGGGTATGTGAACCTAGGCTGAGATATGAATCATTGTGTTAAAACATCCATGTTCAATATGCTTCATTGAGCCTTTGAACAAAAGCTTTGTGTCTGGAGGCCTGTGAGTCTGCGATAAATCCCGGAGTGCTTGACCAGTCCACAGGCTTCAATCAGTTAGTTCTGTGTTGCTGCAGTGAACTTCATGATACCCAGCATCTCTCTTTACTGCCATCCAAATCTCTGTCAAAAGGACTCTAGGAATTATGAAAAGCCTTTTTATATTGAAATAAATTGGCATTAGTAGTTTTAGCCTGAATTATATGGGCTGTCCATCTGCGGTGTTTTGCCACTTATTAGAGAGATAAGTGATGGATTTCCTTTGGAACAGTGATGAAAATAGCAATATAGTACTTCCCATCAGTGTCTGGGTTGATAATATTTTTGTTGGGAGTCTTGTAATGGGTGGCAGAGCTGCTTCCAGGGAACAGGTGGGAACTTTATTGGCCCATGAAAACTGGGGTCCTGGCCTCTAGCTAAGGTAGAGAATAGGTGAGATTGTTCAGTTTGTTAATTAGTCAGGTAAAGGGAACAAATGGAGCATCAGATGTTACATTTTCACGAATGCTTAGTGGATCTCAGATGTGTGAGGCCAAGCAACACACACTCCACCCTTTGGAGATTGACTTGGCCTAGCGGTTCCTTAAAGGGACAGCTACAGACCCTTGCAAAGGATCTTTGTAAATGATTTTTGTGGGGTCAAGAGGAGCATGAATTCTTCTGGCACCACCGTAGCCGACCCTCCACTCTCCTCCCTCAAGATTGGCTTCACTGCTCCAACGGGACTAGCCGAGTAGAACCACTCAATTTTTGGCCCCTGGAATCAGTGAGCCACCTGAACTTCATCCTGAATCCTTGCCCCGAATCCTCATTGAGGATTTTAAATCTCCAACAATAATAACTTGCATTTATATCAAGCCTTAAATATTGTGAGATGTCCCAAGATGCTCCACAGGAACATTATCAAACAAAATTTGCAACTAAGCCAAAAAAGGAGATATCAGAATAATTGACCAAAAGCTTGGTCAAAGAGAGAAGTTTTAAAGAGTGTATTTAAAGGAGGAGAGGAGGGCAGAGAGGTTTAGGGAGGGAATTCCAGAGCTTAGGGCCAAGTCAGCTGAAGGCACAGCCACATCAATTGTGACGCATTTAAAATCCTGGATGAAAGAGGCCAGAATTGGAGGAGCACAGAGAACTCAGAGGGTTACAGAGCAATGGGAGGTTACAGAAATGGAGAGGGGTGAGGCCACGGGTTTAACTTTACATTTAAATAAAGGAGCCTTATATGAATGAGCATTGGTTTTGCCTCCCTTTTTCAGGTATGATTATCAGGAACTGCTGCACAACTCCACCTTCTGCCTTGTTCCAAGGGGGAGAAGACTGGGCTCTTTCCGATTTCTGGAATCTCTTCAGGTAACACAATGTCCAACATGTGCAAGGTTGAACTATGTGTAAATGTGAAATAAAAACAGAAAATGCTGGATATGTACAGCAAGTCTATCAACATTGAAAGAAAAGAAAGGTTAGCATTTTGGGGTACAGATGCTACTTGGAATATTAACCTGTTTATCTTGGTGCTTAACTCCTCAGTCTTTTATCTTTAATCCCCTTCAGTTTAATTTCTGCCCACAAGGCTGAGGCCATCTTGGTCAACTCCGCCAACATCCAAGCAACCCCCTACACTAGCCTTCCTTATCTTTCTGTCATGTTTGACATAGTCAACCACTCCACTCTCCCCCATTTTTCTCTCTCCAAGGCCTATTTTAATGCTATTGCCCTCACCAAGTTCCATTAGAAACTTTGCCATTTTAGTCTGCACATTGTCCACTTGTCATAGTGGGTTTTGAACTTGTGTTCTTTACATTTTTGACCCTGGTTTCTTGGTTGATAGTTCAGTCACATAACCACTACTCTACTGAATCCACTCCTACTTCCCTTTAATCATCTTCTCTTTTATATTTACCACAACTCCTTTCTTGCTTGTGAAGCAACATAGGAATAGCGCTAAGCCATTCAGCCCCTCAGGCCTGTTCTGCCATACATAGATCTCAGGGAATTTGTGAACCATAGTCTAGATTCAGGAATCCTTTGAAAGTTATAGTCAAAAAATCTTACACAAGCCCCACCATGCCAACTCATGGTTGTTCCATGCCCATTCACCCAATATACATAACGTACAGGACCAATGAACTCTTTGGTAACAATGGCATGTATGGAACTGTTAAAAGATTATCCATTCTCAAATCTTCTTTTGAAAAAGTACTGCTGCCCCAACAAAAGTTTCAGTCACACAGACCATTAATGTATCAATTACAGAGGCTTCATACACCTCACACCTCTTAATTTTGTGCAAAAAAAATTGAGACATTGACAAAAGAGATCACAGAAAAAATAATTTATTATAACCACATACAGATGGCAAACAAGCAAAGCCAACAGTTCTCTCCAGGTGTCAAAATGAACTCCCAGTCAGATAACCCTTTTATGAGTCTGGACTCTAAGCCAAACCTCTCTATGCATGCTTGGTTGAGAGTCCAGACTCATAAAAGAATTGTGGTGGCTCAAATATTAAACAATAATTGCACAGGTTTCCTGTGCCTCCAGAAACCCAGCCTACCAGGGGATCCCTTGTTCACAGGCATTCCATGCCCGATCAAGGGACCTGGCATTGGGAAGTGGGGGAGCCCACTGAAAGACAATCTGCCTCCCACCAACACCGCCCCCCCCCCCCGCCCCCCCACTCCTCACAGTCCTGGCATCCGACACCCTCCAACCACCAACTCCGCCCTTCCTTGCCAGTGACCTCTTCCCTGTGACCCCCAACCCAGACCACTTACCTCTCTCCAGGAGCCAACCAACCAGCACCCTCTTCTCATACAGTATAAATTGTTGTTCCCTTTGAAATTTGCTATTCTTGCAAATCTGTGCTGATGAGTGTCAGACAAAAGTTTCAATAGTATGTCTTTTTTTTCACCAATACTCAAGTTCTGTACGACCAAGTGACTATTTATTAATTTAGAAAATCATAGTACAATCAGAAAAAGTCAACATGATTTTACAGAAGGAAAAACGTGTTTGATAAACTTATTAGATTTTTTGTTGAGGATATAACTGGTAAGGTATATAAAAGGTAACCAATACATGTCATATACTTAGATTTACAAAAGGCATTTGATAAGATGCCACACAAAAGGTCAATACGCATGGATGTTTTGATATTGTTTTAGCAAGGATAGAAGATTGGTTAATGGACAGGAAGCAAGGAGTAGGGATAAACAGGACATTTTTAAAATGGTGGACTATAACAAATGGCGCGTTGCAAGGATTGGTGCTGGGGCCTCCGATATTTACAATCTATATTGATGACTTAATCGACGAGACCGAGAATACAACATCTAAGTTTGCTGACAATCCAAAGCTAGGTGGGAGGAAGACATCAAGAGGCTGCAAAGAGATATAGACAGGTTAAGTGAGTGGGCAACAAAGTGGCAGATGAAGTATAATGTGGGGAAGTGTGAGGTTATTCACTTTGGTAGTAAGAAGAGAAAAACAGAATATGTTTTAAAATATGTTTTAAAGCTTTGTAAATATTTTTATTTAGAGGGACTTGGGTGTACTTGTACAAGGAACACAGAAATTTTGCATGCAGGCACAGCAAGTATTTAAAGAGGAGAATGAGATGTCAGCCTTTTATTGCAAGGGGATTGGAGTAAAAGAATAAAGAAGTCTTGCTAAAGTTGTACAGTGCTTTGGTGAGACGACACCAGGAGTACTATGTGCAGTTTTGGCCTCCATATTTAAGAAATTATTTACTTGCATTGGTGGCAGTACAGCAAAGGTTCACTGGATTGGTTCCTGAATGAGAAGGTTGTCCTATGATGAGAGGCTGATTAAATTGAGTCTGTACTCCCTGGAATTTAGAAGAATGAGATGTGATTTCATTGAAACATACAAGGTTCTGAAAGGGCTCAGCAGGGTGAACACTGAGAAGCTGTTTCCCCTTGCTGTGGAATCTAGAACACTGGGGCAGTCTCAGGTTAAGGGTCTGATCATTTAAGTCATTTAGGACTGAGATGAGGGGAACTTCCTTCACTCAAAGGATTGTGATTCTTTGGAATTCTCTACCCCGAGAGAGTTGTGGATGCTCCAACATTGAACATATTTAAGGCTGAGTTAGACAGAGTTTTAGTCTCTCAGGGAATCTAGGGATATGGAGAGAGGGTGGGAAAGTGGATTTGGTGCCAAAGATTAACCATGATCAAAGAGAAGGGTGGAGCTGGCTCATATGGACCATATGGTCTACTCCTGCTCTTATTTCTTATGTTCTAATGTTTCTTGCTTTGAAATGAAGAAAAGAAGTGAAGAAAAAAAGGCAAACTCGTGGAAGTTCTTCTTGGGCACATTGCTAAGCAACCCTACATTTAATGCAAAGGGTTATACTGTCTTTTTTTGCTTCAGTGCCTTTTTTCCACGATTGCTATGACAGCCAAAGTGATACACATCACATTATTTTGAAACTTGTCAGTTGTCAAACATTTTACAGAGCTTTATTTATTTATTCTTTCACAGGATGTGGGCGACACTGGCTACTCCCCAGCATTCTTTGCCCATATCTAATTGCCCTTGAGAAGGTGGTGGTGAGCCGCCTTCTTGAACCGTTGCAGTCCATGTGGTGTAGGTACACCCACAGTGCTGTTAGGGAGGGAGTTCCAGGATTTTTACCCAGCAACAGTGCAGAAACAACGATATCATTCACAGTCAGGATCATGTGTTACTTGTAGGGGAACTTGCAGGCGGTGGTGTTCCCATGCATCCACTGCCCTTGTCCTTTAGGTGGTAAAGGTCCAGAGTTTGGAAGGTGTTGTTGAAGGAGGCTTGTTGAGTTGCTTCAGTATAACTTGTAGATGGTATACACTGTTGCCACTGTGCATCAGTGGTGGTGGATATTGATGGTGGTGGATGGGGTGCCAATCAAATGGGCTGCTTTGCTCTGGATGGTGTCAAGCTTCTTGACTCTTGTTGGGGCCCTGCACTCAGTCAGACAAGTGGAGAGTATTTCATCACACTCCTGACTTGTGCCACACAGATGGTGGCCAGGTTTTGGGAGTCAGAAGGTCAGTTACGTGGTGCTGAATTCCCAGCCTCTGACCTGCTCTTCTAGCCACAGTATTTATATTGCCTGTCCAGTTCAGTTTCTGTTCAATGGTGACCCCCAGGATGTTGGTAGTGGGGAATTCAACAATGGTAATACCAGTGAATGTCATGGGGAGATAGTTGGATTCTGTTTGGTTAGAAATGGTCATTGCCAGGCACTTGTGTGGCACAAATGTTACTTACCATTTATCAGCCCAAGCCTGAATGCTGCCCAGGTCTTGCTGTATAGGGACACAGGCTGCTTTGGTATCTGAGGAGTTGCAAATGGTGCTGCGCATTGTGCAAACATCAGCAAACATTCCCAGTTCTGACCTTATGATGGAGGGACGGTCATTGATAAAGCAGCTGAAGATGGTTGGGCCTCAGACACTACTCTAAGGTACTCCTGCAATGATGTCCTGGGACTGAGATGATTGACCTCCACCAACCACAACCACCTTTCTTTGTGCTAGGTATGACCAAACACTGAGAGCTTTCCCCCTTATTCCCATTGACTCCAATTTTGCTAAGGCTCCTTGAAGCTATCCTCAGTCAAATGCAGCCTTGATGTCAAGGGCAGTCACTCTCACCTCACCTCTTCAGGTCAGCACTTTTATCCCTGTTTAGACCAAGGCTGTAATGAGGTCAGGAGCTGAGTGGCCCTAGCAGAACCCAAACTGAGCTTCAGTGAGCATGTTATTTCTGAGTAAATGTCCCTTGATGGCACTGTTGATGATCCCTTCCATTACTTTACTGATGATTGAGAGTAGACTGGTAGGGCGGTAATCGGCAAAGTTGGATTTGTCCTGATTTTTGTGTGCAGGACATACCTGGGCAATTTTCCACATAGCTGGGTAAGTGCCAGTGTTGTGGCTGTACTAAAACAGCTTGGCTAGGGGTGTGGCTAGTTCTGGTTCTACAAGTCTTCAGCACTATTGCCAGAATGTTGTCAGGGCCCTTAGATCTTGCAGTAACCAGTGCATTTAGCCATTTCTTGATGGAGCGAATTGAATAGGTTGAAGACTGACATCTGTAATGCTGGAGACTCAGGAGGAGGCTAAGATGGATCATCCACTCGGCACCTGTGGCTGAAGTTGGTTGCAACTGCTTTAGCCTTATTTTTTGCACTGATGTGCTGGGCTCCCCCATCATTGAGGAAGGGGCTATTTATGGAGCCTCCTCCTCCTATTAGTTGTTTAATTGTCCACCACCATTCGCAACTGAATGTGGCAGGATTACAGAGCTTAGACCTGATCCATTGGTTGTGGGATCGCTTAGCTCTATCTGTCACTTGCTGCTTATGCTGTCTATGCAAGCAATCTGTGTTATAATTTCACCAGGTTGACACCTCATTTTTAGGAATGCCTGGTTATGCTCCTGACATACCCTCCTGTACTCTTCATTGAACCAGGGTTGATCCCTAAGCTTGATGGTAATGGTAGAGTGGGGGATTTGCCAGGCCATGAGTTACAAATTGTGGTTGTATACAATTCTGCTGCTGCTGATGGCCCTCAGCGCCTCATGGATACCTACTTTTGAGTTGCTAGATTCTTTCAAAATCCATTCCGTTAAGCATGGTGGTGACTACCAGATAACATGATGGAGGTATCCTTGATGTGAAGGCTGGACTTTATCTCAACAAGGACTGTGCAGTGGTCCCTCCTACTAACATTGTCATAGACAGAGCATCTGCAACAAGTAGATTGGCGAGGACAAGGTCAAGTAGGTTTTTCCCTCTTGTTGGTTCCCTCAGCACCTGCTACACACCCAGTCAACAGCTATGTCCTTTTGGACTCGGCCAGCTCGGTCAGTAGTGGTGCTACTGAGCCGCTCTTGGTGATGGACCTTAAAGTCCCCCACCCAGGAATAAACCAGCTCTTCGAGATTGGTGGAGGGATGCTGCGGGAGAAGGAAAAGTGAAGGGGATGGGGTCAGGAAGAAAAAGGACACCTCACACTGCTGGTTAAAAAGATCTTTTAAAAAAATCACAATAAAATTTAAACATATGGCAGTATTCCATTATACAAACAGTGCCATAACAGCTGCACTGAAGAGACCTTAAAGTCCCCCACCCAGAGCACATTCTGTGCCCTTGCCACTCTCAGTGCCTCTTTGAAGTGGTGTTCGACATGGAGGAGCACTGATTCATTAGCTGACAATTGCCGTGTCTAGGATGTTACCTGTAAGATATGATTCCATGAGCATGACTATGTCAGACTGTTGCTTGATGTTAGCAAGGAGGACTTTGCAGGGTCAACAGGGCTGGGTGTGCCATTGTTGTTTCTGGTGCCTAGGCAGAAGCCAGGCAGTCCATCCATTTTCATTCCTTTTAGGCTTCGTAGTAGTTAATGCTAGGCCATTTAAGAGTCACATGTAGGCCAGATCAGGACAGCAGACTTATTTCCCTAAAGGGCATTAGTAAACCAGATGTGTTCTTACGACAATGGTTTCATGGTCACTATTACTGAGACTATCTTTTGATTGAATTTAAATTCCACCATCTGATGTGGTGGGATTTGAACCTGGGTCCCCAGAGCATTAGCCTGGGCCTCTGGGTTGCTAGTCCAGTGACATTGCCACCACCTCGTCAGCAAGGAAATGGAAATTGTCACTGACTGGATTATTTTTTCACATTGGTGAAAACAATTGAGTTAGTAAGATTGAATAGAAGAAAGGGACATCAATATTCCCAGCAAATAAACTACTTAAAGATGAACAGTGAATTCTGGCCCTGTGTCCTGGCCAACGTTTGTCCCTCAACCAACAACGTCAAAAAATCAAATTAATTAGTCACTTGCCTCATTGTGGTTATGGGATTTTGTGAAACACAAAACAGTCCCTGTCTTTAGTCACCTGACAACAGTGACTGGAGAGTGCATTTTATTGTATGCTAAGCACTATGAGATGTTTCTGAGGGACATGATAAGGCATTGTAAAAATGCAGATCTTTTTTGACTCATTCGTTCCAAAGGCATCAAAAGCTGTGAAACATCTCCCCTCCCTTATTCTTCCCTACCTCCTATATTCTATAACCTTTTAAACCTCAAGCTTGCCCTTGAGTAGCTACCAGGACTTCTTGATTTACCTCAGCTTCTCTCTTTACTCTTCTCCACCTTGGTGGTGTCCCACACTCAGCACATTGACCCTTATATTAAGTTCCTCAGCAAATAACTATATTGTTTTGGACTTTCTTGCTTCAGTGGGCACGCAGTATTATGCTCGTGACAAAGCTGGAAGTAAACCATTTGCCATAGGTTGGCAGGTGTCTGACAACAACTCAGTTCGAGTTGCCAATTGTCCAGAATTTCCCTGAGGTTCTCAGGAATGAAAGTCTAATCTCCAGACACTGCTGCAAGCATAGCTGGGGCGAACATTCATAGGGGCATCAAACAATTTGTATTTTGTTTTTAATCTTCTTTGAATACTCCTGTTTATTAGTTCTAAAAATATTGGAGCTAGGAGTGAAAAGCTGTTTGACTGGCAGTCAAGAATCACTCAATCAAGTAATGATGAGTTGGTCATAGGAAGGCAGGGCATCGTGAGGATGAGTGTCAGGCAACCAATGGCAGTGATTGCGAGGATGGGGTGGTTGAAGGCAAGAGGTCATGTGATGACACTTCCAAGAATACACCCTCCCAATGTTGGCAGTCCTAAACTCAGTGAGTGTTCCTTCCCTTCCCTTCCTGTCACTTGTCTGCTGCAATGAGTCTGTGATTTGGAGCCCATTTCTTTAATGGAGCTTTCTCAATAATATTTGAACTGAATACATGATGAGGACCAAAGAGAATAAATAAATAATTGGTTAAGTTGTGAAGAGATAATGATTTATGTGACTCCCTACTAAATACCAGGGTTTTCACAACTCTTAGAAAGAAGAATGACTTTCTCATTTCAGACCCATCGTTCAGTTCAAAGTGTCCAATGCTGAGGCTCCTCTTTAAAAGAGGTTGGAAAAGGTAGCACAGATGTTTGAAACTGTCCTGGATGATCCTATGATGGTGTCAGTTGATAAATGCACAGTCAAGTGTGAGAAACCAGATGTCTCTGCTGAGTTGATTGGTATCAACCAAAGGATCCTTAAATTCCTGATACTGTATATCTATGAAAAACAATGTTCAGTGGTTGAGTTAAGTTTATTTCTTTTTGCTTCATCCTAGGCTGCTTGTATCCCGGTTCTGCTCAGTAATGGCTGGGAGCTACCTTTCTCTGATGTTATTGACTGGAGCAAGGCTGTTGTGGTGGGTGACGAGAGGCTCCTACTCCAGGTAAGTCCAGGTATTGAATGGACTCAGCAAAACTATTCACTTAGTCATAGCTCCTAACTCATTACTTGTACCAAAACACTGTCTGTCCACTCAGAAGTGATGATAAACAAAATCACTCCGTTGTTGCTGGTTCTGAACCAGCCTGGCCACTTAAGTGATATGTGCCCCTTTCTGTTCCAAGCCCCCCTTGACATTGTCTCTCCAGCATTACCTCGACCTTCCGAGACTTCTTGTTGTGTGTATTGCTTTGCACAGGACCATGAAAGGAATTCTAGCAATTTCCATCTTTGAAACCCCCTCAATCTATTGCAATCATCTTTCTTGAGCCCTCTGTGCAGGCAGCGTTTCTTGTTCAAGCCATGTTCTTATTCATTCTTCAGCCTTTACATCTCCATACTCCCAGTATTCCTCTCAACCCCTACTCTTTTGCTCGTCAATATTTCTTATGCGCCAACACTCAGATCCTTATGAGAAAAATTGATGAGTGAGACTCTGTATTGCATCGACTCACCTATTTCCCAATAATATTTTAAAAATCAAGGAGATGTCAAAGAGATGCTATTTTAATTGCAGTGTTGCAGGGGATTAGCAACTACAATAGTTTTAAGTCACTCTCATCACAACCATGTTGTGTTCAGGAGTATAACCACAGTTTTGAGAAGCAGTGGCACATTTTGACACAAGTTATGCCTGAGGGTTTGTGAAAACACAAAAAGAAAGGTTGCATAGAATTATATAGAATATTTAGCATAGATGCAGGCCATTCGGCCCAACCAGTCCATGCTCATTAACTACCTTAATTTCTCAAGGAATGCATTTAGTTGGCTGGTGAGTCCCCTTTATGTTGCTTAGTTCAATGAGCATCCCTGGTAACATAACCATGGTCACTATTCTTTGGAATGGACAGTTCCTTGACTTCTGTTCTTATATCTAACTTCTGCATTTTACACACATGTCCCAGTTGTTCATTGTTTCACTTAGTGAAGTATGTTTGATATTCTGAATGTGTTTGACTCCCACTTTTTGTTGTAGTCAGCACCTCTTCATTAATGAAAGGACACCTTTCCTGTACCGTGGAACTGAAAATAGACGAGTTAATAGCAGAAGGGCCATTGGGTTGAATCTTTTAGTCAGCCTACCTATCCTCAATTTCACAGAACACTACACACATTCTTTATTCAATCACACACACTGACAGTTTGGATAATACCATCCTTGTTTATTGTTATTGATTTCATCTGGTCATTATTGATTAAAGTTTTATTCTTTGTTGCTTCCCCAACTGCCCATAGTTTTCTCCCCACCTCTCAGGCCAATGACATAAGCCAACTTCTGGTGCCTGAGACCCATCCTGTTCTCTCGCTTAACATGCACATTTTCTAGCAAACGACATTGAATAGAAATCAGAAGTAGAAATCCTGGTTGATTTCCCCTCCCACCTAATGACACGCCCTTCCCTCCTCCAAGTTCACCACCAGCGAGAACCAGAAGATTCTGCCCCAAGTATCATCATTTTTCTGGTACCAATACCAATATAAAAATGGTATTGTATATTCAACAACCTAGTTTCCCACAAAGTAAACAAGTCCAGTTCCCTTGTTGACTGGGATGACTCCATCTCACTTCCTTTGCACAGATTTTGATGGTTGCTGTTTTTAAAGAGTGGATAATCTTAAATGGCGAATAAAAATTCTCTCAGGATTGAAAATGTCACTTGTACATAATAGTGTTGGATCCAGTGCGGAAGTAAAATACCGGCAGTGGTGGGAATGAGGCCCTTAAATAATCATTAATTGGCCTGCAGAAATCCCAGCTGATTTCCCCTCCCAAGTACAGGGGCAATAAAGTCAATTGCCATTAATACCTGATCTGAGATCAGCTAACTCAACGCAAGCTAAGGAATCCATCCTGGATCTTCTCATCTAGTTCAGTTCCATATTAGGTAACACCTCCAACTAGTGGCATTAGCTCTGGCTCAGCAGGTGGCACATTCATCTCTGAGGTAGAAGATTGTGGGTTCAAATCTCACTTCAGGACTTGAGCACAGAATCTGGTTTGACACTTATGTAGTGTTGAAGGAATGCTGTACTATCTGAAGTGGCATCTTAAGACCATAAGACATAGGAGCAGAAATTAGGCCATTCGGCCCATTGAGTCTGCTCCGCCATTCAATCAAGGCTGATAAGTTTCTCAACCCCATTCTCCCTCCTTCTCCCTGTAACCTTTGATCCCCTTACCAATCAAGAACCTATCTATCTCGGTCTTAAATACACTCAATGACCTGGCCTCCACAGCCTTCTGTGGCAATGAATTCCATAGATTCACCGCTCTCTGGCTAAAGAAGTTTCTCCTCATCTCTGTTCTAAAAGGTCTTTCCTTTACTCTGAGGCTGTGCCCTCGGGTCTTAGTCCCGCCTACTAATGGAAACATCTTCCCCATGTCCACTCAATCCAGGCCTTTCAGTATTCTGTAAGTTTCAATCAAATCCCCCCTCATCCTTCTAAACTCCATCGAGTATAGACCCAGAGTCCCTAAACGTTCCTCATATGTTAAGCCTTTCATTCCTGAAATCATTCTTGTGAACCTCCTCTGGACCCTCTCCAGGGCCAGCACATCCTTCCTGAGATACAGGACCCAAAATTGCTCACAATATTCTAAATGTGGTCTGACCGGAGCCTTATAAAGCCTCAGCAGCACATCCCTACTTTTATTTTCTAGTCCTCTCGAAATAAATGCCAACATTACATTTGCCTTCCTGACCACCGACTCAACCTGCAAGTTAACCTTAAGAGAATCCTGGACTAGGATCCCAAGTCCCTTTGCACTCCAGACTTCTGAATTTTCTCCCCATTTAGAAAATAGTCTATGCCTCTATTCTTCCTACCAAAGTGCATGACCTCACACTTCCCCATGTTGTATTCCATCTGCCACTTCTTTTTCCATTCTCCTAACCTGTCCAAATCCTCCTGCAGCCTCCCCGCCTCCTCAATACTACCTGTCCCTCCACCTATCTTTGTATCATCTGCAAATTTAGCTAGGATGCCCTCAGTTCCTTCATCTAGATCATTAATATATAAAGTGAAAAGTTGTGGTCCCAACACTGACCCCTGCGGAACTCCACTAGTCACTGGCCGCCATCCTGAGAAGGACCCCCTTATCCCCACTCTCTGCCTCCTGCCAGACAGCCAATCTTCTATCCATGCTAGTACCTTGCCTCTAACACCATGAGCTCTTATCTTACTGAGCAGCCTCCTGTGCAGCACCTTGTCAAAGGCCTTCTGGAAGTCCAAGTAGATAACATCCATTGGCTCTCCTTTGTCTAACCTACTCGTTACCTCCTCAAAGAATTCTAACAGATTTGTCAGGCATGACCTCCCTTTGATGAAACCATGCTGACTTTGCCCGATTTTACCATGCACTTCCAAGTATTCTGAAATCTCATCCTTAATAATGGACTCTAAAATCTTACCAGCGACTGAGGTCAGGCAAATCGGCCTGTAATTTCCCATCTTTTGCCTCACTCCCTTCTTAAACAGGGGGGTTACATTAGCGATTTTACAGTCCTCTGGGACCCTCCCTGACTCCAGTGATTCCTGATAGATCTTCCAGATGAGAAACTGAAGGCTGTAACCTAAATGCGGGCTTCCTTGAAATAGCAAGTTGAAGCCTTTTGATGGATTGTGTCCAACCATTATTAATTAAGTGTTGCCTCGTTTAATTCAATCTTTAATCAAACCTAGCTTGAATTGTAATTTCTATAAATTGCTGTTTTATTTTATATATCTGAGGGTTGTGAATGCCCCATTGTAGACAGGGGTAGACAGATTTTTGGGCTAAGGAGCAACATGGCTAATTGTTGGATTAAACCCATCACTGTGGCGAATGGTGCTGGTAATTAGCCTCTGCTGGAAGTCTACCAGCAAGCAGATGGTGGGAGGTGAATGTTTTTACAAAGTGTCTCTGAGCAGTGCAAGCTGAACTAAAAGCCTCTCCCATTCTACTTTATAGGTTCCATCAACAGTCAGGTCCATTGACAATGACAAAATCCTGGCATTCCGACAGCACACCCAGTTCTTGTGGGATGCTTATTTTTCTTCTGTAGAAAAGATTGTATCGACCACATTGGAGGTGAGTGAAACAACCTACATTATTGATTTTATTTTTTAATGACTCTTCTTTGTCATTTGGGAAATGTTTTATGGATAATATTATTTTTGTCAATCTTGGCTCAGTTGGTGGATTAGGAACTAGGTCTTGGCGCATTGATGCCAAGTTTGTGCCAGTGAGCAGTAATGGTCCAGCACATAAGAGCCCCACCTCTCTTATCTGGCGAATACCCAAATTATCTCCCGTTGCTGATAAAGGACACCAGCTGTCTCGCCAATGTGTCTGACCTAATGTCTTGATGAGTGATCTGGCACGTTTCGTTATAATAAAGGGACTCGAAGTTGATTAAAGCCTTGCACTTCCATGTACTTTAATTAGCTTTCTGGCCCTGGTTCCAGTATTAAACATGCTGAGGTTTTCATTACAAGCATAACACTGGTTTCCTGTAATTGTCAAACTGAGAGGAGGTTGGAGGTTTGACAACTGAGCAAAGGTTTAAGATTGGCATACTGACCTTGGTTAGAACTTAGCTCATTTAGCCTGCTTGTCCTACCGTATACACAAGGTTCATTTATTAGACGTAAACAGGAGAATCAAATATACAGAATTTTAGGCAGAATAATGAAGCTATAGCTTTAGAAAAGGATTTAAGCCATAAGATTACAGCCATTCACTCATTGCATTAAAAATCACTTGAATAACATACCCCAGTAACATACAACATGTTGCTCAGTTAGAGCATGAGGAATAGGAGCAGGAACCTGCTACAAGGCTCCTCGAGCCTTCTCAACCATTCAATAAGATCGTGGCTGATCTACCTGAACTCTACTTTCTTGTCCTATTCCCATATTCCAAGACTTCCTTAGGGCAAGAGTTTTATGCCAATCAATGCATGATGTATAATCCTGTTGCTAAAGTGCAGCTGTGTATAATCCAGTCTTATCTGGTTAAGGCCACAAAGCATAATTGTAGCAAGTAGACACACTCTTTGAGGTCAGTTAAAGACTAACTGTTTCTCTCCTCTTTTTAAGTTGCTCTTTCAAACCCACCTCATTGACCACCTTTCCAACTGTCAGTTATGCGGCTCAGAGTCAAATTTTGTTTAATAATCCTCCTAAATGCTTTGGACTCTTTTACTATGTTAAAGGAGTAATATAAATGCAAGTTGTTGTTATAAACTGGCAGCTCCTTACTTTAGTGTAGTGGTTATGGAATCTCATGGAGGTGATGGGGATTTTGCCTGTCAGTTGGAGAGCCGGCACGAGACCTGCGTTGCCTCCTTTAGGGAGGCCCATGGAACCACAAGCCAATCAGGCAGTGGGGAGGCCAGCAACAGGCCTTTCCCCAGCATCAGGACCCCAGGGCCAGAGGTCCTGCCTACCAAGAGCTGCTGGCAAATTGGAGGCCAGAAGCTCTTTTGCTTAGCGGCGGCACAGGGGAGGTGGTGGCTACTGCAGGAAAGACACTCACCAAAGGCCCAGGATCGTGGAGTGACCTAGGCCATAGGTAAGTAATGGTGGGAGGGGGGTTTTGTAGGGTGGGGATTGCGGTGTAGGAAGGTGCAGGGAAAAGAAGGGGGTGTCAGCTTTAAGAGCAGGGGGTTGGCTCTCAGTAGACTACCCCACTCCCCACCCCACCTTCCCAATGCTGGGTTCCTCGATCAGGCACTGAGTGCCTTTGTAGGAGGGACCATGCCCACCCCAAGAGAACAAACAGCCTGCACTGGTTTGCTTGTCTGCATGGCGCCAGGCTTGCCCGCAGCTGGATTAATACCTGTGTGAGTGGGAGGAGGCCTTTAAGTGGTCATTAATTGCCCACATAAGAGCCTCAATTGGTGATGAGCGTAGGAAGATCGACCACAGGCCTTCCTGCCCAGACTTAATTGGGGTGGAGGCAGGACAGCGGCGAGGTGCTCACCTGTCATTCTCCCACCCAATTAGACACCCTCCCTGCCTCCAAACGTGCCATGAGAGAGGGCAGAAGATTCCACCACATATTACTGGACTCATAATCCAGAGGCCTGGGCTAATAACTCAGAGAATGTGAGTTCAAAACTCACCATGGCAGTTTCAGAGTTTCAATTCAACTTTAAAAACTCCAAGGATGAAGCTGGTATCAGTTGAAAATGACTGATGGAGCTGTCAGATTGTCATAGAAACTAAACTGAATATCATTTAGACAAGGAAATCTGCCATGCTTACCCCGTCTGGCTTATATGTCACTCACGTCCAACACTAAAATGGCTAATTCTTAACTGCCCTCAAAAGCAGCCTCGCAGACACATTCAGTTACATCCCTCCTTCTCAGAGCAACTAGGGTTGGACAATAAATGCCAGCATTGCCCCTGATGTCCACTTTCTGAGAATGAACTTAAAAAGTGCCCAGCTCATTCCCAAGAGCACAAGAACCAGAAGGAAATCATTAGCTTTCATTCTCTCTCTTTAAGTTGCCATGTGCGACAGTTGAAATATGGCACGTCTCAGTACATATACATACATACTAGGGAATTGCCTACCACTCACCTTGAGATATATTATCCCAGTATGTTCTCTGTAACCTATATTATCAGGGCCACTGATTTATGACAATTGAATAAAAATACATCGAATTTTACAGCAAAGAAGTAGGACATTTAGCTCAAGTGGCCTAAGCCAGTATTTATTTGCCGCATGAGCCTCCTCCCTCTCCACTCCTCTAGCCCTGTCATTATATCCTTCAATTTCTCCGTCATATTTATCTAGCCTTCCCTTAAATACATCTGTGCTATTTGCTTCAACTACTCCATGTAGCAGTATGGTTTACATTCTGACCACTGTCTGGGTAACAATGTTTCTTCTGAATTCCTTAGTCAGATTGTGTTTTTTTTTCTCTCACAGTATTGTGAGTGCGCTGGTGATGCCTTTTGACTTGGAGATCATGATGGTGTGTAAATTTGTACATAATGTGTTGACTGATAAGGAAAAATGGAACGTATGTGTAATGGAGAATATATTGTGGTGCTGATATATGTCAGGCACAGTGAATAAATTGTGAGACAGTTTGTCACCTTTTGTCTGAGATAGAAACCAAAGACTAAATGTTCTTGTTATGAGTGAATTGTTAGCTGTTGTATCAGAGTTTCTGGGTGGCGTGAGACATTATCATACAGCTACATAAAATTTCAGATAAATTTTCTTAAATTAAATATTGGGAAGACCAAAGTCATTACCTCCTGTCCCCGCCACAAACCCTGTTCCCTAGTCACCACCTCCAAACCTTCCCATGGCCAAGGTCTGTGGTTGAACCAGACTGTTCACAACCTGTTTGCCCTAATTAACCATAAGCTTCCCACTCCATATCCTCAACAACATCAAGATCACCTGCCTCTAGCCCCGTAACATCCCAGCTCTGCCTCTGCCACAGCTCATCTACTGCTTAAACCCTCATTGGTAGATATCAGCTTTGTGATGGGAGGATGTGACTGATAAGTTACACGGCTAAGTATAGACCGAGATCATCAAATACACAATGGAATGTGATGATTCGAGTTACTCTGGAGCAGCCAACCAAAGTTGAATAGGAGAGGCATGAGGAGGGGTAAATATTATAATGTGGCATGATTGCATTTAATGAATAGAGGGATTTAATCAGAATTTCCCTTAGGAAATTAAATAGTCGGGTTGTATTTGGGCTGTGTAAGCAGTGTAATTGGGCAGGGTAGGCTCCATGATCACTAACAGAAAATGTTGGAAAAAGTCAGCAGGTCTAACAGCATCCGTGAAGGGAAAGACAGAGTTAATGTTTCGAGTCTGTATGACTCTTCTTCAGAGCTAAAGAGAAGTAAAAATGTGATGAAATTTATACTGTTTAAGGGGAGCAGAGCAGATGAAGCTGGATAGAAGGCCAGCGATAGGTGGAGGCAAAGGAGAGATTGACAAAGATGTCATGAATAAAAGGACAAAGGGGTGTTAATGGTAGTGGTACCGGCTAAAGGAGGTGCTGATGGTGACATTAAAGTCAGAAAGCAGAATGTGGTAATAGCAGATCAAGGGTAAACACGCTGGAAAGAACAAAATTAACAAACGCCATTTGGCCGTTGGGGGGGGGGGGGGGGACTTTTAGCTCCATGATCGGTGGATTGTACTTAACCTATGGAAAATAAATGGATGGGCTCAAGATGGAATAGAATGTAAATGGGCTGCGAAAGTCAGAGGTTTGGTGAGCCAAGTACCTTTCTCCTCAATTTGCAATTTTACTTTTCTTACGTGTGTTGTCCTTGCTGTTTATTTATCAGAATGCAGTGACAGAGCCATTGGGAAAAGAGTGTGTTGATCACCAAGAAGATAATCCCTCCACACCAAGACAACACGTGTTGTGTAACTGGCACATAATAAAGTATTTAAAGCATTAGTGCAGTATAATCCCATCACATGATTCTGAGGAAGATATAATAAATGACTCCTGAGTTTTGAGCAGAATAATGGAGATAGTGAGACTATGCATTTGTTTAGGTGAAATAAGGAGGCCGAGCTTAATACTTTGTCATCACATAGCACTTTAATCACTGGCAATGCAACGTAGTGTGGAGAACATTGCCTAATCAATATGTGGGGTATCTCAGGAAAGAAATTAGAAAATAAGACCTTTCAATAAAACATGCAGCTTCAAATAAAAGGATATGAATATTGCAAATTGGAATGGAAAATCAGCCAGAGTACGTTTTAAGCCATCAATTTGAAGTTGATGAACGTGACCTCAACCAGGGCCACAGCACCCGAGATGCCACAGTTGGGCCTCGTCACTTGAAGCCAGTGGACTGGGGGTTGGTGGGGAGAAGAAAATGTGCCAGTTATTCTGTTCCTGACCATGGTCCAGTAATGTATTTTTTAAATTGATTCATTCATAGAATGTGGGTGTCGCTGGCTAGGTCAGCATTTATTTCCCATTCCTAATTGCCCTTGAGAAGATGGTGGTGAGGCACCTTCTTGAACCGCTGAAGTCCATGTGGTGCAGGTGCACTCACAGTGCTGTTAGGGAAGGAGTTCCAGGATTTTGACGCAGCGACAGTGAAGGAACAGGGATATAGTACTTGTTGCACAGTGGACGATGGCCCAGCTTTGCAATAGGAATGACAGGGAGGCTATAGACGCTCACTTTTGTTCAAGTTTCAGCATCCATACGTGTGCAGTTAAAGATGGAAATCAGAAAGTTACTGTCTGATTTACCCTTCTCCACACCAATACAGATCCACTGGTATCTTGCTGAAAGATTCAGAATTTAAATATACTAAGGGCAAGAAGTTGCAATACTTAACCATCAGATACTCATTAAACTTGCCAGAACAAGTCCAGGCTGGTGCATTCAAATGGGTATTTTTAGCAGGATGATAATCATAATTACTGCTAGTAATCTCTGTAACATTAAGAATTTAATTTTACATTTGTTGAGCCTCATTCCCCCAGGATTTAATTATTTTGGGGGATTTAAAAAAAAATTAAATTTAAAACTTCTTTTTCCTATCTTTATTTTTTTAAATGTGATTTTACACTGAAATAAATATTCTAAGTTACACCCCTTGGTTAAGGCTCGGCCTGTCTGATTGGATTCTTCAATCTGATTGGTTGAAGAAGGAATGCTGCTGCTTGCCTTGCTCACATATGCCACAGTTCACCTGTAGAGGGCATCACGCAGCAAACGATCTCTAATTATATAAAAGCAAAATACGGCAGATGCTGGAAATCTGAAACAAAAATAGCTGGAAAAACTCAGCAGGTCTGACAGCATCTGCGGAGAGGAACACAGTTAACGTTTTGAGTCCGTATGGCTCTTCTCACAAGTTGCAGCTCAACAGCCGGCAAAAGATCTGTGGGTAGCTTTTAAGCACAGTGGCGAGCACTGTTCCTTTGCTGCTGACCTTAAAATATAACCCATTGATTGAGGGCAACTTGAAGTTCACTGTGCTGACCCTCACAGTGAAATACACTGGCAACATTTGCTGACTAGGCTCACACTTGTTGTTAATAGGATCCAAGCCAGTTGGTGAAGTTGAAACCAAGACACAAAACCTTCCTTTATTCAGAGTTTATTGACTTGTTCAGTTTCAAAGCTGTCCTCGCATACAACCCAGTGTCCCATCTGTCCCCTATTTATATGCGCTCAAAGACAATTAATACCCATTACCTGCTTCTCTTAAACCATGATATTAACAAACTTTAACAATGTAATTATCAAGGTAGCTCTTATGTGAGAGCGTGAATTCAAATTTCATCATGGCACTTTAAGAATTTGAACAGTGTTTAAAATATAGTCTCTCAAAGTGATTACGAAACTCTCACTAATGTCATTTCGGGAAGGAAACCTGCTGTCCATACCTGGTGTAGGCTGGCAGATCACTCCAGTCCCACACCACGTAGTTAAATCTTAACTGCTTAACTGCTCTCTGGACAACCAGAAATGTATATTAAATGTCAGCCTTTCTGGCAACATCCTCAACCCGAGATGAATTAAATAAAATACCCCGTTCCTGCTCTGCTTGCGGCTTCCTGACATTCACAGATGTTAACCCTGAGATTGCAACTCCAGTTGTACCTGCAAGTTAAACCAATCAAGAAAAATAATTTGATTCCTAAAATATAAGCCTTTTCCTTTCTGCTTTTCCTTGGCCCCATGGTGGTACATCGCTCCAGCAAAAGTCAAAACAGAGTTTTGGACATACAATTGAAGAGCACTAATTTTCAGGCTTCTGGGCAGAAAGCTGGGGAGCGGGACTAAATTGGACAGCTCGTTCAAATTGTTGGCACAGGTATGACGGGCTAATTGGGGTAGCGGGATTCCCCACTGTGCTGTAAGATTCTATGATTCTACAAAAAGCGCTGGAATTTACTCAGGAGGTCAGCCAACACCTGTGAAGATAGAAACAGATGTAAAGGGCCTAATTTTAACCCATTCAAAGCCCATCCGCTTGCATAGAGTTCATGTCAGGTCCAACATCTCAAATCACTGACTTTTCATCAGAAATGGAGTGGGTTAGAGATGCAATAGTATTTAAGAAAATACAGAGTCAAGGAAAGGACAGAAGGGAAGAAGGAAAGAGAAAAAGGGAAAGACTGTGATAGGCTGTAAGGCAGAGGAGTGGTTAAATGGCAAACAAGATGATGGTGCTGGGAGATGATATTGCGACAAGAAAATAATCAATAGATGGCTCTAGGGGAGGTGTAAATAGCAATAGTAGGATCATTACTAGCATTTGCTGTCGAAAAAACTGGAGCAGTGGTCATGATCTGAAATTGCTGAACTTGATATCGAGTCCAGAAAGCTGTAAACTGCCCCATTAAAAGAGATGCTGCTCCTTTGAACTTCATTGGAGCAGGGTAGGAGGCTGAAACCAGAGAGGTCAGAGTGGGATGTGGAATGAAAGAGCCACCAGCTTTACCATTCTCCTTGACCTTGACCAGTTCTTCATATGTAAATGTCAGTGAGCTATTTGACCACGGATACAATGCAGCTCCTGAACCCATCCTCACTGACATCCACCTTTCTAACAGAATTCAATCATTTATCCCAGATGTGCTGAGGCATGTTGAGTAATTCAGCATCTGCCCAAACTAACTCAGTACAGACCATGGGTCAAACCCTAAACATTTTTGGTTCCATGCTGAGGATTGCATGTGCCATTCTTTGAACCACTGAGGGATAATTCTCCACAGAGTAACTTTTTAAGTTTATCCAACAGTTTCCATCTTTCTGCCCAGGGGAATAAATGTCTATTACTGTTGCAGAGATACACAGGTGCATGTGCACACACAAGCCCATTCTCTTATACAAGTACATATCCCTACCACCCAACACACACCCATTCCCACACAAACACACTCAAACCCCTTCACCACCATCATCACAGACAGACACACACTCAGCCATCCGCCACATGCACACCCACACGCTCATCCTAAACATATACATATACAAACATGCACTGATACATGCACACACCACTCACCTGCACACATGCACATGCATACCTACATATATGTACATATAAATACTGACTCATGCACACCCACCTACACACCCACACCCACACACACTTATACTCACACTCACACACGGCAGTAAGGACTCAATGAAGCTATGCCAAATTGGGAGGGAGGAGAAAGAGTTGGTGACACTCTGACCGATGACAGCGGCAGCCTTTCTACAAAGAAACTTGACTCCTTAAGTTGATCAACGGTCAATTAATCAATTAGTTGTTGCACTTCCCACAATAAATTCAGAGTCATTATTCTCGATCTGTGAACTGGTGCTGAATAGATTTAATTCTAAATTCAATGTACCGTAGAATTGAATGAGCTGGGCTCCTTAATCCATTTATTATGTGCACAGTAAAATTCCTGTTTCTGCCCGATTGCTCAGCTGATGAAGACACCACTTTGACTAGTTCTGGTTGATAGGATTAAGGAAATGTTTGACTGGCACACTGATTATGGAGCTTAGGAAAAGGTCAGCAGGTAACCGGAGTGTTGAAGTTCACTCATTTCCCCCAGATGCTTTGAGAAACTCAATGAGATCAAGTGGAAATGGTTTGATCCTGTGTAATGTTTATCAATTCTCCAATGCAGCTTCAAAGGATAGCCCCTGCATGAATTTCATATGTAAAATATTTATATTGCAAAACAATGGATTCCGAATTTAATTCTTTCTTGATCTATGCCATCAACCATGAAAGTTTCTGCATCCAAATTTTCATTAACGGGAGAGAGAGACAGGTTAGTGAATTACAATTAGGCTCAAGGGACTTGGGCAGGGAAAGCAAAAAACATATATATTCTTAAGGTCATTGCTGTTGTTGTTATCCAGGCGTGCAGAAAATCAGGGATGCACGTGAGGCCAGAATTGGAGGAGCGCAAAGAACTTGGAGGGTTGGAAGGGTGAAGAAGATTACAGCGGTAGGCATGAGAGAGGCCATGAAGGGATTTGAAACTAGGGATGCCAGATCGAGACCCAATGTTGGTCTGCGAGCACAGAGTTGATGGGTGAACAGGATTTGATGCAAGCTGAGGTACAGACAGTAGAGTTTTCGGATGAGCTCATGTTTACAGAGGGTGGAGGACTGGCCAGGAGGTCATTAGAATTGTCAAGTCTGGAGATGGCAAAGGCACAGATGAGGTAATTGATAATTAACAATTGGTCACAGTTGAGGTAAGGGTGTTATACTGCAGAATGCCAGACGGTGAAGGATAGAACTTGAGCCAATCTTTACACATTTTTATAAGTATTTATTTACAGAGATATACATTGCAAACATGCATGATCTAACCCAATGACCACAGTTTCTGCCTGTTCCTATTTATAGGAACACAAGTGAACCCCCAGTTAGTGTCCACCACCTGAATACATTCAAAAATAATTAATAAACAATTAACAAGGGAAATTCAGGATTCATTTGCTGTAGGACTATCATCGTAACAAACAAAGGACTGCAGCTCAATTGGCAAGGAGAAAGGTTGAATTCTGGGCTAATTCTTGAGAAATGTAAGGCCAAAAAAAATTGTTCCGCCTTCAGTGCCCGCTCTCAGCATGAGGCACCTCCATGTGTGAATACATCAACTGCAGAGTAGAGCTTTCAGTTCTCTGTTCCAACGTGATCAAACCCTTGATCTTCGACGATTATCCCATACCAGTTTTGGCAGATTACTATTTTCCACTGTATGCTGTCTTATGGCTTTTAAGAATGAGCACACCAGTTTTAGAACCACATATGCTCTAAATTGGGGGCAGTTTTGTACCATGGGGCCATGTCCTCCAGGAGGGAGTTAGAGCCTGCAGAAACTTACGGTCAGCAGAGAGGAGAGACTTTCATCTCCACAGTCCAGATTGGATGGAAACCCAGACCTCAGGAGAAAGGTAAGTATAGTAAACCTCTGCACCACCTAAAGCCCAACCCATGCCCCCACCCTCCAATAGTCAGGTTCCAACTCAGCACATCTTGGTACAAGGAAGGGCTCAGCCTCGAACTGTGAAAGGAACAAGAGGATAAGTCAATCAACCAAGGAAGCCAGCCCATTGGAAAGTACTCAGTTAATCAACTGGATGAGGCAGTAGCTTTTCTGTTGATGATTGACCCAATTCGTTGCTTCTTTTCAGATCATTAAAGATAGAATATTCACACATGTTTCACGAAATAGACTCATGTGGAACAAACTGCCTGGAGGATTATTTGTGTTCCCGCAATACTCAACACATGTAGCAGATTACCCCTTCTACTACTTAGATGAGGGTAAGTGTGAAAGTGGAATCCTTGATGAATAATCCTGCAGCAATCCATTGTATTGTTCATGTTGATACAGTACTTCGCAAATCTGATTGAATGGTGTGGTTATATTTTTTTTTGTTGCAGGCTTAACCCCCAAGAAGGAGTTCACTGGATTGATTTATGCAGTCTCACCCCTGGTCTCCCAATCCCAGCCCATCATCAAGTTAATCTTAGCCTTGGCAAAATCCAAGTACTGTACACAGGTATGTAACAAATACCATGAACATGCTCCTTTTTCACTTTTCTTCCCGCGTATTTTTCTTTTTTTTTGCTTTATCTGCTGCTTTTAGTCCTCTGTGCCACTGAGTGTGACCCTGAAGCTAAGAGGGGAAGAACACCTTCTGGAAGCCCTATTCTGTATTTATGCTAGAACATTGGGTCACCACTATGAAGCTCCATAGCAGGCTTACCATCAAAAGAACAACTTGAAAGAAAAACTTGCATTTGTATAGCGCCTTTCACAACTGCAAAGTGCTTCAGAGTCAACAAAGCACTTCTAAAGTGTAGACACTGTTCTCGGAAACGTAGCAACCAATTTGTGCACAGCAAGCTCCCACAAACAGCAACATGATAATGACTAGATTATCTGTTTTACTGGTATTGGTTGAGGGATAAATATTGGCCAGGACACCAGGGAGAAATGCCCTATTCTTCTTTGAAAAAGTGAAATGGTGCCATTGGATTGTTTTTACATCAACCTGAAAGGGCAGATGGGGCTTTAGTTTAATGTCTCATCCAAATGACAACATCTCCAATAGTGCAGCACTAGTACCACAGTACAACACTCAGTACTACACCAGACAGGTAGCTTGGATTTTGGGATGGATCTAGGCTCACACATGAAGAATGATCACTCTGGGCAAGATGCCAGAGGGCTGCTGGTGTTCGTGAAGCCTGACCCGCAATAGAGATGCTAAGGTGGGCATTCTGCCCAATTTTCCAATATTTCCTGATCCCGGGACTCTGGAAAATCTCCCCTACTGTCTGAATAAGAGAAAGGTGGGGGAATGGACCCAGGTGAGAAATGTTAGCCATTTATGCCAGACTGCACAATGCAGATACTCTGATCAGCCTCCTTTTTCAACAAGGACAATCTTTTCTGGAGAACATGTAATCATTAACATCCTGGAGGTTACCATTGACCAGAAACTGAACTGGACCAGCTGTATAAATACTGTGGCTACGAGAGCAGGTCAGAGGCCGGGAATTCTGCTCCCAGTAACTCACCTCCTGACTCCCCAAAGCCTGTCCACCATCTGCAAGGCACAAGTCAGGAGTGTGATGGAATACACTCCAACTCACTGGATGAGTGCCACTCTAACAACACTAAAGAAGCTCGACACCATCCAGGACAAAGCAGCCTGCTTGATTGGCATCTCATCCACAACCTTCAACATGCATTCCCACCAACACTGACGCACAGTAGCAGCAGTGTACACCATCTACAAGGTACACTGCAGGAACTCACCAAGGCTCCTTCAACAGCACCTTCCAAACCCACTACCACCTCCTCAAGGGCAATTAGGGATGGGCAATAAATGCTGGCCTGGCCAGCGATGCCCACATCCTGTGTAAAGAATAAAAAATAATTTCAACCGAAAGTGACAATAAGGAGACTAAATTTCACCATTTTCGGAAACTAGGTGAGGCAGAAATAGAAGAATATGTTGATAGGGTTAAGTAAAGTGGAGTGGAAGAAGGCTCATGTGGAACATTAACAACAGCATAGACCATTTAGGTCAGATACCTGAGTTGTAAATGCTATGTGATCTCTAATAACAATCATACTCAGTTTTTGTCTGTGTGGGCTGTTTTGATTGGCCAGTTTAAAAGGCACGTTTATTCGGTGGGTGGTGCCTTGTACACATGGGGCACGTGGAGAACTGGAGCACGTGGTACATGTGCGGCTGCCACCGGGTGGTGATGGTGGTGATGGGGTAGGGCGTTGTCGGAAAAACAGTGGAAGGTAAGGGGAGCCCAACAACAAAGCTATCCTCGCTGGAGAGATTGGTTCCATGATGGATGAGATAGGATTGAGGGGAGGGTTGGGGAAGGCATGGGAGGATTGGATGAGATTATGGAATTAGGCAAGTCTGGCAAAAATGGTGGAGAGAATTATTTGACAACTTATTATTTGAAAGCTATTTGATAACTAAAAATATTCATGAGATTTGAATGAAAAAGTTTTAGAAAAGCTGTCAGCTGAATTAAAAATTACATCAGTGTTGTTTCTAAAGACAAAGAAGATGATGACAGTCTGTACCCTCCATTTTTTGTTACACAGTACAACTTCTGTGGGCATGCCACAAACTTAGGGCCGGATTTTGGCTACTGACGTGAGTAGCTCAAGTCGGGGAATTTCCTGACCTGCCAGACCCACCTCGATAAAAAGACCCCCAGTACACAATCTTTGTTCCGGTGGGTGCAGGTGCAGAATGGAGTTGGCCACTGATGCTCTGCTTGCAGAGTTGGGGGTCCATGAGGGAGGGCGAGTGTGAGGTGGGCTGGTTAGAAGGCCTGCCAGGACTTCATTTCAGTTGTGTATGAAGATTTCACTCTAGCCTCTAGAGAAGGCACTCTAGCCTTCACCCCTCACACGCGCCCCCATGTCCCTTATACCTTCCATGCAAACTTGTGCTCCTCCACCCATTCCCCGTGGCCCTTCACGCTGTTTATTCAAATTTACTGCCAATTCATGCCTCCCAACCACCCCCATGGCCCCTTACTTTCCATGCCCATTCACCCAATATGCCCCACGTACATAACCAATAGGCCATTGAACAACAATGGCAAGTGCGGAACTGCTGAGAGAACAAAAGCATCCGTTCACAAATTGAAAAAAAACTGCTGTTCCTTCAACCCAATGAAAGTGTCAATCAGACAGACTATTAAAGTATCAATGATAAAGACTTCAAACACTTCACACCTCTTAATCTTGTCACAAAGTAAAGATTGAAAGACATGTATAAAGGAGATCATAGAAAGAATCACTTATTATAACCACTTAAAGATGTCAGCCAAGCAAAGTCAATAAGTCAGTTGTCAAAACAGAACCCCCTGCTGAGCTAATGCTTTTCTTGATCTGGGCTTACAGCCAAGCCTCGTTATGCATGCTTGGCTATGAGTCCACGCTCTGTGAAACACAAGTCATGGAGAATCTGGTCGGACTGCACCAAAATTGTGGGGGGCTAGTGGATGCCTATCCCCGCAGTGGAGCTGAACAGGTTGGGAGTGCAGGATGCAAGCTCACCACCCACACCCTTTTCCCATGCTGGTGAAAATTGTGGGGTGCAGAAATGAGGGTGGGTATCCCGGAATCAGGTCTCGTCCGCCGTTTTTAAATAGCTCAGGAGTCATTGCGACTCGGTGAAAAGCCGGGCTTTAGACTCAAGATATAATTTTGCTACAAAACCTGAATCCTAACCAAGGACTTCGTCATGCAAGATTGGTAGTTAGGAAGCTGTTTTATTTGATGATAGATGCTGAAGTAATAACATGCAGATTTCAAGGGAATAATGTGTTTATTCTTCAAATAATATTGAACCCATTTGTGTAAACCTGCCTTTACAACTTGGGAGAAAACAGTTGTCAATTAGACTTTCATATTCTGTGACTAAACAGTTCACAAGCCCAGACACTTGACACGATCTATATTTACATTCCCAGGCCTGTTTTTACTCATGGACAGCTTTATGTAGTTTTTTTTCTAGGATGTAAAGTCCTGATTCTGTTAAAGTCTTTGGTGAAAGAATAACTAGAAATCCTGTATTTAAAGAAATACGGTTGTTATAAAGATACTATTTTGACTGCAAATGTTTTGCAGTCTCAGCTAGTTCTATATCATTTTCAGCCACCTGTAAAATAATCTTTGCTACTTTGATCCTAGATAATTATCTTGTGGAATTGTGACAAACCATTACCCCCAAGGAGTAAATGGCCTTCCACCAGAATGCCTCTTATATTCATAAGGGGAGAACGTAAGGTAAGGAATAATTGTTTCTAAGGATGATTTATTTGTGAAATGTTATTGGTTTAATGAGCCTATTAACTTATTAGCACATTAGGTAACCGGAACAACTCCTCATCACTGCAAACAAGGGTGATATTTTTGGGACTTAGAGTAGGAGTGCGATATTGGGGATTGTTGAAGCATGGATATGGAAATTCATAACAACGCTGAAGTTAAGAAGAGTAGAGATGGTGCGATGGATGAACAGAACTTAGTATGGATGAGAGGGCATCAGGTTAGATTGGCAACCACCACATGTCAAATTATTTAGGATAAGAATGACAGTGTAGGTCAGGCAATGTATCCCCTGACACCTAGTCTAACTGGCCTCCAGTTTGAATGAAGGTGTAGGACCTGAAGTCTTCACAGTTCAAGATTGGAGTCTTGGATGATGTACAGACGGGCAACCAATGCTCATACACCCAATGTCCATACAACAGGATCATTTTGGGAAGAGTGAAAACAGAACATCAAAAGCAAAGAAATGGCCTGACCACTTCTACCATTCACGTTCACCACAGGCAGCCACTTCAATCGGGGGGAAAATGGTGATAACCAAACTCCAGTATCATTCACCATTACAAAGGCTCTGGTTGTAACATAGTGACCATGTCAGCTATTTCTGGAATTTCTTTGCACCTCATTAAACTGCTCCCCCCCCCCTCCCCACCCTCCCACAACCACCACCACCCCCCCGCCCGCCTCCACCCATACAGCATTTACAATGGGTGACATACCCACTGTTGAGGGCTCCAGAAAGCCTGTTTGCTATTGTGTGTCTTTCCTGCAATACTGTCTCTGTGCTGGCAGACTGGCATTTTCTGTTACATGTCTCTTGGTCAGTACAGAACTGAGTGGAAGCTGCATTCCACACTAATTGTTTTTTAGTGATCAGGGAGTGATGATTAGTTTTATTGTCCACCAGGTAAACAGTGTTAGCACCAACGCACCCACTATATGCACATGGAAGTATATTGTTAAATGCTGGACCCTTATGACCCACAGTGAGTTTTCCTACCTGCTTTATAATAAGCCACCTAAAACTGGCAGAAACAGCTCCTGGACTGTAAGTTCTCATGCTCCCAGTCAGGTTTGACTATTCCTTTGTTACTACAGAAGTCTCTCAATAACTATTGAAAGCAGAACAATATACCAACAGGTTGGGACAGGTTTCTGCACAATATCTGTTAACACCACAGTGTCAGCCAATGAGTAAAAATGAACTTACATTTATATAGCACCTTTAAAAACCACAGGATATCTTAAAGTGCTTTACAACCAATTATGTACTTTTGAAGTGTAGTCACTGTCATGATCAACACCAATTTATGCACAGCAAGCTCCCACAAAAAGCAATGTAATAATGAGCAGATTATCTGTTTTTGTGATGTTGATTGGTGATGAATATTGGCTAGGGCACCGGGTTAACCTCCTGCTCTTCTTTGAAAAAGTACTAGGAGATCTTTCACGTTCACCTGAGAGGGCAGATGGGGCCTCAGTTTAACATCTCATTTGAGAAAGAGTGCCTCTGGCAGTGCAGCACTCACAGCACACTGCACTGGAGTGCCAGCCTTGATTTTCATGCTCAAGTCCTGGAGGGAGACTTGTACTCACACCATTCTGACAGAGGCGAGAGTACTGCCAAATAAACCATGGCCTGCCACAATATGAGGTGAAACAGAAACAAAAATAGCTGGAAAAACTCAGCAGGTCTGACAGCATCTGCAGAGAGGAATAGGAGTATGATGCTGTCAGACCTGCTGAGTTTTTCCAGTTATTTTTGTTTTTGTTTCAGATATCCAGCATCTGCAGTATTTTGCTTTTACAATAAGAGGTGGGTCTTACGGAAGGATAAAGAGCAAACAGAGATAAAAACAAAAAACTGCAGATGCTGGAAATCCAAAACAAAAACAGAATTACCTGGAAAAACTCAGCAGGTCTGGCAGCATCGGCGGAGAAGAAAAGAGTTGATGTTTCGAATCCTCCTGACCCTTCAACAGAACTGAGTGAATATTAGGAGAGGGGTGAAATGTAAGCTGGTTTAAAGTGGGGGGTGGGGTGGGGGGAGAGAATTGGGGGGGGATGTGGTTGTAGGGACAAGCAAGCAGTGATAGAAGAAGATAATCAAAAGATGTCACAGACAGAAGAACAAAGAGGTGTTGAAGGTGGTGATATTATCTAAATGAATGTGCTAATTAAGAATGGATGGCAGGACACTCAAGGTACAGCTCTAGTGGGGGTGGGATGGAAAGACTAACAGGGCATAAAAGATATAGATTTAAAAATAATGGAAATAGCTGGGAAAAGAAAAATCTATATAAATTATTGGAAAAAAACAAAAGGAAGGGGGAAGAAACGGAAAGGGGGTGGGGATGTAGGAGGGAATTCAAGATCTAAAGTTGTTGAATTCAGTATTCAGTCCGGAAGGCTGTAAAGTGCCTAGTCGGAAGATGAGGTGCTGTTCCTCCAGTTTGCGTTGGGCTTCACTGGAACAATGCAGCAAGCCAAGGACAGACATGTGGGCAAGAGAGCAGGGTGGAGTGTTAAAATAGCAAGCGACAGGAAGGTTTGGGTCTTTCTTGCCTCCACCCTGCTGTCTTGCCCACATGTCTGTCCTCGGCTTGCTGCATTGTTCCACTCTATACAGTCAGATCCCTGCACCCTGGCAGACTTACAGTATAAAAGACAAGTACATGAAATGTTTTTTTAAGGTTGGACCTTTCGGGTTGAATTGAAAAACTAATCAACAGCAGTCATCACAAAGAACCCAAAGGTTAACCACATCAATCACATAATGAAGAAGCATTGAGCAAAACTTGAGATCAAAGAGAACTTCCTCCTCACAGATAGTGATTCTGTGGAATACATTTCAGCTAAAGCAGCTTATTGTCCCAATTAACACCTTTTAAATAGAGCTGGAAGCTGGATAAGTATCTAGTTAGGAACAGATGGTGTTGATTAAGCCTGTGTGAAACTGCGTGGTTCCTGAATGATTCCATGGAAACTTGTCACTTAGGAAGGCAAGTGCTCAGGGGTGAATACATTTGAAATTTTGGAGTTTTACTTGCTCCACTTTTGAGACACAGCAAGAGGTTCCACAGAACCTTTCCTTGGAAGACGGGCTTAGGCTATGATAGTCTGTAATCACAGAATGTTTCCAGCATGGAAGCAAATTGTGCTGGCATTTTGCTCCACAGGAGCTGCTGGTCAAAACCCACACTCTCAGTCACTCCCCATACCCTTTAACTCCAATAGTGAGGTAAAAGTAACTACCCTTGACATCAAGGCAGCATTTGACCAAGAATGGCTTCAAGGAACGCTAGGAAAGCTGGAGTCAATGGGAATCAGGGGGAAAACTCTCCGCTGGTTAGAGTCATACCTAGTACAAAGGAAGATGGTTGTGGTTGTTGGAGGTCAATCATCTCAGACATCACTGCAGGAGTTCCTCAGGGTAGTGTCCTAGGCCCAACCATCTTCAGATGCTTCATTAATAACCTTCCTTCCATCATAATGTCAGAAATGGGGATGTTTGCTGATGATTACACGATGTTCAGCACCGTTCGTGACTCCTCAGATATTGAAGCAGTCCATGTCCAAATGCGGCAAGAACTGGACAACATCCAGGCTTGGCCTGACAAATGGCAAATAACATTCGCGCCACACAAGTGCCAGACAATGACCATCTCCAGCAAGAGAGAATCTAACCATCACCACTGACATTCAATGGCATTACGATCACTGAATCCCACACTATCAGCATCCTGGGGGTTGCCAGACACTGAATTGGATTAGCCATATAAATACTGTGGCTACAAGAGCAGGTTAGAGGTTAGGAGTCCTGCAGTGAGCAACTCAACTCCTGACTCCCCAAAGCCTGTCCACCATCTACAGGGCACATAGACTAGTCTCACAGACTAATTAAGCAACAGCCAAACATAGTCATCCTCACGGAATCATATCTTACAGATAATGTCTCAGACACCACCATCACCATCCCTGGGTATATGTCCTGTCCCACCGGCAGGACAGACCCAGCAGAGGTGGCGGCACAGTGGTATACAGTCAAGAGGGAGTTGCCCGAGGAGTCCTCAATGAAGTCTAATGGCATCAGGTCAAACGTGGGTAAGGAAACCTCCTGCTGATTACCACGTACCGCCCTCCAACAGCTGATGAATCAGTATTCCTCCAAGTTGAACACCACTTGGAGGAAGCACTGAGGATGGCAAGGACGCAGAATGTACTCTGGGTGGGGAACTTCAACGCTCATCATCAAGTGTGGCTTGGTAGCACCACTACTAACGAAGCTGGAGAGACCACCACACAGTCATTGTGAAGACGAAGTCCCGCCTTCACTTTGAGGATACCCTCCATTGTGTTGTGTGGCACTACCACTGTGCCAAATGGGATAGATTTCAGAACAGATCTAGCAACTCAAGTCTGGGCATCCATGAGGTGTTGTGGGCCATCAACAGCAGCAGAATTGCACTCAAACACAATCTGTAACCTCATGGCCCAGCATATCCCCCATTCTACCATGACCATCAAGCCAAGGGATCAACCCTGGTTCGATGAAGAATGCAAGTGAGCATCCCAGGAGCCACACAAGGCATACCTAAAAATGAGGTGTCAACCTGGTGAAGCTATAACACAGGACTACTTGCATGCCCAACAGCATAAGCAGCAAGTGATAGACAGAGCTAAGTGATCATGGCATGAGCTGGAAAATGGCAAGTAACATTCATGCCACACAAGTGTCAGGCAATGACCATCTCCAGCAAGACAGGATCCGACCATTGCCCCTTGATGTTCAATGGCACCATCATCACTGAATCCCCAGCTGTCAACATCCTGGGGATTACCATTGACCAGAAACTGAACTGGACAAGGCATACAAATACTGTGGCTACAAGAGCAGGTCAGAGGCTAGGAATCGTGTGACGAATAACTCACCTCCTGACTCCCCAAAGCCTGTCCACCATCTACAAGGCACAGGTCAGGAGTGTGATGGAATACTCCACACTTGCCTGGATGAGTGCAGCTCCCACAACACTCAAGAAGCTTGACACCGTCCAGGACAAAGCAGCCCGCTTGATTGGTACCACATCCACAAACATTCACTCCCTCTACCACCGACGCATAGTAGCAACAGTGTGTGCCATCCACAAGATTCATTAAGGCTCCTTTGACAGCACCTTCCAAGTCCATGACCACTACCATCTAGAAGGACAAGATAGATAGGAACATCACCACCTGGGAGTTCCCCTCCAAGCCACTCACCATCTTGACTTGAAAATATTTCGCGATTCCTTCATTGTCACTTGGCTAAAATCTTGGAACTCCCTGCCTAATAGTTTTGTGGGTATACCCACACTGCAGGGACTGGAGTGGTTCAAGAAGGCAGCTCACCACAATCTTCTCAAGGGCAACTAGGGATGGGCAATAAATGCTGGCCTAGCCAGCAACTCCCAGATCCCATGAATAAAGAAGAAAAATATCCAACCTAGTCCAAATCTACTCTCGTGCACACTCCCCAAACACTTCATTATCCCAGTTCACTACCCATATGCTTTAATATCACACAAAGTCTAATCCCACTCTCCTACTTGGTCCCCCTGCCTTTCACTGTTACACCCATTTCAGTCCCACTCTCCTCCTCACCCTCCATATCCTTCAATGTCCAACCCTACTGTCATTTAATATCTCGCCCAGTCTAATCTCACTCTGCTGCTCACTCCCTATATGCTTTAATAGTCCTCTTTTCTAAGCAAATATCCACTTCCACTTTGAAACAATTTGTGGATGCTGCAACAACAGTGATTTGTGGGAGAGAGTTCCACATTCAACTCTTTGAGTGAAGCACGTTTTCCTAACTTTGTTCCCTCTCATTTTACCATTGCATTGATCAGTGCAGACAATCTATTGTTATTTTTCCTTTGTCACTCCTTCATTACCTTGAAATGATAAAAATTTGAAAGGGGATGTTTATGAGGAAAGAGCAGGTGAAGTGAGACTAATTGGATAGCCCTTTCAAATATGAACCAAGTGACCTCCTGTGATGTATGATTCCATAATCTCTGTCTAGTCACCCCTATCTTTTTCAACTTAAATGAAAAAAATCCCCAACTTTTAAATTATCCCTTCATATCTGTTACCCTGTCAGTCCTAGTGGCACTCTCGGGAGTCTATGCTTAACCTTTTTCACTTCATTTAGCTTCTTTCTATGATGGATCAAATTGCTTCTGGCCTGAGGAAGGAACCAGCTTTGGGCTGATGGCATTTCTTGTTCTGTTTTTCAAGTTAATCAGGAATTGTGTGCAGTTTGGTAATTCATAGTTGATTGGATTTTGATAATTACCTTAATTGTATTGCAGCACATAAAGTATACATCAACTGCACACATTAGTAACATTATGTTAAGAGTAAATTAATGAACATTCCAGCCAACCTGTGATTAATATCCCCTACAGAGATAGCTGTTTAATACTGGATCAATTTCTTCACATCGCCCCATTATCTGTCCTCTTACATGCCCCATGATGACCCCTTTGTAATGGCTTGATTAATATATTGCCAGGGTTCCACTTGACTTCATTTTGCCAAACTCTTGGTTCCTCATGGTTTGTCCCAATATTGCTTTTATTCTTGCCCTTTACCATGTTTCTTCCCAGTGACCACCATTAATTAACGGGCCACTTAAGGCCCTTGACTCACCAATCTATGCCGATTTTTCAATGCCCGCACAATCTTCGGGTCGGCACATGGGTGCAACGGACAGGTGGATGAGACACATTTGTGTAAACCTCATCTGCAGGCAGGTTAAGAGGGCTCACTGAGGTCGCGAGTGTGCCCTCTCAAGTATTGATTTTCCAAAGTTATTGAAACTTGCTTGAGTGATCTGCAAACCAGCTGCTTAGTCTGGACTCTTAACCTTCAGTGCACCCGCCACCGCCCACCCACTCCCGTTATGCATGGGAGTCATGAAGTATGCTGGGCGGGTCTTAATTGGCCCATCGCGTAAAATGGCGGCGCAGACCCGATCGCGAGTGGCGATCAGGTCTGTTCCCGCTCCACCCCCCCACCATCCAGAAAATTCTGCCCCATATATACAATTGGTCAAAGGATCTTACTGATAAACTTAAGGTGCCAGCTTTGGTTCAGTTGGAAGCACTCTTGCCTCCGAATTGGAAGGTTGTGGGTTCAAGTCCCATTTCAGGATTTGTGCCACAAAAATCATGGTTGACATTCTGAGTGAGTGCTGTCGAAGCTGTCATCTTTTGGATGAGACTTCAAACCGAAGCCTCGTCTGCCCTCTTGGGTGGGGCTGTAAAGGGTCCCATGGAATTGTTTCGAAGAAGATCAGGGGAGTTATCACTGGTATCCTGGCTAATATTTATTCCTCAATCAACATAACTAAAACAGATTTCCTGGTCATAAACACATTACTGTTTATAGGAGCTTGCTGTGTGCAAATTGACTGCCATGTTTTCTACATTAATTCTTCAAAAGTGCTTCATTGACTGTAAAGCACTTTGAGATGTCTTGCAATCATGAAAGGCGCTATATAAAATGCATGTCTTTCTATCCTTTTAACCCTCAACGCAAACACTTATTGTCTTTATGTACCCTCTGGTTAGCTCACTTAGATGCTTTTAATTCACATGGATGCATTTAAGCAGAAGTACATGAGGGAGAAAAGGCTAGAAGGATATGTTAAAAACAAAAAACTGCAGATGCTGGAAATCCAAAACAAAAACAGAAATATCTGGAAAAACTCAGCGAGTCTGACAGCATAGTGGAGAAGAACAAAGTTGACGTTTCAAGTCCTCATGACCTTTCAACAAAACTTTGAAGGGTCATGAGGACTCGAAACGTCAACTTTGTTCTTCTCCACCGATGCTGCCAGACCTGCTGAGTTTCTCCAGGTATTTCTGTTTTTGTAGAAGGATATGTTGATAGGGTGAAATGAAGTAAATAGAGTAGGAGGAGGCTCGTGTAGAGTAGAAACACTATTAGAGACTGGTTAGACTGAATGGCCTGTTTCTGTGCTGTAACTTGTGTGTATAATGTCAACACAGAAGATATCTTTTGTATTTTCTGTACAGCATATGTGATTTCTGAATATGTCCAGTTATAGTCTGTATATAACATGTGTATATGTCTAGTATATAACCTGTGTGTAGTCTGTGTATATATTGTCTTCTGTGTACCTTAAAGGTTGGCAGTAGGTATAAACCTGTACACAGCCTATACATTGCTTATATGTAGCCTGCATGTATGTATAATATATGTAAGCTGCATATTTCCAGTCTACAGACAACCTCTATGTGGCTTGTTAGTATCCTAAACATATCCTATTGACTGTTGTGTCCAGCTTGTATAGGGCATGATGTAAACTGTATATAAACTGTGCACAGCCTCTATATAATTTGTATATGGACTTTATGTAACCTGCATCCAGAGAATACCACATGGACACAAAGAACTTCTAACTGCACTTAAAATGAAGGTTCTTGTTCAAGGAAATGTAGGTTAATGCTGGCCAAGAGGTTTTTGAATAGGACCTAAATATAGTTTTGCGCCAAAGGCAAGGTTCTTTTTTATAACAAACTTTAATAATCTGTTGGGTGTGATTAGTAATTTTATTAATTACATGATCTGCGAATTATACATAAAAGTAATTGGGGGGTGGGAGTGGTGGATGAAGCCCAAGGTCAAAGATCCTGCATCTATGTAGTAAACAGAATAGGCCCAGACAATCTGTCAATATCACACCTACCATAAGAATAATGTCACCTATGATAAACTTTAACTAGGTAATGAAGAAAGGTGGTTTTTGTCATGGGTATATTTTCCAACTCTATTTGGAAATATTCCTGGAGGTGTCATCACATGACCTCCCGGCTGTCACCACCCCATCCAACTTATATCTATCATTGGTTGCCTGAACTCTTGGTGTCCTGCCTTCCCACAACCAGTCAGAAAGTGAATGGATTCCTCGTTATCTAGATTGGATGATCCTGTAAGTCAGACAAGCTCTTATTCCCATGTCCCATTATTTTTATAACTAATAAACAAAATTATTCAGAGAATTTATAAAGATAAACCAATTTTTTGATATCCTTATGATTTTTCTCCAGGTTTGCTGGCAAGAATGTTCTGGAGATTAGTCTTTAATTCCAGGAAACTAGAATGCCATGTCTGCTAATTTCAGCTACCCCTCTCTCCTGGAGGTTGAGAAGTCTATTAGCTCAGTTGTTACATGTTCATCCTAATATGGCTTTAACCAGACAGACAAGGAAAGCTTTGCACTCAGTACTCTGGTCTGTGATGAGATAGCACACCTGCACCAAGGGCAAACAAACATATCCTGCCTCCAATCACTGCTCCACAGCTCCTGCATCTGTGGGCACTCAGTAAGAACAGGATTGGGTTCAGGAATGATACTTCCCACAGTCTAACAGCCTACTGGCACTCATTGAGACCATGCATGGAGAACTCCAATAGGCATGATAATAGGGAACAACTGTGGAGCCATAGCCTGGCCTGAATCAGCCACCCACGGAGAGAGTGCCAAACAAGGATAAGGTTATACTATTTTATTAAAATCCAATTTTTTCCCCTTGTCTCCTAAGCCTATTGCTTAAGTACCTCAGCCCAAATGGCAATCTTCACCTGTGAGGTATTAACTGTGCAAGAATACAAATGGAAACATTCGAGTCGGGAAGGCCCCATGTTAATGTTGATGCCTCTTCTTTTCAAGGCCATGAGCAGTCGCTTCTTTCCCTATGATGTCATAACAACGGATGCTGTGCTGAGTCTGGATGAAGACACCGTGCTCTCCACCAATGAGGTACGTTGCATCTCCCTGAAATGAAGTGTATTGTATATTGGAAATGTCTATGCAGAGTCTCCCATCTTGTAACTTACTTAAAAATAGCAGTGGAAAAATGAAGAATAATCCAATCCAAATCTGAAGAGAATATGAACCAGTAACTGGCAAATACAGTTTAAAATAATTAAAATTTAAAGTAGGGCACAAGAAGGGAAGACAGAGGAAGTTTTGCACATAACGTCTAATAAAATTATGGAATGATAGTAAAGAAGAATATTGACAGGAACAGCAAGAAACAGGTCATTCAGACCAACCAGTCCATGTCATTATTCCACTCAAACCTGTAAATGAATTCTAAATACAGTTTGGTATATTTCCAAATAGGGAAATGTTTGATAAGGGTATGTTGGGGAAACATTAATAGTCTGATCTATCATTGATCTATTCAAAGGGGCAGGGCTTTTCATGTAATCAGCTTTTCCTTGTGTTCTTATGAAGGAAAGATCTGTTTCCTTCCTTCTTTCTCTCTGTCTCATTTTCTTTCTCTTTCTGTCATGCTGGTTATGTACCTTTTTCTATTGTCCCTTCTCATTCTTTCTTTTTCTCTCCCTTTCTCCTCTGTGTCTCCTCTGTCTCTTTTGATCTATTTTGTTATTTCTGTCCATTTACGTCTCTTTCTCCGTGTCTCACTTTTTTTCCTATTCCTGTCTCTCTCTGTCTTGTTCTTTCTCCCTTTTTCTGCCTCTTTATTTCAACTCTGCTTATGCCTCCCTTTCTTCTACTATTTATTTCACATTCCCTCTCCTTTCTTTCTGTCTTTTTCTTTTTCTTTCTCCCTCTCACCTTCTCACTTTCTTACTGTCTTTCTTTTTTGCCGGTCTCTTGCTTCCGTCTCGTTCTCTTTCTGTCTCTGTTTCTCTTTCACTCCTAGGATGCAAGTTATTAAGGCTCAGTGACTTAACGAGTTGCTATTTTTCTCAGAAAGTCATCTCTACAGTCTAACAATAATTTCATATCCTCCTCCAAATACACCAGCATCTCTAATTCCACTACCATTTGCGAAAGAAAAATGCAAAATATTGATGTAATATCTTTCACATCTTCTCCCTCAACAACTAGATTCCTTCCCTCTCTTTGACTGCTATTTTATTTTTTGCATGCTTGCAAACACCCTTGCTATCAAATATACTTCCAGTTCATTTCCTAGAGTGAGGATATGCAAGCTGTGAGCCATGGACCAACTTCTGTCCCTTCATTTCTGATGCTTTTATTCTAAATCCCTGCAGGGTTACGGGGAGAAGGCAGGGGAATGGCACTGGGTGAATTATTCATTCAGATGGCTGATGCAGACATAATGGACTGAATGGCCTCCTTCTGCGTTGTAACAATTCTATGAATCTGTTAGTATCCATAGTTTGAGATATGCAAATTACTGGGACCATGGGATTAAGCTTTATATTTGCCTCCCAAGGCTCCATAGTGTTCACTCAAGTGTCCACACAAATGGAAAACCATGAGCCCTCGAGGGCAAAGGTACTGTGCAAAACTGACCATAAGTATGCACTAAATTGGTGGCTGCATTCACCTTCTCAGGGCAAGGGAGGGAGATGGTGTAACGAATGGAATGTGTGGATTCACATCACTCATAGTGCAACATGTGTGACGCTCCTGAACATGATCTGTGAGCGAGCCATATCTTGGCATTGTGGTCCTTAATACAAAGCATTAGCCACACTGCCTTCGAGTAACTACAGAGACTGTAAAGTTTAGCGTTCCAATTGAATGCCCCCCCTCCGGCAAAGAACAATCATTATCATCCATTGCTAAGTTGTTTTTCATAAGTGTCAGTGTTAGCCCAAAGATGTAAATGATTGAATGGTTGGCCAACCAGAGAAGCGAAAGTGATAAAGTAGCAACCTGGCACTGCGGGACCCAGTAGAAGATGTGTTTTTACATGCCTCATTCAACAGTGGATGAGATGGTCAACCCTATTAATATTAATCCACTTCATATCGAAACACAATGCCATCAGCATTTGTCATCTCTGAACTATGCAGTGAGTCAAAAGGAAATAAACTGCCCTTGCAAACAAAATTAGAGTATGGGGTACGAGAGGATGCATTCTGCAATAAAGAAACTAAAGAACTGGCATTCCTATAAGGCCTTTCACTCCCCGGAATCCCAAAACCCTTTAAAGCTGGAGAAGTTATTTTGACGTAACTATTGCAGTGGAGAAAAGGCAAACAGAAAATTTGCGCACAGTAAGCTCCCATAAACAGCGATGTGATAATAGCCAGATAATCCTTTTTAGTGATATTGGTTGTGGGATAATATTGGGCAGGACACCAGGGAGAACATCCCTGCTCTTCTTTGAAATAATATTTTGGGATCTTTTACATTTACCTGAGAAGGCTGATCGAGCCTCTATTTAGCGTTTTATCTGGAGAAAAATTACATTCAGAGATAGAGTCTAATAAAAATTTACTTAATGGTAATTCAATTTGGACTGTTGAATTTTTTGGTAGGTAGTCCAATTCAATAAATAAGTAGCTTCACCCAAAATACTCAATAGACTTTCAGATGTTCCATTCAACAGCCAACTTGAATTGGACTCCATGGAACCTTGACCAACTCACCATTCTGTCCCTTTCCTGACTTGCACCATCTCTTCTTTGCCCAGCTCCCTGATCTACATCCCAGTCAGGCAATGGCTCAATTTTAAAATTGTCATCTCTGCTTTCAAATCCTTCAACAACCTCATCTCTCCCTATCTCGGTAACCTCCTCCACCTCTACAACTCTCCATGATCTCTGCACTGCTCCAATTCTGGCCTCTCCTGCATTGGTGATTTTCACTGTTCAACATTGCTGGCCATATGGAGGCATATGCCTTCAGCTGTCTAGGCCCTAAGCTCTAGAATACCCTCTCTAAACGTATTTATTTCTCCACCAATCTTGTCTCCTTTAGGATACCTACTCTTTGAGCAAGTTTTTGGTCGTGTGAACCTAATATCTCCTTATGTGGCTCGGCGTCAAATTTTGTTTGACAGTCACTCCTGTGAAGCTCCTTGGGATGTTTTACTGTATTAAAGGAGCTGTATAAATGCAAGTTGTTGTTGTTAAAGTTGAGTTTTAACAAATTATTCAACTGCAGCTCTTATATTCTGGTACCTTTGGTTCTATTCAAGCACAACGTTTCTTCCTTCCCATCACTAATGAAGGAATTGAATTTGGTGACTCCAACATTGGTCTTGGGTTTGTAAGTAAAGACACTGACTAGTGTGATACTGGACTACAAACCTGGAAGACCCAGGCTCCATCCCCAGTTTGCATTTTATTAGCACATCCCGGAGCGGGAGAAAGGACACTGCAAATGGCTACAGCACGCATGGATGTGTGATAGGAAATGGCAGCTAATGTTCCCGCGCCTAGGCAGTAGCTTGAACTGGAATGTGTGCATGCATGAGCGGCTCAGCTGTGATGCCTCCTTGATGAAACAATCAGGGTAAAATCCTTATGTGAACAATGGATCTCTGAATGAACTACAAGCACCTGTGAAACTGCACATTCAGGAGAAAAGATCAGAGGATAAAAAAGTGATGCAAGTTTACTGATGTCTCTAAAGCCTTATTAATATCCATAGTTTGCTTCAAGGACACACTTGATGAGCCGTTGCCTTTGTTCCTTCTCTAGGTTGATTTTGCGTTCATCGTGTGGTGCAGCTTCCCTGATCGGATTGTAGGTTACCCAGCTCGCAGTCATTTTTGGGACAGCAGCAAAGGATTATGGGGATACACATCAAAATGGACCAATGAGTATTCCATGGTGTTAACTGGAGCAGCATTTTACCACAGGTAACAACATTCAAAGGAAAAGATAAGCAATGCTCACGGCTTCTGTGAGACACTTGGAGGGCACAAGGATTTTAGGTTCTGGGACAAGACTGCTTTCCGTCCCAGCAAGCCCAGTGAATGTTGGCTCTCTCTCAATGGGAAAGTCATTAAAATAATTTTGACGGTTTACATATTTCAGATTAGAATTGAGAATCCAGGTTTATTCAACTTTCATCTTTGGAGTAAAACTGCCCAGTGTTTGGGCTGTCCAGGAATTTCTAATAAATATAAACCAGACATAGAAAGTCTCTTTTCTGTTTGATTACAAATCTATTTTCCCCACTTCATTTCTGTGGTTACAGTAGCTTCAATTATTGTTATCACGGTTTTTGTCCCCTTTTTATCGGCATAATATTAAATTTCATCCTTTGCCTCAATCCCAGCAACCAGTATCAGCCATTCAGCCCTTCAAATCTGTTCTGCTATTCAGTTAGATCTCTGACAGGGCAGCACTCCCTCAGTACTCAATGGGAGAGTGTGTGTGCATGGGCAGAATTTTTACCTTGACGAGCGGGCACAACGGGCAGGCCCAGGAGTGGCCGCGCAATGGTCTGCCACCCGCGATCGGACCTCAACCACGATTTCACGCTGGCTGGCCAATTAATGGCCACCAGCATGAAACCACGCTGATAACCTCAGCGCTGCCTGGGTGGGAGTGGGAGGAGCACGAGCGCTGAGGTGTGTACATGCGTGCAGGTGTGTGCATGTGTGCAGGTATGCTCAGTGAAAGCTCCCTGAAGTCACAGAGATTTTTAACATTAAAAATAAAGATTTCAAAACTAAGTAAAACGTGTCCCCCATGAGCAGGGACATGTTAAAAATGAGTTTTAAAATTTTTAATTTTTTTTTAATCACTGTACAAAACGTCATCCCACCTGTGAATGAGGTTTCGCAAAAAAATCCCAACGGCTGCTGGCCTATTTGCCCTCCCGTTAGCCATAAGGTTGGACGGGCAGGGAAAATTTCACTTTAATTAATCTATTATTGGGCTCAACAGCCCCCTTAATTGTTGGCGGCCCGCTCCTGACTCCTGCGCGTGTCCACCTACCGAAATACCGCCCAATGACGTCAGGACGCTCGCCCAATGTCATCGCGAGCTATTTCGCTTTTGTGCGTGTCGGACGCGTGCCCGCATGCTGAGCTGAAAACCCTACCCCATCTGTAAGTGTAAACATGTGGGATATTTTGACAAGAGCAGTAGAATTATTCAGTGCACAGCCAGTGCTGAGTTAGCTGTGACAGTGTGGGGTCACAGAGTTGGCCTCAGTGCCCCTGGATAAGCTCAGTGCGCTCTTGTGTACAAGACCACATGAGGGATACTATTGGCACACCTTAATTCATTCAACCAGACAAGCAGAATAACCGTACGTTACCTTAACCGGAGCTAACTTGTTTCAGTGACAACTAGCTTTGGGTCTCCCCCACAAGTGAAAAAATCTCTATGGGGAGAGTTTTCTCCCCCCCCCCACCGCCATCGGTGGGGGGTGATTGTGGGGGCGGGTGCAGGCCGGATTGGTGCCCCCGAACAGGTCCGCGCCGCTATTTTATGTGGGCGGGCCAATTAAGGCCTGCCCAGCGTGACTTGTGCCCGGAAGTGCTGAGTGCTCCCTGCGCGGGCAGGGGAGTGATCCCTGAGTCGGTGCCTGTAGTCTTTCACGCATGTGCGTGAAAGAGTGCAGAAATCTCCCTGAGGCACCCATTAGTTTAAGTTTTAAAAATCTAAATAAAGAAAAGAAAAATTTTTAAGACGTCCTCTCGTGTGACAGTGTCACATAAGCTGGGACATGTCAATGAATTTTTATTAAAAATTTTATTCAATTTATAAACATTTCACAAAACCTCATCCCGCTCGTGGATGAAGTTCCATGAAAAATGCAAAGGCCGCCTGGGCTCTTAAGATTGGATGGGCAGCTCAGTTTATTAGTTTAATTAGTTTTTAAATGGCCTTAATAGGCCTTTGACAGTTTGGCAAGCGTGCAGCCAATTCGGCAGCGTGCTCACCGAACTGAAAATCTAAATGACGCGTGGTGACATCGGGATGCATGCCCAACGTCACCCCGCGTAATTTTTATGCCTCGGCAAGCGGGCCCTCACCCCCGCTCACCAATTCTGGCCTATGTCTACCTTATAGGAACATAAGTTTCTCTGGTTTGAACATACTCAATGACTGAACGTCCATAGCCCCCTGGGGTAGAGAATGCCAAAGATTTACCACCCTCTCAGTGAAGAAATTTCTCCTCATCCTAGTCCTAAATGGCCTACCCCTTATTCTGAGACTGTGTCCCCTGGTTCTAGACACTTCCCCAAAGCCAGGATGGAACATCCTTCCTACATTTACCTTGTCGAGTCCTGAAGGAATTTTGTATGTTTCAATGAGATCATCTCCCATTCTTCTAAATTCCGCAAAATACAGGCCAAGTCTCCTCAATCTCTCCTCATAGGACAATACAGCCATCCGAAGAATCAGTCTGGTGAACCCTCGTTGCACTCCCCTATGGCAAGTATATCCTTCCTTGGGTAAGGAGATCAAAATTGTCTGCAATACTCCAGGTGCGGTCTCCCAAGGCTCTATACAATTGTAGCAAGACATTTTTACTCCTTTACTCAAATCCTCCTGCAATAAAGACAAACATACCATTTGTCTTCCTAATTGCTTGCTACATCTACACATACGTTCAGTGATTTATGAACAAGGACACCCAGGTCCCTTTGGACATCAATACCTGCCAATATCTCTCAACATTTAATACTCTGTATTTCTGTTTTTCCTACCAAAGTGGATAACTTCTCATTTGTGAAATTTTATTGATTTTATTGAGAATTGCAAATGTCTCTATTAGGTCACCCCGCTAGAGAACTCTCGGTTCTGGCATCATTCTTGCATATCGTTTTTTTGTGCTTTCCCCAGTGCCTTTAAATCCTTCTTGTGACAAAGAGACCAGAAATGTGCAGAGGTTGAGCATATATACTCAGAAATGGCCTCCTCGGGCAAATACAAAGAAGTTAAAATTAGTGTTACTGGCCCTTACTTTGTAACCTGGGGCAGGATTTTCGGGGTCATCGGACAAGGGGGGATGGGCAGGTCCGGGAGCGACTGGGGAACTGCCTGCGTTTGGCGCCTGACCATGGTATCATGCTGGCTGGCCAATAAACCGCCAGCCAGCATGAAAGGTGCACTGAAAGGGTCAGCGCTGCCCGGAGGGGTGGGGTGGGGAGCAGAGCGAGTGCTGATGTCAGTGCGGGCGCAGGGAGGTGCACAATGACAGGCCCCCGAAGGCAGAGAGCTGCCTTGGGGAGCTGAAAAACTTAAAAGCAAGAAATAAGGATGTAGCAGTGCAGAAAAACTGTCCACATGAGGACTCACTCACCTAAACATATAGATAATAAAAATTCTGCCCAAACATTTTTTTTTGTTAAATTGACGTCAGAAACTCATCCCTTGGGTGAGGTTTCCTCAAACCCGAAGGCCGCCTGGCCGATTTGCCCGCCCGCCAACCATAATGTTGGACGGCCAGCGAAAAATCGCCGCTAAACGAAACTTTAGTGGCTTTAATAGGCCCCCTGATTGTCGGCGGGCTTGCTGCCAGCTCTCACGCACACCCCCACCAACCAAAATATCATGTGATGACTTTGGGACATTCCCCGGACGTCATCCCGCGCTATTTTACGCTTGGTCGGGTCAGGCGCGTGCCTGCCCGTGAGACATAAAATGCTACCGCTGCTGTCTATCTTGAGCAGTGGAAGATCTCCTCCCCCCACCCCCCCCCCAATCATTCTCGCCCTTTGAAGAGACTATTTTAAAAATTGGGCTGCCCATGCCCACCTGACTGCCCGAACGTTGTGTGGCATTGGCAGCGTATTATCAGGGTCAACTGGTTTGATTGAGCTTTGGTTATCTATTTAAATACTAATAATTTTGGCACCCGCACAACCCCCCCGTATTATTAGAGCGAGCTTGGGGATGTGTGGGAAGGCGGCTGAGTGGGCACCCCCCCCCCCCTCTATTTTACATGCCCCCTCCCCCACTGAAAACACAATTGGCGGGGGCACATAAAAGGCAGCCCATGGTTAGTGCAGCCGCTGCTGTTGCAGGTAGTGATGTTTTATAATGTTTAAGTACGTAAGGAAGGAATTCATGTGGCGCCTTTCATGTCTCCAGGAATTCCTAAAGCACTTCTCACTTTCAAAGTGTGGTCAATATTATGTAGGGAGATATGGCAACTCAATTTGCACACAGCTAGGCTCCAAAAGCACCAGTTTAGATCATCTGTTTTAGTGATGTTGACTGAGGGATAAATATTGGTCCAAGACAAAAAGGGTAATGTCAGTGCTCTTCTTAACAATTGCATCATGGGATTTTTTAGGTTTACCTGGGAGGGTAGATGGAGCTTCAGTTTATCATCTCACTCGAAAGACAGCACCTCCGACAGTGCTGCGCACTCTCAGTACGGCACTGGAATGTCAACCTAGGTTTTTGTGCTAAAGTCTCTGGAATGGGATTTGAATCCAAAACCTTCTGACTTAGAGGTGAGCATGTTACCCACTGAGCCACAGCTGCAACAACAAGCAGTTAATGCAGTAAAAGTCCAGCTGATCTGTGTTTGAACAATAAATGATTGCCAGGATATCAGGAGTAACCCCCTGCTCAAATTCAAATAGAATAGTGAATTGTCATGGAACCTTTTACATCAAACTGAACAGCAGATGGGCATTGGTTTAAGTTGTGGGCAGGAAAGTTACATTAAACTTGTGTAAACATGGACTATTGTACATACCTCTGGTCTATTATTACGAAGAAGGATATATAATCATTGGAGAAGAGGCAAAAAATGGTTTACAAGACCGATACCAAAACTGAGAGATTATAACTATCAGGAAAGACCCTTCTGTTACCAATCTCAGCCACGTTACCATAGGGACATGCTCAGCGGCCATTTAAATTGTGCAAATCTAGAGAGTGAATGTTGGCCAACTATTGCGCCTTAGGGGACATCACCATCGGGTTCAGTCCTGCCCTAACCTGGGTCATCCAGCGGGAATCATTTGTTAGTAATCAGGAGCAGGAACACTAGCTGGTTTTATCTGCAACAAGCTCACAGTTATAGATGCCAAGAAAGAAAGAACTTGCATTTATATAGCACCTTTTGCAAACTCAGGACCTCCCAATGTGCTTTACAGCCAATGAAGTACTCTTGAAGTGTGAACATTGTTGTAATATTGGAACCACAGCAGCTTATTTGCTCAGATGTAGGTCCCACAAACAGCGATGAGATAAATAGCCAATTAACCTGTTTTCAGGTGTTGCTTCAGGGATAAATATTGGCTCATACACTCGGGTGAACTCGCCTGCTCCTCTTCAGAATAGTGCCATGGGATTTTTTTATATCTATTGGGGAAGGCAGATAGAGCCTCAGTTTAATGTCTCATCCAAAAGACAACACCTCTGACACTGCAGCATTCCCATCTCACTCAAGTGTCAGATTGTATGCTCAAACCTCTGGAGTAGGGCTCCAACCCACAACATTCTGACTCGGAGGCAAGGATACTGTCACTGAGACCTGGCCTTGCCACTAGTTTTGCCATGATCATCTAAATGAGCTCAGATCAGGAAGTGAATGCTGGATCTTCATGTTTTGTATGAGTCAGTACCTCACATTGGTGTAATTCCAACCTAGATAGCAGGGGAGCTGCCCAAAAACAGCCAACTTAGACAGCAATCAATGTTTCTTGAGCTCTTTTTTTTTGTGCTTTCACAGATATTACCATCACCTGTTCACACATTACCTGCCAACGAGTCTACATGCACTCTTAGACCAGACCGCCAACTGCGAAGATATCCTGATGAATTTACTAGTGTCATCAGTCACTAAGCTTCCCTCAATCAAAGTGACGCAGAAGAAACAGTATAAAGAGACACTGATGCAGCAGGTGTGTCATGTTATTTTACTCCATAAGAGAATCCCATGGATAGGATATTTACTCCATAGGTATTCCTGAAACATAGCTGAAAATGGTATTTGAAGGGTCTTAATCAGGAGAAACTATTTCCACTGGCAGAAGAGTTAGTAATTAGCTGGAGTATTGTATCTTAATTCTAGGCAGCACACTTTAGGAAGGATGTCAAACCTTAGAGAGGGTGCAGAAGTGATTTACTGTGAAAGCCAAGATTCTCAGCAAGCCTTCCCCATTGGAGTATGGAGCAAGACCTTTAATGTCTAAGCTATGCATGACTACAGGATGAGGTAACGAAGGGCTACCTGGGCTCAAAGAATCAATGGAAAAGAAGAGAATGGGATATGAGGCAGCCATTCAGCCCCTTGGGCCTGTCATGCCATTCATTGAGATCATGGCTGATGTATATCTCAATTCAATCCACATGCTATGGCACCATATTCCTTAATACCCAACATATATGAGATGGTTTTCTAGAGCAGTATGTTGATGAACCAGCTAGGGAATAGGCTATTTTAGATCTAGTATTGTGTAATGAGAAAGAGCTGATAAGTAATCTCGATGTAAAGGAGCCTTTGGGGAAGCTTGACCACAATATGATAGAATTTGACATTAAGTTTGAAAGTGATGTAGTTGAATTTGAACGAAGGGGCTTAAATCTAAACAAAGGAAATAACGAAGGTATGAGGGGCAAGTTAGCTGTGGTAGATTGGGAAACTACACTAAAAAGTAGGACGGCAGACGGACAATGACTAGCAGTTAAAGAATTAATACTTGGTTTGTGACAATATACACTGCTTTAAGGAACAAAAACTCTACAGGAAAAATGACGCAACCATGGCTAATAAACAAAGTTAAACATTGCAATAGGTCAGAGGAAGGGCCTTATAAAGTGGCCAAAACAGTAAGTTTGAAGGGATTGGGAGCTTTTTAGAATTTAGGGGAGGGAGGCGGTGGCATAGGTGTAGTGGTATTGTCACTGGGCTAGTAATCCAGAGACCCAGGGTAATGCACTGGGGACCCAAATTCAAATCCGACCATGGCAGATGGTGAAATTTGAATTCAATAAAAGCCTGGAATTAAAAATCTGATGATGACCATGAAACCATTGTCAATTGTCGTAAAAACCCATCTGGTTCACTAATGCCTTTAAGGAAGGAAATCTGCTGCCCTTACCTGGTCTGGCCTGCATGTGACTCCAAACCCACAGCAATGTGGTTGACTCTTAAATGCCCTCTGAAATGGCCTGTATCAAACCACTGCAAAGTCTAAAAGGAATAAAACCGGATGGGTCACCAGGCATCGACCTAGGCACTGGAAATGACAACGGCAAACTCAGCCCTGTCGACCCTGCAAAGTCCTCCTTACTAACATCTGGGGACTAGTGCCAAAATTGGGAGAGCTGTCTCAAAAAAACATAGCAATACTCACAGAATCTTACAATCAATGTCACAGACACCACCATCACCATCTTTGGGTGTGCCCTATCTTACCAGCATGACAGACCCAGCAAAGGTGGCAACACAGTGCTATACAGTCAGATGGAAGTTCCCCTGGGAGTCCTCAACATCAATTCCGGGCCCCATGAAGTCTCATGACACCAGGTCAAGCATGGGCAAGGAAACCTCCTGCTGATTACCACATACTGTCCCACCACTGCTGATGAATCAGTGCTCCTCCATGTTGAACACCATTTGGATGAGCCACTGAGGGTGGTACAGAATGTACTCAAGGTGGGGACTTCAATGTCCATCACCAAGAATGGTTCAGTAGCACCACTACAGACCGAGCTGGCCGAGTTCTTAAGGACACAGCTGCTAGACTGGAGCTGCGGCATGTAGTATGGAAACGAACAAGAGGGAAAAACATACTTGACCTCATCCTCACCAACCTGCCTGCAGCAGAGGCATCTGTCCATGACAGTATTGGTAGGAGTGACCATCACACAGTCCTTGTGAAGACAAAGTCCCATCTTCACATTGAGGATACCCTCCATTGTGTCGTGTGCCACTATAACCGTGCTAAATTGGATGGATTTCAAACAGACCTAGCAACTCAAGACTGGGCAGCTGTGAGGTGCTGTGGGCCATCAGCAGCAGCAGAATTGTACTCAAACACAATCTGTAACCTCTTTGTCTGGCATATCCCCACCCTACCATTACCACCAAGCCAGAGATCAACCCTTGTTCAATGAAGAGTGCAGGAGGACATCCCAGGAGCAGCACCAGGCATACCTAAAAATGAGGTGTCTACCTGGTGACGCTACAGCACAGGACTACTTGCGTAACAAATGGCATGAGCAGCAAGTGATAGACAGAGCTAAGCGATTCCACAACCAATGGATCAGATCCAAGATCTACAGTCCTGCTACATATGTTGTGAATGATGGTGGATGATTAAACAACTTACTGGAGGAGGAGGATCCAAGAATATCCCCATCCACAGTGATGGGAGAACCCAGCATATGAGTGCAAAAGAGAAGTGCTAAGTGGATGATCCATTTCGGCCTCCTCCGGAGGTCCCCAGCATCACAGATGCCAGTCTTCAGCCAGTTTGATTCACTCCACGTGATATCAATCAAGAAATGGTTGAAGGCACTGGATACTGCAAAGGCTAAGGACCCTAACAATATTCCAGCAATAGTACCGATGACTTGTGCTCCAGAACTTGCTGTGCTCCTGGCCTAGATGTTCCACTATAGCTATAGCACTGACGTCTACCCAGCAATGTGGAAGATAACCCAGGTGTGATCTGTACACAAAAAGCAGGACAAATCCAACCCGGCCATTTACCGCCCCATCAATCTACTCTCAATCATCAGGAAAGTAACATTCTCGCCACACAAGTGCCAGGTAATGACCATCTCCAACAAGAGAGAATCTAAACATCATCCCTTAATATTCATTGACATCGCCATTGCTGAATTCCCTTCTTGGAGGTTACCATTGACCAGAAACTGAACTGGACCAGCCATATAAATACTGTGACTACAAGAGCAGGTCAGAGGCTAGAAATCCTGTGGCAAGTAACTCACCTCCTGACTCCCACAGACTGTCCACCATCTACAAGGCACAAGTCATGAGCGTGATGGAATACTCTCAACTTGCCTGGATGAGTACAGCTCCAACAACACTCAAGAAGCTTGACACCATCCAGAACAAAGCAGCCCACTTGATTGACACCCCATCCACACATACTCTCTCCCTCCACCATCGATGCACTGTGGCAGAAGTGTGTACCGTCTACAAGATGTGCTGCAGGAACTCACCAAGGCTCCTTAGACAACACCTTCCAAACCCATGACCACTACCATCTAGAAAGACAAGGGCAGCAGATAAACGGGAATGCCACTACCTGGAAGTTCCCCTCCAAGCCACTCACCATCCTGAATTGGAAATATGTCGCCATTCCTTCACTGTCGCTGGGTCAAAATCCTGGAATTCCGCTCCTAACAGCACTGTGAGTGTACCTACACCACATGGACTGCAACGGTTCAAGAAGGCACTCACCGCCACCTTCCCAAGGGAAATTAGGGATGGGCAATAAATGCTGGCTGTGCCAGTGATGCACATATCCCATGTTTGATTAAAAAAAAGCAAAGAAAGACCAAGAAACTGACAAAGAAAGCGAAAATAGAATATGAAAGTAAACTGGCTAGAAACATAAAAGCAAACTTAAAAAGCCTCTATAGGCATGTAAAAAGAAAATATTAGCAAAGGCAAATGTGGGTCCATTAACAGGCAAAATATATCATGAAGAATAAGAAAATGGCAGAGAATAATTTGTGTCTGTCTTCATGGAGGAAGACACAGAAATCGTCCCAAAAATACTAGAACCAAGGGCCTAGTGAGCATGACGAATGGAAAAAGATTAGTATTCATAAAAAAAATAGTACTGGAGCAATCAACGGGATTGATAATGGATAAATCCCCTGGGCCTGATGATCTACGTCCGAGAGCATTGAAAGAGGTGGCTGTAGAGATAATGGATGCATTGGCGGCATCTTTGAAATTTCTATAGATTCTGGAACAGTTCCTACAGATTGAAAGATGGTAAATGTAACTCCACTATTTAAGAAAGGAGTGAGAGAGAAAACGGGAACTACAGACCTGTTAGTCTGACATAAGTAGTGGGAAAATGCTAGAGTCTGTTATGAAGGATGTAGTAACAGGACACTTCGAAAATAATGGTAGGATTTGGGAGAGTCAATATGGATTTATGAAAGGGAAATCATGTTTGACAGACATGTTGAGGAAGAAATAAGCGGAAGAGATGAGGGGAACCAGTGGATGTGGTGTCTTTGGGTTTTCAGAAGGCTTTCAATAAGGTCCCACACAAGATGTTAGTAAGCAAAATTAGAGCACAAGGAATTGGGGGTAATATACTGGCAGGGGTTGAGAATTGGTTAACGGACAGAAAACAGAGAGTAGGAATAAACGGGTCATTCTCAGGTTGACAGACTGTGACTAGTGGGTGCTTGGGCCCCAGCTATTCATAAGCTATATCAATGATTTGGATGTGGGGATCAATTGTAATATTTCCGAGTTTGCTGATGACACAAAAGTAGGTTGGAATGTGAGTCGTGAGGAGGATGCAAAGATGCTTCGAGGGAGTTTAGGCTTAGTGACGAACATGGCAGGTGGAAAGATGTGAAGTTTCCACTTTGGTAGGAAAAATAGAAATGCGGAGTATTCTTAAATGGTGAGAAATTGGAAAGTGTTAATGTCCAAAGGGACCTGGGTGTGAGTCATGAGTTACTGCAAGGTAACATGCAGGTGCAGCAAGCAAATAGGAAGGCAGATGGTATGTTGGCCCTTATTACAAGAGAATTTGAGTATAGGAGTAAAGAGATCTTGCTGCAATTGCATGAAGTCTTGGTGAGACCGCATCTGGAGTATTTTGTACAGTTTTAGTCCCCTTACCTAAGGAAGGATATACATGCCATAGAGGGAGTGCAGCGAAGGTTCACTAGACTGATTCCTGGGGTGGTGGGATTGTCCTGTGAGGAAAAATTGAGGAGACTGGGTCTTTATTCTGTGGAGTTTAGCAGAACAAGAGGTGATTTCATTGAAGCATACAGAATTCTTACAGGGCTTGACAGGGTAGATGGAGGAAGGATTATTCGCCTGGCTGGGGGTGTCTAGAACTAAGGAACAGAATCTCAGATTAAGTGGCAGGTCATTTAGGACAGAGATTCAGAGGAAATTTGTCACTCAGAGGGTGGTGAAACTTTGGAATTTTCTGGCCCAAAGGGCTGTGGAGGCTCACTTATTGAGTATGTTCAAGACAGAGATCGACAGATTTTTAGACATAAAGACATCAAGGGATATGGAGATAGTGTGGGGAAAATAGCATTGATGTAGAAGATTAGCCATGATCTAGTTGAATGGTGAAGCAGGTTTGAGCGGCTGAAAGGCCTACTCCTGTTCCTATTTCATATGTTCGTATGTACCCTTGTCTACCAAAAATCTATTAATTGAGCTAGCATCTACAACAAACACAGCAACAACTTGTACTTTTATAGCACCTTTAATATAATAAAATATCCCAAGGTGCTTCAAAGGATTGTTATAAAGCAACATTTGATTCAAGGCGCATAAGGAGATACTAGGACAGATGAAGATGTTTTAAGGGACATCTTAAAGGAGGAAAATGAGGTAGAGGGGGTTAGAGAGGGAATGCCAGAGCTCTCAGCCCAGGCAGCAGGTGGAGAACAATTAAATCGGGAATGCTGATGAGGACGCAATGGGAGAAGCTTGGAGTTTGGGGGCTGGAGGAGATTACTGAGGTAGTGAGGGCTGAGGCCATGGAGGGAATTGACAACAAAGGTGAGAATTTGAAAACCTACTGCTTTTTGTGAGAGAGAATTCCACACTTCTACCACCCTTTGCATGAAACAATGCTTTTGGCCCTGATTTTAAGGTCATACCCCTTTGTCTAAGACTTCCCTCACCAGCAGAGAAAGTTTCTCTCTATTTGCCCTGTCAATAGGCAGAATAAAAAGGCATCAGTTAAAGGCACCCTTGGATGGAGACATATTATGTTGTTCCCAAAACAAAAATAAAAATAAAAATACCTGGAAAAACTCAGCAGGTCTGGCAGCATCTGCGAAGAGTAACACAGTTAACGTTTCGAGTCCATATGACTCTTCAACAGAACTAAGTAAAAATAAGTATTTTTACTTAGTTCTGTTGAAGAGTCATACTCTTAAAATAAGTATTTTTACTTAGTTCTGTTGAAGAGTCATACGGACTCGAAACGTTAACTGTGTTACTCTTCGCAGATGCTGCCAGACCTGCTGAGTTTTTCCAGGTGTTTTTATTTTTGTTTTGGATTTCCAGCATCCGCAGTTTTTTGCTTTTATCTTATGTTGTTCCCTATTAGCAACATGAAGGGGGATGGGGCGGGGTGCTGGGTTGGGGATAAATAATTAGGTAGAATGTCAGGCAGATATTACAAAGAACATTTCATTAGAAATAAATTCCAGCAGTTAGCATTGGTCCCATGATTCCATCGCTGAATAATTATAGTGTCATGGTAATATTCCAGTGATAAGTCTACTAGCTGCCTGTTTTTGCCATGATCAATAATCATTCACGATTAAGCTGGTGAATTCTTAATAACATGAGTTGGAACAGGAATGTTCTGCTGGCATCAGCAGTTCAGTATGCTAGTTGTGAAGAATTATCCATTTGTAATATTTATGTCTGGTTCGATTTAATTATGCGTGCTGCATGCAATTCTTAATTAAAGCATTTTAAATAATAGATATGATCCTTCTACATTCCATTGTTAGCAGCCCTGCCATTAGTGTACCATTTCAAGTAATTGATTCTAACTTTGTCCTTTGCTCCAGCAGCCAGTTTATATTAATAAACACACGCACGTTAAAGTTAAAAGCAAAAAACTGCGGATGCTGGAAATCCAAAACAAAAATAAAAACACCTGGAAAAACTCAGCAGGTCTGGCAGCATCTGCGGAGAGGAACACAGTTAACATTTCAAGACCATATGACTCTTCAACAGAACTAAGTAAAAATAGAAAAGAGGTGAAATATAAGCTGGTTGGGGGGGTGGGGTGGGTGGGGGGGGGGTAAGGGGGGGGCGGTGGTGGGGGTCACAGGCAGAGCTGGGTGGAGGGCCTGTGATAGGTGGAGATAGCCAAAAGATGTCACAGACAAAAGGACAAAGAGGTGTTGAAGGTGATATTATCTAAGGAATGTGCTAATTAAGGGTAGAAAGCAGGACGAGCAAGGTACAGATAGCCCTAGTGGGGTGGGGTGAAGGGAAGGGATCGAAATAGGCTAAAAGATAAAGATAAAACAATGGATGGAAATACATTTAAAAATAATGGAAATAGGTGGGAAAAGAAAAACCTATATAAATTATTGGAGAAAAAAAGGGGGATCGGAAAGGGAGTGGGGATGGAGGATTGAGTTCATGATCTAAAATTGTTGAACTCAATATTCAGTCTGGAAGGCTGTAAAGTGCCTAGTCGGAAGATGAGGTGCTGTTCCTCCAGTTTGCGTTGAGCTTCACTGGAACAATGCAGCAGGCCAAGGACAGACATGAGAGCAGGGTGGAGTGTTGAAATGGCAAGCGACAGGGAGGTCTGGGTCATGCTTGTGGACAGACCGAAGGTTTTCTGCAAAGCAGTCACCCAGTCATTAAATTTAAGTTCCCTCCATGGTTAGTTTGGAAAAAGTAGTGAGAAACTTTGTTACCTCTAGACTTGTAATTCCAGTGTGCTCGTGGTCAGTATCCTGTCTTTAACATTTTTGAGCTTCAGCTCATCCAAAACTCCGCACCCATATCCTGAGTAACAATAAGTCCTGCTTATTGTGAGTTAGGATATCCATAATCCCTGTGCTCGCTGACATACATTGGCTCCCTCTCTGGCAACACCTCAAAATTAAAGCTCTCATCCCTCCATGCCATTGCCCCTATCAATCACTGTAACCTTGAGCCCCCTGAGATCTCTGCACTTCTCCAATTTTGGCCTATTGTACATCCTCTATTTCTATTGCTCCATCATTAGTGACTGTGTCTCAATCAACTTGGTACTAAGCAATTATGTAACACCTTTAACGTCAAACATCCAGGTGCTTCACAGGAGGGTTATCAGACAAATTTTGGCATAAGCCACATTAAAAGATATTAGAACAAGTAATCAAAAGCTTGATCGGGGGTTTGGGGGCAGGGGGCTGCAGTGGGTGGTGAAACTAGGAGGAAACTGGACCATGCAGGGAACCTGAATGTCGGAAGTCCACAGGTCCAGAATGACTGTGGGAAGAACAAGGGGACATACTAGAAATGGTATTCCCAAGGTTTTGAGACTCAAGTGTAACAGAGGGAAGTTCAAGGATGATAGAAGGAGTGCATAGGATGATGGAGGGCAGGTTGAGGGTCAGGGGGTTTATGGGGGCTGGTTGGGAACTTTGAGGGTCCCATAGCTGGTCATGGCTGATAACGGATGGGTGGAACTTATCTGAGATCAAGGCAAGGGCATCAAACTGGCTCAAGAATGATTGAGGAGCGCTCAGTAGTGATAGGATGGTAAACAGTCATGGCTTCCAACTGCAGTGTCAATGCTCCAGTCTCCATGCAAATGGCTGTGTGCACAAGAAGACATCTTGGCAGTGATCCTTCAGGATGGGATCGATCAAGGTGGGGTGGGTGAAGACTGGGGTTTGACCAATGCTGAGTATAGGACTTCCTATTGGGAAGAAATGCTCAGGACAGGAGGGACGGCCTCAAAGAATATGCTGACCAGATCACCTCAGGCAGATATGGGCATGTCAACCCAACAGTTCAGATAACAACGTTGCAGCTGCGGAGGACCTGCAAGAGGGTGATCCAGGACCATGCAGAGCAGCTGCCAGAATATCAACCGGGAGAGGCAGCAGAGGGTCAAGCAACGCAGGATGCTGGCAACCAGGAGCCTGGGCGATGCTAAGCGTTGACCCAAAACCGTATGTTCCACAGGCTGTGCAACTACCTGCAGATGACTAAAAGGCAAAGCTGGAGGTGACTTATGATGTCATGGGATGTGGCAATTCACATATGCCAGCAGGTCCATGAAGATCTGCATCCATGAGGACTGGGAGGCAATCAAGTGCTAGTAGCATTAAAAGTGACAGCGGCATTGAACTTCTTTGCCTGTGGCTCTTTCAGGGCTGCAGCGAGGATATGTGTGCAATATCCCAGCCAGCCACACACAAATGTATCTGGGAGATGACAGATGCCCTCTTCAGAAGAGAAAATGATTTTGTAAAATTCAGTACAGACCCCGAGACCCAGGCAGCCAGTCCTGCAATTGCAGGACCCTCACAAGTGCAATTGACTGCACACATGTGGCACTGAGAGCTGCCTGGGATCAGCCTGCTGCATTCATTAACACAAGGGGCTTCACTCTATGAATGTGCAGCTGGTACGAGCTCATAGAAAACAAATCCTTCAGATGTATGCACACTACTCAGGGAGCTCTCACAAAGTCTACATCCTGAACAGCTCTAAGGTGCCACAAGTGTTTGATCCACCTCATTGACTGCAGGGCTGGCTCATTGGTGACAGGGGATACCCACAGGGGACCTGGATGATGACACCAGTGCAGAACTCACACAGTGCCCCCAAGGAGATGCACAATGCCACCCATGCCTCAACAAAGGCAACAATGGAACAGACGATAGGACTGCTGAAAATGAGGTTCCACTGCTTGGAGCATTCAGGTGGAGCGCTTCACTACTCACCAGAAAGAGTGTCCAGGATCACTGTGGGCTCCTGTGCCCCATACAACCTCACTCAGTCAAGGAGGGTGGTTTCGCAGAGGGGAAGATGAAGGAGCCAGATGACAAGGAGAAAGGGGAATACAGTGCTGCTGGTGAGGGAGTTGAGGATACAGTGGTAGAAGCCAGAGCAATGGAGCGCCACGGCAGACAAACCTGTGACAATCTTATCACCACCAGATTCCTGGTCGAGTCAGGCACCGATACACCTTCGCTACACTGTGGGTCTTCATCCTCTGTTGCCTGGGAGACCAGGGTTCCTGAGTGTTCGTGGACATTTTTGTTTCATTTAGTTGTTCTTATGTTCTGGTGGCTACATTAACTTTTAAGTTTTCACATTAAAACTGCTGGTATTGTGATCCTGTGTATGGGCCAATCTGAAATGAAACACATCCCAGTTGCACAAAATGTGTTGCTCTGAATAAAAGGGACAGTAGCAATGTGGATACAAAATTGGCTTAAAAATAGGAAGCAGAGGCTAATGCTCAATGGATATTCTTTGGGCTGGGGGAAGATTTGTAGTGGAGTTCCCCGGGGGTTGGTATTGGGACCCTTGTTCTTCCTGATATATATTAATGATCTAGATTTTGGTGTGCAGGGGACAATTTCAAAGTTTGTAGATGATACGAAGCTTGGGAGTGTTGTGAACTGCGAGGAGGACAGTGTGCAACTTCAAGAGGACATCGACAAGTGTGGAGTGGGCAGATAGATGGCAGATGAAGTTCAATGCGGAGAAGTGTGAGGCGATTCATTTTGGTAAAATGAACATGGACAGACAGTATAAAATAAGGGGTGAAATTTTGAAGGGGGTGCAGGAGCATAAAGGCTTGGCTGTATATGTGCATAGATCATTGAATGTGGCAGGACAGCTGGAGAGAACAGTTAATAAAGCCTATAGTATCCTGGACTTTATTAGTAAGGGCATAGAGTACAAGTACAGGGAGGTCATTGCTGAATTTATATAAGACACTCGTTAGACCTCAGCTGGAATATTGTGCACAGTTCTGGGCGCCACACTACAGGAAGGATGTGAACACATTGGAGAGAGTACAGAAGAGGTTTACAAGAATGGTTCCAGGGATGAGAACTTCAGCTATAAGGGTAGATTGAAGAGGCTGGGACTGTTCTTGGAGAGATGGAGGCTAAGAGGAGTTTTGATAGAGATGTTCAAAATCATAAGGGGGCTGGACAGAGTAGATAGGGAGAAACTGTTCCTGCTCATAAAAGGATCAAGAACGAGAGGGCACAGATTTAAAGTGATTTGCAAAAGAAGCAAATGTGACATGAGAAAAATCTTTTTCACACGACGAGTGGTTCGGGTCTTGAATGCACTGCCTGGAAGTGTGGTGAAGGCAGGTTCAATCAAGGTATTCAAGTGGGCATTAGATGATTATTTGAATAGAAACAATGTGCAAGGGTGCAGGGAAAAGGTAGGGCAATGGCACTAGGTCATAATGTTCATTTGGAGAGCTGGTGCAGACACAGTGGGCTGAATGGCATCCTTCTGTGCCTTTAAATTCTGTGATTTTGTGAAAACATTGTGGCATCAGTGCCAGCAGGAGTGCAACACCATCTGCATAACTCCTGGAACTCCCTTCCTAACAGCATTGTGGGTATACCTACACTACGTGGACCGAAGCGGTTCAAGAAGGCAGCTCACCACCACCTTCTGAAGGACAGCTAGGGATGGACAGTAAATGCTGGCCCAACCAGTGAAGCCCACATCGCATGAACGAATAAAAAAAAAATCACTGCATATTTCCAGCATCTCTGGTCCTTTTTTTTAATTCATTCATGGAATGTGGGTATCGCTGGCTAGGCCAGCATTTACTGCCCATCCCTAACTGCCCTTGAGAAAGTGGTGCTGAGCTGCCTTCTTGAACCGCTGCAGTCTGTTTTGCTCTAGTGCTATTAGGGAGGGAGTTCCAAGATTTTGACCCAGCGACGGTGAAGGAACAGCGATATAGTTCCAAGTCAGGATGATGTGTGTCTTGAAGGGGAACTTGCAGCTGGTGATGTTCCCATGTATCTGCTGCCCTTGTCCTTCGTGATGGTAGTGGTTGTGGGTTTGGAATGTGCTATCTAAGGAGCCTTGGTGAATTCGAGTATTGCATCTTGTAGATGGTACACGCCGCTGCTACTGTGCGTTGATAGTGGACCGAGTAAACCTTGATGGATGGGGTGCCAGTCAAGTGGGCTGCTTTGTCCTGGATGGTGTCAAGCTTCTTGAGTATTGTTGGAGCTGCACTTAAACAGGCAAGGGGGGAGTATTCCATCACATTCCTGACCTGTGCCTTTGTAGATGGTGAATAGGCTTTGGGGATTCAGGAGGTGAGTTACTCACCACAGGATTCCTAGCCTCTGACCTGCTCTTGTAGCCACATTATTTTCATGGCTAGTCCAGTTCAGTTTCTGATCAATAGTAACCCCTAGGATGTTGTTAGAGGGGGATTCAGCAATGATGATGCCATTGAATGTCATGGGATGATGGTTAGATTCTTTCTTGTTGGGGATGGTCATTGCCTGGTACTTGTGTGGCGCGAATGTTATTTGTCATTTGTCAGCTCAAGTCTGGATATTGTCCAGGTCTTGCTGTATTTGGACAATGTCTGCTTCAGTATCTGAGGAGTTGTGAATGGTGCTGAACATTGTGCAATCATCAGCGAATATCCCCACTTCTGACTTTATGACGGAAGGAGGGACATTGATGAAGCAGCTAAAGATGATTGGGCCGAGGACACTACCCTGAGGAACTCCTGCAGTGATGTCCTGGAACTGAGATGATTTACCTCCAACAATCACAACCATCTTCCTTTGTATGACTCAAACCAGCAGAGACTTTTCCCCTTGATTCCCATTGACTCCAGTTTTGCTAGACTCCCTGATGCCACACTCAGTCAAATGCTGTTTTGATGTCAAGGGCAGCCACTCACTCACCTCTGGAGCTCAGCTCTTTTGTCCATGTTTGAACCAAGGCTGTAATGAGGTCAGGAGCTGAGTGACCCTGGTAGAACCCAAACTGGGAGTCAGTGAGCAGGTTATTGCCAAGCAAATGCCACTTAATAGCACTGTTGATAACCCCTTCCATCACTTTACTGATGATTGAGAGTAGACTGATGGAGCAATAATTGGCCAGGTTCAATTTGTCCTGCTTTATCTGTACAGAAAATACCTGGGCAATTTTCCATATTGCTGGGTAGATGCCAATGTTGTAGCTGTACTGAAACAGCTTAGCTAGGGGTGCAGCAAGGTCTGGAACACAAGTCTTCAGTACTATTGCCAGAATATTGTCAGGGCCCATAGCCTTTGCAGAATCCAGTGCCCTCAGCTGTTACTTGATAACGTGGAGTAAATCGAATTGGCTGAAGACTGTTATCTATGATGCTGGGGACCTCCGGACAGGCCGAGATGGATCATCCACTTGCAAATGTTTCAGCTTTATCTTTTGCACTGCTGTGCTGGGCTCCTCCATCATTGAGGATGGGGATATTTGTGGAGCCTCCTCCTCCAATGAATTGTTTAATTGTCCACCACCATTCACGACTCAGTGTGGCTGCAGAACTTAGATCAGATCAGTTGGTTAGCTCTGTCTGTCACTTGCTGGTTATGCTGTTTGGCACACGAGCAGTCCTGTGTTATAGTTTCACCAGGTTGACACTTTTTTTTAGGTATGTCTGGTGCTGCTCCTGGCATGCCCTCCTGCACTCTTCATTGAACCCAGGTTGATCTGCTGCCATGATGGTAATGATAGTGTGGGGGGTATGCCAGGCCTTGAGGTTACAGATTGTGTTCTGCTGCTGATGGCCCACAGCACCTCATAGTTGCCCAGTCTTGAGCTGCTAGATCTGTTTGAAATATATCCCATTTAGCACAATGGTAATGCCACACAACACAATGGAGGGATCCTCAATGTGAAGATGGGGCTTTGCCTCCACAAGGACTGTGTGGTGATCACTCCTATTGATACAGTCATGGACAGTTGTATCTGCGACAGGCAGGTTGGTGAGGATGCAGTCAAGTATATTTTTCCCTATTGTTGGTTCCCTCACCACCTGCCACAGACCCAACCTAGCAGTTATATCCTTTAGGAATTGGTTAGTTCAGTCAGTAGTGGTGCTACCTGGCCACTCTTTATGATGGACATTGAAGTCCCCCACCCAGAGTACATTCTTGCCACCCTTGGTGCTTCCTCCAAGTTATGTTCAACATGGAGGTTCACTGATTCATCAGCTGAGGGAGATGATATGAGGCAACCTCCAGGAGGTTTCCTTACCCATGTTTGACCTGGTGCCATGAGACTTCATGAGGTCTGGAGTCGATGCTGGGGACTCCCAGGGTAACCCCCTCCCAACTGTACACCACTGTGCCACCACCTCTCTAGGGCTGTAGAGAGGGCTTTAAACTAGAGTGGGGGGGCGTTCTGGAGAGGGGATATGTAGGCTTCCAAAGCAAAAGGATATGGCAGCATTGCAGGGCAGCTATTTAGGTAATGTTACCCAGAGTGTGACAGTAAGAGACAGAGTGTACAAACATTAAAAAAAGTAAAAAATAGGGTCAAAGGGGGAAAAAAGGTAAAAAGGCAAAATTAATGGCTCTTTACTTAAATGCACGTAATATTCGGAACAAAGTGAATGAATTAATGGCACAAACAGAGGTTAATGGGTATGATCTTATAGCCATTATGGTGACATGGCTACAAAGGTGATCAAAGCTGGAAATGAAATATTCAGGAGTATGTGATTTTTTGAAAGGACAGGAAGGAAGGAAAGGGTGGTGGGGTAGCTTTGTTAGTACATCGTGGAATAAATATGCTAGTGAGAAATGATCTTCGATTGGAAGATGTAGAATCTATGTTGGTGGAGGTAAGAAATAACAGGGGAAGAAAACACCGGTGAGAGTAGTCTATAGGCCCCCTAACAGTAGCTATATTGCAGGTTGGAGAATAAATCAGGAGATAATGAGGGCATGTAAAATAGGCAGTACATTAATTATGGGTGACCTTAATCTTCATTTAGATTGGGAAAATCAAATTAGCAGAGGTAGCCCACGAGCAAGAATTCTTAGAGTGCATTGGGACAGTTTCCTAGATCAATATGTTGTGAATCCAAACAGGGACCAGGCTATTTTGGATCTAGTAATGTGTAATGAGGCAGGTTTAAGAAATGATCTCAGAGTAAACGATCCTCTGGGAAACAGTGACCACAACATGGTAGAATTTAGCATCCAGTTTGAGAGTGAGGAACTTGAGTCAGAAACAACCGTGTTAAACTTAAATAAGGGTAATTACAAAGGAACGAGGGCAGAGTTGGCTGGAGTGGACTGGGAAAGCAGTTTAGCAGAAAAGACGGTTAATGAACAGTGGCAAACGTTTAAGAAAATAGTTAATGATTCACAACAAAGATCTATGCCAGTGAGGAAGAAGGATTCTAGGAAGGGGATTAACCAATCATAGTTCACTACGGAAGTTAAGGATAGTATCAAATTGAAAGAAAAAAGCAAACAATGTGGCAAACATTGGTGGTAAGCCAGAGGAATGGGAAAGTTTTAAAGGCCAACAGAAGATGACCAAAAAAATAATAAAGAGGGAGAAAATAAATTTTGAGGGTAAGCTAGCAAGTAGTGTAAAAACAGGCAGTAAGAGCTTCTTTAAACATATAAAAAGGAAGAGAGATGCCAAAGTGAACATAGGCCCCTTAGAGAATGAGGCTGGAGAAAGAATAACGGGGAATCAGGAAATGGCAGAGAAGTTGAGTAAATACTTTGTATCATTCTTCGCGGTAGAAGACACTAATAGCATTCCAAAAATACTAAATAATCAAGGGGCAAAAGGGGAGAGGAAATAAAAACAATAACTATCGCTTGAGAAAAAGTACTAGAGAAACTAATGGTGCTAAAGGCCAATAAGTCACCTGGACCTGATGGGTTGCATTCTAGGTTATTAAAGGAAATAGCTACAGAGATAGTGGGTGCACTGGTAGTAATCTTCCAAGAACCTTTAGATTCTGGAAAAACCCCAGAGGATTGGAAAACTGCCAATGTAACACCCTTATTCAAAAAGGGAGAGACAAAAAACAAGTAACTATAGAAATTAGCTTAACATCTGTCATTGGGAAAATGTTAGAGTCTATTATAAAGGATATAAGAATATTTAGAAATACAAAGTATAATCAAGCAGAATCAGCATGGCTTCTTGAAGGGGAAATCATGCCTGACAAGTTTATTGGAATTCTTTGAGGAGGCAACAAGCAGGATAGATAAAGGGGAACCAGTAGATGTAGAACCTGTAGGATTTCTAAAAGTTGTTCGATAAGGTACTGCACATAGACCACTGAATGAGATAAGTGCCCATGGTGTTGCAGGTAGTATAGTAGCATGGATAGAGAGTTGGGATAAGGTGGGCATTTTCAGGATGGCATGCTGTAACTAGTGGAGTGCCACAGGGGTCCGTACCGGAGCCACAATTATTTACAATATATATTAATGACTTGGATAAAGGAAGTGAATGTACTCTCGACAAGTTTGTGGATGACACAAAAATAAATGGGAGGGCAAGTGGTGAGGATGACACAAAGAGAATACAGAGGGATATAGACAGGTTAGGTGAGTGGGCAAAAACTTGGCAGATGGAATATAATGTGGGAAAATCTGAGGTTATGCGCCTGGCAGGAAGAATAGAGGATGGAGAAAGACTGCAGAAGGCTGCAGCACAGAGGGATTTGGGAGTTCTTGTGCATGAATCACAAAAAGCTATCATACACGTTCAACAGGTAATAGGGAAGGTAAACGGAATGTTGGCCTTTATTTCAAAGCGAATGGAGAATAAAAATAGGGAGCTCTTGCTAAAACTGTACAAGGCACTAGTTAGACCACATCGAGGATACTGTGTACAGTTTTGGTCCCCGAATCTAAGGAAAGATATATTGACATTGGAGGCAGTCCAGAGAAGGTGCCCTAGGTTGTTCCCTGGTATGGAAGGATTTTTTTATGAGGAGAGTTGAGTAGATTGGGCTTGTACTCATTGGAGTTTAGAAGAATAAGAGGTGATCTTATTGAAACATATAATATTCTTAGGAGGCTTGACGGGCAGATGCTGAGAGGTTGTTGCCCCTTGTGGGAGAATCTAGGACCAGAAGGCATAATCTCAGAGTAAGGGGTCGCTTCTTTAGGACAGAGTTGAGGAGGAATTTCTTCTCTCAGAAGGTAATGAGTCTGTGGAATTCTCTACTGCAGAGGGCTGTAGAGACTGGGTCATTAAGACTGAGATGGACAGATTTTTAATCAGTAAAGGAATCAAGGGTTATGGGGAAAAGGCAGGAAAGTGGAGTTGAAGGTTATCAGATCAGCCATGATCTCATTGAATGGCAGAGCAGACTTGATGGGCCGAATGGCCTACTTCTGCTGCTACATCTTAAGGTGATATGGTCACCTCTGCTGGATCTGACCTGCCGGTGGGACAGGACATACCCAGAGATGGTGATGGTAGTGTCTAGAACATTATCTGTAAGGTGAGTTCTGTGAGTATGACTGTGTCAGGCTGTACTCTTTTCTTCTCTGCCGATTCTGCCAGACCTGCTGAGTTTTTCCAGGTAATTCTGTTTTTGTTTTGGATTTCCAGCATCCGCAGTTTTTTTGTTTTTATCTCTGTGTCAGGCTGTTGCTTAACTAGTCTGTGAGACAGCTCTCCCAATTTTGGCACAAGCCCCCAGATGTTAGTAAGGAGGACTTTGCAGGTTCAACGGGGCTGAGTTTGCCGTTATCATTTCCAGTGCCTAAGTCAATGCCGGGTGGTCCATCTGGTTTCATTCCTTATTGGCTTGTTTTTAGTGGTTTGATACTACTGAGTGCCTTGCTAGGCCATTTCAGAGGGCATGTAAAAGTCAACCACATTGCTGTAGATTAGGAATCACAGGTAGGCCAGACCAGGTAAGGACAGCAGATTTCCTTCCCTAGGAAATTAGTGAACCAGATGGGTTTTTATGGTATTCAACAATGGTTTCATGGTCATCATCAGATTTTTAATTCCAAATATTTATTGAATTCACATTCCACCATCTGCCATGGTGGGTTTTAAAGCGGACCTCCCAGAGCATTACCCTGGGTCTCTAGATTACTAGTCCAGTGACAATATCACTACAGCACCACCTCCCCAGCTGGAATGAAAAATGCTGCTGCCCCTTGGCACACACATGCCCATTTGCATGCTACATTGGAAGACACGTGGATTCTTAATTTGGCAGAAATACAGTCATGTCTCACTGACACACTCTCCAAATGGGGGCAATGCCATGCAAAGCACTCTGCCATGTGGACACCAGCAAGATATGCAATGACTTGGCTGCAGACACCAGCCTCAGAGGGATGGTAAGCAGGTGGACACTACCTAGCTTTTTGCCAGATGCATTCCAAGGTCACAACTTGGCAAACGATGCCCTAGTTTAATCCTACACACTTCAGGATACTCAGAGATGTCACTACCAACAATGTGACAGAATAAGTGGTGTATCCAAAGGCCCAAATCATCCAAGACTGATTGGGAACAAAGTGCAACGCATTTTAATGGACGTAACCATTGCAGCATCTAGCAGCATAATGAAAATACAACATACATGAATAAAGTGCAATTAAACATATATTTACAAGTGTATTTCATATATAGAGTGATTAGAACCTGTGCCACCTTTGTGACCTTATGATTTCTTAATCTTGTTCTATTCCTGAGCCTAGGCACAGCCCTGACATCCACAGCTGAGATGGAGGCAGCCTGCTGGTTGCTATTACCTGTTGCCTGAGATGACCGTGTGGCCATCCTCTGGTGGTCCGAGGCCTGGAGGGCGCCAACCTGCTGAGGGTCTTCTGCACAGGTGCAGGTACAGCCTCCTCAGCCTGACCTGCAGGAGGCGATGGGGTCACTGGCAGAGGGGAGGTGGAGAGGCCGGGCACCCTTTGACTGTCCTTGGATTAAACCCCCTGAGGTGCTTGGCTGGCACTTCTCCTCCCTGTCGGTGCGCCTCCCTGACTCTTTGAGGAGATGGGGCATCTGGAAGGAGGTCAAGGTGATTCATTCCCCCTGTCGCCTGGTCATTGTTGCATTGCACCCATGCTGATGGAGCAATGGAATGCAAGTCCAAGCACATACCCAGCAGCCACTGAGTATTCTCCCAAACCAGGCAGTTGCCACCCTCTCCATGAGGAAACCAAGCGCTCGCATGCCGGAGCTATGGCAGTTTTCAAAACGTGGTCGGGCTCCTCCAGGCATCGCTCAAATCTGTGCATGGCCTCTGATATCTCTGCTTGATGTTCCCCTGCCTGTCACTGCATCTCCATCAGGTCTCTTATAGCCGAGTGCTGGTCTCCAGCAGTTGTCTGAATGTCAGGGACCTCAGCTATCACATCCTCCATCAGCTGCGAGCAGGTGTCAGTGATGTGCTCACCAGATTGTGACCCCGAGCCTAATCCAGAATGTGAACCCACTGAGGCCAATGTCTTTGTGCTGGTGGAGGGTGCAGGGGAATGTCGTGACGGTGCTTCTTCTGAGGATTCAGCATCAAAGCTAGGGGGTGCGGAGGTGATGCTGAGGTAGGCCCTCTCTGCCCCTTTGTCTTGGCCTTGGTTCCAGAATCTGCAATGGAGAACAGGAAGAATCCGAAACAAAAACAAAAAATACCTGGAAAAACTCAGCAGGTCTGACAGCATCTGTGGAGAGGAACACAGTTAACGTTTCGAGTCCGTGTGACTCTTCATAAGAACTAAGTAAAAATAGAAATGTGGTGAAATTTAAGCTCTTTAAGGGGGGTGGGACAGGTGAAGCTGGATAGGGGGCCAGTGATAGGTGGAGGCAAAGAAATTGCCAAAAGATGTCATAGACAAAAGGACAAAGGGGTGATGATGGTGGTGATATTATCTAAGGAATGTGCTAATGGTGACATTAAGGGTAGAAAGGGCGAGCAAGTGACAGATAGCCCTAGTGGGGGTGGGGTGGGGGGAAGGGATCGAAATAGGCTAAAAGGTGGAGATAAAATGATAGATCGAAATAAATTTAAAAATGGGTGGGAAAAGAAAAATGTATTTAAAAATATATTTTTCCGGCATCCGCAGTATTTTGCTTCTAAGAAAGAATTAGTTCATGGTTAGGCACAAACCTTTTGCCCACCTAAGTTTCATGTACAAGACCGGAGGCATCCCCACTGGACTCTGTGGAAACTCCAGCCTCTCCATCAGTGCACTCTCGGCCAGGGTCCTCGTCTGCCAGCTCTGCGCCCTCCCCCTCAGCCAGAGTGAGGAGTCTGAGGTCAGGGACTGCTCCTCCAGCCTTCTCTCACCCACACCAGTTGTGAGCTCACTCCTCCTGCAGACAAACAGAGGAATTGCGTGTTATCCTAAATGATCCATAACCGGTACAGGAGCAGACATGCCTTTGACATGTGTCGTCCTGTGCCCACTTTACTAAGTGTTCCACATACACTATCCTGCAGCTGGTACACCTTCTAGAGCATGAAGTGACTCCTACACTCAGTCCACTTTTCCCAATTGGTGCTGAGGTATGCAACCCTAACTTTTGTCTGGCATCCCTCCGCACTCGCACATCTGCATTCACTGTTACCCTTTTGAGTGCCAGTTTATATGAAAGCTAAGTGTCACTTACCCTTGCAGCTGCACGCAGGTCGTTCATCCTCTTTTTGCACTGCACTCATGGTACATTGTGGGCCCCACAACTACTGACGTACGCCGTCACCTCCACCCAGGCCACCTTGCTCAGACAGGAGGGTCATCTGCTGTCATCCCTGGGAATCAGGACCTGCCGCCTTTCCCGGACAGCCTAGAGGAGGCCCTGCAGCAAGACATCGCTGAACTGTGGGGCCCTTCTCTGTCAACGGTCTGACTTTCCACATGGGTGTGGGGTGAGTGAGGGAATCCAAAATGTGGGGGGATTGGGCGGCAGGTGAAGGGAGGATATCTGCAGCTGCAAAACCAAAACGACAGATGTCCAGCCAGCCTAAATTGCAGGGAATGAATGCCTGTCTGGGTGCCCTTTAAACCCTATGAGGTAATGGCTGGGGCGTCGACTTCATGCCTACTGCAGCTGGAAGAATCCGTGCATTTCTAATTAGCTGACCACTGTGTAATCGTGCAAGAAAAGCCGTCCCGCCCACTCACTTCCAGTCGCGCCACCGAGTTTCTACACCTGAGCAGAAGATTCCTCCCAGGGTTTCAGTTGTTCTCCCAGCAAAGTTATAGTACCCCCACCCCCCACGCCCCACCCTCCCACCCGCCCATCTGGATCCAGCACCGCCTTACAGTTGTTTATTGCAAGAGCCTTAATTTAGTAGATAGCTCTCTCGCTACTGAGTCTCAAGGGCAAGGGTGCAAGTTCCACTCCAAAGACTTGAGCAGATGATCTCGGCTGGCATTCCAGCACAGTACTGAGGGAATGCTGCACTGTCAGAGATTCTGCCTTTCAGATGAGACTTTAAACCAAGGCCCCTAAAGTGTCTAAACAACTGTCCTCTAAAGTGGACTTAAAAGATCCCACAGCAATATTTTGAGGAAGAGCAGGGGAGTTATACCCAGCGCCCTGGCCAATATTTATCCCTCAAACAGTATCATTAAAACAGGTTATCTGGTCATTATAACATTGCTAAGTTGGGAGTTTGTTGGGCACAAATTGATTTTTTTTTTCTTTTATTCATTCGTGGGATGTGGGCTTCGCTGGCTGGGCCAGCATTTATTGCCCATTCCTAGTTGCCCTTGAGAAGATGGTGGTGAGCTGCCTTCTTGAACCGCTGCAGTCCATGTGGTGTAGGTACACCCGCAGTGCTGTTAGGGAGGGAGTTCCAGGATTTTGACCCAGCGACAGTGAAGGAACAGCCGATATATTTCCGAGTCAGGATAGTGAGTGACTTGGAGGGGAACTTGCAGGTGGTGGTGTTTCCATCTGTCTGCTGCCCTTGTCCTTCTAGATGGTAGTGGTTGTAGGTTTGGAAGGTGCTGTTGAAGGAGCCTTGGTGAACTCCTGCAGTGCATCTTGTAGATGGTACACACTGCTGCTACTGTGCGTCGGTGATGGGAGTGAATGTTTGTGGATGTGGTGCCAATCAAGCGGGGCTGCTTTGTCCTGGATGGTGTCAAGCTTCTTGAGTGTTGTGGGAGCTGCACTAATCCAGGCAAGAGGGGAGTATTCCATCACACTCCTGACTTATGCCTTATAGACGGTGAACAGGTTTTGGGGAGTCAGGAGGTGAGTTACTCATCGCACGACTCCTAGCGATTCCTAGTCTCTGCTGCATTACCACAGTACTTCAAAAGGATTTCACTGGCTGTGTAGCATTTTTGGGACATCCTAAGGTCATCAGAGATGCTATATAAATGCAATTCAGAATCGCTGAGTCAAAATCCTGGAACTCCCTCCTTAACAGCACTGTGGGTGTACTTACACCACATGGACTGCAACAGTTCAAGAAGGCAGCTCACCACCACCTTCTCAAGGGCAATTAGGGATGGGCAATAAATGCTGGCCCAGTCAGTGATGCCCACATTTTCATGAACAAAATATAAGCTCTTTTTCCCTACTCCACGTCCCCATTCGATCCCACCCAGCTTCCATTTCAAGGATACTGCTCATCCCTACTTCCAGTACCATTTAATACCCTTGTAACACTCAGAGTCAATTTTATAAACAGAACAGCTGGAATCCAGATGTCACTGCTCTTCGTGAGATGTCTTGAATCCACATCAAGACGTATTGAAAACTTTCCCACACAATTAACCTGAGGGCTTTCCCAGATGTCATTTTAAGATAAGGTTGATTTTCCTGTTCACTGAGGTCTCACTCCCGTTAACACTTGTCGGGGTGGTGAAATGGATGTTTGGCTGGACTAGTAATCCAGAGAACACGTTCAAATCCCATTGCGGTAGTTTGAGAACTTAAACTTACTTTAAAAAGAAAATTAGGATATAAAAAGCGGCCATGAAGCTGTTGATGTGTCATTAAAACCCAGCTGGTTTTCTGATGTCCTTTTAGGGGGATAAATTTGCCATCCTTATCTGGTCTGGACGATATGTGACTTCAATCCCACAGCAACGTAGTTGGCCTAATGGTTCAAACCGCTACCTAGGATACCTCACAGCATTGCAAGAGCCCCTTCTCTACTAAAATAACACCAACTTGCATTTATGTAACACTTTTAACATAGCAAAAAAGCTCCTTAAGCACTTCACGGTAGAGTTATCAAACAAAATATGGTGCCAAACCAAATGAGGAGATATTAGGACAGTTGATGAGGCAGATTGTAGGGCAGGAGTGGGGAATCTACGGCCTGTGGGCCAGATCCAGCCCGTTGCTCAATTTCATCCAGCCCCACAGCAAGGTATCTAAAAGTATAGACCTATGACAGTCACGCCTTCAAAATAGCACTTATCATCATCGTTACAGGTTTGTTTTGGATAAAAGCGTCAGCTAAATTGCTATAATAATATTTAACAATATCATATTTAAATTCAGCCATCGCATTAAAACAGCGAGTGAGCTGAACATTTCTGTATTCCCTCTAAAAAAAATGAAATTAAATAGATTTTTATGTGTGGGTGTGGCCCGTGACTGATTTGTCTATGTGTGAATGGCCCGTAATAAGAAAAAGGCACCCCACCCCTGTTTTAGAAAGTGACTTAAAAGAGGAGAGAGAAGTAGAGAGGACGAAAGCTTTAGGGAGAAAATACCAGAGTCCAGGACCCAGGAGGTAGCTTCAAACATGGCCGCCACTAGTGGAACAATGAAAATCGGGGATGCACAAGAGGCCAGAATCGGGCAATCACAGAGATCTTGGAGGGTTGTAGAGCTTGAGGACATTATAGAGATACGGAGGGTTGAGCACAAACTGCTGTGGTTTAGGAAGAAGGCCACCACCATCTTCAGGCAACCAAGGGATGGGCAATAAATGCCAATCTTGCCAGTGGCCCCAACATCCTGAGAATTAATTTTAAAAGAAACACCGCAATAGGATTTCTGGAGCCAACCTTGGGTTGAAAGGGGGAGCAGATGGAGCTGGGCCTTGTGCCCACTGTAGGCGGGAGCCAGATGATGCCATGACAATGAATCTAGGGAGTGCTTTGCTGTCCTCCTGTCTCGTTTCTCATTTAGAACGGCTGCACAGTCAAGCCCAGAAAAATGGTGAGACACAGAGCCTTTCTTGATCACAAGGTCTACAGGGATCCATGGGCAATCTGAGGATTTACAGGTAGAGCCTGAGGCTGGGATTTTCCAGCCCAGCTACTGGGTGTGCATTGTTGCAGGCAGGAAGGGTAAATTTGGAGAGCTGCAAAGGTTCTCCAAATTTTCCAGTCCCACCCCAATGATGCCTGCTGTTGGCAGGGCCAGAAAATCCTAGCCTAAGTAAGTGCCCTCCTCACTTGGGAGTCCCTGCCTGTCAAGTGCCTGCTGATCCTGATGTCAGCTCTGGCTCAGTGACCAGCACCTTCCCCAAGGTCGTAGGTTCAAATCCTCACTCCAGAGGCCTGAGCACACAATCTAAGCTGACACTCCCATGTCGTGCTGAGGGAGCGCCACAGTCTCCGAGGTGCCATCTTTCAAGATGAGACATTAAATGGAGGCTCTATCTGACCTCTCCGGTAAAAGTTCCCAGAAAAGTTCCTTTTCTGATGACTGATTGGAAGTGCACTGCCTGATAGGGTGGTGGTTTCAATAGTGGCTTTCAAAATGGAATTGGATAAATACTTGAAGGAGGAATAAATTGCAGGGATGGAGGGAAAGAGCAAGTGAGTAGGACTAACCAGATTGCTCATCGAAAGAGGCAGCGCCAACTCGATGGGAAATAGCCTCCTTCTGTGCTGTACTGTTCTATGATCTTCTATGGCCTGTGACCTGTGATTTTCAATTGGAAAAATTGCAATGGTGAGAGGGAATGAAGGCGAGAGCGGGTTTACATTCCTAGGCAAGCCTTCTCTTGCATCCTAACCAGCAGTATGACAGACCACTCAGCATTGCCACTTTAAAGGTTCAGCATTTCACCACTAGCATTCTCTGGTGAGATCAAGTGGATGGAATCAGTTTTCAAGGCGGTATTTGCTCATTCATTCTATTCCCTTTGCAGCTGGAAGCGGGATTGATTTCTGGTTCGATTGGGTAGGCAGACTTGTGAGATTTAGACACCATCATTCATGGGTTGAACTAACACTGACATGAAGCAATCAATGATGTGCCCACTGTGGACGGAAGGTTTAGTAATCAACCTACCGTCCCTTGTTGTTGATATATTATTGATTAACTCCTGCTGAATAATTTAGGGGCTGTAATTCTAGTAATGACTAAAGTAAATGAATTCCAAAAACCTGTGCCCTTAGCATTAACAGCTTGGATCCGTACAGCGGAATTTATTCAATACGACAAATATTTGCTATGATGTAGCTGCCTAGTCATAGAATTTCATTTAAGCACTACCTGTTTTGAATCAGTTGCTATTGCATTGGGCCTATTATTTCTCAGCAGTGTGGTGCTTGAATGTGCTGTACAGGAACACAATCGTATGCCTGCTTTGACGCTACTGGCTAATTAGAAACTCCAAAACAACTTTGGGCCAAAATATGCGGGATAAGGCACCAAGTGGCGAGAGATGTCTCTTCTGCACCCTTCTGCTCGATTAGAATTGCCCTATAACCTGGTTGGAAGTGCAAACTGAAAACAGCAGTGAGGGTCAGAGGCTACTTGCCAACCAATGAGCACTCCCCTCTCATGCAGTATAAATTGTGGTGTCCTTTGAAATTTGGTATTCTTGTGAATCTGTCCTGATGAGTGCAAGATGAAAAGCTTTGACAGCATGTCTCTTTTTCAGCAATACTCAAGCTCTTAAAATTAATAGGGAGGCTAAAGATGAGATTTCGCTTGCATGAAGCAAACAGGGGAGCGGCAAGCAAGTTCTGGACATTCTCAACCTGTACCATTTCTTTTAATCACTTTGAATTTGCTGGATAATACCAGCATTAACAATGGCGTGCATTGCTAACACGCCATTATTTTTCTAGCACCTGTTCCCTCCACAGATGCTGAGTGACCTGCTAAATGTTTCCAGCATTTTCTGTGTTTTGATTCAGGTTTTCAGCATCTGCAGTTTTTTTTTGGTAAATTAGAGTTACTATGATCCAGTAGTGAATCAAATGAATGGTCTTCACAGCCTGTTTTAAAAAGTGTTTCTATGAACTAGAGGAAGCAGAGTTCATGACCAAAACTACAACAACATTTCCTGATAAAAGCAAAGTAATTTCTCCAGTAAAATGCAGTGAGTGGAGAATATTCACATAATATAAATTAAATGCATAAAATCAATCCCAGTCACAGCAGTGCAATCTCCAGGCATGATTGATGAGGGTTCACCCCCATTCAATCACCTCCATTCTGGCCAGGAGTACTGGTGTCCACTATATTCAGCCACATATTAATGGATGTCCTATGTTGTTGGTCACTGAGTCACAAGATGAACTCTATCTTTTTACCATCTTTAAGGAGGGATGACATCTGTATGTGCGCTCCTGCCCTTGTGGAAGATAAAATGGGGATCTTTGGTCTGTTACTGTTTCATTTCCCGAACTCAGAAACGGAGCATTTCTTCCTACCTCCCATCCAAGCCCCTCCCAACCAACATAGCCAACTGTGTTGACAACCACAACACCCAACACCGCCCTCCCATCCCACCCTCAGCCATCCTGTAAGACACCCTTTTTTGCCATCTGCTTGCACCAATATATTTTACCACTGATTGACATAAATGGTCAAAAAAGGGGGGAAATCATGTTTGTTTTCACATCCCTTTGGTTTTCTTTTCTCCTGTGTTTGCTCAGTGTCATGTGTTGGAGATTAACCCTTCATTCTTGGAAACTCTAGGGCAATCCTGGAGTGTTGCTTGATTTAAAACTGGACCTTAAATGAGTATATAAATGCAGATTTTTGTTGTATGACTCCGAGACAAAGCAGAGGGTTTTTCTTAGCTGAATGACTTTCCGATTCTGACTTGGTTGTTTCTTTCCTGATCACACAGGGGTCAAAGAGCACTCTCTGGGCCAATCCAGATCATTTCACACAGAGACAGAACTGCATTAACACATTTGCCAGCTGGTTTGGCTACATGCCCCTCGTACAATCACAGCTACGCCTTGACCCCGTCCTGTTCAAGGATCAAGTCTCCATACTTCGGAAAAAGTACCGCGATATCGAGAGACCTTGAAGGTGAAGGCTCTGAACGATCACTCTCTGTAGGCCTGGCCAAGGGACCTCACAGGGTCAAAAGTCTTCTCTGAAGAACACAAGACAAGTAAGAACAGATCAAGGCTCTGCAGGCTCTCCTTAAATCTTCTAGACAATCTTCCGCAAAGCCTAAAAAAAGAGGCCAACTGACTTTATTTTTTAAATCACTGTTATTTACTACAACACAATCCATGTGGAACTAATAGAAACATGATCTATCTGTTAACTGGGGCGGTTTGGAAGAGGTTCAGAGAGGTGGCCCATACTCTCCCAGAACTGTTTATACAGTAAGTTCACATCATAAGGCTGTGCTTATGCTAATTCTAATAAAGTGAACCAGTTCTTCTCGGTTGCTTATATTATAACTTACTTTTTATGAAAGACTGTGTGTTAGTTGTTTGTAGGCGTGTACCGTAAAAGGACCATAATCCAGTCATGCTATGGATTTTACAGGGTCCTCCAGGGTAAATGAGGAAACTGGCTTAACACACAATATTCAAGATTGCATTCTTTTTGTTGTCAACCTAAGAAACCTGTAACAATCAACTGGTATAAAAATTGGGTGTCAACAGGTGGGTACCAGGGCCTGAATAAGATTCCCATACGCAGGAGTCTTCGTTCTGGACCTGTGTTGTTGGATATAGATGGTTTAAGAGAAAGAAGCTTGAAGAAGCTCCCCTGCTCTGATCATATCACGGTTTGTCTAGCACACACCAGTTTGCATGAAGGTTCAGTGAGTTGGTTTTAATGGCAAATTGTTCACTGTTTTAAAAAAAACAATGTGGCTCAAAATGAAAGATGCATGTTGTTGCCCACAGGATTATGTTGTATTAAATTACATTTTGTCCAATGGTGTCGCATTGCATTGAATAATATAGCAGAGGCCTTTCCAATCTACCTCAGGAACAAACAGCCTTAGATTCATACAGCCCAGAAGGTGTCCATTCGGCCCATCATAACACTGCTGGCTCTTTAAATGGGACCTATCCAATAGGTCCCATTTCCCCATAGCTCTGCAATTATTTCCTCCTTCAAGTATATATATCAAACACACTTTTGAAAGTTAATATTGAATGTGCTTTAACCACCTTTTGAGGCAGTGCATTCCAGGTCATTACAACTCGCTGTGTAGAAAGAAATCACATCTCTACCCTGGTTTTTTTGCCAATTACATAATATGGCCAATTAGCCTTGTAAGAGAAAAACATAACTTCTTTGAAATTCCTTTGTGTGAATTAAGTATATTGAACACTTAATGTGCTCATGTGGGATTACGTTGTCCACTGTTTCAGCTGAATTTATTTAATTAAAAATAAAACGGTTAATGCTGTTTAAAATAGCAAAGATACATAATACGTTGAGCGTTCATACAATAATATTTGGGCAGTGTAAGTTCAAGGCCAACAACTGAATTACACTCTTCAGCTGTTGCTTGGGGATTGCTAGAGCAATTGCTTTCATTTGAGCTGGGGGAGGTGGTGGCATAGTAGTATTGTTACTGGACTTGTATTCCAGAGACCCAGGGTAATGCCCTGGAGACCCATATTTGAATCCCATCATGGCAGATGGTGAAATTTGAATTCAATAAAAATCTGGAATTGAAAGGCTGATGACCACAATAAAACTATTACCAATTGTTGTAAAAACCTATCTGGTTCACTAATAACCTTTAGGAAAGGAAATCTGCAGTTCTTACCTGGTCTGGCCTACATGTAACTCCAGACCCACAGCAATGTGGTTGATTCTTAAATCCCTTCTGAACAAAGGCATTTAGAGATGGGCAATAAATGCTGGCCTAGCCACTGATGCCCACATCCCATGAATGAATAAGGGGGAGAAAAGGACACTCACTGCCCAATACCCATCTTTAGGATGAGTAATATTGACAGGGCAGGTGGACAAGCCACAATTTACAGCACAAAATGCCTGAGGCTGCATTTATACAATTACAAACTCTTGGTCAGCAGGGGACCATGCAAGAACTGCTCATTTTTTTTCATTCATGGGGTATGGATGTTGCTGCCAAGGCCAGCATTTATTACCATCCCTAATTGGCTTTGCCATCTTCTTGAATACAACTGAGTGGCACGCTTGGCCATTTCAGAGGCAGTTAAGAGTCAATCACTTTACCCTCCCCTTGGATGAAGGAATGGAATATTATGCTCTAGGCACCAGGGATGAATCCCTCAGAAATTTCCATCTAACTACCTATCACTTGCAGCATTTTCAGGCATACTTAGGAAAACTATACTCAGCACACATTTGCAGTCCTGCTCTCACACTCATCCACCTCACAATTCTCCACACGCAGACACCATTGCATTCACTTACAATCCTTTGCACACATATTCAATCCTGCATGGACATGCTCACTATCCTCCATGCACAAATTCATAGTCCTTCACGCATACACTCACAATATGCATAATTCTCCACTAACACAAACACAAAGATACAAGTCTTCACACATACCAACAAATGACTCCTAATCCAGTGACCCAGGGTAATGCTCTGGGGTCTCGGGTTCGAATCCCACCATGGCCAATGGTGAAATTTGAATTCAATAAAAGTCTAAAATAAAGAATCTAATGATGACCATGAAACCATTGTCGATTGTCAAAAACCACCTGGTTCATTAATGTCCTTTAGGGAAGGAAATCTGCCACCCTTACCTGGTCTGGCCCATATGTGACTCCAGACCCACAGCAATGTGGTTGACTCTTAAATGCCCTCTGAAATGGCCCAGCAAGCCACTCAGTTGTATCAAACTGCTATGAAGTCTAAAAGGAATGAAACTGGACAGACCACTTGGCATTGACTTAGGCGCCAGAAATGGAAACGGCCAGCCCTGTCAACCCTGCCAAGTCCTCCTTACTAACATCTAAAATTGGGAGAGCTGTCTCACAAATTAGTCAAGCAACAGCCTGACATAGTCATACTCACGGAATCATACCTTACAGATAGTGTCCCAAATAGCACAATCACCATCCCTTGGTATGTCCTGTCCCACCGGCAGGACAGACCCAGTAGATTTGGCGGCACTGTGGTATACAGTCAGGAGAGAGTTGCCCTGGGAGTCCTCAACATCGACTTTGGGCCCAATGAAGTCTCATGGCATCATGTCAAAAACAGAGGCAAGGAAACTTCCTGCTGATTACCCATACCGTCCCCCCTCAGCTGATGAATCAGTAGTCCTCCATGTTGAACACCATTTGTAGGAAGCTGAGGGTAGCAAGGGTAGAGAATGTACTCTGGGTGGAGGACATCAATGTCCATCACCAATGGTGACTCAGTAGCACCAGTACTGATGGAGCTGGCCGAGTCCGAAAGGACATAGCTGCTGGATTGGGATTGCGGCAGATGATGAAGGAACCAACAAGAGGGAAAAACATACTTGACCATATCTTCACCAACCTGCCTGCCGCAGATGCATCTGTCCATGACAGTATTGGTAGGAGTGATCACCGCACAGTCCTTGTGGAGACAAAGTCCCATCTTCACATTGAGGATACTCTCCATCGTGTTGTGTGGCACTACCGCCGTGTTAAAAGGGATAGATTTTGAACAGTTCTAGCAATGTGAGACTGGGCCTCCATCATGCGCTGTGGGTCATTAGCAGCAGCAGAATTGTACTCAACCACAATCTGTAACCTCATTGCCCAGCACATCCCCCAAAATTACCATTACCACCAATACAGGGGATCAACCCTGGTTCAATGAAGAGTGCAGGAGACCATGCCAGGGCCAGCACTAGGCATACCTAAAAATAAAGTGTCAACCTGGTGAAACTACACTCAGGGCTACTTGCATGCCAATCAGCATAAGCAGTATGTGATAGACAGAGCTAAGTGACCTCATGACCATGATCAGATCTAAGGTCTGCAGTCCTGCCATATCCAATCGTGAATGGTGGTGGAAATTGAAGAACTCATTAGAGGAGGAGGCTCCACAAATATCCCCATCCTGAATGATGGAGGAGCCCAGCACAGCAGTGCAAAAGATAAGGATGAAGCATTTGCAATAATATTCAGCCAGAAGTGCCGAGTGAATGATCCATCTCGGCCTCCTCTGAAGAGGAGGAAGCTGGGGTCCTCCCCCAGCATCACAGATGCCAGTCTTCAGCAAATTCAATTCATTCCACGTGCTATCAAGAAATGGCTGAGGGCACTGGATAGTGCAAAGGCAATGGGCCGTGACAATATTTTAGCAATAGTACTGAAGACTTGTGCTCCAGAACTTGCCGCGCCCCTAGCCAAGCTGTTCTAGTACAGCTACCGCACTGGCACCTACCCGGCTATGTGGAAAATTGCCCAGGCATGTCTGTCCACAAAAAGCAGGACAAATCGAGCCTGGCCAATTACCGGCCCATCAGCCTACTCCCGATCATCAGTAAAGTGATGGAAGGGGTTATCAACAGTGCTATCAAGTGGTACTTGGTTAGAAATAACCTGCTCACAAACGCTCAGTTTGTATTCCGCCAGGGCCACTCAGCTCCTGACCTCATTACAGCCTTGGTTCAAACATGGGCAAAAGAGTTGAATCCCAGAGGTGTGGTGAGAGTGGCTGCCCTTGACTTCAAAGCCACATTTGACTGAGTGTGGCATCAAGGAGCAGAAGTTCCTACAATAGCAGGTCGGAGACTAGGAATCCTGCAACGAGTAACTGGCCTCCTGACTCCCCAAAGTCTGTCCACAAGGCACAAGTCAGGAGTGTGATGGAATGCTCCCCACTTGCCTGGGTGAGTGCAGCTCCTATTACACTTAAGAAGCTCAACACCATCCATAACAAAGCAGCCCACTTGATTGGTACCCCATACACAAACATTCACTCCCTCCACTACCAATGCACAGTAGCAGCAGTGTGTACCATCTACTAGATGCACTGCAGGAACTCACCAAGACTCCTTAGACAGCACCTTCCAAACCCACAACCGCTACCATCTAGACAGACAACGGCAGCAGACAGATGAGAACATCACCACCTGCATGTACCCCTCCAAGCCACAAGCCATCCCGACTTGGAAATATCTCGCCGTTCCTTCACTGTCGCTGGGTCAAAATCCTGGAACTCCCTCCCTAACAATGTGGGTTTACCTACACCACATGTACTGCAGCGGTTCAAGAAGGCAACTCATCACCACATTCTCAAGGGCAATTAGTGATGGGTAATAAACGCTGGCCCAGCCAGCAAAGCCCACATCCTATGAATGAGTAATAAAAACTAACAAATGCAAATTCAGACAACACAGCCGCCACAATCTCTCAATCCTACATGCAAACAAACTCGCACACGCTGGCCAGAATCTCCCATTCTGGTGTCGAGGTTTGGCAACGGGCATGGAAGAGGGAGGGATTTCTAGTGCGGCGGGGCGGGGGGGGGCGGCGACACTGCACTGATCACACACAATCTTGCACTCTTCAGCTCATTACATGTGCATCCATGAGGAGCTCACAAATTCTCCCTCCACACTTCCCGCTCCGACCCTCCCCGGACATCCAGCTCCGTCCCTCCCTGGACATCCCGCTCCATCCCTCCCCAGACATCCCGCTCCATCCCTCCTCGGACATCCCACTCCGACCCTCCCCGGACATCCCGCTCCATCCCTCCTCGGACATCCCGCTCCATCCCTCCCCGGACATCCCGCTCCATCCCTCCTCGGACATCCCGCTCCATCCCTCCCCAGACATCCCGCTCCATCCCTCCTCGGACATCCCGCTCCATCCCTCCCCAGACATTCCGCTCCATCCCTTCCCAGACATCCCGCTCCATCCCTCCCCAGACATCCCGCTCCATCCCTCCCCGGACATCCCGCTCCATCCCTCCCCAGACATCCCGCTCCATCCCTTCCCAGACATCCCGCTCCATCCCTTCCCAGACATCCCGCTCCGACCCTCCCCGGACATCCCGCTCCATCCCTCCCCGGACATCCCGCTCCATCCCTCCCCAGACATCCCGCTCCGACCCTCCTCGGACATCCCGCTCCATCCCTCCCCGGACATCCCGCTCCGTCCCTCCCCAGACATCCCGCTCCGACCCTCCTCGGACATCCCGCTCCATCCCTCCCCGGACATCCCGCTCCATCCCTCCCCGGACATTCCGCTCCATCCCTCCCCAGACATTCCGCTCCATCCCTCCCCAGACATTCCGCTCCATCCCTCCCCAGACATCCCGCTCCATCCCTCCCCAGACATCCCGCTCCGTCCCTCCCCAGACATCCCGCTCCGACCCTCCTCGGACATCCCGCTCCATCCCTCCCCGGACATCCCGCTCCATCCCTCCCCGGACATTCCGCTCCATCCCTCCCTGGACATCCCGCTCCATCCCTCCCCAGACATTCCGCTCCATCCCTCCCCGGACATCCCGCTCCATCCCTCCCCAGACATTCCGCTCCATCCCTCCCCGGACATCCCGCTCCATCCCTCCCCGGACATCCCGCTCCATCCCTCCCCAGACATTCTGCTCCATCCCTCCTCGGACATCCCGCTCCGTCCCTCCCCAGACATTCCGCTCCATCCCTCCCTGGACATCCCGCTCCATCCCTCCCCAGACATTCCGCTCCATCCCTCCTCGGACATCCCGCTCCATCCCTCCTCGGACATCCCGCTCCATCCCTCCTCGGACATCCCGCTCCATCCCTCCTCGGACATCCCGCTCCATCCCTCCTCGGACATCCCGCTCCATCCCTCCTCGGACATCCCGCTCCATCCCTCCTCGGACATCCCGCTCCATCCCTCCCCAGACATCCCGCTCCATCCCTCCCCAGACATTCCGCTCCATCCCTCCCCAGACATCCCGCTCCATCCCTCCCCGGACATCCCGCTCCATCCCTCCCCAGACATCCCGCTCCATCCCTTCCCAGACATCCCGCTCCATCCCTCCCCAGACATCCCGCTCCATCCCTCCTCGGACATCCCGCTCCATCCCTCCCCAGACATCCCGCTCCATCCCTCCCCAGACATTCCGCTCCATCCCTCCCCAGACATCCCGCTCCATCCCTCCCCGGACATCCCGCTCCGACCCTCCCCGGACATCCCGCTCCATCCCTCCTCGGACATCCCGCTCCGTCCCTCCCCGGACATCCCGCTCCATCCCTCCCCAGACATCCCGCTCCGACCCTCCTCGGACATCCCGCTCCATCCCTCCCCGGACATTCCGCTCCATCCCTCCCCAGACATCCCGCTCCATCCCTCCCCAGACATTCCGCTCCATCCCTCCCCAGACATTCCGCTCCATCCCTCCCCGGACATCCCGCTCCATCCCTCCCCAGACATCCCGCTCCATCCCTCCCCAGACATTCCGCTCCATCCCTTCCCAGACATCCCGCTCCGACCCTCCCCGGACATCCCGCTCCGTCCCTCCCCGGACATCCCGCTCCATCCCTCCCCGGACATCCCGCTCCATCCCTCCCCAGACATCCCGCTCCATCCCTTCCCAGACATCCCGCTCCATCCCTCCCCAGACATCCCGCTCCATCCCTCCTCGGACATCCCGCTCCATCCCTCCCCAGACATCCCGCTCCATCCCTCCCCAGACATCCCGCTCCGACCCTCCTCGGACATCCCGCTCCATCCCTCCCCAGACATTCCGCTCCATCCCTCCCCAGACATCCCGCTCCATCCCTCCCCGGACATCCCGCTCCGACCCTCCCCGGACATCCCGCTCCATCCCTCCCCGGACATCCCGCTCCATCCCTCCCCAGACATCCCGCTCCGACCCTCCTCGGACATCCCGCTCCGACCCTCCCCGGACATTCCGCTCCATCCCTTCCCAGACATCCCGCTCCATCCCTCCCCAGACATTCCGCTCCATCCCTTCCCAGACATCCCGCTCCATCCCTCCCCAGACATTCCGCTCCATCCCTCCCCAGACATCCCGCTCCATCCCTCCCCAGACATTCTGCTCCATCCCTCCTCGGACATCCCGCTCCGACCCTCCTCGGACATCCCGCTCCATCCCTCCCCGGACATTCCGCTCCATCCCTCCCCGGACATCCCGCTCCATCCCTCCCCGGACATCCCGCTCCATCCCTCCCCGGACATTCCGCTCCATCCCTCCCCGGACATCCCGCTCCATCCCTCCCCAGACATTCCGCTCCATCCCTCCCCAGACATCCCGCTCCGACCCTCCCCGGACATCCCGCTCCATCCCTCCCCAGACATCCCGCTCCATCCCTCCCCAGACATCCCGCTCCATCCCTTCCCAGACATCCCGCTCCATCCCTTCCCAGACATCCCGCTCCGACCCTCCCCAGACATCCCGCTCCATCCCTCCCCAGACATCCCGCTCCATCCCTTCCCAGACATCCCGCTCCATCCCTCCTCAGACATCCCGCTCCATCCCTCCCCAGACATCCCGCTCCATCCCTCCTCAGACATCCCGCTCCGACCCTCCCCGGACATCCCGCTCCATCCCTTCCCAGACATCCCGCTCCGACCCTCCCCAGACATCCCGCTCCATCCCTCCCCAGACATCCCGCTCCATCCCTTCCCAGACATCCCGCTCCATCCCTCCTCAGACATCCCGCTCCGACCCTCCCCGGACATCCCGCTCCATCCCTCCCCAGACATCCCGCTCCATCCCTCCTCGGACATCCCGCTCCGACCCTCCCCGGACATCCCACTCCATCCCTCCCCGGACATCCCGCTCTGTCCCTCCCCGGACATCCCACTCCGTCTCTCCCCAGACCTCCCACTCCCTCCCTCCCCGGACATCCCGCTCCGTCCCTCCCCGGACATCCCGCTCCGTCCCTCCCCGGACAGCCCGCTCCGTCCCTCCCCGGACAGCCCGCTCCGTCCCTCCCCGGACAGCCTGCACTATCCCTTGCACTTTTGCCCAACCTCTGCTGCACTTTTCCCCACTAACCCTCTCCTCCTTCCTTCGTCATCTTCCACGCAACCTTTACTGCCACCACCGATCTCAAGCACAGGCTGACATTTACAGACACTCCCCAAAGAGGACACTGCAGCGGCAACTCACCGTTAATGATGGAGGAAGTGAAGCTGGCCAGGTACACGCCACTTATGAATCATGAATGTAAACGTTCTAATTTCTCTCTGGCGAGGAAATTAATAAGACAATAAGAGGTAGGAGTAGAAATAGCCCATCCGGCCCATCGAGTCTGCTCCGCCATTCAATGAGATCATAGCTGATCTGGTAATCTTCAACTCCATTTTCCTGCCTTTACCCCATAACCCTTGATTCCCTTATTGATTAAAAATGTCTATCTCAGCCTTGAATATACTTAATGACCCAGCCTCTACAGCTCACTATGGTAAAGAATTCCACAGATTCACTACCCTCTGAGAGAAGAAATTCCTCCTCATCTCTGTCTTAAAAGGGCAACCCCTCACTCTGAGATGATGCCCTCTAGTCCTAGACTCTCCCACAAGGGGAAACAACCTCTCAGCAACTACCCTAAGCCCCCTAAGAATCTTATATGTTTCAATAAGGTCGCCTCTCATTTTTCTAAACTCCAATGAGTACAGGCCCGACCTACTCAACCTCTCCTCATAAGGAAATCCCTTCACGCCCAGGATCAACCTAGTGAACCTTCTGTGGACTAGTTCTAATGCCAGTATATCTTTCCTTAGATAAGGGAACCTAAACTGTTCACAGTATTCTAGGTGTGGTCTAACTAGTGCCTTGTATAGTTTTAGCGTGAGTTCCCTATTTTTATACTCCATTCCCTTTGAAATAAAAGCCAACATTCCATTTGCCTTTCCTATTATCTGCTGAATGTGTATGCTAGCTTTTTGTGATTCATGTACGAGGACCTCCAAATCCCTCTGTGCTGCAGCTTTCTTCAACCTTTCTTCATTTAAGTAATATTCAGCTCCTCTATTCTTCCTGCCAAAGTGCATAACCTCAGATTTTCCCACATTATATTCCATCTGCAAAGTTTTTGCCCACTCACTTAACCTGTCTGCATCTCTCTGTAGACTCTTTGTGTCATCCTCACTATTTGCCCTCCCGCCTATTTTTGTGACATCCACAAACTTGGTGATTGTACATTCATTTCCCTCATCCAAGTTACTAATATACATTGTAAATAATTGTGGCCTCCCCAGCACTGATCCCTGTGGCACTCCACTAGTTACAGTTTACCATCCTGAAAATTCCCCCTCCGGTACCCCAACTCCCTATCTTCTATTAGTTAGCCAATCCTCTACCCATGATAATATACTAACCCCAACACCATGGGCTCTTATCTTATTAAGTAACCTTATGTGGGTACCTTATCAAATGCCTTTTGAAAATCCAAATACATTACATCTACTGGTTCCCCTTTATCTATCCTGCTTGTTACCTCCTCAAGGAATTCTGAAAAAGTTGTTAGGCATGATTGCCCCTTCATGAAGCCATGCTGATTCTGCTTGATTATGGTATGCATTTATAAATGCTCTGCTGTTACATCCTATATAATAGACTCTTAACATTTTTGCAATGATGGATGTTAAGCTAACTGACCTATAGTTTTATGCCTCCCTCCATTTTTGAATAAGGGTGCACTTAATTCCGACCAGGTGAACTTTTAATGAGCGTACATGACATGCTAATGCAAAAATGTTTTCTGACGTGCATCAAGAAGCTCAACACACCTTTAACCCTCACATTAAAGTCCCGAGAACATAATTGCTAAAGCTCATCCCGCTGTTGGGAAACGGATTTTTTTGTCTCCTGCCAAATTAAGTTCCCGCGCCCACCAAGCTTCCCGCTGCTTGCAGGACTGGAAGATTCCACCCACTATCACAATCTTCCACACTCACAGCTGCACTTGCGTTCCCACATACTACATTCTCAATGTTCCACACATATCCCTGCACACACAGCCACATTCACGTGAAACACTCAAACCATCTTCCACTGTGCATTCACATACCAGCATCACATCACAGTCCACAATCCATACATAAGCACATTTCTCCATCATATTCACACACCAACCTCACAACCCACACACTCACATCAGCCTCACAGACAGACACCAACCATCAATCCAGATGCCACAGCCTCATATCCACATGTGGATAATTATCATCTACAGTACATGCAGACATTCCACCTCCTCACATCGGCACTCATTCTCCTCTTCTGTGCATTGACTCTTAAACACCCTTGAAAGCTCTGACAAACTCACAAGCCAGCTCTTGGGTACTCTTATACCATCCTCCAGCATAAAGTCAAGTTGTTTTGTCATATTTTGGCACATTTACCCCAAGCTAGCCCTTCAAACAATCTTTCCGCGATGTATTTATTGAATATTTAATTTTTCCACATTCCACGATATTGGCTTGATTAGCCTGTCACTCAATCTGCTAGAAGTGGCAAACAAAAAAGAACGTACTCGGAGAAGATGGGACAGAGGGAAGGTCAAAAGACAAACACCTTGACCAGCTCAGCGAGTTCTAAATCCAAACCAATGGGACTGATAGGGTGGATTAACCTGAGCTGATGAGCTCAGGAATAAATGCTCCTCTGGTGAAATGCCATCTACAAAGCTTCACCTAAAGGACTGAAGATAATCAACAAGATCAATTTACAATAATCATTAAACCCAATGGCAATGAGACCAGATACAAGAATTTGACACATCAGGGGTGAGTGAGGTTATAAGTGGCAGCCAATTGTGAAGAAAATAACTCACCATCCAACCAATGGGTCTTAAAGCTACAGCAGTGACAGGTTACGTACAGTCTTTAGTAAATGCTTACTGACCTGTTACAACTCAAACACAGCAAAATGTGAGAGAAAATCCAAGGCAGCAAAGCTACTGGATGGTATTACAAGCTAAATATAACTAAAACATAGAAGCATAAGCACAGAAGGAAGTCAATCGGCACATCATGCCTGAGCTCAAAGCTCTCCTCCCGGCTATTAGCCATGGACTGGACTACCAGCTAGAGTAACAGAGGCAAAATCCTGAAATCTTTTAAAGACCAAATAACTGCTGCAATGGGGTACTGTAGAATATTTCTGGATGGGTGAGGAAGATGAACTGAATGGCCTCCCTCTTCTTAATCATTTTTGGGAAATTACCTATGAGAAAAAATTCCTAAGGAGGTGTTTAATCCAGTGTTAGCCATGGCTCAGTGACAGAAGATTGTGAGGGAATACTGAAGGAGTGCTGTACTGTCAGAGATTCCATCCGTTAGCTGGGACATTAAACCAAGGCCCTGCCTGCTCTTTCAGAAAAGATCCCATGCTACTATTTTGAAGAAGGGCAGAGACGTTTTTCCTGATGCGCTGACCAATATTTATCCATCAATTACTATCAACAAAACAGATTATCTAATGATTATCACATTGCTGTTTGTGGGGCTTTTCTGTGTGCAAATTGGCTGCTGCATTTCCTACAATGCTAGAGGGATTACACTTTAAAAATTAGTTAAAACGCCATATAAATGTGAGTTCTTTTTTATGGTCTTTCTCCCATTTTCATTAAAAGAGAATTTTGGATCAAAACATTTGTAGGGCCCTCAAGGATACCATTGAGTCAGGAGGCACTGGCAGCATTAACTATTATTTCAGTTTCTGACGTGAATGCAGACATACTGTGATCATTTAACCACTGCCAATACACATTAACAACAGAGGAATGCATCAGCTCAGCTCCACCTAGTGGTTGGATATATAATACTCAAACTGACCAATCAATTACTTTGAAATGTAATTGCCATTAGGTAGAAAACTACAAGGAGGAGGTCTTGTGGTGCAAAGGATAGCATCCCAATCTCTAAACCTGAAGTTCTGGGTTCAAAAACAGAAAATGCTGGATAAACTCATCTAGTCTAACAGCATCTATGGAGAGGAAAAAAACAGAGTTAACATTTTGAGTCCTTTTGACTCTTCAAAGTTAAAGAGAAGTAAAAATGTAATGAAATTTATACTGTTTAAGGGGGGTGGAGCAGGTGAAGCTGGATGGAAGGCCAGCGATAGGTAAAGGCAAAGGAGAGATTGCCAGCGATGTCATGGACAAAAGGACAAAGGGTTGTTAATGATAGTGATTTTGGCTAAAGGACGTGCTGATGGTGGCATTAAGATCAGAAAACAGAATGTGATAATGGCAGGACAAGGGTAAGCACTCTGGAAATAATATGAACAAGTGACAGATGGTCCTGGTGGGGGGAGGAAACTGTGGTAGGGAAAAAGATTGAAAATAGGATAGAAGGTGAGGATAAGACAATGAATAAAAGTTAAAAATAAATTTAAAAAATAAGTGAATAAAAAATAAAAATGAAAAAATAAAAATTAAGAAATGAGATTGAATATTGAAAAAGGGGATAAAAAGGGGGTGAGGATGGAGGAGAGATTTCATGGTCTGAAGTTGTTGAACTCAATATTAAGTCCGGAAGGCTGCAAAGTGCCTAATCGGAAGATGAGGTGCTGTTCCTCCAGTTTGCGTTGGGCTTCACTGGAACAATGCAACAGGCGAAGGATGGACAATGTCGGCATGAGAGCAGGGTGGGGTGTTGAAATGGCAAATGACAGGAAGGTCTGGGTCATGCTTGTGGACAGGCCGAAGGTGTTCCGCAAAGCGGTCACCCAGTCTGCATTTGGTCTTTCCAATGTAGAGGAGACCGCATCGGGAGCAGCGAATGCAGTAGACTAAACTGAAGGAGGTGCAAGTGAAGCGCTGCTTCACCTGAAAGGAGTGTTTAGGCCCTTGGATGGTGAGGAGGGTGAAGGTAAAGGGACAGGTGTTGCCTGAAGAGCCATAAGGACTCGAAACGTTAACTCTGTTTTTTTTCTCTCCATAGATGCTGTTAGATTTTATCCAGCATTTTCTATTTTTGTTTCAGATTTCCAGCATCTGCAGTATTTTGCTTTTAGCTCTGGGTTCAAGTTCTGCTCCAGGACTTGGTGGCCAAGGAAGATGTGTTCATAACCTGGCAAAACAGGATGAGTGTCAATCTGCAAAATCCTTCCAACATGCACCAATGGTAGGTGGTAAGAGTGGGTGAGGTTCCTGGGTTGCCATGTGTTGGAAATAAAATTGGAGCCTCTACTATCACTTTTCATAGCTGTGGACTGTTGCCACAGCAACTTGGACTCCTTGATGGGTGCAATTAGCTCAGTTGTTTGGACAGCTGGTGTGGATCAAATAGGGTGAATTTGGGACGTGCCTTCTTGCCCTGCCTGTGGTGGAAGCCATGGACCTGTGGTCCAGACCTGCCTTCAGGCAGAGATCAGAAGAAAAACATGGCCACCATTTTGCACACAGGAAGATCCCAAAAGTGAGTAATGAGACCAGTTAATCTAGTTTAGTTATGTTGGTTGAGGGCTAACTATTGACCAGGACACTGGGAGGAACATCACAGAATCATAGAACATACTACACAGAGGAGAACATTTGGTTGATTGTCCCAGCTCATTAAAAGGGCTATCCAAGTAGTCCCACCCCTCAGTTCTTTTGCTTGAAAATGAAAATTTTCTCTCCTTCCAATATTTATCCGATTCCCTTTTTAAGGTTATTATTGAATCTGCTTCCACCAGCCTTTCAGACGGCGCATTCCAGATCATAACAACTTTCTGCGTTAAAACATTTCTTCTCATCTCCCCTCTGGTTCTTTTACCTTCAGTCTGTATTCTCTGATTACCGACTCTTATGCCACTGGAGATAGGTTCTCCTTATTTGCTCTATCAAAATCCTTCATGGTTGTAAAACATCTCTATTAAATCTCCCCTTAAACATCTCTGCTCTAAGGAGAACAATCTCAGCTTCTCTGCTCTCTCCAGATGGATAAAAAATTAGACCCAGCTCAATCAGCCTTACTTTGGATGAACCACAGATTCACAGAATCTTTACAGCACAGAAGGAGGCCATTCAGCCCTCAAGACCACACTGGCTCTCTGAAAGAGCATTTTACCTAATCCCACTACCTTGTCTTATCTCGTAATCTTGCAAATTCTCTCTTTACCAATAGCAATCCAATTCCCTTGATCAAGCCTGCCTTCATCACCCTTTCAGGAAGGTCGTTCCAGACACCAACCAGCCTTGGGGTTAAAAAAAAATGTTCTCGCATCACTTTTGCTCCTTTTGCCAATTATTTTGAATCTGTGCCCTTTAGTTCTTGATGCTCTCTTGAGTGGGAACAGTTTCTCACTATATGCCCTATCCATGCCCCTCAGGATATTGAATACTTCTATCAAGTCTCCTCTCAGCCTTCTTTTCTGCAAGGAATACAGTCCCACCCTCTCCAATCTATCCTCATAGCTATAGTTCTTCATCCCTGGAATCATTCTTGTGAATCTCCACTGTACTCTCTCCAATGCCTTCACATCCTTCCTCACTGAACACAGAACTCCAGATAAGGCCTAACTAGTGTCTTATACATGTTCAACAGGTCCTCCTTATTCTTGTACTCAGTGCCCCTATTAATAAAGCCTAAGATAGTATCTGCTTTATTAACTGCTCTCTCAACATGCCCTGCCAGCTTCAATGTCTTATGTACATATACACCGAGGTCCCTCTGTTCCTTCATCTCCTTTTGAGTTTCTCCTTTCATTTTATACCATCTCACCATATTCTTCCTGCCAAAATAAACTACCTCATAATTCTCTGCATTGAACTTCATCTGCCACTTGTCTGCCCAATTCACCATCATGTCTATGTCCTTTTGAAGTTCGGGACTATCCTCATCACAGTTGACAATGTTTCCATCCTTCATATCATCAGCAAATTTTGAAATCTAGCTCTAGGTCATTAATAGATATCAAGAAGAGCAATAGTCCCAACACTGACCTCTAGGGAACTCCACTGCAAACCTTCCCCCAATCAGAAAGACAACCATTTATCACTAACACAAAAACAGAATTACCTGGAAAAACTCAGCAGGTCTGGCAGCATCGGCGGAGAAGAAAAGACTTGACGTTTCGAGTCCTCATGACCCTTCTCCGCCGATGCTGCCAGACATTCTGAGTTTTTCCGGGTAATTCTGTTTTTGTTTTACCATCTATCACTATTCTGTTTCCTGTCACTCAGCTAATTTCTTATACAAGTGCCCACTTTACCTTTTATTCCATGAGCTAGAATTTCACTGAAATAGCATTCTGCATCAATATCATCCCACACACTGGGAAATTAAGTGAATGAGTAGTTTTACATGGCATTAGACGAGACAGGAACATTGCCCAGCACACCAAGAAAACTTCCTACTCTCTTCATAAGAGTGCCCGGGGATATCATTCACACTGGAGCAGACAGATAGGAATTTACTGAATCATCCTTCAGTGCTGTGCTAAAGTATAAGCCATGATTGGGAACTTAAGCTTAGGTGTGAGGCTCCAACCCACAACTCGCACCCAGTGATGAGAGTGCAATCAACTGAACAAAGCTGAGGTGTATTTAACATGGTACTGAACAAGGGAGAGTGTCCTAATCAAACAAGCCGAATGATCTTGCATCTCATATACAGAGTAACGGAAATTTTCTAAGCAGGCTGGGTTAAGCTTTTCATGCTCCCTAGATCCTGATTAAGTTGAAATAGAATACTGTAGCCATAAATAGAAGATAGTCACTAATTAATCCAATAAGAAATTCAGGAGAAATTTCTTTACCTAGAGAATGGTCAGAATGTGGGATCTGCTACCGCATGGAGCAGGTGAGGCAAATGCCATCGATGCATTTAAGAAGAAGCTGGATAAGCACATGAGTTAGAAAGGTTATGCTAATAGGCTAAGATGAAACCAGATGGGAGGAAGCTTACATGGAGCATAAACATGAGCTTAGGCCACCTGGGCATAATACCCTGTCTTTGCACCGTACATTCTCCACAATGTTATAAGTTCTATGAATTAATTGTTCCCTGAGGCTGGTATTGGACTTGACCAATGACACCAATACTAAATGCAAGGGAGTAACAGGGGGATACAATCATTTGGGTTGTGAGAGGCTAAGAAGGCGGTGAAAAAGATCAGGTGAGTGCAAGGGAATCTAAAAAGATATAAGAGAATATAAAATGGAAGGATCGAGGAGAGAGGGAAAAGCTGAGAAGCTGTGTCAAGTAGATATTAAAAAGAAGAAGCAGTTCAGTGCATTTGAGTATTCAACTTGGCAATGTATTCAAAAATGATTAGAGCTACTGAAAGATTATCGTAATGCATAAGTGTTGAGTTGGATCTGCATATGCCTTAGGTAGAATTATTTATTTAGTAAAGTGTCATTCATTGACCTGAGGGGAGTTTGGTCTGGTTTGTAAGAAGCAGCAAACAGACAAGGTTAATAGGAGAGGTTACATTGCCTCTGGTTCTGTTTGTAATATAAAGATTGGAGCCAGCAGTTCTATAGGGGATCTTCAGCAAACTTTGCGTGGTTAGAGAGAGGGTTGAAGGGAAACTGTGAAAGCAACATAGAATGTATATAGTGTGTATCATCTACAAGGTGCACTGCGGGAATTCGCCAAGATTCCTTCAACAGGGCCTCCCAAATCTGTGACCTCTACTAACCACACGTCAGGACTGCAATGTGTAGCACCTCCAGGATGCGCTGCAGCAACTCACCCAGGCCTCTTCAATAACACCTCCCAAAGTTGTGATCACCACCTAGAAGGACATGGGCAGCAGATGCATAGGAATGTCACCACCTTTGCCGTCCCTTTATCGTTGCTGGTCCAAAATCCTGAAACTACCTAACAACACTGTGGGAGTCCCTGCTACCACAGTAGGTTAAGAAGTAGCTCAAGTGCAACTAGCAATGAGCAATAAATGCCAGCCAGCAAGACCCATATACCTTGAATGAAAACATTTTTTAAAAAATTTAAATGGAGTGCCTGACCTCCATTTTTCTGTTCTACACTGGCCAGCATCTTCACCAACAGAGTCATCATGAAAGCTGGGTTCATTAATAAAGGTGCATCACAAAGAAGAAAGACCTCCAATATAATTTCAAACACTTCTCCTCCCCTCCACTTAATAGTGGCCAACTAGGAAAGGAAAGGATCTCAACAATGTAGTGCGTAATGAAGTACATTTCCCAGGTAAATGGATAAATCGGCCTTGCAGAATTCCAGATTGAGACCCAAGCAAAATTCCGCAGTGAGTGGTTTTACATAAAATGCCTGTGCGAGATGATCAGTTTCTATTGTAGATAATCTTGGTGCATTGCAGAAGCTAAAATGGGGACATTACTGGAGCCACATGTTTGAGAAGGGTGATGGGTAGTTTGGTATTTCACAGCTGGATAGAACATCTAAAGCAGAGACTCTGCTACTTTAGTCAAAAGAATTTCTCCTGATGGAGGCAATTGGCGATTCGTTCATAAGCGGCAGAACAAGAGGATGTTAGTTGGGTGAAACATTAGAAGATTATTTAGAAAATAATTGAGGATTTTGCATGTTTTGGAGGCAGGCGGGGTAACAGAGAGGACATTTCATTTCCATAGTTTTTTGAAAATTTAATCCAATTCTTGAACTGCCATGGTAGGATTGGAATTCACATTCTCTGGATTTTTTGACCTTTTTGTGCATTTGTTGATAAAATGGTGCGACATACAGCAGAGCATGTGAGGATTTTTTTGATCACTGTAAGGGATTTTACTCCTTTGGTTACTGAATGGTGGTAGATATTTGTTTAGTAAATATACTCATGTGAAGTGTGTTGGCCTATCTTAGGCATAAGGTGTTTTCTACAAAAGTAAGTACATTTGACCAAAATGGTGTCCACTGTAGCTATGCTTGAGGTTGGTCAGCCAATTGAATTGGATAATTCTGGGCTAGAGACAATGAAAGAAAGGTTGGAAGATATTTTTTGCAGAAGGTTATTCGAAGACAAGCATTTTACCGTAGGTAATTATTGATTCTGACAATAACATGATTTAATGGAGAATTAGATAAATATTTGAAAAGGAATATAAAAGGTATTTGGGAAATAATGTAGAGGAGCTGACAGCTGCTGTAATTTCTAGGATTCTGTTATGTAAAGTGTGTGGGGATATTTCTGAGGGATGTCATAAGCTGCCGCTTAAATGCAAAAGGCCTTTTTTCTCTCATCAAAGTAAAAACAGGAAGTTCTGAAACTCCACATCATGCCAGTCAGTATCTGAAAGTGAATTGCATTGCTATAAAACCTAATCACACCTTCATGACATCCCAAAGTGCTCTACAAGAAACTAATTACCATTTTTAAGTGCAACAGAAACAACTAAGCGTTTATAGAGAACCCTTAAAATAGTAAAGCATCCCAAGACGCTTCAGAGGAGCATTATCAGTCACCATTCAACACTATATTTGGTGGTGTTGGTTGAGGGATGACTGTTGCCAGGACACCAGGAAAACTCACTACTCTTCTTCAAATAATTCCATGGGATCTTTGAACAGCTATCTGAATGAACAAGCAGAGTTTATCATCGCCGACTGTGCAATGTTTCTTCAGTACTGAATTGAAGTGTCAGTCAAGACTAAATGTTCAAGTCTCTGGAGTGGGGCTAAAACTCATGACCTTCTGATGCTAACTCAGCAGGATAACAAGGACAGACATAGAAGATAAAATACTGGGTGGAACATGGGTCATGTGGTTGGATAATGTTTTGGAGTTTGATTGGATTACAGATGTGGGGATAGGACAGAAATTTCACTGAGCTTTATCTCCTTAGGGCTTTATCTGTGGTTGGTGTTTTTACAGGATACTGAATAGAGCCTGTGATCAGTTTAATTGAACATAATCTCTGAAATGAATGAGTTTAATAAACCAAGAAGCTAGTTCTCTTTGCTTACCATCTTAAGCAAGGGCCTAATCTGCATGCAATGAAAATATTACAGGGAGGGAGGTATGATTCATACTTTAAAATGATATAGTAAATGTTGTGCTTGTGCAGACATAATTCATGGTAAACCAAAGAACACAATGATAAACTAAAGACTTTACTGTCATATAATTCCATTCACCCATCATCCTTGTGGTCACAGACCTACATTGGCTCCCAGTCTGCAAAAGCCTCAATTTTAAAATTCTCTTCCTTGTTCTCAAATCTCTTCAAGACCTTGTCCTTCCTTTTCTCTGTAATCTCCACCAGCCCTACAACCTTCCCAGTTCTCTGCGCTCCTCCAATTCTGGCTTCTTGCGGACCCCCAATTTTAATCACTCCACCATTGGTGGCTGTGCTTTCACTATCTAGGCCCTAAGTGCTAGAATTCCTTTCCAAAACATGTACCTCTCTACTTCTCCTTTAAGACTTTCTTTAGAACCTATCTATTTGACCACCCTTTGGCTACCTGTCCTAATGTCTCCTAATGTGGCTCAGTGTCAAATTTTGTTTGATAATCATTACTGTTGCTGGCCTGGAACACCTTACGCTGTTAAAGACATGTTATATATATGCAAGTTGTTGGGGTGGTCCTAAATTGGGGAGGTTACCAAATTAAGAATGAACAACCAATGCTCCAGTAATTAGCCATTCAGTTGAAACATTTAAAATGGAATTGTATTACAATGCAGTAGGGAGTAGAGCAACATGAATTCTAAACAAAAACAAAAATATCTGGAAACACTCAGCAGGTCTGGCAGCATCTGTGGAGAGGAACACAGTTAACGTTTTGAGTCCACATGACTCTTCAACAGAACTAAGGAAAAATAGAAGAGGGGTGAAATATAAGCTGGTTTAAGGGTGGGGGGGTGGGACAAGAAGAGCTGGATAGAGGGTCAGTGATAGGTGGAGATAACCAAAAGATGTCACAGACAAAAGGACAAAGTGGTGTTGAAGGTGGTGATATTATCTAAAGGAATGTGCTAATTAAGGGTAGAAAACAGGACGAGCAAGGTACAGATAGCCCTAATGGGGGTGGGGTGGGGTGAAGAAATCGCAAAAGGCTAAAAGGTAGAGATAAAACAATTTAAAAATAATGGAAATAGGTGGGAAATGAAAAATCTATTTAAATTATTGGAAAAAACCAAAAAGGATGGGGAAAATCGGAAAGGGGGTGGGGATGGAGGAGAGATTTCATGATCTAAAATTGTTGAACTCAATATTCAGTCCGGAAGGCTGTAAAGTGCCTAGTTGGAAGATGAGGTGCTGTTCCTCCAGTTTGTGTTGAGCTTCACTGGAACAATGCAGCAAGCCAAGGACAGACATGTAGGTATGAAAGCAGGGTGGAGTGTTGAAATGGCAAGTGACAGGGAGGTTTGGGTAATACTTGCGGACAGACCGAAGGTGTACTGCAAAGCGGTCACCCAGTCTGCGTTTGGTCTCCCCAATGTAGACGAAACTGTATTGAGAGCAACGAATGCAGTAGACTAAGTTGAGGGAAGCGCAAGTGAAATGCTGCTTCACTTGAAATGAGTGTTTGGGCCCTTGAACAGTGAGGAGAGGGGAAGTGAAGGGGCAGGTGTTGCATCTTCTGTGGTTGCATGGGAAGGTGCCGTGGAAGGGGTTTGAGGTGTAGGGGGTGATGGAGGAGTGGACCAGGGTGTCACGGAGGGAACGATCCCTACAGAATGCCACCAGGGGGGTGAAGGGAAGATGTGTTTGGTGGTGGCATCATGCTGGAGTTGGTGGAAATGGCGGAGGATGATCCTTTGAATGCGGAGGCTGGTGGGGTGATAAGTGAGGACAAGGGGGACCCTATCATGTCTCTGGGAGGGAGGAGAAGGCGTGAGGGCGGATGCACGAGAGATGGGCCGGACACGGTTGAGGGCCCTGTCAACTACCATGGGTGGAAAACCTCGGTTAAGGAAGAAGGAAGACATGTCAGAGGAACTGTTTTTGAAAGTGGCAACATCAGAACAGATGCGACGGAGGTGAAGGAACTGAGAGAATGGGATGGAGTCCTTACAGGAAGCGGGGTGTGAGGAGCTGTAGTCAAGGTAGCTGTGGGAGTTGGTAGGCTTGTAATGGATATTGGTGGACAGTCTATCACCAGAAATTGAGACAGAGAGGTCAAGGAAGGGAAGGGGTGTTAGAGATGGACCATGTGAAAATGATGGAGGGGTGGAAATTGGAAGCAAAATTAATAAATTTTTCCAGTTAGCCTGTTCCTGCCCCACGGAACTCATTTCTTGCTATCTTGACTCCATTCTCTCTCCCCTTGTCCAGTCCATTCCCACCTACATCCGTGATTCCTCTGACACCCTACATCATATCAACAATTTTCAGTTCCCTGGCCCCAACCGCCTCCTCTTCACCATGGACGTCCAATCCCTCTACACCTCCATCCCCACTGGGATGGTCTGATGGCCCTTAGCTTCTTCCTCGAACAGAGGCCCGAACAATCCCCATCCACCACCATTCTCCTCCATTGTTCTCACACTGAACAATTTCTCCTTTAAAAAAAAACAAACAAACAAAAAAACTGCGGATGCTGGAAATCCAAAACAAAAACAGAATTACCTGGAAAAACTCAGCAGGTCTGGCAGCATCGGCAGAGAAGAAAAGAGTTGACGTTTCGAGTCCTCATGACCCTTCGACAGAATTTCTCCTTTAACTCCTTTCACTTCCTCCAAATAAAAGGTGTGGCTATGGGTACCCGCATGGGCCCCAGCTATGCCTGTCTCTTTATGGGGTATGTGGAACATTCCTTGTTCCAGTCCTACTCCAGCCCCCTCCCACAACTCTTTCTCCGGTACATCGATGATTACTTCGGTGCTGCTTCATGCTCTCGTCTGGACCTGAAAAAACTTATTAATTTTGCTTCCAATTTCCACCTCTCCATCATTTTCACATGGTCCATCTCTGACACCCCTTCCCTTCCTTGACCTCTCTGTCTCAATTTCTGGTGATAGACTGTCCATCAATTTCCATTACAAGCCTACCGACTCCCACAGCTACCTCGACTACAGCTCCTCACACCCGGCTTCCTGTAAGGACTCCATCTCATTCTCTCAGTTCCTTCGCCTCTGTCACATCTGTTCACATGATGCCACTTTCAAAAACAGTTCCTCTGACATGTCCTCCTTCTTCCTTAACCGAGGTTTTCCACCCACGGTGGTTGACAGGGCCCTCAACCGTGTCCGGCCCATCTCCCGCGCATCCGCCCTCACACCTTCTTCTCCCTCCCAGGAACATGATAGGGTCCCCCTTGTCCTCACTTATCACCCCACCAGCTTCCGCATTGAAAGGATTATCCTCCGCCATTTCCGCCAACTCCAGCATGATGCCACCACCAAACACATCTTTCCTTCACCACCCCCCCCCCCCCCCCCCCCCCCCCGGTGGCATTCTGTAGGGATCGTTCCCTCCGTGACACCCTGGTCCACTCCTCCATCACCCCCTACACCTCAAACCCCTTCCACGGCACCTTCCCATGCAACCACAGAAGATGCAACACCTGCCCCTTCACTTGCCCTCTCCTCACCGTCCAAGGGCCCAAACACTCATTTCAAGTGAAGCAGCATTTCACTTGCACTTCCCTCAACTTAGTCCACTGCATTCGTTGCTCCCAATGCAGTTTCGTCTACATTGGGGAGACCAAACGCAGACTGGGTGACCGCTTTGCAGTACATCTTCGGTCTGTCCGCAAGCATGACCCAGACCTCCCTGTCGCTTGCCATTTCAACACTCCACCCTGCTCTCATACCCACATGTCCGTCCTTGGCTTGCTGCATTGTTCCAGTGAAGCTCAACACAAACTGGAGGAACAGCACCTCATCTTCCAACTAGGCACTTTACAGCCTTCCGGACTGAATATTGAGTTCAACAATTTTAGATCATGAATTCTCTCCTCCATCCCCACCCCCTTTCCGATTTTCCCCATCCTTTTTGTTTTTTTGCAATAATTTATATCGATTTCTCTTTTCCCACCTATTTCCATTATTTTAAATGTATTTCCATCCATTGTTTTATCTCTACCTTTTAGACTTTTTTGATTCCTTCACTCTACCCCACCCCCACCAGGGCTATCTGTACCTTGCTCGTCCTGTTTTCTACCCTTAATTAGCACATTCCTTCAGATAATATCACCACCTTCAACAGCTCTTTGTCCTTTTGTCTGTGACATCTTTTGGTTATCTCCACCTATCACTGACCCTCCAGCTCTTCTTGTTCCCCACCTCCCCCCACCGCCCTTAAACCAGCTTATATTTCACCCCTTTTCTATTTTTCCTTAGTTCTGTTGAAGAGTCATGCGGACTCAAAACGTTAACTGTGTTCCTCTCCGCAGATGCAGCCAGACCTGCTGAGTTTATCCAGGTATTTTTGTTTTTGTTTTGGATTTCCAGCATCTGCAGTTTTATGCTTTTAACATGAATTCTGAGTAGTGTCATGGACAGATTAGTTCCTAAAACAGAAAGCTGGGCAGATAGTAATTATTGAATTGTGTGGAAAATTTGCCATTTAAATTAAACCCTGGTTCACTTCTGAATTATGAGTTACAGTTTAAGGGGCTTGCAGCAGTCTTTGCATCAATGGCATCAGTTAAATCCTTATTTGCAATACCAACACATCTTTGTGCCAACAAACAGTAGTGCAAGGTGACCGAATGGACACATGACAGGAATTATAAGGTGATTCTCAGGTGGAGGATGGCAGAGAATAATGTTTGGAGTTTAGATCCAGGAGCCTGCAGACGGCAGTATCACAAGTGACTGACACCTTCCCTACGCTAATCGATCAGTCACTGCACACTCAACCCCCTGACCTGTAGCATGATCATCCTGCTTCCTGATAGTTCTATCAGGGAACCTTTGACAAGAACTGTGAATTCTGGAAGTGCTGAAATGCTCTGCCGATTGTTAATTTGTATGTTGCTGCATCTCCCTTTCCCCTGGGGTATTGTGAAAGCAGGTCTGCCCTTGCCCTCCATATGGAAATTGGCCTCGGTTCCATTTGTATTTTATGCAATCACTGCACAGCGGCCTGTAATTAACTCCAATATATTTCTGAACTGATGTGTAGCAAAAACAAATACTTTTGTATAACATGCTCTCTCAAATACTTAAGGTGTTAAGATGTCCCAAAATACCTTATATGCAATCATGCAATTAAGCAATACAATAGGAGGCCATTCCACTCATTGCCCCTGCTATCCAATTAATCCTACTCCGGCTGCTTTTTCCCCATAGCCCTGCAATTTTCTCTCCCTCAAGTACTTATCCAATTTACTTTTGAAAGTTAGTATTAAATCTGCTTCTAACATGCTTTCAGACAGTGAAAAACATAGCAAAACATTGCAGTGCTCTCTATACAACAAGTTCTCATCACCTCCCCTGTTTATTGTTCCCAATTAACTTAAATCTGTGTCCTTTGGTTGCTGCCAGTAAAAAATGTTTCTTCTTTTTTTAATCTATCAAAACCCATCATAATTTTGTACTCAGTTCTCAGTACACAATATTCTATGCACAAATGATATGAAACCCCACCCCCTCCTCCTCAAGTTTAGATTTCAGAATGTACCTTAGCATCTCTTGTTCAATATAAGAACTACCCAACCCTGTTGATTAGTTGAGTTAATACCAAGATAAATTGATCTAAATTAAGAGGGCAAATTGCATAGGCAACCCTTGTATTCCTTAAAATATAGAAGATTAAGGGATGTACCAACTGAACCAAATGATCTAAGAGGTTGATTGGGTAGATAAAGAGAAACTCTGGTGGGTGAGTTCAGAACAAGGGGGCTTAGTCTCAAAATTAGAGCCATATGCAGGGGTGAGGTCAGAAAGCACTTCTTCGCACAAATGATAGTGGAAATCTGGAACTCTTTCTCGCAAAAAGCTGTTGAGGTTGATGGTAAAGGGTTCAACTGAAAACTCTAACGTAGTGATTGCCAGACCTTTGTTACTCAAGGGTAATAAAGGATAAGGAACCCAGGCAGGTAGATGGAGCTAAGATACAGATCCCATGTTCTAATTGAATGCTGAAAAAAGGTCGAGAGGTTAAATGGTCTATTCCTGTTCCTATGTTCTTAAAAGCAGTCATTATTGTTATGTAGTACAATGCAGTAGCTAAAGTACCATAAAAATGCATGAGATGAATTGCTGATTGATTGAGCAAAGAATGTTGGTTAGAGCAGAAGAACTCATTGCTCATCGTAAAGTACCGAGTGAAAGATAGACTAGGCTTCAATTTAACATCTCGTTGGACAGTAGTCCCTGAGTGCTCCACTAAAGTGTCAGCCGAAAACACCTATTTGCACTTATATAATGCCTTTAACACAGTAAAGTATCCAAGATACTTTATGGGACCATTATCAAACAAAATCTACCTAAGGAGATATTAGGTTTGGTGGCCAAAAGCATGGTCAAAAATGAAGATTTTAGGGGGTTAAGGAATATTATAAATGAAGATAGAGAGATGGAAAGGTTCAGAGAGGGAATGCCAGAGCTTAGGGCTTAGATAGCTGAAGGCATAAATGGTGAAGTGATTAAAATGAGGAATGAATGTAGGATTGAAGGAGCACAGAGAGTTGCAGAGCTGGAGAAGTTTATAGAGATTGTGAGGAGAAAGGCCATGAAGCAATTTGAAATCAAGGGTGAGAATTTTGAAATCAAAGCATAACTGGACTAGGAACAACTGTAGGTCACAGGGGTGATGAGTGAACAGGACTCAGTGCACATTAGGATGGGGATACCACATAAGTCTAGCAGAATAACCAAAATATTATTTAAAATGTATATATCACCAGAGGCTGTAGCCCAATCAAGGCCTCTTTTTTGGTATTCATTCATGAGATGTGGGTTTCACTGGCTCAGCCAGCTTTATTGCCCATTCCTAGTTGCCCTTGAGAGGGTGATGGTGAGCTGCCTTCTTGAACCGCTGCAGTCCATGTGGTGTAGATACACCCATAATGCTGTTAGGAAGGGAATTCCAGGATTTTGATCCAACGACAGTGAAGGAATGGCAATATATTTCCAAGTCAAGATGGTGAGTGACTTGGAGGGAAACTTCCAGGTGGTGGTATTCCCATCTATCTGCTGCCCTTGTCCTTCTAGATGATAGTGGTCATGGGTTTGGAAGGTGCTGTTGAAGGAGCCTTGGTGAATTACTGCAGTGCATCTTGTAAATGCTGCTAATGTGCGTCGATGGTGGAGGGAGTGAATGTTTGTGGATGTGGTGCCAATCAAGTGGGCTGCTTTGTCCTGGAAGGTGTCAAGCTTCTTGAATGTTGTGGGAGCTGCACGCATCCAGGGGAGAGTATTCCATCACACTCCTGACTTGTGCCTTGTAGATGGTAGTCAGGCTTTGGGGAGTCAGGAGGTGAGTTACTCGTCACACGATTCCTAGCCTGCTCTGTAGCCACAGTATTTATGTGGTTTGTCCAGTTCAGTTTTTGGTCAATGGTAACCCCCAGGATGTTGATAGTTGGGGATTCAGTGATGGTAATGCCATTGAACACCAAGAGGCGATGGTTTGATTCTCTATTGTTGGAAATGATCATTGCCTGACACTTGTGTGGCGTGAATGTTACTTGCCACTTGTCAGCCCAAGCCTAGATTTTGTCCAGGTCTTGCTGCATTTGGACATAGACTGCTTCAGTTTTTGAGGAGTTGTGAATGGTGCTGAACATTGTGCAATCATCAGCGAACATCCCTATTTCTGACCTTATAATGGAAGGAAGATCATTGTTGAAGCAGCTGAAGATGGTTGGGCCTAGGACACTAGCCTGAGGAACTCCTGCAGTGATGTCCTGGAGCTGAGATGATTGACCTCCAACAACCACAACCATCTTCCTTTGTGCTAGGTACGAATCCAACCAGCAGAGAGTTTTCCCCCTGATTCCCATTGACTCCAGTTTTGCTAGGGCTCCTTGATGCCACACTCGGTCAAATGCTGCCTTGATGTCAAGGGCAGTCATTCTCACCTCATCTTGGGATTTCAGATCTTTTGTCCATGTTTGAACCAAGGCTGTAATGAGGTCAGGAGCTGAGTGACCCTGGGTGAACACAAACTGTGTCAGCGGGCAGATTATTGCTAAGCAAGTGCCTCTTGATAGCACTGTCTATGACCCCTTCTATTACTTTACTGATGACGGAGAGTAGACTGATGGGGCAGTAATTGACCAGGTTGGATTTGTCCTGCTTTTTGTGTATAGGACATACCTGGGTAATTTTCCATATAGCCAGGTAGATGCCAATGTTGTAGCTGTACTGGAACAGCTTGGCTAGAGGCATGGCAAGTTCTGGAGCACAAGTCTTCAGTATTATTGCCAGAATATTGTCAGGGCCCTTCGCCTTTGCACTATCCAGTGCCCTCAGCCATTTCTTGATGACACGTGGAGTGAATCGAATTGGTTGAAGACTGGCATCTGTGGTGCTGGGAACCTCCAGAGGAAGATGAGATGGATCATCCACTCAGCACTTCTGGCTGACGATTGTAGCAAATGCTTCAGCCTTATCTTTTGCACTGATGTGCTGGGCTCCTCCATCATTGAGGATGGAGATATTTGTGGAGCCTCCTCCTCTAGTAAGTTGACAGCTGGATGTGGCAGCTTAGTTGTTGGATCACATAACCCTGTTTAACCACTTGTTGCTTATGCTGTTTGGCATGCAAGTATTCCTGCAGCATAGCTTCATCAGATTGACACTTTTTTTTTAGGTATGTCTGGTGCTGCTCCTGGCATGCCCTCTTGAACTCTTCATTGAACCAGGGTTAATCCCCTAGTTTGATGGGGGATATGCCAGGCCATGGGGTTACAGATTGTGTTTGAGTATAATTCTGCTGCTGCTGATGGCCCACAGTGCCTCATGGATGCCCAGTCTTAAGTTGGCTAGACCTGTTCAAAATCCATTTAGCATGATGGTAGTGCCACACAACACTATGGAGTGTCCTCAACATGAAGGCAGGACTTTGCCTCCACAATGACTGTGCGGTGGTCACTCCTACCGATGCTGTTAAGGACAGATGCATCTGCTGCAGGTGGGTTGGTGAGTATGAGGTCAAGTATGTTTTTCCCTCTTGTTGGTTCCCTCACCACCTGCTGCAGACCCAGTTTGGCAGCTATGTCCTTTAGGACTCAGCCAACTTGGTCAGTAGTGTTGCTACCAAGCCACTCTTGGTGATGGACTTTGAAGTACCCCACTCAGAGTACATTCTGCGCCCTTGCCACCCTCAGTGCTTCCTCCAAGTGGTGTTCAACTGATGGAGGGCAGTACATGATAATCAGCAGGAGGTTTCATTGCCCATCTTTGACCTGATACACTGAGACTTCATGAGGTTTGGAGTCGATGTTGAGGACTCCCAGGGCAACTCCCTCCTGACTGTATACCACTGTGCCGCCACCTCTGCTGGATCTATCCTGCCGGTAGGACAGGACATACCCAGGGATGGTTGGGTGATGTCTGGGGGATTATCTGTAAGGTATGATTCCGTGAGGGTGATTACATCAGGCTGTTGCTTGACTCACCTGTGAGACAGCTCTTCCAATTTTGGCACTAGCCCCCAGATGTTAGTATGGAGGACTTTGCAGGGTTGACAGGGCTGAGATTGTCGTTGTCGTTTCTGGTGCCTGGATCAATGCTGGGTGGTCTGTCCGATTTCATTCCTTTTTTGTGACTTTGTAGCCCTTTGATACAACTGAGTGGCTTGCTAGGCCATTTCAGAGGGCATTTAAGAGTCAACCACACCTCTGATGTTTATGCCCAGGATTGAGATATATGGTAAACTCTAATTAACCCCAAAATACCTGTGATAATTTCCTACTCAAGGCCAATTAGAGATGGGTCACAAATGCTGGTCTTGCCAGTGACATTCACATCCCACAAATGAATTTTAAAAAAGCCTCACAGGCACTAGACCATCCATTATGTTCAACATATAGAGAAGGGTTTTGCATCTGATCCCTCCAGAGCGTATCTATTCTATAATACTCATTTGCAGCTGATTTACATAAGACACAGCGTCTAGTATTTATGAGAAACTGAGGGTCAGTAATATGAGATTCAGAATTCCAAATCACTGTCCCTTGTGAAGGTTATAGAACAAGGTGTAATACAAACTTGTCAGCATCAATGGAGAGCAATCACTTCAGGAAAAAGAGAATTAAATCCCCCACAAGTTCAACAGTATATAAGGAAAATATTAGAAGCTATGGACTCATTCCATGACTAACCTAATCTCACAGTTTAATGATGGTTATCAGCTGAGAGTTAGGGTCAATTAACTGGTCAAATCGAATACAACTCTCGCTCACTTTTATCTAGCTGATTTGGAGATGAAGACCAGAAAAATAATCGGTAATTAGTTGCTGGGAATGCTGCAATGCAAAACCCTTCTCAATTCCGTATAAACCATGGATGGCCTGGAGCCTGTGAAGAAGAAACTATGACAGGTATTTTTAAACAACGGGTGCATTTATAACAATATAAGAAATAGGAACAGTAGACCATTCAGCCCCTCGAACCTGCTCTGCCATTCAATAAGACCATGGCTGACCTTCTTGTGTTTCGATTTCCACGTTCCCATCTAACCCTGATAACCTTTGATTCCCTTGCCTAACAAGAATCTATCTACCTCTGCCTTAAAAATATTCAATGACCCTGCCTCTGCCACCTTCTGAGGCAGAGAATTCCAAAGTCGCACAGCCCTGAGAGAGAAAAACATTTCTCACCTCTCTCCTAAAAGGGCGACACCTAATTTTAAAACAGTGCCCCCTGGTTTATATAGCAAGTTCATTATAAAACAATATTTGGCATGGAGCCACTCAAGTATTAGATCAAGTGACAAAAATCTTGGTTAAAGAGAGGTTTTAAGGAGCAACTTAAGAGACAGAGATATTTAAGGAGAAAATTCCAGAGCTTAGGGTCTCATTAGCTGAAGGTGCAGGCACGCATAATGGAGGGATTAAAATTGCAAGATGTGCAAGGACTCGGAATAAGAGGAGCTTGGCTGAGGTTTGTATGGCTGGAGCAGGTAACAGATGGGGAGGGGTGAGGCCATAGAGGGATTTGAACAGAGAGATTAATATGTTAAAACTGAGGCATTGCCAAGCCTGGAGCCAATGTAGGTCGGCAAACACAGGGGCAAATGGGACTTGATGTGAGTTAAAAGAGAGTTTTGGATGAGTACATATTTGTGGAGAGTGATAGATGGGAAGCTGGGCAGGAAAGGATTGAAATTGTTGAGTCTATAGCTAAAGGTATGGATGCATATCAGGTATACATTCTGTGGGTAAGGGATAGCTGGCAAGCTTTTTTTAAAAAAACTGGACTATGTTATAGCATCATATTTGTAAATGAACAAAAAAGATTTGCCCTTCTTTCAAGAATCATGTCTCTTTAGTAGCACTTACCCACATTGCCACCTCTTCCCTTATCTGTAACTTATATTCTTGGGCTGCTCTACCAAACACCCTGATTTGTATCAGGGTATCTTCTTTCCAGTACCTTATACAAGTGGCCATTCTTTGAGTGCCAATTGAGAAAGTGATCACTGTCTATTTGCCTACAATGGCATCACAGGTGAGTCCATTCCCACCTTTGGTATCCTTGTGTGCATTTGGCACTCAGGGTTGATGGACTGGAAGAGTAACCTTGGCTGATCCTGTCCCAGGCCCAGAAACGTTGAGACCAGCTGCCCGTACAGACTGTATACAAACCTGCAAAGTCCTTCATTTATATGGCACAGTTGAATGTGAGGTGAGCCCTCAGGGAGTGATCATCTCCTTTGAATGCAAGGCAGACCCAGAGTTAGTTGAAAATATTGACTAACTCTTGACAAGCATTACATTATGTGCTCTGTAATTCAAACAGTTTACAAAAGGATCAATTTAACAAATGGTTTTCATTGACTGATGGGATCTAAACAAAACTATCAGATAATTTGCATTTTTCTACATAAGTAAGACATTGACAGCTTCCTCCAGCAGGCTAACTCTTGCAGCCCTCCATATTTTCTTGTTAAATTTCATAGGATTTATTTCTGTCTGTAAGGAGCATCCGGCCATAATGTAAATCCACTGATCATTCACCACAAATACAGGGACTTTCAAGTTGACTAATTGCTCAACTGCACATGTGCAATGAGGAATTGCAGCCCAGCTCTGAGACATAGCAGATAAACCTGTTTCTCACCAATGCAATTACATATTACAGTCTGACACATGTGAATAGCCTGGTTGCCAAGTATAGTTCTCCCAGTGGTTGAACAGATTTAAGCAGCTTGTATGTTCAGGTAACACAGCTGTTACATGTGCACTGCCCAATGTGAAGTATGAGTAGCTCTTAACCAGGGTGCCAGGCAGTTTACAGTGGACTATAACAGGGCAAAGAGCTACAACCAGAATGGAAATAGTGAAAAGAGACAGTGGCCTAATGGTAATGGCACTGGACTAGTAATCTAGAGGCTGAGGCTTATGGGGACGTAGGTTTCAATCCCACCATGACAGCTAGTGGAATTGGAATTCAGTTAATAAATCTGGAATTATGAAGCTAGTCATGGCTATCATGCCCTTAGGGAAGGCAATCTGATGTCCTTACCTGGTCTGGCCTACAGACCCACAGCGATTTGTTGACTTTTTATTGCCCTCTGAAATGGTCTCGCGAGCCACTCAGTTCAAGGGCAATTAGGGATGGACAAAAATTGCTGGCCTTGCCAGCGATGCTTGCATCTCATAAAATAATTTTTTTTAGAAAAAAGTAGACTATTCAGACTCAAATCTCATTCTGCTATTCAATTACATCATGGCTGCTCTGTATCCATCGACTCTGACTCCATCGACTCCTGTTTGGCTTTGGGATCATTAATATCTTTGCCAAACAAACATGGGATGGAAATACAACTTAAAGGGCACAAATGTTTGTGTGTGGGTAGTAGCTTTACAGCTGAGCCACTGGAAAATTCACAAATAAATAAATTTGCTAAGCCTTCATTTTTGAGAAGTAGCAGAGGGAGTTAAGGTCCAAGCACAGAAATCACTAAAAGCCAAAGAACAGATACAAAGATAAATCATTTAAAAGGATAACATTGGCCTTTATTCACAAGGACACAGATGTTTTGCTCCAGTGGTATAAAGCTCTGGTTAGATGCATTCAGTTCTGGGCACCATACTGTGGTCTTGGAGAGATGCATCAGTTGATACTGGGGCTGAATTGAGGATGGGTTACATAACCTTTTGCATTCAAGGAAATACAAGCCTAAGGGGTTATCTACTTAAGATGTAGAAAAAGGTTTGGTAGGGTAGATAGAAACTATTTCCTCTGGTGGTGGGGAGGGGTGAGGGGGGGGAGGAAGTCCAGAACTAGGAGTCATAACTTTAAAATCATTAGGGTCATTCAGGGGTGATGTCAAGAGGCACTTCTTAATGCAAGGGATAATGGAGATAGTGTCTATCTCATAAAGCTGCTGAGTGGGTGGGGTCGAGGCGGTTAATTGAAAGCCAAAATTAAAGATTTTTGGGGATTAAGGGTTACAAAACGAAGGCAAATCAGCCATGATTTATTTGAATAGTAAAACAAGCTCAGGATTTAGGGGAGGCTGCATGCCCCACTCCTATTTCTACATTCCTAGGTTCCTAGACCTTCCATGACACACCCAGCCAGCCCATTTTGCCCATCTCCAATGTTTTATTTTAAATAAGCGTAGGTGTTCCAAGAAAATTTTTTTAGAAGCACACAATTTTCTTTATTGTAAAAGTAATTCTTTCCTTGGGTAATGCTCACCAGCAGTGTTTTAGAAATCATCCTTCAATTCCTGGAGACTTCAGAATGCCCTGGCAACCCTGGCTTCGGACTCTCCCCACATTGCCCAGAACTCCCGTATGGAGGGTGAAATTTCATGACTACTCCCGTGGCGGGTTAACCAGGTGAATGGGTGAGGAGCGGGGACCCCACCACTTCCATACCAATTAAATCCATAGCGGGAAGGCCCATGGACAGCCTTACTGCCCTGCTGACAACTAGGGCCTTTAAATGGCAACTAACACCCACTAAGGCCCTCATCCTTCATACACCTCGTATTACCCCAGTGGCAAGCGGGGGTGGGGGGGGCGGGGCTTGCTAAGCAGGAAGCACAACGAACAAATCCTTGCAGGAACCCCTTCATTCAAAGGCACTCAGTGCCTGACTGAGGGTCCCAGCATCGGGAAAGGAGTGCCTGCTAAGAGCCAACCCCTGCCCTTGCTCCCGATTCCCCTCCCCGTGGATCCACCTCCTGCCATCACTCACTTCTGGCCTGGGATCCAGTGACGACCCTCTGCATTGGGTGGGTTTTGTTACAGCAGCAGCCATCACCTTCTGTGGCACTGCCGTTCAATAGAGCTGCCGGCCTCCGATTGGACTACAATGATTGGCTGGTAGGCAAGATTTCTGCCCCCCTCCCCCCCCCCACCCAGTTTCCTTGATCCCAGGGAAGGCAAGCCACTATGCAGTTAACCTGATTGGCACTTAATTTGGGCCTTCCCAGAAAGAGGCAATACAGGGCTCCTGCTCTCTATCTCCACTTGGCAGGGCCCCTGTTGCCTCCATCAAATCCAGGCCAGAGAAACTGGATCTGATCATTTCACGCACAAAAATAATGCAGCATGTTGGTTCAGTAAGACTCATGATGTCTAAACAAATTTACTGGGCAAAGTAGTCACTGAACTGTCAAATCAATTTCCCTCTCCCCAGTGTACATTTTTTTGTTTTTCTTTTTATTTGTAAATGTAGAAAAACAATTATATATACAGTGCAAATTTTTTTTTTTAAAAACACACCAACTACTTGAAGGTTTCTTTGTTTACACGGATCTAAATGAAGAGGTCAGTTTGTAAAACAAAACGGGATTTTCGCCCTGAGCTTAGTTCCTCATTGCCAGCATAGAATTGATGTCCCAAATGAGATTCCGTAGCTGGTCCATAATGTGCTTCAGTTCTTGGTTTTTCTGTTGTAGCTTCTGGGAGAACAAAGAACAGAATGAGTTGATATTTCTTTCCTCCTTTTGACAGATTTTAGCCACTTTTCCACCATTTTCAGGTGCGACTAAGCTCCAACCTACTCTCTCAAGTGGGTAGAAGAGATTCCACAGCTTTTCCGAAGAAGAGGAGAGTTCTACCAGTACCTTGCACATGCTCAGCCATCGGTGAATCTGCTCCCTCAGCCCTTTCAGGCAGTGCATTCCAGACATGAACAATTTACCGAGTACAAAATATATTCTCATCGGGCTCTTTACCCTTACATCTGTGTTCACTGCTTACCAACCCTTCTTCCACTAGAAGAAGTTTCTCCCTGTCAAAATCCTTCACCCCTATCAAATCTCTCTTTAGCATTCTCTGCTCGAAGGAGAGCCATCCCAGCTTCTCCAGTCTTTCCACATAACTGAAGTCTCTTCTGTAAACCAAGGCACTTTTTTGTACACTACATTGGATCAGCTGTCCTTTGGAGCCCCAGGTCTGACTCCTAGATGCACTGTTTCAGTCTAATGAACTTACCCAGACGTATCAACATCGGGACCGAGTAACATTTGGCATTTTTTTTCCTCCACAATGATGATTACACTGACCTTTTTACTAATTATTTGCAACTTGCTTTCAGACATGAATTAGCAAGTAATTTGGAAGTTATCTGGCTCAGGTCCATATAGCCCAAGAGTCCTTGGCATTTAAAGAAAAACTAAGCTTAATGAGCAACCTTTATATAAATTATACAAGGTCCCATATATGAGTGGGTATTGCGCACAGACACAAAAATAATCTGACATTTAAGAGAGACCAAGAACATAACATGACCTGTTATTTAACACTTATAATACATATGAATAAGGCAACAATTCATTGCTGCTCCCAACTCAAGCTCGAGAGTCAATCTGCACTTAATCAGAATTCTATACTTAGATCAACGATGGATGAGAGGGAGGAAGAGGGAGCTAGGGATGGGAGGTGTAGAAGGGGTGAGAGAAAGGGGCAGAAAAAGACAAAGGACTAGAAGAAGAGGGAGAAGGGGGAGTGAGCAGGGATACAACAATGACCAATTTCTACTCATTAATATCCAGTCTCTGTTCTGATAAAGACACTCAAAGCCCGGGCTGTTTGTTGAAAACTTGAGCAATTTCTGATTATTGTGACTGTAGCTGTAGTTATTTCAGTGAATGTACTGGAGGGAGGAGAGTTGAATGTCTGAATGCCACTTTCTCATTAACCTGCTCGAACAGTAAGACAGACAGGACACAGACCCACTATATATAGCCAACCACTAGCTCAATTCAGGACTGCAACTCAAAGCACTAGTATCAACATCTCCCAGGAATGACAGAGCAAGAGAATAGCTGGAAACAACATGGACCAGAATGTGACTGGCAGGGGAGAAAGGAAGCAGGGATGTCTGGCTGCTTGAAGCTTCAGAACTAGAAACCCCAGGGTGTCAACTCATTTACTCACTTCTTGTTTTAGCTCATCTTCTCCATCTATTCAACCTGAACTATGAGACTTTCAACCCTGGCTTTTCATTATCAATAATATATAAAAAGTATACCTGGGGGACCAGTTAGCTCAGTTGAATAGGTGGTGAGTTTGCGCTTCAGAATAATGCCAACTACACAGGTTTGACTCCTGTTCTGACTGAGGTAGACTTGGGACCAGCTTCCTCACCCTACCCCAGAGTGGAAGGCAATGGTAAACCACCATTGACAAAAAAAAAACACTAAGAAAACAGCTCAGAATGAAGCATCAGCAGGCAATGAGCCAAGGAGCTGCCTTCAGGCAGAGCACACATACCATACTATACCAATATATATTATGAAGGCAAAGAGCCAAGAGAGTGCGTGGAAAAAGAAGGGAAGAGCAGTAAGCAAGAGAGAGAGAGAGAGAGAGAAAAAAAAGAGTTATTTAAAAAGTGCCTTTCACAACCTCAGGACTTCCCGATGCGCTTTAAAACAACTGAAGTACTTCCTGAAATTTAGTTGCTGCTGTCAGGTAAGAAAATGTAACAGCAGAAAATTTGCGCACAGCCAGGTCCCACAACCAACAATGAAATTCCAAATAACATGTAATAATTGTTATTTAGGGGATAAATATTGGCCCAGGTCTCCAGAGATAAGTCCTCTACGATTCTTCAAGAAACTACCATGGGATCTTTTACTTCCGCCGGAGGGGGCAGACAGGGCTTTGGTTTAATATCTTACATGAAAGACGCCGCCTCCCTCAGTACTGCATTCACACTGCACATTGTAATTCAATGTCGAGGGGAAAGTTTCTCGGGTTTGCATCCAGCTGTGCTGGAGTGCCCAAGCAAATGCTGCGAAGTCAAGTAAGCTGGTGCATGCAGCTGATTTTCCACCATTTTAATCCCACTGAGACTGTGATTATCTGTCACAACACTCTACCAAGCTTTCACTTCAAGAGTTTGCCTTTACAATCAGATCAAATTGAAATATCTGTGTTTTATGTCATGCAAATTTGAACACGACGAACTGAAACCACTGTTGACAGTAGCTCATTTGTTATAACCCAGACAATTTACCTTGTTACAGATGTTTAAAAATGCCATTTACTATTTAAAAGCAACTAACATCCATCAACTAGTTACCTAGAGTCCCACAGGCAGTATTCAAACAGTGGCTTGAAAGGAACAGGTCAGGTTAGCAGCTAAACCTCATAATTAGAATCATAGACTGATACAGTGCAGAATGAAGCCATTCAGCCCATCATGCCAGCTGCTGGCTTTTTACAGCTATCCAATTAATCTCACACCCCCGGTCTTACCTTGTAACCCTGCAAATTTTTTCTCAAAGTATTTACCCAGTGCTCTTTTGAATTTTCACTCTCAGACATTTCAGCGCAATCCATCTCACTACAATTCACATTTACAGAAAGGTTTCAACATGGCAGCTCTGGTTCTCCAGGCTAACTGCTATTTTTTAAAAAACGCTGGATGGAGTGAACCTGGGGATTTCTGGGACAGAGCCCTGTCCAAAGGGATTTCCACAAAAGATCCTCCTGCACTTTCATGAACGTGGTACAGAAATTATTTCAAAATTAGAAGCTGCGATCAGACCTGCTTTACCTCAAGGATTTCCCGGCACTCTTTGTTTGCTAACCCGCCAACATTGGGAAGATCTGAAGGTCTGAAGGACTCCTCACCCACGAAAGGAATTAACTGCAGAGAGAGGAGAGAGAGAACAAGGTTTGTAAAGGGACACAAGAACAGGAGTAGCCCACTTAGCTCAAGCCTGTTCCTTCCATTTAATTGGATCATTGCTGATCTGCAACTGCATTTATTTACCCTTGCTCCATATCCCTTACCCAACAAAAATCTGACAGTCCTGAAAGTTTCAACTGACCCCCAGCCTCCACAGCCTTTTGGGAGAGAATGTTCTAGATCTCCACTACTCCATGTGTGCAACAGTGCTTCCTAACATCGCCCAAGTCTAATTATAAGACCATGCCCCTTTATTCTGCATTCCCCCACCAGGGGGAATTAGTTTCTCTGTATCTATTCTATTAAATTTCTTGCATTTTAATCAACTCAAGTAGATTACTCCTCAACTTTTAAACCATAAGAAGTACAAACTATATTTATGAAACTTGCCTTATAATGTAAGCCTTTAAGCCCTATCATTCTGCAATATCTGCACTGCATCCCCTTCCGAGGCCAATATATTCCTGCTGGTCTTTGGCTGACCAAAACCCACTCTTAGTTCAGTGATAATTAAAAAGTGGGGAGGTGCTCACTAATTCCATATTTCATTTCAATTTCCTCAGTCAATTATTTTCACCAAAAAGAGACCCTATTAGAAAGAAGTCTGTGTTTGTCGCTAGGCACCTCTGTTACAGAGACATCAGAGACCCCGCACGTCTCTCCACATTTATCGTACAACAACCGCAGCTTCTTGAAGAGTAGAGTGAGCTGGCGAAGGTGCTCTTGGAGTTTGTTGTACCGCTCCTGGTACACCACGTGATTCTGCGTTACGCCATTCGGAAGCTGTATAAAAAGAAAAAGGTAGAATATAGATTGGATACAGGGAGATGTAAATATTACCAACATACACAGTCACTCCCAATCACTGTGACCCATCACCCCTCTCTTACTCTCTCCAACCCTCCCGTCCACCGCCACCATTCAACAATACTACAGGAGAAACACAATGGATCTGAACTTTAATCCTGGAAAGTTCCAGAAGCAGGTCAGCTTGCAGACAGTATGACTTTTCCCCCAAATTAGGTTTTTGGAAAGGTACAGATTTACTAGAATAGTGCCAAGGATGAGGAGGGAGTCCAGTTATGTAGAGACACTACAGAAACTGGGAACAAAAACAAAAATACCTGGAAAAACTCAGCAGGTCTGGCAGCATCTATGGAAGGGAGCACAGTTAAAGTTTCAAGCCCGCATGACTCTTCAGCAGAACTAATGAGAAATAGAAAAGGAGTGAAATATAAGCTGGTTTAAGGGGGGTGGGGGGTGGGGGGGTTGACACAAGAGAGCTGGTTGGGGGTCAGTGATAGATGGAGACAACCAAAAGATGTCACAGACAAAAGGACAAAGAGGTGTTGAAGGTGATGATATTATCTAAAGGAATGTGCTAATTAAGGGTAGAAAGCAGGACAAGCAAGGTATAGATAGCCCTAGTGGGGGTGGAGTGGGGTGAAGGAATCGAAACAGTCTAAAAGGTAGAGATAAAACAATGGATGGAAATACATTTAAAAATAATGGAAATAGGTGGAAAAGAAAAATCTATATAAATTATTGGAAAAAACAAAAAGGAGAGGGAAAAAAATCAGAAAGGGGGTGGGGATGGAGGAGAGAATTCATGATCTAAAATTGTTGAACTCAATATTCAGTCCAGAAGGCTGTAAAGTGTCTAGTCGGAAGATGAGGTGCTGTTCCTCCGGTTTGCATTGAGCTTCACTGGATCAATGCAGCAAGCCAAGGAAGGACATGTGGGCATGAGAGCAGGGTGGAATGTTGAAATGGCAAGCAACAGGAAGATCTGGATAATGCTTGCGGACAGAACGAAGGTGTTCTGCAAAGTGGTCACCCAGTCTGCATTTGGTCTCTCCAATGTAGAGGAAACCGCATTGGGAGCAACGAATGCAGTAGACTAAGTTGAAGGAAGTGCAAGTGAAATACTGCTTCACTTGAAAGGAATGTTTGGGCCCTTGGACGATGAGGAGAGGGGAAGTAAAGGGGCAGGTGTTGCATCTTCTGCGGTGGCATGGAAAGGTGACGTGGGAGGAAGTTGAGGTGTAGGGGGTGATGGAGGAATGGACCAGGGTGTCACGGAGGGAACGATCCCTGCGGAATGCCGCCGGCTTGGGTGGGGAGGGGGTGGGGGGCGGGGGTGAAGGGAAGATGTGTTTGGTGGTGGCATCATGCTGGAGTTGGCGGAAATGGCGGAGGATGATCCTTTGAAAGCGGAGGCTGGTGGGGTGATAAGTGAGGACAAGAGGGACCCTATCATGTTTCTGGGAGGGAGAAGAAGGTGTGAGAGCGGATGCATGGGAGATGGGCCAGACACGGTTGAGGGCCCTGTCAAACACCGTGGGTGGAAAACCTCGGTTAAGGAAGAAGGAGCACGTCAGAGGAATTGTTTTTGAAAGTGGCATCATCAGAACAGATGCGACGGAGGCGAAGGAACGAGAGAATGGGATGAAGTCCTATCACCCCACCAGCATCCGCATTCAAAGGATCATCCTCCGCCATTTCCACCAACTCCAGCATGATGACACCACCAAACATATCTTCCCTTCACCCCGCCCCGGCAACATTCCGAGTGGGATCATTCCCACTCCTCCATCACCCCCTCCCACGGCATCTTCCCATGCCACCGCAGAAGATGCAACACTTGCCCCTTTACTTCCCCTCTCCTCACCGTCCAAGGGCCCAAACATTCCTTTCAAGTGAAGCAGCATTTCACTTGCACTTCCCTCAACTTAGTCTACTGCATTTGTTGCTCCCAATGCAGTTTCCTCTACGTTGGAGAGACCAAATGCAGACTGGGTGACCACTTTGCAGAACACCTTCGTTCTGTCCGCAAGCATGACCCAGACCTCCCTGTCGCTTGCCATTTCAACATTCCACCCTGCTCTCATGCCCACATGTCCATCCTTGGCCTGCTGCATTGTTCCAGTGAAGCTCAACGCAAACTGGAGGAACAGCACCTCATCTTCCAGCTAGGCACTTTACAGCCTTCCGGACTGAATATTGAGTTCAACAATTTTAGATCATGAACTCGCTCCTCCATCCCCACCCACTTTCTGATTTTTCCCCCTCCTTTTTGTTTTTTCCAATAATTTATATAGATTTTTCTTTTCCCACCTATTTCCATTATTTTTAAATGTATTTCCATCCATTGTTTTATCTCTACCTTTTAGACTTTTTTGATTCCTTCCCCCCACCCCACCCCCACTAGGGCTATCTATACCTTGCTTGTCCTGCTTTCTACCCTTAATTAGCACATTCCTTTAGATAATATCACCACCTTCAACACCTCTTTGTCCTTTTGACTGTGACATCTTTTGGTTGTCTTCACCTATCACTGACCCTCTATCCAGCTCTCTTGTCCCAACCGCAACCCCCACCCCCCCAAACCAGCTTATATGTCACCCCTTTTCTATTTTTCATTAGTTCTGTTGAAGAGTCATGCGGCTCAAAAAGTTAACAATGCTCCCTTCCACAGATGCTGCCAGACCTGCTGAGTTTTTCCAGGTATTTTTGTTTTTGTTTTCGATTTCCAGCATCCGCAGTTTTTTGCTTTTATCCTAGAGAAACTGGGATTGCTCTTTTTAGAGTGAGGAAGGTTAAGGAGAGGCATCATCTGTGGAGAGAAACAAGAGTTTAAAGTCAAGATGGCCTTTCATCAGAATAAATTCTGATGGGGTCATCTCAACCTGAAACATTAACTCTGCTTTTCTCCACACCTGCTGCCTGACCTGCAGAGTATTTCCAGCGTTCTTTGTTTTTATTTCTGATTTCTAGCATCTATGATATGTTCCTTTTTGTATTAAGATTAAGGAGAGATCTAATGAAGGTGTTTGCAATCATGACAGGTCTTGATGAAGTAAATGAGGAACTGTTTCCTCTGACAGGAGAGTCAGTAACTAGCAGACATAAACCTAAAGTAATTGGCAAAAGCAGAGGTGAGATTTTTTTTTAATGCAATGAATGATGATGATCTGCAATGCACTGGTTGAAAGGACAGTTGAAGCAGATTCAATGGTACTTTTCAAAAGGGAATTAGATAAATACTTGAAGAGGGAAGTTGTTAAGTTGTTCAAGGTTATGGGGAAAGAGCAAAGGAGTGGACTAATTGGATATCTGTGTGCCCAACAGTTCAAATGGGCTCCTTCTGTGCAACAAGATTCTATAAAATATTTGAGGCACCAACACCTCCATGTTTTTTAATTACACCTTGGAGCTTTTTTTTTTTTTAAAGTCGAAGCTTTTGTTGGAAGGATAAAAGCAAGTGACATTTCAACACCATTTCTTAATTAACCCAACTCAAAATCTGCTGGGGGGATTGGTTATACCCTGATTCCTTTAATTAGTGACCCAAGCTTGCGCAACAGGATGCTTATATCTATCTATAGTGTCCCTGTTAATCAACTTCCCAAGTTCAAAAGCAGATGCAGAGTTTTCAGGGATATAGAAGTTCAGATACTTTATGCCGAAAAATATGTTGGGAAACAACAGCGAGGATAAGCTGGCCGTGGAGGGGTTGCAGCAAAGACTCACCACAATGGCAACTTGGGCTAAATGGATTAAATGTCTAGGCTTCCCTCAGGTATAGTAGGGTAAGGGGTGATCCAACTGAGGTGTTTAAAGTCATTAAAGGAGTTGATGAGCGAGAGCGAGAGTGACTATTTTCTTTGGTCAGGGAATCCAGAACAAAAAGGGGTATAATCTTCAAATTAGAGCTAAACCATTCAGGCGTGATGTCAAGAAGTACTACTTCACACAAAAGGAAGTGGAAATCTGGAACACTCTTGCCCACAAAGCTGTTGCAGCTGGGGCCAATTGAAAACTTCAAAACTGAGATTGGTAGATTTTTTGGGGGGGGAGGGTAAGGGTATTGAAGATTACAGAATGAAAGAGAGTTGAAGTTAATATGCAGATCAGCCACTAAGTGGCAGAACAGGCTCAAGCGGCTGAATGGCCTAATGTTGCTCCTATGTTATAAAAACCTCCATAACTCTTGTCTGCATGAGGTAGAGGGAGGCAATTAATTTACCTATTGTTACATTGTCACTGATCCTATCAGAATCTTTCATATGATGGGTTACATTCTGAAGTGCAGTATCTGTTGTCACATCAGAAAACACAATGCCCAGGGACTACTGGCTTCTTTAGTTAAAACTGTTGGCTCAGATTTTGTTGGAGTTGGGGAGGTGGGGGAGGGAGGAGAATCAGGGGGGTTGGTGGAGGGGTGGGGGGCAGGCGCAACGTGTGATACATCCTATTAGTTACACCTTCTCCTACACCCTTCAGCTTAAAAAGGTTTGGGTCATAATTTGTTGGAAGTGCGAGCTGATAACCTTGGTGTATGATGGGACCAACCATCCATCTTGTTAAAACAATGGGATTTAAGGATTGAGAAAGAAACAGGTGAACAACAGAGAAGGAAACAAAGTGATTATCAGAGACAGAAAGAGAAATAAAGAGAGAGGGAAAGAAAGTTGGATTAAGAGAGAGAGAGAGAGAGACAGAAAAGGTAAGATAAAATTTTCAATGTAAAAAATTTCTTAAGTGCAATCTACCAATGGCAGGAATGAGAGTTCTCAGTTTTTAGTTGTTTCCTTTCTGAGCTGGAAAGTTTGAGTGACATCTTATCATTTAAAGGATCCTTATGCCATCAAGGACCAGCTCTAACTTTGCGCATGTTTAGTGGGTAACTAATACAAAATTGCAGCAATATCTTGATACTCACAGAGAGGGTGCGGGTGAGCTGCTATTTCCATGAAACTAAATTGTTTAGCAACTTGTGGTGATTCGAAAGTCAAGGAGGATCTCATCCTCTCTGCAAATTGCTGAGCGATTTACACATGGCGAATGCCATTAATCTCACCATTATTTTTCCAGCAAATTCTAGGCCCTTATTTCAGTTTCCAACTCACCAGTGACTCTGCTTAACGCTATTTGGGGTGGTGCTTAACACTTCTAATCAGTGCACGGCTGCAATTACCTGAACGGGAACTGGCAGGAATGGAACCAAGCAAGTGACGTGCACAGAGGAGATGATGGAAGAGAATTCAGTTATAAAGGAAAACCTAGCTCCGCAACCTTAAAGGGAAGCAGCTAGGAGGTGACCTGATAGAGGCAAAGAAGAGTGAATGGGGTAGAAATAGTAAATCTGAAGCATCGCTTCAGATTAAACAGTAATAGGAATACAAGTTCAAACTCATGTGAGACAAATGTAAGACTGATTTAAGAAACACTTCACACAGTCAACATACAAAATGAACTGCTGACTGGAATAGTGGAGTCGAAAACTATAAAGAATTAAATGCCTTGGAGGGAGAGTACATGGGGAGGAATGCGTAGATTCTACCAGGATAGACAAACTAGGTTGGCTGAATTGGTTATTCCCCATTCTTGCCCATCTATCTGTGATAAGTTTTAAAAATTTCACTCATTTTCAAATTCCTTTATGGCCTCCCCCTCCCTATTTCTGTAACCTCCTCTAGCCTCACAACCCTCCAAGATCTCTACATTCCTCCAATTCTGGCCCCTTGTGCATCCCCAATTTTCATCACTTCAACATTAACAACTATGCTTTCAGCTTTGAAGCCTTGGCTTCAAGCATTATAATTTGCTCCCTAAACCTCTCTGCCATTTTCTCTTTCCTCCAAGTCTCTTCTTAAATCCAAGCATTTGGTCACCTGGCCGAATATCTCCTTGTGGCTTTGTGTTAAGACTTTGTTTGATAACTCTCCTGTGAAGTGCCTTTGGGATGTTAAAGGAATTATGTCAACCTCAGTTGCATTATTTGACAGCCCTCAATGCCAAATGCTTACTTCAGCTCTCAATAGTTAAAGAGATAAAGGTAGATATTCAGCTCTCACTAATTAAAAAAGGTAAAGATAGATCTTACACAAAAAAGCAAACACTACAGCTGCTAGAAATCTAAAATAAAAACAAAAATGTACTGCAGACACTCTGGAGAGAGGGAGAGAAATGAAAGGTCACAGACTCAAAACTTTAACTCTGTTTCTCTTTCTGTAGATGCTACCAGACATACTGAGTGTTTCCAGCATTTTTTGTTTCTCATGTTAAGATCCGGCTTAAGATATAAAGTAGTGGCAGCCGAGTGGCAACATTCTGCCCCAATCCAAAACGTTCCACATAGCAGAGCTCCTCCTGTCCAGGGAACTCTCCAGAGTGCAGTACATTTTTGTCTTTATTTTAGATTTCTAGCAGCTGTAGTGTTTGCTTTTTTGTGTAAGATCTATCTTTACCTTTTTTAATTAGTGAGAGCTGAATATCTACCTTTATCTCTTTAACTATTGAGAGCTGAAGTAAGCATTTGGCATTGAGGGCTGTCAAATAATACAACTGAGGTTGACATAATTCCTTTAGCATCCCAAAGGCACTTCCATCTCTTTATCATGATGTCAAAATTAATCATCTCTTCCTGAACTATATCGGGATGAGCGATTTTAGTTAAGTGAGGAAACTGGAGAAGCTGGGGTTGTTCCCCTTAGAGCAGAGAAGGTTAGGAGGGGATTTGATAGAGGTTTTCAAAATTATGAAGGGTTTTTTTTAAAAAGAGAAACATCAGGAGGGTCAGTAGCCAGAGGGCACAGATTTGAAGCAATTGGTAAAAGAACCAGAAGCAAGATGAGAGACTGGAAGGCACTGCCTTAAAAAGGGAGGGGGAAGCAGACCAGATAACTTTCAAAAAGGCATTGGATAAATATTTGAAGGGAAAAACTTTTCAGGGCTAAGGGGATGTGATGACTCTGTGGAGCAGACTGGTTTTGTCAAGAAACAGTTACATTTTATTACAGAGACATTTTCAGTCTTGCACACTCAACCAGATCACTCGTTGGAAAAGCCCCGCCCGCAAATTGCCCTTGCTGAGAGCTCACTGGTCAGAGCCCCCACAGTACATCACATGACCCATGATTGACAGGAAGGAGTGACTACACATCCAGTTACCACATTTCCTCCCTCTTTAGTTTGTTACAATTACTCAGAAAAACACAAACAATTCAACAATTCATGTGATTATAAATCAAGTCTCCAAGGTGCTCTTCTTATACTGCTAGAGCAGTATAGCTCTACCACTGGAGGTTCCTGAACAGGATCGAGAACTGCAGTATGAGACACATCATCAAAACTTGGCAGTTCAGGATTTGGCAACTCTTCTGAAACATATGGAATGCCTGTTCTAGGTGGATCACACACCTCAGGCGGTTAATCACAGGTTGATCAGTTAACTAATGGAATGTCTCTCTGGCATGGATGTGATCTAGGTACTTACGGACAATTCTATCTCCCAATTGTACTTGGAAGATAATGGACCAGTCTCTGAAACGATGGCTCCCAGAGCCCAGCAGGGTCCACTGCCGAAATTTCACACGTATATCACATCACCTAACTGAATGTGCGAACTTGTGTATATCATGATTAAAATTTCTGAATACTCTGATTCTGTGCTAACTTCCCCTCTAAATTTGGGAACACCAAGTGTAAACATGTAAGCAGACGGCATTTCGTTAATAACTCCGACAGTGTTGAACCCATAGTCGAATGTGGCGTTGCATGATAACTGAAGAGAAACTGGAAAAGTAAAGATTCCAGAGTGTTTTCCGATATTTCTTTCATGCCAGGCTTAAGTTTGTACTGCCCTCTTGGCTAGACCATTCGATGAGGGATGCCAAGGGGCTGTTCTAATTTGACAGATTCCATTCAGATCCATAAATTTCTGGAACTCTGTGCTGGTAAAGGCTGTACCATTATCAGAAACAAAAATACCAGGTAGGCCATGTATGCTGAAATAGTGACGTGGTTTCTCAATAGCTGCGTTCAATGTTGGCGATTTGACTTCATACACATCCATCCATTGTGAACATGCATCAACAATTAACAAGAACGTGGTACCTGGTACCTAAGAATGGTCCTACATAATCGATATGTAGTCAACCCAGGGTCAAACAGGCCACTCCCACGGATCAGGGGAGCCAAAACAGGCTACTTCTGTTGTTGCTGACAGTGGAGACAGTGCTTGACCATGCTTTCAATGTCACTGTCAATGCTGGGCCATCAGACATAGCTTCATGCAAGCATCTTTGATAGACCTGGATGCAGAGTGTGGGGCTCTGTCAAGAGTGGCTCTCTACCTTGTGATGGTACGGCAACTCGAACTCCACAACACATTTCTGCCTTGACTCCCTGTTTCTGACATGGAACGTTCTCAATTCTTCAGATACAAGCGAGGCCATCCTTGCAAAACAAAGTCTCTGATTTTTGACAATATTGGATCTTTGTTCGACAGATTTTTAATTTGTTTCACACAAACAGGCGAAGAATCTAATAAATTCAATAGTAGCACTAATTCCTGTGGAACGGGAGTATTTACAATGCTATCTGGTAACGGGAGGTGACTGAGTGCATCTGCATTTCCAGAGTGTAGGCCAGTGTGGTATATGAAAGTATACTCAAATATAGATAATGAGAGAGCCCAGAATCATATTCTTGCTGATGCTATTGGCAGAATAGTCTTGTTCTCGCTGAATAATGATAAAATGTTATCCATGTAGGTACTGGCGAAACTTTTTTTTTGCACCTAAGATTACCGACGATCCTTCTTTTTCTAACTGAGAATAGCCCTTCTCAGCTGTGGAGAGGGTTCTCGAGGCATAATCAATGAGCCTTTCTGATCCATTTTATGTGATAACACGGCTCCTACACCATAAGGAGAGGCATCACATGTTAATACCAGCTCTCTCAATGGGTCATAGTGGACCAATAAATAAGATAAATGCAGCAATTTCTTTGCTTTCACAAAGGCTTCTTCCTGTTGTGAACCCCATGACCAATGGTGGTTCTTTTTTAGCAGCAAGTGTAATGGAGCCAAAACAGTTGACAGGTTGGGTAAAAAGCGGCTATAATAGTTGGCCATACCCAGGAAGGACTTGAGTTCTGTTACGTTGGATGGTGATGGTGCATCTTTTATTGCCTGAACTTTATTCTACTGGATCTAAACCCATGGCGTCCACCCTGCAGCCTAGATAAGTGACATCTGGTATTCGAAATGTGCATTTTTCCTTTTCCATACACCAGCTTCCATGAACCTTCTTAGCACCTCCTCCAGGTTGGTCAAGTGTTCAATCTCAGTTGACCCATAGAACCATAGAACACTACAACACAGAAAGACAGGCCATTCAACCCTTCTAGTCTGTGCCGAAATATTATTCCTCTAGTCCCATTGACCTGCACCCAGTCCATAACCCTCCAGACCTCTTCCATCCATGTATCTATCCAATTTATTTTTAAAACTTAAGAGTGAGCCCGCATTTACCACATCAGATGGTAGCTCGTTCCACACTCTCACCACTTTGAGTGAAGAAGTTCCCCCTAAACCTTTCCCCTTTCACCATAAAGCCATGTCCTCTGGTGTTTATCTCTCCTAATCTAAGTGGAAAGAGCCTACTTGCATTTACTCTGTCTATACCCCTCATAATTTTGTAAACTTCTATCAAGTCTCCCCTCATTCTTCTACGCTCCAAGGAATAAAGTCCTAACCTATTTAATCTTTCCCTGTAACTCAACTCCTGAAGACCCGGCAACATCCTAGTAAATCTTCTCTGCACTTTCTCAATCTTACTGATACCCTTCCTGTAGTTAGGCGACCAGAACTGCACACAATACTCCAAAGTTGGCCTCACCGATGTCTTATACAACCTCACCGTAACATCCCAACTCCTATACTCAATACTTTGAATTATGAAGGCCAGTATGCCAAAAGCTTTCTTTACAACCCTGAATACCTGTGACACCACTTTCAGGGAATTATGTATCTGAACTCCCAGATCCCATTGTTCCTCCGCACTCCTCAGTGTCCTACCATTTACTGTGTATATCCTACCTTGGTTTGTCCTTCCAAAATGCAACACCTCACTTTTCTGCATTAAATTTCATCTGTCATTTTCTGGCCCATTTTTCCAGTTGGTCCAAATCCCTCTGCAAGCTTTGAAAACCTTCCTCGCTGTCCGCAACACCTCCAATCTTAGTGTCATCAGCAAACTTGCTGATCCAATTTACCACATCATCCAGATCATTGATATGGACAACAAACAACAATGGTCCCAGCACAGATCCCTGAGGCACACCACTAGTCACAGACCTCCAGTCTGAGAAACAATCATCCACTACCACTCTCTGTCTTCTCCCACACAGCCAATTTCAAATCCAGTTTACAACCTCTCCATGGATACCAAGTGTCTGAACTTTCTGAACTAACCTCTCATGTGGGACCTTGTCAAAGGCCTTACTAAAGTCCATGTAGACAACATCCACAGCCTTTCCTTCATCTACTTTCTTGGTAACCTCCTCGAAAAACTCTACAAGGTTCGTTAAACACGACCTACCACACACAAAGCCATGCTGACTATCCTTAATCAGCCCTTGGCTGTCCAAATAATTGTATATCCGATCTCTCAGAACATCTTCCAATAAGTTACCTTCTACTGACGTCAGGCTCACTGGCCTGTAATTACCTGGTTTACTTTTGGAGCATTTTTTAAACAACAGAACAACATGAGCTACCCTCCAATCCTCCGGCACGTCACCCATGGCTAAGGACATTTTAAATATTTCTGCCAGGGCCCCTGCAATTTCTACACTAGTCTCCCTCAAGGTCCAAGGGAATATCATGTCAGGCCTGGGGAATTTATCTACCTTTATTCACTGTAAGGCAGCAAGCACCTCCTCCTCTTTAATCTCTATATGTTCCATGACACTACTGCTTGTTTCCCTTCCTTCCGTATACACTATGCCAGTTTCCTGAGTAAATACTGATGCAAAAAAACTGTTTAAGATCTCCCCCATCTCATGAGGCTCCACACATAGACGTCCACGCTGATCTTCAAGGGGACCAATTGTGTCCCTTACTATCCTTTTACTCTTAATATACTTGTAGAAACCCTTCGGGTTTACCTTCACATTATCTGCCAAAGCAACCTCATGTCTTCTTTTTACCTTCCTGATTTCCTTCTTCAGTATTTTCTTACATTTTCTATACTCTACAAGTACCTTATTTGCTCCTTGTTGCCTATAACTGCTATACACCTCTCTCTCTTCTTCTTAACCAGATCGCCAATATCCCTTGAAAACCAAGGTTCCCTATGCCTGTTAACTTTACCTTTAATCCTGACAGGAACATGCAAACTCTGCACTCTCAAAATTTCGCCTTTGACTGCCTTCCACTTACTGAACACATCCTTGCCAGAAAACAACTTATCCCAATCCACTCATCCTACATCCTTTTTCATTTCCACAAAATTGGCCTTTCTCCAATTTAGAATCTCAACTCAAGGACCAGACCTATCCTTATCCATAATTATCTTAAAACTAATGACATTGTGGTCACTGGACCCAAAATATTCACCTACACATACTTCTGTCACCTGACCTGTCTGGTTCCCTAATAGAAGATCAAGTATTGCATCCTCTCTCATTGGTACCTCTACATATTGATTTAGAAAACTTTCCTGAACACATTTGACAAACTCCAAGCGAGTCCCAGTCAATATGTGGAAAGTTAAAATCTCCTACTATCACAACTTTCTGTTTCTTACATCAGTCTGCTATCTCTCTACAGATTTGCTCCTCCAATTCTCTCTGACTATTGGGCGGTCTATAATACAACCCTATTAGTGTGGTCACACCTTCCCCGTTCCTCTGCTCCACCCATATGACCTTTGTAGACGAGCCCTCCAGACTGTCCTGCTTACACACAGCTGTGATATTTTCCCTGACTAGTAATGCCACTCCTCCCCCTTTCATCCCTCCCCCTCTATCACGTCTCAAACAACGGAACCCCGGAACATTGAGCTGCTAGTCCTGCCCCTCCTGCAACCAAGTTTCGCTAATAGCAATAATGTCGTAATCCCACATGCCAATCCATGCCCTAAGCTCATCTGCCTTTCCGACAATACTTCTTGCACTGAAATAGATGCACCTGAGAACATTTCTATCACATACAAACCTTTGATTTCTGTCTATACATGCATTCCTCGCTTGACCTATATCCTCCTCCACCTCACTATCTGCTCTAACACTCTGGCTCCCTTCCCCCTGCAAATCTAGTTTAAACCCCACCGGAGCAGCACTAGCAAGCACTACCTGCAAGGGTGTTAGTCCCCCTCCAGTTCAGGTGCACACCGTCCTGTCGGAACAGGTCCCACCTTCCCTGGAACAGAGCCCAATTGTCCAGAAACACGAAGCCCTCCCTCCTGCACCATCTCCTTAGCCACGTATTTAGCTGCATTACCTTTCTATTTCTAGCCTCACTAGCACGTGACACGGGTAGCACTCCTGAGATCTCAACCCTGGAGGTCCTGTCCTTCAACTTTGCACCCAACTCCCTAAACTCTCTTTGCAGGACCTCCTCCTCCTTCCTATCCACCTCATTGGTCCCTACATGGACCACGACATCTGGCTGCTCACCCTCCCTCCTGAGAAACTGAGAACTCGATTCGAGGTATCAAGGACCCTGGCATCAGGGAGGCAACAGACCATCCAAGATTCTCGATCTCTCCCACAGAACCTCTTATCTGTCCCCTGAACTATCGAATCCCCTATCACTACTGCTCTCCTCTTTTCCCTCCCTCCTTTCTGAGCGGAGGGTCCAGTCTCGGTGCCAGAGACGCGACCACTACAACTTGTCCCTGGTAGGTTGTCCCCACCAACAGTATCCAAAATGGTATACCTATTGTTGATGGGAATGGCCACAGGGGTGCTCTGTTCTTTCTGTCTATTCCCCTTCCCTCTCCTGACAGTCACCCAGCTACCTGCCTCCTGACTTTTAGGGGTGACTGTCTCCCTGAAACTTCTGTCTATTACTGCCTCTGCCTCCCAAATGATCCGAAGTTCATCCAGCTCCAGCTCCAGTTCCCTAACTTGGTTTGTCAGAAGCTGCAGCTGGATGCATCTTTTGCTGGTGCAGTCATCAGGGACAAATGTGCTGTCCCAGACTTCCCACATACTGCATTCGGAGCACTCAACTGCCCTAACTACTGCCTCCATTACCTACTAATTTAATTAAAGGGACTTACCCGGCCTCACCTCATTGGGAGCAAGCTCGTCCTCAGCTTCTGCTCACTGAAGCCTCTCGAGCCAAAGCCTCAAAGCTCCACTCCTTCACTGGGCCACTCACACACCGGCCGCTCCTCTTCAGATTCCCCTGCTTTTATTTTCAATCTCCCGACCGTCTCTCCTCTCGGGCTGTTTTCAATCTCCCGACCGTCTCTCCTCTCGGGCCGTTTTCAATTTGGATGATGAGAACATCATCCAAATATACTGCCACTCGTGGGTGTCCTTGCAGTGGGTCTCCATTGTTTTTTGGAAAATAGCGCATACTGACAAGACTCCAAAAGGGTAGACATTTAAACTTAGAGACCCTCGTGTATATTAAAAGTCACATATTGTCTCGATGTGCTACCCAATTCTACATTGTTGGTAGGCATGGTTCATATCCAATTTCATAGAGGACTTGCCTCCAGCCAGCTTGGCACATTTGTATGCCATTCCAAGGATAGATGACTTATCTAGTTTTGCTGCCTTATTTACTGTCAATTTATATCCTCCACAGATGCATATGGTGCGGTCAGACTTAACCACTGGAACCAAGGGTGCAACCCACTCCGAGAATTGGACAGGTTAGATGATGCCCAGCTTTTCTAACCGACACAGCTCCGCACCCACTTTCTCAAAGTATAAGGCACAGGCCTGCCCTTGGAGAAATGTGGTGTTGCCTGAGGGTCAACATGTCTCTTGGCGTGCATGCCTTTTATCTTCCCTAATTGATCCCAAAACACCATGTTGTATTTCCTTATCAGTTCTTGGATTCAGACCACTCGAATGTGAACTTCTGTAGCCAGGGCCCCCACAGTACATCACATGATCCATGATTGGCAGGAGGGAGTGATTATATATCCAATTACCACAGGGGAGAAAGCAATGGAGAGGGATTAATTAGATAGGTCTTTCAAAGAGCTGGAACAGGCAAGGTGGGCCAATTGGCCTCCTTCTGTCCTGCATTATTCTATACTTCTAGGGACACTTAGAAATCTAAAGCTCGCCTGCTATCCTTCAGTACAGATTTTTAAAGTCTTTGTCATACTCCCATTAACAAAGAATTCAGCGCATGTGTTCATTGCTTCTGTTGCCAACTAACCAATGATAAAAATATTGTAAAACTGCTGCCAGCAGGTGGCTGGGATTGTTCACAAAGAGCAATTGCATCCTCTGGTGGTTGAGGTACCGTACTGCAAAGAAAAACACACAATGGAGTTTTCGCCGACTGAAACATCAGAAGCCTCTACTGACACTAACCAGGCACAGGGTGGGTATCCAGATGTGTGGGCACATCCCTTTATGACCTACTTCTTTCCTAATGGAGAATGCATTTCGCCTCTTCTCAGCAGCTCTTATTACTGTCTCGCTGTGGTTTTTGTTTACTTTTCATTTTTTTTTAAGTTATAAAACTAATGAAAATGAATAAAAGCTGCTTGACTGGGCAGGGTAGCTGAAGGCAGAAGGTCATATGATTAAACCTCCAGGAATATATCCAGAGTTGGCAGCCCAATAATATAATGGATATACTGCATTATGGGACTAGTAATACAGAGAATGCAAGTTAAAAGCACACCATGACAATTCGAGAATTTTAGCTCAGTTTTAAAAATCTATAAATAATAATAAGCTGGTATCATTAAAAGTCACCCTGAAGCTGTCATAGGTTGTCATAGAAACCTAATACAAAAGCAAAATGCTGCGGATTCTGGAAACGTGAAATAAAACAAAACTTGCTGGAAATACGCAGCACCTGTGGAGAGATAAACCGAGCTAATGTTTCAGCAGAACATCTGAAACATTTTTAACTCTTTCCTTCATGCTGCCTCATCTGCTGAGCATGCCATAGAAACCTAATTATTTCACTAAAGACCTTCAGGGAAGGAAATCTGCCATCTTTACCTGGTCTGGTCTGCAACTCCAGTCCTCCATCAACATGTTTTATTTTTAACTATCCTCCGAAGTGACCCAGCCACATGCATCCGGGGGCAACCAGCTATGCCGATGATAAACATGAGAGAGCAGCAACAAGCACTATCACCTTCGAGAAAAAAGCTGTCAGATTCACCTTGAAACGTTAACTCTATTTCTCTCTCCACAGATGCTGCCAGACCTTGCAAATATTTCCCACACTGTTCTTATTTATTATCACCTTGGATAGCAGCTAAACACCAGAAACAAATCAACAAAGGGCACATGGGTGAGTGAATTCGCTTGATTTTGATATTTGCTGCACAGATTAGAACCTAAAACTTGAAGTTAAGCTTCTGTCTTAAGTCTGCCATGGTTCAGTGGTAGTACTCCCACCCTACAGTCAGAAGGTCATGGGCTCAAGTCCCACTGCAGAGACTTTGGGGACAAACTCCAAGCTGACAGTCCAGAGTGGTACTGAAGAAATATTACAATCACTGTTTTTCAAATCAGATATTAAAAACAGAGGCCCTGTCCTCAGTGGGACTTAAAAAGGTCAAATGACATTATCCTGAAGGAAAAAGAGAAATACAACCCATTTGCTGCCCAATATTTACCAGTATCCTTCAACCAACATCACTACTACAGATTATCTGGAATTATTATTGTTTGTGGGATCTTGCTGCCATAAATTAGTTGCTGTTTCCTTCCTTACATCCGTAAATGCTCTCAAAATGTATTTCATTGTGAAGCGCTTTGGACAACCTGAAGTCATAAAAGGTGCTATAGAAATGCAAGTTCTTTCTTTCTTTCAACCAAGTTGTTAAAGTCCCAGTTAGCATCATGAGGCATTGGAATCACAGTTATGAGAAACAATAAAAATATCAGATCTTAAGTATCAGCACTATGTACTACCTCTCCAGGGTGTTGAACACCAAAAATATTTCAGGGACCAGAAAGAGAATCAGATTCATTGCAACCTCACCCTCCCATTTGACTTCAAGCTGAGCCCCTCGTTTCACAACCTCTCCGCCTCATAGATCGCCACCTTCATAATATCACTTGTCTCCAACCCCTGTGTAAGCTCATCTACTGCTGAAACCCCCTCAAGTTCTTATCTTTCACCCTTCACAAATATTAGCTCATCCAAAACTCTGCTGCCCCATATCCTTCTTGCAAACCAACAATGAATGCTACATAGATCCCCACTGTCCTCGATTTGTAATTCCCAACCTCGAATTCAAATAAACCCAGACATAAGGAGAGGGAAACCCAAGTGGAAGAAAGTTTTGTGAACTATAGGCCCAAAGTTTCCTCTGCCTCTCAAGCATGCTACACTTGTCTGAAATTACTCATATACTATATCCCAACATGTTACTTCCAGAATGGAATCTAATTTGAATGAACGACCATTAACAGCTTCCACCATCTTCCTAGGGAGCCTGTTGTATAGATTAGCCGCTCGGTCACTTAAATCTCAGTTTTAAAATTAAATCTCTTCAAGCACAGGCTGTGATCTCTGGTTCTACTGTTCTGGACAATGGAGAAAACAGCTCGTCATGGTTGACACTATCCAGGACCTTTGTGGTTTATATGACTCAGTCACTGCACCATTATGAGAACTTATTTCAAGTCAGTTGCTAACAGCTTGGGTACGTTTCCTGTTTTTATAAAATTGCAGGCAGATGCATAGAACTCATTTTTGTGGCTTTCAGTAGGAAATATTGACAGTTTAAATGTCATTGCAATAATAAAGGCACAGATGTGCTAGCTGTATCTCAGTGGTTAGCACTCTCACATCACATGTAATAGGTTGTCAACCCAAGTCCCACTCCAAAGCCTTGAGCACATAACCTAGACTGACACGTCCACTATGGAAGGAATGCTCCATTGGTCAGAAGTGCCATCTTTTGGATGAGACATTAAACTAAGGTGCTAAGGTCACTTGCTGCAAAATTCCCAGTATTTATGTGACTCGGCAAGTTAAGCTTTAGTTAATGGCGACCTTCCCTCCACCCAGGATGTTGATGGTGGGGATTTCGGCAACAGTAATGTCAATGGGAGATGCTTAGACTGTCTTTTCCTGAAGATGGCCATTGCCTGGCAATTAAGTTGCAAGTAGCATTTACACCTCACATCAGTCCTAGCCTGCATATTGCCCAGGTCTTGCTGCATGTGAGCATGGACTGCTTCATTATCTGCAGAGTTGAGAATGGAACTAAACACTGTGGAATTAGCGAACATCCCTACTTCGGGCCTTGTGATAGAAGTAAGGTCATTGATGGAGCATCTGGTTTGGCCTAGGACACTTCCCTGAGGAATTCCTGCAATCATGTCTTGGGGCTGAGTTAGTTGGCCTCCAGCATTCATAACTACTTTCCTTTGTGTAAAGTATGACTCCAGCCAGTAGAGAGTCCACTTACCCCACAACTCATATTGACTTCAATTTTCCTAGAACTCCTCAATTCCAAATTCTGTCAAAAGGTACATTGATGTCGAGGGCAGTCACTCTCACTTCACCTCCGGCATTAACTCTCTTGTACATGTTTGGACCAAGGTCACAATGAGGTCCGGAGTTATAGGCCCAGGTAGGACTCAAACGGAGATTGGTGAGCAGCTGAGTAAGTGCCGCTTGACAGCACTGTCAGCAATATCTTCCATCACTTTGCTGATGAGTGAGAGCAAACTGATGGGGTGGTCACTGGCCAGATTGGATTTGTCTTTTTGTAGACAGGAAATACCTGGACAATTTTCTACTTGTCCAGTGTTGTCACTGTACCAGAACAGCTTGGATAGGGGTGTGGCTAGTTCTGGGGTACAAATCTTCAGCAAGATGTTGGAAGGGCCCTTAGCCTGTGCACTCATGACCCAGAATATCCTCCACTGTATAATTACAATCAAGCTGGGGGGGGGGGGGTGGTGCTGTTGACCGTGGCTCAATGGAGTGCAGGACGGCATGCCTGGTGAAGCTACAACACAGGACTACTTGAGTGCCAAACAGCAAAAGCAGCAAGTGATAGATAGACAAAGTGATTCCACAACCAACGGATCAAATTGAGGCTTTGCAGTCCTGCCACATCCAGTTGTGAATAGTGGTGGACAAGTAAACAACTCAGTGGAGGAGGAGACTCCACAAATATCTCCACCCTCAATGGAGGAGGAAACCAGCGCATCAGCGCAAAAGACAAGGCTGTGCATTTTCAGCCAGAAGTGCCAAGCAGATGATCCACCTCGGCCTCCTCCTGAGGTCCCCAGCATCACAAATACGAGTCTTTAGCCAATTCAATTCACTCCACAGGATATCAAGAAACAGCTGAAGTCACTGGATACTGCAAAGGCTATGGGCCCTGACAATATTCCTGCAATAGTTCTTAAGACTTTTGCTCCAGAACTGGATGCACACCTAGCCAAGCTGTTCTGGTACAGCTACAACACTGGCATCTACCCAGCAATGTTGAAAACTGCCCAGGTATGTTCTGTCCACAAAAAGCAGGAAAAATCCAACCCAGCTAATTACTGCCCCCTCAGTCTATTCTCGATCATCAGTAAAGTGATGGAAACTGTCATCAGCAGTGCTATCAAGCGACACTTACTCAGCAACAACCTGCTCACTAACACTCAGTTCAGGTTCTGCCAGGACCACTCAGCTCTTGACATTATTACAGTCTTGGTCCAAACATGGACACAAAAGCTGAACTCAAGAGGTGAGAGTGACTGCCCTTGGCATTAAGGCACCATTTGATTGAGTATGGCATTAAGAATCCCTAGCTAAAGGTGTTTTTCTGTGTTGGCCTTCTCAACATCAGCCACAGGTGTAGCCTGGCAGATGTGTCTTTCATGACTTGGCCAGCTTGGTCAATAGTGGTGCTATTGAGCCACTCTTGGATGTTGGATGAGGGACTTCAATGTCCATCCAAAGTATAATCTATGCTCTTGCTATCCTCAGTGCTTCATCCAAGTGGTATTCGACATGGAGGAGTACTGATACATCCGCTGTGGGAGAGAGGGAGGGCAATAGATGGTAATCAGTGGAAGGTTTCATTGCCCATGCTTGACATGATGTTATGAGACCTCATGGGGTCTGGAGTCAATGTTGAGAACTCCAAGGGCCACTCCCAACTGTTTATCACTCTGCCAACACCTCTGCTGAGTCTGTACAGCTATTGAGATAGGACATGCCCAGGGATGGTGGTGGAGGAAGCTGGGACGTTGGCTGAAAGTTATGATTCTCTAAGTATGACTATGTCAAGCTGTTGCTTGGATAATCTGTGGGACAGCTCTTCCAATTTTGGCACAAGTTCCAACATGTTAGCAAACAGGACATTGCAGGCTAGATTGCACTGGGCCGTGTCTTTGTTTTGCCTGGTGCCAAGGTCAATGCCAGGTGGTCCATCCGGTTTTGTACTTAACCTAGGTTCATATAGCCATTTGATACAACTGAGCTAGGCTATTCCAGAGAACAGTTAAGGGCACCTGTCCTCTCAGGTGGATGTAAAGGATCCCATGGCGTTATTCAGAGAGCATGCAAGTTCTCTCAGGTGTTATGGCCAATATTTATCCTTTAACCAACATCACAAATCAGATTTCTTTGTTAATTGTGTTGTAATTTTTTTGTGGGAGCTTGCTAAGTGTTTCCAGGTTACAACAGTGGCTACACTTCAAATCTACTGCATTGGCTGCAAAGCACTTTGGGACATCCTGAAGTTGCAAAAGGTGCTATATGAATGCAAGTCTTACTGAAATAAGTGCTAAGTCTCATTAAAGTGTGAAAATTGGGCTCCTGTGATGTCAGAGTCCTGTGAGATCAGTGGGAACCCCTTCATACTCCGTATGCCTAACTCATGCTGCGACTTACCTGGAAGTCCTTGGTGCCTGAAATGGAAAGTGTCCTATTGCTCAACACAACACCCCTCATTTTGCTGAGCAATAAACTAAGAAGAAGGGAGGGAGAAACCAGTCACCTGTGTTGCCCGGAGCATGTGGAAGATGTCCATTGTACGCGCCACAATGTCCTGAACAGTTTCCTGGCCAACCTTGCAGAGGGTGACGCATGTGATCTCACGCAGGGCACTCTGCGGCGGCTGCGGGGGGACTGGTGCCGTAGGGTGGACAGGCACAGTGCTCTGAGAGTGCAGGCCGGGGATTCTCGGCCCGGCCCCTGGTAGTGCCGTCATGGCCTATTGAGGCAAACCTGAAAAAACAAAACAAGAGGACTTAAATAAGCAAGTGATTGCACAGAGGAACTTGGTGTTTAGAAGATTGAGGGATGCGATCCGATAAGGGTGTTTAAGATGATTCAACGGTTTGATTCATAGAAGCTGTTCCAAATGGTCAGGGAGCCCGAGAAACAAAGGGCATAGTCTTAAAATTTGGGCTAGGCTTATCTACAACAACTTCATTTATACAATACTTTTAATGTAGTAAAATGTCCCAAGGCAATTCAAAGATGCATTAACAAACATAACACCAAGACACAAGGAGATATTAGAACAGGTGACCACAAGCTAGGTAAAGTGGAAGATTTTAAGGAGCGATTTAAAAGGAGAGAGGGGTGGAGAGGTTTAGAGTTTAGGACCCAGACTCCTGAAGGCACAGCTGCCGATGGCAAAGCAACAAAAATCAGGGATGCACAAAAAGTGAGAACTGAAGGAGCACAGAGATCTCAGTGGGTCATAAGTTTGGAGGAAGACAGAGAGTGAGACCAGAAGGGAAACCAACACTTTTTCAAAACATTTTTTTCAAGAGATATTAGGATTCTGGAACTCCATTCCCCAAAAGGTTGTGGGTTCTGAGGGGTCATTTGGAACTTGCACGATGTCCATAGATATTTACTGCCCAAAACATCAAAGGCATATGGAACAAAAAATGTTAAATAGAGTTGAGGCACAATTCAGCCATGATCTAATGAATGATGGAACTCCTATTCCTATACAATAACTGGTACCTTGTGCCAGCAGCCTGTGAGAAGACTATGTACCCATCCTTCCAGCAGCATAGACAGCAATCATGGTGAATAATGGAATAGGGAATAATACAGCAAGGCAGAGAATAAAAGAGGGTCCATAAGACCATAAGACATAGGAGCAGAAATTAGGTCATTTGGCCCATTGAGTCTGCTCTATCATTCAATCATGGCTGATAAGTTTTTCAACCCCATTCTCCCGTCTTCTCCCCATAACCTTTGATCCCCTTACCAATCAAGGACCTATCTATCTCAGTCTTAAATACACTCAATGACCTGGCTTCCACAGCCTTCTGTGGCAATGAATTCCATGGATTCACCACTCTCTGGCTAAAGAAGTTTCTCCTCATCTATGTTCTAAAAGGTCTTCCCTTTACTCTGAGGCTGTGCCCTCGGGTCCTAGTCTCTCCTACTAATGGAAACACCTTCCCTATGTCCACTCTACCCAGGCCTTTCAGTATTCTGTAAGTTTCAATCAGATCCCCCCTCATCCTTCTAAACTCCATTGAGTATAGACCCAGAGTCCTCAAACGTTCCTCATATGTCAAGCCTTTCATTCCTTGGATCATTCTCGTGAACTTCCTCTGGACCTTCTCCAAGGCCAGCACATCCTTCCTGAGATACAGGGCCCAAAATTGCTCACAATATTCTAAATGTGGTCTGACCAGAGCCTTATAAAGCCTCAACAGCACATCGCTGCTTTTATATCCTAGCCCTCTCAAAATAAATGCCAACATTGCATTTGCCTTCCTGACTACCGACTCAACTTGCAAGTTAACCTTAAGAGAATCCTGAACTAGGACTCCCAAGTCCCTTTGCACTCCAGACTTCTGAATTCTCTCCCCATTTAGAAAATAGTCTATGCCTCTATTCTTCCTACCAAAGTGCATGACCTCACACTTCCCCACGTTGTATTCCAACTGCCACTTCTTTGTCCATTCTCCTGACCTGTCCAAATCCTTCTGCAGCCTCCCTGCCTCCTAGATACTACCTGTCCCTCCACCTATCTTTGTATCATCTGCAAACTTAGCCAAGATGCCCTCAGTTCCTTCATCTAGATCATTAATATATAAAGTGAAAAGATGTGGCCCCAACACTGACCCCTGCAAAACTTCACCAGCCGCCATCCTGAGAAGGACCCCCTTATCCCCACTCTCCCTCCTGCCAGACAGCCAATCTTCTATCCATGCTAGTACCTTGCCTCTAACATTATGGGCTCTTATCTTACTGAGCAGCCTCCTGTGCAGCACCTTGTCAAAGGCCTTCTGGAAGTCCAAGTAGATAACACCATTGGCTCTCCTTTGTCTAACCTACTCATTACCTCCTCAAAGAATTCTAACAGATGTGTCAGGCATGATCTCCCCTTGATGAAACCATGCTGACTTTGCCCGATTTTACCATGTATTTCCAAGTATTCTGAAATCTCATCCCTAATAATGGACTCTAAAATCTTACCAACGACCAAGGTCAGGCTAATCGACCAGTAATTTCCTGTCTTTTGCCTCAATCCCTTCTTAAACACGGGGGATTACATTAGCAATTTTCCAGTCCTCTGGGACCCTCCCTGACTGCAGTGATTCCTGAAAGATCGCCACTAACGCCTCCACTATCTCCTTCAGAACTCTGGGGTGTAATCCATCTGGTCCAGGTGATTTATCCTCCTTCAGACCTTTCAGTTTTCCTAGCACCTTCTCCTTGGTAATAGCCATCATACTCGCCTCTGCCCCCTGACTCTCTTGAACTTTGGGGATGTCGCTCATGTCTTCCACTGTGAAGACCGAAGCAAAGTACCTCCGCCATTTCTTTGTTCCCCACTACTACTTCTCCAGTGTCATTTTCCAGCGGCCCAATGTCCACTTTTGCCTCTCTCTTACCCTTCATATATCTAAAAAAACTCTTGCAATCTTCTTTTATATTACTAGCTAGTTTACCCTCATATTTAATCTTCTCCCTCCTTATTTCTTTTTTAGTTGGCCTCTGTTGGCCTTTGTAGGCTTCCCAATCCCCTGGTTTCCCACTACTCTTCGCCGCATTATATGCTTTCTATTTAGCTTTTATGCTGTCCCTGACTTCCCTTGTCAGCCATGGTTGCCTCGTCCTCCCTTTAGTATGCTTCTTCTTCCTGGGGATGAATTTTTGCTGTGACTCCCAAATTACTCCCAGAAACTCCTGCCATTGCTGTTCCACTGTCTTTCCTGCTAGGCTCATCTCCCACTCAATTCTGGCCAGCTCCTCCCTCATGCCTCTGTAGTTGCCTTTATTCCACTATAATACTGTTACATCTGATTCCAGCTTTTTCCTCTCAAATTGCAGGGTAAATTCTATCGTATTATGGTCACTTCCTCCTAAGGGTTCCTTCACCTTAAGCTCCCTTATCAAATCTGCCTCATTACACATCACTAAATCTAGAATTGCCTGTTCCCTAGTGGGCTCCACCACAAGCTGCTCCAAAAAGCCATCTCGTAGAAATTCCACAAATTCCTTTTCTTGGGATCCACTACCAACCTGATTTTCCCAGTCTACCTGCATATTGAAATCCCCCATGATCACTGTAACCTTGCCTTCCTTACATACCTTTTCTATCCCCTGGTGTATCTTGTGCCCCACATCCTGACTACTGTTCGGAGGCCTGTACATAACGCCCATTATGGTCTTTTAACCTTTGCAGTTCCTCAACTCTACCTACACAGATTCTACATCTTCTGACCCGACATCATTTCTTGCTATCGATTTCATTTCATTTCTTACCAACAAAGCAACCCCACCCCCTCTGCCAACCTGCCTATCTTTTCGATAGGATATATATACTTGGATATTTAGCTCCCAGTCCTGATTCCCTTGCAGCCAAGTCTCTGTGATGCCCACCACATCATACCTGCCAATTTCAATCTGTGCCACAAGCTCATTTACCTTATTTTGTATACTGCGTGCATTCAGATACAACATCTACAGTCCTGTATTTCCCGTCTCCTGTTGACCACCCTATTTACCCTTTTCGCTAGAACATTGGTCCCAGATCGGTTCAGGTGTAGACCGTCCCAATGGTACAGATCCCTCCTGTTCCAATACCGATGCCAGTGCCCCACAAAATGGAACCCCTCTTTCCCTCACCACTCCTTTAGCCACGTGCTTACTTCCCTTATTCTCGCGTCCCAATGCCAATTTGCACATGGCTGGGATAGTAATCCAGAGATTATAACACTTGAGGACCTGTTCTTTAACTTAGTTCCTAGTTCCAGATAATCCCCAAACAGGTCCTCTTTCCTAGACTTACCTATGTTATTTGTCCCGACGTGGACCACAACAACTGGATCCTCCCCCTCCCTCTCCAATATCCTTTCAAGCCGGTCAGAGATGTCCCTCATCCTGTCACCAGGCAGGCAACATACCATGCAGGACTCTCGATCCTGCTTACAAAGGAAGCTATCAATTCCCCTAATTATAGAATCCCCTACAACTACCACTTGTCTTTTTGCTCCCCCCTCTTGAATGGCCTCCTGTGCCACAGTGCCATGGTCAGCTGGCTCATCCTCCCTACAGCCCTGTTCCTCATCCACACAGGGAGCAAGCACCCCATACCTGTTGGACAAGGTCAAGAGCTGAGGCTCCTCTGTTCCTGAACACAGGATCCCTCTACCTGTCTCACTTGCAGTCACACCCTGCTGACCCTGATCGGACTTGAGGTACTTAATCTAACGGGTATGACCGCCTCCTGATACAAAGCATCTAGGTAACTCTCCCCCTCCCGGATGTGCCGCAGCGTCCGGAGCTCGGACTCCAGCTCATCAATTCTGAGCCGGAGTTCTTCCAGCAACCAACACTTGCTGCAGATGTGGTCACTGCGGCTCGCAATGAGATCTGCCAGCTCCCATATCATACAGCTAAAGCAAATCACCTGCCCAGCCATCTCTACTTAGATAATTAATTTATTAATTAGCTTTGCAGTGTTTTTTTTTCAAATTTGGTGCAGATTTCCTACCAACCAATCAGGTCACAGCTTTCCTGTGATGTCTCTTTTTCAGTTTTGGCTTCAGTTACTCTGTGCCCCGAGGTCACTGCCTCAGTGCACCTCCCTCCGAGTCTGCTCCCTACAAACAAGGCTGCAAATCCCTGAGGTAAGCTAGGTTTATACTCACCATTCTAGTGCTCCTCCCTCTGAGTCTGCTCCCAGGATTTACTCACCAATCAGCTGCTCTTTCTTTAAAATCCACTTTCAGAAGAGTGTCCCTCGCAGGTCCGATGCACTTCTGAAGGCACTGCCTCTTCCTCTTTTTTTTTTTAGGTTTGAGGAGGAGGGAGGGATGGAAACACTACAGCAACGTAATGTTTGGGACTATTCCGTTCTTTGACAATGGGTCCTCCTCGATTCCCTCCTGAGTCGTGCTGACTGCGATGATTTCTCCCAGAATGCTTCAGTTAATTCTCACCAGTGCCCTCTGTTGGATGCCCTTCCTCCTGTTGAGTACAAGAATCCTTCTCTTCTATTCCCTCCTGGGTCGTGGTGACTGCAATGACTTCTCCCAGAATGCTTCAGTCACTTCTCACCAGCACCCTCTGTTGGATCAAAGGGTCAAAGGAATCCCAAAATTCAGGGAAGGTTCCATTAGATTGGAAAATAGTGAATGTATCTCCTTTATTCAAAAAGGGAGTGAGACAGAAAGCAGGAAACTACAGGCCAGTTAGCTTAACATCTGCCATGGGAAAAATGTTAGAAGCTATTATTAAAGACGTTATAGCAGGGCAGTTGGAAAAATTCAAGGTAATCAGGCAGAGTCAACACGGTTTTGTGAAAAGGAAATCATGTTTAAACAACTTATTGGAGTTCTTTGAAGTCGTAACATATGCTTTGGATAAAGGGAAACTGGTGGATGTACTGTACTTAGATTTCCAGAAAGCATTTGATAAAGTGTTACATTAAAGTTTATTCCAAATAATAAAAGCTCATGGTGTAAGGGAGAACATATTGGCATGGAAAGAAGATTGGTTAGCTAACAAGAAACAGTAGGCATAAATGGGTCATTTTCTGGTTGGCAGGATGTGACGAGTAGTGTGCCACAGTGATGAGTGCAGACACAAAGATAGGTAGGAAAGTAAGACGTGAAGAAAACATAAGATCCTGAGGTATCTTGACAATGTGGATGTGAAGAGGGTGTTTCCTCTTGTGGGAGAATCTAGAACTAGGGGTCATCGTTTAAAAATAAGGGGTCACCCATTTAAGACAGAGGTGGGAGAAATTCTCTCTCTCGGATGGTCATAAGTCTTTTCCTCAAAAGGCAGCATAAGCAGACTCTTTCAATTTTTTAAGGCAGGGGTACATAGGTTCTTGATAAGCAAGGGGGTGAAAGGTTATCAGAGGTAGGCGGAAATGTGATCAGATCAGCCATGTTCTTATTGAATGGCAGAGCAGGCTCAAGGGGCCGAGTGGCCTACTCCTGCTTCTAATTTATATGTTCGTATGTTCATAATCTTCACAAAATTTCATACGATAAAAGCTCTGTAACAATAATGATATAGTAACAGGTCCTATTTACAGACAGCCATGCCTGAGTTAGCAGCAATCGCACCTCTGAGTCAGGGACTGGAGCAGAGAAATCTAGGCTGACATTCCACTACAGTACTGAGTGAGTGCTGCACTGTCAGAGGTGCTATTTTGGATTGAGAACTGAAACTGAGGTCCCATCTGCTATCTCAGGTTGATGTAGAAGGTCCCTTGGCACTATTTTAAAGAATAACTGGGGCATTATCCCTTGTGTCCTGACTAATATTTATCCCTCAGCTAACACCACTAAATAACAGATTACGTGATCATTAATCTCAACGTGCTGGACAAAGTGGTTGCTACATTTCCTCCATTTCAAATGTGGCCAAACTTCAAAGGTACTTCATTGCTGCAAAGCACTTTGGGACATCCTAGGGTCATGGAAGGTGCTATATGAATGCAAGTCTTTCTTCTTTTGATTCAGAATTAACTTTTTATTTAAAATCAGCAAAACCCTGTGCACACACACAGCAACCATTTAAATCCTTGTCATTTGAACAGTGTCTACGGACCAAGCTACTTCCACAATTAAACAACTATGGTGCCTTACAATCACTATTCCAAAATACTTCAGCTCATCCAAAACTCTGCTGCCCATAGTCTAACTTACACAAAGTCCCATTCACCCATCACTCCTGCGCTCACTGAACTACACTGGCTCCTGGTCCAACAGCACCTTGATTTTAAAACATGTCCATCCAGAGTTCAAATCCCTCCATGGCTTCACACCTCCTTTATCTCTGTAATCTCCAGTCCCATGACCCTCAGATCTCTTAATGCGCTCCCTTCACTTACTTCATCTAACCATTGGTGGCTGTGTCTTTGGACACTTTGGCCACAAGTTCTAGAATTTCCTCTCTTAACCTCTCTACCCTCCTTCAAACCTCAGTCTCTTTCAGCAAGCTTTTAGTCACCCTTCTATCTCCATCTTCTGGCTCTGTCAATTTCTCTCTGATTAATTGTCCTCTGTTCTAGACGTTTGAGGGGCTCCTGAAACGCAGGGTGTGGCTGTTAAATTACAGATCATAGAATCAGCATCAGAATGGAAACATGCTGCTTATAGCAGCACAGAACTAGCAAGCAACATAAACCAGAAAAATACACATGACAATAATCTGTCCTTTTTCCTTTATGTTTTACTTGCATGGAATTCCTGAGGTTCCCTCCCACCTAGATTCCTCTGTTACTCTATCCTATTTAGACAAGTTTTCCAATGAGAATGTAGCCTCCTAATTCTTCCTGCCAAATTGTTGTACTGGAGTTAAATTGCCATGGACATCCCCAGTCTGTAAGTTTATTAAAGTCTTTCTGTATTTTGTCTTTCTGTATTTTGTCACAATCCTCTATACTAACTACACCCTCTCATTTTGGCAAATTTTGAGATACCCACTAAAATTCTGTCCATCTCAGTCTTAAAACTTTCAATTGACCCCCAGATTTCACTCTGGTTTGGGTGAAAAGGGAGTTTTCTGATTTCATTGCTCTACAGCCTGGCTCTGCTATTAAAGTGATACCTCCTTGTTCTGGGTTCTTCTTTAAATCTTCTACACCAATGAGAACATAAGCCAGGTTTAGGCAACCTGTCCTCATATTTTAACCCTTTTAAACCAGAACCCAGCTTCAACAACTCCTGCTTGAGGGTAGAATACATAGTGGGTGATTTTTGTTAGAAAGTCTTGTCAGGAGGACAGTGTAGAACTTCAAAAAGGACAATGAAACATTGGTGGAGTGGGCCAATAGATGGCAGATGAAGTTCAATGCAGAGAAGTGTGAGCTTTGGTACAAAGAACATTGAGAGACAGTAGAAAATAAAGGATACTATTCTAAAGGGTGTGCAGGAACAGACAGGCATATTGTCACTGATTTAGTATTCCAGAGACCCAGGGTAATGCTCTGGGGCCTGGGTTCAAACCTCACCACAGCAGATGGTGAAATTTGAATTCAATTAAAATCTGGAATTAAAAGTCTTATGACAACCATGAAACCATTGCTGATTGTCATAAAAACCCATCTGGTTCACTAATTTGCCATCCTTACCTGGTCCGGCCTACATGTCACTCCAGACCCACAGCAATATGGTTGACTCTTAAAAGCTTTCTGAACAAGGGCAATTAGGGATGGACAATAAATACTGACCTAGCCAGCGACACCCACATCTCAAGGACGAATAGAAAAATGTATATGTACATAAGTCTTTAAAGGTAGAGAGCTGTTTCTAAAGCTTACATCTAGGCTTCATCAGTAACAGGGAGGTTTTGATGAACTTATGTAAGACCTCAGCTGTGGACAGTTCTGTAGGAAGGATGTGAATACATTGGAGAGAGTGCAGAAGAGGCATGAGAATGAGACATTTCAGTTATGAGGAAAGATTGGAGAACATAAGAAATAGCAGGAGTAGGCCATTTGGCCCCTCAAGCCTGCCCCACCATTCAATAAGATCATGGCTGATCTGCCCCAGGCCTCAACTCCTCTTTCATGCCAGCTCCTCATAGCCCTCAACTCCTCAATATTTCAAAGATCTATCTACCTCCTCTTTAAATATTTTCAGTGATCTAGCTAGCCTTCACAACTATCTGGGGTAGAGAATTCCAGACATTGACTACTCTTGGAGAAAAAATTCTTTCACATCACAGTTTTAAATGAAAGCCCTTATTCTGCAACTATGTCTCCTTGTTTGAGGTTTCCCCACTTGTGGAAACATCTTCTCAACATCTCAGAATCTAATATGTTTCAATAAGATCACCCCTCATTCTTCTAAACTCTAATGAATAAAGGCCTAACCTGTTTAGCCATTCTTGATGAGTCAACCCCTTCATCCCAGGAATCAGCCTAGTGAATCTCTTTTGAACTGCCTCCAATGCCACTATATCCTTTCTTAAATACGGGGACAAAAACTGTGCACAGTATTCCAGGTGCGGCCTCACCAACACCTTATACAGTTGTAACAAGACTTCTCTATTTTTAAACTCTGACCCACTAGCAATCGGGACAGTTTTACTTGGAGAGGAGAAGGCTAAGAGGAGACTTGATAGAAGTTTTCAAAATCACGAGGGTTAGGGTCAGGGATTTGGATAGATTTGATAAGGAGAAACTGTTCCTGCTCGTAAATGGATTGAGAACCTGAGGGCACAGTTTTAAAGTGTTTTGCAAAAGAAGCAAATGTGAAGTGAGAAAAAAAACTTTTTCATATAGCGGAGTTGCTAGGGTTTGGAATGCATTGCCTGGAAGTGTGGTAGAGGCAGGTTCAGTTGAGGCATTCCAGAGGGCAGTGGATGATTATATAAATAGAAACAATGTGCGGGGTTATGGGGAAAAGGCAGGAGATTGGCGCTAAGTTAAAACACTCAGAGCTGGTGCACATACGATGGGCCGAATGGCCTTCCTTTGCACGGTAACAATTCTGTGAAACTGATGACAAACAAGGAGACCAGCTTTGAAGTCATAAAGACTCGAAACGTTAACTCTCTTAGATGCTGTCAGGCTTGCTGAGTTTTTCCAGCATTTTCAAATTTCCAGCATCTGCAGTATTTTGCTTTTATATTAAGGACGGCATCAAGCTGGAGAGAGAGGAGGGAAAGGAAGGAAGACTGAAAGGAAGCTAGGGACGGGGTGGGGGCGGTGAAATGGAAGAAACCATATATACATACATATTTAAAGCCACGAGAAGATATATTTCGTGGTTGAAAAAGTCAGTAAAATAATCCTATTTTTCCTGCCTCCTCTCCCGAGGCTTAGTACTGTATCACTGGCCTATGTCAAGTCAGCGGGGATTTTCTTGCTCGGATAAGCCCCGTATCATAACAACGCTCTGTATTTACCCCCGCGCGGAGAGGGAAAGTAGAAAAGAAATTGAGGGCCAATTCCTGACCATGCCTTATTAAAATCTCTCCTTTTTAGATTACAAACACCCAATAACAGACCGTGTAGCCTCCCCTTCCCGAGGAAGTGGCCCCTCGCGATAGAGCCAGCTATCAGTGACTGCTCCCCAAGCGGGAATGATACAATTCCAGGATACAACATAAAAAATGAAACACGTTGAGAGAAACCAACCCCGACTCTTAAATTAACCCAATTATATATTTTGTGTTAAGAAAAGTATTAATGACTGTATATTAGGGGTGAAAAGCAGGATAGAATCTTCGCAAGACACTGGGAATTGAAAACGGCAGCGAACTGTCTCTTAGAGAGAGACTATACTCCGATCTTCAGCGGGGAGGGTGGGAAAAGCCAGGTCAATTTCAGGGCGGCTGGGGCGGGGGGGATGAACACCGCACTTGTCAATTTCAGGCACCTGGAGACAATATAACAAACATTCCGAACGCCGGTGAAATCAACATTCGAAACATTCCGAGACAATGTGCAACGTTCTAAACAAGCTGCTACAATATATCGCAGCATGTCCGACATTCCAAAAACCATCTATACCCTCCCCCTCTCCAAAAGTAACACACATAAGTGGTACCTTCCGTCTTTTTAATTCAAAATTAAATTCAAAAAACGATCGTGATAGCACGACATGGACCCGACAGTGTTATTACCAGAAACAAAACAGGATCTTTTGTCTGCAAAAAGTTAGCATGCTTAGTTTATGTGAAATCCATACACGAGTTGGGAAAGAATCGCGCACCTCCTCTCACGAACCCGAAACAAAAACCCTTCACCTCTTTCAACTTCAAATCCAAGTCCGCCAGATTTCCACTCCTCGTTCGCTTTCCAGCCTTTCTTATGTAAAATAGAAACTTTCAATATTGTAACAGGAAACGTTCTTGTTGTTTAAGAACAAATCAGAGATCGAGGGTGGATGACTTCACTTCCGCACCGTTAAACCTCCTGTGTGATTGAGTGAATTTTGGGGTGGGGGAGGTGGAGTCATCGAGGTCTGCAGCCCTTCGGCCCATCGAGTCTGCTCCGGTCAAACAAGTACCTAACTATTCTAAGCCCATTTTCCAGCACTAGGCCCATAGCCTTATATGCTATGGCATCCCAAGTGCACATCCAAATACTTCTTAAATGTTATGAGGGTCTCTGTCTCTATCAGCCTTTCAGACAGTGAGTTCTAGGTTCCCACCACCCTCTAGGTGAAAAAAACTCTTCCTCACATCCCTTCTAAACCTCCCACCCCTTACCTTAAATCTATGCCCCCTGGTTATTGATCCCTCCACCAAGGGGAACAGTTTCTTCCTGTCTACCCTATCTATGCCCCTCTTAATTTTATACACCTCAATCATTTCACCCTTTCAGTCTCCTCTGCTACAAGGAAAATAACGTCAGTCTATCCAATCTATCCTCATAACTAAAACTCTCCAGCCCAGGCAATATCCTGGCAAATCTCCTCTGCACTCTCTCTAATGCAATCACATCCTTCCTATAATGCAGATTACAGAACTGCACGCAATGCTTTAGCTGTGGCCTAACCAGCATTTTATATAGTTCCAGCATAACCTCCCTGCTCTTGTATTCTATGCCTCAGCTAATGAAGGCAAGTATCCTATATGCTGCCTTAACCATCTTAGTTACCTGTCCCACTACCTTAAGGGACCGATGGATATGCACACCAAGGTCCCTCTGATCCTCAGAGTTGGGGAATTGATTTGAAAGAATTGCTGTCTGTGCTTTTTTAACCCAGCGAAAAGGAGATACTGGGTTGTGTCGTGTCATCAAATAAAAAGTGTCCCTTTCTAAAGAGACAGAAGTAATAGAAATCTATATCATAAACAAAGGAAAGTTATCAAATGAATATTGTCTCCCTCTATGCCCTCCTGTGTCCACCATTCAAGGAAATCCTCGAGTGTACCAGCAGACACCACAAAATTCCTTCACCAGCAGGCACAGAGAAGACCACAGAACAGGTAATTGGACTGACTACACCCCTCCCCATGGTACGCAAACACCAAGTGTCACTACGTGCTGAGGCTCTACCTGTCCCTGGTGTTACGAAGAATGGGTCTGGCCATGCTGCCGCGGAACGCTCCAAGTAGTTGGACCGTGCTGTACCACCTATCCCTCATGGAAAAATTTATGCAGAGAAACACCTTTGACCACAAATCCATCAGGCAGTTGTCGGCATGTATCGTCTTAGAGGCCCTGCGGGAAAAGGAGATGGTGGATCCTGTCAGATGGTTCCCTGAGCAGACTGTCAAAGTCATTTGGCAGAATGCCTCATTACCAGAACTTTCCAACAAGCACCAAGATGTAGCTTGGCTGGTGGTAAGAAAGGCCCTCCTCATCAGATTCTTCCTACACACCAGGAGTCTCACCCCCTCTGCACATTGCCCTCGAGGTGGCTGTGGTGGGTGGGGACAAGACCATTGTTCACCTCCTTGTGGAATGTGCCTTTGCAAAGAAGTTCCAGAGAGAGATGCAGTGGTTTCTGTCGAGGTTAATCCCGAGCAGTGCTGTGACGCAGGGCTCTGAGCTCTACAGGCTGTTCCCAGGGACACACACCGAGACAAACATCAACTGCAGCTGGAGGATCAGCAACTCGGTGAAAGACGCTCTCTGGTCTGCCCGAAACTTGTTGGTCTTCCAGTGCAAAGAGTTGTCCCCAACCAAGTGTTGCAGACTGGCACATTCCAAGGTCCAGGACTACTTGCTGAGGGACGCAGTAAAACTTGGAGCAGCCAGTGCAAAGGCGCAATGGGGAAAGGTCGCTGTCTAAGACCTTTCTGCCATAGTGCACCGAGTGGCTGGGAATTGTATAGATGCCTCAGGCTGTATGACTCACAATGAATGTTTGTAGTGAAAACTAAATGTGTTATAATTGAATTGAAGCACCTCAGAGTGCAACATGATGTATGTTGATAACTCCAATACCATTACACTGTCCGACTGTCTGTAATGACCATATTGATATGACTGTAATGTTCATTGATTGTATTGAAGAACCTCGTGATCCATGTGGAAAAGTTGAATCTGATTGTACTTTTTGTGATGGCCATTTAGAAATGTTTTGTAATGTTCTTCCAGATATTTTATGAATAAAGTATATTTTTCCAAATAAAAAATGGAGTGACCACCCCCCTCCCCATGAGCCGTATCAAACCTGTGAACAGTCATCTAGGTCAGGCCCAGTTGCAAATCTTCTGACTTTCCCACTCACCCTTGGCACTGGGTGGCCAAAGATCAGGAACGTGGGACTAAAGTGAAGCCAAATATCAAGGAGCTTTAAATAACAGAAGGCCTGCAACCTCTCAGCTACCACGGTGATGCAAAACAGACTTATACAAATAGGCCACATAAGCTTCAGGCAGGCTGGGAGTCCATGAAGTAACTTAAAAACCTATCAGGCAATACTGCTCCATGCAACAATCTCCACCCCAGTCCCCAGTGGTACAGGGGGAAGGCTCCTTTGTAGCGAGATCCCCATCATTCCCCACCAGATGGCACGATGGTCCAAGTGGAAGACGAAACAAGGGATTGTAATGTGGTCAAGAGCAGCCAGTGCAGGCAACGCCTTGTGCAGGGTGGATTAGAATAGCACAGAGGCACTTCCTGAGAGACGGCTTTAATTCCAGTAACCCCTGTACTTTCATTTCCACTCTAAAATTCAATGAGGTTGTACTAACAGTTGCATCCTCACTGACAGTCAAAGCACCAGTGCACAGAGAGAACATTTAATAGTAACTGACAAAAGAACAAATAAAAAAAAAATAAACACAGTTATGATGGTCTGGATTGCATTGTCTGAGAGGGTGAGTGGACACAGATTCAGTAATAGTCATCAGCTGGAAATTGGATTAATATTTGGAGGGGAAAAAGAAAATCAGGCACTATGGAAGTGGGATTAAGTGGATAGATCTTTCAAAGAGGTGGCACAGGCATGATGAGTTCCTTCTGTGCTGTGCGGTCCTGGTACATCCATATTCTGTCTGGCTCAGTGTCACACCGAGTAGAATATTTATGTGGGTCGACTGGGCACTGAAAATACTTTTAATCTTTTACTTACAAAGTTTGCAGTGACCACCACAAAATTTAACTTTCTGAAAAGAGTAAAAGGATTTTCCTTACACAAGAATTACTATAACATTTTAATAATACCTGCATGGATTTAGCTTCTCCCCATATCAACATGTCTCAAAAGAAACTTCACATAACAAATTACATTTCACAGGCAAACACAGCAGCCATTTTGTTTGGACAAGATTCCCCCAAAGAGCAAGACAATAACAATTGTCCAACTCCATTCCTGCCTCAGCTCAGCTGCTGTGGAAACCCTCCATCTCCAATATTGCTACCTCTAGAATAGGCTGTACTCTTGAGCAGCCTCCGTCTCTGCACATTCTGTAAACTAGAGCTCAGCCAAAACTGCTGCTCATACCATGCCTAGTTCACCCAGCATCCCTGTATTCACACTATCTCAGCCTGGCAGCAGCTTGATTTTGAAATTGTCATCCTTGTGGTTTATATCCTTCCATTGTCTCAACATCTCCCTATCTCTAAATTCCTCCAACCCTACAAACTTGCAAGATCTCTGCGTTCCCCCAATTCTGGGGTTTTGCACATTCCCAATTTTTAATTTGCTCTACCACTGGCAGCCATGCCTTCAGCCAAAATTCCTTCCCAATAGCATTCCTCCTCACTTGCCCCTTTTTGAAGATGCTCCTCAAAATCTACCTCTTTGACCAAGCTTTTGGTCACCTATGGTAATAACTTCTTAAAAGGCTCAGTATCAATTTTGTTTATAAAATCACTCCCAACATACACCAGAAAAGGATCTCTGTTTATCAACTCATGTTAGACCATGTTGTGAAGTGCAAGAGTGATGTAGTGTCAACCCAACCCAGACTATGTCCTCAGTGCTTACAGCACAATTCATGATCTTTGTCTCCTGATTGTGAGATGCTAACTAGATTCATAGAATAATACAGCACATAAGGAGGCCACTCAGCCCTTTCATGCCTACGCTGGCTTTGAAAGAGCTATCCAATTGGTCAAACTCTCCTGCTCTTTCCAGATAGCCTTGCAAACTTTTCAAGTATTTATTCAACTTATTTTTGAAACTTATTATTGAATCGGCTTTCATCACACTTTCAAGCAGTGCATTCCAGGTCACTACGTAGTATGTAAAACATTATTTCTTCAGGCCGCCTCTTGCTCAGCTTAAGATAATTGGCAGAATACTCAATCTGACACACAATTTTGACATTACAAAAAGTGTTTATTTTATTTCAGCAAAACTTTTTTTTAAAAGAACTCTTGCATAAATATGAAAGGCCTGGAAACAGGCAATCAACTCCAATGACAATTGAATGATAAGTATATTTTAACAAAAATGTCAACCTTAGTCTCCCACCACCAGTGTTCAGTTACATTGATGGGAAAAAGCAGAGGGCAGAACAGTTATGTCTAAAACACTGTACATCCATTAAAATGGATTATATCAACGCAAAGCCTTTGTTCTTTCCCCCCACACACAACCCCAGAAGAATCAACATATCCAGACATTGACTTCCCTAGTGCAAGTTGACTGCCCAAATTATACATTTATGTTCAAATATCATTTTGAAGTCTATTGTGACTGTGCTCAATGTGGATGCTAAAAGGATTTAAAACCCTTGATCTTGCAAGGTACGAGAAAAGGTCACTGCAACTCACTCTCAATACAGTGCTTGGGCTCTAGGTCAGCCAGCAGTAAGATAACTTCATACACCATTTGCCTCTTACACTCAACTCATTCAGGTGTGATTCCCTGAGATGTGGTCTCAAGTGATGTTTCACTCAGGCATACACATGCACTTGTGGGAGCTAGTCTCTAGGTTCCTGGCATTCCTTGCAATTGATCATATCAGCAGAGTAATTTTCGATTTGGATAGTGATGGAGTGGAAGTCAAACTTGTTCTGGAGCCTGTGATTAGCTTCAGCCAATATATCCTGAGCGCTCGCATTATCATCTGCAAGAAACACAGCCAGTAAATCATACAAATCTCAAAAACTAGCAAACAGGAACAGAAGAAATTGAAAAGACAAATGAAATCTTGGGCCTTTATCTCAAGCGGGTGTTAGAATATAAAATGGTTGGAAATTATAATACAGTTATATAAAGCTCTGGTTTGAACACATCAACATTATTACGTTCAGTTCTGGGCGTCAGAGCTCAGGATGAACGTATGGAGTGCTGTGCAAATTCACCAGAATGCTAGGTTTATATTCCCATCAGTATGGAAGACTAAAGGATGATTAAGATATTTAAGATGATTAAAAAGGAACTGATGGTTTTCCTCTATCTACCCTATTTCCTCTGGTGAGGGAGCCCAAAACAAGGCTCAGGTGTGATATTAGGAAGCAATAGGAATAATGGAAATCTGTAACTCTCTGCCCAAAAAGCATCAAGGCTAAGGGTCAAATGAAAATTCAAAACCATGTGATAGAATTTTGTTACACAAGGGTATTAAACAGTTACAGAACCAAGGTGGATAAACAGAATTAAGATACAGATTAGCTTTGATCGAATTGAATGGCAGAACAGGCTAGAGAGACTGAAAGGTCTCCTCCTGTTCCTATATTCCTAGATTACAACTCAAGCCTATACTAGCAATAAATAAATAAGTGTAAATTCACTCAAGAGCTAGAGGTCTCAATCACCTCATTGTGTTGGTTACATGGGACCCACATTATACACCTGAAAGATGTCTTTTGTCAAGATTTTTCAGCATGCAGACATTTTTCACAATCAGTATCCTTTAATACAAGGTATTATTGTGAGACACTCTCCCTCCAAAAACTTACTAAATTATTGGGATATTTCTGATCTCTAGCAGTATCTGTGGGTTGAAGGTGTAATCTTACGATCATTAATCATTAAAGCTCTATTCAGACCATCTCAATGCCTGGCCTATGACACTGTGTATATGTCTCTTCCTCCATTTATAGAATGACAGGCCCACAATTTAAAACAGAGGTGACAATTTTTTTCTAACCAAGACTACATCATCATGGTAGCATGGTGAGATGAAAGCCTGCATTAGGTGCTCAGCAGCACCATCAGCTGGCAGGTACAATGCTGTACAGCAGTCATTTGTGGCCTGAGCACAACCAAAGCTGTAACTTTCAATTAACACTGCCCTGACCATTATCGTTTAAAACTGAATGGAATTAAACAAGAATTAGCAAAAACTGTATATTTTTTTTAAAATTTTCTTCCCCATCTACAATTGCACAGGAGGGAAAAATTGGCTTATTTATGTCTAGGTTCTGCACCTCACTACTCCAGTAATACAGGGACAGGAGCAAGATCACCTACTCTCCAGGATTGCCCTGGAGACTCCAAGAATTAAGAATTAAATCTCCAGGGCATTATTGTGAATTCAAGAGAAAAACCATAGGGCCAGTAAAATGTTTTTCAACAGAAGTAACTCAAAGAATTTATTAGTTATAAAAATATCAGACTTGGGAAAAGAATGGTTTGACTGACAGGAATCATCCAACCAGGTAACGAAGAGTCTGCTCATTCTCTAATTGGTTGTGGGAAGCTTGAACACCATGAGGATAGACATTAAGATAAAAAGCAAAATACTACAGATGTTGGAAATCTGAAATTAAAAACAAAATGCAGGAAAAACTCAGCAGGTCTGGCAGCATCTGTGGAGAGAGAAACAGAGTTAGCGTTTCGAGTACATATGACTCTTCTTCAGATCTAAAGAGAAGTAGAAATGTGCTGGATTTTATACTGTTTAAGAGGGGGCGGAGCAGTTGAAGCAAGATAAAAGGTCAGGGATAGGTGGGAGCTAAGGAGAGATTGACAAAGATGTCATGGAAACAGGATGAAGGGAGTGTTAATGATAGTGGTAAGGACTAAAGAAGGTGCTGATAGTGGTAGAATGTTTTAATAGCAGAACGGATGAGCACTCTGTAAAAACACAACATAGAAACAAGTGACAGATGGCCCTGTGGGGTTGGGGGAAAAGGATTAAAATAGTGAATAAATAAAAATGAAAATAAGTGTAGTCAATGTTATGAAGGCAAATATGACAACCATTAGGGTCAGTCCAGAAAAAATTTATTTTTTTTGAATTAAAAAAAGTATGGTCAGGGTTGGGAATTTCCTCTGATTACTACCACTCTGGCAGCGTAACTTTGCTGTAAGCGTGGAACAAACTACATCAGGTGCTTAAACGGAGTATTCAAAGTTAAGCCAGTAGAACAACTGAAAGGAAATTCCCCCTTGGAATATTTTTTTAATGTAGATTGAACAGACACTGTTGTTGAGGGGAGTATGGCGTGGTCAAAGTTTCAACCTTAGGATTCCTTCCCCCTTTAATGAGATTCAACAAAAAAAGGAAAATAATACATTTATATAGGATCTTTCACAATCTCAGAATGTCCCAGAGGGTTTTACAGCTAATGAAGTACTTTGAGGGGTAGTCATCGTTGCAATGCAGAAAATGGAGCAACCAATTTGTAAACAGCAAGCTCTCACAACAGCACTTTTGATAATGACTAGATAATCTGTTTTAGGGGTGTTGCTGGAAGGATAAGTATTGGCCCAGCCACCAAAGAGAACCCTTATTCTTTTCTTCAAATAGTGCCTTGAAATCTTTTATGTTCTCACCCAAGAGGAAAGATGGGACCTCAGTTTAACATTCCAGCCAAAAGATGGCAGCAATTGACAGTGCAGCACTCTCTCAGTTCTACACTTGAAATCAACATGAAATATGTGTTCAACTCACAATCATCTCACTCTGGGGGAAGAGTAGGATACCAATGAGTGATGGTAGACATAGCTTCAAAACACAGCTGAACAAACTTACAGCAACCCCTGCCAACAAGAAAACTACACTTGGTACTTACTGATGGCGATATGAACAGACAGCACTGGCTGGTTGATGGTCAGTGCCCAGATGTGGAGGCTGTGCATTGCTTTCACCCCATCAATTAACAGGAGAGTCTCTTTAACCTGATTAAAATCCATTCCTTTTGGAGTTCCTGGATCAAAGCACAGAACTGAGCTTCAGTGGGAATAACGCTTGCAAATGAACATATTCCTTCAGTGCCCTTATTTTTGAGCCTTATTGTTTCACGTAATCACAAATGAAAATCCCCACATCTCCTGCTTTTTTGTGGCTGTCTTGGCTCCAACTTTTGTGCCAAACACTTCTTAGCATTTTTGATCCAAATTCCACCAAGACCCAAACCCTGGTCTCTTATCTGGAGAGGCTGTAAAACTTCTCCCTACATTTAGATTACAAGGAAAGAGAAGCATCCCCCTAACAGGGGATCCTTAGTCTCTAACATCCCTCTTACTTGCCCCCATCCTTCTTATAACTCTTCAAAATCAATGCTAATATGATCCAATGTTCCTTCTAACGACTTTTTGCTGCGCACAATAACTTGTTTCACTGTGCGGTCCCATTAAGATTGACAGGCAGCTGCACATGTGTGCATCTTAAAGAGGATATTGCTTGTGAGAGGCCTGCTTGTTCCCTGCACAGCATATTCCCAATCGCTGCACAGCCACACACCCACGTAACTTAGGCAGAACATTGCTATGTTTCCTCCACTGGTATAAATACCCCTTCCTAGTTGCTGTTCCACCTCCCTGCATTGAAATCAAAAACTTACTACGTTATCTCCTACAAAAAAACTGATTTCTTTCCTCAACTATCACCTCCAATTTACCATCGCTGAATCCCCCATTATCAACATCTTGGGGATTACCATTGACCAGAAACTGAACTGGACTAGCCATATAAATACTGTGGCTACAAGAGCAAGTCAGAGGCTAGGAATCCTGTGGAATCCTCCTGACTGCTTAAAGCCTGTTCACCATCTGCAAGGCACAAGTCAGGACTGTGATGGAATACTCTCCATAATGCTTATGGAGCATTGCCTGGATGAGTGCAGCTCCAACAACACTCAAGAAACTTGACCCCATCCAGGACAAAGCAACATGCTTGATTGGCTCCCCATCCATCACCTTCAACATACACTCTCCACCATTTTCACACAGTAGCAGCAGTATTTACCATCTACAAGATGCATTGCAGCAACTCACCAAGGCTCCATCGACAGCACCTTCCAAACCCATAACCTCTACCACCTAGAAGGGCAGCAGATGCATGGGAACACCACCACCTGTATATTCCCCTCCAAGCCACTTACCAATCACACCTTTCCCAATCCATTGGCTTTAAAAAGCCAAGCATGATCATTCTCCATTTACTTCATTTTCTCCCCTACTCTCTCTACCCTTCATGATATCCTGCACCTTCATTTTTACCTGCCAGTCAAAAATTTTAAATGTTAAATCTCTAGACTTGCCTTCCATTAATACGCAGAGAACGTCCCTTAAGATGGATACGGTGGTCCCCAGAACTAGCACAGAGAAGAGGAAGGTGCAGATTGGATCCACCATTTTATATTCAGGCTAAACACAAAATTAAAAGCAAATTATTAAAATACCTTGAGCAAGTATTTAAATCATCTGACACACTGGAGATTAGAAAGAAATGGTTAGTTGTATGTTCAGGGGCCTCTGATCTCTTGGCTCTTGTGCCAAACAGGTCCTGGGAATTTTATCAATCCAGGTACAGTGCTGGACATTTAACCATGAGAAGAAAGCTACATACATTAAGAGCAAATTCACAGTTTAGTGTAGTACATCTCCAAATTCCTTCACCATACCATTGCCAGCTATGCTAAGCTCTGAAATCCGCCCCCCCCCCACCCCCCCCCCCCGCCAAAACTCTTGTCTCCCTCTCCTTCTATAAAATCTACCTCTTTGACCAAGCTTTTAATCAGTGTCAAATTCTGCTTGATAATTGCTCCTGAAGTACCTTGGGACATTTCACTAGGATTCCCCTAGACTATGGATGCAAACCTTCAAGAATTATCTGGGAGTCTCCAAGAATTAAAAGTTAGTTTCCTCAACAACGCTATGAGCAATCTGGGAGAAAAAGCACAGAGGCATGAATTTTAAAAAAGTGTTTATTTTCCCCCTTTTTTAATGCTTTCATTTATTAGTTCTAACTTATTGAAGATTGTTTTAAAAAAGGCTATTTGACTAAGTGAAGCAATTAGGGGCAGGAGATCATGTTACAAGACCTCCTGGAGTGCACTCAGCCAGAGTTGGGAACCCCACCCCAAATTCCCCTTTGCAAAGTACCTGTACTCCCTTTAAAAGATATGTCACTGAAACACTGTTCATTTACCTTAAAATAGATGGCAAAAGCAGCAATCAGGACACCGATGCTTTGCAACAGGTCTCCCACGACATGGATGAAGGCAGCTCGTACACTGGGGTTCACGCTGCCATTAAACCTTGACCCATGGTTGTTGGACTCGATGTCATGTGATCTGACCTCTCCTGTACTGCCATGGCTGTGGTTGTGACCAGACTGATGAAGGATGATGCCCATTCTGTGGGTGGAAGTGGTGAATAGGAACAGGCAAAGGAAGAAATTGGTATGGAGTGTATAGCAAAGTCTTAAGCTTTCAATACGCACATATTATGCTGGTTGATGGCTAAGCCTTTATATCTACACTGCCAAATGTGGTAGAGTTCCATGGATGGGGAAAGACTCAGGGTTTGTTTATGTTCTAACTTTGCCAATCTTTTACCTGAAAGAGTAAAAGTACCATAATTGGCTTCAATGCTACTGGAATAGGATGAAAAGATTGCAAAAAAGTCAGGTATAGTTTCCAATCCTGATTGGCACCTAGTGATCCCTTGTGATCTTGACTGCAAACAAAGTACACAGAATTTTAAAAATATTTATTCATTCACTGGATGTGAATAGTGCTGACAAGGCCAGCATTCATTGCTCATTCCTAATTGCCCTTAAGGTAGTGATGCAGTGCCACCTTCTTGAACCACTGCAGTTTGCCTGGTGAAAGTACTCCCAGAATGCTGTTAGGAAGTGAGCTCCAGAGCTTTGACCCAGCGACTGTGAAGGAATAGCGATATAGTTCCAAGTGTAGCTTGGAGGGGAACTGGCAGGTCATGATGTTTCCATGTGCCTGCTCTCCTTGTCATGGGTTTGGGAGGGGCTGTTGAAGAAACCTTGTTGAGTTTTCATGTACACACTGCACCAATGGTGGAGTAAGTGAATAGTTAAAGCGATGGTTGGGAGAAGACCAGGCTCAGCTGTGATGTCCCAGCCTTGTGGTGTAACTCTCTCCTACCCCACCACCTGCCAATGCTTGCACCTCGACTTCTGCATGAAGGATGGCTAATTGGGGAAGGTGGCAGAAGGCTGGCAGTATTCATGGAACTGTACTCCAATAATAACCAGCGCATTCAGGAAAGGAATGGCCAGCAGCAAGTTGGAGCAGGAGAATGGATTGATGACAGTCACTCCTTACAACACCAAATGTTAAAATTAATAAATGAGAGCATGTTCAGCTACATTACTCCTCAACTCCCTTACCTCATCCCTTATGGGTCAAGGATTTCCTGCAATGGAAAAGACCATAGGTCTGACAGAAGGTCACCGTGACTTGGGCAGTTACCAAGAAGCATGTTAACAGTTACCCCATCTGCTCCTCTCTCCGACAAGGAAGGGTTTTGCCTTTTTATATTTAAGCCACCACATAACAGTGCAATGGAGATCAGGAACTTAGTGGGATCATCAAGTGGGAGAGGCAAAATTAAACCAATGTCACATGGTTTCCCCCAATATTATCCAGCCATTTAGTTCAATAGCTTCAAGTATGTTTGGCTGGGGAGGTAGGATGCTGAAGGGCTTGAGTGCAGTCTATCATGTCTGGCTCTTCTGTAGACTCATTGATAGAGATTGATTGTTACGATTAATCAACAACTCCAATGTCATTTTATCATGCGACTATTGGAATGATAGAAGACTCACTCAATGTCTTTGAGTGTCTTTGTTGTCTATGTTTGCAAGGCTATTAGTTCACACTTCTGAGAGATTACTGCTAATAAGATAATCATAAGGTCACAAGTGCTGGACTGTGCCTAAAGATGATCTCAACTTCAGTGACAATAGGGATGATGAAATTGCTCAACACCCTAGAACTCAGCATACTGCCAAAATTATCAGCCAGGATTCTTGCTTCTAACCTCTATCCAGTAACTCCTTTAGAAGGCACAAATCTTTCTTGGCAGATGAAAAACAGATTGGGCTAGGCAGTGATACCTCCATGAAGCAAAAAGTCAGAAAGTGTTCACTAGGCTCTGACAGGAAGAGTGGACACTCGAGCAAGTTATCGAATGGTGGCTGGTGTTCAGTGAAACTATACCCCAGCAAGAGTCAGCACCCTCATGTCTGGAATGGAGAAAGCTCAAATTTAAAAAGTAACAAAACGTCACTTACACAATATTGACCGCAACAGCACATCCCGAGGTGATCAGCATGGCACTGCCCTTAATTTCATACTGCCCAGAAATGAGTCGCTCAATCGCCAAATACACAAGCACACCTGTCACCACCCAGATGGACAGCACAGAGATCAGGGCTCCTAGAATTTCTTCGGGACATCAGAGGAAGGAAGAAGAGAATTCATTTGTACAAAATAATTTGGGGAGTTCTTTCCATGTTCTATGCATGGGTAAATCTGAATTTACAATACCTTCAGATAACAATTCCCCTCCCCACTTACTATAATGCAAGAGGTTACAATTATCTCAGATTTGACCAGATCTATGCTGTAACTTGACTGAATTTAATGTACTGGTATGCCTTGAGAAATGAGGGCCATGTTTCTGAGATAACTTAAGAACATATGAACACGGAGCATGATTAGGCAATTCGGCCCCTCGAGCCTGCTCCGCCATTTAATAAGATCATGGCTGATCTGATAGTTACCTCAAATCTGCATCCTGCTTATACCAATAACCTATCGCCTCCTTGCTTACCAAGAATCCATCCAACTCTGATTTAAAAATATTCAAATACTCTGATTCCACCAACTTTTCAGGAAGAGTTCCAAACACAAGATCCTCAGGAAAATTTCTTCTCATCTCCATTTCAAATGAGTGACCTCTTATTTTTAAACTGTGACCCCTAGTTCTAGATTCTCCTACAAGTGGAAACATCCTCTCCACATCCACCCTGTCAAGACATCACAGGATCTTATGTGTTTCAATCAGGTCGCCTCTTACTTTAAGCTTCAGCGGATACAAGCCTAGCCTGTGCAACCTTTCCTCATAAGGCTTTCCTGCCTATTCCAGGTACTAATCTGGTAAAACTTCATTGAACTGCTTCCAACGCATTTACATCCATCCTTAAATACGGTAACCAATGCTGTACACAGTACACCAGATTTGGTCTCACTAGTGCTCTGTATAACTGAAGCATGAACTCCCTACTTTTGTATTCAATCCCCCTCGTAATATATGATGACATTCTATTAGCTTTTTGAACTACTCGCTGTACTTGCATACTAGCCTTTCGCAATTCATGTAATAAGACACCCAGAGCCCTCTGCATTTCAGAGCTCAGCAATCTCTCACCATTTAGATAATATGCTTCTCTTTTATTCTTCTTGCCAAAATGGACAATTTCATATTCTCCCACACTATACTCCATTTTCCAGATCTTCGCCCACTCGCTTAACCTATCTATATCTTTTTGTAGCCTCATGTCCTCTTCACAACTTACTTGCCTACCTATCTTTGTGTCATCAGCAAATTTGGCAACCATCACTTCATCCAAATCATTCACATAAATTGTAAATATTTGAGGTCCCAGCACTGATCCCTGTGGCACACCACTCATTACATCTTGCCAACCCGAAAAGACCCATTTATGCCTACTTTCTGTTTCCTGTTAGTTAGCCAACCTTCTGTCCATGCCAATGTGTTAACCCCCTACACCATGATCTTCTATTTTCCACAACAACCTTTGATATGGCACTTTATCAAATGCCTTCTGGAAATCTAAGTACAGTACTCAAAAAAAACAATTCAAGAGGCTCGACACCATCCAGGACAAAGCAGCCCACTTGATTGGCATTCCATCCACTGCCAACAAACAGTAGCAGCAGTCTGTACCAATACCAAGATGCATTGCGGAAACTCACCCCAAGGCTCCTTAGGCAACACCTTCCAAACCTACGGCCACTACCATCTAGAAAAGGACAAGGGCAGCAGGCACATGAGAACACCGCCACTTGGAAGTTCCCCTCCAAACCATTCACCATCCTGACTTGGAAATATATCGCCATTCCTTCACTGTCACTGGGTCAAAATCCTGGTACTCCCTCCCCAGCAACTTTGTGGGTGCACCTACACCACATTGACTGCAGCAGTTCAAGGCAGCAGCTCAAGGCAGCAGCTCACCACCATCTTCTCAAGGGCAATTAGAAATGGGCAATAAATGCTGGCCTAGCCAGCAACACCCACACCCCATAAAAATGAATTAAAAAAATAGCATCTAACCGGTTCCCCTTTATCCATAGCACAGATTACTTCCTCAAAGAACTCCAATTAGTTGGTTAGGCATGATTTCCCTTTTACAAAACCATGTTGATTCCGCCTGATTACCTTGAACTTATCCAAGTGCCCTGCTATAGCATCTTTAATAATAGCTTCTAACATTTTCCCTATGACCAATGTTAAGCTAACTGACCTGTAGTTTCCTGCTTTCTGTTTCCTCCACTTTTTGAATAATGGAGTTACATTTGCTATCTTCCAATCTAATGGGACCTTGCCCGAATCTAGGGAGTTTTGGAAAATTAAAACCAATGCATCAACTATCTTACTAGCCACTTCTTTTAAGATCCCAGGATGAATCCATCAGGACCCAGGCACTTGTCAGCCTGCAGCTCTAACAATTTACTCAGTATCACTTCTCTGGTGATTTTAATTTTCCTGAGTCCCTCCCTCCCTTCCATTTCCTGATTTATAGCTGCTTCTGGGATGTTACACGTATCCTCTATAGTGAAGAATGATGCAAAATATCTGTAAGATCGGATTGCTGTGGTTTCAAGGTATTCTTCCCAACCTAAACACTGTTACTTGAGTGATCTAAGTTTTCAAACTGCCTAAGCAATTGCCATTGTCTGTGGGAAGCTACAAAGTCAAACTGTCTGTAACTGGACAATGATTTCAGACTAGAAAACCACAAGGCTACAGTTAGTATGTTTGCATCTCAGGGAGCAGGAGTGGACTTGGAGATAACCTTCAAGCTATTACAAAACAAGGAACTTCTGCAGTCCCCGCGGAAATGGCGTCAGGGGCTCACTAACTACATATAAGGAGAAGAGATACCAATGAAGGACTATTAACAATGTCTTGGGACATTTACGTATTGGGAGGGTGGACAAATTTTCATGTATAAAAATAGCAGTCCGTAGGCACTGCTATTAGGGCTGGTACAGTAAATCAGGTGACATGATCAGAGAAAGAACCATCCATTAGTCACTGCTAAATGGATCACTTGCAGATGCTTATTTGTTTGTAGTCATTATTGATTTTAAGTAATGGAATGGTTATGGAAATCTTTGTCCCAATTTGTCTATACCATCATGGATCTGAACTTTTAATTACTGTTAGACTGAGATAAAAGTAGTTATGAGTCTTATAAGTTTTTTTTTATAAGTGGTAACAATAAAGAAATCTTTAAGATTATGAAAGGGTTCGATAGAGAAGATATTTCCACTTTTGGGGAAGACCAAAACTATCAGCCAGAAATAGAAGAAACTGACCAATAAATCCAGTTGGGAATTCAGGGGAAACCACTTTACTCAAAGAGTGGATATAATGTAGAGCTCATTACCACAAGGAGTAATTGAAGATAATAGCACAGATGCATTTAAGGGAAAAATTATGCTAAGAGGGGTGGGAGGAGGCTTAACATGGACCAATTGGCCTTTTTCTGTGCCTCACCAAGTGTTCATTCCTCAGCTAAGTGACTGGAAAATAAGTTTTTGAACAATGGAATAGGAAGAGGAGCAGGCCATTCAAACCCTCATGCCAGCTTAGCCATTCAATTGGATGAAGGTTGATCTGCACCTCAAGCTCCCATTTTCCCACATTTACTCCATATTCCTTGATACTTCTTACCAAACATCCAAGTGCTTTCCAACAGGAAAGCACTAGAGAGCAAAAGAAAATCTTACTGACTTTTCCACCTCCCAATCCAAACACTGAAGCAAATCACAGGACAACTGCTTACACAGCTGAGAACACCTGATGCATTTATCAAGCAAGGCATCAGCTAGGCTGAAATCTTGGATATTCCTGTGAAACATAATTATCTAGTAATTAATGCAACAACTAGTCACCATCCCTTCAGTATTTCAAAAACATGGGTAAACATGCAATTTGGCTCAAGTCCCCAATCCCACTAAGCAACTCCCTATTCTAAGAAAAAGGGAATATCTAAAAACAGCACACTGGAGCAGAAAATCACATCGCTACAGGAAACACATCCACAAAGGGGCCCACGGTCAGGGCATTGTTTTTTTTTTTATTCATTCATAGGATGTGGGCATCACTGGTTGGCAAGCATTTATTGGCCCATCACTAACTGTCCTTGAATAGGTGGTGGTGAGCTGCCTTCTTGAACTGCTGCAGTCTCTGCGGTGTAGGTGCTGTTAGGGTGGGAGGTCCAGGATTTTGACCCAGCAACAGTGAAGGAATGGCAATATATTTCCAAGTCAGGACAGTGAGTGGCTGGGAGGGAAACTTCCAGGTGGTGCTGTTCCCATCTATCTGCTGCCACTCTCCTTCTAGATGGTAGTGGCCATGGGTTTGGAAGGTGCTGCCTAAGGAGCCTTGGTGAATTCCTGCAGTGCATCTTGTAGATGGTACACACTGCTGCCACAGTTCATCGGTGGTAGAGTAAGTGAATGTTTGTGGATGTGGTGCCAATCAAACGGGCTGCTTTGTCCTGGATGGTGTCAAGCTCCTTGAGGGTTGTTGGAGCTGCGCTCATCCAGGCAAGTGGGGGGTATTCCATCACACTCCTGATGTGTGCCTTGTAGATGGTGGACAGGTTTTGGGGAGTCAGGAGGTGAGTTACTTGCCGCAGGATTCCTAGCATCTGACCTGCTCTTGTAGCCATGGTATTTATATAGCTAGTCCAGTTCAGTCTCTGGTTAATGGTAACTTCCAGGATGTTGATAGTGGGCGATTTGGTGATGGTAATGCCATTGAATGTCAAGGAGCGATGGTTAGATTCTCTCTTGTTGGAGATGGTCATTGCCTAGCACTTGTGTGGCACGAATGTTACTTGCCACTTGTCCAGGTCTTGCTGCATTTGGGCATGGACTTCTTCAGTATCTGAGGAGTCATGAATGGTGCTAAGCATGTTGCAAACATCTCCACTTCTGACGTTATGATGGAAGGAAGGTCATGAAGAAGCAGCTTAAGATGGTTGGGCAGAGGACATCTTCAGCTGTGGGGTCAGGACAAGTCAAATGGAATCCACAGTTCTCCCCATGAGAGGGAGGCAAAAGGATCTATGATGGCAGGTGAGGTACTCAAGCTGCTCCCAGACTATAAACAAAAAAGGCACATGCAATTGCCAGGACTAACAGGATGGAGGCACTGAAACCACAATACTAACTTCACAAGTACAAGTAGCACTTTAAGCCTTTGGGAGCAAAATTGGCCTTGACCATCAAAGTCAGCAGGAAAACTAAAAATAAGGAAAAATAATTAAGAAAAAAATAATCAGGCGGGGTGTAAAACAGATGGAAATTCACCATTGCCCATAACCAATAACACCATCTCTATCACCACAATTTCAACCCATTTAGGATTCACCATTAACAGCTTCTCTCTATCCATCTTCTGTTTCTTTACCTATCCCATGACCATTACCTTTTGCTTTGCACCATCAACCCTTTTGTCATTTAATCTCTCCTGCCTATCGCAAACCTTTCTTTCCTACCCTCTTCCCTGTCACATTGCCCTGCCTCTGCGCTGACTTAAAACTGGTTACATCTCTAACAACTTCCAGTTCTGACAAGAAATCATCAACCTGGAACATTGTTTCTCTCTCTTCACAGGTGATGCCTGACCTGTTAAATGTTCCCTGCATTTACAGCATCTACAATATTTTGCTTTTGAATTAATGCCAGTCACTTTGATGAGATGTCTCTCACCACATCTAAATACAAATGCCACATCTGGTTTCACCTGAACGATACCAGCCAAAGTTCATGGTTTTAGTTGCAGGCCGAGAAGAAATCCACAGTGAGAACAAGCTGACAAGCATGGTGGCAAAATCAGTCAAGAGATGAGCAGCATCAGTCATTATAGCCAGACTCTGGGCCAAGTATCCCCCTGAAAAAGGACAACGAATGGTTGTCAAGGATCAGCACATGGAGTTTCAACATCCTCACTAATTATTACAAAATTCCTTGTATATGAGACAATAGATTTCTACAATATCACTGCACCATTTTAATTTTCTACCCATCTCTCCTAAAGATGGTTCCTCTTTCTGGCTCAGTTCTGGCACCAACTGTCCTCCAAGTAACCATTCTGTAGTATTAGGGCATTCGGGACTGTAAAGGTTAGTGTGGGATTGGGGAAACAGTACTGCCCACATTATGATGTGGAGTCTCACATGGGCGTAGTAGTGAGTCTGGTAGAAGTCAGCATGAAGATAGCACCTAGTCAGTACTGTATCCTGTGTATATGTATGTAGTTAGGTGTTAGTAATAAATAGTTACTGTTGAACCATTCAAGCCTCTAGACCTCCTCATGAGAGGACATGCAACCTTAGAACATGGTGGCAGTAGGTGAAGGACCCCTAAGAATGAGGAAGCAAAGAAACTGCAGTCTGACCTGAGAGAGATGTGCCTAACTTGAAGATCTCAGATATGCTGCTGGAGATCGCCTAAAGAGCTCCATTAAAGGTGTAGAGGCTGAAGAAAGCTCCACCTTGCAGTATAAAAGAACTCCACCAGATCACTTGGTGGTCCATTTTAAGACCCAATTGAAAGAAGAGTCAAAAGAACCTAGCCAGATCGCAAAAGGATGAGTAAACTCCCAAAAAAACCTGAAATAAGCTTTTAAATTCAGCACAATAAATCAGGCAGCACTGGCAGACCGGTTATTTTAATGAGCATGGTTTGAAGAATGCTGCAGCTCAGGTCCAGAGTCGGCATCATAACACATGGCGCCCACGTGCAAATGAAAAATAAAATTTTAACGGAGAAGTCAGAGCAAAAAAGAAAGGCTTCAAATCGATTCTGCAAGCTCAGGAAAGCAACTAGCTGGCCAAAACGATTCGTTCAAAAGATTTTCTGCAGAATTGCTGAAGTTTAAAGCGGCTCTATAACCGCAACTGGAGTCCACCAAATCCTGACAGGCACAGGAAGAAAAAAAATTACCACACTGCCATTTGAGAAAAATGAAAGGGATACTTCTCTGTGCTGAAAACTGCCATGGATGGTAAATCAACACTGCCAGATTGTCATGAAGCTATTAATATATATACTATTACTGGAAACTTTTCTTTTAAAATAGAGGTTTAGTTTGTGGGTGCTTAATCTAAATTTCTTAATTGGAGTAAAGCCAGCTAGTCTGGGTACTTTGATGTTTACTAGTTTTGAGATGGAAGAGTGCATTTGCACTTTGTTGAATAGAGCATCCAAGAAGGGGAGTGAAATCTGGCTCCTAGCTAGCAGAGACCAAGCAATGTTTATATTACTAATAAAATTGGTACTATGAAAGGGGTTTTATTGTTAGAAGAAGTGGAGTTCAAAGGGGCTGGTAATACAATGAGAATTTACATCCAATGAGATGTGCTGGGTATAACAGGCAGCAGTTTCATGTGTGCAGGGCAGAGGCAACGTAAGATCAAAGCCTGTAAGCCTACGACTGTGTCTGCAAAGGAACCAAAGTGAAAGAAACCTCATTTTGAATTTGTGCCTGGTGTCTGCTTAAAGTCTATGGGTTGCTGTTGCCTTAATGGAGATTAATTTGGGAATTTGTTAAAAGTTATGATAGTAGTAATTTGTAGCCACGTGTATATATTTAACTTGTGTAAATTAATAAATGTCTCATGTATTTTGATGTAAAACCTCTCAAGAACATGTGGTCTGATTCCTAAATTTAGAGCTGCATCTCAAACATACCATTTAAAAACATAGGTTATGACAGTTGTTTAAAGTTTCCTTCTGAGATTTTTAAATAACTCAGCTTTAACAACTGTCATGCCATAACATAGACCATTTAAGGCAGTTGGAAAGAGCCAGACCAGGGCCGTTATGGAGAATATTTTATAAGAAAAAGGATAGCATTAGGATTGACTAAGAAAACAGAGGCTGAACATATTTTCAATCATATCCAGTGGGTCCAATAGTCGCCAACATAATTTCCAGACAAGGAATAAATTAATCTTCCGATAACTTTGCAGAGGTCATGAAGTCCTTTGACACTGACTTTAACCCAAGAAGCAATAGAATTTTGAAGCGAGCAAAATTTATCAAGAGAATCCAAAAGCCCAGGGAACCTGCAGATGTTTTCATTGGCTGAAGGCTGTGACTATGGTGACGTTAAGTCAAAGATCATAAGAGACCGAATTGTAGCGGGAGCAGCTGATGATACTCTTTTGGATCTACTGCAGTGTAAAGAAGATAGGACTTTGGAAAAAGCCAGCCAAATCATCAGGGAATCCGAGGTCTGCCAGCAAAACTGAACCATTTTGCGTGGTGAAGTTAACCCGTGGTACAAAGCAACCCCAAAAATCCAGCTCATAAAGCAACAAAAGGGCAAGGAGACTTCAGAGCAAGGAGAGCAAGACCCAAGCAAAACGCAAGATGGTGGTAGATCATGTCAGCCCAGTGGTGCCAGAAGACCTTACAGGTATGAGCAGTGCCCAACAATCACTGTGCAGTGCTTTCACTGCAATCGCCTGTCGGATCAGGAACTGTGGCTAAAAGAACTCTGGCTACTGATGACAGACACACCACTGTATGGTCCTGGAGGAATCATAGTCATAAGCATGGTTCAAGTGCTGCTGCAGCATGGCAACAAGCAAATAATCAAAATTCTGTATGTCATTTGCAATCAATCCTTTTCTCTCCTGAGTAGAGATGCCGGTGTTACCCTCAATCTCCTCAAAACAGCAGAAGATGTCAAAACAACCACTTGACTGGACTTCAGTTCAGAATTGTCCTCACTCTTTGCAGAGGCAGCTATTCCAGCTCCTTTGCAGACAGCAGAAAATACTCTTCTTTGGTCAGATCAGCCAAACCTCCAGATGAGCACCAATATATTGAAAACAGAAGATACAGAGGAGAAGGGGCAGCAGCAGAAGGTTGAACGCGAACTTCAGAGTCAAACAGCTGCTGTCACAGAACCAGGAAAAACTACAGCAACGAAGCCGGAGCTTCAAACTCACACTACAACATGAAGTCGATCCTGGAAAAGGAGAGAAGTGACCACCAAATCATCAAGACAAAACTCAGGAAGGCACAAGTGCACATGAAGAAACAGAGTGCAGCATTAGCAGTCAAACTGCAGGTTGATGAAGAACATACAAACATAAGGGAGGTAAACCTTCAACTGTCAGGAAGAACATGGTGCACCCCACTGAAAAACAAAACCAGAGTCCACTGAATGAATAGAGCAAACATTCCCCCTGGAAGGAGAGGGGTAAGCCCATAGTACCTGACCAAGGAAGACCAGAAGAAAAATACAACATTAAGAAGTGCAAGAAGTGGACCAGATGCTGACACCCAAGTATTTGAAACACAAAGTACCACAACTTCAACTCCAGACCAAAGCCATCGGCCCAAAGCAGTTAAGACTACTACTTTCTCCAAATTTGAAAAGAATGAGATCTGGAAGAGTGAAAGACTCCAGATCATCTAAATCTGTAAAGTCAGAAACTTTGGGGGTAGAAGAGGTAGCATGTAAATAATATTGTAAATATATTTTGGTAAAGACTTGGGGGGAAGTATAGCATTAGGGTGTTTGGGACTGTAAGGGTAAATGTTGGAGTGAGGAAACAGTACCACCCACAGTATGATGTATAGAGTCACATGAGGGTCATAGAGGTCTGGTAGGAGTTGGCATGAAGATAGTACCTAATCAGGACTGTATCCTGTATATTTGTAAATAGTTATATGTGTTATTAAGAAACAGTTATTATTCAACCATACAAGCCTCTAGACCTTTTCATGAGACACCATACAACCTTACAACACATTCTTCAAGGGTGAAAAAGTTTAAATGGGATAATCAATTCTACTGGATTCTATACTCTCACCTGATGTCTGCACACAAGCACTGTCCAGCAGGTCACCAGGCTGTAATCAGGAGTGGGAACCCTGGATAATTTCTATCATCCTCAGTAAAAGGCAACAAGGTTAGTTGTAATGACCCTCCTAACCATAGACCCAGCTGACTCAGTGCACAAAGTCAAATCTGGGAATTCCCTACTCAAGTTGTTTTTACTCCACTGGATCTACCAGAGGATTTTTTTTTCATGAATAAATCTTGGCTTGGACATATTTCCTTATTGAATCCCAATAAACACCAATTTCAAATCAAACATGGAGTTGAAAGAGTTAACATTGAGTCCTTATGACTCTTGAAGAGTCGTAAGGACTCAAAACTTTAACTCTATTTTTTTCTCTCCACAGATGCTGTTAGACCTGCTGAGTTTTTCCAGCATTTTCAGTTTTTGTTTCAGATTTCCAGCATCTGCAGTATTTTGCTTTTATATTATGGGAGATGAAATGCTGGGATGGTATAACCGCAAAAATGTATTTCCATTCATCTATAGCAATGTACCCACAGCTTAGGGATAACACTCTCACCTGAGTCAGAGGATCTTTTTCCACTCCAGATGTCAGGGCACAAAATGTAGGCAAACGCTCTCAATGTAATACTGAGGGAATGCTGCACTATGGGAGGTGCCATCATTTGGATAAGAAGTTAAGCCAAAGTTAATTACATCAGATGGGTGTAAAAGATCTCACTGTACTATTACAAAAGCAGGGTGATGGCTCTCCTTGCTGTCCTGGTCAATATTCATCTCTCAACCAACATCACTAAAAACATTACCGGGTTGTTATCGCTTTGCTGTTTGTGCATAATCTGTCTGCTGCATTTCCCATATTAAAACAGTGGCTACACTTAAAAAGTACTCGACAGCCTGAGGCTGTGAAATGTGCTATATAAATACAAGTTGTTATTTCCTTCTTTACCTATCACTTCACCAATTATAAAGACCAAGCAGACAGCGGAAGCTAGATACAGCCTCCGACGGGCATTCGCTTTATTCACTTCCTTATGGTCTCCAGATGATTGGTTGGAATGGCAGTGCCGAGGCTCCAGTTGTTCTAGAACAGGGTCTGCACGGGTCAGACTGCCATAAAACTCATTTGGAAAGGTTTTATGATGCTCCAGGAAAGTGCTATAAACAAAAAGAGGAAAACAAAAATGTACCAAAACACAAACAGCAGTAATCATTCAACCCTTCGAAACATCTTTAGCCATTTGTTCCATCTTTTTACTTCCAATTTCCTGCCCTTTCTCCATATTCCCCCAACATCCTTACTTCCCAGTCAGTGTTTATCTCTCTAATACTCTAATTCAATTTGCAAATATGGTTCTCTGGGGCAATGTTTCCAGATTTCACAAATTCACATTTCTTTTTGAAAGGGCTCTATCACCCAGTGTCCAAAATTATCTGCTTGCTGTAGGCCTGGGTCCTATGATGTAAATAGGACCCCAATTGCCAATTTATGTCAGGGTGGTGCATTAGGTTAGAGCTTGCGCAGTGTTCAAGGGCAATAAAACTCAAATCAAATGTCCATTTACTTTTGCAGGGTAACCTACCTTGCTGATGTCACTTCCCCTTCCACTGCGGATGTCCCACAGTTTCCTGGGCAAATTTAAATCAATTATTGGGGCCTCTGCATGGCTAGCCAATCAGCACGCACTGCTGGTTGATCGTCCAAATATCGAGATCAACTCCATCCTTTGTCCTCATGGTGTTGATTGAGGTCGTCTTCAACTCATTCTTCAGATCTCAACATTCGTGAACCTCTCACTTGTGAGCCTTGGCTCAAAGGATAGTACTCTCACCTCTGAGTCAGAAGGTTGTAGGTTCAAGCCTCACTCAAGACTTTAGCACAAAATCCTATGAACACTCCAATGCATTGTCAGAGGTGCCTTTCTTCATTAAACCAAGACACAGTCTGGCTTCTTGGATGGAGGTATAAGAAGTCATTGCTCTAATTTAACCTAGAGCAGAGTAGTTCTTCCTGGCATCCTCAGCAATACTTATCCTTCAATCAATTAAAAAAAGTCTTGCATTTATATAGCGCTTTTCACAACCACTGGAGTCTCAAAGTGCTTTACAGCCAATAAAGTACTTTGAAGTGTAGTCACTGTTGGTAATGTATCAATATCACTGCTGCTGGTGGGAATATTGCTGTGTGTAGATTGTTGTGGTGCAAGAAACATGGCAAAAGTACTTCATTGGCTATAGAGTGCTTTGGACACCTAATTGTCATGCAAGACACTAAATAAATGCAAATCTTTCATTCTTCTAACTCCCTCCTACCAGATGCTAGCTTTTAAAAGCAAAATTTAGTATCACCCCAGCTCTGCTCCCTAGTTTCATCGCCTGTGTTTTTCCCCCATCCTTTTTTGTCAATTTCCTTCTTTCCCCTCCCCAGTTCGGTCCCTCGAGCTTGGGTGAGTGTGCCTCACCCAAGCGAGTCACGTGGGGGTAATAGTGAGTCTTCAGCGGCGCTTCGAAATAAGAAACTATTTGACTGCACGAGGCATCACAAATCTGAATTTGTTCTTGCCCAACATCCATTTACGATACATTCCAATAAGAGTGGCTAGAGAGTAATCAGGAGTTTGAAATTCATCTCCCCAACGTTCTAATCAATTATATTGCCCCGTCACAGCCCCCAATTTCTGACCAGACCAGGGATTGAACACAGGGTTGAATTCTATCATTCACCCAAGCAGCGAAATTTACTTAAAGGATCGGAGGAGTTTTCTAATTTAATCACAAATTTTTAAGAAAGACAAAGGGGCGATGTTGGAAGGCTACTTCGAAAAGTTGTGGACTAGGGGCCCAGGGTATTGGGAGGGAGGGGGCGGGGGGAACGATTGCTTCACGATCTTTCACCACTTACCCAGCGGAGGGACAGCTTTCAAGAACCATCGAGTCCTTCAGAAGCGGCGAAGTCTCGCTCATTTCATCCATCGATTTTCCACTTTAAAAAAAACCTTCAGAGGGAGAAATGTTGGAAGTTGGGGGAAGTTTCGAATCCCTCGTGGGACGGCTCCCAAAACAGGAAATCTCCTTCTCCGTGAGAGCTACTGAGTCCCCTCGTGGAGATAAAACGATCAAGAGACAGGGAGACGTGTGATCTGGGTTTTATCCGTAGTTTAGAACCGTGTGGAAGAATTGAACCCGGCTCTCCCCACATCGTGTGCAATGGTAAACCGTTCGCAAATTGTTTTTGAAACCATTTTAAACCGAAAATGATGGAGGGGAGGGGGGGAGAGCTGTTTAAATACCACAATTAGCCCGAAAATTGGGACCTTGCGGATAATCATGCTCCAAATAAGTTTTTTTTATGTTTTACTAATATGGTGGGTGTGAAATTTAAATTCTGCTCTAAACTTCCCGGGATTGAGGTGCGGGAAGAAAGAGCCAGGTAATAAATACTGTTTCTTGTGCGGGTCACCCGGTCAGTGAAAGTTTCTCAAAACTTATGGCATTTCAGCAACAATTTGCATTTAAATAACGCTTTTAACCATAGGAAAATATCCCCACGTTTCGCAGGTACAATGTCAAAAACAAAATTTGGCATGCCGCCATGAAATTGGGACTTCTTGAAACAAGTTGAGAGGAGATATATAAGTTTTCAAAATCATGAGGGGCCTGGACAGAGGCGATGGAGAGAAACTGTCCCCATTGGTGGAAGGAGCGAGAACCAGAGGACACAAATTTAAGGTTATTGGCAAAAGCAACAATGGCGATATGAGGGAAAAACTTTTGCACCAGCAGTGAGATTGGAGTAGTGGTAATCCAGAGGCCCAAGCTGATGCTTTGGGATTATGGATTCAAATCCCACCTCAGCTGGTGGAATTTAAATTCAGTTAATAAACCTGAATATAAAGCTAGTCTCAGTAATGGTGACCATGGCACCTTTCACTGATTGTTGTAAAAACCCATCCCATCTGGTTCACTAATGCCCTATATGGAAAGAAATCTGCCATCCTAACCTGGTTTGGGCTACATGTGACTCTCTCCACCACTGACGCACAGTAGTAGCAGTGCGTACCAGCTACAAGACGCACTGTGGGAATTCACCAAGGATCCTTAGACAGCACCTTCCAAACCCACAAATGCTATCATCTTGCCAAGACTGGAAAATTGGAGCTATGAGGAAAGATTGGATAGGCTGGGGTTGTCCTCCTTGGAACAAAGGAGGCTGAGGGGAGGTTTGATTGAGATGTACTAAATTGTGAAGGGCCTGGATAGAGTGGATGGGAAAGGCCTATTTACTTTAGTAGAGAGATCAGTGACATAGATTAAAAGTGATTGGTCGAAAGATTAGAGGGGAGGTGAGGAAAGATTTTTTTCACCCAGACGGTTTTGGGGGTCTGGAACTCACTGCCTGAAAGGGTAGTGGAGGCAGAAATTCTCAATTCATTTAAAAGGTGCCTGGATATTCGTTGCAAGTGCTGTAATCTGCAGGGCTACAGACCAAACGCTGGAAAGTGGAATTAGTCTGGTTGGCTTGTTTTTCAGCAGGTACAGATATGATGGGCTGAGTGGCCTCTTTCTGTGGTGTAAGCTTCCTATGATTCTATTCTGTTCTATTCTAAGTACAAGGGCAGAAAACACATGGAAACACCAGCACCTGGATGTTCCCCACCGAGCCATTCACCATCCTGACTTGGAAATATATCACCGTTCCTTCAATGTCGCTGGGTCAAAATCCTGTAACGCTCTCCCTAATGACACTGTGGGTTTAACTACACCACATGGACTGCAGCAGTTCAAAAATGCAGCTCATCACCACCTTCTCAAGCAGTTGGGGATGGGCAATAAATGCTGGCCTGGCCGGTGATGCCCACATCCCATGAATGAATAATTTTTTAAAAAGAACCAGCAAGCCTAAAATGGCCTAGCAAGCTACACACTTCAAGGAATGAGCAACAAATGCTGACCTTGCCAGTAATGCCTGTATCCCATAAAAGAATAAGGAAAAAAATGTGGTTAGAATCTGGAATGCACTACCTGGGGGGGGGTGTGGTGAAGGCCAAGTAATTGAAGCTTTCAAAAGGCAATTGGATCATTATCTGAAAAGGAAAAATGTGCAGGGCTACAGAGATGAGGCAGAAAGCGACATGGGGTGAATTGCTCTTTCACAGGATGGGCACGATGGGCTGAATTGCCTCCTTTTGTGCTGTAACCATTCTATGATATTACCGGGACTGAACCAAAGCTTGGTTGGTTTTAAGGAGTGCCTGAAAAGGAGGAGAGAGAGGTGGACAGGTTTAGGGAGGGAATTCCAAAGTTTAATATCTAGGCATCTGCTAAGGTGGAGTGATTAAAATCAGGGAAGTGCCAGGAATCAGAATTGGAGCAGTGTAGACAGAGATCTCAACAAATAAAAGACTTGCATTTATATAGCATCTGTCACAATCACCAGACATCTCAACGTGCTTTATAGCCAATGGAGTACTTTTTGAAGTGTTGCCACTGGTGTAATTGTAAATCTCAGAGGGTTGTACGGCTGGAGGAGGTTACAGAGTTAGGAAGGAGGGAGACCATGAAGGGATGAGAATTTTAAAGTCAAGGTGTAGCCAGGTCAGCCAGTGTAGGTCAGCAAACACGGGTAATAACTGAATGGGACTTGGTGCAAGTTAGGACATGGGAAAGAGTTTTGGATGAGCTGAAATTTTCTAAGGATCCAAGATGGACAGTGAGCCAAGAAAGCATTGTATTAGCCAAGTCTAGAGGCAACAAAAACACAAATGCGGGTTCCAGCAGTGGATGAACTGAGGCACAAATACTGCAGAATTAACAATGTAGAAGTGGGCCATTTGGCCCAGTTAGTCTATACCAGTGTTAATGCTCCACACAAGCCTCCTCCCACCCTACTTGATCACAGCCTATCAGCATGTCATTCTAGTTTTTTCTCCCTTATCTAACTTCCCCTTAAATACATCCAAGCTATTCATCTCAAATACTTGTGGTAGCAAATTCCACATTTTTACCAATCCTGTGTAAAAAAAAACTTCCTGAATTCTTCATTTGGATTCATTTGTGACTATCTTATATTCATGGCCCGTAGCTTAGGACCACCCCACCAACAAGGCGAAACATTTTCTCACCCTCTACCTCTTCATACTACTTCATAATTTTAAAGATCTCAATCAGATCACCTCTGTTTTCTCTTTGCTAGAGAAAAGAGGCTCAGCCAGTTCAGTCTTCCTTGTTGAATTGGAAAGTTCCACAGGTGGGAATTATGAAGAGATGTTTAAACTTCTTCACTAGTGACCCCCCAAGAGAGCAATCGAACTTCTCGGGCCACATTCTCACAATGCAAAGATTCAAATTTGAAGAACACTTCACATTGAATTATAAAGCTTTGTAAATATTAATTGCCTAACATTCAGGGTTTGCAAACATACCATCTAATTTCTATTTCTTTATCTGACCACTCCTTCTGAAAGAACGTGCTTTAAATCATTGAAAGAAAGACAAACTACAACTGGCCAATTGTGCAATTTGTCCAGTGAAAACCAATTAGTTGGCCTTCGATTCTTTATGTTCATGAAGATATTGCACTGAATTTAGCTGGCTAAGCTCTGGAATTTCCTTGCTAAATCTTTCTACCTCTCCATTCCTTTCAGAAGCTCCTGAAAAACCTACTTTTTTGACAAAGCTTCTTGGTCACCTGTCCTAATATCTCTTACCTGATTTGGTGTGAAATTTAGTTTGATGATACTCCTGTGAAGTGCCTTGGGATGCGTTACTATGTTGAGGCACTATATGGATGCATGTTCTTGAATAGCAGTGAAGTTACTGATAGACAAGCAACTCATAGCCAATATTTGGACTTCAAGCTGTCTGCCAAAACTGATTTTGTTTTTCATTTGCTTTATTTGAATTGTTAAGTTAATGGAATAATTCTTGTGAAATTCCTACGTGAATAGATCTTTTGCAGTAGTTTTGCTCAGTGTGGCAAACCCATTGGCAAACATCCCCTCCTGTGACACTAAGAATTAAATAAACAAAGCACCTTCCAAACCCACAACCGCTATCATCTAGAAGGATAAGGGCAGCAGATAGATGGGAACATCACCACCTAGAAGTTCCCCTCCAAGCCACACACCACCCTGACTTGGAGTTATATTGTCGTTCCTTCACTGTCACTCAGTCAAAATCCTAGAATTCCCTCCCTAACAGCACCATGGCTGTACCTACACCATATGGACTGCAGCAGTTCAAGAAGGCAGCTCACCATCACCTTCTCAAGGACAATTAGAAATGGGCAATAAATGCTGGCCTAGCCAGCAAAGCCCACATCTCTTGAATGAATAAAGAAAAACAAAAGCAATATTCAAACAAAGACCAATAAAAACACAGGTACCCAGAGGAGTAGACAAAAGAAAGACCATTGGTTTTGTTTCCTCTTTTGCCTTGTCCTTTGCACCTTGTGACAGTCATGGCTCAGTTGGTTGCACTCTTGCCTCTGATTCAGAAGGTTCCAGGTTCAAGTCAGGTGGATGTAAAAGATCCCATGGCACTATTTCAAAGAAGAGCCAGGGCCTTATACCCAGAATACTGACAAATATTTGTCCCTCAATCACGGTAAAAGGAAATGGATTATTTGGTCATTATCAGAATGCTATTTGTGGGACCTTGCTATGTGCAAGTTGGCTGCTGCAGTACAACAGTGACTGCACTTCAAAATAACTTAATTGGATGTAAAGTGCTTTGAGATGTCTGGTGATCATGGAAGGTGCTATTTAAATGCAAGCCTCTTCGATTGGCCTTTGCTCAGCTCTTGAATATTGGGACTTCTCCCCATTACATCTCCATGTTTTCTTGTTGGTCTTTTTTGGCCCTCCAACTCAATCCTGGTCGATTACATTCTTTTTAACCCTTTTTGCAGTTCGCTGGTCAACCCAGTTAGGTTTTGGAATCTGAGGCTGGGAAGAAGAGTGAGTCATTCAGCTGCCCGTGACTGCACCACTATTTAATAAGATCATGGCTAATCTTCCACCTCAATTCCACTTTCCCATCCAATCCCCATTTCCCTTGATTCACTCTGTGTTCAAAATCTATTAATCCCATTCTTAGAAATAATCAATGACATTAATTATTGATTGTATGCACAGCCCTCTGGTATAGGGAATTCCAAAGATTCGCAATTCTCTTGAGTGAAGAAATTTCTCCTCCTCTCAGTCCTAGGTGGTCAGCCCTTTATCCTGAGATGATGACCCCAAGTCCTACACTCTCCTGCCAGAGGAAATAGCCTCTTAACATCTATATAACCTGTCCTCGTAATTTAACTCTTTAAGATCTGGTATTATTCTGGTGAATCTGTGTTGTGCCTCCTCCAAAGCCATAATGATCTTCCTGAGGTGAGAAGCCCAATACTGAGCACAAGAACAAGTAAGGTTAACTCTCACAAATTGATCACAAGGAGATTGTGGACTGTGCCTGCAGATTTCTATCACATCAGAAGTCAGCTTCACCAGAAGAGAGGGAAGAATTGAAAAGGGAAATAATCCTTGCTTACCAAAAAAAAGACACAAGAAATTTAGGTAATCTGGAGAACATCATATATAGATAAGTTTATTTATGCTCAATAATTTCAAACAACATACAGGCATGAAAATGAAGTAACTATCATAATGGAGCTTACAGGGTCATTTAAAATGGAGGTCTTGAGAATCATCTACAACCAAAAACCTCTTCTTCTTTCAGGTACTGACTGACCTGCTGCCTAACTGCAGCATTTCCTGTCTTCATTTCAGACTTCCAGCATTCGTTTTATTTTGAGAACGATCTTCTGATGATTTAATGTTTACTTGTTGTTTCCTTGCTCTACTCCTGCCTCCTATAATGCATTAAACTTCCACTGAGTGTTACTGAGGTTCTCAAACAGATCCACATATTTGTGGGGTCTTGGATTGACTGAGAATCCCAAGAGAACAGACAAGAGGGGGACGGGGGAGGGTGTGGTGGAGTTGCTACGTCAACCTTGTCCAGGGGACATGGAATGATGATCAATTTGAGCTTTGTTTACTGAGTACAGCAACTGGGGCTTTGACCAGACCAGACCTATACTAAAGCCACAGTGCAGTTACTGGCGGTGTCCCAATGGCAGAAAAGCATTGTGCCAGTGATAGTTTAGCACAGACAGTAAACAACAGAGTGGGAGGAACAATGTCCTTAAACACTCAGCAGTGTGCAGCAAGTAGGCAGGTAGTGGAGGGTTACACCTGAAATGGTGCCAGTGCTCTCAGCAAGAGCTACAGAACCTAATCTCAATCCAGGAAGAGTAATGACATGTTGTGTGGTGCACATTTACTAGGCATGTTGCTGCACCTGTAGAGTTACGTTCCAGGTGAAGGAAGATACAGGTTCTCGCATGCATGTTCACTATACTGGACAGCTTTAGCAAAATTTCATGCAAGTCCCCTTAACAGGGATACTAATTAACTTTACTTACGGAAATGTAAATTCTGAATTGAGGAGTAGTGTTAGAATTTAAATGGGCTGAGGAGTCTGTGATTAGTAATCTATTTGAAAAGGATTCTTCAACCCAAAAAGTTCGAGGACCAATGACTTAAGGAAACTATTTGTACAAGCACTTAGCCCATCACTGGAGTCTATTGTAATGGAACAGTGCTGAAACTAAAAAGCTAATGGAATAGCAGACATATTGCAAAAGGTGGACTTAAAGCTATTCTCAAGTTGTTTTAAAAAAGTACAATGAATTATCATTCCATTGTATTATATACAAAAATAATATATAAAATGTACAAAACCATTAATTTTGCACCATATAAAAACATTTTTTTGTTTTTTTTTCAAAACCGTTTTATGAACAAAAAGAAATTTGTTGAACAAATTTACCGCCTTCCCCAGCTGTCTGTGATTTGGGGCCAGGACGATCCCAAGAATTCACAAGAGATGTTCCATGCCAAAGATTTGTCACACCGCAATGGCAACATCACTGCTGACCTGTGGGAGGGGACATGAAACAAAAACCATCACTTTGCTGATTCCCTTGCTTGCATTCTCTCAACCCCTTTTAGTGTTCTTCTGCTGAAGGCCCAAACCCTTGCAGAGGTTAGGGTTGCAAACACTGGCTGGAAATATTCAGGGAGGTTTCATCAGATCCTCACTCACCTGTACACTCACTTGCTACCACTTTCTTCAAGGGGCATTGGGCGGGGGGGGTGGGAGGCGGGGGGGAGGTGGGGGAAATGGGAAATGCTGACAAACCTGACCAGCTCTGCCCATCATAGTTTTACAGTTTCTTTGGAACGATGGCCAGCTGTGATGCATTCCTACTGGCTTGGCTGCTAATGTCAAAGAGCCTCCCCATCAAACCGCAAAGCCCATTGTTGGCAATGGTAGAGGTTCCCAGTGGTTTGTGAAAACACTAATGGACCGTTCCCCCACGCACCCTGCAGATTTTCCAACTCATAGATTGTCATGTGGCCAATTAACATTCCATTACAATCAAAAGCCATGTTGCAATGTGATCCCAGCATCTGTCACACAATGTTGTCAATGTCATAGAGCTGGAGGGCTTTTGCTACTTTTGTACAAAAGAGCTGCAAAATTCTTTGACAGGACCATTTGTCAACAATGACATAAAACATACCTGCAACTTCCAGATGTGAAACCAAGGCCAATAATGAATGGACTATAAAATTTGAGGTGGGGTAAAGATCAACCAGTCAATAATTTTAGCTAAACAACTGACAAATGCAAAACGCATTTCAACAGGAGTTAGCGAAATGAACGTAGGCCAGTTGTATGATGACCAAATAGCAAGAACTCTCCTATTAACCCAATGTTGTCCAATGTGCAACTAAGTGCATATACCAAGGGGGTCCCCTGGTCTGGCCTGAGATTGCTGATGTCTGGCTGAGCAACAGCAGGGTGCTTTCTATTGGACTGAACAGCCCCATACTTAGGAGGGAGTCAGGGTTGCCATCAAGGTTCACCCATGGAAAATAACCACCAAATCAATCGTTTTTACTGCCACAGATTGAACCAGGCTGTTCATAACCTCACAGAGTTTAGGGCTGGGGATGGTTACAGAAATAGGGAATCTGAACACAAGCTTGGAAATTTTATAATTGAGGCTTTGCCAGGCCTGGGATTAATGGAGATCGGCGAGCAGGTGGGTGATGAGTGAACAGGACATAGTGTGAGAGTTAGTATGCAGGCAGTTTTGGATGCACTCCAGTTTACAGAGGTGCAAAGTGGAAAGTTGGCCAGGAGATTTGGCCCACTAAATAGCCACCTGTCATGTTAAGTTACACCGATGATGATCTTGTTAATCCCACTCAACAAAATACCCTTGGTGGCTTCTTTCTAAAATGCCTGCCGTATGTGCTAAGGTGCGCTTCAGTGAGAGGCAGCTCAAGTCTGGTCTGAGTAGAATGATCTTTTTCTTACCGTCAGTTTGATTTTCTTCTTCATCCTCATCCTCGGTCTCCACTTCTTCTATCTCCTCTTCAGCTGGAGAGAGAACATGTAGATATGTCACTCAACTTGCTGACTGGAGCAATTCCAGATTGGCATTTTGTATTATTTGCTTTGAACTATTGCTTTAAGATGGCTGGTGGGCAGATTCTGGAAAATTTAGTGCAATTCTTGAATAGGAGGTTTGCACAGTAACCCTACAACATTTTCAACTTAAGTTTGATTGAAAATCAAGCCAATTGGATACCACAAAGGCTATTGGTGAGTACACCTGATCTCAGTTGGTGATTCCATTGGGAGTGTGGGAGTGATTCTAATTGAAAAACTCTTTCAAAGATCCAACAAAGGTATGATGGACCAAACAGCCTTTTGTGCTGCATCATCCTATGATTCTATTAAAAAAAAACTTGAATTTAGAGTCATAGACATCTAAAGCACAGAAAAAGGCCCTTTGGCCCATCAAGTCTGTGCCAGTCAAACAAGTACCTGACTATTCTAATCCCATTTTCCAGCACTAGGCCCATAGCATTGTATGCCATGGCATCGCACGTACTACAATTTATCTAGTACCATATTATATCTCTCAGAAATGCCTCAACCGTTTACTTATTGTCCCTCATGCAGATTAAGTAGGCACAGCATGACAGGCCAAATAGCCTCCTTCTGTACCATATCATTCTATGAGGTCCCAGGTTCATTCTTAGGTCTGTGCTGAATTAGCTACTCTCAACCAAGGTCCGCAGTAGAAATGTAAAAATTACTTTCAGTACCCCTAGGCTATGGAGAGAGGAAAATCAGACTTGGTTCCCAACTGCTGGTTGCTGTTTACTGGCAACTGGTGAAAGTTCCACCCCAAACACACACCAGAAGATGGCATGATTGGTTTTAGCCATCCGGTATACCCATTTTCAAATAACCTGTCAACATTCACTGTTTGATTATATTAAGGGTTATGGAACCAAGGCAGGTAGATGGAGTTATGGTACAGATCATCCATGGTCAAATTGAATGGTGGAACAGGCTAGAAGGGCTGAATGGTCTCCACCTGTTCCTATGTTCCTTCCAATGGATTTTATTGATACTCCATCCTTGTACACACTCTGAATAGCACTCAATAATGGGGCACCTAGAGTCCCCAGGGTGAAAGGTCAGTGTTCCTACCCACTCTCCTTGGCACAACATTTTTTTTTGCCAAATGCCAGTATTTACAATGATAGTACCTATTCCAAATGATATGTTTTTCAGGGTTTCTTCTGCAATTTCCAAATCCACTGAAAATTGATCCATGTTCTCAAACCCGTCTTCATGTTTCAGCATGTGAGAAGTTCTGGAGGCATCAATGATCCTGGAATTTCAATTAAAGAAAATAATTTAGATGTGTTTGGACACTAAGGAGTCAAGAAATAGGGATAGAGCGAGAAGGTAAATCTGAGGTAGAAGATTAGCCATGATCTTATTGAATATCAGAACAGACACAAAGGGCTGTATGGTCTCCTCCTGCTCCTCTTTTTTATGTTCTTAAATGTTAAACCAACCTGCACAATTCTTTTATTATTGTTGCTTTGCATTTAGATGAAAGAACTAATTGGCAATTGGTCATCATTGACAAAAGAACCAGGGAGGGAAAATGAGGAGACATTTTCTCTGCAGTGAGTTGTTACGATCTGGTATACACAGCCTTAAGGGATGGTGGAAACAGATTCAATAGTGACTTTCAAAAGAAAATTGGAAAACGACTTTGAAAAGGGAAAAAGAATTTGCAGGGCTATAGGGAAAACAGAGTGAAAGTGGGACCAATTGGATAGCTCTTTCAAAGAGTAGGCTGCAGGCACGATGGACCAAATGGCCTCCTGCTGTTCTGCATCATTCTATGAATGTGCATTTAAGTACATACATACGCACAGGATGTCCAAAAAATAAATGATCAGATATTCTGTTTTTGGTGGTGTTGGTTAAAAAGAAAGAAAAACTTGCATTTATGTAGCACTTTTCATGGCCACCAGGCATCTCAAAGTGCTTATAGTCAATGAAGTGCTTTTGAATGCAGTCACTGTTGCAACATAGGAAAAGTGGCATCCAATTTGTGCACAGCAAGCTCCCACAAACAGCAGTGTGATAATGACCAGATAATCTGTTTCTGAGATGTTGTTTGAGGGTTAAATATTGGCCAGGACAGCAGGGAGAACTCCCCTGCTCTTCTTTGCAATTGTGGCATGGGATCTTTTACCACCTGAGAGGGCTGGCAGGGTTTCAGTTTAACATCTGAAAGATGGCACGTTTGAAAGTGCAGCAGCCCCTCAGTACTACACTAGAATGTTGATTTTTATGCTCAAGTTTCTGCAGTGGGACTTAACCTTGAGGCTTTGAGACGAGAGTGCTATCACCTGAGCAATGGCTGACACTCTTTCAGAGAGGAATGTTGGCCCAGACTCCACAAATGCCAAGGTGTACTTAGTAACTTAGATTATTCATGAATAATTATTGTTTACATATATTGCATGAGGTCAAAGGTTAAGCATTGACAGCTCAGCTGTTGAAACAGCACAGATCTCTCTTTATACTGCTCCAACTGTGACGAACGCCCCACAAGTTTACAGTGATGGTATTTTCATTGCTTACACCCTGAATGGGATGTCGAATTGGTGACCCATCTATTTGTTCATTCAGTAAGTTGTAAAAGATCTCAGGGCAATTACTGAAGAAGATTTCTACCTGTCCCCGTTTAACCAACAAAAACAGTTAATCTGGTCATTTAATTGGTGTTTGTGGGATCTTGCTGTGCACATTTTGGCTGCCACATTTCCCTGTGTAACATAAGTGAGTGCCCTTCAAAAAAGGCACAGTTCATTGGCTGTGAAGCGCTGGGGGACATACCAAAGATGTGAGAAGTGCTATATCAATGCAAGGTATTTTCGTTATCTATTGACTTTCGTTGGACAGGATTGGGTTCAGTTGTCATGACCTCCCTGGTAAATCAGTTATCTGATGTTCACTGTTTTGACTCACTGAACTTGGTATCAGAGGCCAACCAGCACCCATAAACCATGTCCCAGAGAGTATTCAGGAAAGGAGAGAGAGCAGCTTGGCACTGCCCAGTTGATCCAATTATTTATTACATTCAATCCTTTCACTTAGAAAATGGAAGGGACAATTGAGTTAAATGTGCTGGATAATTAACAAATTATTTTTTAAAATTAAGAAATAATGAGATGCGAGTTTGTTGACACTCAAATGATACTTACTTTTCCAGGAGTTTCTTTGCATTCTGTGGAAAGGAATAGAATATTGATCAGATATTTGAATATTTTATCATGTAAAGAACATCTTTCTCAACAAGCAATAAATCTAAAAGTGCATTTGGAACAAAATGCAGGGGAATATCAGCGTGTATGCACTGACTTGTGTTCACTCTCTCTCCTGTTGTATGGAAAACCGGATGATATTTATATGTTTAACTGGTTTATTGGAGAGATAGTTAGCAGCACCAGCAGGACTGAGAAGATGGGATTATAAACATTAAGCACAGCCAGCTTCCCCAAGATCTTTAGTGAACGAACCCAGTATAGTATTGAATTGTATCTGGATGAGGAAAACAACCCGTATTAAATTGGTTGCTCTTGGTTTGGGCATTAGTTGTGGGCATTAGAAAGTACAGGGCACAACACAACTCACAACTATATGGAACTGTGCATTACTGGATATAAATTTATAGCAATAGATATATCCTGCGATGAGAGTAACTCACTTCCTGACTCCCCAAAGCCTGTCCATCATCTACAAGGCACAAGTCAGGAGTGTGATGGAATACTCCCTACTTGCCTGGATGAGTGCAGTTCCCACAACACTGAAGAAGCTTGACACCATCCAGGACAAAGCAGCCCACTTGATTGGCGCCACATCCACAAACATTCACTCCCTCCACCGCCGATGCACAGTGGCTGTTGCTGGGTCAAAATCCTGGAACTCCCTCCCTCACAGCACTGTGGGTGTACCTACATCACGTGGACTGCAGCAGTTGAAGAAGGCAGCTCACCACCACCTTCCTAAGGGCAACTAGGGATGGGCAATTAATGCTGGCCTAGCCAGCAAAGCCTACATCCCACAAGTGAATAAAAGCAAACAAATTCAGGGAAGGAGTACAAGTACAAGTGTCTCTTACAATAAGGAAGGCAGCAACTCCAGGCTCCTCCATGAATTGAATGGCATTTTCCACCAGCTTAGAGGAGGCCTCTAGATGTTCTTTGTATTGCCTGATCAGATCCTTGATGTATGCTACTCTCTCCTCCTGTTCTTTGGTAATTGATTGCAGCATTGCATCTTTCCTTTGCTCCAGAATGGTGTATAACTTGTCAAACTGTTCCATGAGCATGTGTTTCTGGTGTCTGCTGTTCTCCTGAGGGAAAAGAGAAACTTCACTGTGTAATAGAAAGTAGATATGCTCTCCAACAAATGTGACCAGTTCCTATTAGATATTGACACTGACCTTATCTTTTACCTGAGCGACAGCTAAACCCTATTAGATTGTGTATGGACTGGGAATGCCTCATTGAATGCACTGATTAATCAGTTACTAATGAGAAAGTATAGAGTCAGGATTTTCACCAGTAGTGAGAATTTTTATGCAGAGGATTGCTATACCACAAGTGTCACTCACAGTGACAAAGGCAGATAGTCAGGTGACAACAAGCCTGTGGCCACCCCGCTTATTGCAAGCGACACTTGCAGAATGCTTCACCGTTACCCATTGTCAGATTATTGTCGTCTGTACTTTCTAACTTTAGTCCTGCACCTAACCAAATCTGACACAGTATTTTTTTTCTTTTTGAATGAATTAATTGTCTCAGCATTGCTTGCTTTGGCTGGGATTTAGTTCACTCTCTTTTGTCTCCTTTTGAGGCATTTTGCATTTACATTCAATTAACAATATCATTCATTTAGCACCTTTAATGTAATAAAACACCCCAAGACATTTCATGGGAGCATTGACAGTAAAGCACAAAATCTAATGAGATATTTCATCAGGTGACCAAAAGTTTGGTCAAAGTGGGATGTTTTAAGAGCTGTTTTAAAGGCAGAGAGATTAAGAGAGGGAATTTCAGAGTTTCGGGTCTTATCCTGAGCTAAGAATCCGTTTAACTGTGTTATCATCTCAGCATTCTGAAGGAGTCATGAAAGAAAATTGGGTTATACTTTGCACATTCCTGATCCCTGGGACTTTTTTTTAACCTGGTTTATTTTACATGAGCTATTTTAAAAGAGACGTAAGGAATTCCGCTCAATGTCACTGGTCTTGATGAGATTAGCTGTTGCCGCAAAAGTGAGGGAAGAATTCGGGTGCCTATTTAAGGAACCCACTGTTCAAAATTTGCTGTCAGTTATGCCATACCTCGATGTTTTTGCATGTCTCTTCCAACTGGTCGACAATGACTTGGACCCTATCATTGCCAGCTACAAGCATGGCGATCCCATCAGTCAGCTCTGTCTGTGGAAATACAGGAGAAAAACATGCATGTTAGAAGGAGTGACTGTGGAAAAAAAAAACATCCAGTACTTAACAGGAAGCATAAGGTTTGAAATGGAAAATCACAATTCTATACTGCAAGCTTTTCTACAATTATTAAAAGCTGATTATAAGGTCAGGGATGTTACATTTTAATACTTCAATTAGGCCATTCACACCACAAGTTAGTTGGTTTCAGCTCTGCATTGAAACAAATTGTATAGTGCAACACAAATTTGAAACCATCTTAGCTGAATTGAAGCATCTAGAAATGGTACATTATAAAAGTCTTAGGGGTTCCTTTTTAAGCTGTTACCATTAACAGCTGGCCTTTTAAAAAGTATCACATTCATATTAAAAGTGCACTTTGCTACATTGTATTTACTGATCTAGAACAGCATTTTGCACTGTACAGCATTACATCAATCCAGAACACTGAGTTATACTGCATCGTATCATGTTTTAGAACAGAGAAGAGTTCTGTGCAGATATTCAAGATGTGATACTTTTAAAGGTAACTTCTAGATCGTGAATAAACAAACTCCATTTTCTCGAAATTTGGACTTCTAATCTAAGTTACTCATTACAAAGATAACTTCGCCCCAGTACTGATAACATTGTAGCCTTCAACCAGGACATTAACTTGCATTTACAATCTCGTAATTTCCTTCTGATGAAACGCAGAGGTGAAGGGGATGTGGAGGCACAATCATTTATAAAACTTCACTCAATTGCTTCCTGCCTTACATCAATTTGAAAACATTATGGGTTGTCTGTTATTCTAGGTCAATATGATACTGCACAATATTTGTGTCATTCTGGATCAGGGTACTTCCAGAAGCCATAGAGCACACTTCTAGAAAATGTGAATGTAGCCAGTTCTTCTACTTCAAAGAAAGTTAATCATTAGTTGATTTATTCATCTGAAGATATGTTTAACAACAACTATTTACAACTTGCCATGACTAGTGTAAGCCATGGCTCAGTGGGCAGCATTCTGAGTTAGAAGGTTGTGGGTTCAACTCCGTCTTCAGGGACTTGAGCACCAAATCTAGCCTGACTTCTAGCGCAGTACTGAGGGAGTATTACACTGGTGAGAAGTGCGGTCTTCCAGATACAATATTAAACTGAAGTCCACCTGCGCTCTCAAAAGATCCCGTGATGTTATTTTTACAAACAACAGGGTAGATAGCCTCATCATCCTGGTCACTATTGATCCCCAGTCAATATCACCGAAAACAGATTATCTAGTCATTATCACGTTTCTGTTTCAGGGAGCTTGCTATGCATAAATTGGCTGCCACGTTTCCTGCGATACAACAGTGACTACATTGCAAAAGTATCTCATTGGCTGTAAAGCACTTTGGGATGTTCTGAGATCATGAAAGCTACCATAGTAATGCAAGTTTTTTTGACCCAGTGATTTACTGCAGTTAAAGAATAGGAAAGCTAAAGCAAAGTTTCACCTTAGCAATAGAATAATGCCAGTCCCATACACAGTATAATGCCCCTTTGGTTATAGGATAACGTAAACTCAGTTACTGCACTACAACACTAAGTGATATGTTAATATTTTGGAAATATTATGGTGTTTACATGTATTATTTTGACATTCATGTTGCATTCCTGAATTTAATCCTGGTAAATTTGGATTATTGATCAAGATGAGTTTATAGGTGGTCACGTCATAGGAAGTGAAATTGGCAGAAAACTCTGCCCTGTAGGAGCAATAAGCCAGGATGTTTATCACCACTTTCCAAACTGAATCTGACAATAAAGCAGCTCTCTAGTGGCTGGGTAGGTAAGTGCACTGCTTGCCTACAGGCCAGGAAGTCCCCAGATTCCACTCATGGTCTGTACTGAGTTAGCTGACTCAGCCACTTGAGGGCAGTGCATTTCATCCAGCTGCCTTTGAGTTCAGGAGAGGGAAAGTGAGACAGAGTTCCTGCTCCTAAAAACTTTCTATTGAGTCCAACTGGAAACCGGGTGTGGTTGGACAAGTTCGGGTGCTGATGTGGTGAACTTCAAGGTCAAAAAAGCTACCAATATTTGGTGCCAATCTCACACATGAAATGTGTTAATTTGGGTGAGATACTAGATGGTATGTGCCACACATACCCCAGCTACGGACAGCACCTTCTGGAGGGCCATAAGTCATACAATTCAAGGAGATCTGAGCACGTTTTAAAAAGCACAATGCAGCTTCAATTTCTCTGAGTAAGCAGGCAGACAGGCTGAAATGTGGGACACCATAGCTCAGAAGAATTCCCTCCTCCCACCAACTCAAGCCAGCTGTCGCACTGCGACACTCCTGCACTAAAATTAGCCAGAACTTAAAGAGGGTTTATGCGAAAGTTATTTTAACTCCTTGTTGCCCAGGCATTTCTGAACTGCTTTACACTCGTTGATCACATTGAATTCACAGGACAGAAACAGATCTAAAAACTCTATGCTGGTGTTTACACTCCACATAAGCTTCCTCTCACCTTTTACTTCATCTCTCACAACAACATTCCCTCTATTTCTTTTTCTCTCATGTGCTTGGAGTCATGCTATAGCCATTATGGCACAAAAGGCCATTCGGCCCATCGAGTCCATGCTTCTATATTCTTTTTGTTATATGGAGACCAGCACTGTGCACAATACTCCTAAGTGCACTATAATCAAAACTCTATGCAAGTTTTACATAATTTCTCTACTTTTGAATTTCATTCCTCCGGTGCTTTGCTTGTGCTTTTTAATAGCTTTGTTAACCTGCCTTGCTACCTTTAATGATTTTAAATGATTTTGCAATCCCCTTGCCTCCTCACAACCACACCCCCACCTCAACTCCCCCATTCCAAATCTTACCTTTTGCTGTTGAAATACATTCTGTAGAGGGGCCACCTCACAGTCCTTGTGAGCTCCAAAAACCTTGCACATTGAGCAGGTGGGAACTTGGCAAGAGATGCAATAAATGTTGATCTTTTCATCCTCATGCTCTTCACACATGGGCTGGTTACCTTTCTTAAAAGGTTTGCTGGATATCAACAGAATAAATGTATTTTCATCAGTGGGGCACTATTTACAAAGAAGAACGGGAATGATGTGAATTACATTGACTTCGCAGCACAGAAACAGGCTATTTGGTCAATCTGATGATTACGTTCCACACAAGCCTTCTTCCATCCTCTTCATCTAACCCTGTCAGTATATCCTTCCCTTCCTTTCTCCCTCATGTGCTTATCTAGCTTCTCCTTAAATGTAATTAAATGGAAAACAGTGATAAGACACAGTGGACCTGTGGTCACCAATCAAAAGAGAAAATACAAGTGTCTAAACCCAAAATGTATTTTTGCTTTCAGATGCTGATGAACTGGTTTTGCCTTTCCAGCACTCGGGTTATTTGCTTTCGTATCTGCAGAGTGATTGTGTCTGTCTTTTGACCATGTGAACTGACACCACCTCAAACACCATTCTGTCACCTGGGCACGATGAAGCCTGTGTCTGCATTGTACATTTGACACACCAAAACATCAGAGGAGAACAGATTAACCGATAATGGCAGAACTGGAAACATGGTTGAAAAGAATACGTTTTTGAGAAGGTAATTGAGGGTGTGGGTGGAAGCAGTGAGGGGGGAGTAGGGTAAGATCAAGATGGCTGAAAACTCCTGCAGCAAGTGAGGAGTACATGATGTGGAAAAGTGGGGTTGTGGTAGGGAGGGGACAGTGGAGAGTTGAACAGCAGTCTAAGATTGGGGGGAAGCAGGCTTGGATATAAGGCTGGGGGAGGTTGCAGAATTTGTTTTATTCATTCCCAGGATGTGGGCATTACTGGCAAGATTGCCATTTATTGCCTGTCACCTAGTTGGCCTTGAAAAGGCAGTGATGGCCCTTCATCATTAACCACTGCAATCTAGGCGCTGAAGGTGCTCCTGCTGTTAGATGGGGAGATCCTTGATTTTGATCCACTGATGATGAAGGAACGGTGACACTTGTCCAAGTCAGGATGAAGTGTAACTCAGAGGGGAACTTATAGGTGATGGCATTCCCATGTGGCCACTGCCCTTGTCCTTCTAGGTGGTGAAGTTGTTGGGATGCAAGGCGCATCCTCAACAGGGCCAACTCTTCCTTATCAATGGTGATGAAGGCATCCCATTGGATGGCATTTTGAAATCTGACATAATGCTTTGAAATTATTTATTCCTTCTGCTACTGAATCTCAGAGATGATCATTGTTCATAAAGTTAAATCTCTCAAGATTATAATTTTTAAATGTTTGTTTTATATCAACTTATGATATTTGTATGTGGATAAATTATTAATTTCTAATCTAATGACTAGCAGTCATAAATAAGGTCAGCATTTCTTAAAGGCAAAGCTCAGCAAACTTGGTTAATTACTGGCCGACTATTTTTAAACACTTAGAAATAGCTGGGCTAAATAAAGTTTGTCGTCGTTACCACTTGAAATCTTGCCCTGATGACCTTGTGGACATGGATGCAGTGGGAAGTGATAATAACTTAGCAAGTTGCCATGGAGTGAAAAACATTCCTGAAGATATTGTTTGACCTGAAATATGCACAGTGCAGGTCAATGTACTGCTTCTTTTCCACAAGTATATGAGAATGAAAGAAAGAAACTAATTTCATTTATACAGCATCTTATCCTGCCCTCAGGCGTTCCCCCAGTGCTTGAGACCCAACTAGTTACTTTTGAAGAGTAGCTACCATTGTTCTGCAGACTAATTAATATATAGCATCTTCTATGCACACAAGAAATATGTCAGTTTGAAGGCACCATTTATGTATTAGCTGCAAAATTATCTTATTCTAATCTGTACTCAAAAGTATTATAAAATGGAGAAAGGCTTGACGGTTCTTTTAATTTGTGATATCAGCACCTGCAACATATCAAAAATCTTACATCTACTTCACTACCTGTGAACTTCTTACATTCACATTTATAATGCCCCCTATATTTTATAATACATATTTAAAGTAGTCACACTGTAATTACACCCTCCTATCAGTAAAGGCACTATAATATCACCACAAATGGAAGAGTGTCATTATTTGGAACTTACAACACATAAACAGGCCATTTAGCCCAACTGGTCTATGTTGATGTTCAAGCCCCACATGAGACTTCTCCCATCCTACTTTATTCTCACCAGATCAACTGATCTCTCTATTCCTTTCTCCCTCGAGTTTCCTCTCAAAAGCATCTATGCTAATCGCCTCAAACACTCCATGTGATGGCAAGGCCCAAATTCTAACCACTCACCCAGTAAAGAAATTTCTCCCGAATTCCTTACTGGATGTATTACAGTCTTAATCCAACTCCTTGGCCCTCACAACAGGCTTGATGCAGAAAGGGAAGGGATTATCCATGCTAACCTGATGCCTTCTTCCTTGTAGATATCAATGATGTTCTCCACTAGTAGGTTCCTCTGCAGTCCGTATACCCCATGACGGTCCAGGATAACTTCATGTCGACAGGATGGGCACCTGAATCTGCCTCCAGAAATCATGCTACCTCGACCTTGCCAGTATGGATTAGCAGCCTAAAAAAGCACACACAAATGTATGTATGTATACACAAAATATTTAGAAGAAGCATACACACCAGCACTGCACCAAAACTGGTTACGGTATTAAACCATATTCACTATATTTTAAAAATAAACAACTTTAGAAGATGTCATACTATTTTTAAGGTTAAAGCTTTGAAAAGTTTTTAGAGAAAATTATCTGGGAAAAAGTTTATTCAATTTTGTACTAAAAAGGTCACCCTATGCCTTAATGAGCTTGCTTACATTACTTCAGTAACTATACTTCAAAAATATACTTAATTGGCAATAAGGTTGTTAAGGACATCCTGAGGTCCTGAAAGGTGTTACAGAAATACAATTCTATCTCTCTTCCTACTAGTCTGTCTGCCTTTCTTGAAAAGCAATAGTAGTGAGGTCACAAGGTCACTGACTTAAAGACACTAACCTGGAACACATCATTGGCACATTTTCTGCACAAATTGTGTTGGCAAGGCAGGATCACGACTGGCTTTTCAAACATTTCGAGACAGATTGGGCAGATAAGTTGCTTCTCCAGTGTCTCCATTGTGCTGGATTCTCGAATTATAGTCGGCTGGAAATCCATCTCCAAATATAGTTCACACCACCTTCAAATCTGCTGAGTTGCTTTGCCTTTTCCTTCTCGTTCCTTTCAGTCGAATTCCTCGTTAGTATCCGATGCTCCACTTCAGAAGAGATTCAGTAGAGCTCAGGCGTTGTGATAAGATTACTCCTGGTTCCTTTTCTGTCTGTGCAGGGACAGCTCATGTCCTTTTTATAAACCGTTCCAGCGTCACATGATAGCTGGGGGTTGGGGCAGTGGGGGATGGAGGACATAGCCCTCAACATAACTTTTCCCATATTAGAAACTTGCAATGTGAAACTGAGAACAAGCAGGACCCAGCGATGCAATCACATGTGATGCTCAGCAAAACAACTTTCAAAGAAAGAATAAATAAAAATAAACATTTTACATAACTATAAACAGGTCAAGGTGAGTTGAGAACAAGTTGTCCAAGATGTACATCAAAAACAATTTTGTTTCCATACTGCACCGAGGAAATTTTGAAAGCACATTTACAGAGGGTGAGGATAATCATGGACACTGACCATGAAGGAGAAGAGCATCAGAATGTTAGGGCAGGGTTTTTTTCAGGAGACTTTTGAAGGCAGGAAGGGAAACAAAGTATAAGGGGGCAGGGGACTCGCAGAGTAAGGAGTATGGTGGTGAAAGAGTGGATTGAAAGGACCGGGAGCCAGGAGTGAAATGGAGAAGCAGACTGTCTATGGGGTTAGCTGTTTTCTTTGTTTCAACGCTACTGATTGGCATGTCCCGGATTATTTTAAGTGTGACCGATATTAAAGAAAACATAAATGCCATCCACTTAATGATTGCAATGATTCTGCAGCTCTTGCATGTGAAATATGCAATAAATACTGGCCTTGCCAATGATGCTGGCATCCCAAGAATTAATTTTTTTTTTTCAATTGTAAACGTAAGCCCCAGAACTTCCTCCTCATTTGCGCCTGGAGACACTCAAAATCTGAGGGCAAGTCAATCACGTGGCTTAAAAGTTGGACGTAAGTTATAAGCATGACAACAATTCACCCCAATTCTGCTCAATCTTTATACTCACCTATCAAATCCTCTGTCCAAACAAATTTCTACCTACAACACTGGCCACCCCCTGACTCTCAACCACGAATATCTTCCAATTGTAAATGTTCATTAGTCTTACCACGTCGAGACCAGATTTTCAGGTGCAGCAGAAAAGAAAGGCAGTTTTTCTGTTCTTTTAATTGCAATTGTCCAAGCATTTTTTATTTATTTATTCACATTCTTTCCACTAAGCACCTCTGTTCCCAGGCAATATAAATGGAGGGATGTTGGCGGTACCTGAAGGGACAGCGGCTGGAGTGAGAGTTCCTAGTAGTTGGCACCACCCACTCTGTCTGTCTCCCATACCTGGAGTGATGGCAAGTTGTTGTTTTAATGACATTGCTAGAAATGGAACATACGAATTAGGAGGAGTAGTCCACTCAGTCCTTCGAGCCTGTTCCGCCATTCAATAAGACTAAGGCTGATCTGATTGCAACCTCAACCCCACATTCCTGCCTCCTCCCTGATAACCTTTCACCCCCTTGATAATCAAGAATCTATCTACCCCTGCCTTGAAAATATTGAAAGTCTCTGCTTCCACTGCCTTTTGAGGAACAAAGTTCCAAATACTCATGACCCTCAGAGAAAAAGTTTCTCCTTACTTCTGTCTTCAATGAGAAACCCTTTATTTTTAAACAGTGACCCCTAGTTATAGATTCTCCCACCAAGAGGAAAGATCCTCTCTACATCCACCCAGTCAAGACCCCTCAGGATCTTAAAGGTTTCAAACAAGTCACCATTTACTCTTCTAAACTCCAGTGGATACGAGCTAACCTGTCCAACCAGGAAAGACATTCCTGGTATTAGTCTAGTAAACCTTCTCTGAACCTTAAATAAGGAGACCAATACTGTACATAGTACTCCAGATGTGGTCTCACCAGTGCCCTGTACAACCCTACTTTTATAATCAATTCCCCTCACAATAAACAATAACATTCTATTAGCTTTCCTAATTACTAATTACTTGCTGAACCTGCAAACTAGTCTTTTTTGATTGATGCACTAACACATCCAGATCCCTCTGAATCTCTCACCATTTAGATAATATACTACTTTTTTATCCTCCCTGCCAAAACGGAAAACGTCTTAGAACTCCTCATCTAGGCTACCTTTGCTCATCTGATTTTTCCAGTCTATATGTAGATTAAAATTATCGCCATGCCTTTTTGACAAGCTCCCATTATCTCTTCCTTTATACTTTGTCCTACCATGTAGTTACAATTAGGGGGCCTGTACACCACTCCCAAAATGACTTCTTGCCTTTATCATTTCTCATCTCGACCCAAACCACTTCTACATCCTGGTTTCCTGAACATGGGTCATCCCTCTGTAATGCGCTAATACCGTCATCAATTATCAGGGCCACCCCTCCCACCTTTTCCTAACTTCCTGTCCTTCCTAAATGTCACATACCCTTCAATATTCAGGTCCCAATCTATGTCATCTTGTAGCCATGTCTCTGTGCTGGCTATCAGAAAATACTTAATTATTTCTATTTGTGCTATCAGTTCATCTGTTTTGTTTCAAATACTATATGTGGTTAGATACAGAGCCTTTAGTTTTTTCATTTTATTATTTTTGTAGCATCTAGCCTTATCTACTGATTTACTCTCAGACTTTCACTCTCTAACCCTTCCTGTCATGGCCTGTTTATCATTTCCCATATTAATCCCTTTCTTTCTTGCCTTATCTCTACTCTTCGGATTACCACATCTTCCCAAATTTGATCCCTTGCCCCCACTAGTTAGTTTAAAACCCTCTCTACTTCCCTAGTTATGCGGCTTGCAAGAACACTGATCCCAGCAGGGTTCAGGTGTTTACCATCCCAATGGTACAGGCTCCACTTTCCCAAGTATCAATGCCAGTACCCCACAAACCGGAATCCACTTCTCCCAAACCAGTCTTTGAGCCATGCATTCATTTTGCTAATTGTATTTGTCCTATGCCAGATTGCACGTGACTCAGATAATAATCCAGAAATTATTGCCTTTGAGATTCTGCTTCTTAACTTGGCGCTTAGCTCCTCATACTGACTATGCAGAACCTTGTTCCTCATCCTGCCTCTGGCGTTGGTACCTACATGGTCCACGACAACTGGTTCCCCCCCCGCTCCCAATGAAAGTTCCTCTCCAACCCTGAGCAAACGTACCAAACCCTGGCACTGGTTAGGCAACATAGCCATCTGGACTCTCGCTCTTTGCTACAGAGAGCAGTGTCAATCCCTCTCACTATACAGTTCCCTTCCACCACTACATTCCTTTTTTCTCCCACTTGAATAGCATCCTGCACCCAGTGCCATGGGCCCTGACAATTTATCAGCATAATTGAAGACTTGTGCTCCTGAACTTGCTGTGTCCCTAGCCAAGCTGTTCCAGTACAGCTACAACACTGGCATCTACCCAGCAGTGTGGAAAATTGCCCAGGTATGTCCTGCAAAAAGCAGGACAAATCAAACCTGGCCAATTACCGTCCCATCAGTCTACACTCGATCATCAGTAAAGTGATGGAATGTGTCATCAACTGTGCTATCAAGTGGCATTTGCTTAGCAATAAACTGCTCACTGATGCTCAGTTTGGGTTCTGCCAAGGTCACTCAGCTCCTGTCCTCATTAAAGCCTTGGTTCAAACATGGACAAAGAGCTGAACTCCAGAGGTGGGGTGAGAGTGATTGCCCTTGACATCAAAGCATCATTTTACAGAGATTGGCATCAAGCAGCCCCAGCAAAACTGGGGTCAATGGGAATCAGGGGGGAAACTCTCCGCTGGTTGGAGTCATACCTAGCACAAAGGATGATGGCTGTGGTTGCTGGAGGTCAATCATCTCAGCTCCAGGACATCATTGCAGGAGTTCCTCAGGGTAGTGCTCATGGCCCAGCCATCTTCAGCTATTTCATCAATGACCTCCTTCCATCGCAAGGTCAGAGATGGGGATGTTCGCTGATGATTGCACAATGTTCAACACCATTCACAACTCCTCAGATACCGAAGCTGTCTATGTCTAAATGCAGCAAAACCTGGGCAATATCCATTCTTGGGCTGACAAGTGGCAAGTAACATTGACCCCACACAGGTGCCAGGCAATGACCATTGCCCTTTGACATTCAATAGCATCACCATCGATGAAGTCCCCCATTATCAACATCCTGGGTGTTACCATTGACCAGAAACTGAACTGCACAATATCAATATTGTGGCTACAAGGGCAGGTCAGAGGCTAGGAGTCCTGCAACGAGTAACTTACCTCCTGACTCCCCAAAGCCTGTCCACCATCTACAAGGCACAGATTAGGAGTGTGATGGAATACTCTGCATTTGTATGGATGAGTGCAGCTCCCACAACACCCAAGAGGTTTGACACCATCCAGAACAAAGCAGCCCACTTGATTGGCACCCCATCAACAAATATTTGCTCCCTCCACCACAGATGCACAGTGGCAGCAGTGTGTACCATCTACAAGATGCACTGCAGGAACTCACCAATCCTCCTTAGACAGCGCCTTCCAAGCCCACTATCATCTAGAAGGACGATGGCAGCAGACACATGGGAACACCACCAGCTGCAAATTCCCCTCCAAGCCAGTCACCATCCTGACTTGGAAATATATTGCTATCCCTTCACTGTCGCTGGGTCAAAATCCTGGAATGCCCTCCCTAACAGCACTGTGGGTGTACCTACACCACATGGACTGCAGCGGTTCAAGGAGGCAGTTCAGTGCCATCTTCCCATGGGCAACTAGGGATGGGCAATCAATGCTGTCCCAGCCAGTGATGCTCACACCCCATGAATGAATAAGAAAAAGTCAGTTCATCCACCCTGCAGCCCCCACTCCCAGCCAAACAAGCTGAAAGAGCTTCAGACCTATTGGGCAATTGCAGAGGTTCACACTCCTGCCCTCTGGATCCCCTTACCTGCCTCAGCTGCAGTCTTACCCTCCTGTCCCTGACCACCTTCCAAATCAGAAGACCTTACCCAAAGGGGTGTGACCGCCTCCTGGTCCAAAGCATCCAGCTGACTCTCTCTTTCCCTGATGTGTTGCAGTGTCCACATCTCAGTCTCCAGCTCAATGACTCTGAACCAAAGGTCCTCAGCCATAGACACTTACCACAGATGTGTTTGCCCTATATCACACTGTCATCCAGGTGCTCCCACATGCTGCAGCCATGACATATCACCTGTCCTGCCATCCTTGTGTGCTTTAATTAATTACTTAATTATTTTATTCAATTATTTATTTTGGTTTATGTAGTTTATTAATCTTACCACAAATTCATCTACTCTTTTGAATCTTAGGAATAGAATAGGCCCTAACCACTTAGCAGATACTCACCAAACAGTTCACTTCTTCCTCTGTACTAGAGCAAAAACCAATTGCTACAGGGTGAAAATGTTAGAAAAATCAAAGGTGTAGCTCCCTCGCCTCTTCACTGAACTCCCTCAACTCACCAAACTTTCACATTCCTTTGGGATCACACTCTAGTGATCTAGATAAGGACAGCAGATTTCCTTAAAGGATATTAGTGAACCAAATGTGTTTCTATAACAATCTGGTAGACACATATATTTGATATTTGCTTTGTTTTCCAGATTAAATATTTGAATTTAAGTTCCCCAGTTTCCATGGTGGGATTTTAACTCAGGCCTCTGGGTCACTATTCCAGGCATATAGATGACTAGTCCAGTGACATACCCACTAAACTACACAAGAGGTCTTCTTACTGTATTGAGGGGTGTAGTACCCTTGTGGTTATGACACTGGATCCAGCAAAACAGATGTCCTGAGTTCAAATTTCCACTGCAGAAAGTTGTGAAATTTAATTCAATCAATATGGTTAATTGTGGATTAACATTAAAAACATGTTTTTAAAAACCCAACTGATTCACCAATCTTCTTCAGGGAAAGGAACCCCTACTTGGTCAGGTCTACTTGTAATTCCAATCCCACACTATGGGCAGAGTTTAATGTCCTGCGGGCAGGCGGGCATTCGACAATTAAAGGGCCTGTTAAGGCCATTAAAGTTTCAATTGACGTGGATTTTTTGCTGCCTGTCCAACGTTACGCTTGGCGAGCGGGCAAATCTTCCAGGCGGCCTTTGCATTTTTGAGGAAACCTCATCCAAGGGCGGGATGCGGTTTCTGATATTAATTTAAAAACAAGTGTTTGGGCAGAAACATATGTTCAGGTGAGTGAGTCCTACGTGGAGACATTTTTTCCAGGATTTCATATTCTTTGTTTTTGTATTTAAAATTTTTCAGCTCCCTGAGGTGGGTCTCTGCCTTCAGGGAGCTTTCATTGTGTGCTCCCCCCATGCCCGCGCTGACATCAGCACTCGCGCCCCCCCCCCCCCCCCCCCCCCCCCCCCAGCCTAGGCAGCGCTCAGTGCACGACTGACGCTGGCTGGCCGTTAATGTGAAATCGCAATCGGGGGCCGATCGTGGGTGGCAGCCTGTTTCCCGGTCGCTCCCAGACCTGCCCACCGTGCCCTCCTGACAACCGGAAAATCCTGCTCTGTGTATTTACCTCTTAGTGTCCATTAGGTAAACTTGTCATTCACCTCCTGAGGATGAATCAAACATAAGGTCATTAACATACGGGCAGCAGAGGAAAATTTTGCCCAATGTTGAGGTATTTTCACAGCAAAATGAAGGCAGGAGAAGTGTCCCATCAGCAAAAGTAAAGGGAAATCTGACAGCATCAAAAATCCCAAATAAACCATTATGAGCTGAATTTTTAGGCCCCAGTGGTGCGGGCACAGAGGCAGATGGGAACAGAGTTTGGTGCTGCAGGCCAGCTTGCCAGTTCCCCAGCTACATCCCATCCTCAAGCCATTTTCCCACAGCTGGGATAGGGGTGCTGGAGGCTGTGACCAGGAAGGAGGGCTTACCTGCCATCAAGTCACGGGTAGCTGATTCACATTATTCAAGGCTTATTAAAGCTTCTTGTCAGTGGTGGCAATGGGGGAACAGGACAGCCTCCCGGAGGTGGCCTCCCATTGGCAGACCAGGGCACCAGCCCTCCCTGCCTGCCTGTCACGCTGCAGCCGCAGGGTGTGTTTTAGTGGGGTTTCCACACTACCACCCTCCCCTGCCCGCCTCTGCCCCTGTCCTCCCCCCACCCACCGCCTCCATCCTCTGCCCCCACAGCCCGCCAGCTCCCACAAAGGTGGCCAGACTGCTGATCCTATTTTTTATTTTAAATTTTAAAAAGTTGGGGAGGGGCCTCCCAACTCCTTCATCCTGCTGCTTAGAGTTGCAGCTCCAGCTTCAAGAGCCTGGATGGCCTCCTTAATTGGAGGACAAGCCTGCCGTCTGGCCACTAATTGGCCAATTCAAGGAAAATCACAAATGAGTGACTGTTACCCACCCAGTGTGGGTTTCTGACCCCCATTCGACCATGTTGATGGGGTCCCAAAACCCAGGGGCAAAATCCTGCTCCACGCGAATTCCCAAAGATCTGGTTCACTGTGTTGAAGCAGTTATGCAGTCTGCCACAAGGTGGCAAAATACTGTTGATCCACTTCCCTTCACTGCTGAATTCCTGAGGTCAGCCTGTTTGCTTTTGTTACCGTTGGAGTATCTATCAGATACTTTTATTTTCAAATCCCTCGGTGACCTTTCCTCTTCTTATCTCTGTAACGTCCTCCAGCCCTGCAACCCTTTGCAATTCCCATGCTCCAGTTCTGCCCTCTTGCATACCCTTGATGTCCATTGCTCCACCATTGCCTTCATTCTGGCCCTAAGCTCTGAAATTTCCTCCCTAAACTTTGCTGCCTCTCTACCACTCTTTCAGACACTCCTTAAAACCTACCTCACCTGTCCTAATATTTTATCAGGCTTGGCATCAAATTTTATCTGAAAATGCTCTTAGGAAGTACCTTGGGATATTTCACTATGCTAAGGGGTCTATATATATGTGTGTTGCTATTGCTATTAAATATGTTTTGTCATTTATACGCTCAAGCCATGGACCTCTTCAAAGTCAAGGAGAATACATGTGGGCATGTGATATATCCAATGAAATCATGTACAATGATAAGGGTTTCTTTTTAATCCAGGCTTGCTACAATTCTACAATTATTGAGCATGTGAAAGAAAACCACCTTCACAGGCCTTTCTTTGCCATATCCCCAGAAAGTATCCCAAACTTAATTACAAAATATAAAGTGCCATCAATCAATCCAGGAATAATGGGACAATGCAAATGAGTGAATTCCCCTAGAAATTTCAGATGCTGACTTTAAAACTTATTTTTAATTCTATCACGGGACATGGGTGTCACTGTCATTTTTATTGCCCATCCTTAATTACCCTTGAGAAGGTGGAAGTGATCCACCTTCTTGAACCGCTGCAGTCCATGTGGTGTAGGTACACCCACAGTGCTGTTAGGGAGGGAGTTCCAGGATTTTGACCCAGTGACAGTGAAGGAACGGCGATATATTTCCAAGTCAGGATGGTGTGTGCCTTGGATGGGAAATTGAGGTGGTGGTGCTCCCATGCACCTGCTAATAAATGTAAAAATATCAAAGATTGAGAAGGTCATGTGCCTGACATGTTGCTGCCAATCTTTAGCCTTTTTTAATTTGACCAGCTGGAGTTTTTGAAACATTCTTGGTGTATTTGTGATTCTCCGCACAATAAAATATATAAAGACTCGCATTGATACACTTGCAGTACAGCTGAGATCAGTTCATTGAGCGCAGATCATCCGAGCTATCTCAATTTACTTCCACACAGAGTGGTCCAAATATCAATTGATGTGGGGATTTCACTTAATGATCACCATGTCAAGGCCTTCTCAGGCTTTTGGTCTATTTTTTTGAAGGCTTTGAATTTGCACTAAGTCCTATGTTCCTATGTACAGGACCAACTGTGACTTTGCTATTGCAGTTTTCCTGGGAAGGAATAATGATGGCAATATAAGAAGAGGGTTTGTTGAGTGTTTAGGCAATGCAAGAGTTCAAGCCTACACTTTTCTTTGAAAAACTTCTTTCTGCAAAAGCAAAATACACTGCTTTGGATTTTCTGCTGATGCATGGTTCTGGGTGCATTAGCGGTGGTATTGGTACAATAAAAATGTATAGCAGTTGTCACTGGAAAAGGACCCAGGGAAGTCTTAGATTTATCTCTTATTGCTCCCATTTGAAGGAATGCACTGCAAATTTGTGACACAGTAATGTAATCAAATCTAAATCCTTTTTACTAATTTTCAGCATTAAACTTTGCTACAGTTATCTTGTTGTCATCAAGGCCCAGGGGTGTTGTGTCATGTACCATGGAAGCAAAAACAAAGAACAGAAAAACTTGTGCTAAGGTTGAAAAGCAGATAAAGGAAGCCCACCACCTGTGCCTGGAGTCAGAACTTGCATGTTGCTGAACTCTGAGCTTGGATGGGCTGTGACTTCGCTCTTACAATATTTCTAGGAAGAAATAACGATGGCAGTCAACAAGTGATCACATGACTTTGCATGTGCAACAATGGCAGTTTATGCAACTGTTGATGAAAGACGACACCTTCAGTGTGCCAGTGGAACTTATCAGATGACATCCACATGAGAAATATCAGATGAAAAGGAGTTGCTAAGGGTTATGCTGTCATCTAAAAGCTATCATAAGATCGGTGCTTACAAATCTTTGATTCACAGTCTGTTCCAACTCACCAAATGTAATGGCCCAGAGCATGCTGGGGTGGGGCATCATCTGGCAAATCCAATAGCTTTTCCCTCACCCATCAGCTTGAACATTTTTGTGCTGCAAATTGCTGGAAGTGTGAGAAGTGGAAGAACAATGAGGGCAATGAGGCATCTGGGACCCCAGTGAAATACAGGACAAACTGCCTTTCTCCTTAAACAATGAGATTCAAAGACTGAGAAAGAAACAGGGAGAAAGAAATGAGGTGAATTGGAGTCAAAGCAGGTATAAAAAGAGAAATAAGGAGAAGGCAAGGGAGGTTAGAGAGATAGAAAAGAAACAGAAAGAAAAGAAAAATTATAAATGTTAAAAATGTCACTTTTTAAATCTCTGACAACAAGTTACTCCATAGTTTAAATTATTCTCTTTCTGGGCAGAAAGGTTACTTGGCATTGCAGGAACATAAATCTCATCATTAAAAAGGTACATAAGCTGTGGAGTGCCAGCCCTAACTTTCTGTGGCAAGTTTAATAGATAACGAATGTGTAAATGCAACAATTTCCAGAAGCTCGCAGAGGCTGAGGGTGAGTTACCTTTTACATGAGACTAACGGTGGAGAGGTACAAATTGTCCAACAGCTTGTAGCAATTCATAGTTAGTGGCTGATCTCATGTTCACCTGAACCTGCGGGTTGATATGCTCTTTAATAATGGCAAGTGCCATGAACTCACCATTACTTTGGCTGCAAAATTGGGACCATTGCTTTTGCTCATTCTGTGGACTTGTAACTTCTACCAGCTGGGGTTGGATGGCGTAACAATTGGCCAGCTGCCAAGCAACAGGCAATATTAGGTGCACACTCTTCTGTAATAGGTGGTACACTGGGGAAGATTAATACAAAGGGGAAGTCCGTGATTCTATGATTGCAGCAGGGAACTGCATTTACAGGAAGCATATGTTGTAGATAGGGCAATGACACTACAACCCCGATTGTCCAAGGCATGCTCTCTATGATGTAGCTCCGAACTGAGAGTTTTGGCTTGTGGAATGATTTGTATATTTGCCTTTCCACACCACTCAGAAATGTCTTAAGGAGCAAATAATTTGGGAGTCCAAGTTCACAAATCACTGAAAGATGATCTGCACATACAAAAATGTATCTTAAATATCTAAAGGGGACTGGAGCAGAAAGGGGAGGAAGTTATGGGGGGAGTGCTAAAGGGATGGGTGTGGCAGGGGGAAGAGAGGAGTGGGGTGGCGATAGTAAATGCCTATTCATAATCTCCAGGCATTTTTTAAACTTTGTGGGTGTTGCTGACAAGATCAGCATTTGTTGCCCATCCCTAATTGCCCCTTTACCACATGGCTTGCCATTTCAGAGGACAGTTAAGAGTCAACCACATTGCCACAACCATATCATGAGATTGGAGGAGGCCTGATGGATCAGCTGGGCTTCTCCAACCCTGACACTTTTGAATTGTTTGTATAAATACATCAAGGTTACAACTGGTCACTTGGTCATACAGAATTTGAGTATTGCTGAAAAAAAAGAGACAAGCTGTCAAAGCTTTTCATCTCGCTCTCATCAGGACAGGCAAGACTACCAAATTTCAACCAATCAGCATCCTTTCTCATGCAGTGTAAGTTGTTGTTCCCTTTGAAATTTGGCGTTCTTGCATCTGTCCTGATGAGCGCCAGACAAAAAGCTTCTTTCTTCAGCAATATTATAGCTACAACTGTAGAACAGGCCATTTGGCCTAACTAGTCCCAGTCTGTGCTTATTACCCTTTGTTTGAGCAAGTAGTTCTCATCCCTTCAAACTCCTTTTCATTATCGAACACCCGCCCCCACCACCAACATTTCAGCATAAGGAAGGTGAAAGTTCAGTGGAAACCCCAGGTTCATATTCAACCATCCAGGTGGTCATTGATCCTGGGGTAAGGGACAGGATCCTGGGGGTGCAGATATACATTTCTCTGAAGATGGCAGAACAAATTGACAAGGCTGTTTTTGAAAAAAAATTATACTGAATCTTCAGCTTTATTTATAGAGGCATAAAATAGAAAAGCAAGAACGTTATGTTAAAACTGTATACATCACTGCTTAAGCCAGAGTATTACATGCAATTCTGAGCATCACACTTTAAAAAGGATATCAAAGCCTTGGAGAGGAGATTTACAAGAATTATACGAAGGATGACGGTGGTAGTAGCAGATTGAGTAGTAATCTTTTAAGGGAATTGGATAAATATTTGAAAAGGAACAATAGGGATTAATTGGATAGCTCAAAGAGCTAGCGTAGGCACAATGGGCTGTATGCCCTCTTTCTGTGCTGTATCATACTTTGAATCACCTGCCTAGAACCATTATCCTGACCCTGCTCAATTGTTAGGGCATTGTTCTTGATTATAAACATTCCTGGAACTGCCTGCTAAGATAAAGGTAAATCTTGGGCATCGTCATAGGTTGGCAGCTATGGATAAGGGTGGGGCAGTGGTCGGGCAGGACAGATTGGGAGAAATGATGGAGACTTGACACCAGTGGCAGCCTCAGCAGCACCAGCCCAGAGTGAAAAACACAGTGCCCAAGAGTCAAAGTTTCATCAAATTGGAGCCTGAATTATAGGTGAGATTACTAGCTGGTCCACTCTCCCCGCCCAGTATACCAATCACCTGGCAGATCCTGGATTGGGGCCACTTCAGCTATCCTTCCTCTGTCATGAGGTTCTTGGCAGGGTGAGTTTGGCCCTTAAATTGCAACCAAATAACCCATAGATATTTAAGCAAGTACAATTTACCTGTGTGGCACCAGAACATCGGAACATTGATAACAGAGGGAGGCCATTCAGCCCCTCAAACCTCCTTTGCCATTTAACTGGCAAACCTGCTCCTCAGCTCCATTTACTCACGTTTGCTCCATATCCCTTGATACCCTTACTGATTTTTGAAATCTCTGGTTGTCCCTGAGTATCTGCAGTCCTTTGGGGGGGGGAAGGTGTTCCAGGTTACAATGAGTCTGCTCATCAGCTGCTGAAATCCTATTCCATACCTTTTTTTAACCTCCGAATTTGACTATTCAAATGCATTACAGGCCAGCTCCCATGTTCTACCCTCCATAAAGTTGAGGTCGCCTAATACTGCCCTAGTCCTATTATGGCACAGCCGATGGTAAATGCTGAGCTGCTCAAATCCTAAACTTGAAACAACTGGGGTAAGGGTCAGGATCCTGGGGGGTGCAGATATACATTTCTCTGAAGATGGCAGAACAAATTGACAAGGCTGTTTTTGAAAAAAAATTATACTGGATCCTCAGCTTTATTTATAGAGGCATAGAATAGAAAAGCAAGAACATTATGGTAAAACTGTATACATCACTGCTTAAGCCAGAGTATTACATGCAATTCTGAGCATCACACTTTAAAAAGGATATCAAAGCCTTGGAGAGGAGATTTACAAGAATTATACGAATTTAATCTACCAACTGCCTGTTAAACACTTCAGCTGAATTGTCTTCCAATCTTTCTTCCTGAATAATGTTATCAAACACAGTGTCAGCTAATTGGATTTCCATACCTTCTCCCTGCCTTTGAACTTTCTGTTCTTCTTGTTTCAATCTATGAACCTGTGATCTCATTATCACACAATCTGGAAATAATCCAGGATGCTCTCTTTGCAACACTTCTACTGAAAACACTTCTACAGGCTGCTCAACTACCATAGGCATTATCCACACCTGTGATCCAGCAATAGCATTACCTAGAATAAATTGAAACCCTGCAATGGGCAATTTTTCCACTACTTCAACAATAACCTCACCTGTTTCCCACTTACTCTTTAAATTTACCTTCCACAATGGAATAGGTTTAGCATCTCCATGAGTCCCACTTATTATCACCTGTTCCTACAATGCTCCCTCTGAACAACAAATGTCACTATCCCACTAAGGGATTGACTAGCCCCTGTGTCTCTTAAAATTTTAAACCTATTTATCTACTCCACCCTGTACACATGGAAAGACTTTCCTTTCACACACAAAATCTTTAAACATTTCTGCAGCCTGATCCTTCAGAATTCTCTTGGGTAAATTGTGAACACATTCCCACTTCTTAACCATCACTGATTCTTCCTGTTTTACCTGTACACAAACCACTTTTTTTTCCTATGCTTGAACCTCAGAACCCACAGTAGTTTTACTTTCAAGACTTTTCTACTCCCCTATAATTCCAAAAGATTTTCTCTGCCATTTCCAACACACAGATTTTGTATGTCTAACTTTATTACAATGAAAACACCTCAATTTTCAAATGTCACTTCTACCCTCAGCACCTTTTTATGCTGAAAAAAATTCCTGAGAATTTCCACCTACTCCTCTTTCCAGACTACCCACTTTCCTTTCACCTTCCCACTTTCTATCTTTTTCTAATTTAAAAGGGTGATGAAAGAAAAGGCTTAGCTTTATGAACTAGCTCATAATCATCAGCTATCCCTGCTGCTTGTCTTATCGTTTCAACCCTATGTTCCTCCATATGAGTTCCCATTACCGAAGGAATTGAATCTTTAAATTCTTCCAAAAGAATTACTTCTCTAAGAGCTGCTTATGTTGTCTCTTTCTTTAATGCCCATATCCACCAGTCAAAATTTCTCTGTTTTACTCTTTGAAACTCAATATAAGTTTGCCCAGGCTGTTTTCTCATATTCTTAAATTTCTGCCTCTATGCCTCAGGAACCAACTCACATGTACTCAAAATAGCCTTTTTACCTCATCATAATCCATTGGCGTTTCTTCTGACAGTGAAGCATAAACTCCATTTGCTCTACCAACATCCTGGATTGTAATAACAATGTTCAGTTTTCCTGTGGCCATTTCATCTGTTTAGTTATCTTCTCAAAGGAAATAAAGAATGGTTAAACTTCTGGAAGAGCTCATCCAAATTTAAACATCTCCCCACTGGGTTCTGATCTGGAAATAAGTCCTTCCTCACCTACTGGCATTTCTTTCTTAACTGCCTGAATTTTAAGCTGGAATTCCCTCTCTCTTTTTATCTTTCCTTCTTTTCTAACCTTGCCATTTCTAATTCCCTTTCTTGTTTTCTTTCACTCTCCTGACTTTCTGCCTGTTCCCTTTGAAATCTCTTCCTTTTTTTTTTCTGCTGCCTCTCACTCAAGTTTTTTTCATTTCCTTTGCTTGTTCAAGTTCAAGCTTCTTCATTTCTATCTGAAGTCTCACTACCTCTAGCTGTGACTCACTACTGTCAGATATCACTTCCAACTTTAAATGCTGTGCTATACCTTCAATTACATCTGCCTTCTTCAACCCAGCAGGTAACCCCAATTGTAACTTATCCATCAATTCCATTAACTTAACTTTAGTTACCTTTTGTAAACCAGCCAAAGTTATAACTTCAACTCCCAAACAAGTCTTAGCAACTGCCAGAGCCATATTGCAACCTCACCAGCTAAAAGTCTTCACACCAACTCCTGAATTCACAGTGCTTCTCATACTCATCACCTTGAAATTCACCAACTCCAAACCAATCAAGAAATCTCGGATATATCCCACAAAGAGTCCCCACCCTTGTTATGGCATAGCCAATGGTAAATGCTGAGCTGCTCAAATCCCAGAGGGCTTGAAACAACTGCCCCAACTTATTTTGCAATTTGTATAAATTTTGAAGTGTGTGCCTTGAATTCAGTAGTAATAAGACAACCAAGTTTTATAGGTTTCTTACAAAACTAAATTAAACCTTTATTAATAGAAGAAATTATTTTAAATACATACATAGATCTACAAATTACTACTGTGATAACTTCTAAATCTCCTAAGTAATCTAACTCCCAGTTACCCTTTTGTTAAGGCAACAGCAATACACATAGATTTTAAAAGATCCAGGCAAAGAAACATGATACCCTGAACAATCCAATTCAAAGTGAGTTTCCTTAACTTCAGTTCTTTGTAGACAGCAGTTTGAGGTGTAGATGCTCAAGCTTTTCACACTTGTTAGATCTTAGAATGCCTACCCCTACACACAGCCTTAACTCCTTTATACATATTTTCCCATTTGAATGCAAATTCCCATTGTTTCACTATGTCTTTGGACCTTACCTTTCTAATAATAAAAATCTCTCATAGTACCATGGGCTGGGTTTTGCTGTCGGCGAGCAGGGGCGGGTCCGCTCACTGACGCATGGTGATGTCAGGCTGAACCTCTGACGTCACCATGCCCCATTTAAATTTTCAGGAAGGCGGGATCACAGCGCGATCAGCTGTGCACCCGCCGACCTGTCAATGGCCAACTGAGGCCATTGACAGAGCAATTAAAGTAATTAGTGGACCTGCTCGTCCAAGCTTAAGGTTGGTGGGCAGGCCAGGAGCCCCAGCGGGAAGTACAAAAAACATGAAACCTCATCCACAGGTGGGATGAGGTTTCATATAGGGTTTTAAAAATTTGAATAAAGTTTTTTTGGAAATTATGAACATGTCCCAACTTATTTGACATGTAACTCATGAGGGGACATGTAAGAGAAAATTTCTTTTACTATTTTTAATATTTTTGAAAGTAGAGGCGATCTCCCTGAGGCAGCACTTAGCCTCAGGGAGATGAATGCGCTCTTTCATGAGCAGGTGTGAAAGAGCACACTCTCGATTTTAGGCATTCCCCCCACCCACACAGGAAGCGCATAGTGCTTCCGTGCAGACATCACGCTGGGCCGGGTGGGCCTTAATTGGCCTGCCCATGTAAAATGGCGCCGTGCCTCCGCTCAGGGGTGCTGATCAGAAGCGCGCCCACATGTGCCCACCCATCAACTTGCACCCTGGCGGGGGGAAAATTCAGTCCCAAGTTTACCAGTAATCTTTGGGAATATTTAACACTGTTGCTTGACTTCCCCCGGTTAGGTATAATATTTTACTCCCTCTCTTTGAATCCAAGCTTGTCTGGTTTATGTAAAATGCAAATGTTCTCTTTTCCTCTTACATTCTACAACTTTTGCCCATGTTTGCTACTTAACACTTCAAACCTAACTTATCTTCTGACACATCAAAGCCTTCAGACCAGCTGCCTTTAATTCACTTAAGTCACACACACACACACACATACAGGCCATAGACCCATGGACAGAGAACCCACTTTTACCCTATAATAAATTCCAAAAACATTGTAAGAATTATTATATCTTCCTGACTGCCCTTATTCGCATTAAGTACCATTCACCCTCATCCCCGTGCTCACTAACTGGATGGGCTGCCTACACCTTAATTTTAAATTTCTAACCCCTGATTTCAAGTGCTTCCATGACCCCTATCTATGTAATTTCCTCCTGACCTACAGTCCTCTGAGATATCCACACCACTCCAATTTTATCCTCTTAAGCCTTCCAGTTTTCATCACTCTATCACTGGTGGCCTTGCCTTCAACTGCCTGGAACCCAAGCTCTGGAATTCCCTCCCTAAATCTTGCCCCCTCTCTTCATCTCTTTCCCCATTAAAATGCTCCTTAAATCTACCTCTTTTGCAAAGTTTTTAGTCATCTGCCCTGGCATCTCTATATGTGGTTTGGTATCTGATTTTGATTGATAACACTCCTATGAACTGCCTTGGGATGTTTTACTACATTAAGAACGCTATATAAGTACAAGTTGTCATGCTTGATGTTGTTGATCCTTGGTATGGAAAAGAAATGGAAAACTACTCCCAGCATTAAAATCCTTCAGCAAATACCCAAATCATACCCACCCTCCCTACAAACCCCCCTAAAATGAAAAAGATATTCATGGGTTCAACATAATGCCCTTGCATTCCATCCCATTATGCTTGATTGTCAGTGATCTAATTTTAATCCCATTACCTCACGTATTGTGGAAACAAAATTTAAACCTGCGCTGTGACCTACTGTGAGTCACTGAGCAAAGGCACATCGCTCATTGAGTGCAATGTCAGCTGGTTAAAGGGCAGTGATAACAGGGTGACAGCTATTATTAGACATTCCTGAGGGTACTCAGCCTGATTCAGAGCCTGAAGCAATGGTTAATTTTACAGCAACTTTACAGGAGGCACCTCAGTCTGGTCATTCAGGACATTGGACAAATTGAACTGTGGTTGTAGTGGAGGGGGGTGGTTGGGGGTGGTGGTGCAGTGAGTGAAAATATTGGCAGATTACCATCCTTTAACCCCTTGCCTTGCTGTCTCATGAGGAGACAAGTGTAAATGATTTTAAACTTTCTTTATTTTGAAGTTTCATTTTGAACTTAATCTCCCTGAGGCAGCTCCGTGGCTCATGTGTGAAAGAGCACAGGCCCCGACTCTCCCTCTTCCCCCCACATGCACAGGTAGCGCTGAGCACTACCAGACTCGTGTCACACTGGATGGGCCAATTAAAGCGGTGCGCAGCTGATCGCAGGCGGCAATCAGTTCCGCGACGTCTCCTGTCCAGCCCACCTGACAGGCAGGAGATTCTGCCCTTGATTGGGGTATTATTGGGTAATTGTCAGAGACCAGGATCCTGCCGAGCAGTCCCCTTCTTGGTCCAGGTGATCACTTTGGTGATGTACAAATGACGTATTTATAAATGTGGATATGGGAATTTGTGATGGGAATAGGAATGAGGGTAATTTGGACTTTGGGTGTAGTGGTAAATGATGATATCGATTCAGCTGCCCATTCCATATCTTCATTGTATATCTCCATTATATGTCTCATGCTTCAACAAATAGCAATATCTGGAGAGATTTATCATGGACAGCCATTTAATATTGCCAATTTACAACTATCACTAAGGTCTTTCAAATGCGAACTGAATTTCATACGTGTATCATAGTTCAATTATTTCCCCAACCTCTACCTGCACTCCTCGGTCGGGATTTTATTGGGTGGCGGTGGCTCTGTCCACTGACTGGAAAGTTGGAAGCAACCTTCTGGGAAACGGCTTCCTAATTGACTGATTCCATAACTCCTCCAGAACTAATGTTAAGCTGACAGGCCTGTAGTTACCTGGTTCCTCTCTCCCACCCATCTTGAAGAATGGAGTCACATCTGCAATTTTCCAATCCAAGAGAACTTTTGAAAATTATACCTAAAGCATCTGAAAGCTTGGGAATGTTTGATGGGATAGTGTGGAGGCAGCTTTACTCCATCTACCTTGTGCTGTAACTGTCCTGGGAGTTTTCAATGGGACATCCTAGAGGCAGCTTTTATCTGTACCAACCCCATCCTGTACCTGCCCTGGAAGTGTTTGATGGTAGAGGGAGATTTACTCTGAATTTAACCTGTGTATTTGTTGATTCAGCATTGACATTCTTGACATAAATAACTGTAAAAATGTAAAGCAAAATCTAATAGAAAAAAGTTCCAATGAATTAAAAGCATTTTATGACATAGAATAAATATGGAGAAGTCTCTCGATGGTCTCAATGTCCCTGAGTAACAAAAGGAAAATTCAGCCAATGTTGTTGGTGCTCTTCAGTGACTCTCATTTGGAATAGGGCTGGGCTGTGAGACCTCCCAAGGCAGAATGGTCCAACATTATTCACTGTTTACATTCAGAAATAAAGAATGTCCAAATAGATCGGATGCCCAGAGGATGGTTTGTGAAGACTCTGTGGAGCAGACAGGTTTCGTCAAGAAACAGTTAAACGTTGTTACAGAGACATTTTCAGTCTTGCACGCTTGACCAGCTCTTTCATTGGAAAAGCTCTGCCCTGCCGATTGCCTGCACTAAGAGCTCATTGGTCAAAGCCCCCACAGTACATCACATGACCTGTGATTGACAGGAGGGAGTTACTATACATCCAGTTACCACAGGTTGGATACCGGCATTGTGTCCAGCAATCCAGTACCTCTAGATGAGGGGAGAAAATGCATCTGTTTGTAAGTTTGACAGACGCTAAGAATTAAAGGTAATGGGTAAGTCTGCAAGGAGTGAATCTGCATTACCGGAGAGAGGGGTGTGTGTGTGTGTGTGTGTGTAAGGAAGCGAGGTGAGAAAAGAGTATGTGTGTGATGTGGCTTTATATATCTGTGGATCTATGGGTAGGTATGTAAGAAATTGTGCACAGGGGTTAAATTGATGTTTGGGTTATCTATGTACGTGTTGGGATTTGGGGTAGGGGTATATGACAAGTGCTGTATGTGAGTTTGTTTGTGTCTGTGGTTGTAGAAAGGCTAGCCTAGTTTGTAATGATGCCTGTTTATTGTGCTTGTAGGATGGATATATGTGTGTGGGCAGTCCAGTGTGTGAGATGGTTGAGTGATTATTGTATGTCTGGATGCGAGATAGGATTGTGTGTGGTGTATGTGTCTGTGCTTGTTGGGTGAAATGTGGGTGCGTTTTGAGTTTTGTGGACAAGTGTGTACCTGGGATGTTTGTGGGAGTGTGTGTATCAGTGTGAACATATGTAGGGGGTGATATGTGGGTGGGAGTTTGGGCAAGTGTGTATATCAGTGTGACAGCATATAGGTCTATATGTGTGAGGAGGTTGGATTGGGAATGTGGGGGTGGAGCATGTTATATACAGTACATATTCAATTCTATAGATTTACATTGACATGTTGGTGGATTGGGCAGACAAGTGGCAGATGAAGTTCAATGCAGAGAAGTGTGAGGTGATTTGTTTTGGCAGGAAAGATAAGGTGAGATAGTATAAAATAAAGGGAGAGCCACTAAAGGAGGTGCAGGAACAGAGGGACCTTGGTGTATACGTACATGGGTCATTGAAGATGAGAGAGCATATTGAGAGAGCAGTTAATAAAGCATATATTATCTTAGGCTTTATTAATAGGGCATTGAGTACAAGAGTAAGAAGGTCAAGTTGAACTTGTATAAGACACTAGTTAGACCTCATCTAGCCTATTATGTCCAGTTCTGGGCACCATACTTGAGGAAGGATGTGAAGTAATTGGAGAGAGTACAGAGGAGATTCACAAGAATGATTCCTGGGTTGAAGAATTGTAGCTATGAGGATAGATTGGAGAGATTGGGACTGTTTTCCTTGGAGAAAAGAAGGCTGAGAGGAGACTTGATGGAGGTTTTCAAGATCCTGAGGGGCATGGATAAGGTAACTAGTGAGAAACTGTTCCAACTCAAGAAAACATCAAGAACTAGAAGGCACGGATTCAAAATAATTGGCAAAAGGAGTAAAAGCGTTGTGGGGAAAATTTTTTTTATCTAGAAGGTGGTTGGAGTCTGGAGCAAGCTTCCTGAAAAGGTGGTGGAGACAGGTTCAATTGGGGTATTCAAAAGGGATAAAAGCAAAAAACTGTGGATGCTGGAAATCCAAAACAAAAACAAAAATACCTGGAAAAACTCAGCAGGTCTGGCAGCATCTGCGGAGAGGAACACAGTTAACGATTCAAAAGGGAATTGGATTGCCACCTGAAAAGAGAGAATGTGCAAGGTTAAGGGTATAAGGCAGGGGAGTGGGACTAGGTGGAATGCTCTTTCAGAGAGCCAGTTCAAACTCGATGGGGCCAAATGGCCTCCTTCTGCACTGTAAAGATACTGTGTTTATGACTTTGTGAGGCAATTTTTTTGCTGCAGTAATGGGAACCTCAGCTAATTTAAGGGTGTAGTTGAGGTCAGAGGTAGACTGTAAACTAATAATGCTTTAAATCAGTCTGCCTTTATTAGTACAGGCTCTGGGAGTCATTTAACAGCTTAGCACAGACATTGGAGTATATTTTTAAAAACATACTCTTCTTTGAACTTAAACTAAATACTAATGAACCTGATTGGATATTCGGATATTTAGAATTTTCTTACACCTTAGAGTGGGGAGGATTAAGGGAGATTGAATCAAAGTGTTCAAAACTGTGAAGGGTTTAGACAGAGTAAACAAAGGAAAACTCTTACAGTGACAAGAAGGTCAGTAACGAAAGGACAGAGATTGAAGGTAATTGGCAAAAGGACCAGAGGGGTGATGAGGAGAATTTGTTTTACACAGTGAGTTGTTGTGAGGTGTAATGCGCTGCCTGAAAAGGTACTGGCAGCAGACTCAACTTTAACTTGCAAAAGGCAATAGGATGTACACTTTAAAAGGGAAAAACTGCAGGTGTCTGGGGAAACAGCAAGGAATTGGGACTAAGATAAAAGCAAAAAAACTGCAGATGCTGGAAACCCAAAACAAATATAAAAATACCTGGAAAAACTCAGCAGGTCTGGCAGTATCTGCGGAGAGGAACACAGTTAACGTTTCGAGTCCGTATGAGTCTTCAACAGAACTAAGTAAAAATAGAAAAGAGGTGAAATTTAAGCTGGTTTAAGGTGGGAGGTGTGGGACAGGTAGAGCTGGATAGAGGGCCAGTGATAAGTGGAGATAGCCAAAAGATGTCATAGACAAAAGGACAAGGAGGTGTTGAAGGTGGTGATATTATCTAAGGAATGTGCTAATTAAGGGTAGAAAGCAGGACAAGCAAGGTACTGATAGCCCTAGTGGGGGTGGGGTGGGGTGAAGGGAAGGGATCGAAATAGGCTAAAAGGTGAAAATAAAACAATGGATGGAAATACGTTTAATACATGGAAATAGGTGGGAAAAGAAAAATCTATATAAATTATTAGAAAAAAAGGGGGGATTGGAAAGGGGGTGGGGATGGAGGAGAGAGTTCATGATCTAAAATTGTTGAACTCAATATTCAGTCCGGAAGGCTGTAAAGTGCCTAGCTGGAAGATGAGGTGCTGTTCCTCCAGTTTGCATTGAGGTTCACTGGAACAATGCAGCAGGCCAAGGATGGACATGTGGGCATGAAAACATGTTGGAGTGTTGAAATGACAAGCGACAGGGAGGTCTGGGTCATGCTTGTGGACAGACCGAAGGTGTTCTACAAAGTGGTCACCCAGTCTGCGTTTGATCTCTCCAGTGTAGAGGAAACAGCACTGGGAGCAATGAATGCAGTAGACTAAATTGAGGGAAGTGCAAGTGAAATGCTGCTTCACTTGAAAGGAGTGTTTGGGCCCTTGGACGGTGAGGAGAGGGGAAGTAAAGGGACAGGTGTTGCACCTTCTGCGGTTGCTTGGGAAGGTGACGTGGGAGGAGGTTGAGGTGTAGGGGGTGATGGAGGAGTGGACCAGGGTGTCCCGGAGGGAATGATCCCTGCGGAATGCCGCCGGGGTGGGGGGTGAAGGGAAGATGTGTTTGGTGGTGGCATCATGCTGGAGTTGGTGGAAATGGCAGAGGATGATCCTTTGAATGCAGAGGCTGGTTGGGTGATAATTGAGGACAAGGGGACACTATCATGGTTCTGGGAGGGAGAGGAAAGTGTGAGAGTGCATGCGCGGGGGATGGGCTGTACACGGTTGAGGGCCCTGTCAGCCATTGTGAGTGGAAAACCTCGGCTAAGGAAGAAGGAAGACATGTCAGAGGAACTGTTTTTGAAAATGGCATCATCAGAACAGATGCGATGGAGGCGAAGGAACTGACAGAATGGGAGTCCTTACAGGAAGCGGGGTGTGAGGAGCTGTAATCGAGGTAGCTGTGGGAGTCGGTAGGCTTGTAATCGAAACGTCAACTGTGCTCATCTCCGCCAATTCTGCCAGAGATTTTCTAGGTATTTCTGTTTCTGTTGGGTTTTTTTTAGACTTGTAATGAATATTGGTGGACAACCTATCACCAGAAATTGAGACAGAGAGGTCAAGGAAGGGATGGGAAGTGTCAGAGATGGACCATGTGAAAATGATGGAGGGATGGAAATTGGAAGCAAAATTAATAAAATTTTCCAGGTCTAGACAAGAGCATGAAGCAGCACCGAAGCAATCATTGATGTAGCGGAGAAAGAGTTGTGGGAGGGGGCTGGAGTAGGACTGGAACAAGGAATGTTCCATATACCCCATAGCTGCCCATGCGGGTACCCATTGCCACACCTTTTATTTGGAGGAAATGAGAGGAGTTGTTCAGTGTGCAGACAAGTTCAGCCAGACGGAGGAGAGTAGTGGTGGATGGGGATTGCTCGGGCCTCTGTTCGAGGAAGAAGCGGAGAGCCCTCAGACCATCCCAGTGGGGGATAGAGGTATAGAGGGATTGGACATCCATGGTGAAGAGGAGGCAGTTGGGCCAGGGAACTGGAAATTGTTGATATGATGTAGGGTGTCAGAGGAATCATGGATGTGGGTGGGAAGGGACTGGACAAGGGGAGAGAGAATGGAGTCAAGATAGCGAGAAATGAGTTCTGTGGGGCAGGAACAGGCTGACACGATCAATCTGCCAAGACAATCCTGTTTGTGGATTTTGGGTAGGAGATAGAAGCGGGCCATCCGAGGTTGGGAGGTTATGAGGTTGGAAGCTGTGGAAGGAAGATCTCCAGAGGAGATGAGGTCAGTGACAGTCCTGGAAACAATGGCTTGATGTTCAGTGGTGGGGTCATGGTCCAGGGAGAGGTAGGATGAAGTGTCTGCGAAATGACGCTCAGCCTCTGCAAGCTAGAGGTCAGTGCGCCAGACAACAACAGCACCATCCTTATCAGCAGGTTTGATGACAATGTCAGGGTTGGACCTGGGAGAACGGAGTGCAGCAAGTTCAGAGTGAGACAGGTTAGAGTGGGTGAGAGGAGCAGATAATTGAGATGACTAATGTCACGCCGACAGTTCTCAATGAAAAGATCAAGAGAAGGTAAAAATCTAGAGGGAGGAGTCCAGGTGGAGGGAGAATATTGGAGGCGGGTAAAAGGATCCATTGAACAGGGAGAGGACACCTGCCCAAAGAAGTGAGCACGGAGACAAAGGTGGCGGAAGAAGAGTTCAGCATCGTGCTGAGCCCGAACACCAATATTCATTACAAGCCTACCGACTCCCACAGCTACCTCGACTACAGCTCCTCACACCCCACTTCCTGTAAGGACTCCATCCCATTCTCCCTCCCAGAACCATGATATCATCTTCCGACTAGGCACTTTATAGCCTTCCGGACTGAATATTGAGTTCAAAAATTTTAGATCATGAACTCTGTCCTCCATCCCCACCCCCCCTTTCCGATCCCCCTTTTTTCCCCAATAATTTATATAGATTTTTCTTTTCCCACCTATTTCCATTATTTTTAAATGTATTTCCACCCATGGTTTTATCTCTACCTTTTAGCCTATTTTGATCCCTTCCCTTCACCCCACCCTACCCCCACTAGGACTATCAGTACCTTGCTTGTCCTGCTTTCTACCCTTAATTAGCGCATTCCTTAGATAATATCACCACCTTCAACACCTCTTTGTTCTTTTGTCTATGACATCTTTTGGCTATCTCCACCAATCACTGCCCCTCTATTCAGCTCTACCTGTCCCACCACCACCCCCCCCCCACCCTTAAACTAGCTTATATTTCACCTCTTTTCTATTTTTACTTAATTCTGTTGAAGAGTCATACGGACTCAAAACATTAATCGTGTTCCTCTCCGCAGATGCTGCCAGACCTGCTGAGTCTTTCCAGGTATTTTTATTTCTGTTTAGGAATTGGGACTAAATGGATAGCTCTTTCAAAGAGCCAGAACAGGTACAATGGGCCAAATGCCCTCCTATTATGTTTTATAATTACATGATGCGATATCACTGTTTAAATCTGTGGACACCGGCTCACTAATATTTAATTAACCCACCAATGAAATCCTTTTGCAAAAAAAAATTCATCCTCCTCTCTCCTGTGTGTTTGATTCACAGGGCTGCTGGTGAGTCAACAGTACATTTTACAATGCTTCCAAATATTATTTTTATTTCTATTTAATTAAAATAAAATGCTGCACTGGAGAGGCAGCCTACTGTGCTAAAGACCTGGGGCAGGACTTCACGCTCCCCCACCAGCAATTAATGCCCTCATTCCACCACTGCCAGCATTTAACCAGTGGCAGTAGAGGCCCACACCAAGTGGCCAACCTGGCAGGTTTCCTGCCAGAGGCTGATGGCAAGCAAGGTGTGGGGCCCCTCTCTAACTGGCCCCTTAGGCCCATCAGACAGTCCTCCCCAATGTGTAACCACCCCCCTTCCAGATGTCCACCACCCTTTTTGTGAAGAAGTTCTTCCTTACATCTTGCTCTCATTTTAAGGTTATCTACGTGTGTCCTGGACTCCACCCCACTCCCTCCCCGCTGGAATTAGTTTCTTTCTATCAACCCTATCAAAACCATTAATCATTAACCACCTTAAACACCTCAATTAGATCGACACTTTACCCTTCTAAACTCAAGAAAATACAAGCCTCATTTGTGCAACCTGTCTTCTTCTCTTTCCCACCTGACAACAAGAGTGACACCGCTGAAAGATTACAACACAACTCTGTGTTATAAAGAATCAGCTTTAAATGGGCACCGTCTTCATCACTGTGTTTATTTATAAATAGAAAGAGTAATAATGTAAACCACATGGAAGTACGTGACTCATTCATTTCATGTCAAATCTCTGGGATGAGGATAACACATAGGTCTTTGCCTTCCCTGAAAGAAACACAATTTAAGGAACACTTTGTCAGAAAGTCACTTGACCTTTAAGATTACTTTGATTTTTCCACTCCCACCATCCCATGAGTTTTATTGGGTTTCAAAAATATTCTTGTTTACACAGTTGATGACCCTGTCAGGAATATTAAGAGTGCAGGTTGGGTCAAGTTATTAAATCCAATAGTACAAGGGAACTGAATTAGAATCAAGCTACTATGGGAGATGTGCCTATACAGCCCAACAGGTCTGTGCCAGTGTTTATGCGACACATTAGTCTGCACCCACTTTACTTCATCAAACTCCTTCAACATATCTGATTCATTTCTCCCTCATATGCTTTTCTCCCTTCTCCTTAAATGCAACGATGTCAGTTGCCTCAGCTACTCCATGTGGTCACTAAGTTCACATTCTTACCACTCCCTGCGGCATGTGCTAATGGTATCAGTGAACAACATCCAGCTCTCTTGGTTAGCTTGAAGAGAAACATGCTGGGGTCACAGATGTCTGTAGCCTGCACATACAGGAAACTGATGTAATTTTGTACTGATTGTTTTAAAGGATCCCCAGTGGTCATATCCGCCCCACCATATGCATATCAGATGGAACTAGCTCTGACCTTGTCCTTGCAAACTGTCTCAGGATAGGGTTGCCAAATCTGGTTGGATATATTTCTAAACATTTCATTCCAAAGCTTCCTGCCTTGAAATGCTCGCCCTCACACTCCCGTCATTGGTTCATCCACACATCCTTCCCTCAACCAATTGGAAAATGAATAGACATTTTGATACCCAATTTAATGATTCTGACTGTCAATCAAACAGCCTTTTTTCTCCTCTCCAATATTCTTATAGCTAATAAATGAAATGTTCAAATTGAATGAAAAATAATCAGTTTTTGTTTAATGCCCCAGTGATTTTTTTCCATAGGTGTTGTTCACAGCAGTACCCTGGAGATTAATCTTCAACTACTGGAGTCTCCAGCACAATCCTGGATGGTTGCATGGCAACCTTACCTCAGGTGCTTGCTGTTTTGCCTCATCCACTTGGACCTTTGTTTACATGTTTGGTACCATACAGCCTGATGAATAAACAAGATCTAGCCGGGGGAGTTAGCGCTCACTTAGTCACAGGTCCCAGGGATGCCAATCACAATATTTGCTTACCCTCTAGATTCCCTACCACTCCTCTCACCCCCACTCAATTCCACAGGGGAAACACAGCCATGTGATGTTTACAGCTCTTGGATGATGAATGCAGAAAGACAGCTTTCACCCCAGGGATACCCAGCAGCCACAATGTCCAGGCTATTCCAAACTGTAGCAAGCATGTGCTGTTCCAGCTAGACTTGGATAGTCCCAGAGAACAAGCTGTTAGATCATTTTCTCTCTGGATTTACTCAGTCTTTAGATCTTTCTCTCTGAGGTATAGTAAATAATCCTTTTAATTTCCAACAGGTCAGAGGTGAGGCACAATTCACGTAAGTTATACTTTAAGAGATTTGTACATAAACTAGGATTGGCAGCTCTGGTTGAACATAGTCCTTGAGGTTTCATCACATGACTTCCAGCACCACATACATCCTCTATTGGGTGGTCAACATATCCATCCTTGTGGTACCCCACCTCCCCACAGCCAATCAGAAAACAAATAAATTCTTCAATCGATTGGTTGTTTCTTGACTGTCAGTCAAACAATATTTTTTCCCTTGTCCAATACTCTTTTAACTAATAGACAAAAATGTTCAAAGTTTTTTTTTTATAAGCGCAATGTTTTAACACCCCAACCAAATTTCTTCTAGATTTTGCTCACAACAGTGTCCTCAAGATTAGTCTTTAATTCCTGGAGATTCCAGGGTGATCTTGGAGGGCGGGCAACCCTAACATATACTCAGAACTTTTTTTAAAGTTTGTGCTCTTTATATCAGATTATATATCAGGTTGATAAAAGCAAAAAACTGCAGATGCTGGAAATCCAAAACAAAAATAAAAATAAAAATACCTGGAAAAACTCAGCAGGTCTGGCAGCATCTGCGGAGAGGAGCACAGTTAACATTTCGAGTCCATATGACTTTCAACAGAACTAAGTAAAAATAGAAGAGAGGTGAAATATAAGCTGGTTTAAGTGGGGGGAAGGACAAGTAGAGCTGGATAGAGGGCCAGTGATAGGTGGAGATAGCCAAAAGATGTCATAGACAAAAGGACAAAGAGGTGTTGAAGGTGGTGATATTATCTAAGGAATGTGCTAATTAAGGGTAGAAAGCAGGACAAGCAAGGTACAGATAGTCCTAGTGGGGGTTGGGTGAAGGAATCGAAATAGGCTAAAAGGTAGAGATAAAACAGTGGATGGAAATACATTTAAAAATAATGGAAATAGGTGGGAAAAGAAAAACCTATATAAATTATTGGGAAAAAAAGGGGATCGGAAAGGGGGTGGGGATGGAGGAGAGAGTGATTCAGTTGGTAGCACTCATGCCACTATTTTTTCACTCTCAGGATGTGGGCATCACTGACAAGTCGAGCATTAGTTCCCCAGAGAAGCTAATGGTGGGTCTATTTCTTGAACTGCTGCGAGTAGTGGTTTGATACAACTGAGTAACTTGCTGGACCAATTTGGGTGGTGGTGGTGGTGGTGGGGGGGGGGGGGGGGGCACTTAAGAGTCAATCACGTTGGTGTTGGGTTGGAGTCACATATAGACCCAGACCAGTTAATGCTTACTCAAGCACACGTCCCAGGGATGCCAATCGCAGTGTCTCCTTACCTCCTAGATTCCCTCTCATTCCCCCCACCCTCACTCAATGGTGTCCTTTGTTAAGAAATAGAGATAGTTTAAGTAAATTATGTTGGCATTTGTGGGTGTTAGGAATGATTTTTAGCTTTAATGTTTCTGTTTGATTTGTATTTCTGTATCTGTGTGTTAAGAAAAGGTCAAATTGAGTTTTAGATTCACTTTTAAAAGGTGCTTGCATTTCTAATGAGAGTTTTATGACTAAGTTAAGCAAACAAGAGTAGGGAAAAAACAGTGCTGTTGCCCAGGAACAGGGGTCCAGAGAGGTAGGCCCCTCCCACAGACACACACAGAAGAAGAGGAACAGCAATTTGATTTGGAAGCTGTTTGAGTTCAGTTGGTTTTGAAAGTAGCTACCAGGAGAGACTGGAGCAAAAGGGACAGATAGCAAGTCCCAAGCTAAAGAAAACCCCCAAAAATCCAGGGGAGTAGAACAGGGAAAAGTCCCAAGCAGACCTTCCAGTCAACGGAAGGACAGGAACCTGGAAAAGGTCCTGTTAAGTCAAGTTATGAGTGAGGGGCAGAGAAAGGCTCCAAGTTTCAAGTTTAAAGCTTCAAGCTGCAGAAAGCAGACTTAAAGCGAGATAGCTTGCAAGAGATAGCTCAATGTCTGTAATTCTTTTCTATGGGCATGTGAAGCAGTGGTACTGTTGATGGCTGAGTTGGTGAGAGAGTGTGCATGAAAACAGCTTGAATGCATGTGGTGACCCAGGGGTGAGGAACATTGGAAGGAGAGCTCAAAATCCTGGAGGTGAACCCTTGCGGAAGGCATATGAGGGAAAGCGTCAGTTTGGGAGAACATTCCAAGACAAAGTCTTGGGGAGTGAAGATTGGAAACCCTCATGTGAAGGACAGAGTGAAACGAGACCAGTTGGCTCCTGGTGTGACAAGCATCTGGGGGGAGTTGAGGAGAGATCCATAGCATCTGGTCGAGGTGGCACTTGTCACTTGGTTTCAGAGTGTGGTGTGTCTGACCACAGGGTGCCTATTGGTACATGGACTGTGTACTTACAGTGAACATTAGAGTATAAGATAACTTTTGTAACTTGTGTTCTCCTTACAGATCAGTATATAACTGTAAAGGTATAGTTGTGGGTGAAGGAGTATTGTATTATAGTTAATCTTTTCTTGTTTAATAAATGTTTTATTCTTTTGTTAAAAGCTCATCAGCTGACTCCGGTGCCTCTGTTCAGTAGCCACTCTCCACCTATCTAAACAAACAAATAAAAGTTAGGATTTATCAAGGTGAGTTCCACTCTGGAAACAGGCTTATCCAGGGGTAACATTAGCTGGGATCGTAACAGCTTCCCTAAACAGCATTAGTAAAGCAGTTTGGTTTTTACAATAATCTAACATCTTCATGGTCACTTTTACTGATACCAGGATTTTATGTCCATTTTTTTCTTAGCTGAGTTTTTATTCTCGAACTGACATGGTAGGTTATGATTATCAGTGTAGACCTCTGGATTATTAGTCCAGCAGCATAATTACTACACTAATTAGAAGGTTGGCTTCAAGCCCCATTACAGAACTTGAAACCCAATATGAATTAGATGAGCACCCATTACTGAGGGAGTGGTACATTTGAAGTACCAAATTTCTGATGAATATTAAGAAAAAATGGCTCCAGGGTTTCAGGTAGACATTGACAATCCAATAGCACCATTTGAAGATCCTATTCTGGTCAACATTCTTCCCACAACCTCAAAGACATAGTTATTGGTCATTTATCTTACTGTTTTATATGGGCTTTAGCTGTATGCAAAATATTGATGTTTCCTGACATAAGAGTCTATGATATTAATTATATTCCAAACAGTTTGAGATGTTTCTGAGAGATGTAATACAACACCATATAAATGTAAGCCTTTTTTAAACAAGATGAGGGGTAACAGTTCCAAGGAATTGAATATTCTTCTGCATTTTGCAACTGCTGTCAGCATTAAGCATTTCTTTTTTTCCAATAATATACTTTGTTAATAACATTTGTAAAGGTACATTGCATAACAATTAAAATTTGACATAACATAAAGTCCAAAAGAAAAGTTTCTTTCAATACAATACATAAGGAGGCTCATTACACTTGCCATTACAGGTTATATTTAATGTACATTTACATTTCAAGTTAAACATTCTTTGGTGCATACAGACCAACTGGCTTCCAGCTCCTCAGTATACTATGGCCGGAGAGCCTTGCACAGCGAACTTTCTCCAGTGAGCCTTGCAATGACTGCTACAAGTTTAGTGCATCCTTCAGCATGTACTGTTAGTCCTGGACCTTGGAATATGCCAGTCTGCGTTTCATCTCGAGTTTGGGGTCTAGATGGGGTTTCTTTAGTGTTTGCCAGTTTCCTTAAGAAAGCTACTTTAGTCTGTAATTCGTAAAAAGCCATTCTTGTTTATTTACAAATCTATATACATCCCAATAACTCTACACAAGGTTGTACTTTTGCTTCCCTCCAGATCTCAGTTACTTAATCATGTCACAGTGCATCATAGTTACATCAGCAGTTACATCAGTATCAGGCTCCTGATGTTAACCCTTTACGCTATATCTCCACCAAGTCTTTATACTAACTATATACATACTCCTACATCTCCTCTCAAAGTCTCAGACTTCACAGGGTTAGTTTCTGAGGTGCCTTGACCAATCTCCCTGATCTGGTCCTGATGCATTTCGAGGTTGAGGATGAACTGCACTCTCTCACCATTCGATAGGAGTGTCATCCTTTGACACAAAGAGAACAACAGCAGGATGACGAATGCATCAAAATAAAAGAGTATTGCCAGAACGATAGCCAGCTTATACTCCTAACAACCCAGTACTTCGAACAGGGAAAATATCTCACAATCACCAATGATTTCTTAGTTTTTAATGACAGACTAGTCATCCGTAAAACACATCAGCTCGACATTCTCCGGAATGGAGAATTCATTGGCGATAGTGAAGAACCTCTCACAGGCCCATATGGCTGCTAATGCTTCTTTCTCAATAGTTGAATACCTTTTCTTTGTGTCTGTGAGAGATCTTGAGGTGTAATAATTTGGATTTCCTTGTCCATCTTTTTGGATTTGAAAGAGCACTGTGTCCAAGCCTGCATCCACTTCTATAATTGTTGACAATTCTGGATCTTTGGTGAAACTAGGAGATTTTTGACCTTGTCAAAAGTATTTTGCTGGTCCACATACGAGCACCACTGTTGACCTTGTCTCAAAAGCTGTCATAACAGCTCATTGATTTCTGGCAAATTTGGTAGCAACTTGCCTACTTGGTTGATCATTCCAATGAATCGTTGTAATTCTGTAATGTTCTAGGCTGTGGGAACTCTCCAATCACCTTGGTTTTCTGTAGGTCAGCAGTAATTCCTGAAACTTGCACAATATGCCCTGAGAATTTTATCACAGGCTTTGCAAATTCGCATTTGTCATTCAATGTCAAACCTGCTTCTTATAGGACTTTGAGTACTGCTCTCACTCAACAGTCATGTTCTTCCTTTGATGAACTATGTATGAGAATGTGATCTATATGGCTTATTCCTTCTTCCATGCCTTCCAGGGTCTGAGACACCATTGTTTGGAATATCTCAGATACGGAAGCAATTCTGAATGGTAACCTGTTAAAACGATAATGACCAAATGGGGTGATAAAACTAGTTAATAGTCTGGATTCTTTATCCAGATGCCACTGCCAAAAGCTGCTGTTTGCATCCAGTTGTGTGAAGAGGGTGTTTTTTGATAATTTGGTGAGACTTTCATCCACTGATGCCATGAGATGGATCTTGCATTCTTACTGACTTGTTTAATTGAGTCAAGTTTATACAGGTTCTAATTGAACCATTAGGCTTTAGTACTGTGACCATTCCAGAACATCACTTTGCCATTATGACCCCTTGTTGCAACATGTGTTTAATCTCACTCTTGACTTTGTCTATGAGTGGACAAGGGACCTTCCTCACTGTGAAGAGACATACAGGCTTAGAATCCACCCTTAGGGTTACATGATATTCTGTCTTCAGCTTTCCTAAGCCTGAAAATAGAAATGGAAATTCATTTCAGTGTACATTGCTGGACTGCTCATCAGCAATTTCATCAACCTTGTAAATCAGCCTCACTGCAAGCATCCTTTTCTGCTCAATAATGACGACTCCTGATTCTGAATAATGTACAGGGATTCAATAATTTCTTTATCCTTGTATCTTAATCTTGCCAAGTGTTGACCTATTCCTATCAGTGTAGTCCCTCCTGGAGCTTGCCACTGGATGGAGGATGGCTGTAACGTGATATTTTTAAGCCACTTTACTTCATCAGATAATATTGAAACACTTGTGCCAGTTGAATTCTGGGGAGCGACCATCAACTTCTAATTTAATGCTCCAATAATTATTTCCCATTTCATAACTTCCCCTAGGAAGGTTATTTGTTTTTTTCTATGGCTCTTCCACTTCTTGGATTTGACTTGCCCTTATTATTTTCTCTTTCTTCCTGTGAGCTACTTGTATTTTGGATCAGGAGACAATTTTTAAAATGTTCTAACTTTCCACAGTTGTGGCTCTGCTCCCCCTGCTGAGCATTCTTCCTGCATTTGCAGGGTTTTCCTGCCACATTGAGAGCACTTCAAGATGGCGGTTGGTGCACTTTTCCCAATTTTACGGGCTTTTGCTTCATTGCACTTTCTCTTTCCTGTCCGACAAGTTGAATAGCTTGAAACATCCTTTTCCAAGGGGCATCACTTTCCCTATGAACAACCGCGCTGTTTGCTTCCTAAGCTTAGTCTGTCACACTGGGCAGAATTTTATGGCCCTGTTTCGGCAGGGACGGAGCCATAAAATGCAGTGAGACATTCTAAACCTTATTGGCTCCGGCAGGAACGTAAAATCCCCCTGCAGTAAAATTTCCCCCACTATCTGTACTGCCTTTGTGAGAGTTAAATCTTCCCTTCTTTGCAAGAGATCTGACAGGGCTTCATCTAAGACTCCAACTACGACACAATTGCATATTCATTCAGCACTGAGGATCCCATAATTGCAATTTTCTGCTAGTCTGTACGGGTCATTTATGAATGAATTCATGCATTCACTAAGTTTTTGTTCGCTCTTCTTAAATTTTGCTTGTTTGACTATTTTGAATACCGAAGTATGAATAAAATGCATGGAAGACTTCATCATTTGAGCTTGAAACTTCGTTGACACCTTGTCTTGCTATTATGTTGTCTGCAATAGCCCCTCCTGCATAGAGTAAAGTACACACCTGATCCTTTTCTTCCTTCTTATGCAGACCTGAAGCTGTTCTTTAGGATTTGCTGGTTTCCCTAAGAAAGCTACTTCAGCTTGTAATTTGTAAAATCCATTCTTGTTTATTTACAGATCTACGTACATCTCAGTAACTCTACACAAGGTTATACTTCTGCTTCCCTCCAGATCTTTTACTTAATCATGTGACATTGCATCCTAGTTACATCAGTATCGAGTGCTCCTGATGTTAACCCTTCACTCTGCAGTCTGTAACACTCATTTCTCAACAGCTCTCTGCACTTGAAAGATCAGCAATTTTCAGGTGGACCAAAGAGCATCTTTCACCAAGTTGATAGCTCTCCAGCAGCAGTTGTTGTTTATCTCGGTGCGCGTCCCTGGGAACAGTCAGTAGAGCACTGAGTTACCTGAAGCATTACAGAGCTGCTTGGCATGGACCTTGACAAAAATCATTACATCTCTTTCTAGACCTACTTTGCAAAGGCATATTCCAGAAGGAAGTGGGCATTAATCATTCCTGATCAGGTAAAGCTCAGTGACAGATGTAGATTGTAGTTATTTCTACACTGTCCAATATCTTTAACCCAAACTCATTAGAATGCCCTAGACCCTCCCAACATGGTAATTTCAATTCCTACACCCATCATTCTGTGGCATCTCAAACTGATATTTCCAGTTCAGTGTAAATAATTACCAAACCAGGGGGTGATTTTGTGCTGTAAGTCCATGCAAATTAGGTATGGATTGAGAATGATGCTTACAGCTAGCAGAGAGAGGAGACTCATTTCTCATAAGTCTTCATTTTAAAATTCGCATCCTGTTTTCAAATCCCTCCAAGGCCTTGTCCCTCCCTGTTTCTGTAGCCTCCTCCAACCCTATAACTCTGAGAGGTATCTGTGCTGTTCCAATTCTGGTCTCTCGTGTATCCTCAATTTTCATTACTCCGCCACAGCCATCAGCTGTCTTAGCCTTAAGTTCTGAAATTCCCTCCTTAAATCTCTTCAGCACCCTACCTCTCCCTCCTCCTTTAAGACACTCTTTAAAACCTACCTCTTTGGTCCAGCTTTTGGCCACATGTCCTAATATTTCCTCATGTGACTCAGTGTCAAATTGAGAGCGCTCATGGGAAATACACGAAAGAGGCTATATAAATGCAAGTTGTGTTGCCAAGTGTAAACTAGGGTAAAGATCATTGCTAACAGGCCTGCTTAATGCAATACAAAAACAGAATTACCTGGAAAAACTCAGCAGGTCTGGCAGCATCGGCGGAGAAGAAAAGAGTTGACGTTTCGAGTCCTCATGACCCTTCGACAGAACAGTTCTGTCGAAGGGTCATGAGGACTCGAAACGTCAACTCTTTTCTTCTCCGCCGATGCTGCCAGACCTGCTGAGTTTTTCCAGGTAATTCTGTTTTTGTTTTGGATTTCCAGCATCCGCAGTTTTTTTGTTTTTTTCTCTCTGCTTAATGCAATTCCCATTCTGTGCCTCAGTAGAAGGTGTCCAGAAACTTCAACAGCAGCAACTGACGTAAAGTGGTGTTGACCTTACTCTGTGTTGGAGCCTGTTGTTTCACTGTTTGCCTCTGGTTGCTATTGGAACACCTGTTGTTTTGTGCTGTCTCTGTTTGTGTTTGCACTATTTAAAACATCCAAAAGCCCTGGTTCGAAGAAGAGGTTGGTGAAGAGAGAACAGATTGAAACAAGACACCAAATCTGCCATATCACTGCCTTACCTCGTTGCAGTCCCAGACAAGAATAAGAACAATGATATTTTGTTGGATTCAGTCCTGTGAAATTGGATCCATTTATTTTGAGGTTTTTTTTTAGGGCAATCCCAAGGTAGATGCTTTACTGAACAGGCCTTTTTTTTAAAATGTATTCTTTCATGGGATGTGGACACATTGGCTAGGCCAGTATTTGTTGCCCATCCCTAACTGCCCTTGAATTGTGTGGCTTGGTTGGCTGTTTCAGTCAACCACATTGCTGTGGGTCTGGAATCACATTTAGGTCAGACTGAGTAAGGATGGCAGATTTCCTTCCCTCAAAGGGGGCCTGTGAACTAGGTAGGTTTTTACAGCAGTAAATGGTAGTTGTCATTGTCACTATTGCTGAGACTATCTTTCAATTCCAGACTTATTAATTGAATTTAAATTGCACCAGCTGACAGAGTGAGATTTGAACCTGACTCTCCAAAGCCTGGGTTTCAGGATTACTAGTCTAGTGACATTACCACTACACCACCATCTCCCTCATCTTATTTTTTTCTTGTACTGAGGATATGGTTCTGCACCCTCTGACAACAACAACTTGCATTTATATAGCAACTTTAGCATATCAAAATCATCCCAGGGTGCTTCCCAATCATCCCAAGAGCCACGTAAAGAGATATTAGGACAAGTGACCAAAAGCTTTGCCAAAGAGGTCAGTTTTAAGGAGAAACCTATTCTGATGGAAGGTCATTGATCTGAAACATTGGGCGAGGGCCATAAAATGCGGCGACCTATTCAAGAGTCCGTTGACTTTGCTGGAGCTATATAAGTCCTCACCATTTGTTCTGTTTCTCTCTCTCCACAGATGCTGCTTGACCTGCTGAGTATTTCCAGCATTTTCTGTTTTTATTTTAAGTCTTAAGGAGCATATTAAAGAGGGATAAAGAGGGAGCAATGTGGAGATGTTTAGGGAGGGAATTCCAGAGATGAGGCCCAAGCAGCTAAGACATGGCTGCCAAAGGAGGAGTGATTAAAACTGGGGATGCACAAGATGCTGGATTTTGAAGAGTGCAAAGGCCTTGGAAGGTTAGCGGCTGGAGGAAGTTATATAGATATAGAGGGCCAGGCCAAGGAGGGACTTGAAAATAAGATAGAGAAACTTAAAATTGAGGCGTGGCTGGACTGGGAGTCAATGTAAAACAAAAACAGAATTACCTGGAAAAACTCAGCAGGTCTGGCAGCATCGGCGGAGAAGAAAAGAGTTGACGTTTCGAGTCCTCATGACCCTTCGACAGAACTTGAGTTCGAGTCCAGGAAAGAGCTGAAATATAAGCTGGTTTAAGGTGTGTGTGTGGGGGGCGGAGAGATAGAGAGACAGAGAGGTGGAGGGGGTTGGTGTGGTTGTAGCGACAAACAAGCAGTGATAGAAGCAGATCATCAAAAGATGTCAACAACAATACTACAATAGAACACATAGGTGTTAAAGTTAAAGTTGGTGATATTATCTAAACGAATGTGCTAATTAAGAATGGATGGTAGGGCACTCAAGGTATAGCTCTAGTGGGTTTTTTTTTTTATTTTTTTTTTTATTTTATATAATGGAAATAGGTGGGAAAAGGAAAATCTTTATAATTTATTGGGAAAAAAAAAAAGAAGGGGGAAACAGAAAGGGGGTGGGGATGGGGGAGGGGACTCACGACCTAAAGTTGTTGAATTCAATATTCAGTCCGGAAGGCTGTAAAGTCCCTAGTCGGAAGATGAGGTGTTGTTCCTCCAGTTTGCGTTGGGCTTCACTGGAACAATGCAGCAAGCCAAGGACAGACATGTGGGCAAGAGAGCAGGGTGGAGTGTTAAAATGGCAAGCGACAGGGAGGTTTGGGTCATTCTTGCGGACAGACCGCAGGTGTTCTGAAAAGCGGTCGCCCAGTTTACGTTTGGTCTCTCCAATGTAGAGGAGACCACATTGGGAGCAACGAATGCAGTAGACTAAGTTGGGGGAAATGCAAGTGAAATGCTGCTTCACTTGAAAGGAGTGTTTGGGTCCTTGGACGGTGAGGAGAGAGGAAGTGAAGGGGCAGGTGTTGCATCTTTTGCGTGGGCAAGGGGTTGTGCCATAGGAGGGGGTTGAGGAGTAGGGGGTGATGGAGGAGTGGACCAGGGTGTCCCGGAGGGAGCGATCCCTACGGAATGCTGATAAGGGGGGTGAAGGGAAGATGTGTTTGGTAGTGGCATCATGCTGGAGTTGGCGGAAATGGCGGAGGATGATCCTTTGAATGCGGAGGCTGGTGGGGTGATAAGTGAGGACAAGGGGGACCCTATCATGTAGGTCAGTGAGCACATTGGGTGATAACCCATGATACTTCTCTCAGCCATTGTTATGTGTGCACCTAGATGTTGAATTTCAACATTCCCACCCAGCCATTGAATACCATACAGTGATCTTAATGATAATCTGAACCTTATTGCACAAAGATGTACCCATATAACCCAATAGCTTGTGCTGGCTTGGTTCAGTTGGATATATGTTCATCTATTGGTTGGAAAGTTATGGATTTGAGTTCCATACCATTGATTGAGTACATGGCTGAACCTGATGTTCCAGTGCTGCACCAAGGGAGTGCCACAAATTGTCAGAGATGTTGTCTTTCAGATCAGATATTAAACTGAACTGCAGACTTTCTGTTCAAGTGCAATATTCCTTGACATTATTTAATAAAGACTGGGTGCTCCCCTGGTGTCCTGAGTGTGATTCCTCTCTCAATGAAAAACTGACACAACTTGTTTGTGGGGCCTTGAAATGGATAAAGTGGCTGGCATGTTGGGTCTACAAAACAATAGTCCTTGCACTTTAATGCTATTCATTGAGTTCCTTTGAAATGTTTCTGAAAGAAATGCTCTATGAACCCTTGCCTAATGAATATTCTTCTCTCATTGTAAAATGTCATCAATGTGAGATGAAGAAGCATAGCTTGTAACTGTAAAAAAAGTTTGCATTTCTATAGCACTTTTCATGACACAGGACATCTGAGAGCGCTTTACAGTCACTTAATTAGTTTTGAAATATCGTCATTGTTGTAAAGTAGCACAGCAGGCAACTGCCACCCACCTACCCCCCCACCCCCCCCACCGCCGACCACCCCAACACCCCCACCCCTTGCAGCAAGCTGCCACAAACAACAATGTGATAATGATCAGATGATCTGTTTCAGGTGTTGATTGAGGAATAAATATTGGCCAGGACACTGGGGAGATTCCACTGCTCTTCTTAGAAATAGTGTCATAGGATGTTTTTTCACATCCACCAGAGAGGGCAGACAGGGCCTCAATTTACCAACTCAACTGAAAGACAGTTCTGACAGTGCAGCACTCTAATCACTGAGCTGGGAGTGTCAGCTTGGATTGTGGGGTGTTCCAGTCTCTGGAATATGGGAATTGACTCCACAGTCTTCTAACTCATTGGCAGCCCACAGAGCCAAAGCTGATATCTTGTAGGTTCTTTTGATATTAAGGGCGAAATTTTACGGCAGCGGGATTTTACATTCCCGCCGAAGCCATTGAGGTTTAGAATGTCTGGCCGCATTTTACGGCCCTGTCCCCGCCGAAACAGGGCCATAAAATTCTACCCTAAGAGTGATAGATATTTAACAGTGGTTCTATTTTGAAGCCAAGCCAATTTGGTTGAAGTAACAGGTAAAATTTTCAGAGGCTTGCAGCTCAATCAATGGCAACTAGTGAGTGCCAGCTCCCTAATTTTTTAACTATTGGTTTTATCAAATGAGACAACTATTATTTGGGAGGCCCTACTGGACATGTGAGCTCTGGGGCTATTTATCATGTGCCATGATGTATGACAACAGGCACAACATTTGTCCCTGCTGTGCCCCTCGTTCAGAGTTCCTGATTGCCAGTGTTGCCAATCTTCAGTTGGAAAGCGGGAAGTGGCCACTGGGATATGGCTAATTGATCCCAGTACCCCTGAGGAAGGAGGAGCAATGTCAGCTCCTGATTGCTGTCCAGTGACTCCTGGTGGAAGTAGTGCCTGGCACCTGTCAGGAAACACACAACTAGATCTAATTGTGATGAATTCTCCCATCAAATATCTTGCCGTTGCTCACACCAGAGGCAGGGACGCTTGGTGAGTTACCTTGAGAAAGAGTCCTGTTCAGAAGTCAGCCTGCTCATGAGAGAAGGGGAGAGAATAAAACATCCCTGCAAAGGAATCCTTGAGCAGCTGGAGAACCGTGTTAACCAGACAGCAATCAGTCTATTTTATTTTGGCGGTCCTTGACTTTGGTTGTTCAACTGCTCACTCAGGCAGATTTTAAACAGGATGCATAATCAGGAGAAACATAAGTGGAAATAATGCGATCTTGTCCACTGCCGATCATGTGTCGACTGTCACTCTAATAGTGGAGGGGTGGGGAGTGGGGGGGGAACAGGAAGCTTGCAAGAGCTTAGGGGCTTTTTAAAACCATGCCTCAAAGAGCCATCTGCTCCAGTCATACAGCACTCACCCTTGGCTAAATGCCAATTTAGGTCAGAGACTTTGCAATCTCAAAGACTGTTGCTATAAGCAGGCAACTCCATTTAAAGGGTTGAGTCTCGACTAGCTCTTGGATGCCCTCATAAGTTTCCAAGCCAGTTCGGCAGCTCCACTGTTACTGTAACAGCTGTTACACTTCTTTTATTGAAAAAGACGGGGCCACAAATCCAAGAGCTGTATGACTTCCTGAGACTGTACATGAATATTATTCTTTATTGTGAGGGGAATTGCATTAAAAAGTAGGGGGGTTATGCTTCAGTTGTACAGCACACTGGTGAGACCACATTTGGAGTACTGTGTACAGTATCGGTCCCCTTATTTAAGGAAAGATGTAAATTCATTAGAAGCAGTTCAGAGAATGTTTACTAGACCAATACTTGGAATGGGTGGGTTGTCTTATGAGGAAAGGTTGTACAGGTTAGGCTTGTACCCACTGGAGTTTAGAAGAGTAAGAGGTGACTTGATCGAAACCTTTAAAATCCTGAGGGGTCTTGACAGGGTGGATGTGGAGAGGATGTTTCCTCTTGTGGGAGAATCTAGAACTAGGGGCCACTGTTTAAAAATGAGGAGTTGCTCATTTAAAACAGAGATGAGGAGAATTTTTTTCTCTCAGAGGATCAAGAGTCTTTAGAACTCTCTTCCTCAAAAGGCAGTCTTTTGATCCCAGCAGGGTCTTTGAGTATTTTTAAGGGAGAGCTACCTCTGATTAGCAGGGGGGTTGAAAGGTTATCAGGGGTAGGCGGGAGGTTACAATCAAATCAGGCATGATCTTATTGAATGGCGGAGCAGGCTTGAAGGGTTTGTATGTTGCAGCATGTGCAGTGACCTCTCACTGCAAGCTAGCAGAAGACAATTGGTGTGATTCTGGTCAAGAGTTGTGTCACCATTGCTAGTTCACTCTTTAGGTGTCACCTGTGGCTCGGTTAGTATCATTCTCACCTCTGAGTCAGAAGGCTGTGGGTTCAAATCCCACTCCCAAGACTTGAGCACAAAATCTAGCCTAATGCTCCAGTGCTGTCTTTTGGATAAGATGTTTAACTGAGATCCATCTGTTCTCTCATGTGGACATAAAAGATTCAATGGTACTATTTTCCAGAAGAGCAGGGGAGTCCGAGATAATGGTTATCCTCCAACCAACATCACTAAAACAGACAAAAATAAAAATATCTGGAAAAACTCAGCAGGTCTGGCAGCATCTGCGGAGAGGAACACAGTTAACGTTTCAAGTCCGTATGACTCTTCAACAGAATTAAGGAAAAATAGAAAAGAGGTGAAATGTAAGCTGATTTAAGGGGGGGGTGGGACAGGTAGTGCTGGATAGAGGGCCAGTGATAGGTGGAGATAGCCAAAAGATGTCATAGACAAGAGGACAAAGCGGTGTTGAAGGTGGTGATATTATCTAAGGACCATCTGGTCAGAATCACATTGCTGATTTTGGGAGCTTGTTGTGCACAAATCATCTACTGCCTTTCCTACATTACACAGTGCTACACTTGTTAAAAAGTACTGTAAAATGCTTTGGGAGATTATGAAAGGTTCTATAGAAGTATAAGCTTCTCTTTCTGATTTAGAATGGAGAAAAACACAGTCTAGGTTTCAGGGACTCTCAGTGGACTACAGCTCCACAATCACTAATTGCCCCACTTAACTTGCCATTCTATATGAGCCGGGCAGTAAGTTCTTGCACATAATTCATACATGGAGGTCTCATAATGAGCATACAAATATAAAAACATAGAACCTAGGAGTGGGAGTAGGCCATTTGGCCCTTCGAGCCTGCTCCACCATTCAATATGATCACGGCTGATCCTCTATCTCAACGCCATATTCCCGCTTTCTCTCCATACCCCTTGATGCCCCTAATATCCAAAAAATTATCAATTTCTTTCTTAAATATACTCAATGTCCCGGCCTCCACTGCCTCCTGTGGTAGAGAATTCCACAGGTTGACCACCCTCTGAGTGAAGAAATGTTTCCTCATCTCAGTTCTAAGTGGCCTGCCCCGTATCCTGAGATTTGGCCCCTGGTTCTAGACTCCCCAACCAGGGGAAACATTCTCCCTGCATCTAGTCTGTCTAGCCATGTTAGAATTTTATACGTTTCAATCAAATCCCCTCTCATTCTTCCAAACTCTAGCGAATACAGGCCCAGTCGAACTAATCTCTCCTCATACGACAGTCCTGCCATCCCCGGTATCAGCCTCGTAAACCTTCCCTGCACTCCCTCTATGGCAAGTATATCCTTTCTTAGGTAGGGAGACCAAAACTGTACGCAATACTCCAGGTGTGGTCTCACCAAGGCCTTGTACAACTGCATAAAGACATCCCTACTTCTGAACTCAAATCCTCTTGCAATGAAGGCCAAGGTACCATTTGCCTTCCTACTTGCTTGCTGCACCTGCCTGTTTACTTTCATTGACTGGTGTACAAGGACACCCAGTTCGCTTTGTACATCCACATTTCCCAATATATCACCATTTAAATAATACTCTGCCTTTCTGTTTTTCACACTGAAGCATATAACTTCAAATTTACCCATGTTATACTGCATCTGCCATGTGTTTGGCCACATACACAACTTGTCTAAATCGCCCTGAAGCCTCCTTGCATCCTCCTCACAACCCTGCCTAGTTTTGTGTCGTCAGCAACTTGGAAATATTGCATTTGGTTTCCTCATCCAAATCATTTCTATATATTATGAATAACTGGGGCCCAAGCACTGATCACTACGCCACTAGTCACCGCCAGCCATCTGGAAAAAGACCCATTCATTCCCACTCTCTGTTCCTGGTCTGTCAACCAGTTCTCAATCCATGCCAATATATTAACCCCGATGCTTTAATTTTGCCCACTAGCCTCTTATTTGGGACCTTATCGAAAGCCTTATTGAAATCCAAATACATCACATCCGCTGGTTCTCCCTTATCTATTCTATTAGTTGCTTTCTCAAAAAGCTCCATTTTAAATTAGTTAAGCATGATTTCCCTTTCATAAGCCCATGTTAACTTTGTCTAATCCTGTTATTGCTTTCCAAGCGTTCTTTTATAATAGACTCTAACATTTACCCCACTCCTGATGTTAAGTAACTATTCTGTAATTCTCTGTGTTTTCTCTCTCCCTCCTTTTTTAAATGGTGGGGTTGCATTTGCCACCCTCCAAATTATAGGAAGTGCTCCAGAGTCTATAGAAATTTGGAAGATGACCACCAATTCATCCAATATTTCCAGGGCCGCTTCCTTTAGTACTGTGGGATGTAAATTATCCGGCCCTGGGGATTTTTCAGCCTTTAACCCCATTAATTTCTCTAGCACCATTTTGTTACTAATACTGATTTTCTTCAAATCCTCCCTCTCACTAGACCCTTGGTTCCCTAACATTTCTGGGAAATTATTTGTGTCCTCTTTTGTGAAGACAGAACCAAAATATGTGTTCAAATCTTCTGCCATTTCTTTGTTCCCCAATATAATTTTCCCCATTTCTGATTATAAGGGACCTACATTTGCTTTTGCTAATCGTTTTCTCTTCACATATTTGTAGAAGCGTTTACAGTCAGTTTTTATGTTCGCTGCAACTTTACTCTCATACTCCATTTTCCCCTTCTTGATCAATCTTTTTGTTCATTTTTGCTGAATTCTAAACTGCTCTCAATCCTCAGGCTTGCTGCTTTTTCTGGGAATTTTATATGTCTCCTCTTTGGATTTAGTACTAACCATAATTTATTTTGTAATCCATGGTTGAGCCACCTTTCCTGTTTTATTCTATCTATGAAAAGTTAGCCTAATAGTTCTAGGTGTTACAATTCAGTGAGGGACTTTCAATTATTTTTTGTATAATTGCCTTGACAGCAGTTTCCATAATCAGACCATGTCTCCTTATGAACTAAAAGCTGTGCCTTTTACAGCCTACGCCACAGAGTTTGTGTAGCCTAGGTCTAACAATTAACCCAAGGGCAAGGAGGTGTCAGTCATGGTTCTATGGGTAGCACAACTGTTTTCATTTTGAAAGGTTGTGGGTTCAAGATCCAACTCGAAGTCTCAAGCACAAAACCTAGGCTGATACTCCGAGTGCAGTAAAGAGAGAATGCCGCAATGTTGGATGTGTTGTCTTTCAGATGAACTGTTATACTGAAGCTCTGTATGCTTCCTCAGGTGGATGTAAGAGATTCCATTGCACTCTTTGTTGCAGGAAATGGGTATGTGGAGAAAGGATAAATTAGCTCATCCTCTACAGAAGATCCTGTGCCTCTGTTGTCCTGAAGATGTGAATCTATAACATTTACCCCCCGGGTGCTGAAGTAAAGGGACCCACAGCTCTCCACAGATGGAGCTAAATAGTCTACAAGTGATTTAATGAACTGAAAACATTAGGTTGAAGTAGATGCTGCAACACAGATGGTAGAGTTATCAACTCTAATGTCATGACTGGCGCAGATAGTTCAAATGTCTCTTACACTTGTCATTAGACTAAAGTGCCCTGAGCCGAGAGGAATTGGTTTACAAGTTTACAAGGTTGTAAGGACAGGTCAGAGATTTTAAACATAATCCCCAAACCTTTCCCATTACTCCTCCCCATGATCATGGGACGATGGGGAGTTAGCTGTGCCACACTTTCCACTTCCCTTTCTTTATTACCTTGGGGAGATATATTCCTCGTTACAATAGTTCTGTAAAAAATCATCAATCTATTCTGAAGTACTAACTTTGCAATTTAGACATAGTGTCCACAGTGAAGAAAATGCTGTCTGATCACCAGACAAAACTGTTTCTTCTGTTATCCTTTTAGAACATAGTAAGTCCAGGGCAGGTGTATCAGGGCCATGCTCATTATTCTGCTGATCAGATTCGTGATAACAAGTGGGAACCCCTTCCCATCCAATCCCAATTATAACCACCCAAGTGATATCTGCTATTAAGCACAGAACAGTGGTCAGTGGGTGTAAAAGGTGAAGTGTAAAAGCATGAAATTTTTTAAAACTTTCAAAACTTGTGAATGGCTCAGTTTAAAGCCAAGATCAACAATGAGCTGTGCCCTTAGCCACTGAGACACTTAAAATTTACATGTAAGTTGTCATGTTTGCAGTTTTACACAGCACTTCTTATTCATTGGATCCTGCCCGGGTGGCATTGATATATAAAGACCCCATTCACCAGAATTCGTACAAAATGTGTCCATGGTTACAAATTGTAAAAAAAAGATTTTATTATTTAAAGAATCCCACATATCCTAAATATGTTCATGGTTTTCTGTTTTAAAAGCTTTTAAATGTCCAGTTCCACAATACAAAGCCCATTTACTCTAAATGTTACACCCTGATAGCTAGACAGAGAACAGACTGACCTCAGAGCTGAGGCACAGGGACGAGTTGGGCCGGGGTGATGACAGGGGAACAGTGCAAATGGGGAATGTTACAAATTTCAAAGGGGTAGTGAGCACGTTTTTGGCACACAGGCATTGAAGGGAAGAGATAAAGTACAGCAGGAAGTGTGTGACCTTTGGGAGCATTCCAATGGATGGACATGGCCTTTTCCATTTCTGTACAGAACTATTTATTTGAAACTGCCACTCATGAGGACAGTGATGGAGTTGGAAAATGATTGACTGAAGGGGAGGTGGTGAGGGATATGACCCTGCATTGACTCCATCACTGCTGAGGAAAGTCAGATATAACACCACCTGGTGGGGTTTTGTGCACTGTAATTTATTATTTTAAATCCATTAAGCTTCAGTGGACATTTGCCCAACAATTTTACATTTTCAGCCTTCATTTTGCAGAGAGTGGTGAGGATGTGGAACTCACTGACACATGAAGTGTTTGAAGCAAAAAGCATTGATACATTTAAGGGAAAGGTTAATGAGGGAAAAGGGAATTGATGGATATGGTACAGGGCAGAAAGAGGCAATTGGAGTGGAAGGAGGTCCGTGTGAGTATAAACACTGGCATAGACCAGTTGGGCCAATTGACCTGTTTCTGTACTTTAGATTATTTGTAATTATATGTAATATTTTGGGGGGTTAAGGAGGAGGGGTGTATCCATTGGTGCATCATGTTTAAGCACATTCCCTGGACTTTGCTTGATTTCCTTAGGGAATTGGGGAGGAACTTCCCACAGATTTCTTTTCTGAAATTAGCTCCAGGTTTGTTTCTCCAGGGGATGGTAGGTGTAAGGTCTACTGGATAGGGGGAGTCTTTTTTCCCTGTTTTGTATCAATTTAGCAAAATAATTAGTAAAATAGGGAGACGAAGCAAAATGTGCTGCAAGTTAAACCATGACAGATGGTTAAGGTCATACAGATTCAAACTGGGGAAAGGAATATTTTGGATGGAGGTCAGAATATTTTAACACCAAATGGGGCTTGGAACAGACTCTGTAGGATAATGGAGGCAAAATTCTCAGAATAATTTTGAAATGTTGGACATCATCACAGTGGAGTGATATGGTGTGGGACTATGGGCCTTTTGAATGGGTGAGCTAAAATGGGCTAAAAAATGGCCTTATCTGAACTCGTCTGGTGAGTCTGTGAATGTTCAGGCAACAGGTGGATTGGAGATTCAAAACATCTGATTCCCACCTTTAAAAAGACATACAACTAGAAATGAACATTGGCTGTTAAACTGCTTTGTCAAAATGGCACAGGGTTGGAAGATAAATTATACAGCTATAAAGGGGAATTTCAGTGAGACAGGCTGGTTTTATAATCCCTTGAATGGGAAGTGGTGCCATGGTGTTATTCAGTTTTAAAGGCAGCAACTGGAGGGAGATGACATGCATTTATACAATGCCTTTACAGTTTTAAAAAGGTTCCAAGGCACTTCATGGGATTGATTATCATTCAGAACTTGACACCAAGCCACAAGAGATATTAGGGAAGGTGACCAAAGGCTTGGTCATAAGGGCAGATTTTAAGGAAAATCTTAAGCAAGAAAGAGAGAGATAGTGAGGTGCAGAGGATTAAGGGTGGAATTTCAGACCTTGGACCCTGGGCACAGCTGCTAATGTAGAATAATAGAACTTTGGGAAATGCAAGAGGCCAAAATTGTAGGAACATCAGGATCCCAGAGGACTGCAGGGCTGGAGTAGCTTACAGAAACAGGAAGAGGTTGAGGCCATGGAGAGATTTGAACATAAGGATGAGAATTTTAAAATTGAAGCATTGCTGGACCAGGAGCCAATGTAGGTCAGTGAGCACAGGGGGCGATGCATGAACAGAATTTGCTGTGAGTTTTGGGTGTGCTCATATTTACTTCAATGTGGAAAAACATCTCAAAATGCTTTCTTATGAGCAGTGAATACTGGTTATGACATTGGGTCTTTAAACTTGAAGGAGGTCCTGACTCCCATAGCGTATTCAAGCTGAATTTCCCTAGGTTCTTCACTTCTATTCACACATTTCAATAGGGCCATTCAACAGCAAATGTAAGCTGAGGCCCTGGCTTATCCACATCCTCCCTAGCCTAGGGACACCATATCTGCCACATTCCCTGAGATCAGTAAACACGCCACAGGATGTTAATTAAACGTGGGAGCTTCTAGGTTTAGAATTACTCAGTATCTTGCTGGGCAAGACATTCGCCAACTGAACCATCAGAGAAATGAATCCTGCATTAATTTGGATAATGGCTGCCTGAAATTTCCCAGCATGGGCCATAATTGTGGCTCCCTAACAGTCACATACCTTCAGCACCTGCATGTTTGATTTTTTTAAACCAGGCCATTTCCTTTAAAAAAAATTTCATAGAGAGACACTTTGTTTAATATAAGGATGGCAATTAAAGTTTTCTGTGAGAGGCATCAATATTACCTCAGGGCCTTGTGCTGTGTTGCAATTTTTTGTATTTTTGCATTAATTGCATTGAGCTGCCAGCCAAGTACCAGGGTGGGGAGGGGGTGCAATGCTCAAACAGAAACCCCACCTTTGGGATACCTGGGTCATAGGTGACTTCTACAGACCAGAGATAAAAATGTTAAATTATGAGGGCAGGCTGCATAGGCTAGGCTTGTATTCCCTTGAGTTTAGGTGGTTGATGGATGAACTAATTGAGGATTTCAAAATGATTAAGGGATTCTGTAGGTAAACACCAAGAAACTGTTCTCTCTGGTGTGAAGAATCCAGAACAAATTGGTAAAGAAATGAAATGGTACCTGAGTGTCCAAATCTTCATATTATTTTCCAGTGACAAAAACCGATGTGGTCAGCAATGACATTGCTTGCAAAACAAAGTGTACAGAGCAGTTAGGTGCAGAGGTACAGGTAAAACATTAAATGGATGTCAACTGTGCCTGCATCAATCAGCCAGTTTGCAGCATTAGTAAAATCACTACTAATGGTACGGGACTAGAAACCTGGAGGTCAAAAGTTCAAAACCTACCATGGCAAATTGTGAAACTGAATTCAATAAATGGGGCAAATACATTGTAAAAAAAAATCAACTAATATCCTTTTGGAAAGTGGACATGCTGCTCCTACTTGGTCAGGCCTATATCTGACTCTTGTCACATAATAGGATTGACTGTTGGTGGCCGTTTTATCAAGGCAACTCGGGATGGGCAATAAACGGTCTTGCCAGCTGAGAGCAACAACAGTCGCAGACCTGTGAATGGCCCAATTTAATGCCAGGCAAGAGGCCGCACCCGTTGCTCTGGCCTGTAACAGATTATCTTTACATCTAATTTCAACTGGCTGTCAAAGGCAGGAAGAAGTGGATGAGTACTCAGTCAGGAATGGAACCAAAGGTTACAAGGACAAATGGACATAGTCAAGTCCTATGTGGAAGATGAAAGCTCCTGAGCTGCTCGGACAATGGAAAGATCATGGCCAAGGATGAATAATGCACAATGTAAAGCTTTGGACTTTCTGAAAAGGAAGGAAGATGATTTTTCACTGGGAGTGAACATCAGAGCCAATTTTTGGATTCAGAGAGTGGACTCCCGATGGAGAAACCTGGGTCAAAAAAAAAGAACTTGGGATGGATGGACACGCCTTTCATCCCTACGGTAATTGCATCTGTGATTGATCATAGTCCATGATAGAATGGAATATGCATGATCTGTGGAAGGAATGAGCTGCATGGACTAAATGGTCTTGTGTGCTTTAGGCCCTTAAGATTCCTTTATCGATTGCTAGATGATAAAGAATAGTGACTTATTTTGAAAATTCTACTAAGTCCTCAAAGGGTTGAATTGGGCTATCTCCTCTAAAAGCAAAAGTCTCAATTCTCCTTATTTAACTGCGTTGTAGCTGTAATCATACTCTTGGTTTAATGGGCTGGTTTCGCTGTGTATGGTATATGGCTGATCCAGAATAGGGTTTGAATCATCTGAAACAGAAAAGAAATGTAACATTCAAGGTACATGCATTAAAACAATAAGGATTTCACTCTATGGGAACTCAGCCATTCCTCAGTGGATAGTACTTTGGCTGCTGACCTGAAGGTTGTGGGTTCAGCTCCTACTCCAAAGACTTGAGCACATAATCCAGCCTGGCACTCCCAGTGAAGAACTACTAAGGGAGTACTGCACTGTTGGAGGTGCCATCTTTTGAATAAGATATTAAACTCATCATCATTATCACATTGCTACCCAAATTGGGTGGACCCTTTTCCTACATTATAACAGTGACTACACTTTGTGAAGCTCTTTGGGGCTTCCAGAAGTCATGAAAAGCGTTGCATAAAGCAAAGTCTTATTTTTTTTGTTCTATTAGGAAGTTATACTCTCCAAGTGCTCAAATGGTCTAGTAGGTAAAGGTACCATCTGTGTAGCACTAAGCCCCAGAGACCAGAAGGTTTTTGGTTCAATCTGTTTTATGTTAAGTTAGCTCATCCCAACTGGGGAATTAGCTGAAACATAAAGACAGAAAAATAAAGGAAAAGAAAAGACCATGTGTCTCATCAAAGCCTATCACTCATGTCCGAACTCTCGCATCAATCCCTTCACTACCCCAACTTTACAATTGAAATCAACCCTCTCGTACCTCAACACTTCCAACAAAACTCATCACTCTATTCCTAAACTCCCATTGAATATGCTACCTCTGCTACTCATCAAAGCCTATCCCTCCAGCACTTAAACACTCCCATAAAATCCCATCCCTCTTGTAAATTAACATTCCCATAGAATTCCATTCCTCTAGTGCACTCACTTTCTCAAAATCTTTCCATCCTGTGCCCTATCTCCCATCGAAGCACACCAGTACCCTAATATTCCCATCAAAATCCATCCCCCAATAACCTATCTATCCTATCGAACCTGATTCCTCCAGTACCCTAACTCTCCCATCGAAACTCATTCCTCCAGTACAAACTCGAAACCTATCGGCTAGGAGTGGGTAGTCTGCAATTAACCTCAGCAGAAACCTGTGGACTAAGGAAGTGTTTCTCACTTTTAATCATGTCCTGGTCACTTGCTGGAAAGTGCAGGTGTTTGGAGAATGGGCAAGGACCAGGTCAAGTTGGCTGTAATAGGCCATTCAAGGGTGAAGTCAGGAAGCAATCTTGGGTAGTGGAAATCTGGAACTCTCTCCCCTAAAGGCTGTGAATGCTGGAGAGCCAATGGAGCTTTAAAGATGGAGATTGATAGTATTTTGTTAGGTAAGGGACATAGATCACTGGCAGGTAAACAACGGTATTATGATAAGATTATCTGTGTTGTAGTGGAATGCGGACCAGCCTGAGAGGCTGAATGGCCTCCCCCTGTATCTATGTTCCTATGCACCCCAGCGAGAATCAGCACCTTTAGGAAGGCAGGGTGAAAATCAGAAGGACAGACACAGGAGTTAGCATTTCCAAATACATCTAAATACATGTTTAGCATTCATCACCGCATGTTCCTCACCTGTGGGAATGTCCTCTGGATTGTCATTGGTTTGATCAACCTTTGGCAAACACTTGCCACAGCAGAAACAACAACACAAACAGCAGTAACAGCAAGTGATGATCGTACAGAAATAAGCCAAAACCTGTAAGACAAGCAAATAGTTCAATGCACAATTATAGAAACCAAGTAATTGAGACCAAGATCTTCTCCCTCCTAAACCCAAGGATCTTAGTCCCAATACTAAGGGCACGAAACAGAGTCCCAGCTTTGGACCAGACATGTTCAATTTTTGAGTGGACCAATTTGTTAGGAAATAGTTAATTGGATGGTACTGCAATTGATTACATTTTATACTAATTTCTTTCACTATCCAATAACTTATCAACTATAGCTGATCTCATTAAATTTTAATCAGCCCTTTGATATAAATAGGTCCTGTAACTTACAAGTCTTTGAGAGATTAGAGGCCCGAGTGATGTATAGATTAGATGGCATTGTGTAGGCTTTTTATCTTTTGATTTCACAGGGGCGCAAGAAATTGTGACATTTTTCTGATGGTTAGGTGAAGGTGGTAGGAAGGAGTTGTAGTGATCAGACAAAAGTGTTTGCATGCCAAGCGAAATGGCCCAGAGTGATGGAAAAATATCACCCTGACCCATGGATCAAAGGCATTTGATTGTTCATGAATTTTTGTAACTGTCTTCTGCCTAAAGTTGGACTGACAGATCAATCGGCATGTGTAAGTCTGAAGTTATTGGTAAGAGTATGAAAAGTAGATTAAGGAATGCTGAAACATAATGAGATTGAGAAAAAGGCATAGGGTAAAACTTTTAGCTCGGTGGGCAGGCAAGTGCCAAACCCGACTGAGCGTAAGATGATGTGCAATGATGTCGGGCGAGCGTCCCAATGTCATCGTGCACTCGCGTGATATTTTGGGTTGGCGGGCGCGCGCCGGAGCCGGCAGCACACCTGCCGACATTAAAAGGCCTATTAAGACTATTAAAAAGTTAATTAAAATAAATTTTTCACTGCCTGTCCAACCTTACGGTTGGCGGGCAGGCGAAAGGGCCAAGTGGCCTTTGCACTTTTTTTGGAAACCTCATCCACGGGCTGGGACGAGGTTTCCAAAAGCAAATAAAAATAAAATAAAAACTTGAATTTTTCATTAATAACATGTCCCTGCTGTCACATGAGGGGACATGTTTCATTACATTTTTATTTTCTTTATTTTTTTTCATATCTCTTCAGCTCCCTGAGACATCTCCAGGATATTATGAAGCGCCCACTCACGCGCATGCGCCAAGGTCGCACTTGCCCGGCTTGCGCTCCAGCTCCCACGCACACAGGGAGCGCTGAGCGCTGCCGCTGGCATTTCATGCTGGGCAGGCCTTAATTGGCCTACCGGTGTGAAATTTCCTTCCGGCCCCAGTCGCAGGCAGCAGTCGGGTTCCCAACTGCCCCCGCCTGCCGCCGCCCAACATGGGTGAAGTTCGGCCCATAAAAGATTGGATGCAATGGAAAAGAAATCTGAATTAATTTGAGGTCTGGTCAACCTCTAACTCGGAACTGATAATGTGCGTGGATTCTGTAGTGAACTTGCAAGTTTTTGCTGAAAGCGTTGCTGTGCTTGATTATTGTCAAGAATAGTTATTACCATACTTAATTAATCTGTCACTATCTACCTGGGATGCTATAAATACTATTATTTTGATGAGTAATTTAAGAAGGAATGCTCATCCTTTAACATAGAATCATAGAATGATACAGCACAGACTGAGGCTGTTTGGCAAGCTTGCTCTTTGAAAGACCTATCCAATTAGGCCCACACCCTTGCTTTTTCCCTTTAACCCTGAATATTTTCCCTTTTCAAATATTTATCCAATACCCTATTGATAGTTACTATTGAATCTGCTTCCACCACAGTTCGATAATGTTAAAATATGAATAGTTTCTTTAAAAAAGTATTTTTCCTCTTCATTCTAGTGATAAGAACTTGTCAGTTGTTTAAAAGTTTTCAATTAACTTTCAGCAGCTGCAAAGGAAATATCAGGGGATTCTCCAGCACACTCTGGAGTGGCTGAAGGACCAAAAATTAGGCTGGGATCCTAATATGCATCCCCTCAGCATTGCACCAAGGTATCAGCCTGGATTCTCTGGTCTCTGAAAGTGGGAGCACTACCATGGAGCCAAGGCTGGTACGTGAGTGAGGGAGGATGTGTGTGCAGGACAGAGGATTTGAAGTTGAAAATGAACAGGAGAAGGCGGCTTAAAGGCTCACCCCCCCCAATGTCAAGGTGAGAACAGGATTGTGTTAGGCTGTGATGGCACAACATTTGAATAGCCTCCAATCCTCACCATCTTACATATGGAGAATGGCAGTTTGGCCAAGGGGACAGGAGGACATCCAATGCCCATGGAACCTTAACTGATTCAGGAGAGAAGCAGGGAGAACGGAGACAAAACTTGGAATCAGTATGTCATTCAACTCATGGTTCCACCATCCCAAAGCACAGTACATTGGCATTGTGGCCAAAACAAACATGGTAATGGGCTAGGGTTGCCAACCCTCCAGGGTTATCCTGGAGACTCCAGAAATTAATGATGAATCTCCCAGGCACTGAGAGCAAAACCCGAGAGAAAAAATTATAGAGGCATGAAAATAAAACAGTGCTGTATGTTATTTTCATTTTCTTTGATTTGGGATAATGATTTGGGATGAAAGAGACTGAAGGTACTGACAGTCAAGAATCATCCAATTAGATAATCAAGAGTTAAAGTTTAAATTTAAGCAAAGGCTGGGCGACGCTAGACTTGACGTGTCAGATGACCAATGATAGGAGTGCGGGGGCAGAGTGATTGGAAGTGAGAGGTCACGTGGTAAAATCTCCAGAAATATGTCCAACCAATGTTGGTGACAAGGCACAGTACTCCAGCAATGTAGCTCACCTTCATGCAGCAGTTATTCTTTGATGCTAGGATGTTTTCCCCATCCTCCCCAAGCATGGAGGCCACTTGCAGTCCGACTGAGCCATATGAGTCGTAGATGCGCTTTTTCTTTTCATCAGAGAGTATGGCATTGGCTCTGTTTATTTCCTTGAATAGCTCGGCTGCCGAGGGGTCGTTCAGATTTTTATCCGGGTGGTATCTCAGTGCCAGCCTTCTGCATTACAATCAGACACAGAATCAGTGGCAGTCAAAAAACACTGACATAGGCACTGTTATGCAAACTTGAAGAGGTCAGCACTCTGTCCTGAGCTAGGGGTGGTTCCCTCACTTGGGGTGCCTTCAGTGGGCACAATGGGACCTTTCCCTTCTGAGTTTGAGTAGCCTCAACTCCCAATCTTGTGCCTCTCTCTGGAATGCTCTCTCTCTCTCCCTGTCCTGGAATTATTTTTCTTGAGTTCTAACTCTGGTCCCTGCTGCTCCAGCTGTACCTAAGGCTAGTCTGTCTGTTTCAGTTTCTTCAAGATGAATGTCCAAATGGTTTGCCATGCATTTTAGGATGTCCATTTTCCTGGTTTTGAATGGATCTTTGACTCTAAGTGCCTTGCTATACTCTTGAATTCTTCAAGGGATAGGACTTTTAAACTGCCCCAAGTTATGTCACCCTGTTCTAGAAAGGCACTGGCTTTGAAGGTGGACATTTTATTAGTAGTCTTGCATTGCACAACAAGAAAACTTATACTGAAGTTTTTAAATTACTTTGAGGAATCAATTTGGTTCCCCACTTCCAAATTCTCTCATTTGTTTGTGGGTCCAATCCAGACACCAGCCCCCAAATTTCTGTTACAACCAGGTGAGGAAGGGTTGAAGGACTCCCCTATTTTCCCTCTCCTTGTTTGACTGCAACAGAGCTTTTCTGTTTAAAAGAAGTAATACTTGTCAATGCAGTGTGTATTTAACTGTTTACATGCTGTGATTGTAAAGAAATAGACAGGTTTTCTTGAGTTCAGCAAAGTAAAGGGTTAGTTTTATTACACTAAAAATTGAACCGGGTAAAATATTAAAAATGTCCTGACTTCTGCAAACATATGCATGTGCAGACACTCGAAAACCACACGTACAAATACAGATTACAGAGTGGGGGGGGGATAGATTTGGCTAAATTAGAGTTCGTAAAAAAGTAGAGAAGTTCACAGTTCATCGTGTGCTGCCTTGTCTGGCTGCAGATAGGATTTAATGGTCTTGCTTTCAGAATTGAGATAGTTTAAAGTTGTAGCTGGTATTTTCTTCTTCTCTGTAGACACTGCTGTGAAATTGAATTCTTCCTTTTTAAAATCACTGTCTACCGTAGTAATGAAGACACAATCCAATTTAGTAGACAGGGCTCAGTCTTTAGATGGAGAGAGAGCATGAGACTTTCCTTCACTCAACTGCTGCTGATGTTCTGCCCCAAGAACGTGCGTCAAACACATACAAAAAGTTTAGTTGGTCGCATGACTTCTCTCCAACTGCTAGAATTTCAAAAAAAAATTGAGTTTTCCAATAACTCAATTAGCTCATCTGGAAAGATATCTTAAAAAAAAACAAGGTCAGTTTATTCTTTTTTTTACTCTTTCATGGGATATGGGCATCACTGTCGAGGCCAGCGTTTGTTGCCATCCCTAATTACCCCTTGAACTGAGTGGCTTGCTGGGCCATTTCAGAGCACAGTTCTGAGTCAACCACATTGCTGTGGGTCTGGAGTCACATATAGGCCAGACCAGGTAAGGGTAGCAGATTTCCTTCTCTAAAGGACAATAGTGAACTAGATGGGTTTTTATGACAATTGACAATGGTTGCATGGTCAATATCACTGAGACTAGCTTTTTATTCCAGATTTATTAACTGAATTCAAATTCCACCAGCTGCTGTGGTGGGATTTGAACCCGTATCCCCAGAGCATTGCCTGGGTCTCTGGATTACTAGTCCAGACATTACCATTTTCCATTGTTGAATACTGTGGATGCCTCCATAGGTATCTTTGATAAGGCAGGAAGAGGGTTATTTACAAATTCCCAGGGAAGCCATTGTCTGTAATGGGTTTCATTGACTTGTTGTCTTTGATGTCATGATGTAATTAGATTTGGCCCTTCCTTGGCCCTTCCTGCTGTAGATTTGAAATTACTTTAGCCTGTCTCAAAGAAAATCCATCCTATTAAAAACCCAATATTTGACATAAGCTCATCTTCCTAACAGACACCAAGTATCCTTCTTAAACTATTCCAGTGCTCTCCCAGACAACTTCCCATTTTCCACCCTTCAAAAACTTGAGTTCATACAAAACTTTGCTGCTCATATCCTAATTTACACCAAGTCCTATTCACGCATCACACCTGTGCTCACTGATTGATCTACAGTGGCTTCTGGTCTGGCAATATCTCAATTTAAGTATTCTATCTATATATATATATATATATATATATATATACATATATATATAAATTAAATCTTTCTCTTTAAATCCCTCCATGGCTTCACCCCCTTCCTTTCTCCTTAAACTTTTCCAATTTCTGCGTTCCTCCAATTCTACCCTCATGTGCATCATCTGTCCACCATTTATGGCTGTGCCTTCAGCTGCCTAGTCCCTAAACTCTGGAATTCCCTCCATAAGTCTCTCTGCCTCTTTCTCCTTTTATATGACTCTACGTCAAATTTTGTTTGATAGTTGCTGCTGTGAAGCACCTTGTGATGTTTAACTATGTTCAAGGTTTCATATAAATGCAAGTTGTTGTTGATTTCAGTTACTTCATACTGGTGGCAGATGTGCCACATGGCGTGGTACAAAAATCATACAGATTTCAGCAGATCCCAGGTCTGACACTCAGTCTGTGTTGAATCAGGGGAACTATTGGTGTCCTAATTTAATATGATTAATCTCATTTAGATTAGAAGATTATTACTGGGATGATCTAAAGGTGATCTCAAGGTGATCAAAGGAGATGGTAAGGTAGATGGAGTTAAACTATTTTCTCTGATAGGAGGGTCTGGAAAACAGGGGCACAAACTTAAAGTTAGAGCTAGATCCTTGAGATGATGATGTCAGGAAGCACTTCTTCACACAAAGGATAGTGGAAATCTGGAACTCTCTTCTCCTATAAGCTGTTAAGGCTAGGGGAAGAACTGAACATTTTTAAACTGAGATCAGCAGATTTTGTTGGATGAGGGTATCAAGGGAAGCTGGTAAATGGAGGAAAGATACGATCAATTATAATACAATTTAATGGCAGAACAGGCTGAAGGGTCTCAATAGCCTCCCCAGTTCCTACCTATATGCTGCTTTGACCTCTTCTGGTGTGGATTTCCGTGGCAATTGTAGAATCCTGTAGAGAGTTTCACCACTTGTTGAATTTGATCGTTCATGTCTGTTGGACATCGTAGCTTCCTTTGGAAAGTGACAATATGACAGGTTAACTGGTGGTTATCAAACTCCCTTCTGTCTGACAGATTTCAGTGAAAGGGCAATGTACAATTCACCACTGGGACTGAATTCAATGGAGGGAGGACATAGAATCATAGAACACTGAGGGAGGCCGCTCAGCGCATTGTGCCTGTAATGGCTCCTGGAAAGATCAGTTATAGAATGGGTCACAATTGCTGCTTTCTGGTATTACCTACATCTCAAGAGCAAATCTTTTGATGCACCTAATCTACCCTTTACAACACAGCCACCCATCTCTGCCTCACCTTCTGCTGAAGTGCTTTAATGCAAATCTGACAGCCTATAAAGGGACGAGATTCCTTGGGCTTCCTGCCATTGTAACTTCACTGGATGTGCATCATTGGAAGGGGGTGGCTATTGGGCCAACCTAAGGTGCAGGAGCCCCAATGCAGCAGCAAATTCGAACATGGCACCAAAGGGCAGGTCACTGCTCTTGTGGGTCAAGTGCTTGAGCCCATCCATTTGAGCTTGTTGGAGCATGTGGTCCTTCAATGCACACTTTTAGGACTCTATATCCACCAGGAAATGTAGGGTGCAAGACATGGCCTTCCCTCTGTTTTTCAAAAAATTGAAGTCTCATTGCAGCCGTTTTTTCCTGACCAAATTGCTCTGGTCATTTCTGCCCCTCTTCCGATGTCACATCGCACTTTCTGCATGATAGTTACTCAGGTGCTACTCACTCTTCTCTATGTTCCAAAATCTTCCATAGACTTATGCACAAGGATAGACAGTGAGAGTCAAAGAGGCTCTTACACTGTGGAGGGGAATGCACCACCAAGCCCAATGGCCCCCAATGTTCAAACAACTGAATTCCAGCAGAAGACCCCGTAGGGGCAGGAACCACAGCCAACTTTCACCTTTCATATTCGAGGGTGAAACCAATCGGAACAACATTCTCTCTTCTATCACCACTCCCAACGTCATCTTGCCTGAGGTCAGCTAACTTGGCACAAGAGCTGGGATTGGGTTTGAGATCCCAGCTTATCTGTAAGGCTTGGTTACCCAATGGGCAAGCCCATATGTTTTTTTTATTCATTCATGGGATCTGGGCATCGCTGGCTCGGCCAGCATTTATTGCCCATCCTTAATTGCCCTTGAGAAGGTGGTGGTAAGCTGTCTTCTTGAATCACTGCAGTCCATGTGGTGTAAGTGCCCCCACAGTGCTGTTAGGGAGGGAGTTCCAGGATTTTGACCCAGCAATAGTGAAGGAACAGCGATATATTTCCAAATCAGGATGGTGAGTGGATGGGAGGGGAACTTGCAGATGTTGGTGTTCCCATCTGTCTGTTGACCTTGTCCTTCTAGATGGTAGTGGTGATGGGTTTGGAAGGTGCTGTCTAAGGAGGCTTGGTGAGTTCCTGCAGTGCACTTTGTAGATGATACACACTGCTGCCACTGTGCGTCACTGTGTGGACGGAGTGAATATTTGTGGATGGGGTGCCAATCAAGCGGGCTACTTTGTCCTGGATGGTGTCCAGCTTCTTCAGTGTTGTTGGAGCTGCACACATCCAGACAAGTAGAGAGTATTCCATCACACTCTTGAATTGCGCCTTCTAGATGGTGGACAGGCTTTAGGGAGTCAGGAGGTGAGTTACTTGCCACAGGATTCCTAGCCTCTGACCTACTCCTGTATTTATATGGCTAGTCCAGTTCAGTTTCTGGTCAATGGTAACACCCAGGATGTTGATAGTGGGGGATTCAGTGATGGTAATGCCATTGGATGTCAAGGGACAAAGGTTTAATTCTCTCTTGCTGGAGATGGTCATTGTCTGGCACGGTGGTAGTGCCACACAACACGATGAAGTGTATCCTCAATGTGAAGACGGAACTTAGTCTCCACGAGGACTGTGTGGTGGTCACTCCTACTGATACTGTCATGGACAGATGCATGAGCTAAGATCATTGACTATTTGGCTTTTGGCTGGAGTCTGACCAAAATAAGCAATTCCCCTTTTGAGCGCCACGGTTTAGCAGAAAAACCATGAGCAAAATACTGAACTACAGAGGGCTCCCAATCATAAGCTAAATGCAATAGCCTGCAGGAGCCATGTGATGAGATGTCACATGATCAAAATATCATGCTATCAAATTTTCAGGCATGTCTCCAACCAGAATTGGCAACATCAATGTGAATACCCCTTCCATGACCATGAACTCTATAACAAACTATAGCAGGGTTTTAGTACTACATGGAGGAGGGATTTATGGACTTCCACAATCCGTACAATGAGAGGAAGGCAAACACACTCGATTATCCCATTGGATGTCAGCCTGCAATTCCGAGCTGGATCTCCTGTCTCCGTGTGCCAAAACTGCCTGAAATGGGGAGTGAACCCGAAATCTTCTGACTCAGAGGCAGGAATACTACACCACTGAAGCCTAAAGCTGGCTCTCAGGACTGAACTGTTTACTGTTTACTCGAGCAGCTGCCAGATCCCGAGCTTTTAACAGAAGCAAAGCCAAATGCTGTTAGTTTCCTCTTATAAGCACACCTGTTTAGACACTAAGTCATGGGATAGTGTGTCAGAAGTCCACTAAAACTGAGCAGCTTATCAACAGGCTGTACAGTTCACTCATCAGAGTTAACGTTAAAGTTAAATTCATCAGAAAGTTTTAAGCTCAGCCAATTCTGAAGAAAAATAATAAATAATGCCTTTCATGACCTCAGGATGTCCCAAGTCACTTCACAATCACTGAAGAACTTTTTGGAATGTATTCACTTTTGAGTTGTGGGTATTCTGGGAGGTTTGGTCATGTGATGTTCTAAACCATGTAAGTTCTGACTGTGGGACATCTGGTACATGGTGCCTGATGACATGACAGCTGATGACCTATCATCTTCAAATGTTTTTGCATTTATTGCATAGAGTTGGGACCTCTCTACTAGATTATTATTGCTCAGGGTTTTGCACCAGAAACTGGTGAGTGAGAAACTCTGAGAACCAAAAATTGAAGAGGGAAAACAAAGGGCATGAGTAGAGAAAACCAAAGACAGGGTGGGATTTGCAGGAGGGAAACCAGATTTGGGAAGAACATTGATTTCATCAGTAACTAAAAGTAACTCTCAAATCACACCTATAAATAATAGTAATACTGATAGAACTCAGATTCCCCTCATAAGCAACAATAATATGATAACTCGCTGATAGTCTAAATGTTACTGTAATAGGGTTTTGCCCCAATATCCTACTTATAACTAGTAATAATCCTAGAATCTACTTGTTATTCACCCTGAAACCTTAGCCAGCACACACTCCACTGAGCAGTGGAATAAAGCAGTCAGGGTTCTCCTCATGGGATTATTCTCCAGTGACCTCTGCTGGAAGGTGTGCACGTCTGTATGAGCGTTTGGTTGGAACACAATCTCCTTCCCTACCCCCACCACGGACACTCAATGTCTGTCTCCCACACTTGAAAGACACCCAAAAGAGTGAGGGGCGCCTGTAGAACTTGGGCCCCGAAAGAGACAAAAGGGATTGGGGGACAGCACCAAAACAAAATCAGTCCCAAGGCCTGTGCAATATATTAGAGGGGAGGTGGGGATGACTAGTGTTGAAATAGATAGAATAACAGATAAAATGCCCATTCTGAGTTACACCACACCCAATGCACTGTAGTGTCCTATCCTTAAAAATCTCACTACTTACTGTGGTCTGTTCTAAGACTGGTGTCTGGATGGCCAGAAATTTCCAAAATGTAAATTCTGGTGTCAAAAATCAGTTTTGACTGAAAATAAGTCAATTTTTTCCCTTTAAAGGTTTTATAGTTGTAAGGTTTTGCAACTGACTCCTCTACTCCCTTTCTCCCCTCCTCTCCCTCCTTCTTCCTGCTCTCCCTCTCTGCCTCTCCACATTCTCCCTCCGCACCATTGCTCTCCCATTCACATGCTCTCCTGTTCTTCCTCTATCCCACTCCACTCGCACACTCCCCCTCTCCTCCACTCCCCCGTCTCCCTTCTTCCTATTCACTAGTTCTCCCTCTTCCCCATTCCCACTACCCTCGTCTCCCATTCCTCCTCTTCCCTTCTCCTTGTGCTCTCCTGTTTTATTTCTATCTCCCCTCTCCCTCCCCAATACCCCTTCTCTTCCACTCTCTCTCTCACCTCTCCCCTACTCCCTTGCCCCCTCTCCCCCATTCTCCCTCTACCCGACCCTCTGAGCTTGCTCCCCATCACCTTTCAAGCTTGTCAATCTTACACCTCGTTTATTAATATTCCAGCAATCACAGCCGATAACAGCACACGAAGCAGCTCCGTCCCAATGCACCTGTTCAGCAGGAGTTGCTATGTGCTCTCAGTGGGGCAGTGCTGCATTTTTCAATGTGGTTTCCTTACCTTTGATCTTTTCTTGGATCCAACTTGTGCAGACAATAACTCCACTGGCTAGAATATGACTTGGCAAGAAATCTTGTGCAGGAACTTCCTGAATTCTGCTGTTGAAGGTCTGTTCCGTGCATGTAACAAGTCTTGTGATCAGTAACAAATAGAAAGGGAAACTGCCTTTCAGATTAGGGACCATAAGACACGCCCTTCTAACTCATATATAATATAACAAACAATAGGTTGTTAGATTCATTGAGAAAGTCTATTTCAACTACCTACAGTGAGTGGCTCTCTTTATCTATGCAGCACCCAGTGTGGAATTGAGCTATACCCAGGATAGTACCAACCTCAATTCCTGACCTGCATCCAGTTAGTTCATCTGAAATCATGGGGTACTAGAGGTGTACAATTGATCTCGATGGGCCTTATGCTCAGTTAAGGAGACAATCAGCTAGGGCTCCCCATACCTGATCAGTATCAGCGTGGTAAATGTGTGGCTGTCAAGGGGCTTGGACTGTGATGCTCTTTGTTGTTGAATAGTCGGTAGAGACTCACCATCTGAGCTCTCAAAGGAGAACTGGTCATTGGGCAAGTTATCAGTATATATAAATGACTCCTGACTAGGTAGGAACAACCTACAGTTACTTTACTCATTAACTTAATCATAGGATTACGCTGTCTAAAATTAATGGGTTAAAATAGCAGGCAAAGGAATTTCATATGAAACCCAGAGTTACATTTCAACTTACAAATCTCTACAGTTTAAAGATTGCTTCAAAGCAATTTAAATCAGAATATTCTATTGCTACGGTCTCATTGAGAATATAATTGTGATGTCAGCATATTCTATCACTATGGTTTCAGTAATAAGTTCAAATGGGCTTCATAAGGTCAGATAGGAAGATGCGATGCTTATTGTTATAGAAGGATAAGATTAAATAGATTGTAGGACTTTCTTCATATGTCAAACTAATATTAAAAATTGGCAGCAAAGTTTAATAAGTGCCAGAGGGTAGATAAGCACCTGTGGAAATGTCCTGCAACATCAATTAACATCTTTAGGAGGGGATGTGAGGAGAATTTTGTGACAAAGTGTAGATAAATGGCTCCATAAGTGGCAAAATTGCAGGAGTTTCCTTGCACAAAGAGGAATAAGGCAGCTGCTGACAGTTTCTAGTTGTGTATCAGAGTGTTCCTATGATGCTTGCACATCCTGCTGTGAGGTTCTAGTCCATGTTGCCATTCAGCCAGGGTATGACCTGTGCTAATGTTTCCTGCAGCCCTGTTATGAGGGATGGGGCTGGTCAAAATAGCTAGCATTAGGAGACCCTCACAAGAGGCAGTGCCAACCCTTCAGGTTGTCTTGGAGTCTCCAGAAATTAAAGATTAGTCTCCTGGACAACATAAGTCCCAGTCACCCATTATCCCTGTGCTCATCAACTACATTGACTTTAAAATTCTCATTCCTGCTTCCAAATCCCTCCATAGTCTCCCCGCCACCCTCCATTCCTATTTCTGTGACTTACCTCCAGGCTAACAGCTCTCTGAGACCTCTGCAGTTCTCCAGTTCTAGCCTCTTGCACATCCTTGATTTTGATTGCTCCACCATTGACAATTATACATGCAGTTACTTAGGTCCTAAGCTCTGGAATTCCCTCCTTAAACCTTTATGCATCTCTACCTTTCCCTCCTCTTTTAAGATGTTCTTTTTAAATCTACCTCTTTGACGAGCTTTAAGTCAGCTGGCCTGTTAGCGCCTTATGTGTCTCAGTGTCAAATTTTGTTGTTGTTTTTGCTGTTACATCTGATACAGACTTGATAGTCTTGGGTGAGCTCATGGAGGGATCTGTAAATGAGGAAAAGGATTTCATGATAAATCTTTAAGTGATAATGCATTTAGATAGCACCTTATCACATCCACAGGACATCCTAAAGTGTTTCACGGCCGAAGGAATACTTTTGAAGTGTCTTAATGTAGGGAACACAGTAGCCAATTTGCCAACTGCAAGGTCCTACAAACAAGCACATAATCTGTTTTTAGGGATATTGGTTGAGGGATAAATATTGGCTAGGACGCCGGGGAGAGCTCCCCTGCTCTGCTTCAAAATAGTGCCGTTAACATTCACCTGAGAGGGCAAGCAGGGACTCCATTTAATGTTTCAGCAGAAAGACAACACCTCCGACAATGTAGCACTCCCTCAGTACTTCAATGGAAGAATCAGCCTGGAATTTATGCCTAAATCTCTGGAGTGAGACAAATTCACAATCTTCTGACTCAAAAAAGAGAATGCTACCAATGAGTGATGGCTGACACTGTTCATTCTAAAATTGCAATTGCAATAAAATTGCAGTAAAAAAAAGTATTTTTTTAAAAAAGGACTGGATTAAGGGCTACATAAATTGATGATTTTTTGTGTTCATTTAATGCCTTGGATGACAATAAATTGACAAAATGTGTGTGGGTGAGACTCCTTGTGCTGGATTCAATTTACTAGTGGAATAGTGACCCCTGTTGTACACCAGGATTATGTGACGAGGAATAAGGATTTTACACATCTGCATCACTTAGACCTGCCAAGTTTTGTTAAATAATCTCCAAGAATGGACAAAAGTAAAATGATGGCGAGCAGGTGTCAGCATCATAATTTCAATTCTTGCTAAAATCCCCAACATCTGTGGAATTTTTCACTATTCCCTATTCACGAGGGAAAGTTGAGCATCTGAATTTGCATTACATGGCGGAAACAAAAGCATTAAAGTAACGTAGACAAGGTGCAGGAATTGCTAGTGAATCACAAGTGGAGTTTTGGTACTGATGGTGATGGAAGCTTTCATAATCAATGTCTTCATGTCATTAGGGATCAAAGCAGAAATAAATTGATAAAAACAAAAAACTGCGGATGCTGGAAATCCAAAACAGAAACAGAATTACCTGGAAAAACTCAGCAGGTCTGGCAGCATCGGCAGAGAAGAAAAGAGTTGACGTTTCGAGTCCTCATGACCCTTCGACAGAACTGAAGGGTCATGAGGACTCGAAACGTCAACTCTTTTCTTCTCTGCCGATGCTGCCAGACCTGCTGAGTTTTTCCAGGTAATTCTGTTTTTGTTTTAGAAATAGATTGATTTCTGTTTTAAGAGAACAGACTTCTGGGGCAGGATTTTATATCCCACAGGCGGGCGCGTGCCCAACTCGATCGGGTGTAAAATAGCACGCAATGACATCGGGTGAGTGTCCACCGACAACTAAGCGACAGGCGCACACAAAAGTCGGCAGCGCACCCACCTACAATTAAGAGGCCTATTAAGGCCTTTAATCAATTAATTTTTAAAAATTCATTCATGGGATGCTGACTTCGTTGGCTGGGCCAGCATTTATTGCCCATCCCTAGTTGCCCTTGTGAAGGCGGTGGTGAGCTGCCTTCTTGAACAGCTGCAGTCCACATGGTGTAGTTACACCCAAAGTGCTGTCAGGAAGGGAGTTCCAGGATTTTGACCCAGCGACAGTGAAGGAACAGTGATATATTTCCACGTCAGAATGGTGAGTGACATTTAGGAGAACTTCAATGTGGTGGTGTTTCTATCTATCTGCTGTCCTTGTCCTTCTAGATGGTAGTGGTCGTGTGTTTGGAAGGTGCTGTCTAAGGAGCCTTGGTGAATTCCTGCTGAGCATCTTGTAGATGGTATACACTGCTGCTACAGTGTGTCAGTGATGGAGGGAGTGAATGTTTGTGGATGTGGTGCCAATCAAGCAGACTGCTTTGTCCTGAATGTTGTCAAGCTTCTTGAGTGTTGTGGGAACTGTACTCATCAAGGGAAGTGGAGAGTATTCCATCATGCTCCTAACTTGTGCCTTGTAGATGGTGGACAGGCTTTGTGGAATCAGGAGGTGAATTTCTCGCTGCAGGATTCCTAGTCTCTGACCTGCTGTTGTAGTCACTATATTTATGTGGCTAGTCCAGTTCAGTTTCTGGTCAATGGTAACATCCAGGCTGTTGATAGTGGGGGATTCAGTGATGGTAATGCCATTGAATGTCAAGGGGCAATGGTTAGATTCTTTCTTGAATGAGATGGTCATTGCCTGGCACTTGTGTGGTGCGAATGTTACTTGCCACTTGTCAGCCCAAGCCTGAATGTTGTCCAGGTCTTCCTGCATTTGGACATGGATGGCTTCAGTATCTGAGGAGTTGTGAATGGTGCTGAACATTGGGCAATCATCAGCAAACATCCCAATTTTTGATGTTATGATGGAAGGAAGGCGATTGATGAAGCAGCTGAAGATGGTTGAGCTGAGGACACTATCCTGAAGAACTCTTGCATTGATATTCTGAAGCTGAGATGACTGACCTCCAACAACCACAATCATCTTCCTCTGTGCTAGGTATGACTCCAACCAGTGGAGAGTTTTCCCCCTGATTCTCATTGACTTCAGTTTTGCTAGGGCTCCTGAATGCCACACTTGGTCAAATGCAGCCTTGATGTCAAGGGCAGTCAATCTCACCTCACCTCGGATGTTTAGCTCTTTTGTCCATGTTTGAACCAAGGCTGTAATGAGGTCAGGAGCTGAGTGGCCCTGGCGGAACCCAAACAGGGTGCCTTTGAGCAGGTTATTGCTAAGCAAGTGCCACTTGATAGCACTATTGATGACCCCGTCCCTTACTTTAATGATCGAGAGTAGACTGGTGGGATGGTAATTGCCGGCTTGGATTTGTCCTGCTTTTTGCATACAGGACATATCCGGGCAATTTGCCACATTGCCAGGTAGATGCCAGTGGTGTATCTGTGCTGGAACAGCTTGGCTAGGGATGCGGCAAGTTCTGGAACACAAGGAGTACTATTGCTGGAATATTGTCAGGGCCCATAGCCTTTGCAGTATCCAGTGCCTTCAACTATTTCTTGATATCAGGTGTAGTGAATCAAATTGGCTGAAGACTGGCATCTGTGATGCTGGGGATCTCCAGAGGAGGCCATGATGGATCATCCACTCGGCACTTCTGGCTGAAGACTGTAGCAAATGCTTCAGCCATACCTTTGACAATGATGTGCTGGGCTCCTCCATCACTGAGGATGGGGATATTTGTGGAGCCTCCTCCTCTGGTGAGTTAATTGTCCACCACCATTCATGACTGGATTGGGCAGGACTGCAGAACTTAGATCTAATTCATTGGTTGTGGGATCACTTATCTCTGTCTATCACTTGCTGCTTATGCCATTTGGCAAGCAAGTAGTCCTGTATTGTAGCTTCAGCAGGTTGACACCTCAGTTTTAGGTATGCCTGGTGCTGCTCCTGGCATGCCCTCCTGCACTCTTCATTGAACCATGATTGATCCCCCTGGCCTGATGGTAATGGTAGAGTGGAGGATATGCCGGTCTATGATTGTGATTGTGGTTGGGTACAATTCTGCTACTGCTGATGGTCCACAGTGCCTCATGGATGCCCCAGTCTTGAGTTGCTAGATCTGTTCAAAATCTATCCCATTTAGCACGGCGGTATTGCCACACAACATGACGGAGGGTATCCTCACTGTGAAGGTGGGACTTCATCCCCACAAGGATTGTGCAGTGGTCACTCCTACCAATACTGTCATGGACGGATGCATCTGCGGCAGGCAGGTTGGTAAGGCTGAGGCCAAGTATGTTTTTCCCTTTTGTTGGTTCCCTCACCACCTGCCGCAGACCAAATCTAGCAGCTGTGTTCTTATGACTTGGCTAGCTCGGTCACTAGTGGTGCTACCGAGCCACTCTTGGTGATGGACATTGAAGTCCCCCACCCAGAGTGTGTTCTGTGCCCTTGCCAACCTCAGTGCTGCCCCCAATGGTGTTCAACATGGAGGAGCACTGATTCATCAGCTGATGGAGGGTGGCATGTGGTAATCAGCAGAAGGTTTCCTTGCCCCATATTTGACCTGATGCCATGAGACTTCATGGGGTCCGGAGTCGATATTGAGGAATCCCAGGGCAACTCCCTCCCGACTGTATACCACTGTGCCGCCACTTCTGCTGGGTCTGTCCTGCCAGCTAGTTTGAGTTGCTGTAGCAACATAGACCTTCACATGTTGTAGCATGGAGCTATGGATAGTGATAGGAATTTCCTTTCTATCACACTGCTAACCAGGAAGCTCCCCAGCTCTTACCGTGCCCTTGGTGCACATTGGAAGGATTTACATGTTGATACTCAACATCATAAACACATCTTTCTTAGCTATCAAGTCCTGGAGTGGGATTTGAACCCAGAGCCACTGGTTCAGAGGCAGAGATGCTACTCACTGCACCACAAGACCTCCTCCTAGCTCAAAAATAAGCCTAACATTTTAAAATGTACATTCATTTAACACAAATATAATTTCCCTAATGCAGTTAATATATAAAAGATATGGATGAAAAATATTTAAAGGCCCTTGTTCTTATGTGGCCACACATGGAGGGATATGTTAAGTGCAGTTGTCCTAATGTAGAGCAAGGCTTGAAAATAAAATAAAAGTCGGGATTTCTGGCCCTGTCGTGTCAGCACCCACCCTGAGAGATTCGGCAGCCCAGAAGCCCAGTCCATTAACTTTTGACGGGACCGGACAATCCCGGCGGCAGGCAGGGCCGGAAAGTCCCGCCCAAAGACTTGCATTTATGTAGTGCTTTTCACGACCATTGCATGTCTTAAAATGCTTTACAACCAATAAATTACTTTTTGGAGTGTATATGTTATGTCTTCTGGTACCCATAAGTTGAAAATAATTACACTTCAGACTCAAAATGCTGGAGCTTTGTCAAGTGTATTGCTGTCTTCATGACTGCTGGACTGATACATTGTTATTCAGCACACAACTGTGTTGCGAAAGTGAATGTGACACCATGGGATATATACCCACATATAACATTTAGTTCCTAGCTCTTTACAAACAATATAACAATATAACAGTAATCACTGTTGTAATGCAAGAAATGCAGCTGGCAATACACGCATAGCAAAATTCCACAATTACCAGATAATCTGTGTTGGTGATGATATTGATTCAAGTTTTTGGAAAATCCTCATCAGAGTAGATTTAAATAGATATCATCAGTGCACCAATTTGAGTAGGCCTGCACTTAGCTCTGTGTTTCTTAAATAATTTACACATTATTTTCCTACATCCTTCCCTTTTTTGTTCTCTCTCTGGATATATTTTACCTGAATAAAGCTTTTCAAAATTGTCTCTTTCTTAAATAATTTTAGGAAACAGCTAAATAAATGCTGTTAGAAGACAAAGCTCAGTATTCTAACAAGTGCATTCACAAATAGTACTGATGCATCCTAAGAAATTGGCCTACCCTGAACATACTCAGGCTGAACACAATCTGCTTTTAGCCAGCAGTCACATCATGTTCAAACACAGGCTTTTGAGAGAGGCTGATGCTTTAATAAAAACTTTTAAAAAAGCATCAAAAGAACAAAACATATTTAATCATGTCATTAAACCATAAAACTATGCAGTTTTAAATTTCATTTTAAATCTTACATTGGGCATTAGAAATTTCAGTCCTGAAGGAAATAAATGGCAAATATTTTTTCTCTGTGTAATCTATGTGATTTGTGGGGAATAGATGATACAGCACTACGTAATAATGTGCCAGGTAATCATTACAAGTTATTGTTGTCATTTAGCATTGGAGGGTCTAATAGAACATCATCTCCTAACCCTTTGCTGCCTGATGTGTATCTTGCTACTAATTCCCTCACTTCAGCCCTCCCCTTTATCCCATTTCCCTCATCTGCTTCACCGGAATCTGTCTCTCCCATTCTTACCCTCCCTTATGCTCCCCCACTGCTCATCTGTGACCCTTTATCTCTTTCAATCCTTACCTCCCCTCAACTGTCAATTCCTTAATGTCCTCTGTCTTAAGCTTTCCCAATCAGCCACCATTTTCTTCACCCCCTCGAAATGTTAATATTTTCCTTCCTTTATGATGCTGTCTGCTTTGCTTAGTGTTTTTAGCATTTTCTATGCATTTTTTCTGATTTCCAGCAATAGCAGCATTTTGTTTTTTGCTTCCTGCTTTCCTGTTTGTTAGTGGAAGTAATTTGTTTGTAAGTGTTGTTTTTTGTTTAATTCCTTTCTCTGGTCCACTATCATCGCTGCTGCTGTTCTCCTTGACCTTATTTATGTCCTGAAGGAATACTCTCTGTTTTGTGTATAGTATGAATGTTAAACATATTCCAGTGCTATTGTGAATAATACACCCATTGAAAAGGTGTTTATTGCAAAATGACTTTGGCGTTTCAAATAATTTCATTGATGCCAATGATCACTTCTTTCCTGATATACATCTACTTAGTGCAGCAACAGTACCTTTAGTAATTTAAGCTATTTATAGTCAAAACAGAATACATTAATATGAAATTACATTTTTATCTTTAATTTTATGAGTTCAAACCCTGACAGTGTCACAGATCTCACTTAATCCAACAGTATGACTTCAAGAGAGTGAGATCCTGAGAGAAAGATGAGGGAAATTTTGTCCCCTCCACCAACTCCATTGCCCCTTAGGCCCTCCAGGAGAGATGGACTCCGAGGCACACTTGCTGTTTTTTTCCCCTTGTTTCCAGTTTTACCAACCTCTTCCAATAGATTTCCTCATTCTAACTTGCCTGCAGCTCCACAGTCGACACTGGCAGACAGGGAGAGATCCCAACAGTGAACCTGGCAGAAGAAACATTAATGAACAAAGATGAGAGAAATTGACTCCCATCACAATGGTGATAAAAGGATTTGAGGTTAATTTTAAACATGGGAAACCGTCAAATATATATAAGCTAAAAGAAGGATTCTTAGATTTGATCAAGTATCTTTGTATGTGCACACGCAAGGCACATTTTACACTGGAAGAGAGGTCAGTGACTTGGGGGAATAAATTCGAAGCGAATGGTAGAAGGATTAGAGGAGAGATGAGGAAAAATGTTTTCACCCAGAGAGTTGTAGGGGTGTGGAACTCACTGCCTGAAAGGGTAGTAGAGGCAGCAATCCTCATCTCATTTAAAAGGTGTCTAGATATGTATCTGAAGTGCCGTAACCTGCAGGGCTGTGGACCAAATGCTGGAAAGCGGGATTAGGCAGGGCGGCTCCTTGTTTGGCTGGCGCAGACACAATGGGCCAAATGACCTCTTTCCGTGCTGCAAACATTTCATGATTCTATGATTGTAACTTCAGAAAAATAAAAGGAGAACTGGAGGTCAAAAATAATTGCCAAAACTGAAAACGGCGAATAAATGAAAATACAAAACCACATTTTAAAAATATTTTCAAAATAAATTACAAAAAGTAAAAATGTCGATCCTATCATGAAGTTGGAGGTCGGAAACTCAAGTTCCCAACAAGCCTCAGGCTTTTTGTGCATGCGCTGGCTGGTAAATGGCTGCTAAAGTGCAGGTCAGTGGTTTTGCGTTCTTTAGGCCGAGGGCCAGCCCTGTGTGCTTGTGCAGAGAAGAGGGAGAGGAATGGCGCGAAAAGCAGGTCAGATGATCCAAGTAGATGCCCCATGGGCAGGACACGGGAGGGGCACAGGGAGAAGGCCCCAGAAAGAAGTCCAAGGTAAGGGGAAAAGCCAAGGGACAGGACCAGATTCCCTTAATTGAAGTTAAAGAAAGGAGCAGAGCTTAGGCTCCAAATACAAGAGCTGCAGAGAGCAGACTTTAAACAAAGTGCGCACAAGAAAAGCCCTAATGATCTGAGAAGGCAGCCAAAGGTTGGTGACTCTGTGTTCTGGGCTATTGGGGCAAAGATGCCCCTTTAGAGCAGCTGTGTTCTGCTTAACATGGCCAAAGATCTGAAATCGTGCTTGGAAGGCGAGACTTGAATGCTTGTGGAAATCCAGAGGAAAGGAATCTCGGAAGGGAAGATTGAAACCCTGTGAGGTTTGCCATTGTTGAAACCGCCTGACTGAGGACAACTTTTGGAAAGTATTCCAAGGCGAGAACTTCAAATGTGGACGTTGGAAACCCTCCTGAGAAAGTCAAAGTTTCAATGAGATTGGTTGGCTCACAATGTGACAAACGTTTGGATGGATTTTTACAGAAATCCATGTAATCTGATTTGGTTACACCTGTTATTTATTGGAGAGAGTTCAGTGTGTGTCAGAGAGTGAAGACGGGGATTTTCAGCCCTTTAAGAAGCAAAAACTACGAGGCTATTGGGACAGTAGTTGACTGAATAGTCAGTTACAGAACTCAGTAAAGTGATCAGTTTAGCAGAGGCCCTACTGGAAGACCGAGTTTACAGTGTGGTTTTTGGGTGTCTCAGGGAGAGATAAGAGTTGGTGAAAAACATCAAGAGAATGCTCAGGAGGTCACCGGAAAAAAACTATGCCAGTCCCACGCCTGAAGCCTTTATGTGTCCAGCTAGTGGTAACTCTTCGCTGTGAAGGTATTGCTGGATTAAAGGAATAGTTTGAATTTGAAGCATCTTCTTGTGTTTATATTGAGATCTTTCCAACCTCTTTGTCTGGCGTAATATAATTTATTTTTCTTGTTTAATAATATTTTATTCTTTGTGTTAAAAGTTCATCAGCGGACTCGTGAATTTGTTCAGTAACTTTCTTCCCACAATTACTAAAAAGTTAGGATCTATCAAGCTAGGCTTCACTCCGAAATATGACGTCCATTATTAACATCCGCTGGGAATGTATTCATAAATTAGTAAGGATTTTTTAAAAAAATCTTAAAATTAAGGATTGCAATGGTATCGCAATGTAATGATTGCCAGTATGAAATATGGCGGCGCACTGTGCAGTTCCAATTTGGAATGGGCCCAAAGACGGAACGTAGCATGTGACGGTGACGCAGTCGCCGGCGCCATAACGTTAGGACATCACGCCGCGCCGACGCTGGCAGGGAGACGTTGGTGACGGAAAAGCGCCGAAGCAGCGACCGTGGGGCCTCGGCCGTTTCTCGGTTGTTTAGCGCCAGTCAGAGCCCGCGGGTGGGCCGGTGGGCCCCGCAGGCTCGCTCGGAGGCGGCGGCGGGCGATCGTTTGGCGCGAGAGGGGGAAGCGAGAAGGAAAAATGGCGAACGCGGCCGAGGTGAACGCGGTGCCTGTTGGGGATGTGGTCGTGGTGAAGGCCGAGCCCGCGAGTCTGGAGGGGGAGAGCTCGGAGGAGAGCAAGACCCAAGTCATCCTACAGCTGCAGCCGGTCCAACATGGGTAAGGAGCGGTCTGCCGGCTTCATATACCCTCAGCAAAGGGCCTGGGGAATAGCCTGTGGAAACAAGAGACAGCACAATCACATTCCAATAAATTAAATATAATGAAAATATAAATGTGAGACTACACAAACCTTAAAATATTAAACCCTGATACCTTTAAAATATGTGAATACGTTAAAATATAAGCATTAACCTGTAAGTACATTGGGCCAGGTGTCTCAATGCCTAAAGCGGCGAATGTTCAGCCCTACGCCGCTGTTGCGCCTTAGGACCCATCGGAAATCCTGACGCAGACAGGCGATTGCCCGGGAAGTTTAAACGTTCAATGAGCTGACTTGTGCTGGTGGGGGCCCGTCCCTTATACTGAGCTCAGTGGCGGAGACTTGGCCAACATACGTGCTACCTCCTCGGATACTAATCCTAGCATTGTTACACTGTTTAATCTCTGGTGTAATTCAGTTACCCACAACACCACCCCCACCCCCCCCGCAACTCTTTTTCCCCACCCCCCCGCAACTCTTTTTCCCCACCCCCCCGCAACTCTTTTTCCCCACCCCCCCGCAACTCTTTTTCCCCACCCCCCCCGCAACTCTTTTTCCCCACCCCCCCGCAACTCTTTTTCCCCACCCCCCCGCAACTCTTTTTCCCCACCCCCCCGCAACTCTTTTTCCCCACCCCCGCCAACTCTTTTTCCCCACCCCCGCCAACTCTTTTTCCCCACCCCCGCCAACTCTTTTTCCCCACCCCCCGCCAACTCTTTTTCCCCACCCCCGCCAACTCTTTTTCCCCACCCCCGCCAACTCTTTTTCCCCACCCCCGCCAACTCTTTTTCCCCACCCCCGCCAACTCTTTTTCCCCACCCCCGCCAACTCTTTTTCCCCACCCCCGCCAACTCTTTTTCCCCACCCCCGCCAACTCTTTTTCCCCACCCCCGCCAACTCTTTTCCCCACCCCCGCCAACTCTTTTTCCCCACCCCCGCCAACTCTTTTTCCCCACCCCCGCCAACTCTTTTTCCCCACCCCCGCCAACTCTTTTTCCCCACCCCCGCCAACTCTTTTTCCCCCACCCCCGCCAACTCTTTTTCCCCACCCCCGCCAACTCTTTTTCCCCACCCCCGCCAACTCTTTTTCCCCACCCCCGCCAACTCTTTTTCCCCACCCCCGCCAACTCTTTTTCCCCACCCCCCGCCAACTCTTTTTCCCCACCCCCGCCAACTCTTTTTCCCCACCCCCGCCAACTCTTTTTCCCCACCCCCGCCAACTCTTTTTCCCCACCCCCGCCAACTCTTTTTCCCCACCCCCGCCAACTCTTTTTCCCCACCCCCGCCAACTCTTTTTCCCCACCCCCGCCAACTCTTTTTCCCCACCCCCGCCAACTCTTTTTCCCCACCCCCGCCAACTCTTTTTCCCCACCCCCCGCCAACTCTTTTTCCCCACCCCCGCCAACTCTTTTTCCCCACCCCCGCCAACTCTTTTCCCCACCCCCGCCAACTCTTTTTCCCCACCCCCGCCAACTCTTTTTCCCCACCCCCGCCAACTCTTTTTCCCCACCCCCGCCAACTCTTTTTCCCCACCCCCGCCAACTCTTTTTCCCCACCCCCGCCAACTCTTTTTCCCCACCCCCGCCAACTCTTTTTCCCCACCCCCGCCAACTCTTTTTCCCCACCCCCGCCAACTCTTTTTCCCCACCCCCGCCAACTCTTTTTCCCCACCCCGCCAACTCTTTTTCCCCACCCCCGCCAACTCTTTTTCCCCACCCCCGCCAACTCTTTTTCCCCACCCCCGCCAACTCTTTTCCCCACCCCCGCCAACTCTTTTTCCCCACCCCCGCCAACTCTTTTTCCCCACCCCCGCCAACTCTTTTTCCCCACCCCCGCCAACTCTTTTCCCCACCCCCGCCAACTCTTTTTCCCCACCCCCGCCAACTCTTTTTCCCCACCCCCGCCAACTCTTTTTCCCCACCCCCGCCAACTCTTTTCCCCACCCCCGCCAGTTCTTTCCCCCACCCCTGCCAGTTCTTCCCCCACCCCCGCCAGTTCTTCCCCCACCCCCGCCAGTTCTTCCCCCACCCCCGCCAGTTCTTCCCCCACCCCCGCCAGTTCTTCCCCCACCCCCGCCAGTTCTTCCCCCACCCCCGCCAGTTCTTCCCCCACCCCCGCCAGTTCTTCCCCACCCCCGCCAGTTCTTCCCCCACCCCCGCCAGTTCTTCCCCCACCCCCGCCAGTTCTTCCCCCACCCCCGCCAGTTCTTCCCCCACCCCCGCCAGTTCTTCCCCCACCCCCGCCAGTTCTTCCCCCACCCCCGCCAGTTCTTCCCCCACCCCCGCCAGTTCTTCCCCCACCCCCGCCAGTTCTTCCCCCACCCCCGCCAGTTCTTCCCCCACCCCCGCCAGTTCTTCCCCCACCCCCGCCAGTTCTTCCCCCACCCCCGCCAGTTCTTCCCCCACTCCCGCCAGTTCTTCCCCCACCCCCGCCAGTTCTTCCCCCACCCCCGCCAGTTCTTCCCCCACCCCCGCCAGTTCTTCCCCCACCCCCGCCAGTTCTTCCCCCACCCCCGCCAGTTCTTCCCCCACCCCCGCCAGTTCTTCCCCCACCCCCGCCAGTTCTTCCCCCACCCCCGCCAGTTCTTCCCCCACCCCCGCCAGTTCTTCCCCCACCCCCGCCAGTTCTTCCCCCACCCCCGCCAGTTCTTCCCCACCCCCGCCAGTTCTTCCCCCACCCCCGCCAGTTCTTCCCCCACCCCCGCCAGTTCTTCCCCCACCCGCCAGTTCTTCCCCCACCCGCCAATTCTTCCCCCACCCGCCAATTCTTCCCCCACCCGCCAATTCTTCCCCCACCCGCCAACTCTTCCCCCACCCGCCAACTCTTCCCCCACCCGCCAACTCTTCCCCCCCACCCGCCAACTCTTCCCCCCCACCCGCCAACTCTTCCCCCCCGCCAACTCTTCCCCCTCCCCCGCCAACTCTTCCCCCTCCCCCGCCAACTCTTCCCCCTCCCCCGCCAACTCTTCCCCCTCCCCCGCCAACTCTTCCCCCTCCCCCGCCAACTCTTCCCCCTCCCCCGCCAACTCTTCCCCCTCCCCCGCCAACTCTTCCCCCTCCCCCGCCAACTCTTCCCCCTCCCCCGCCAACTCTTCCCCCTCCCCCGCCAACTCTTCCCCCTCCCCCGCCAACTCTTCCCCCTCCCCCCGCCAACTCTTTCCCCCCCCCCCCCCGCCAACTCTCCCCCCCCCCCCCGCCAACTCTTCCCCCCCCCCCCCCGCCAACTCTTCCCCCTCCCCCCCCCCGCCAACTCTTCCCCCTCCCCCCCCCCCCCCGCCAACTCTTTCCCCCCCGTCCCCACCGCCAACTCTTCCCCTGCAGGTGAGACAGGAAACCCTGGCTGGAAGGATGCAAAAAAAGTCGGCGCAGCAACCTTTGCCGTCACCAGGGTGCGCCCCAGCATCTGGTCCAGTATATGTTGAACTACAATAAAATAAATACATTATAATAAACCAAGCATGTAGATATTAAACAATGCATGTTAATGAAATATATTTAAAAATTAATTTAAGTTTCATTATGCAACTAAATCGGATATATTCAATTTTAAGCAATAAATTAAATATATTAAAATATAAGCACTGAACTATAATTTGTAAAACTAACTAACCTACCAATATTTTTTAAAAATGCAATTAAATTATAAATTTTATATTATAATTAAGTACATTATAAGATTAAATTGTATATCTGTTAAATTCTAAATGCTAATCAATTACATCAATGTAAAATTATAACCAATGTAAATATTTGCATACTGTAAATAAAATACTGTGAAATGTATAGAAATTAAATTTGGAGAAGATGTGGGGAAGTCCAAAGCTAGGGTACACAAATATAAGATAGGCACTAATGAATTTTAATAAGGAATTCAGGAGAAATATCTTTACCCAGAGAGTGGTTGGAATGTAGAACTAGCTACCACTTGGAGTGATTGTGGTGACTGGCATCGATACATTTTAAGGAGAGCTTAGATGATCATATGAGGGAGAAAGGAATAGAAGTTCAGATGAAAAAGGGTGGGAGGAGGATTGCCTGGATCGTAAACATTGGCCATTTGGACCAATTTCTGTGCTGTAAATTCTATGTAGTGAATCAGAAAAGTAAAAACATAAAAGCATGTAAAATAAAATTAAAATTTAACATGCAGCATAAATGCAAAAGAAACTTAAATGTAGATAAATGCATTAAATTTTAAATTAAATTAACATCAAACATTAAGTAAAGTTAAATATAAACAAATGTTTATACTTCTCACTGGTTTAAATACATTGTTATTTACATAGATTATATTTTGAAAGCTCAAACACAAATTTGTTAAATGGCTTTAGGTAGTGACATGCAAATCATATAAAATGCTAAAATTAAATATAAATCAAGTTTAAAAATCCAATCAAGATAAGTTAGATGCTAAAATTGCTATAAGTATATAATTTAATAAGTTAAATATAATTAAAATATAATCTGACAAATATAATTTGGAATTAATCTTAGGTATAGGCAAAATATGATTATTCTTGTAAAAAATACATTTCCGCCCTTCATGGCTTCAAGTCTTACTCCAGAGACCTGAACACAAAATTCAGGTTGACAACCCCAGTGCAATACTGAGAGGTTGCTGCATGGTCAGTGGTCTTTCAGATGAGACGTTAAACCAAGCCTGCCCCCTCAGGTGAACATAAAGGATCCAGAGGCATGAATGGAACTGCACTTCACTGCAGGGTTAGTTCTCACTGGTGTCCTGGCCAATGTTTATCCTTCCACAAATAACACACACAAAATAAATGATCTGATCATTATCTCATTTCTGTTTGTGTGCAAATTGGCTGCTGTTTTTTCTACATTACAACAGTGAACTGCACTTCAAAAAAAGCACTCAATTGGTTCTAAAGTGCTTTGGGGCAAAAGCTGGGAATATAAAATAAAAACATAAAATGCTGGAAATACTCAACATGATGGGCAGCATCACAGAGAGTGAAACAGAGTTAACATTTCAGATCAATGACCTATTGCTAGAAAAAAATCTTCAGAATGACAGCACAGAAAGGGGAATGTTCAACCCTTTGTGCCCACCCTGGTGCTAGCTCTTCACAGGGAGCTGTCTACTCAACCCCATTTCCATAATCATCCCCAATTCTTTTTATATTTCTTTTCAAACACTTATCTTATTCCCTGTTGCTTGATGTCATGGTCTGTTCCTGATATATACATGTTTAAAACCATTTTGATTTGGAAACATCTTCTGACTGGAACTCTCTTGAAACATTTTTGCTTCTGGGGAATGTTCATCCAAGTGAAAAATGACTTCTTAGAAAAGAAAAGCCGGAAGTCTCAAATGAAGAAGAATTAACCGGTGATTAGTGGTGAATGTCTAGGTGGCCCAAAGTCTGTTTTTAACCACGGTATAATTTGGGCCTGAACTTCCTGGACTAATATAGTTCTGGTGGGTGGGGCGGGATGCCACTCCTGTATTTTGTAGAAATTTGGTGGGGAGACGGTGGTGTAGTGGTAATATCACTGGACTAGTAATCCAGAGGCCCAGGCTAATGCTCTGGGGACATGGGTTCAAATGCCTCCACAGCAGCTGGTGGAATTTGAATTTAGTTAATAAAAATCTGGAATATAAAGCTAGTGTTGGTAATAGTGACCATGACAACTATCACCGATTGTTGTAAAAACCCATCTGCCATCCTTATCTGGACTGGCCTACATGTGATTTCAAATCCACAGCAATGCAGTATGGGCAACAAATGCATGTCTTGCCAGCAATGTTCCCATTCCATGAAATAAAACAAAAAGGGTTGAGCAACAGTGCCTTTCCAGCACTCCTGGGTGTCCCCTGTCTGCCGCTGTGGCCTAGGGGTGGTTAGGAATTTTTTTTTTTAAATATTGGGGTGTGGATGATACTGACAATGTTGGCATTAATTGCCCACCCTTTGTTGCCTTGAGAGTCAGCTATGTTGTGTGGGACCAGCGGCACGTAGGCCTGGCCGAGCCGGGTTGACAGGTGCCTATCTTTGATGGGCATGAGTGAACCGGATCAGTTGTTTTTTATAAGACAATTGCACAGTTTTCACGTTTTACCTGGTGTCTGTCTACAAGTTATCAAATTTTGCTGAATTCAATTTTTCAACCTGCCATGGTGAGATTTCAACTCTTAATCTCTGGGTTGCTGGTCCACTATCATAACCACTAGGTTACCATACCCAAAGCTAAATTGCAGAGCAGCAATTTCCAGCTCCATTCGTATGGTGATCCATTCTGACCAAAGAGGTGCAACTTCTATTTTTAAAAAAGACTGTGGCATTTTCAGCCCACTTTTTCCTAGGTGATATTCTGGTAATGTAGGCCCTCATGCATTGGGATGGGCCTGGTACATGATATCCTTTTCCTGGCCTCATCTTTTTAACATTGACAAGGGTGGGGGAGTGGTTCACAAGCCCCTTTACTGTTTTTTGCTGTTAAAAAGAATGGTGCGAGACTCTGTGATCTAATTCTCGATCTATCCACTCCCCTCTGTTCCAACTTCCAAGCTTGTACCAATCCCAAATCCAGAAATTGCAGTGTTATGTTTCTTTAAAATATTAAGGGCCTGCCTATACAGTCATGGTATTTATCCTGCTGGACTGTTTTTATAGGTACATGCAGAGCCTAGACCCTGATTGGCACATGCCAACCATGAATCACTCTAGGGATTCTCCTGTTTTGTGTAGTTTGTACAGTGTTTCTGGGAGTTGTGCCAATCTACAACATGGCCATGATGTCAAACCTGGTCAAAATCCAGGGCTACTGCATATTTGATCATTGTGTCAGTGCCTGTAGTGCAGGGGTGTGAGCTGATAGCCGACCGTCTCCTCATCAAGGCAGTGAATGTATGAAAGAACAGTGGGTATGTGATGTTGGAAGTGCAGCTGAATAGCTGGTGCAGGTACGATGGACTGAATGGGCTTGTGCTGTTCTGGGATTCAAACATTCTATCCTCCATATAAATCATTTTCTGAGCAGTTTAAGAACTACAGCAATTAAGTTCATTTCCACGTGAAGGGCACTTTAACTTTGAAGGCAAGTGCATGTTACTCCTTCCATTGACAGCATTCTATGAAATAAAGCAGGGAACCTGCATGGCCCTGACATTGTTGGTGACGCACCATTTTTGCTTATCCTGCAAGATAGATTTAAGGCATATATTTATGGTAAGGGGCAGGAGGTTTAGAGGAGATGTGAGGAAGAATTTTTTCACTCAGAAGGTGGTGGGAATCTGGAACTCACTGCCTGAAAGGATGGTAGAGGCAGAAACCCTCATGACACTTAAGAAGTATTTGGATGTGCACTTGCGATGCCGTGGCATACAAGGCTATGGGTCTAGTGCTGGAAAATGGGAATAGAATAGTTGTTTTTGTTTGAAAGGCGCAGACTCGATAGGCCGAAGGGCCTTTTCCTGTACTGTAGATCTCTATGTTTTTTGCTGTGGAACTATATTGAAGCAAAGCTCAACACATTCGGGAATGGAAAGGGGAAAATTTTAGGGATTGCTTTAAGCAAAACTTGAAACCCAAGCAACTGCTTTAAAGTATTGCTGGCAATTGAGGACAAGAGCATTATGTTGTCATTTGGCATCTGAAGTTTGTTGACAGCAACATGTGGTTGAGGGAAAAAAAAAACCATCAAATGTGTACTCTGGGTGTGTGTGTTAGCTTGTGAGAAGCCTATAAATTGAGTTCATTATCGGGGCATGAGCTTATAATCGAAGTTGACACTAGAGTGCAGCACAATGTCATATATCGGATCTAACATTAAACTATGGTCTCAAGTGTTCTGATGTCAAAAGATCTGGGGCACTGTTTCAAGGAAAAGCAGGCCTTTTTCTTGGAGCTTCCTTGGCCCTCAGGCCAAAGTTCCTTCTGCATAACCAGTGAATGCAGCCAAAAGTAATTCATTGTGTATATCACTGAGAAATTTCTCGCAATGTGCTGAAATGCTATATAAATGCTGGTTTTTAATGATATGCCAAAACTTTGATGTGATCTTCATTAATTCATCACCTTATGTTGATTCCATGATATCTACATGTTCTTCATAACTCAAAATGTTTTTTCAGATACAATCTCAGGTTTGATTGGAGAGAATCCAAAATTGTTGGATCTTTTCCACTTGAGATATGTGTGTAAATACTTACAGAGAGTTGGAGATGTTTGCAGCAATGAGGATGTGTGTTGGGAAAAGTGTTGCGTGCAATAAATGTGACCGTTACAAGAATTGTTCATTATATGCCAGACTTTCAATATATCAACACCAAATTTTAATGGTCTGTCAGTGCATTTCACTGAGCTCCCAGTGACAGCACTGTATACTGTTTTGACTGGACTACTTTCCATTTATCTTTGTGCAGTTGTTGACTCCTATACTTTGGACTGACCTCCATTTGAAATTATTCCAATAGCATGTGTGAAGAAGGAGCAGAATCGAATTGCAATGCTTCAGTTGTGACCGTGGAGACTCACACTTTACAGAAACTAGCAGACGGGGAAGGTAAGAATTCGGACTATAAACGTGGATAATATAAACATTGGATATTGCCATTTGAGTTTTGTTTACCTTAAGTTTTGAACGTCCAACTCAACGTTGATAAATAGTGAGAGATAACAAAATTTCCCTTTGACTTCAAGGTTAAGGGGTTACAGAGGCAATGCCTATTCAAGGTTTGATGTTGCGTTTGATCTCAGCAATATTTTAAAGCAACATCGTAAACACATTTCTGTACAGGTGCAGGAAGTTTAACATGTGGGCTGCACATTAAAAGAGGAGGGAAGCTTTGGGAATCAAGAATTTACAGCACAGAAGGAGGCTGTTCAACTCTGTGCTGGTACTAACTTTTGAACTACTCTCATTACATGGAATTGCACAGCACAGAAAAAGACTATTTGGTTATGCTGCACACAAGCCAGCTCCCACCTTATTTCGTCTAACCCTATCAGCGTGTCCTTCCATTCCTTTCTCTCTTGTGTGTTAATCTAGCTTGTTCTTAAAAGCATCCAATCTATTCACTTCAACCACTCTCTGTGGTAGCAAGTTCCACATTCTAAACACTCCCTGGTAAAGAAGTTCCCCCTGAATTCCTTGTTGGATTTATTTGCGGCTTTCTTATGGCTCCTAGTTTTGGACTCCATCAATAGGAACGGCAGATGAGCTTTTAATTCATTCCAAAACATAACCACTTCCACAGGATTAAAATTGAGCTTATTTTCTCTACATGAGCCCCATCAAGCCCCTTCATAATTTTAGACCTCTATTAGGTTGTTAATTGTATAATAATTGTGTTCATTTGTATGTAAGTGATGGGCATTAACTGGGTATTCACTTGTGCTTCTATAAATAGCAACAGACTGAAACTATGATGGGGAGGTTAGGAGGTGAATGTTAATAATGGGCATCTCCAAGTAAAAGCTTTTCAAGTGTGTAAAGTTTGGTTCCAGTTCTATTCTTCACCACCAGGCTTTCTGACTTCGGTAACTCTTCAGCTTTCTCTTTCCTAGCAAAAAGAGCCCCAGCCTGTTCATTGTTCCCTAAGGCTCTGGTATTATTCTAGTAAATCTTATGCACCTTCTCCAGTATCCCTATATCCTTTTCGTAATATGGAGACCAGGGCTGGGCACAGTGCTTCCAAGTTGTCTCACCAAGTTTCTTTATATATTTCGCACAGCACCTCCGCTTTTCGGTTCTATTCCTCGGGAAATCAGTCTCTTAAAATGAGTGCTTTGTTTGCATTTTTCTGCTCTTGTTAATTTGTGTTTAATGATTTGCGAATTCTGTACCCTTAAGTCCCTTTGCTTTTTTTTCCACTCAGGAGTATTTGATGGTCTCATACTGCCTACGAACTGCACCTCTTCACATTTACCATGTTGAAATTTGATTGCCAATTGCATGTCCCATTCTACAGGTTTATTATTATCTTCTTGCATTCTTTGTCAGTATTAGTGACACCTCTAAATTCTGTTCACTCCCACTATACAGGTATCCTGATCGACTGGTACAAATCCCTTTTATGTTCATTCCTACTGTACAGGACTTATTTGGGATTACAATTCCAGAATGCCAGCCCTTTCCTACTGTACAAAATTCATAATCCAAATAAACAGTCCCAAAAGAAAAAGAAATGTCTGTATAGCAATGTCAAAATCTCAACAGATGCTTTAATGCAAACAAGTTTTTTTTTATTCATTCATGGGATGTGGGCCTCATTAGCTGGGCCAGCATTTATTGCCCATCCCTAATTTTCCTTGAGAAGGTGGTGGTGAGCTGCCTTCTTGAACCGCTGCAGCCCATGTGGTGTAGGTACATTCACGGTGCTGTTAGGGATGGAGTTCCAGGATTTTGACCCAGCCACAGTGAAGGAACAGTGATATATTTCGAAGTCAGGGTGGTGAGTGGATTGGAGGGGAACTTCCAGTTGGTGGTATTCTCATCTATTGGCTGCCCTTGCCCTTCTAGATGGTAGTTGTGGTGGGTTTGGAAGGAGCCTTGGTGAACTCCTGCTGTGCATCTTGTAGTGCATACTGCTGCTACTGTGTGTCGGTGGTGGAGGGAGTGAATATTTGTGGATGAGGTGCCAATCAAGCAGGCTGCTTTGCCCTGGACGGTGTCAAGCTTCTTGAGTGTCGTGGGAGCTGCACTCACCCAGGCAAGTGGGGAGCATTCCATCACACCCCTGACTTGTGCCTTGCAGATGGTGGACAGGCTTTGGGGAGTCTGGAGTTGAGTTACTCGTCGCAGGATTCCTACCCTCTGACTTGCTCTTGTAACCATAGTGTTTATATGACTAGTCCAGTTCAGTTTCTGGTCAATGGTAACCCCTAGGATGTTGATAGTGGGGAGTTTAGTGGTAATGCCATTGAACTCTTGTTGGAGATGGTCATTGCCTGACACCTGTGTGGTGCGAATGTTACTTGGCACTAGTCAGCCCAAGCCTGGATATTGTTCAGGTCTTGCTACGTTTGGACATGGACTGCTTCAGTATCTAAGGAGTCGGGAATAGTGCTGAAAGTTGTGCAATCATCAGCAAATTATCAGTGTGGATACTTCTAACCTTATGATGGAAGGAATGTCATTGATAAAGCAGCTGAAGATGGTTGGGCCTAGGGCACTAGCCTGAGGAATTCCTGCAGTGATGTCCTGGAGCTGGGATGACTGACTTCCAAAAATCACAATCATCTTCCCTTGTGCTAGGTATGACTCCAACCAGTGGAGAGTTTCCCCCCTGATTCCCATTGACTCCAGTTTTGCTAGGGCTCCTTGATGCCACACACAGTTAAATGCGACCTTGATGTCAAGGGCAGTTACCCTCGCCTCATCCTGGGAGTTCAGCTCTTTTGTCTATGCTTGAACCAAGGCTGTAATGAAGTCAGGAGCTGAGTGGCCCTGGTGGAACCCAAATTGGGCGTCAGTGAGCAGGTTATTGCTAAGCAAGTGCCGCTCTTGGCACTGTTGATGATCCCTTCCATTACTTTACTGAAGATCGAGAGTAGACTGATGGGGCGGTAACTGGTGGGGATTTGTCCTGATTTTTGTGAACAAGACATACCTGGGCAATTTTCCACATAGCCAGGTAGATGCCAGTGTTGTAGATGTACTGGAACAGCTTGGCTAGGTATGCAGCATGACCTGAAGCACAAGTCTTCAGTACTATTGCCGGAATATTGTCAGGGCCCATAGCCTTTGCAGTATCCAGTGCCTTCAGCTGTTTTTTGATCTCAAGTGGAGTGAATGGAATTGGCTGAAGACAGGCATCTGCAATGCTAGGGATCTCGGAAGGAGGCCGAGCTGGGTCATCCACTCGGCACTTCTGGCTGAAGATTGTAGCAAATGCTTCAGCCTTATCTTTTGCACTGATGTGCTGGGCTCCTCCATCATTGAGGATGGGGATTTTTGTGGAGCCGCCTCCTCCAGTGAGTTGTTTAATTGCCCACCACCATTCACGACTAGATGTGGCAATACTGCAGAGGTTAGATCTGATCCATTGGTTGTGGGATAGCTTAGCTGTCTGTGGCATGCTGCTTATGCTGTTTGGCACGCAAGCAATCCTGAGTTGTAGCTTCGCTAGGTTGATGCCTCACTTTAAGGTATACCTGGTGCTGCTCCTGGCATACTCTCCTGCGCTCATCATTGAACAAGGGTAATCCCCTGACTTGGTGGTAATGTTAGAATTGGGGATATGCTGGGCCATGAGGCTAGATTGTGTTTGAGTACAGTTCTGCTGCTGCTGATGGCCTACAGTGCCTCATGAATGTCTAACCTTGAGTTGCTGGATCTATTCGCAATCTATCCCACTTAGCACGGTGGTAATGGAGGGTATCCTCAGTGTGAAAATGTGACTTCGTCTCCACAAGGATTGTGCCTAATAATGTACCTTTTTTTGGAACTTCATCTGAATGTGAGCATAAGTTTAGTAAGCTGCTAAATAAAACAATTTTCATACTTCTTTCCCATTACCACATCATTATCCTGGCATCACTGAATAAATTGTGGTGGAGTGGGAACATTTAAAGACTTGTTTCTGAGTTGAAAACTTATTTTGGAATGTATTTAAACCTTTTATTAGGACGCTCACAGTAAGGTGACATTTACCAAATTACATTTTTCCTATGATTTCATTACTTTAAGCGAATTCTACAGTGTGCGTCTCCAGTGAAGGAATAAGCTAACCCTTTTTTTCCTAAAGTTTGAAAGATAATCTCACCCCAGTGTCTATAAAAATGCAACTTTTTCATTGCAGGCCAGTGACTAAATGAAGTTGAGCTGCTTTTTCTCAGACATTGCCATTTGCAGTGTTAAGAGAAAGAGCCCAGTCTAGTCCTTTTAAAAGATCATGAGCAAACCATCACACGACGTTGCATCTCTCAGTGAAGCAAGACTTTAGTTGATTGATCAGTAGATAACTACTCTTTTTGGGTGAGATTAGCTAATCTGCAGTTTGGGTTGTTTGGTTTGGTTGTCCTCAAAGCCTCTTGGACTAAGGAAAGAGAAACAAAATCCGCCATGGTTTTCCTTTTGCAGTTGCTGCACAGTGATCATGCTGGAAAGTATGTCTTGTATGGACAGGATCCAGCAAGCCTCTAATTAAAATTATAGCTTGCCAACACTCATGAAGAATGTGTCATTTGGGTGAGATAATGGAGGCAAGTGGTGTCTGGGGAACTGTACCCCAGCATGAGTCTGTGCCTTCAGGAGTCGAGAGGCTCTGTCATGAATACCAGCAGTGGTACTTTGCACATTCTTGCTTTTGCTTGTGTTCCTTAATCTCCCAGGCAGTGGTGGCACCTGTTACTCTGTGTGCGCGAGTTAAAGTCAGGAATGTCCAGGCTTCATCGCTTTTTGGTCTACTTAGTGGATCCATTGGAACATTGTTGACTTAGTGCAGCATCTCAATTAGGATCTGCTGCCAGAGAATCGGTAGGTACGATTTCATAAAAGGTTGAGGACCACTGATATGGTGTTTGCAGTTAGACTGCTCCAGGAGAAATGTCAGGAACTGAACATGGACCATGGACCAAGACCTTTGAACAGTTAACTGTAAGGGTGTTTGGAAGGTAATGGAGAAATTTGGCTGCCCTGAAGCTCACTACAGTGAGTTCAGCAGCTCCATGAAGGTATGCTAGCTCATGTCTTGTGTGATTGTGAGTATTCTGACCCATTCCCGGTCACTACTGGATTTAAACAAGTCTGCCTGCCAGCGCTAACCCTCTTCATGTTTTTCTCTGCCATGCCCTCCGATGCCTTCCATGATGGTGATTTGGCATTGAAATTAGATATCTCATGGATGGGAAGCTGCTCAATCTGAGACAAAGCCAGGCAAAGACCAAGTTCTTCAAGGCCATACTTCACAAGTTCCTGTTTGCTGATGACAGCACTAGCTATCGCTTCAGGGTTGGGTATGCAATGTAGCTTGGCCTTATTCTCCAAGGCCTGCGACAACTTCGGCTTTATGATCAGCATGGAAAACTGAAGTAATGTACCAGACTGCTCCTGGAAATCCCTATCCTGAGCCCAAGGCTTCACTCCATGACCTGCCAGCAGTGGATAAGCTCACGTACCTCAGCAGCACATTTTCTCAAGTCATCTATGTTGACGACAAGACAAATGGAAGAATAGCCTTAGCAAGTGTAGCCTTTGGCAGACTTCAAGTACCAGTCTGGAAACAGAGGAGTAAGGTTCCCTACCAAACTGAAAGTCTATAAAGCAGTAGTACTGCCCACTCTGCTCAACGTATACAAGACTTGGACTGTGTACTAGCTTTGTGCCAAGAAGCTCAACCACTTTCATTTGAACTGTCTTTAGAAGCTTCTGAAGACCATGGCGGGGCAAAATACCAGCTACTAAAGGAAGTCAACTGAGCAGGCATGCCAAGCAAATCAATCATGTTGTAGCTGTCACAACTCACTTGGGTTGGGCATATAGCCAGAATGCCTGACACTTGCTTACCAAAATGAATTTTCTATGCAGAGCTTGAATCTGGACTGTGCTGTCATGGCGGTCAAAGGAAATGCTACAAGGACACTCTGAAGGCTTCACTTAGGAGATTTGATATCAACTTTGAGCCCTTGGAGAAGCCCGCCCAGGAACACTGCACCTGGTACAACCAAATAAAATACGGTGTGGCCTTTTTCAAAAGCAAGTACATGTTAGGGGCAGAGAGAATACACAAGCAGAGGAAACTGCAAGCCCAACAACTCGTCCAAAACTCAATCATCCATGGTATTGTCCTATTTTCAGCACAACCTTCTGGGCATGGATCAGCTTTAACAGTCAACTACATACACACTGGAACTCTACAAAAAAAACCACAGTTGATGAACATGTTCATCTTCACCTCGAAGGATGAACAAGAAGTAGTAAACTATTGGGACCTTGTTGGTGCATTCAAAGTTTAAATGCATCATTCCATTTCCTCTGTGTATATCTGAAATAGCTGATACCGACAGATCCTGGTGTTCTGATTTGTCATGTATTCACCAATGAGGCAACAGCGTTAAAAATAGCACTTTCCAAATCTCCAGACTCAACGCATCAGATGGGGCAAACTAATGCACTAAGTACAAATCTAAACAAGTTTCCTGGCATCCATGCCCAGTTTGAGAACATAAGAGCAGGTGTAGACCATGTGGCCCTTCGAGCTTGCTTCACCATTCAAAAAGATAATGGCCAAACTACCTCAATTCCTCTAAACTGCCCAGGGCTGCATATTGCCCAATCTGTAACTTGGACATCCTTTCATTGGACTGCTGGAAGGATCTGATGATCTGTTACCTGACCCCAGAGTAAATTCTATGGATGTATTTTATTTTCTCAGCACCTGCCCTGAGTAAGTTTTCTGTGAAACTGAGTGTCTCCAAGAAAGGATTCAACATCGTGGAAGGGGGAAGGAGAATATTTGTGGCAGTAAAATACCACCAAGCAGTGGAACCTTCACAAAAAATCCTATTCAGATGAAATTATGAGTTACTCACTGATATTTATCCCTGCCTGTCTTGGTGCAGTGTACCTCACAAGCAGATGTGGCTTAGAAGGTTGTGGCATCAGATCTCACTCTAGACACATGAGCATAAAATCCAGGCTGACTCCCCAGTGTGGTACTGAGAAGTGCTGCCCTGTCAGAAGTGCCATCTCTCTGATGAGACATTTAACCACAGCTCTGTCTGACCCCTAAGGTGGACATACATGGCACTATTTCAAAGACAAGTAGGATTGTTCTTAGAACAAAAACAAAAATACCTGGAAAAACTCAGCAGGTCTGACAGTATCTGAGGAGAGGGAATCAGTTGACGTTTTGAGTCCGTATGACCCTTCATCAGAACTAAGACATATAGAAATGGGATGCATATATTTCATCTCATTTCTATATGTCTTAGTTCTGATGAAGGGTCATACGGAGTCGAAACATCAACTATATCCCCCTCCGCAGATGCTGTCAAACCTGCTGATTTTTCCAGATAATTTTGTTTTTGTTCTAGATTTCCAGCATCGGCAGCATTTTGCTTTTATCTTAGGATTGTTCTTGTCAATGTACTGGCCAATATTTATCCCTCAACCAACATCATTAAAACAGATTATCTGTTCGCAGGACCTTGCTGTGCACAATTGACTGCTGCATTTCCTACCTTACAACTACTTTTCAGAGAATGCTGTGCTGGGACGTGACGAGGTAGTGAAAAGTGCTTTATAAATGCAAGACTTTCTTTTGCAAGGCTGCTGGTCTATTTGAAAGGATTTCAGACCAGCTCTATTGGTCTTGACCCCTGATGCAACAGAAAAATTTCCTAACTCTGCTGTTAAGGCAAGCAGGGTGAGACCGGCAGGTGTTGTCATTTCACAGACCTACTCAGCTGAAACCATGTGATTGCTGGGTTTGATCCCCAATACCTACTGATCCTAGCCTTAAGTATTCAGTTGGGCCTTGGCATCATATATCAGTGAGACAATATCCGGCATGCTGCTGATCACTGTCTAATAGCTCCAACCAGAAAGTATACATATGCCCTTTGGGTTTGTTTGTAATGCCAGCCTGCCAACACTCCCTCTCTAGATTCTCAACATATATCAGCCAGCATCTGATACCTGTAACACAGTAACCCAGGAAGGTACCACTATCACATTGCTCTCCAATACAGCCCTGAAAAGGAACAGTGGTGGAAAATTTTAGAATGAACCTGATTAATGAGTGGAAATTAGACCAGGAAAGTGGATTTTTTAAAAAAGCATTTGATGTAACTGATGTATGATAAGAATATAATGCAAAGGCATTTGTTAATAACCCAATCCCCTCTGAATCGGAAAGGCTTTGAGCTTCTGATGTTTTGTTCCTTTAATCTTGTAGGTATGATTACTATGTGCACTTCCTGCAGTGGTTAAAGTCACTGTATGAAGCTTGTGGATAAATTTTATAAAAGCATAGGCAACAGCTGCAGACCTTTCGACTAAGGCTCATTGCAAAGTCCTGAAGGGCTTGCTTTTCTGAAATACTGCTTTAGTGTGCCAGGCACTGGTTTATATCCCTGGTTGCCTCCTCCCACCCCACCCATCTCACGTTCCCAGTACTGGCCCTGAACAGCATTCTCTTATTAGTGGAAAGGGGTCATTTGTAAGACAATGGAGGACAAGGGAGCAGCTCAGGTGGTGGTCTGGGCATGGGATGCCTGGCCCTCTCCACAACTGGATGATGGGGAATACATGGGGAAGGCAAGAGGAAATTGAGAATTTTATTGTTTTTGGCATAGCACAAAATATATGTAAGTATGATTGTGTCTGAGTTTTTTTTTCCCCACTGCTTCCTTGAAAGCACTACCCTCGGAGGGGGGGTGCAAGTTCCCCAGTTCCTTGCTGATGTAATGGCTATTCTTTATGCATAATTATAAGACAGTGAGTGTTGACCAAGCTTCTTCGGTCACCTGTCCTAAACATTTCCTTTATGTGACTCAGTGTCAGATTTTGTCTGTTAATGCTCCCATGAAACACCTTGGGACTTTTTTTTTACTCTGTTAGAGACACTTGTTATGATCCTGGACCAGACCCCCAAGTTTTTGACCTGGTTAGCGACCAATAATGTTTTGTTTAAAGTAGACAAAGTTTGAGACCCAAGACATCTGCTAAGAGAATAAAACCACAAGATTCCAAGCTTTCTGAACAAACAATATAAACTTTACTATGCAAGGTCAGAAAGATAATACAATTTACAATGCCTACTTATACTCTTAACATTCAGGATTAACATGAGGTACATGTGAATTAACAGGCAAACTGTGGTCTAACACCCACACTACACAATAAATAGCAAATGTGACCCAGACAGACTCCATGGATTTCTCACCAACCCACCAATATGTCAGCAAACACTGTGAATCCATCAATCTTGTTGAAACTCTCTCTCACAAGGGATTTCAGTCTTCAAAGATCTAGCCTTGGAATTCTTTCCAAAAGTTCCTGCAACTTGGACGACCTCAACGATGGCCCATTTCACAGGGTTTCAAGCTCATCTCCCAAGACTCCTTCCCTTGGATTCCCGAGACTGCACTTCAGCACCAACTCATAAGCATAACTTCAGCTTTTGGGTCGCACTGAGCAGAACACTACTGCTCCAAAGGGTTAACTTTGCTCAACAGCCTGCAGCATGGAATTACCACCCTCCTGTTGCCGCCTTCAATCTCCACATCTTCTCTCAAACCCGACTGCAGCACTTTTACTACTTGGAGCCTCTTTCTTCACACCTCTGTTTTTTTCTGGGACCTCTCCCTGTCCCCTGTCTGGGACTCTTCTCCGATTATGGCGCCCCGCTCCAAGGCCACATGGTTGGGGTTTTCACGCCATTTTCTTTTTGTGCAAGCGCACTGGGCCCATGTCCTCGGCCCGAAGAACTACAAATGCTCACTCCCAGTCCGTGCATGTGCGGGATCTTCCAGGGCATGCTGGGAATCTTGCAGGGCATGCTGGGAACCATAATTCCTGGCCCCCACTTGACAAAAGGTAAGTTTGGATCTCGTAACACACTTATTAATTTATTATTTGTTGTGTTAGATTGGTAGGATTATGGGGTGTGGAATGAAACAGGATGACTATTCCACCATGAGGTGCAACACAGGTGAGGCTGAATTTGGCATCTAGATGTAGAATTACCAGCAGGGAGTGAATAATAATGAACAGAAGGGAGCTGGTGGATGGTGAACAGGGAGCACACTGACTTGTTTTTCCTACCTGCCTTGAAATACTGAGGCCCATTGAACCCTTACTGCCAACCTTTCTGAGAGCAGCTCAGGTGGCACAGGCTGGCTACTGTGCCCTTTCCGATTTGTACCATACTGGGTGTTGAGTTTACTAATCAACTCTTTCAGGGGCAGCTGATGCTGAGTATTTCTGACTTGGGCCTCAAGTGCGTTGGGTTCTTCTGAGTAAGAATATTAATTGCTGGGCATTCTGAAGTAACTGGCTTGATCCTGGGAAGTGACTTGCAATGTTTGGAATCCAGTGCTTGGTTCAGGCATGCAGTTAAAAGGAGTTGGCTGGGTAATCACCAGTTCAGCGCAATCTGATCTCATGTTACCGTTCCTAGTAATAGTGTTGGCGCAAGCAGTTATTTTAAGCTGCGTCTATTTCACCCCTCCTTTGTGCAGTGGTGGATATGTGCTAGCAATTGGCAATGCTGGCAAAGTTTAACTTTCAAGACCTCTGTAAATGTGCATGTAAAGGGCTGAGTGGCAAGATTCACTGCCTCATTTCAAATTCAGATCAGACTGATAGGGTGAGGCATCACCCAGACGTGAAATCCTGTGTAAGGCGAGTTTGAGACAATTTCAACCCAGTTGCTGGTGAATGAAAGTTCACATCACTATTCTCGCATCTGTAGTCCCACTCAAATGACAGGATATCTATTGTGGGAAACCAAGTATCAAAATAATACCATATGTGGTATGTGCAGAGAGTTGGTGACTTTTTTTTCTGATCTCTGCTGTGGTTAGGCCTTTGTGTGTTTGGTGGAGGAACTATCAAAGGAACTTTGCACTGCATGTTAACCTGTACTCATTTGCAAGTACTTGATTGCGGCATTGTGGAAGTAGCTTTGCTCTACGTCTCACCCACTCTGTATCTGGGAGTGCTCCATGCTTATTCTGGGTGACATTTGTTTTATTCCTGCTTCTTTCCCCTTGTGCAAAATTCCATTCATTGTGCCTTTATTATTACTGCTCTAAAATATTGCCCTTCCCTATCTCTGGCACCTCCACCAATCCTAGAGCCCTCCGAGATCTCTGTTCCCCTCCAATTCTGGCCTCTTGCACATCCCTGATTTTCATCATTCGCCATTGGCAGCAGTGCCTTAGCTGCCCTCAGCTCTGTAATTCCATTCCTAAACACTCTGCTTCTCTATCTCTCTTCCTTTAAGGCACACCTTAAAACCTGCCTGCCACCTGTACTAATGTTTCCTTACATGGCTCGATGTCAAATTTTGTCTGGTAATGTTCCTTTGAAGTGCTTTGGGCATTTTACTAAGTTACAGGCATAATGTAAATGTAAATCATTGTTGTAAGCTGGCCACTGGAGGGGGGGGAATTGCAAACAAAATGTTTTATGTGGTACAGATCAAAAAAGATAGATCCTTTTTGCATTGATCTTTAGCAGACGATTTGGCATAATCACAAGTTTTTCTTCAATTACCCTGCAAAAAAAAAGTTGCAATGATTGTTTGTAGAGACACAGTGAAAGTTTACAGTATGTAAAAGTGTATTTTTTTTGTAATTTCAGATATCTGCAATGAGCTCAATGAAGAAGTTGAAATTGCCTATCCCATTACTTGTGGCGAAAGCAAAGCTATTCTCTTGTGGAAGAAGTTTGTTTGCCCCGGTATTAACGTGAAATGTGTAAAGGTATGATGAAGATAAAGATGTTCTAGCTATAATGATTCTGATATTTTTGATAAATTTGTTGCTCTTTATCTTGTTGAATCATGCAAACCTCTAGTCTTATGTTTGATTTCTGGCTGATGCAGAGTTGGCAGACCTCAAATGGAATAGCAATTGATCTAAGCTCACTGTGTTCAGGACAGGGGATGAAATCATCTTGGGCTGCTACTTCTGACTATTAATCCTACTTCCATGAGTGTTTGAAATGTGGTTCTGTTGTACAGTCTCTAACGGTGGAATAGTTTGCTGCTGCTGTCTAGGTTTACAAATGTTAACGATCTCCTGTCCCCTTGTGCAGTGTATGGAGATCTAGACATTCCCCAGCATGCCCCACTTTCAAGACTTGCGTCTGAAGGTGCTTCAGCTACACTTTGGTGTGGGGGAATCTGCATGTATGTTTTTATGTGTGTATGCATGCTGCAGTATCCTGATACAAATGCAGTCATCTCTTTCCCTCATAGTATGTGACCAAAGGTGTTAAAATTTTTAGTTCTGATTGAATTCTCCTGAATTTCCTTTTTTCAGTTTAATGATCAGCTCATAAGCCCAAAACAGTTTGTACACCTGGCAGGGAAATCTACACTGAAAGACTGGAAGCGGGCGATTCGAATAGGAGGTATAATGTTGAGGTTGGTACCGTTTTACCAGGATTGCTGATTTTTGTTGACCTCTTCGCTTATGTAATCTTGAACCCAGGATGATGCTGTCTGCGTTCTTAGTTTTGTTGATTTTCAAATATGCACCTCTGCACTGACAACCTGCTTCAGTGGGCTCCTGTTGTCAACTCCTGATCACTCGAGTCTCTCATGGTCCCGTTTCCTCTCCCCTTCAAAACCATTGCCATCACCTGCACCCATAAAAAAACACTTTGAATCCATTCTTCCAGTCTAATTACTGCCCCATTTCTAATGAATGCAATGAGCTACTGAGCCTCAGAGACCAAGGACACCCAGGTTTTTTTTCCTTATCTGGGGTTGATGAGCTGAGATTTCTCTTGGTTCATCCTGCAGAGCTTATAAATCATTTGCTCACCGTAACTCCTATCTGAGCAATAATCTAGGCTAACATGCCAGTGCAGCACCAAGGGAGTGCTGCACTGTTAGAAATGCTGTATTTCAGATGAGATGTTGAACTGAGGCCCTGTCTGTCTTCTCAGGTGGGCGTGAAAGGTCTTATGGCATTATGTTGCAGAAGAGCAGGAAAGATTACCGCCCCCGCCCTGGTATCCTGGCCAACATTTATCCCTTGACCAACACTATTGAAAAACTGAGTATGTGATCATTGTCTCATTGCTGTTTCTGGAATTTGCTGTCTGCAAATTGGCTGCCACGGTTTCTACATTACAACAATGACTATGCTTCTAAGGTACTCAGTTTGCTACAAAGCATTTTGGGATGTCCTCTGGTCATGAAAAGTGCAAATAAATGCAATTCCTTTCTTTAAATCTTTTTTCTTCAAAATCTCTTCAAAATACATTTTTTTGCCAAGTCTTCAGTCACCGTCCCTAAACCTTCTCCATTTAAATCAATGTTCCATTCTTCCTACTATATATAACTGCAGGTTGTTGTCAGTGGAGTGCTTCCTGTGCCCACTGGAATCCTAATATGGTCATTGCTCTTCTTTCCTTTTGGTCTTTAATTGTGTCACTATGTCAGCCTACATTCTTGAGCCCTGCCTTGCATCCTTGTTATATAAGGTCAAGACTACCCTTATACGGCAACTCAACCGATGATCCTGTATCCTAATATTTAACTTTGGTGTTTTCCTGCACAATGGATCTCTTCAACTAGGTTTAACTTTTTAAAAGTTTCAAATTTAGTAGTTTTAGGTGTCAGCAACTATCTAAGGGCTGATGGCACCTCAGTATGCACTTCCCTTGGGGAGTTTGCACCTGGATTTTATGTTCATGATTTTCCTGTGTGCATGCGTGTGTAAGGCTCCCTGCAGGTAATGCACATTTGTAAAACCCTGTTGTGAATGCCCTATCGTTGGTAGCAATCACCACTAATTGTGTTATGTTGAACTGCCAACAAGGGCATGTTAGTCTGCAGCATTCTTGATGAACTTGTAATGCTATATTTACATTAATGTTGTTGGCATTGCCTCCATAGAAGCTTATGATGTGTTGTTCATCCATGGTGCAGAGTGCTACAATTTCTTTCTGCCATGAGTGGAGGATATAGTTTGGGGAGCTAAGTGACTCATGGAATGATTGTGACACTAATGGTCTACATATGTTTGCAACTGTTTCTGTGCTTTGCTGCTGGTGTTTTGGCCTCTGCCGTGCAACATATTTCAAACTGGAGCAGGAGTTTGTTTATTTGAAGCAGCCAGTATAGTTTAAACTGAGAAATTTTGACTTGGTGGGTTCCAGAGCCTTTGACTCACTTCCAGTATTTATGGTAGGTTAGAGTGGCCCACCCTAACAACTGTCTAGCTCTCTGCTGAAGAGCGACTACCTTGGTAATGTAAGGTGCTGCCAATATGATCCTCCACATGTGACAGTGCCTTCAGGCTAAAGGGCTTGGGAGAATCTTAAAAGGAGAAATTCCAGTGAAGCATCACTGGAGTGCTAATGTGATCTTACTGTGTAGTGGAAGCACTTGAATTTGTATTTTATCCCCTACCATCTTTTTAAATTGAGGACCCAGGCTAAGGCACATAGAGCAGGGCACAACTAAGTTGATAAAGATAAAAAATCAGGAATTAGTTGAAGGACACCGATTTGTTTCTGGTTTTAAAATCCTGTAGATCGTTGGAAGAATACTGAAGGGATTTCATAGCCTTGAAACCCTGGGAAGGTTTAGGAGATGACTAGGAACTCCTGATTTCAATTGTACTGCAGTACAAGTCCAGGAACTACCCCACCAGATGAGAAGGAAAAACGTGTTCCATTAAATAGTTCAAGTGAAGAGAATTATTCCATGTTCTATATGGAAGCTAGGATAACCCAGCCTCTGATTGTCATAGAAAAAAATTGCAAAAGGCGATCATTACATACGAATGAAATAGGAGCAGAAGTAGGCCATTCAGCCCCTTGAGCCTGTTCTGCCATTCAATAAGATCATGGCTGCTCTGTTTGTATTTTGAATTTCACATTCCCATCTACCCCCAAGTACCTTAGATTCTTGCTAGGCAATGGAATCAATCTACCTCTGTTTTAAAAATATTCGATGACCCTGCCTCCACCGCCTCCTGAGGTAGAGTGTTCCAAAGGCACACAGCCCCTAGAGAAAAAAAATTCTCCTCATCTCTGTCCTAAAAGAGCAACCCCAAATTTAATTCTGAACTCACCCCCAAGAGGAAACATCCTTTCCATGTTCACCTTGTCAATACCATTCAGGATCCTATATACTTCAATCAGGTTATCCCTCACTCTTCTAAACTCCAGCAGAAACAAGCCTGGTCTGTCCAACCTTTCCTCATAAGACGGCCCGCTCATTCCAGGTATCAATCTAGTAAACCTCCTCTGAACTGTCTCCAAAGTATTTACATCCTTCCTTAAATAAGGAGACTTAAGCTGCGCACACTATTCGAGATGTGGTCTCACCAATTCCCTGTATAACTGAAGCATAACATCCTTACTTTTATGTTCAACTTCTCTTGTGATATAACATTCCTTTAGACTTCTAATTACTTGCTGTACCCACATACTAACATTTTGTGACTTTTTGTGTACTGGAATGCCTAGATCCCTCTGCGGCTCAGAATCCTGCAGCCGTTCTCCGTTTAAGTAATCCTCTGCTTTTTTATTCTTCCAGCCAAAGTGAACAGCTTCACGTTTTCCCACATTATATTCCACCTGCCATATTTTTGTCCACTCACTCAACCTATCCATATCCATCTGCACCCTCCTTATGCCCTCTTTACAACATAATTTCCTACCTCTCTTTGTGTCATTTGAAAATTTAGCTAGCATGCCTTCACTCCCCTCATCTAAGTCATTGATATAAATTGTTAAAAGTTGAGGTCCCAGCACAGACACCTGCCGGACGCCATTCATCACATCCTGCCAATCAGAAAAAGACCTGTTTATGCATAGTCTCTGTCTTCTGTCAGCCAGCCAATCTTCTGTCCATGCTACTAAGTTACCCCCTACACCATGAGCTTTTATTTTCCGCAATAACCTTTGATGTGGCATCTTATCAAATGCCTTCTGGAAATCCAAGCACAGCAAGTCTACAGGCTCCCCTTTATCCACAGCTTATGTTATTCCAAAGAGTGCCAATAAATTGGTTAAACATGATTTCCCTTTCAGAAAACCATGCTGACTCTTCCTGATTACCTTGAGTTTCTCTCTAAGTGCCCAGTTATAACCTCCTTAATGATCAATTCTAACATCTTCCCCATGACAGAATTCAAGCTAACTGGGCTTTGGTTTTCTGTTTTCTGCCTGCCCCCCTTCTTGAATAGAAGGGTAATATTTGCTATTTTCCAGCCTGATGGAAACTTTCCAGAATCTAGGGAATTTTGGAAAATTAACACCAACTCATCTACTACCTCACTACCCAACTCTTTTAAGACTCTAGGATGAAGTCCATCAGGTCCCAGAGACTTGTCAGCCCGCAACTGCATCAGTTTGCTCAGTACTGCTCCCCTAGTGATTGCAATTTTACCTAGTTCCCCGCTCCCTTCCACCTGTTGATTACAGCTATTACTGGAATATTTCTTATACCCCCTAGTGAAGACAGCACTAAAATATTTGTTCATTTCGTCCACCATTTCCTTATTATCTACTATTAATTCCCCGTTGTCTCTCTCTAGAGGACGAACACTCACTTTTTTCTTTTTTAAGTACCTGTAGAAACTCTTGCTATCCATTTTCACATTTCTAGCTGGCTTCGTCTCATACTCTAATTTTTTACCCCTGATTAACCTTTTGGTCATTCTCTGCTGTTCTTTATATACTGACCAATCAGCTGACCTGCCATTTATCTTTGTGCAGTTGTATGCTTTTGCCTTAAGTTTGATGCTTTCCTTAACTTCTTTAGTTAACCGCAGGTGGTATGTTCTCCCTTTAGAAATTTTCTTTATAGTAGGAATATACTTATTCTGAGTATTCTGAAATACCCCCTTAACTGTCTGTCACTGCTTCTCTATTAATCTAACCCGTAACCTGGTATCCCAGTTCACTTCAGCTAGCTCAGCTTTCATGCCCACATAGTTGCCCTTATTTAAGTTTAGACTCTTCTCCCTTTCAAACTGGATGTAAAATTCAATCATATTATGGTCACTGCCATCTGGGGATGCCTTCACTCTGAGATCATTAATTAATCCTGTCACATTACACAATACGAAGTCTAATATAACCTGCTCTCTGGTTGGTCCCAGAACGTGCTGCTCTAAGAAATTATCTCAAAAACATTCTATGAACTCATCATCTGGGTTCAATCTGATTTTTCCAGTTTATATGTAGATTAAAATCACCCATGATTATTGGCATCCCTTTATCACAGACACCCAATATTTCTTCTTGCATACTTTGCCCTAAGTTGTAGTTACAGTTAGGGGGCCTCAAGTCCACTCTCCTATTGTTTCACCCAAACCTATTCAATGTCCTGATCTCTTGAACCAAAGTCATCTCTAACCATTGCACAAATGCCATCCTTGATCAACAATGTTACCCCTCCACCTTTACCTAGCTTCCTATTCTTGAATGTCCTATACCCATCAATATTCAGGACCCAATCCTTGTCATCCTGCAGCCATGTCTCCTTAATGGCTACAGATCATATTTATTTACTTCAATGTGCGCTATCAGTTCATTTACTTTGTTATGAATGCTACACACATTAAGATAGAGCCTTTTGTCTTTTTGCAGTCTTTGTAACATCTAGTCTTGACTATTGGTGTATTCTTAGGCTTTTTTGCTGTACCTCTTCCTGCTTTTGTCTGACCCTCATTTCCCACATTACCATTATGGTCTCCTGCCTTGAATCTACCACTTGAATTGCCACTTCTACCCAAGCTTGATCCCTCACCCGGCTTGTTTAGTTGAAAGCCCTCTGTACTTCGCTAGTTATGCAATTCTCAAGAACACTCATCCCAGCACAGTTCAGGTGTAGACCATCCCAACATTATAGTCCCCACTTTCCCCAGTTCTGGTGCCAGTGCCCCACGAACTGGAACTTACTTCTCCCACACCAGTCTTTGAGTCATGCATTCGTCTTTCTAATTTTACTTTCCTGTGCCAATTTGCACGTGGCTCAGGTAATAATCCAGAATATTACCTTTGAGGTTCTGCTTAATTTGGTACCTAGCTTCTCACACTGACTGTACAGAACTTCCTTCCTTGTCCTGCCCATGTCGTGGTCCATGTTGGTACCAACGACAACTGGATCCTCCCCCTCCCACTGCAAATTCCTCTCCAGCCCTGAGCAGATGTCCTGAACCCTGGCGCTGGGCAGGCAACACAACCTTCTAGACTCTCGCTCTTCGCTGCAGAGAACAGTGTCAATCCCTCTGATTATATTGTCCCCTACTACAACATTCCTGTTTGCTCCCCCCGCTTGAACGGCTTCCTGTACCATGGTGACATGGCCAGCCTGCTCATCCACCTTGCAGACCTCGCTTTTGTCCACACAGGTTGTGAGCACTTCAAACCTGTTTGACAATTGCAAAGTCTGAGGCTCCTCCACTGCTGTCTGCACAGTCCCATGACCTGCCCATCTTGTTCATGCTGACTCTGAAAAAGCTATCCAATCAGTCTCGCACTCTCTGCTGCTCTCATAGCCCTGTAAATTTTTCCCCCCACAAGTATTTATCCAGCTCTCTTTTGAAATCAATTTGCTTCCACCATTGATGCCTTTTGCTGAGGGCATAAGGAAGCAATAATGAATCCCAGCCCAGCCAAATCCCACAGCAAGGTAGCCTGTGAATGGAAGCCCAGAGGTACGTATTTCATCCAGTCTGCAAGGATGGTAGATTATGGTGCATTGGATGGCAAGTCACCCTTGGCTGTATTATGTGTGGAACTGTTCTAACAGATTGTCTCTGGATGCACTTATTTGCAGGAAGATGATGGATTCTGCACAGTTGGACTTCTATCAACATGATAAAGTTTGCACCAACACCTGCCGCAGTACAAAGTTTGACCTTCTAATCAGCAGTGCCAGGGCGCCGGTTCCCAGCCAGCAGAGCAATGTGATACAGACCCCTACCTCCATGGATGGTGAGTGCAATGTCACAAAGATGGAGGGAGAGGGCTGCAAGTGGTGGAGATGTAAAGTAGTAGCAGAGAGATGTGAATTTGTTGTGATTTCAGGACTTACTTTCACTAGAACTGCAGAGGACTGCACTCTGTACCTACTTTGTGTTTTCTGTATTCATTTGAGTTTGATGTGATGGCAGTCCCTATAGATTTGGGTAGAAAATGCTCTGAAAGGGAGAAGAAGTTTGGCGAATGTTTCAGGTGAGATCCTTTTGACTGAAAACTCTCTTGGAATGCTGATTTGCTCAAGTGTGTATTTGCATCATTTCAGATTTTTGGCATTAGTTGTTTTTTTCATTTCTGCCCTGTACTGTGGTCTCATGGTTCCATTACTGGGCTAATCCAAAGAACATGATTGCAAGATTCACCATAGTGAAAATGTGAATTCTCTTTTTAAAATTTGCAAATCTGTAAATGTAATCTTGAAGCTGTTGGATTGTTGTTAAAAACCTACCCTTTTAGGAAAGGAAACCTGGCATCTATACCTGATCTGGCTTGTGCATGAATCCAGCCCCACACTAGCTTGATAAAAGCAAAATATTGTGGATGCTGGAAATCTGAAACAAAAACAAAAATTGCTGGAAAAACTCAGCAGGTCTGACAGCATCTGTGGTGAGGAAGACAGAGTTAACTTTTCAAGTCGATATGACTCTTCATCAGAACTAAAGAGGAATAAAAATGTGGTGAAATATAAGCAGTTTAAGGGGGGTGGGACAGGTGGAGCTGATAGAGGGCCAGTGATAGTTGGAGGCAAAGGAGAGATTGCCAAAGATGTCATAAACAAAAGGACAAAGGGGTGTTGATGGTGATATTAGCTAAAGGATGTGCAAATGGTGACATTAAGAGTAGAAAGCAGGATGAGCAAGTAACAGATGGCCCTAGTGGGGTGGGGGGAAGGGATCGAAATGGGCTAAAAGGTGGAGATAAAACAATGGATGGAAATAAATTTTTAAAATAATAATAGAAATAGGTGAGAAAATAAAAATATAAAAATAAATATAATAATTATTAGAAGAAAGGGGATCAAAAAGGGAGTGAGGATGGAGGAGAGAGTTTATGATCTGAAGTTGTTGAACTTAATGTTAAGTCCAGAAGGTTGTAAAGTGCCTAATCGGAAGATGAGGTGCTGTTCCTCCAGTTTACGTTGAGCTTCATTGGAACTTTGCAGCAGGCCAAGGACGGACATGTGGGCATGAGAGCAGGGTAGTGTGTTGAAATGGCAAGCGACAGGAAGGTCTGGGTCATGCTTGCGGACAGATCGAACAGATCGAAGGTGTTCTGCAAAGCAGTCACCCGGTCTGTGTTTGGTCTCTCCAATGTAGAGGAGACTGCATTGGGAGCAGCGAATGCAGTAGACTAAATTGAGGGAAGTGCAAGTGAAGCACTGCTTCACTTAAAAGGAGTGTTTGGGCCCTTGGACGGTGAAGAGGAACCCAGAACCATGATAGATTCTCCCTTGTCCTCACTTATCGCCTACCACCTCCGCATTTAAATGATCACCCTCCGCCATTTCTGCCAACTCCAGAACGATGCCACCACCAAACACATCATCCCTTCGTGCCCCCCCCCCCCCCCCCCCCCCCCCCCCGTTGACATTCCATAGGGATCGTTCCCTGCAGGACACCTTGGTCTACTCCCCCATCACCACTACACCTCAACCTCCTCCCACGGCGCCTTCCCTTGCAACCGCAGAAGGTGCAACACCTGCCCCTTTACTTCCCCCCTCCTCACTTGCTCATCCTGCTTTCTACCCTTAAAGTCACCATTAGCACATCCTTTAGCTAATATCATCACCGTCAAACCCCTTTGTCCTTTTGTTTATGACATCTTTGGCAATCTCTCCTTTGCCTCCACCTATCACTGCCCCTCTATCCAGCTCCACCTGTCCCTTCCTCTTTAGCTCTGATGAAGAGTCATATGGACTCGAAACATTTACTGTCTTCCTCTCCACAGATACTGTCAGACCTGCTGAGTTTTCCAGCAATTTTTGTTTTTGTCCCACACTAGTTTGGTTGATTCTAACTGGCTTCTGACCTAACAAAGCAATCAAGGGAAACTAGAGATGGATATTAAATGCAGGCCTTGCCAGAGACAGCCACATTGCGAGAATTAATATTTACAGAACAGCTGACTGAGATGGGAGCGTGCATGCAAAATATGTACTGTAAGGCAGCTTGAGGATTGTCTTTTCTTTTGCTTCATTCGTGGAATGTGGGCATCACTGGTAAGGCCACCATTTTATTGCCCACCTCCTAATTGCCCTTGAGATGGTGATGTTAAGCCACCACCTTGAACTGTTGCAGTATGTATAGTGAAAGTACTCTAATAGTTAATAGGGAATTTGACAAGTTTGGCCCAGCAATGATGAAGGAATGGCAATATATTTCCAAATCAGGATGGTAAGAAGCTTGCATGGGCAGTGTTCCCATTCATCTGCTGCCCTTGTCCTTCAAGATGGTAGAAGTCACTGGTTTTGGAGGTGCTATTAAAGAAGCCTTGGCATGTTGCTATGTGTATGTTGTAGCCACAGCTTGCCAGTGGTGGAGGAAGTGAATGTTTAAACTAGTGGATGGAGTGTTGATCAGCAGGGTGCTTTGTCCTGAATGGTGTCAAGCTTCTTGGGTGTTGTTGGAGCGAGCTCATCCAGCCAAGTATTCCAAATGTTGCGTTGTAGAAGGTGGTAAGACACTGGTGAGCTTAGATGTCAGTCACTTGCCAAGGAATATCAGGTCTTTGACCTGTTCTTGTAACCACAGCATTTCAGTGGCTGGTCCTGTTAAGTTCCTGGACAGTGGTGACCCTCAGGGCGTTGAAGGTGGGCGATCGACAATGGTAAAGCCATAGAATGTCAAAGGGAGGTGATTAGATTCTCTCTTGTTGAGATAGTCATTGCCTGATTCTTGTGTGGTATGACAGTTGCTTGCCGTTTAACAGCGCAAGCTTGCAGGTCTTGCTGATTATGGGCACGAACTGCTTCATTAACTGAGGAGTTGCAAATAGAGCTGAAAACTGTGCCGTCATTAGCGATGATCCTCACATTTGATCTTATGATGGAGGGAAGATAATTGATGAAGCTGGTTAGACATAGGACACTGCTCTGTGGAACTCCTGCAGCGATATCTAGGGCTGAAACAATTGGCCTCCAACAACCATAGCTATCTTTCTTTGTGCTAGGTATGACTCCAACCAGTGGAGAGATTTCCCTCTGCTTCTCATTGACTTCAAGTTTGTTAGGGCTCCTTGATGGCACACTTGATCAAATACTGCCTTGATATCAAGGGCAGTCACTCTCACCCCAGTTCTGGAACTTAGCTTTTATGTCTATGCTTGGGCCAAGGCTGTAATGAGATCAGGAGACCAGTGATCCTGGCAGAATCCAAACTGAGCATTGATGAGCAGTTTATTGGTGAATAAATGCCGCTTGATAGCCCTGTCAATGATACTTTCCATCACTTTGCTGATCTAAGAGTAAACTGATGGGGCAACAGTTAGCCAGATTGGATTTGTCCTCCTTTTTCTGGACAGGACAAACCTAAACAATTTTTCACTTTGCCAGGAAGGGGCCTTTGGTGTAACTAGATTAGAATAGCTTGACTAGGGATGCAGTTAATTCTGGAGCATATGTCTTCTGTACTACAGCTGGGATGGTGTCAAGGCCCATAGCTTTTGCTGTATCCAGCATGCTCAGCTGTTACTTGATATCACATGGAGTAAATCGGGTTGGCTAAAGACTCGGACCTATGATGCTGGAGATCTTGTCAAGAGGCCAAGATGCATCATCCACTCAGCGCTTCGGAATGAAGATGGTTGCTGCGCATTGAGCCTTGTCTTTTGTACTAATTTTCTACTCTATAATCATTGAGGGTGGGGTTATTCATGGAGCCGCCGCCACCTGTGGTTAGTTGTTTACTTATCCACCACCATTCGGCACAGGATGTGGCAGAGCTTTCGTCTGATCCCTTGGCTGTAGGATAGCTTAGCTCTATCTATAGTACGCTGCTTCCATCGTTTAGCATGTATGTAACCCTGTGCTGTAGCTTCACCAGATTACAACTTATGTTTAGGTATGCCTAATGCTGCACCGAGTATGGTCTTCCATGCTCCTCTTTGAATCAGAGTTGGTCCTCTGGCTAGGTAATGGTAGAGTGAGGGAAAAGAGGTTAGAGATTGTGGAACAAAAAAGACATGTCGAAGCTTTTCGTCTTGCACTCATCAGGACACAGGCCACCAACAAGATACTGCTGTCAACTCATGAACAGGCCTAAGGCCATCACTTTCAGCCCTTAAAAAGTGCCCAGTCTACCTCAGATTACCCTGGAAGGGCAGGGTATCTCAAAAGTTTGAGCATCAGGTGAAGCTGGCTGTTTCACACTATTACTATGCAGTAGCAACATGAGTGGTATTCGCCTCTAACAGGATGCTGCCATAAGCCAAAAAACTGTCTACCTATCACACAAATGAGTAATGTGGTATATTAATTTCAGTGTTAGTGTGATGCTAAATATGTAGGCTGTGCGTCCCAAAGATTGGCGGATTGTAACAAACAAATGTCCCAGATGCTGTTCGCAACAGGCAAGGTACAGACCATACCCAACCAGCCCATGCTTGCAAAACTTAAAACACAGCGTCCAACATTTGATGTGATTGCTCGATTGCACATTTGCTAAATTATGTGTGCTAGGAATTACACTGACTGCCAATTTAAGATTGTCAGTCGGACTCGCAGTGTGGCGCATTTGCGTGTACTGAAAGCTACACATATTAATACACAAGGCCCTGTTCTTTACAGACAGAAAGAACATGTACACACATTGTGCCTGTTTCAGCTAAACAAAATAAATGACAGCCATTCGCTGACTCATTCCTCAGGGCAATGCCTTGACCAATCAGGGTAAAGCTGCCTGGTTTAAATTTCAAACAGTGCTTGACAGTTAACTGTCAGTCACCATTACTGGTACATTCTCCATGGCAATGCCTCTACTAATCAGAGTCCATTTGCCAACTAATCAGCACTCTCTTCACATAGTCTACAGTGTTGTTTTCCCCTTATATTGGTATTCTTGCGAAGTGTCCTGGTGAGTGCAGGACTAAAAGCTTTGACATGTCTCTTTTTTTTCAGCAAAACTCAAGTTCTGTATTACTAAACAACTAGATTAGAGATTGTGATGGAATACAATTCTGCTGCTGATGGCCTGTAGCACTTTCCAGATGCCCGGGGTTTTTGGCTGCTAGATCTGTTCTGAATCTATCATATTTAGCACGGCTGTAGTGGCCTACAACACAATGGAGGAGCTCCTCAGTGTGAAAATGAGATTTTGTCTCAACAAGGATTGTGCACACTCCTACCAATACTGTCATGGACAAATATATGTGTAATGTGTTGAATGGTGAGGACAAAGTCAAGTAGGTTTTCCCTCATTGGTTTCTCACCGCCTGCCACAGGCCTAGTCTGGCTGCTGTGTATTTCAGGATTCAACGAGCTTGATCAGCAGTGATGCTACTGGTGATGTATGAGAATATCTGTGAAGCCTCTGGAGTCACATAAAGGCCAGATTGGGTAAGGACAGCAGATTTTCTTCCCTGGAGGACATTAGTGAACCAACTGGATTTTTATGATAACCTGGTAGTTTCACCATAACTGAAACTAGATTTTTTATTCCAAGTTTATTTAGTTAACTAAATTTAAATTCCTTGGTTACCATAGTGGAATTTGAATTCCTCTCTCTCTCATTAGTCTGGGCCGTTGGATTACTAGACCAGTGAAATAACCACTATGCTATCATACCCATGCATGTGATCAGTGAGTCCCTAGCACAACCAGATTTTATGCATCTGGCATTATGTAGGGTTCCAGCACAGAGCTGCTCTGATTGCTGCTCCTTGAATGTTGCACATACTTGTGTTTCCACTGAGCTGACTGCGCATCATAATACAAGTTTAGCACATTTAAGTATTAGTCAACCCTGATGCATTATATGCTTCTTGGGGGCTGGAATGTCTGACCTAGCAGTTATTGAAGGGTTGTTGGGCCTTTTGCAATTTGGGGCTCAGTGACACCCCCACCCCTAATTCATTCTTTGGCCTTTAATGTCAAAGAAGTAGAGTGCTTTCACAAAGACTGACACTATTAGAAACAAACAAAATGTCACATAGTTTTTGCTGAATTTTTCCTTCTAAATGGGTTATGTGTAAGGTGCATTGTTCAGGCTCTCTTGGTGTAGTTTGCAAGGGATCTCCAGTCAGAATAACAATTGGGGCCTTGATGAACTACTGAACAGTCTCTGGGCAAACCGTCAGGTGCGCTTTGTGCTGCTCAAGTGGACATCAGGTCTCCAAGCTCAGTCATACAGATCTCCTTTTAAAGTGCTTCATGAACTACATTACTTTTATAGATACAGAAAATTGAAAGGGTTGGATGACATCTCTATTGATGGGCCATTCTATTTGACACATTGGGGAGGACCAGGGGTATATATTTAAATAACGCAAAGATAGGAATAGGCTAAATGTTAGGCAGTTCTGTTTTATTCCCTAGAAAGGAATGGGCCTCTGGAAGTTGCTGTTGTGGGTGCTGACTCTCTGCCGGCCTTCGAGAAGGAGTTGGTGCAGCTGACTGGGGCAGAGATTGCATCCTATAGAAGGTAAATAGATTAACAGTTAACATATGTATTGCCTGAGGGAGTCTGCAAGGAATTTTCCAGAATTTTTTTCATCCTTATTTTTCCTGGAGTTTTGATTACACGGGGATTAGGGCTGGGATGGAAAATATTTGATCGTGATACTTCAGGAATCATGAGAGGCAGGATTGATGGAGCAGTTAACTTTTTCCTGCCATCTTTTTCGTTGTGCGGAATTGCTCCATATTTGAAGAATGGTCCAGTGAGGTTTCAGGTGAGAAGGAAAGGAGAGAGATTTAGTCTGTTCTGACAGAACAGAAAAAAGAATACAGTTACAGTTTCCTGGTTTCACTTTGCAGGCAATGGGGCACACATCACTGTATCTGAAGAGAACACGGAAGAGTGCATCGAGTGGAGTCCAGCTCTGACCACAGTTGCTGTTACTACAGAGGATTTAAACAGGAAAGATGGCGAAGAGATCTCTGGTGAGTTCAATGAGCCTGTCTGTTCTAAGCTGTAGTCAAACTAAAACCTCTGTCAGATTGCTAGAGTTTTAGCTGACACCAGAAATCATTGCCTGTAGCCTGTACAGGAAGAAACCAAATGCTTTATTTTTTTTTAAATTGAAACTTGGTACAATAAATCATTAAACAAGTTTTGCTGTTTATAAAATATTGTCACTCCAAAATGCTGTATCAATTAAATGCACTACCTCAATCTCATGCTGAGCTATGCAGACCTGTGTCTCGTGTTCAGCCCCCAGACTGTGCTGATCTTGACTGTAGTTTGCCTTAAGGAGGGGTAAAATCAACTTGACCTGCCACTGAAAAGCGAACATCAGAATGCATATTACTATTACTACAGTCCACTATGTGGACTTCTGATGAGCATAACACCAGGTTTTGGGAATAGTGTGAGGTTCACTAGCCTACCTAAACCACAGTGTAGAATTGCACATGAAGGATGGGCATATGGTTGAGCACTGATGATTGTAAAGTGGGAATTTTTTTTTAATCCTTGAAGAGTTACTAAAATCGTGTTTCTTAAAAAGTACCAGTGGATTTTCCATGGCAAGTTGAATGATTTGTTGTCTTAAAAGGATAAGGGAGTTGATACCTTGAATGTACAATTGATTATTCTGTGAAGATGGAGCTATGTTGCTTTAAAGCCATAAAGCCTAAAGACAGGCTCTGGTAACTTGTGTTTAATTGTTACGAAATTGTGCAGATTGGAATGCAGTCGTCTTTCAGGCTGCACTTCAGAATCATGAAATGTTTTAAGATTGTTTTGCAACAGTGATAATCCATGTGTGCTAGTATGTAATGTTATTACATGGTGTTGATCATTCAATGGTCATTACAATGATCAAAAATTGCTTGGTACTTTAGTGACCACTGAGATTTTTATTAGTTTAATGTTGGTAATTTCTACAACCTTCCCTTTACCTACATAAGTGGATGCACAGGGACAGGGTCAGGTTCAACTGTGAGGATTTCTTTGGTAGAATAACTCAGTCACACTCACTATTTAGACCTGTATGTGAGGAACAGGTACTTTGAGAAATACAGGAATGGGAGGGAACACCAATGCAGATTAATTGGCCATTCATGCCATTTGTTGTTTGTGGGACCTTGCTGTGCACATCTTGACTGCTGTATTTGCCTGCATAACAATAGTGACTACACTTCAAAAGTAGTTCTTTGGCTCTGAAATGCTTTTGTGTGCCTTGAGGTCCTCGGGATTTTTGTTTTCAGTTTTCTGCACTTGTGAATGATAGTGCTATTGGAAACGAGGGAAAAACTAATGGATCTCGGTCACCAAATATCATCAGGTGAAAGCAGAGTGTGATCATAATAGTTTGATTGTTTACAAGTATTTAAATCTGAAACGATGAAAAATGCGTGTCCATTGAGAAAACTGAGAGGGTCAAGACTCATAGGGGAGATGCCACCATAGAATCATGCAGCATAGAAGCATTCAGCACACAGATATTCAGCCCATTGTGCCTTTGTTGGCTCTGAAGGAGGTATCCAATTAGTCTCATCCACCAGCCCCCAGCCCCGAAATTTTCAGGTCCAGCAGATGTTTCCTTTTCAAATGTGTAGAAAAAGAAAACATTTTTTCATATTCATTCACGGGGCATGGGCATTGCTGGCTAGGCCAGCATTTATTGCCCATCCCTAATTGTCCTCGAGAAGGTGGTGGTGAGCTGCTGCTTTAATCGCTGCAGTCCATGTGGTGTAGGTACACCCCACAGTGCTGTTAGGGAGGGAGCTCCAGGATTTTGAGCCAGCGACACTAAAGGAATGACAATATATTTACAAGTCAGGATGGTGTGTGGCTTGGAGGGAAACTTCCAGGTGATGGTGTTCCCATGTGTCTGCTACCCTTTTCCACCTAGATGGTAGCAGCAGTGGGTTTGCAAGGTGCTGTTGAAGGAGCCTTAGTAAGTTCCTGCAGTGCATCTAGTACGCACTGCTGCCACTGTGCGTCGGTGGTGGAGGGAGCGAATGTTTGTGGATGGGGCGCCAATCAAGTGGGCTGCTTTGTCCTGGATGATTTCGAGCTTCTTGAGTGTTGTTGGAGTTGCACTCATCCAGGCAAGTGGAGAGTATGCCATCACACTCCTGACTTGTGCCTTGTAGATGGTGAACAGGCTTTGGGGAATCAGGAGGTGAGTTACTTGCCACAGGATTCCTAGCCCCTGACCACTTGTAGCCACAGTATTTTTATGGCTAGTCCAATTCAGTTTCTAGTCGATGTTAACCCTTAGGATTTTGGTCGTGGGTGATTCAGTAATGGTACTGATTCCACTGACGGCTTGATGTACTTGAATGCCACTGATGGCTGGATGAGCTTATTCAGTGATCCACCCAGCCCTAGAAGTTCTTGTATTCAATCCTTGTTGTATTCTGATTGGCTGAGCTCTGGAAACGGATGGCAGTAGGGGTGATACAGTTGATTGCTGCTGCACTTGAGAGGGAAAATATTGAAACAGAAGAGCAGGAATAAATGACAACTGTAAGATACTGACGAATAGTTTATGCAAGTCTGTATTGGAGGAAATGGAAGTTAAATGTTTGTTTCACAGCTACTGTCAGCGTGGGTTTCTAAAATACTTTGAATCTTCATCCTGGACTTAGTGGTGCTAATGGAGTTAAGACTTCTAGAGTTGTTTTATTTCTTGCTGCAGAGGACACCCTGGCCTTCTGGAAAGGAATAGCAGATGTGGGTTTGCTTGGGGAAGTTGTCACTAACATTCAGAAGGAGCTGATGGAAATGCTAGCAGGCGTTCAGCAGAGAATGGGTCAGAGTACCCTGCAGATCACAGGTAGGTGACGAATACTTTTGCTGCACTATATTCAGATTAATTGGCATTTCTGTGAAAGTGACTTCCAGTCCAGTGCCTCCGTATGACCCTTTACTTGAAGATACTGCAGATACCAGAGTCTGAAAGGACTGTGCCTGGGTGCTGCTGTCTCAGCATTCCACTATACAATTAACCAACTCAATATTTCTAATGGGAGGTGGAAGTTAATTCCTCTTGTTAACTCCAGATCGATTACCCAATGCTGCCTATGCTTGTCTCCCATCCTCTACATTCCATGAACTCCAGTTTGCCTAAGACCCTGCTAGCTATATTTCATTGAACAAGTCCAGTTCACCCACCATCTTAGCTGACACACATCAGTTCCTGGACTCCCAATTCCTCAAATTTGAAACTTGTGCCCTTATCTTTAATTCCTTCAGGCTTTCCTTCTCAAACTCTAACCTTCTACAGTGCTACCAAGCCCCTTCCCTCCCCAGACACTCCAATCTTCTAGCTCTGACTTCCTATCCTTTCCCTCACCATTGGTAACTTATACCTTCATCTATCTAGGTGCAATTTCCAGAATTCCCTCCTTAACCCCCTCTGCCTCTTGTAGCTCGATTCTCCTTAAAGATTCAACTTAAAACAGGTTTCTTTGACCAAACTTTTAGTCATCTTCCCAAATAGCCCCTCCTCTGGCTTGGTGTCAGGTTTCTTCATACCACATTAAGCACATTGGGACATTCTTACATGAAAAATCCTAACAAAATGTCAGTTACTTTTGTAATTTTATTAATGGTATTCTGTTTTTCCACTGCTGCCCCCCATTCCCCAGTTGTGGCTTAATAAGTGTCTAGGCTACAGCTAATGGGCTATATATAGCCCTTGAGACCTGATAGTACAGCCCTCAAAGCCTAAGCAATTCAGTCCTATATGCAGTTATACACCTTCCTCCCTTCTTGTTTACCCTGTTTGTGTTTTGAGCCCCTGGAAGTTCTAAGAGGATGGTTCTTGGCATTGTTGCCTCACTGGGGGATAAAACCTAAAAAAGAATCTGGGATCTGTTGGTTTCAACAATTTAAGAAATACACACCTTAGTTTGAATGTGGATATGTACTTACCAAGTAGCCCATGACTCCTTTAATATGTATACCTATGTGGCCCATGTAAATCTAATCCACGTCTGTATAATTCGGCTAACGATAGCTGTCTGTAACTAACGTCCATTGTTATGGTAGGTCACTACATTTGTTTTATCCTTTTTATAAATGAGAGCTATTGGATAGGCTGCTGAGGTGGCTGCAATATTAAATCTACTAATACAAAAGCAAAATACTGTGGATGCTGGAAATCTGAAATAAGAACAAAAAAGCTGGAAAAACTCAGATCAGACGGCATCTATGGAGAGAAATAGTTAATTTTTCAGGTTGATGACCTTGCATCAGAGCTAAATCCTGATATGATGTGGAACCAAAGTGTCCAGGAATGTTAGCAGGTTTGATCCCCACTCTATATTGAGTTAATTATTGATGGAGCTGTAGTTATGACACTAATAGAGTGGGGAGAAAAATAGCCAGAATTCATACTCATTATTACCACTGTTGCCTGCTGATGTATGAATACCTGATAAGAATATCAGGCTTACTCTGCCCTCCACAGTTGAATAGCCTGTTGACACTGCCTTTATTTGCACATGAAGAAGAATAGGCACTTGCATGAGGTATTGGATGATTGCCAGATACTGCAGGATTATCCCAGCAATGGTTGATGCCTTCAGGAGGAGAGATACTTAGCTGGACACTCGTTAATGGATGTGGTCAAGTGATCCCTACTCTGGGCTAAAGAGGTATTGCAGAGTATTTGTGCTTTGGTTTCAGATGCTGCTGTTCTGAACAATATGGCACACACTTTTGGCCTCCTGGAGACTGTGAAGAAAGTTTTGGACAAAAGGAAGAGTCAGACTGATCAAAGCCAAGAACAAATTCATAGTGACCTTGCAGGTAGGTTTCTTCCCCGCTCCCATCCATGCCCACACGAACAATTGAATTAGGAGACTGGCTCCAGGGCTGATGGGGCAAGTATGCACTTGCTGTCGGGCATCTGACAGAACAGACGTGAGATCTGCTGCAAGAGGTTTATGAGGGTTAAGAGGAGATGGCTCGCCCTCTAGGGGAGAAACTGGCTACCACTCAGCCCCTTCCCACAAATCAATCCTCCAATGAACCCAAGTAGTGAAGTATATTGCCAATAAAAAGCAGCCTCAGGCTCCAGACTCGTATTTCAGTCAGTATCAATCATTCTTATTATTTCAGGTGCACAGGAATATTAGATTTCTCACTGAGGGAAGCCTGCTGCCTTCAGGTGACATTACTCCCAGTGCCATGTGCTAGGGAGATCAGAAATGGAAACTAGACCAGATGAATGCATGGATCGAGAGATGGTTAGGAGGGAGGGATTTAGATTCCTGAGGCATTGGGACTGATTCTGGGGAAGATGGGACCTGTACAAGCTGGATGGGCTTGCACCCCCGCAGAACTGGGACCAATATTCTCGCAAGGGTATTTGCTAGTATTGTGGGGGAGGGTTTAAACTAGATTTGCAGGAGGGTGGAAACCTGAGCAGAGAGAGACAAGAGGGGAAACAAAAATAGGAATGAAAGACAGTAAAGTAGAAAGCGAAAGAGGAAGGCAGAGGAAACAAGGGCTAGCAGCAGATAGGGCCATTGTACAAAAAAATGTGTAAAAATGTTAAAAAGGCAAGTCTAAAGGCACTGTATCTGAATGCACAGAGTATTCACAGTAAGGTAGATGAATTAACAGGGCAACTAGATTTGAACGGGTACAATATGATTGTGATTACAGAGACATGGCTGCACAGTGACCAAGGCTGGGAACTGAATATCCAAGGGTTTTCGATATTTAGGATGGACATTTAGGCAAAAAGGCAAAGGAGGTGGCATGGAGTTGTTAGTTAAGGATGAAATCAGTGCATTAGTGAGAGAGGATATAAGCTCAGAAAATCTAGATGTACAATCAGTCTGGATGGAGCTAAGAAGCAACAGGGGGCGGAAAATACTAGTGGGAGTTGTCTATATAGGCCTCCAAACAGTTGTGATGAGGTAGGAGACGGCATTAAACAGTAAAATAGAGATGCATGTAACAAGGGTGCTATAGTAATCATGGGTGACTTTAATCTACATTTAGACTAGGCAAAATTAGCAATAATACTGTGGCGGATGAATTCCTGTAGTGCGTACAAGATGTTTTTTTTGACCAGTATGTCAAGGAACTAACTAGGGAACATTCTATCCTAGGTTGGGTATTGTGCAGTGAGAAGAGGTTAATTAATAATCTTCTTGTGCGGGCCCCTTTAGGGAACAGTGACCATAGCATGATAGAATTCATTAGGATGGAAAGTAAAGTAGTCCAATCTGAAACTAGGGTCCTAAATCTTAACAAAGGAAACTACGAAGGTATGAGGCATAAGTTGGCTAAGATAGATTGGGGAACTTCATTAAAAGGCATGACCGTGAATGGGCAATGTCTAATATTTAACAGGAAAAGTAGCCCAACCATGGCTAACAAAATTAGATCCAAAGAGGAGTCATATGAAGCTGCTAGAAAAACGTAGCAAGCCTGAAGATTGGGGGCAATTTAGAATTCAGCAAAGGAGGACCTAGGGATTGATTAAGAAGGGAAAAATAGAATATGAGAGTAAACTTGCAAGGAACACAAAAGCAGGCTGTAAAAGCTTCTATAAGCATGTAAAATGAAAAAGATTCGTGAAGACAAATGTAGGTCCCTTACAGACGGAACCTGGAGAATTTATAATAGAGAACATGAAATGGCAGAGCAATTAAACAACTACTTTAGCTCTGTCTTCATGGAGGAAGACACAAATAATTTCCCAGAAATGTTAAGGAACCAAGGGTCTAGTGAGAAGGAGGAATTAGAGGAAATTAGTATTACTAAAACAATAGCGCTGGAGAAATTAATGGGACTGAAAGCCAATAAATCCCCAGGGCCTGATAATCTACATCCCAGGGTGCTAAAGGAGGTGGCCATGGAAATAGTGGATGTGTTGGTTGCTATCTTCCAAAATTCTGTAGATTCTGGAACAGTTCCGGCAGTTTGGAGGGTGGCAAATGTAACACCACTGTTTTAAAAAGGAGTGAAGGAGAAAACAACAAACTACAGACCGGTTAGCCCAAAATTAGTAGTAGGGAAAATGATAGTCTGTTATAAAGGATGTGATAACAGGACACTTAGAAAATATCAACAGGATTAGACAAAGTCAACATGGATTTATAAAAGGAAAATCATGTTTGACAAACCTACCAGAGTTTTTTGAGGACATAACTAGCAGAATAGATAAGGGAGAACCAGTGAAAGTGGTGTATTTGGATTTTCAGAAACCTTTTGATAAAGTCTCACATAAGAGGTTAGTGTGTAAAATTAATGCACATGGAATTGGGGGTAACATATTGGCATGGATTGAGAATTGGTTAGCAGACAGGAAGCAGAGTAGGAATAAACAGGCCTTTTTTGGAGTGCTAGGCGGTGACTAGTGGCGTACCGCAGGGATCAGCGCTTGGGCCCTAGCTATTCACAATATATATCAATGATTTGGATGAGGGAACCAAATGTAATATTTCCAAGTTTGCTGATGACACAAAACTTGATGGGAATGTGAGCGGTGAGGATGGTGTTAACAGGTGTCAAGGCAATTTAGATAGGTTGAGTGAGTGGGCAAATACATGGCAGATGCAGTATAACATGGATAAATGTGAAGTTATCCACTTCAGTAGGAAAAACAGAATGGCAAAGTATTATTTAAATAGTGATAGATTGGAAAATGTCAATGTACAAAGGGACCTGGATGTCCTTGTACACCAATCACTGAAAGCAAGCATGCAGGTGCAGCAAGCAGTTACGAGGGTAAATGGTATGTCGGCCTTCATAGCGAGAGGACTTGAGTACAGGAGCAAGGATGTCTTAGTGCAGCTGTACAGGGCCTTGGTGAGACCACACCTAAAGTATTGTGTGCAGTTTTGGTCATCTTACCTAAGCTAGGATATACTTGCCATAGAGGGAGTGCAGCGAAGGTTCATCAGACTGATTCCTGGGGTGGCAAGATTGCCATATGAGGAGAGATTGGGCCGACTTGGCCTGTATTCACTGGAGTTTAGAAGAATGAGAGGTGATCTCATTGCAACTTATAAAATTCTGACGGGTAGACAGACTGGATGCAGGGAGGATGTTTCCTCTGCCTGGGAGAACAAGGAGTCATAGCCTCAGGCTATGGAGTAGACCATATAGGACTGAGATGAGGAGAAACCTCTTCACCCAGAGGGTGGCGAATCTATGGAATTCTGTACCAGGGAAGGCTGTGTTGGCCAAGTCACTGAATGTATTTATGGAGGAAATAGATTTCTGGACTCTAAAGGTGGCAAGGGGTATGGGGAGAGAGCGAGATATGGCATTGAGTTAGAGGATCAGCCATGATCATTTTGAATGGCGGAGCAGGCTCGAATGACCGCCTCCTACTACTATTTTCTATGTTTCTATGTCCTGTTTGCTGCTGACTAAAATTCTGTATGTCACATAGAGACTGAGTGCCCTCCATCATATGAACACACGAGTTAGGAGCAGTGTAAGCAATTTGGCCCTTCAAGCCTGCTCCTCCATTCAGTAAGATCATGGCTGATCTGACTGTAACCTACAGTCTACCCCTGATAACCCTTTTCCCCCTTGTTTATCAAGAACCTTTCTACCTCTGCCTTGAAAACATTCAAAGACTCCCTTCCTCAAAAGGCAGTGGAAGCAGAGTTCCAAGGACTCACTACCCTCAGATATATTTTTTTCTCTCATCTGTTCTTCATAAGGCACTGCTTGGCATCTTCATCCCAATGGCATTGAAGACCCATTAAGCATAATTTATTTTTGGGATGAGGGAGCTGTGGTGGTTATGAGGGTGTCGTGTTTTATTACTCAAACCCCTGTCCCATACCTTTGTTGTCCGGAATTCTACATTGAGCTCTGTTGTCAATTATAAAAAAATTCCTGCCCCAGCCTCTAAAAGTTGACCCAATACTCAAAAATCATGATAAGGAATTTAAGGTTATCTGCACTTTGATTGTAGCATATCCATCCAAATTGCATCTCCTGTTTAGCATCCAGTCTGACCCTCTCTGTTAACTTTTGGGTTTCTTTGTGGAATCCCTGACACTTCAGTAACTGTTGACAGAGCATCTTCATGGTGCAGTGACAACAAGTTGTAGTTATATAGAGTCTTTTAGCATAGTAAACCATCCCTAAATATTTAACAGGAGTATTAGCAAAGAAAATTTGACACCCAACCACATGAAGTGATAAAAGGGCAAGTGACCAAAAGCTTGGTCAAAGAGGTTACCTTAAGGAGCATCTCAAAGGGGAGAGAGTTAGTGAGGTGGAGAGATTTAGGGAGGGAATTCCAGAACTTAAGACTTAGGTAGCTGTAGGGTGTGCAAGAAGCCAGAATTGGAGGAGCACAGAGACCTAGGGGGTTTGTAGGGCTCAAGGAGGTTACAGAAATGGGGAGGAATGAGGCAAGGGACGCTGAAGAGGTGGGAGAGAGGGGGAAGAGATAAGTATGGTAAAATTAGGTGGTTTCTACTTGTTACATTTGTATGTGGTTACGCAGATAAGGGTGTTTATTTTTATTCAAAGTAGCTATCATTTTCTTGCATTGTCCTGCTTTAATGTTTCATTCAGTGGTATTACACGTGCTATGTCATGGTTCTTTATTACTGATTTTTTTTTATTCCTTATAATCCCACACGTACTGAGCCCTGAGCAAGGAATGCAATATGAACATGTGCAGTTACCATTGTTAGATATTGAGTGCCAGACCTACTTTTCTTCCCCCTTTCTTACTCCCTCCACTTTCCAACACAGAACTAGAACGTCAGCTGGAGGAGCAGAGGAGACGAGCCAAGGAGCAGAAACTGAAAAACCAAACTCTGCAAAACGTGGTGCTGATGCCGATCGCTACTCCCAAACCCAACAAGCGCCCCCGATTGCAGAGACCCGCCTCAGCCACCATCCTCACCCCGACCACCCCCGTCCAAACACCCCAGTTCACCGTCATATCACCTATTGCCATCACTCCAATAGGAACAAACTTTTCTGTCGCCAATGTCACAACCATGCCTGTGGCCATTGGCCAACAGTCCAGCCCCGTCACTGTCCACACACTGTCGGGCGGATCCCAGCTCTTCACCAGGTATGCTGGTGTGGTCACTGCGGCCAAGACGACGGCCTCTGACACTGTCACCATTCATCCCGCCTCCAGCCTCGCCCTGCTGAGCACAGCGGCCATCCAAGACAGCAACACGATCACAACCATGGCTGGCATGAACGTGGGCCCCGTGGAACTGGTCACTGTGGACTCGGGCCTGGTTTCTGTCGTTCAGAGCCACAGTGTTGACCATTCAACGGCGGAATCACAGACTGTGATCGAAATTCACCCTGGGCCAGAGATGGACTCGGACCCAGATGGTGCAGCGGAAGCAGAGTGTGACGACAAGGTGCCGGACACGGACAACGAGACTCAAATACAAGCCATCGAAGTTGTGACCCAGGAGGAACAGCAGAATGAGAGAAATGATGAAAATTAATTAAAAACAAATTTTGAGTTATTGAAGTACTTGCTTGGCTGTATCTGAATGTACTGTTACCAAAACATAGTTATGTGTAAAAGGTATGAATTTCAACGCGAGGATTTTTTTTAAAGGAAGGAATGCAATACTATAATGCATTCTTTGCGCTGTGTTCCGCCTATTCAGCTGGACCCTCAACCTTGGATCAGAATTTGCTCCAGTTTGCCTTGTTTTGCAAGCTGCTAACGACCAAGCGGTGTTTGGGTAGCATGTTAGCATCTTGACCTTAGCGATCTCGCATTGTCTGTCCCCCTCCCCTTCCTAGAATAACTTGTAAAGAGGATGCAAGCTCAGGTTCACTGATGTAAATTAATATAAAATAAATCCCCCACCCAATATTTCCAATTGATCGCTACAAATCAGCCGCCACTGACAATTACAACACCAGATGGGTTGACTCAGTTTTACTTAAGTCCTAATCTGATGATGACATTCACTTTTGATTCCATACCCTGGAAGGGTTTGGGATACTCTTGCTGCATGAAACAAAGCAAAAGTTTTAAGAGTCATTGATAGTCGGTGACAGAACTGACTCAAGAAGTGTTCAGAGGCTATGCTGCATTGGGTACTTGGAGGAGGTTTTGGGAGGTAATCACTACAAGTGTAACTGATTAGGAAGAAACAACTGCAGCAGCTGTAAATCTGAAGTGAAAACATAAAACTGCTGGAAATGCACAGCAGATACGCCAGCATCTGAAAAATCAAAACACGATTCCGCACCTTGTGGAATCAGCTTTAAAAAAAATCCACTTGTAAAACGTTAACTTGTCATCTCTATTCAGGTGCTGCCGAACCTTGCTGTGTGCTTGTATTTTTACTCTTTTAAGTGTAACCCTCTTGCATATCCTTGCCAAAATTTGAACGAGCCTCCTTTGTGTAAGGGCAGCTTCAATGTGTCTCCTTTCCAATGATGTTTTCAGAAGTTTCTTAATGTGAGCCTGTATTGTTTTCATTTGCTTCTTATTATGAATCCACACTATGTACATTTTTTTTACTAAACCAACAAAAAATGCATAGCATTCCTGTATAACAATTAAATGCATGTGACAGAAAGGTGGTTGAAAATATTCAAATGCTTTTATTTCCGTGTCATGTCTGAAAATAATTTATTTTTGTAATTCCACCACCCCGCACCTTTGCCACCAATTTTATTGCTGGAGGATGGATACCAAAACCTAATTTAGCATTGGTGAAAGTGATTTCAGATTCTGATAAGCTGGCTTTAGGTGAAACTACAGCGCATGTCACTACAAATGGCTCTAATACCTCTGGACTTGGGGAAGCTGCTGTTTACTGCCCCCTGCTGGGAAGTGTACCCAAGTTGGCTGAACTGTTGGCTGTCTTACGTCACGCTAACCTGTGGGGATCACTGAGTTCACAATCAAAAGGAAAACAAAATGCTGGAAATGCTCAGCAGGTCAGGCAGCATCCGTGGAGAGAAAGAGTTGACACTTTAGGTCGATGATCCAGTCTCAACTCAGTTCTTGGTGATTATAACAGTTAATTGCATTAATATAGTGCATTCAATATAGTAGAACACAAGGATCTTCACAGGAACCTGATCCAATAATGAATGACATTGAGCCAAAGAAAGATGGTTGACCAAAGTTTGGTCAAAGAGAAATGTTTTAATGAGTGCCTTAAATTGCAACAGCCTCCTACATTATAACAGTATTACACTTAAAAATTCTTGGCTATAAAGTGATTGGGACATTGAGTTTGTGAAACGTGTTATATAAATGCCAGCCTCCTGAGGCTAAGGCACTTTGGGCCAGGGCAAAAGCAATTTGAGTTGGCTGAGCTTTTTTCTGGCCCAAAAGTGGAAATTGTGTTTTGGTCTCCATCCCTGAACCCAAAAAACAGACAAGTAATTATAAGTTTCTTTTTAGTAAGTGATGGCGTAACCCATGATTCCACCGAATAATTTCATGAAATTTGTGTATAGATATTATTTACAGATTACTTTAGCTCTGCAGTTTCCTTGAATTTTCCTCATATCCTATGCCTTTGGGTCCTCTGTTTCTGGACTTTAGTGCATCCCACTCTTCCTCAGCTCCATCTTTGGTGGCAGAGCCTTCAACTCTCCTGGCGGCACTCTCTGGATCTCAGTCCCTAATCAGGACCCTTCTCATCACCTTTGAAAGTCATCTTAAAATTGAATTGCCCACCATGTTTTTGGCCACTTTCTAAATCTTGCAATGCTGCTTGATGTGCATTATTTTCAATTGATAGAAATTACTTCTGACAGTCATGCCTATGGTGGTGCCAGTTCTAAACTAGCCATTTTAATCCTATTATCCTGCCATTGTCCAGTATACTTTCATGCTGTGATTTTAAAAATGCATATCCTTTTAAATATATCTTTTAAATTATATAATTTCTGTCTCAATAGTCACGTGGAAAATTTAGCATTCCATATTCCACCAACTTCCTGTGTGAAAAGAATTTCCCTCTTTTTAGTGCTAACCTTGAGCCTATCCTTGCTTTACTAATTACTGCCGGGGGAAACAGTACTAATGCACAAATGCAACAGCCTCATGACATGGGGAGGTTGAGGGCAAGGTGCGGTTTTGTGACAGTAACGCTAGAGCGGCACAAATCATCCAGCAATTTATGGCAACTTGAAGTTCATGGGGTACCTCTTCCTCACCACTAGTTAGCACACAAATTATGCAACATGTGCCGCATTGTTGAGGCACAATTGTTTTCCCAGCAAAGTCTGATCCCATGTTAAATGTGAGTTGTTTGGACGTGATTAATTGATGTGTGGCTAGAATTCAAAAGGGGAGGAACTTTTGCTGCAGCTATACAAAGCCCTGGTTAGTCCACATCTGGAGTAATATTTAAAGCTTTAGGCACTTTGGAAAGGATACATTGGCTTGGAAGGAGTGTTACCAGAGCTTCAAGGGATACATTGAGGAAAGATTACATAGACTAGGCTTGCTGGTCATGGAATATTTAAGATAAGGGAGTAATTTGGCTGAGCTTGTTAAAATTTTGAAAGGAATTTATGGGGTTGATATATTGAAATGTTTTCTGCTGGTGATGGGAGTGAGAAATAGTTAAGGATATTTACACATAAACTTAGAATCGGAGCCAAGGAAATCAAGATAAACTAGGAAACGCTTCTTTTGCAAAGGGTGGTAGAGGTTGTGGAATTCCCATAAAAGTAGAAGCCAACAAAATTAGTTTTAAATCTGAGACCAATAGATTTTTGCTAGCCGAGGATATTAAGGGCTGAATGGTGTTTGGACCCAAATACATGATCTCATTGAATGATGGAATAGGCTGCATGGGCTACTCCTGTTCCTTTGTTTCCACTTCTGCCTACTATCCCCTCTCTAGTGTGTGCATATTGTGTGTTGATGCGGGATGTAATCATGCCATGTTTAGCTGTGTTGTCTTGATGATTGAATGATCTTCTAATACTCTAGGCTCACATGGCCACTTGGGTGAGGCCAGCATCTTCCTCGAAGGGATGGAGAAAATTGGAAAATAAAGAGTATTAAAAGAGAAAAAATGATAATTCTTTGGTCAGGCTATACTTAGAATGTTTACCCAACCTTATGGCAAAGCCTATGGCTATTACACATGCAACTTCCAAGCATTTACAACTCAGTCCTATTTCTACTTCTATATATTATTTGAGTTTTGTGGGCATGTAAGTTTGGAAAGGGTTATAATCACCGTTGCTTCATCAGTGGATGAGGATTTGGGTGCCAGCATTGGCTCATTTGTCTCTGAAACAGAAGGTTGCAGATCAAGTCCTCCAGAGATTTGAGTACGTTATCCAGGCTGAATGTTCTGGCTCGCCCTGAATGACCACAGGGTTGGAGATGCTGTCTTTTGAATGAAGGCACTAAATAGAGGATCTGCCGGCCTTCTCAAATGGATGTAAAAGATGGGACTATTTCAAAAAGAGCAATTCTCCCTGGTGTCCTGACCAACATTTATCCCTCAACCAACAGATTTGTCTGATCATTAATCTCAATGCTATTTGTAGAAACTTGCTGTGTGCAAATTGGCTGCCAAATTTCCAACATTGCAACATGATTACACTTCAAAAATGATTGGCTGTAAATCACTTTGGGATGTCCTGAAGTAGTGAAATGTTCTTCATAAGTATGAGTCTTACCTTTAAATCAAAACAGCCAAGATCTTTAATAACTTAAGATATATGGAAAAATAATGAAATGGGGGTTTAAACTTTATATAAACCACATTAAGTCAAAATGCTTGACCATCCTACACGAAGAACCAGCCACAGAGACATGCAAGTGCAATGATACCTAGAATAAATGAAAACTGGACCAGATGAATTTGTATGGTAAAAGCAAAATCCTGCGGATGCTGGAAATCTGAAATAAAAACAAAAACTGCTGGAAAAATTCAGCAGGTCTGGCAGCATCCATTTGGAGACAAACAGTTAACTGTTCGAGTCCATATGACTTCAGAATTTGCAGTTTGAAAACTCAGCATTCTTTTCAAGTAATATTGATACATTTATTAAGAATTCTAATTATGTTGATGTCTGGCGATATCCTACAAATAATCAGGTAATGTGAAATCAGTTGTTCAGGATGATTTATGCTAGTGTACTGACATTCTAAGTTGCACCTTCTAGAAATTCCAAGTGATTGCAGCATCATTGAGAAGTGAAAGGCAATAATCAATGACACTGTTCATAAAATAATAGAGAAAAGTGCCCATCAATCCATTGTGTCTGTGCTGACTCTTTGAAAGGATTATCAAATTAGTTGCATTCCCTCATTCTTTTCCTAGCCCTGCAAATTTCTCCTTTGCTCCTGTTGATGGCTTTCATAGAAAAATGGAATCAGATCCCAAAGTACCCATTAGAGGAAAATCCTCTAATCCCGTGTAATAAAAGCGTACAAAAGTAAAATACTGTTCCAATGAAAGTTCATGAACCTGAAATGTTAACTGTGTTTGTCTCTCTACACATGCTGCCAAACCTGTTGAGCATTTCCAGCATTTTCAGTTTTTATAATAAATATGTAATTTGACCTAAATCAGTCACTCTAGACCAAACCATTGGGAATAATTGTAAATGAATGGAATAAGATCCTCAAATGCCATTAAAAATGCCAAATCTTGCCTAATAAAAAGAACTTAATTTCCTCGTTCACCATAAAACTGGCAGTAGTAATGATTCTGAAAGTTTGGGGGAATATTGTTAAATGGAGGAAAGGGAGAATGACTTGACATGAAAGATTCTAACTAAAATATTATCTTTTGCTTCCCTCCAGGTAACTCATGTCAAATATTTTTTTCTCCTTTCTCTCTAATAATCCTTAACTCTATTGAGCCCTCATTCCTGTTTGGGAGGCTTTTGTAATACTTCTTGGATTTGAGTACAAGAAATAAGATTGGCATCTGTTAGATGATTCCTGTGTCACCCTTTGTCTTCGACCGTTCCCTCTCACATGTTATCAACATCCATCACAATTTCTTCATTGAGCTCTCCACCCTTTGAATTCCATATATTCTACATAGAAAGAAGATGGATTTATACATACAGCACCTCTTGCATTCTCAAGATATCCAAAGCACTTCAAACCCAATGCATTATTTCTTGAAATATAGCCATTGCTCTTATACAGTGTTTGTAGTAATCAGTTAACACAGCAACACCCCACAAACAGCAAATGACAGTGAATTACATAGTATTTACAGCACCAAAACAGATCAATCAGCCTAACAGGTTTATATTTCACACAAGCACATGAAGTGGTGATTTAAATGGCTAGTTAAATTGTTTTGGTTGCAAGCAAAATGTTAATCAGGAGAGCTCTTCCGAGAATATTGTGACAGGATCTTTTATCTCCAAATTAGGATAGAGGATCATTTAGGAGTCAGCTAATGATGCAGCGATAGTACTTTTGCCTCTAACCTGAAATGTTGTGGATTCAAGTCTTGCTCCAGAGACTTATCCAGATAATCTAAGCTGACACTGCAGTGCAGTACTGAGGAGGGACTACGCTCTTGGAGGAGCTGTCTTTGAAATGAGAAGTTGTACTGAGGACCCATCTGTTCTCAGAGGCAGACATGAAAGACACCATGGCATTATTTTGATGAAGAGCAGAAGAGTTCTCCCAGGTGTCCAGGCCAGTATTTATCCCTCAACCAAATCACGAGTGACAGAAAAATTATGACCTCGTTATCTCATTGCTGCTAGTAGGTGTTTGCTGTGTGCAAATTGGCTGCTACGTTTCCAACAAATTTCAAAAATAATTATTTGGCTGTAAAGCACTTTGAGATGCCCTAATGCTGTGAAATGCTATATAAATGTAACTTATTTCTCCTTTCTATCCGATAGTAATGGCAGCAGCTCCCTCAATATTGCACTGAAGCGCAAACTGAGATTGTACACTTGAATTGTTGACACCAGAATCTTCTAACTTAGTAATCAAGAGAGCTACCATTGAATCAAATGGCCAGTACTACAAATGTATCCTGGTCCTTCTCCTCAACGCTACGCAATCTCAGGCTGCACGACAATGCCATGAAAGCCCAAGATACCTGCTCTAAAGTGATATTAAACCCCAAAAATCCCTAAATCACACCACAAAGCAAGATTCCTCTCCATAGCTGCAAACATTGGAAACACTACCCTAGTGTTGGCAATCTCTAAGATCTCTAATCCAGTTCTGTCATAGAAAGTGTATGCCATCCATCCCCAAGTGTTGCCAGGAAGGAACTATCTTATTTCTTGGACTAGTTTGTTTTCTTTTATTCATTCACAGGATGTGGGCTTCACTGGTTGGGCCAGCATTTATTGCCCATCTCAAGTTGCCCTTGAGATGGTGGTGGTGAGCTGCCTTCTTAAACCACTGCAGTTCATGTGGTGTAGGTACACCCACAGTGTTCTTAGGAAGGGAGTTCCAGGATTTTGACCCAGCAAAAGTGAAGAAACCTCAATATATTTCCAAGTCTGGGTGGTGTGTGGCTTAGAGGGGAACTTCCAGGTGGTAGTGTTCCCATCTATCTGCTGCACTTGCCCTTCTAGATGGTAGTGATTGTGGGTTTGGAAGGTGCTGTCTGAGGAGCCTTGGTGAACTCCTGCAGTGTATCTTGTAGATGGTACACACTGCTGCCAATGTACATCGGTGGTGGAGGGAGTGAATGTTTGTAGATGTGTTGCCAAACAAGTGAGCTGCTTTGTCCTGGACCGTGTCATACTTCTTGAGTGTTGAGGGAGCTGTAGTCATCCAGTCAAGTGGGCAGTATTTCATCACACTCCTGACTTGTGCCTTGTAGATAGTGGACAGGCTTTGGGGAGTCAGGAGGTAAGTTACTCATTGCAGTATTCCTAGCCTCTGACCTGCTCTTGTAGCCACAGTATTTATATGGCTAGTACAGTTCAGTTTCTGGTCAATGGTAACCCCCAAGATGTTGATGGGGGGGATTCAGCGATGGTAATGCCATTGAACATCGAGGGGCGATGGTTAGATTCTCCCTTGTTAGAGATGGTCAATGCCTGGCACTTGTGTGGCACAAATGTTACTTGCTATTTGTTAGCCCAAGCCTGGATATTGTCCGGGTTTAGCTGCATTTGGACATAGACTGCTTCAGTATCTGAGGAGTCTGATATTGTGCAATCATCAGTGAACACCCCCACATCTGACCTTATGATAGAAGGATGTTCATTGATGAAGCAACTGAAGGGCTGAGAACACTGCCCTGAAGGACTCCTGCAGTGATTGCCTGGAACTGAGATGACTGACCTCCAACAACCACAATCGTCTTCCTTTGTGCTTGATATGACTCCAACCAGTGGAGAGATTTCCCCCTAATTCCCATTGACTCCAGTTTTGCTCGGGCTCCTTGATGCCACACTCGGTCAAATGCGGCCTTGATGTCAAGGGCAGTCACTCTCACCTCACCTCTGGAGTCCAGCTCTTTTGTCCATGTTTGAACCAAGGCTGTAATGAGCTCAGGACCTGAGTGGCCCTGGTGGAACCCAAACTAGGCATCAGTGAGCAGGTTATTGCGAAGCATGTGCCACTTGATAGCACTGTTGATGACTCCTTCCATTACTTTACTGATGATTGAGAGTTGACAGATGGGGCAGTAATTGGCCAGGTTGGATTTGTCCTGCTTTTTGTGTACAGGACTTACCTGGGCAATTTTCCACATAGCCGGGCAGATGCCAGTGATCATCTAATGTGGTCAGAGATATATTTTCCAGATTACTTTTTTCCCTGATTTGCTTGGGTTTTTTTAAATCTTTTTTTTTGTCTCTCATGAAACTACTGGGCTCCAGGCAGTTGGAGAGAGTCTATCTTGAGTTACACTAGGTATCGCAATAACAACTTACATTTATATAACATCTTTAACATAATAAAATGTCTCAAGGCACTTTGCATGAGTATTATCTGACAAAATGTAGCACCTAGCCACATTGAGATCGTAAGATAAATGATGAAAGGTGTGATCAAAGAATAGATTTTAAGGAGTGACCTAATGGAGGAGAGGGAGGCAGAGAGATTTGGTGTATGTAACAGGCTACATTGATCAGTGGATCTTTTTCTTCCTATTCCTATGTTCATAAAAATTGAGTTCTTCAATGGATGTAGTAAATAATCATTGAATCTTTGAATGTGAAGAAGGCCATTCCACCTATTGTACCTGTGCTGGCATTTTGAAACAGTTATCCAATTGGTCCTACCCCTCCCATTCTTTCTCCACGACTTTAAAAATCTATCTTTTCAACTATTTATTCAATTCCCTTTTGAAAGTAAAGGATCAATATTTAATAAAAACAGTACATGCTGGACAGACTCAGCAGGTCAGGTAGCAGCTGTAAAGAGAAAAAAAGAGTTAGCGTTTCTAGTTAATGATACTTCATCAGAACTGGCAAAAATTAGAGATGTGTCAAGTTTTAAACAAGGCAAGGAAAGGTAGGGGGGCAGACAGGAAAGAACATAAGGGAATTTCTGTGATAGGCTTGAAGACAGAATTAACTAAATGACAAAAGGAATGATGATGTATGGCAAAAAGAGGGCGGTAATGGAATACATAAAAAGATGGGTTTAGAGGAGGTGTAAATAGCAACAGGAGAATCATTGCCAGAATTTGCAGTGCAAAAGATAGTAGTAGTTGTGATCAGAAATCGTTGAACTCAATGTTGAGACCAAAAGGCTGTAAAGTGCTTAATCAAAGGATGAGGTGCTGTTCCTCAAGCTACTTTGAGTTTCATTGAACAGTGTAGGGGGCTGAGGCCATAGAGGTCAGGGTGTGAGTTGGGCGGAGAATTAAAATGGAAAGCGACCAGAAGTTCAGGGTCATGTTTGCGACTGAACAGAGGTATTCCACAAAGCGATCACCAACTCTGCGTTTGATCCCTTCATTTTAAAAGACAGCACATTTTGAGCAGATAATCCAGTATTCCAAATTGAAAGAAGTGCAAGTAAATCGCTGTCCCCCTGGAAGGAGTTGTTTGGGACCCTGGACTGTGGGAATAGAGGTAATGAAAAGGGACATGATGTATCCAATTCCCATTTAGAAAATACTGATGCATTATGTTGTGACCAGGCCTGAAAGAAGACTAATGGGTTATTAAAAGTCAGCACAGATTTGTTAAAGGCAAATTGTGTTTGACTAATTTGATCAAATTCTTTGATAAAGTAACAGTGCAGGTTGATGGGGTAACGCTGTTGATGTGTAAATAGGTCTTCAAAAGGCATTTGACATAATTAACTTGTTAGGAAACTTTAAACCATGATGTTAAAGGGATAGTGGCAGCATGGACACAAAATTAGCAAGGTTCAGAAAACAGAGAGTAATGGTGAACAGTTGTTTTTCAGATTGGAGTGAAGTATATAGTGATGTTCCCCAGGAATTGGTATTAGGGCTACTGTGCTTTTTGATATGTATTAATAACTTGGACATACAGAGTACATTTTCACAGTTTTCAGATGTTACAAAATTCATAGTAAAACAATGAGGAAGCTAATAAATGACATCGGGAGGGCTATTAGACCATAAGACATAGGAGCAGAAGTAGGCCATTCAGTCCATCGAGTCCATGCCACCGCCATTCAATGAGATCATGGCTGATCTGATAATCCTCAACTCCGCTTTCTTGCCTTTTCTCCATAACCCTTGATTCCCTTACTGATTAAAAATCTGTCTATCTCAGCCTTGCATATACTTAACAACCCAGGCTCTACAGCCCTGTACGGTAAAGAATTCCACAGATTGACTACCCTCTGAGAGAAGAAATTCCTCCTTATCTCTGTTTAAATGAACGTCCCCTTACCCTGAGATTATGCCCTCTGGTCCTAGACTCTACCACAAGGGGGATCAGCCTCTCAGCATCTACCCTGTCAAGACCCCTAAGAATCTTATATGTTTCAATGAGGTCACCTCTCATTCTTCTAAACTCTTCTAAAGAAATCTGTCCATACCTGGGATCAACCTAGTGAACCTTCTCTGGACTGCCTCCAATGCCAGTATATCTTTCCTTAGATAATGGGACCAAAACTGTTCACAGTATTCTTGGTATGGTCTAACTGGTGCCTTGTGTCGTTTTAGCAAGACTTCCCTATTTTTATATTCCATTCCCTTTGAAATAAAGGCAAAACATTCCATTTGCCTTCCCAATTACCTGTAGAACTTATATGTTAATTTTTTGTGATTCATGTACAAGCCGCCCTGTGCTGCAGTCTTCTGCAGTTTTTCTCCATTTAAACAATATTCAGCTCTTCTATTCTTCCGGCCAAAGTGCAAAACCTCACATTTTCCCACATTATATTCCATCTGCCAAGCTTTTGCCCACTCCCTTAACCTGTCTAGATCCCTCTGTAGACTCCTTGTGTCTTCCTCACCACTTGTCTTCCTACTATTTTTGTGTCATCCGCAAACTTGGCGATTGTACATTCACTTCTCTCATCTATGTCGTTAATACATATTGTAAATAATTGAGGCCCCAACACTGATCCTTGTGGTATTCCACTAGTTACGGGTTGCCATCCCAAAAATGGCCCCCTTATCCTAACTCTCTGTCTTCTATTAGTTAGCCAATTCTCTATCCATGCTAATGTACTACCCCCAACACCATGGGCTCTTATCTTATTAAATAGCCTTATGTGCGGTATTTTATCAAACACCTTTTTAAAATCCAAATATATTATATCTACTGGCTCCCCTTTATCTATCCTGCTTGTTACCTCCTCAATGAATTCTAATAAATTTGTTAGGCATGATTTCCCCTTCATGAAGCCACGCTGACTCTGCTTGATTAGATTATATATTTCTAAATCCCCTGCTATTACATCCTTTATAATAGACTCCAACATTTTGCCAATGACAGATGTTAACCTAACTGGTCTATAGTTACCTGATTTTTGTCTCCCTCCCTTTTTGAATAAGGGTGTTACATTGTCCGTTCTCCAATCCTCTGGGACTTTTCCAGAATCTAAGGACTCTTGGAAGATTACTACCAGTGCACCCACTATCTCTGTAGATATTTCCTTTAATATCCTAGGATGCAACCCATCAGATCCTGGGGACTTATTGGTCTTTAGCCCCATTAGTTTCCCTAGTACTTTTTCTCTAGTGATTGTTATTGTATTTATTTCCTCCCCCACTTTTGCCCCTTGATTATTCAGTATTTTTGGAATGTTATTAGTATCTTCTAATGTGAAGACTGAAGCAAAGTATTTATTCAACTCCGCTGCCATTTCCTGATTCCCCATTATTATTTTCTCAGCCTCATTCTCTAAGGGGCCTATGTTTACTTTGGCCTCTCTCTTCCTTTTTATATATTTAAAGAAGTTTTTATATTACTTGCTAGCTAACACTCAAAGTTTATTTTCTCCCCTCTTTATTTTTTTGGTCATCTTTTGTTGGGTTTTAAAACTTTCTCAATCCTCTGGCTTACCACTAATCTTTGCCACATTGTATGTTTTTGCTTTCAATTTGATACTGTCCTTAACTTCCTTGGTTAACTATGGTTGGTTTATCCCTTTCCTTGAATCCTTCTTTCTCACTGGGATACATCTTTGTTGAGAGTCATGAACTATTTTCTTAAATGTCTGCCATTGTTTAACAACTGTCTTTTCTGCTAAACTGCTTTCCCAGACCACTCCAGCCAACTCTGCCCTTATTCCATTGTAATTATCCTTATTAAAATTTAGCACAGTTGTTTCTGACCCAAGTTTCTCTCTCTCAAACTGAATGCTAAATTCTACCATGTTATGGTCACTGTTTCCTAGGGGATCTTTTACTGTGAGATTATTTATTAAACCTGCCTCATTACAGATTACCAGATCCAAAATAGCCTGATCTCTGGTTGGATTCACAACGTATTGTTCTAATAAACTTTCCCAAATACATTCCATAAATACTTGCTCATGTCTACCTCTGCCAATTTGGTTTTCCCAGTCTACATGGAAATTAAAGTCACCCATGATTAATGTACTGCCTTTTTACATGCTCTCATTACCTCTTGATTTATCTTCTGTCCTACAGTATAACTACTGTCAGGGGGCCCTATAAACTATTCCCACCAATGTCTCCTTCCCCTTGTTATTTCTTACCCCCATATGGATTCTACATCTCCAGATCCAAGATCCTTTCTTGCTTGCATACAAAACTATCCCACCACCCTTTCCTTCCTGCCTGTCCATTCGAAAAGTCACATACCCCTGAATATTTACTTCCCATCTTTTATCTCCAGTGTATCAATAGATACACTGGTAAAATGACCAGTCAGAAGCAGAGTAAATTTAACACAGAGAAGTGTGAAGTGATCTATTTTTGTACGAAAAATAAGGAGGCAATTTAAAAAAAATTCATTTATGGGATGTGGGCTTCGATGGCTAGGCCAGCGTTTATTGCCCATCCATAATTGCCCTTAAGAAGATGGCGGTGAGCTGCCTTCTAGAACTGCTGCAGTCCATGTGGTGTAGGTACACCCATAGTGATGTTAGGGAGGGAGTTCCAAGAGTTTGACCCAGCTACAGTGAAGGAACTGCGATATATTTCCAAGTCAGAATGGTGTGTGGCTTGGAGGGGAACTTCTAGGTGGTGCTGTTCCCATTTATCTGCTGCCCTTGTCCTTCTAGATGGTAGTGGTCGTGGGTTTGGAAGGTGCTGCCCAAGGAGCCTTGGTGAATTTCTGTGCATCTTCTAGACGGTACACACTGCTGCCACTGTTCGTCGGTGGTGGAGGGAGTGAATGTTTGTGGAAGGGGTGCCATTCAAGCGGGCTGCTTTGTCCTGTATTGTCAAATTTCTTGAGTGCTGTGGGAGCTGCACTCATCCAGGCAAATGGAGAGTATTCCATTACAATCCTGACTTGTGCCTTGTAGATGGTGGACAGACTTGGGGAGTCAGGAGGTGAGTTTCTTGCCGCAGTATTCCTAGCCTCTGACCTGCACTTATATATGGTCAATGGTAAGCCCCAGGATGTTGATAGTGGGGGATTCAGCGATGATAATGCCATTGACTGTCAAGGGGCAATGGTTAGATTCTCTCTTGTTGGAGATGGTCATTGCCTGGCATTTGTATGGCGTGAATGTTACTTGTTACTTGTCAGCCCAAGCCTGGATATTGTCTAGGTCTTGCTGCATTTGGACATAGACTGCTTCAGTATCTGATGAGTTACGAATGGTGCTGAACATTGTGCAATAATCAGCGAACATTCTCACTTCTGACCTTATGATGGAAATAAGGTCATTAATGAAGCAGCTGAAGATGGTTGGGCCTAGGAAACTACCTTGAGGAACTCCTGCTATGATGCCCTGGAACTGAGATGATTGATCTCCAATAACCATCTTCCTTTGTGTTAGGTATGACTCCAACCAACAGGGAGTTTTCCCCCTGATTTCCATTGACTCCTTATTAGAACTCCTTGACGTCACACTTGGTCAAATGCGGTCTTGATGTCAAGTGCAGTCACTCCCACCTCACTTCTGTGCATGTTTGAATCATGGCTATAATGAGGTCAGGAGTTAAGTGACCCTGGCAGAACCAAAACTGAGTGTCAATGAGCAGGTTATTGCTAAGCAAGTGCTGCTTGACAGCACTGTTGATGACTACAATCCTTTACTGATGATCGAGAGTAAACTGATTGGCCAGTCATTGTCCGGGTTGGATTTGTCCTGTTTTTTGCGGACAGGATATACGTGGGCAATTTTCCACATAGCTAGGTAAATGCCAATGTTGTAGCTGTAATAGAATAGCTTGGCTGAGGGCGTGACAAGTTCTGGAACACAAGTCTTCAGTACTATTGCGGAATATTGTCAGGGCCATAGTCTTTGAAGTATCCACTGTTTTTCACTGTTTCTTGGTATCAGGTGGAGTGAATAGAATTGGCTGAACACTGACATCTGTGATGCTGGGTACCTCCAGTGGAGGCCAAGATGGAACATCCACTTGGCACTTCTGGCTGAAGATTGTTGCAAATGCTTCAGCCTTTTCTTTTGCACTGGTATGCTGGGCTCCTCCATCATTGAAGATGGGGATATTTGTGGAGCTTCCTCCTCCAGTGAGGTGTCCACCACCATTCAAGGTTGGATGTGGTAGCACTTCAGAGCTTAGATCTGATACGTTGGTTGTAGAATAGCTTAGCGTTGTCCATCACTTGCTGCTTATGCTGTTTGGCACTCAAGTAGTTCTGTGTTGTAGCTTCACCAAGTTGACAACTCATTCTTACGTATGCCTGGTGCTGCTCCTGGCATGCCCTCCTACACTTTTCGTTAAACCAGGGTTGATGCGCTGGCTTGGTGGTAATGGTAGAGTGGGGGATATGCCAGGCCATGAGGCTACAGCTTGAGGTTGACTACAATCCTGCTGCTGTTGATAGCCCACAGTGCCTCATGGATGCCCAGTCTTGAGGTGTTAGATCTGTTCAAAATCTATCCCATTTAGCACAGTGCCACACAACGTGATGGAGGGTATTCTCAAGGTGAAGATGGGACTTTGTCTCCACAAGGACTGTGAGTGGTCATTCCTATTGATTCTGTCATGGACAGATGCATCTGCGGCAGACAGATGGTTGAGGATGAGGTCAAGCATTTTTTTCCCTGTTGTTGGTTCCCTCACCATCTTCCACAGCTCCAGTCTAGCAGCTATGTCCTTTAGGACTCGACCAGCTCCGTTTGTGCTGGTGCTACCAAGCCACTCTTGGCGATGGACATTGAAGCCCCCAACCCAGAGTATAATCTGCGGCCTTGACACCCTCAGGTCTTCCTCCATGTGGTGTTCAACATGGAGGAGTACTGATTCATCAGCTTGGGGGGGGGGGTGGGGATTGGCCATGATACTTCATTGAGGCCAGAGTTAATGTTGAGGACTCCCAGGGCAACTCCATCCCGACTATTTCCAACCTGCCCCCACCTCTGCTGCCAGTGGGACAGGGCATACCCAGCTATGGTGATGGTGGTGTCTGGGAGATGATTTGTGAGGTATGATTCTGTGAGTATGGCCGTTGCTTGACTAGTCTGTGAGACAGCTCTCCCAATTTTGGCACAAGCTTTGCAGGGTCGGCAGGGCTGGGTTTGCTGCTGTTGTGTCCAATGCCCAGGTCAATGCTGGGTTGTCTGTCCAGTTTCATTCCTTTTTGTTGACTTTTTAGCGGTTTGATACAACTGAGTGGCTTGCTAGGCCATTTCAGAGGGCATTTAAGAATGAACCACATTACTATGGATCTAGAGTCACATGTAGGCCAGATCAGGTGAGGACTGTAGGTTTCCTTCCCTAATGGATATTGTTGAACCAGATTGGTTTTTACAACAATGGTTTCAATGTCAGATTTTTATTGGATTCAAATTGCACCATTTTCCATGGTGGGATTCAATCCCCAGTCCCCAGAGGATTATCCTGGGTCTCCGGGTTACCAGTCCAGTGACAATATCACTACGCCACCACCTCAATTCTGAACAGGGTGAAGGAGCACTGGGGCTTGGGAGTATATGTACGCAAACCATTGAAGGTAGCAGAGCATGTTGAGAAAACAATTAAGAAAGCATATAGGATCCTGTGCTTTATAAGTAGAGGCAAAGATTACAAAAGGAAGGAAGTTATGTTAAACTTGTGTAAAAACACCAGCTTGGTCACAATTGGAGTATACGTTACAATTGCCAACTGTAATGAAATGTATTCTTGGAGGTTTCATCACATGACTTGCCCCCACACTCTAGTCAGTCATCGTCCAACACATACATCCTTGTGATAAAAACAAAAAAACTGCGGATGCTGGAAATCCAAAACAAAAACAAAAACAGAATTACCTGGAAAAACCCAGCAGGTCTGGCAGCATCGGCGGAGAAGAAAAGAGTTGACGTTTCGAGTCCTCATGACCCTTCTATTTGAAATATTTCAACTCTTTCTTGGACTCGAACTCAAGTTCTGTCGAAGGGTCATGAGGACTCGAAACGTCAACTCTTTTCTTCTCCGCCGATGCTGCCAGACCTGCTGGGTTTTTCCAGGTAATTCTGTTTTTGTTTTTGTTTTGACATACATCCTTGTGATGGACTGCCTTCCTATTCCAACTGGAAAGCAAGAAGACTTATTACCCAACTGGATGGTGCTTAAATGTCAGCTAAACAGCCTTTTTTCCATTTTAAATATTTTTATATCTTGTAAGGTGAAATTCTTAAAGATTTTTTAAATGTCCTTATGATCTTTATCCAAGATTGCACACAGCAGTATCCTGGAGATTGATAAAAGCAGAATATTGTGGATGCTGGAAATCTGAAACAAAAACAAAAATAGCTGGAAAAACTCTGCAGGTCTGACAGCATCTGTGGGGAGGAAGACAGAATTATCGTTTCAATTCCCTATGAATCTTCTTCAGGACTAAAGAAGAGTCATACAGACTTGAAACTTTAACTGTCTTCCTCTCCACAGATGCTGTCAGATCTGCTGAGTTTTTCCAACTATTTTTTATTTTTGTTCTTGGAGACTTCGGGAGGCTCCAGGTTAATTGGGGGGTTGGCAACCCTACATTGTGTCTAGTTCTGGGCACCACAGTTTAGGAAGGGTGTGAAGGTGTTAAGAGTCAAGGGCACAGAAAAGATTCACGAGAATGGTCCCAGGGGTGAGGAACTTCGGTTATGTGGATATATTGAAGAAGCTAGAGTTATTCTCCTTGGAGAAGAGAAGATCGAGAGGAGATTTGATTGAGGTATTCAAATAGTGTGCTGTAACATTCTATTACATATCCAATTCCTCCATGGGGAATTACTGAAGTATGGGATCCTGCCGGGAGGAGTCCTCCGGGACGGCAGGTGGCGCTGCAATAGGAGGACCTCTGGAGTTCGGGCTGCTTCCGATCTGAAGGGGAGGGTTTGGGATGAGCTGAGTGCGCGGGCGGGCGGCGCTCTTGTAGTTGGGTTTCCGCTGTGGCCCATGTGAGCGGCTCGGCCATTGTGTGAGGGAGGGAGAGCGAGTGAGGAGCGGCGCAGAGCGAAGCGGCCAGAAGCGAGTCGTCGGACAAGTTTTGACAATAAACCCCGGCGGCAGCGCAGATCGATCCACCGGGGACCCAGTCCGCCCGCTCGGTCGGTCGGAGAGAGAAAAAAAAATAAAAGCAATCCTCGGCCGCGCGGCGCCCTCCCGTACCCTGTTTAGTCAGCGCGCTGTGCAGGCCGCTGGAGCCCAGCCCACAGCCTCGGGACCCGCGTACCTACTCATTCCCCCCTCCCCTTCCCCACCCCCCGGCCTCGGTTCATGAAGAAATGTCGGCCACCAGCGTCCTGGACCAGGTAAGGATGTGAAACCAAACCTATTTCTCCCCCCGCCCCGGTCAAACGGGCCGGGTGTTTGTGGATTTTCCTCTGGCCGCCCCCCTCCCCCCTTTCTCCTCCTCCTCCTCCTCCTCCTCCCCCCTCCCCACCCCCTCTCCCTTTGCACAAGGGGGTTTAGGCCGCAGCCTCGGCACTCGATTAATGATATTTCTTTTCTCTATCTCTCCCCCCTCCCCCTCCCCCTCCGCCCGGAAACCGACTGGCGCAGAGACCGAAAGGCCAAGGAAATAAAGGTAAGAAAGTACGGCCGCCTCCTCCTTGCAGTTTTCGGGCTGTCTTGTGTCTTATTTTAAAATGGTGGCTAGATCTTTGGTTTTTGTCGGAGGGGGGCGGGGGGGGCTGGTGTTTTGGGGGAGAAGCGGGGTATTGGACTCTATAGAGAATTAATTACTCTTAACAGATTTGTATCCGCGATAAGGAAGGTTCCTGTGGTTGGGGAAGGGAAGCAGCACAGGCCTTAAATCCTGGGGCTCGAGTAGGACCAAGTCTCCAATGCCTTAGCCGCCTCAACTCTCCCTTCGTTTTCTTTCTTTCTTTCCCCGTCTGTCTGGGGGTGGGAACGGGAAATCTGAGAGAATTTGATCTTTTAAATTTATAAAGATCTCTGACATAAAATGCACATTTCCCCATGAACAGGAAGAATGACTAATGCATTTCATTGACATCCTCATTGCAGATTTTATTTTTTTTTACAGCAAAACAATTGCATTGTTGACCGTACCTACTTTTACTTTTGGAGGCTTCAGATTTTTAATTGCTAAAACATGTACATTTAACACCAGAGGAGAGTTAAGTAGAATTATACACATTATAGTTGCAAGACACTCCCTTAATTGGGGGAGGGGAGAACATTTCATCATTTTTGTTGAATGAGTTTAATCTATGTTGCAATCAAATTTTTACACTGTGCTTGTGGATTTAAAAGATTGCCTCTATGTAAGTTTTGTAAATTCTTCTAACGCTTTCTACTGTTTGAAAGATTTGTTATATTTTTAGTTGTAGTTCTTTCTCATAATTATATGGAAAATTTCTTGTAGAGTTCAGTTGCGAAAATTTATAATAGTTTTGCTATTTGAAATAACTAGCCTGGCCAAGGATTTTTGCTATTGTGCTTTCCCTCTACCAAATCCTGATGCCGCCTACCCTTTGTTTCTAATCCTGTTAAAAGTCTTCCCATTCTTTGCTCTTGTCTTCACATGGTCCTTTCCTAGCAAGAAACCACAGACACATTTATTTGGAGCAAGCTCGTTCATATCAAGTTTTAGACGTGCAAGCTATTTTGTTGCATCTCCAGGACAAATAAATACCACTCTGTGTAAATGCATTTGCAGTGACAACGCTGCCATCCTTAATCATAAACGTATACCACCCAAACGTTTCCCAGATGCAGAGTGCTCATTTGAGAGGTAATTGATTTTCCAGCCATACAGCATGTGTCCCCTGCCTATCATAAGTTCATTACTTGAGTGTTAAATCACCCTGACACCTAGACAATTTATAACATTTTCTTTCTGTGAGGCCATTCCAAAAGCATCCATCTTTTGCTTGTGTTTTGCTGTACCAAAATAATAACTGGTCACAAGTCTCAAACACAGGTTAAATATACATAGTAATCAAGGAAGCTATTAATGTAGAAGCAAACCTCATAATGGCCACAATTCATGTGATGAATTAAACAAAAAGGCTTGTTAGATTGATCAAGCCACATTCTTAAACTTGCCTGGTAATCAATATGGGGTCTCGTATCCAGTCAATGGAAAAATCCTTCTGGGTTCTCTGCTAGCTTTGCTGTTTGAACTATAAACACTTGGCCAGCAGATTCACAAATGCTTCTATTGCTTTATTTATGTCCATAAAAGCATGTTGATCATATCACATTCTGTGGGCTTCCTGCGTCATTGGTTTATTTAAAGGAATAATTTACTGTTCCCAATTAAAATAGTGGCACGCTTCATATGATTTTAGAATTTATACTGTCTTGTGGCTAGCTATGCCCAGTAAGATGCCTGAATGAAACTTTTTTCTTTTGGTGTACAGCTTAGTTTCTCTCCCCCCACCCCCCCCAAAAATTCCCACTTCCCATAAGGTGCTGACTCACACTGAGGTATAGCTCCAGTTAGCCAGCCCTTGTAGGTCTCGATGTTGTGATGGCATGCTATTCAACTGGAAGGGTCACCACAACTTGACGAAATCCTGTCTATGGCTGATATCCATGGTTGAGCACTTTTCCAGCAGGGGTCCTTAAATAGTGATCGGGGCAGTAATCCTGACTGATTTGATGTTTTGTAGCCCTGAGCTGCTGAGGCAAATTATGGAACCTCTTATTTGCACTCCAGCACAGACTGGGGGCCAGATTGGAACTTTTAGATCTCTGACTAAGCACCACGCAAGGCAGTGCATTTATCATCTGACCCAGTGAAGAGTTTTGCTTATTGCATTTTCTTCCTTGAAGTTTGCAGCTGATGTTGTAAAAGCATCTGTGTAATAGCGCCATCTATTTTACCGCAACTACTATGCTATGTTTATTTAAAGAGCTGGTTGAGGCAATTATTACGGAAAGTTGCCTGGGTTTTGTAACTGAGAATATACCCAGTTAGTGAAAACATGTGATGAGAAAGCCAAGCTACTATTCATAGGCCTTGAGCTTGTTATCTTGGCAGGAATGCTAGATCTTTGAACGGCTGCACCACGTGCTTGTCTGGCCTAATGAATAAATACACTGCATGGTGAGCTAGTGAGTCATGCTGACCGGACTCTTGGTTGGAAGTGCAGGAGTAGGTGTCTGGTGAGGATTGGAGTGGGATTGTCTGATGATTCCCTATTTGCTGATAGTTGCTATCTAGGAGGATGCAACTGGAGGGGAAGCAAGAGAGCGAAATGTTGGGATTTTGTCTTCACCTAATTCTATTTCAGCTCTTGATTACCAGATTCAGCTCTCATATGTAGCCTTTGAGGCTAACACTGCTATTGGTGGGTAACTGCTGTTAATGACATAATAAAATTTCCAGTTTTCATTAAATCTTTCCCCCCCCCCCAATTTTGTTATAGTGCAAAATGGAGCTGTTCATCAAAAGGATGCACTAAACGACGATGACTTTGAGCCTTATTTGAGCAATCAGACCAGGCAGGTGAGTGTGCGAGAATTTGTTTAGCAATTCATGGAGTGGGAGTTCAGGAGGAGGAAATGGATCCTGTTCCATCGGTTTTATAATGTGAAACACTGGAGGTTGATGGCAGTTGGGGGGGGGGGGGGGGGGGGGGGGGGGGGGGGGGGGGGGGGGGGGGGCAGTTCTATGTTCTTGCAAAATAAAATTAGCAATGTCTTAGTATTAATGGTGAATTTAAGTTTTGTGAGTAGGTTTCCTTCAGTTGGATGGGAATTTGTTAGGGCAAATTAGAACAGAAATTTTTAGGTTTTTTTTGCACATGATCGGTATTGTCATTGTTCCCGGGTTTGTTGAGGGTATTGTAGGTAGATTGCTATCTTTTGTTCTCACCTTTTCCTTTCCTGTCAACATTTCATCCACAGTCTCACCTAGATTTAGTCCTTCAGTTAAGTAACTGAAATTGGGAACCTCATTTTCTGTGAATATGAGCAGAAACAGCATGGGTACAAATGCCAATATTACATTTCAAAATGGGAACTGTTTTCCATAGTGTACCTATCCAATTTTTCTCCTCCCCTCTTTTGGAAGTGTTGACGCCTTGCATGATTGCAGCTCCAATCATTTGATGTCTTTATTTTGTGACCGTTAGCATTGTGTGACAACAGGCACTCCACTTTTAAGCAACTTTTTAAAATCTACCATTTTTAGGCAAACTTTGCATTAAAGGCACTGTATAAAGCAGGTTGTTGCTGATGAATATCACAACTGAGTCTGAGTTTCTGTTTGACATCTATACATATGCTTGCCAGTAGAACTCACTGGTTAGTGTCAGGGACTAAAAAATCTAGCTGATTTGCTGAAGCAGGGACTCATAAGGTCAATTGTTATGCCCCTAAGCAAGAGACACTAATGGAATCACACTAGGCTCTATTCACTGTACCAGCAGAAGAGCTCAAGGCTTTCTCTATTATAACCTGCAGAAAATAGTTCAGTTTACCAAATTAATATACAGTGAGCATATTTCAAAATTAGATCCTTCGCAGGTTCATTACACCAATTAACAACAATACCATTTATGTGGCACCTTAACATTTCACCAGGATGTCTGTGCTTCACAACCAATTACTTCTGAAGTTAATTCACTTATGCATATGTAGTAACCAATTTCCAAACAACAAGTTCTCATAAAAGGCAAATGAGAATGGCGATCGGTAAATCAGTTGGTTGAAATTACTGGGCCCAGGCTACTGCAGAACAACCTGTTTATTACATGATACCATGGGATTTTAAGTCCACTTTAGCTGAAATGTGTGGCCTTGCTTTCTCAGAGACAGTATCTCCGACAATGTAGCACTCATTCGTTGCATCACTGAGAGGCATTTTATATTATCTGCTGATCAGGTGCAAGAGAGCTACTAATGGAATCGAGCCATTTTGAGGACAGACGCTTCACTAGTACCTCAAAAGTTTGTAATGATCCTTGATGCATCTCATAAGTGATTGTATACTTCATCCTATTTCCTTGTCTATCCTGAGCTTCCCATTTGTTTTGAAGCTGTAGCCAGTTCTAGAATATAAGAACTCATTTTTTACATGGTGGTAGTGCATGTGTTAATCCTGAGGTTTCTTTCCCCACTGAAGTGTATTTAATTGTGGCTTTGGGGAGTTTAGTTGCTGTGATCTATCTAAAAAATTTTCTGCCTCTCTCTATCATTAATTGTCTTTAGTGATTTCTTTGTTAGGGAGGAGGATTAGATTATGCGCCAGAGGGTGGAAGCATCAAGAGTAGAATCAAACACTGGAATGATAAAGCACTGTTGTGGCTAATCTGGACTTCTCCCAATGAGAAGAAGCTAAAACTAACTTTGGTTTGCTAATCTGTGCCTTTAAACAGATGTCTCTATGTATAAAAAAACTAAACATCTTTTGAGAATAATTCCCATCCAGATGTTCGAAATGTCATTTTCAAAATGTTTGAGAGACAGGCTAATGAAATTGTGGTTACCTGGAATGAGAAGAATTAAAATGCAAACAAAGAGCAAGAATGCTGGCAAATCTTAAGTTGAAAGTTTATTGGTCTACATTTCAGAGCTTCAGTGCTTTGGAGGCTAAGGTGGAGACAACTTTGAGGGCAGATTGGAAAGTGGTAGTCCATACAAGGGCCAGTTACTCCATTTCTAAAATGTTTTCTTAAAGCTATCCTCCCCATACCTATTCAGTACTTCGCCATCTAGACCATAATGACCTTTGTTCAATTATGGGATTGTGCTGAGTTAGCTGATTTTAGTCAGGGAATCACAAAAAAAGCTAAAATTGGCCTTGGTGTTCTTCAGCTTGGAATAGAATTTGTTGAGATTCCCTCCCCTTTTCTAGTGGTTTCCCCTTTCATCTCCTGGTTGTGTAGACCTTCAGTTATGACCAAGGACAGGCATGGGGTCAGCTTCTGTATATGTTGATAACACCTGCCTCTGCTGATGCCCCTCCCCCACTCCTGTTGAGCTGCTTGTCCAATGTCTAATCTTGGATGGTTCACAGCTCGCCAACTCAGCATCTGGAAGATCAAGGCAGTGAACCCTCACCACAAATTCCAACCTGCTTTGCCTTCCACTGATTCTCCATCCCTATGTCACTCCATGGCCACAAACTTCAGTTCACCCAGACCTTTTGGAGCCATGGTGCCCTGCTCAACCTTGAGTTCAGCTTCAGACCTCTATTCCGGTCTATCACAAAGACATCTCCACAGCACTTTTTGCCTTTGTCCTTACCTCAACTTCTTAACTGCTAAGAATCTCATGCTTTAGTCACTATTTAGCATTTTCCTTACTGGCCTGCTCTTTTTGTATATTTACCCATTATCTTTATGCAATCTTTGGATTGATAGCTGAGCCTTTGACAGCCTGGTGCCTTTTCTTTTGAATTCTCTGCCTAAAGCTTTCCTTCTGTTACTCCTCTTAGAAAACATTTCCCGTCTTTTCAATCAATCTTTTGTACACCCTTTTCTTTTTGCCTATAAGTATCAGCTTCACCATAGATTCCTTCCTTAGTTAAGTAGGATCAGTCAATTTTGTAAGTATTTTCTGCTGCTCTTGGGCAGCAGACTTGGCAGTATACTTTATGCAGCCTAACATGTACCTGGATGATGACATAGTCCAATGGTATAATGATAAAGTCCCCTCGTGATCTTTGTGTCTTTTGTGCTTGCCCCATCTTTTTGGAGGCGAACTTAAAAGCACATCAGGAAGTTGGCAACTTGCCTTTGCATAATACAAAATAACAAATGTGCCTTGCTCCTCCACATTAGTGGATTCTCTTTTTTTAACCGTTAACTACCTTGTTGTATTCTCCTACTGACCAAAGCTGCCTTTGTAGCATTCTCTTTATAACTTGACTGACTTAGCAGTCAGCTCCAGCAAAGGTTGCAAACGTATGGATGGGTGTTCCCTTGTTTCCTGTCCCTTAGCAAAATTGTCTTGGTTTCTGACTAGTGGTTCACTGTAGTACTGCTCATCAGGCCTGCTACTGCCTCTCCTTTTCTTCTATGCTACTCTCCCAAACCCAGACGGAACTAAAGGAGAAATACAATGGATGCTGGAAATCTGAAGTAAAAACAGAAAATGCTGGGAAAACGCAACAGTTTTGGCAGCACCTGTGGAGAGAGAAACAAAGTTTCGAGTCCATATGACTACTTCAGAGCTCTGAAGAAGAGTCGTAGGGATTTGAAATGTTAACTCTGTTTCTCTCTCCGCAGATGCTGCCAGACCTGCTGAGTTTTCCCAGCATTTTCTGTTTTTATTCCAAACGAAACTAGCTTAATGCAAAACTCAACGGAAGGGGATGTTCTATCCCTGAGGAGTGAATATTTTCTCAGAGCACCTGAGGTGAGATCATGACTGTTCTGATTTATCATGACTAGTTCAGTCTGGCTCTAATACGTGTTTTTTAAATGAAAGCATTTTCTTCCAACCCAGTACATAGTCACCTTTTTTTTTGGAATAAAAAATTATGCTTAAAAGTAGCTCAATCCAAAAATCCATTCCAAGAAGGAAAAGGATTAAAAACCCAGATATGTGACAGTGTCTTAATGTCCACTATTTTGTTAGCTCCTATTTGTGAAGTACCCTGGGGCATTCTTTGTATAGTTCAACGCAGGTTGTTGATGCTGCCTATGGTCAAATTGCCTGCAAGCACAGGATGATTGGTTATTTTCTAATGCTCCTGTCATTTTTTTTGGATGCCTGTGCGAGGAATGGGGAAATCCCCGGTGCGCTTTCCCAGTCATTACCTTGGATTGGATAGGGTGGGATTGTACAGCAGCACTAGATGAAATATAAGTTTACAGGAGTCATTTCTTTTTGCCTGACAGTTTCATTTGTTGGGCAGTTGACTGTACTATTCAGTTATTTGTGAGACACAATTGGAAGACCCAAGCATTTCTCCCCTCTAAATGAAGTAACAGTTCTTTATTCTGTTTTGCTAGTAAATGGTGCAACCGTTGGTCACCTTTTGAGTTCTCAACTTTCCAACTGAATGCCTAATGGGAGTAGCTGCAGCAGGATTGAATAGGAGGGTTGTGCCATTTCTCCATTAGTCTTGTAATTAGAATGTAGTATAATTGTACATATAGTTTGGGCTTCAGCAATCAGAACAAAGGCTGCATTTGTGTACTTCCATGGAGATGTTTATGGCCAAGTTACTTTGCAGAATTATAAAACCATTTGATCAAGCAAAATTGTTTAAAGCTATTCATTTTTTAAAAAAAATCTTTATAATTAGATGAGTCCTTGTTCTGTTTGTTTTATGCTGACCCATTCGTTGTGATGTGATTTATTTTAACCTTTTGTATGTGCTGTAATATTTATAATGCCTTTTTTCTGTTTATCTATTTCTCTTGCAGTTAATAAAATTTGTGTTCTAAACAGGGGGAGTGAAGAAAGAATTTCACATTTTTAAATAGTGTTTATACTTGTCTAGGTGAGGGATATTAGTGCAATTAAGGGAAGTCATTCTCCCAACAACTTTAAATTTATCAATGGCGCCTTTAACGTAATAAAACACCCCAAGGTGCTTTCACAGGAGCATTGTAAAATGAAAATATGACAGTGAGCCACGTAAGGAGATATTAGAATAGGTGACCAAAAGCTTGGTCAAAAAGGTAGATTTTAAGGAGTGGTTTAAAGGAGGAAAGATTTAAGGAGGGTATTCCGGAGCTTAGGGCTTAAATTTAGACTGACACTACTAATGATTATGAGAGAGATGAATTTAGGATGGTAATTTAGAGCTCTGTAGAGTTTAATAAGATTCAGGTGTACAAATGATTTCCTCACATGCCAAGTTTCCAACCTCAAGTTATGCTCCACGCAACACCAGACAAGTAATATGGATGATCATTGGGAAGGAATAGCATTGACTTATTGCTATCTCAGTTAGAAACTCCTATTAAGAGAGGCTTGGGTGTTAGTGTGGAGACTGAGGAAACTTAAGAAGGGGTAAGCCTAAGAATCTCTTCAATGCATAATCTTTCCAACTTATGCAAGATATACAATTTTCATGCTTTATTTTACATTTGAGCTTCAAAATTCAATGATTCAAGTCAGGAAAATCCATATTGTATTTCTCAGTGGTAACTTTGAGAGGATTGAAGAAGTTTTATAATCGTGGTGGAGGGGCCTAGCTGTATCTACTGTATAGCCCCAAAGTTCCTGGGGTTTTTTACGTTCCCTAGCAGTGTTGACGATTTAAGTGGACACAGGTGGAAACTTCATACACCCACTTTAATGTGTTATGAAAATCCATATGACATTGCTGAACACTACTCTTGTTTTCTTACAGCTGTGGGCTAGATTTTGAGAGTTAACTAAGACTCTTAAGATATTGGTTATTGTACTTCATGCAACTTTTCTTACTGAATATTTCTAATTTTTTAACAGAACAACACCTACACTGCCATGTCTGACTCCTACCTACCAAGTTACTATAGTCCATCTATAGGGTTCCAGTATTCATTAAGTGAAGCTGCCTGGTCTACAGGAGGGGACCCACCTATGCCCTATCTGACGTCGTATGGACAGCTGAGTAATGGAGAGCATCACTTCCTACCTGATGCAATGTTTGGACAGCCAGGAACTTTGGGGAACACTCCTTTCCTGAGCCAGCATGGGTTTAATTTCTTCCCTAGTGGTGTGGACTTCTCAGCTTGGGGGACCAGCAGTTCTCAGGGACAGTCCACTCAAAGCTCAGGCTATAGCCCCAGCAGCTATGCCTACCCTCCTAGCTCTCTGGGTGGAGCTATGATGGATGGACAGTCAGCTTTTACTAACGAGACGCTGAATAAAGCACCAGGTATGAACAGCATTGACCAAGGAATGGCAGGACTGAAGTTAAGTGGTGGTGAGGTCGCTAGTAACGTATCTAAAATGGTAGGTTCTGCTGTTGGGAGTAATCCTATATCGACTATTTCAAATAATGCGATACCTTCTAATCCCATGCCACCAACTACTATCGCTCCCCCGAAACCAACTTCATGGGCAGACATAGCAAGCAAGCCAGCGAAACCCCAACCCAAGAAGGCAAAAGGTGGGTCTAGTGGACCATCCCTTCCACCGCCTCCAATTAAACATAATATGGATATTGGTACCTGGGATAACAAGGGGACTGTGGCCAAAAGTGCTCCTCAACCATCAACTCAAGCCAGTGGCCAGCAGCAAAGCCAGCCACCTCAGCTGCCAGTGAGCCAACAGGTGGTGAACATGCAGCCGCAGCAGGTGTCCTCGGGCCAGCAGCAGCAGGTGCCACCACAGCCAGTGCAACAGCAGCCACAGCCAAACCGCTGGGTTGCACCCCGCAACCGGGCAGCTGGCTTTGGCCAAAATGGAGTGGATGCTGGAGGCATTGGGCTGGCGCATGGGAATTCAAATTCAGCTTCTGTGGAAGCGCATCCAGTCTTGGAGAAATTGAGATCTGTCAACAACTACAACCCCAAGGATTTTGACTGGAATCCCAAACATGGACGCGTTTTCATCATTAAGAGCTACTCCGAGGATGACATCCATCGCTCTATTAAATATTCCATTTGGTGTAGTACCGAGCATGGCAATAAGAGACTGGATGGAGCCTACCGTACCATGAATGGCAAGGGCCCTGTTTACCTCTTGTTTAGCGTCAACGGGAGTGGCCACTTCTGTGGTGTCGCCGAGATGAAGTCAACTGTGGACTACAACACTTGTGCTGGGGTGTGGTCTCAGGACAAATGGAAGGGACGGTTTGACGTGAGGTGGATATTTGTGAAGGACGTGCCCAATAGTCAACTGCGGCACATTCGCCTGGAAAACAATGAGAATAAACCTGTCACCAACTCCCGAGACACTCAGGAGGTGCCCTTGGAAAAAGCCAAGCAGGTTCTGAAAATTATTGCCAGTTACAAGCATACGACCTCCATCTTTGATGACTTTTCTCATTACGAAAAACGTCAAGAGGAGGAGGAATGTGTTAAAAAGGTTGGTCATACTAAAAAATGTTAATTGGAAGATTGTAATGTGCTGAAAATTGTCAACCTGGGAAGTCCCTGCAAGCTTTTGAGTTCAGTGTTAAGTTTCATTTTTAACATACAAAAATCTTGTTCACTTAAACCTTATTCTGTCTGAATTGATAGCTTATAGAATTAGATTTATCTAAGTAGTGCCACTATAATTTCATAATAAATGTTATGGGAAGGGTGTAAAATGTTCAATGTCCCCTTGAACTGTAGCTCTTCTCCCTGCATTAACATTATAGATGTTGTCCATCCAAACTTGGGCAGAGTAGGGCATTGAGTTGAGGGTAGGATGAAATGGTGAGAAAAACTTAGGGCGATGAATTTGGGGTATCGTACGAGTACATCATGTGAATATTGGCTCAAATGTGATTTTTCTTTTCACTAATAATATTTGCAAAATAAGACGAGTGACAGCACTGGCCACTCGTACAGTTTAATGCCGTTGGTAAATTTATTTGAAGCATTAGGATGCAGCTCATGACCAAGCTTGGCACATATTTCTGCAGAAATGCTAGTGTGCATTCTATTTTGCTTCTGCTTGTAGGAAGTAGAAAAATGTAATAAATACCAACCATTTCAATTGACTATATTGGCCACCTGAAACCTCTGGGGGTGAGTTGGTGCAATGGATTAGTCTGAGTTCACCACTAGGATAAATAAACTGCTAGAAATACTCAGGTCTGGCAGCATCTGTGGAGAGAGTCATTTTTGACTCAATTTTAACTCTGTTTCTCTCTCCACAGATGCTGCCAGACTCGCCGAGTATTTCCAGCCCTTGTTTTTATTCCAGCATCCGCAGTATTGCTTTCATTTCACCATCTGAACTTGCGTTAAGTCCAGCCAGACTTTCTTTTAACTGAACGTTCTGTTAACTGTAAAATGATTTTGTGGCAGTTCATCTCCATCCTGATGGTCCACAATTACCTCTAATTTGGAATTGTGTTGACAGTATGAGAAAATCACAGCGACTGGTGTAATAAATGGAAAAGCATTATTTGTATGGTGGGGCACTTCTCTAAAGTTGGGGCATAATAAAGGGAGCGCTACTCCACATCCAAGCATTCTGTACTTGATTATTGTGTGCGAGATGCTGACGTTAAGTGACTTGCAGCATGTCCATCCCTCAGCATTAACATGCTTCAGGAGCACCAACAGATGGATGAATATCTATGGTTGATTTATGGTGACATGCTGGTCTGGTGCTGTTCACATGGCTAAATACAGATGTTGTAAATAGTTGATTATGACAGTAATGGTATCTAAAATACTGCATAGCAAATTCCATATACTGTACAGGGCAAAGTTGTCGTCTTGATCGGTGTACCCCATTCACGTGCTTAAACATCCACTTTTTGTGTATTGTGGCTGCAGTATGTACTATCTACAGGATGTACTGCAACAGCTCAGCAAAACTTCTTTCGCAGCATCTCCTAAACACGCAACCTCCATTTAAAAGGACAAACACATCAGGATGATGGGAATACCATCATAATGTTACTGATCATCTGGATGTGAACATATATCGCTGAGTAAAAATCCTTGAACTCCCTAACTGCGTTGCAGGAGCACCTTCACTCATGTACTGTAAATGTTTAAGAAGGAAGCCCACCACCACCCAGCTGATGGGCATTAGGAATGGGCAACAAATACTGACCTTGCCAGAGAATGAATTTTTTAGATTGCTATAGTCAAACTCAAAATAACCACGAAAGGGTAATTATTTTGGAAAATACATGAGATTTAAGTATTCTGATCATGGAAATTAAATGTTGAGGCTGGATTCTTTGTTTTATCTGTGCCAGATAGAATATTCATTAATATTCTGGGTGGAGCAGTGGGTTTGGATGCTGTATTTATATTTAACCTGGGTTAAAATCTTACATGAAAGCACCTTTCCTCTGGCTGCTGTATTTGTTGGAATGAGCTTAGGCAATTTTGGATAGATCCAAGTTCACACAGCACAGAAGGAAAACTCACTACAGTATGAGTCAAATAGGTTCTAGTTTCAGGATTGTCATGAAAGATATCGCACTGATGCACTGGAAGCTGGGGAGGAGAGTCTTCGTTTTACCTAACCCTTGCTATGTAGAATTTGAAAAGCTCCTGATGTTGAAATTGTCCTTTCCATTGTGCTAACATTGCCGTGAGGTCAGAGATTGCAGGTTCAGTCCTCACGCCCAAGACTTTATGCATGTCATCTCTACTAATATTTATGTTGTGAATGCGAGTGCTGCATTGCCAGAGATGTCCTCTTTGGGTAAGAGGTCAGACTAAGGTCCTATGTACTTTTTGGGGTGGATGAGGAAGATCCCATGGCACTTTCTAAAGTGTTGGAAATTTATCTCCACTGTGGTTTGTAGGACCTTGCTGTGTAATTAATAAATTGGGCCACCCTGTAAGGAATAGAAGGATATGCTGGAAGGGTCGGAAGAAAGCTCATGCAGCGTATAAACGCAAACACAGGCCAAATGGCCTGTTTGCGGTTAATTCTGTGTAAATCCAAGCAACAATCGGCACAAAAAATTTTGTTCCGTGCTCTGATGTGCTAGGGTGCTGTAGTATGCAAGTTTTTATCACCTTACTGTTAATGTGCACACTTCCTCCAAGAATTATTCAGCAGAATTCATCAATCTGTGTAAGTGGCATGATAATTGAGTAAAGTCAAATTTAGAGAGCATTTTGTTGGCTCAACCTGAAATGGCTGATAAAAGCTCTACTTAACCCTGTGTATCTTTTTTAAAAAGAACCTGATTTGTGCTTTTTAAGGCAGAGGTTGACGCTATTTCAGGCACTTACCAAGCAAGCAATCCAAAATGTGTCCTTGTTTCACTTGTGTTTTATAACCACATTCTGTTCTGCACTTTTTCCAGTTACTGAATTTTATCACTTGTTTGTGTATTCATTATCAGCTGGACACTGGAAACTTAAATAAAAACTTTAATGCCCCTCTCCACGCTCAAGGTTCATTAAAGAATCAGCTTCCTACTTGAGACTTGCAAATAAATTGTGGCATGAGGTGCATGCAGACAAAAGCTGATATTTCATATGCTGGCATTGTACCTGAAGCCTAGCCTCATGCCCCTATGCAATTGGGGTTGCCATACAGCCCACCAATTTTTCTGTGAGAATTCTATTGTTTGTGCACAAAATTGTAACTCTGTTAAAATTAATCTCACTTGACTGTCACCCCCAAAGAGGGGAGACTTTATTCCATCAGTCTGATTCAAGCCCTAAGATTAGACTTTTGGGTGAGATGTCAGGTAGGCACAAAAGATCCCTAGCATTTTTTTGGAGGAGTGGGACTGTTATCCCCAATGTCCTGGCTAATATTTGTTCCTTGATTAACATCACGAAAACAATTATCTGGTCATCACATTGCTATTTGTGGGAGCTTGCTGTGTGCAGATTGGCTGCTGCTTTTCCTACACTGTAACAATAACTATATTTCAAAAGTACTTCACTGGCTGTCGAGCACTTTGTGGGCCCTGAGGTCATATGATTTGGAAAGGTGGGTGCCAATGTCTGAAGTTTGCCTAAGTTCTGATAACCAATTTGCATCCTTAGCCTAAAACTCTGTTTAGGCAGATGAGTTTAAATGTTCAGGCCTACTTGGAATGTAAAACCTGATGTACAAATTTTACTCAATTGCTCTAGCTCTCTATCCCAGCCTATGCTTCACTGCAATACGGAGTGCTCTGCAGTTGATGTTTTATAAACAAACTTCTTTGGGCTTAAAAATCCCACGGCACTATTTTGAAGAGCAGGGAAGTTTTCCTTGATATCCTGGTCAGTATTTATCCCCCAGCTAACGTCACATATTTTATCTAGTCAGTATCACCTTACTATATGCAAATTGGCTGCCATGTATCCAACATTATAACAGTGACTATGCTTCAAGAATATTTTGCTGGTTGTAAAGCATTTTGGAATATTCTGGGATTGTGGGAAGTGCTATAATAATGCCAGTTTGTTTTTTCAGACTTTGTTTTTTTGGTCTTCCTGATTTGTGGCATGTGCACCCTCTGCTCCCACCTTCGGTGTAGTTTCCATGGATACCAGCTCTGATCTTTGGCATGCTTTACCTAAAGCAGACTGCCTTGCTGCTTCTCCCTGCCTTTAAAAAAAGCTGTCTCAAATCCTTAGCCATTATTTTGATCTTTTCTAACTCTTCTAATGCTTGCAGATAGCTTCTCCTTTATGAAGCACCATTGGGAGCCTTCTACATGAAAGTTATTATGAGTGCAACTATCTTATTTGTAAGAGAACTTAAAATAACACTACGAGCAGTAGAAATTGCTGTAGATCCAAAAGGTAGGCTAGGTACTGACATATGTAATATTTGCGACAAAGAAGAGCATTGTACAAATGCAGTTCCTTTGATTTTTCATTTCTTTAGTCCTCTTTCCAAGAGGACATGCAAGTGACCTGCCAATAACCTGGAGTACTGGAAATTTTATTTGGCCACAGAGTCAAATTATTGCTTGGTATGAGAAGACTGTTATCTAATAGGCATTGATCCCAATGACACTGGTGGGGGAAGAGGGGTAGTTCGCAGTGGTGGATAGCATTGTGATGTATTCTACCACTTATTTGGCTGCGTGAAAGACTTAACAAAATAGCTCAGATCTTCACTCTGATTTCGTAAAAGTAAATGCACAATCTTGGCTGTAATTAGGAGAGGCAGGGAAGAACCTGAACATGGTGGGGGCTGGGGTGAGAGTTTGTTCCTGACTTTTCTCTTGCTCTACCACATGGGCTGCTTGAGCATGCCTTGGGAGTCACTTGCATAGAGGACTGAAGAAATGAAAAATCAAAAGAACTGCATTTGTACAGTGCTCTATGTTCTCATGTCCTTGGGACGTCCCAAAACACTGCATTTCAAGTTAATTATTTTTGAAATGTCACTTCTGTAGGCACATGCCTGAGACTTCACATTAAGGAAGGATAAAGATTGAGCAATTCCTAATTGGCCACGGGAAATACATATTGAGAAAGCATCTAAATAATGTGGCTGACTAGCTTGTATTGAAATTTCAACATAATTAAGCTGACATTTTGTATGCTGCTCCTTGTGCCTTAATCCCAGAGCAAAGCTGTGTTTTACCAGGTTTCCGCATTTTTGCTGCATCCCTGTGATCTTGGTGGCATTTATAGGAGTTCTGTTACACTGATGTAATTGTGCTCCCAGTGTGTCCTGGTGAGAACATTGTCCAGGGTCAGAAAACATTCTGAAAAAATTTTCGTATGCATTGAATCTTAATCGGAAGTTAAAATTCAGTAAACTCAGCTTGATATATATTGATGAAGCACGAGAGAAAGTTTGTTCAGCACTAACGAAGCAAATTACAATACGTGCTGCTTTGTGACAGGGCTGCCTTTATACAGTGCTATCTCTGTTCAGATTCTGGGAGATTGGCAGCAGTGAGCTGACTCCCAGTGTTTAAGCTACTAACTCTGGTTCTGCCAACAGACTTGTTGGTCCAGTTTCCCGAGGGGTCTCAAAGTTCGTCCTTGGGATATGGAAGGTTGAATAGATTACAGCTGCCTGAAACTCAAACTGAAATGCTGCCAATATAAAACACTCAAATTGTAATTGTGAATGGAGCTTCTTTGTCAGTTAATATAAAGTCTTGTTAGAACACAATTAAGAGTGTTTCTCCACTGCTCCCAAATATCAATTGAGACCTTGAGAATTCCAAAGGCATCGCAGATATTCATGTGTCTTGCCATCTGGTATTCATTTGAAGTGCCTGCTGTTGTGTTAAATGCACCAAACCATTTTTGTACATCTGTGTGCTTGTGACATGATGCTAGCATACATTTATATATCAAATAAAATTGAGTGCTGACAACAAAGTTAGGCATCAGGCCTGCAGAAAAATGTGAAAATTCAGTTGCTGTGTTGAGACTTCCCCAACAATGAAACTTCAGATCTAATGCATTCGCTGTCTCTAACTGAAAATTCAACCAGATAAACAGTACAGGGGGAATATGTTTTCCACAGCTGAGTGTGCACTCTTGTTTTCCTAAGAAAGTTGATTAATGGCCTGACATTTTTAAAAAAAATGTGCTGTGCATCCTGTGCTCCTGAGCCCAATTTAGCCATTGAAGGAAGAATTCCTTGAAAGAAGGAATAAGAAGTGATTATTTACTGTCTTGGAAAAAGAAAATGCTGACTTGCGAACAAATTACTGTAGTATATTGAATATCTGAGAATCTTGGAATGGAATTGGTGTCAAGCTGGTGGTTGTTAGATTTGAAGGGACTGAAAACCCTGGGTCATATCCTAAGGTGCTAAAGTAGACTTGGAAGTATTTCCTTAAACTGACTGATCTCCTGAGAAAAACAGATATGCTAAGTTTCTGTAGATGAAAACACAGCACCTGCGTTTTAAAAAAAAGAGGTGGGGGCAAATCTCACAGAAAAAGACAAGTTAAGCCTCAGTAGCATCAACAGCTGGTGAAAGTTTACAAAGAGCTGAGCTGGAGGAGTACTTTTAAAGCAAGATTGGGAAGAAACTATATGGACTTGGGAAGAGGAGTTCCTGTGGATGAACTTCTGATTTATGCTTTGATCTTAATGTAAATGAAGTAGATAATGGCACTCTGCAAGATGTAGTTTATTTGTAATTTCAGAAAGGTAGTGGCCAGGTTCTGGACTTTTATTAAAACTAAATAACTGGGGAGCCCAAGGTAGCACATGAGATCAGCTAAGTCAGCACTTGATGCCAAGAGTCTTGTGTAAAGATTTGTCACTTGGATCTCTTGGCATCCATGGAACTAGGCTCAATAAGTGTCCTGGAACACAAAGTATTGGGAGTGGGAATTTTTTATTCGATTTTAGGTTGGCCTGCAGACTGGAGTCAACCTGGACAGGAACACATACTTAAACTGAAGCGACTCATGGGAAAATAATTTTATCACTGAGTGAATGAAATATTCCCAAGAGAAAAAGTTCTGTACGTTTTGGGCCATAGATAGTTGGCACATAGAATAGTAAATGGCAAGATGTCAAAGGCAGTAACTCTTAAGAGGCATCAATATTCATTGCTATAAATTAAACTAAGAACTTGTTCACAAAGAAATAAAAGTATCTTGTATGTGAGGCAATGCAAAAAAATAGTTTCAGTTAAATGTTAGGAAATGAGTGTAGTGTGAAGACTTGAGATGAAAACATATGGGTGTCCTGGTAATCTCTTAACCAAAGTGCTGGAATTGTTTTTATTTATTCACTGATGAGAGAGTCATTGGCAAGGAAAGCATCCCTAATTGTCCTTGAGAAGGTGGTGGAGTGTCACCTTCTTGAATAACCGTGGCCCATCTGGTGTAGGTATACTTACAAAGCTGATGGGAAAGGAGTTCCAGGATTTTGATGCAGTGGCAATAAAGGATTAGTGATACATTTACAATTCAGGATGGTGTGACTAGGAAGGAAACTTGGACATGATGGTGTTTCCATGTGCTTGTTGCCCTTATCCTTTCAGGTGGTAGAAGTCATGGATTTGCTTCCTGACCAGGCCCCTGAATGACTTTGCTGTAATTTTTAGGTCGTGCATCCTTCTTTCTGGGTTAGCTCATGAGAGAAATAGATTTCTCTCTCACTACCCTGTCAACTCCTTAATCATCTTAAAACACCTCAATTAAATCACCCCTTAACCTCTGTACTCTGGGATTGAAGCCTAGACTGTACAGCCTTGCCTCATAATTTAATTGCACTGTATAAAATCCATTGTCACCCTGTGGCATGGGACAAATCACTGACGTGAATCTACATGTGGCTGGAAACATTGGCACTGCATTGCTTATATGACAGTTCGGTGAATGCCACATGCACCTCCCTAATCTCCCTTAATTACCCTCAGGGCATGTATGATTCAGGCACTTTGACTGGAAGGCTGCTGATTGCACATGTGCGTCTTGAGTGGGCCATATAAATAACCTCGTCCATAAAGCTGGCCGGGGACAGAAACAACTGCTTTTTGTGGAATTAGTGGTCTGCCTCAGTTTCTTCTTGTGACCTGTTAAACACATTCTTCATTGTGTTGCAGTGCTTGAACCCTGATACAAAATAGAACCATACTCAGCATACTGATGCACAGCACCAATCCAGCATTGCAAGGAATGAGCTCCAGGAATTTGCACAACTTTTATTGTCTTATCATTTGGTCAATTTAATATGTTTGTTTAATCTATCTTGTAATCCAGACCCAAGAATTTATACTTGTGCTCTTTCTTCTAGAAAGGAGGAAGCTTAGTGGGTGATCTGAGAAATGTCTTTAAAATTATAAGATGTTTTGATAGGGTGGGTGTAGGGCATAGTTGTGATCATAGCATAAATCCATTTAAGAGAAGCCTAAATAAAGTATGAGGGAAAAAAGGAATTTAAAGGCTTTGCTGATAGGATGGGATGAATTAGCAATTTCATAGCTTTTGCTGCTGGCCCAAAGTGCTTCATAACCAATGAGATGTTGTTGTAATGTAGAAAACTGGGAAGCCAATTTGCACACAACAAGCTTCTACGAATAGCAATTAGATACATGACCAGATAATCTGCTTTAGTGGTAATGGTTGAGGATATGTGTTGGACAGGATACTAAGAACCCCCCTCCTTTTTTAAAAAATTGTATTATGGAATCTTTAATATCCATCTGAGAACGTAGGTGCGGACCTCAGTTTAACACCTCATCTAAAGGCTAATATAGATGGAAGCACACCAGTTGACACAAGACCCAGAGTAAATGTAAAGTCTTAAGTGTCCTCTGGTTTAAGCAGTGCCAGTTAAATTGGAATTAGCCTACAGAGCCCTATTAAAGTGTTTCCAGCATTTCATGGCCATAACTCATTTAGAAGTACAATCCAGAATGCTCCCATTTGTTTTTTTTTGAAAACTTGCATAACTTGGCATAAATGTATTTTTGATAAAATTTGTAAACCTTTAATCCACAGTGAACCCTAAGAAATATTTAAATGTGCATGAATTAAGCTCGCAAATTTAGGTATTTGTGAGAGTGACATATGGGAGGAGTTAGACAGCATAATATCTTCTGGAAAGAAGCCTTTCCTAAATGTCCACGTTGGGAGAGCCTAAAAATACAGTCGAGCCCCAAAAAGCAAATATTAGGTGGTCTTCTCTAAGCCACTATGCTGAAGCCTGTTGTTTCATCCCTGTTGTTACCTGTATTTGATCTGTCAGCTCTTGGTTCCAATAGCTTGGTGATTAAACTCAAGGGGTCCAGTAAAGTTCTGGCTTTTACTTGTGGGTGGAGATGATACGTAGGTTTAATTAAAAAGTCTTTGGACATTTTGGGGGGTGGAGGGGAGGGGGGGTTCAGTGGTGCAGTGGTATTGCCATGGGACTAGTATTCCAGAGACCCAGAGTCTCTGGGACCCAGGTTCAAATCCCACCATGGCAGATCATGGAATTTGAATTCAATAAAAATCTGGAATTTAAAGTCTAATGATGCCCATGAAACAATTGTCAGTAGCTGTAAAAACCCATCTGATTCACTAATGTCTTTTAGGGAAACAAATCTGTCCTTACTTGGTCTGGCCTATGTGTGACTCCAGCCCCACAGCAATGTGGTGGACTCTTAAATGCCCTCTGAAATGGCCTAGCAAGCCACTCAGTTGTATCAAAACTGCTAGAAAGTCAAAAAAAGAGTGAAACTGGATGGACCACTGGCATCAACTGAGGCAACTGAAATGACTGGCAAACTCTGGTGACCCTGCAAAGTGCTCCTTACTAACAAGCTGTGGGCTTGTACCAAAATTGGGACAGCTTCTCACAGACTATTCAAGCAACATAGTCATACTCATGGAATCATATCTTATCGATAATGTCCCAGACATCACTGTCCCTGGTATGTCCTGTCTCACCAACAGGACAAACCCAGAAGAGGTGGCGGCATAATGATATGCAATTGGGTGGAAGTTGCCCTAGGAGTCCTCAACATTGACTCCAGACCCCATGAATTCTCATGGCATCAGGTCGAACATGGGCAAGGAAACCTCCTGATTAGCAAGTACTGCACATCACCCCCCTCCTCAGCTGAGAAATCAGTACTCCTCCATGTTGAACACCACTTAGAGGAAGCACTGAGGGTGTCATGGATGCAGAATGTATTTTGGATGGGGGACTTCAAAGCCCATCACCAAGAGTGGCTTGGTAGCATCACTAGTGACCAAGCTGGTTGAGTCCTAAAAGACATAGCTGCTAGACTGAGTCTGTGGCAGGTGGTGAGGGAGCCAACAAGAGGGAAAAACATATTTAATCTTATCCCCACCAACTTCCATATCCTCCATCGTGTTATGTGGCGCTACCACCATGCTAAATGGGATAGATTTTGAACAGATCCAGCAGCTCAAGACTGGGCAACCATGAGGTGCTGTGGGCCATCAGCAGTAGCAGAATTGTACTCAACCACATTCTGTAACATCATGGGCTGACATATCCCCCACTCTACCATTACCACCAAGTCAGGGATCAACTTTAGTTCAATGAAGACTGTAGGAGGACATAGGGATGGCACAAGGCATACCTAAGAATGAGTTGTCAACTTGGTAAATCTACAACACAGGACTAATTGACTGCCAAACAACATAAGCAACAAGTCATAGACAGAGCTATGTGATTTCACAATCAACGGATGAGATCTAAGCTCTGCAGTCCTGCCACATCCAGTTGTGAATGGTGGCGGACAATTAAACTGACCAGAGTGGGAGGCTCCACAAATATCCCCATCTTCAATGATGGAGGAGCCATTGCAGAAAATATAAGGTCATGGTACATTGGGTAACATTGGCAAGGATTGAAGGTTGGCTGGCTAACAAAGCAGTGAGTAGGCATAAATGGGTCCTTTTCAGGTTGGCAAGATGTGATGAGTGGTGTGCCACAGGGATCAGTGCTGGGATGTCAGTTGTTTACAATTTATATAAATGATTTGGATAAAGGGATTGTTGCCAAATTTGCTGATGAGACAAAAGTGGGAAAGGAAGTTGTGAAGAGGACAAAAGGAGGCTACAAACGATATAGGTTACGTAAGTGGGCAAAGATCTGGCAAGTGGCAGGAAGAATAAAAGAGAAGCATATTATCTAAATGGTGAGAGATTGCAGAGCTCTGAAATGCAGAGGCATTTGAGTGTCTCAGTGCATGAATCGCAAAAGGCTAGTATGCTGGTACAGCAAGCAATTAGGAAAGCTAATAGAATGTTAATATTTATTGCGAGGGGAATTGAATACATAAATGGGGAACTCATTCTTCACTTATACAGAACACAAGTGACACCACATCTGGAGTACTGTGTATAGTATTGGCCACCTTATTTAAGGAAGGATGTAAAAGCATTGGAAGCAGTCCAGAGAAGGTTTACCAGAGTTAATACCTGGAATGGATGCGTTGTCTTTTGAGGAAAGGTTGGACAGGCTAGGCTCGTATCCACTGAAGCTTAGAAGAGTAAGAGGTGACTTGATTGAAACAAATAAGCCCCTGAGAGATCTTGACAGGGTGGATGTGGAGAGGATGTTTCCTCTTGTAGGAGAATCTAGAACTAAAAGTCACTGTTTAAAATTAAAGGGCCACTGATTTAAAATGGAGATGAGACAAAATTTTTTCTGAGTGTTGAGAGTCTTTGGAACTCTCTTCCTCAAAAGGTGGTGGAAGCAGTATCTTTGAATATTTTTAGGGCAGAGCTGGGTAGATTCTTGGTAAGCAAAGAGGTGAAGGGTTATCGGGGGTAGGTGGGAAGCAGAGTTGAGGTTACTATTAGATCAGCCATGATCTTATTAAATGCAGAGCAGGCTCGAGGGGCCAAATGGCCTACTCTTCCTTGTTTGTATGTTCTTATGAGCCCAGCACATCAGTGCAAAAGATAAGGCTAAAGTATTGCAGCAATCTTTAGCCAGAAGGGCAGAGTGGCTGATCCATCTTGTCTTCTCCTGAGGTACCCAGCATCACAGATACCAGCCTTCGGCCAATTCAATTCAGTTCATGTGATATTAAGAAACTTGAAGACACGAGATACTGCAAAGGCTAGGAGCCCTGACAATATTCTGACAATAGAACTGAAGACTTATGCTCCAGAACTTGCCACACCCTTAGCCAAGCTGTTCCAGGACAGCAGCAACACTGGCATCTACCCGGCAATGTGGAAAATTGCCCAGGTATATCCTGTCCACAAAAAGCAGGACAACTTCAGCTCGGCCAATTACACCCCATCCATCCACTCTTGATCATCAATAAAGTGATGGAACGGGTCATCAACAGTGTTATCAAGCAGTACTTGATTAGCAATAACTTGTTCACTGATGCGCAATTTGGGTTCCACCAGAGTCACCCAGCTCCTGATCTTGCTACAACCTTGGTTCACATATGGATAAAAGAGCTGAACTCCAGAGGTGAGGTGAGAGTGACTGCCCTTGATATCAAGGCAGCTTTTGACTGTGTCATCACGGAGCCCTAGCAAAACTGGAGTCAATGGGAATTGCGGGAACTCGTTGGTTGGAATCATACCTAGCACAAAGGAAGATGGTTGTGGTTGTTAATAATCTCAGTTCCAAGGCATCATTGCAGGAGTTCTTCAGGGTAGTGTCCTCAACCCAACCATCTTCAGCTGTTTCATCAATGACCTTCCTTCCATCATAGGGTCAGAAGTGGAGATGTTCAGCATCATTCGCGACTCCTCAGATACTGAAGTAGACTATGTCCAATTGCAGCAAGACTTGGACAATTTCCAGGCTTGGGCTCACAAGTGTCAAGTAACATTTGTGCCTGGCAATGACCATCTCCAACAAGAGAGAATCCAACCATAGCCCCTTGATGTTCAATGGCATTACCATCTCTGAATCCCCCACTATCCTCATCCTGGGGATTACCATTGACCAGAAACTGAACCAGACTAGCCATACAAATTCTGTGGCTACAGGAACAGGTCAGAGGCTAGGAATCCTGTGACGAATAACTCACTTGACTTCCCAAAGCCTGTCCACCACCTACAAGGCATAAGTCAGGAGTGTAATGGAATACTGACCACTTGCCTGGATGGCACTCAAGCTTAACACCATCCAAGACAAACAGCCTTCTTGATTGGCACACCATCCACAAACATTCACTTCCTCTGCCACAGATGCACAGTGTCAACTGTGTGTACCATCTACAAGATGCACAGCAGGTACTCACCAAGGCTCCTTAGACAGCACCTTCCAAGCACACAACTGCTACCATCTAGAAGGCAAAGGGCAGCAGACACATGAAACAAGTTCCCCTCCAAACCACTCACCATCCTGACTTGCAAATATATCGCCATTCCTTCACTGTCGCTGGGTTAGAGTTAACCTTCTGTTAACTTTATTTTCTTCCTTGCCCCAATTTTCTACAGTTCCATCAATCCCTCCACCTGTAGGTTTGTTTTTTTAATTCATTCAAGGATGTGGGCTTTGCTGGCTAGGCCAACATTTATTGCCCATTCCTCATTGCCCTTGCTGCAGTCCATGTGGTGTCGATACACCCACAGTCCTGTTTGGGAGGGATTTGCAAGATTTTCACCCGGTGACAGTGAAGGAACAGTGATATATTTCCAAGTCAGGATGGCAAATGGCTTGGAGGGGAACTTCCACGTGGTGGTATTCCCATGTATCTGTTGCCCTTGTCCTTCTAGATGGTAGTGGTCGTGGGTTTGGAAGGTGCTGTCTTAGCAAACTTGGTGAGTTGCTGCAGTGCATCTAGTAGATGGTACACACTGCTGCTACTGTGCGTCGGTGGTGGAGGAAGTGAATGTTTGTGGGTGGGGTGCAAATCAAGCGGGCTATGTCCTGGATGGTGTGAAGCTTCTTGAGTGCTGTTGGAGCTGCACTCATCCAGGCAATTGGAGAGTATTCCCATCATACTCCTGACTTCTACCTTGTAGATGGCAGACGGGCTTTGGGGCGTCAAGAGGTGTATTATTCGTTGCAGGATTCCTAGCCTCTGACCCGCTCTTGTAGCCACAGTATTTATATGACTAGTCCAGTACAGTTCCTGGTCAATGGTAACCCCTAGGATGTTGATAGTGGGGGATTCAGTGATGGTTAGATTTTCTCTTATTGGAGATGGTCATTGCCTGGCACTTATAGTGAGAATGTTACTTGCCACTTGTCAGCCCAAGCCTGGAGTCCAGGCTTGCTGCATTTGGACATGGACTACTTCAGTATTTGAGGAGTTGTGAATGGTGCTGAACATTGTGCAATCATCAGTGAACATCCCTACTGACTTTATGATGGAAGGAAGGTCATTGATGAAGCAGCTGAAGATGGTTGGGCTGAGGACACTACCCTGAGGATCTCCTGCAGGGGGGATGTCCTGGAGCCGAAATGACTGACCTGCAGCAACCACAACCATCTTCCTTTTGTGCTAAGTATGACCCCAACCAGTGGAGAGTTTTTCATTATTCCCATGGATTCCAATTTTGCTCAGCCTCCTTGATGCTACACTCTGTCAAATGCTGCTTTGATGTCAAGGGCAGTCACTCTCACCTCACCTCTGGAGTTCAACTTTTTTTGTCCCATGTGAACTAAGGCTATAACGAGGTCAGGAGCTGGGTGATTCTGGTGGAACCCAAACTGCATCAGTGAGCAAGTTATTGCTAAGCAAATGCTGCTTGATAGCACTGTTGATGACCCCCTCCATCACTTTACCGATGAGAGAGGACTGATGGGGCATAATTGGCCAGGTTGGATTTGTCCTGCTTTCTGTGTACAAGCCATAACTGGGCAATTTTCAACATTGCTGGATAGATGCCACTGTTTTGGCTGTATGAAGCAGCTTGGCTATGGGTACTGGAATATTGTCACACCCCATAACCTTCAGCTGTTTCTCGATATCACGTGGAGTGAATCGAATTGGCTGAAGACTGGCATCTGTGATGCTGGGGACCCCTGGATGAGGCCGAGATGCATCATCCACTCGGTATTTCTGATTGTATTTCTGAGTTTGTTAAACGTCCGCCACCATTCATGGCTGAATGTGGCAGGACTGCAGAGCTTAGATCTGATCCGTTGGTTGTGGAATAACTTAGCACTGTCTATCACTTGCTGCTTATGCTGTTTGGCACACACGTAGTCCTGTGTTATAGCTTCACCAGGTTGACACCCCATTTTTAGGTATGTCAGGTGCTCCTTCTGCACTCGTCATTGAACCAGGGTTGATTCCTTGGCTTGATGTAATGGTAGAGTGGGGGATACGCCAGGCCATGAGGTTACAGATTATGTTCAAGTACAATTCTGCTGCTGCTGATGGCCCATAGCGCCTCATGCCCAGTCTTGAGTTGCTAAATCAGTTTGAAATCTATCCCATGATGGTGGGTATCATCAATGTGACGGCAGTGGTCACTCCTACCGATACTGGCGGCAGGTAGGTTGTTGAGGATAAGGTCAGGAATGATTTTCCCTCTTGTTGGTTCCCTCACCACCTGCCGCAGACCCAGTCTAGCAGCTATGTCCTTTAGGACTTGGCCAGCTCGGTCAATAGTGGTCCTACCGAGCCACTCTTGGTGATGGATGTTGAAGTCCCCCGCCCAGGGTACCCTCTGCATCCGTGCTACCCTTAATACTCCCTTCAAGTGGTGTTCAACATGGAGAAGTACTGATTCATCAGCTTGTGTGGGGTGGTGGGGCGTGCGTTGTAATTGGCAGGAAGTTTCCTTGCATTTCCCCCAACTTAGTCTACTGCATTCGTTGCTCCCAATGCGGTCTCCTCTACATTGGAGAGACCAAATGTAAACTGGGCGACCGCTTTGCAGAACACCTGCGGTCTGTCCGCAAGAATGACCCAAACCTCCCTGTCGCTTGCCATTTCAACACTCCACCCTGCTCTCTTGCTCACATGTCTGTCCTTGGCTTGCTGCATTGTTCCAGTAAAGCCCAACGCAAACTGGAGGTACAACACCTCATCTTCCGACTAGGCACTTTACAGCCTTCCGGACTGAATATTGAATTCAACAACTTTAGGTCTTGACCCCCCTCCTCCATCCCCACCCCCTTTCTGTTTCTTCCCCCTTCCTTTTGTTTTTTTCCAATAAATTATATAGATTTTCTTTTTCCCACCTATTTCCATTATTTTTAAATATTTTTAAATCTTTTATGCTCCCCCCACCCCCATTAGAGCTATACCTTGAGTGCCCTACCATCCATTCTTAATTAGCACATTCGTTTAGATAATATCACCAACTTCAACACCTATGTGTTCTTTTGTTCTGCTGTCTGTGACATCTTTTGATGATCTGCTTCTATCGCTGCTTTTGCCTACAACCACACCACCCCCCTCCACTTCTCTCCCCCCACCCCCTTAAACCAGCTTATATTTCACCCCTTCCTGGGATTCACCTAGTTCTGTCGAAGGGTCATGAGGACTCGAAACGTCAACTCTTTTCTTCTCCGTCGATGCTGCCAGACCTGCTGAGTTTTTCCAGGTAATTGTTTTTGTTTTAGTTTCCTTGCTCGTATTTGACCTGATGCCACGAGACGTCATGGGGTCTGGAGCAGATGTTGAGGACTCCTAGAGCAACTCCCTCCTGCGTGTGCCACCACCTCTGCTGGATATACCCAGGGATAGTGATGGTGGTGCTTGACTACTCTTGACTATGAGACAGATGTTAGTATGGAAGGCTTTGCAGGGTCAATGGGGCTAAGTTTGCCATTGTTGTTTCTGGTGCCTAAGACGATCCTGCGTGGCCCATCCAATTTCATTCCTTTGAGACATTTTAGCAGTACAAATGAGTGTGGCTTGCTTGGAGTCAACCACATTGCTGTGGGGCTGGAGTAAGGATGGCATGCTTCCTTCCCTGGGTTTTTACAACAATGGTTTCAAAGGTCATCATTAAACTTTTAATTCCAGACTTTCAGTGAATTCAAATTTCACCATTTGCCATGGTGGGATTCTAACCCAGGTCCCCAGAGCATTACCCTGGGTCTCTGGATTACTGGTCCAGCGACAAGACCACTACGCCACCGCCTCCCTCATATATATATATATATATATAAAATATGCACACAATCAATTTTGTTTTTACAGATACCTGATTCAGACATAGAGCTTTGAATTTTCCCTCTTGGGGAATAGTAAACCAACTTGAGCATGAGGCTGGTAAGTCTTGGGATATCATAGTCTTATAGAGCCAGGTTAGGAAGAAGCGTCCAAGTGATAAGACTAGCTGTTGACTCTGTAATTCTGAGTGTGCCATGAGTATTCTTGTAAATTGCATAAATGAACTGAGATTTCAAATACAAGTTTACTTGCGAATATCATTGCTAAAGGAGCTAATGCTGATAACTGTATTATACACTATGTATTCACAGTAATATGGAATTTTCTTCAGCTTTCTAGTGGAAACAGCCTAGAAACTTTCTGTATTTGAATGGGGTCCATAACTTTTTTTCCTTTATTCTTTTATGGGATATTGCAAGGCCAGCGTTTGTTGCCCATCTCTAATTGCCCATCTCTAATTGCCCTTAATTGCAGTTAAGAATCAACCACATTACTGTGGGTCTAGAGTCACATGTAGGCTAGACCAGGTAAGGACAGGTGATTTCCCTTCTCTGGGATTGTTGTAAAATCCAGATGGGATTTTGGAGTTAACCAGTCAAAATCAAAATCCAGATGGGATTTTATAACAATTGATTTTCATGGCCATTACTAAGACCAGCTTTATAATTGGAGATTTATTAAATGAATTCAAATTCCACCAACTGTGGAATCCCCAGAGTATTAGCAAAGGTCTCTGAATTACTAGTTCTGTGATGTTACCAGTACGCCATCATCTCTCCATGGAGATTAAGACAACCTGTTGTCAGCCAGATGTCTGATATGCATAGAAACTCATTACTGCTTGAGTCTCCAAACCAAACTACTGAAAATCCCACACCCCATTTTCCTAAGAGACAAAAAGCATGCTCTGTTTCCTCAACAAGGCACACCCATCTGCATAGCCCAGAGTTAAGGCAAAGCTTGCAGAACCAAGGCCTGAGGGGGTCAAGTGCACAACAATTTTACTGAAGCAGCTAAAGGTGCACACCATCAGCAGGCTGCTTGTTCAGCTAGTAACACACTGGTTTGTAGGATTATCAGGAGTTGAAGGGGAATAATTCCAGCTCTGTGATTGATCTACCCCCTCCAGCTTTCTTTCGTCAATTGGTCAGGCAGGCTCGTCAATTGTCAGTGGTATTCTGAAGTGTTTGCTGACCTGTCTCGCTTGGATATTGATTACTGAGCCTGCCACAGGTTTGACCTGGTTCCAAACATTGAAGTCTACAAAGCCAAAGGCGTTTCATTCAACTTGCGCCAGTTTTAGTTTTTAAAAAACTTTTCTTGCCACTTTTTCTTTTTGACTCCTACTTTTCAGAAGGCATTAATTCATACTATTGCAAGAATCAATGATTGGATGCTGATACCCTAACCAAGTGGCCATTTCTCATGTGTAATTCCTAGCATACTGTTCTACTGATATGTTGGGGCCATCAGAGCTGTGCATGACCCTGCCCTCACTTGAGATCCATCTGGTCAATGGATAGTGATCAAGAGCAGGAAATCTGGCTGATTTTCGAAACTTAAGTATTACCTTTAACTCCAATACATAACATTTTAATGTAAAGACACCGACCTCTGAAACAAATTGCACCTAACCTCATCTGCTTTAAAAGAAACCTGATGGCTTCAAGAACGCAAGGGGGTGTTTTCCTTTGTGGATTTCTTGGTGCAATTCCTTATACCTTGGGGGAACATAAGTGTAAATCCATATTCTCATGAATCTGCTTTTATCTCAGAGCATTGGTAATTTGGAATTTATCCAACAATGAAGCAACAAAACCAAAATTAGCTCTTTCCAATCCTTCATGTCCACATCATTCAAACAGGATAAACCAGCTAATAAGAAATGAAGCACAAATTGTAGAGTTAAAGGCTAGTTACCAAAGTTTGGAGGCTGCATGTAGTAGGAACTGAAAGTTGGGTAGCCATATTGTGAAAAATATGAATTGGTGACTCCACAATTGCCTGTGCAATTAGACTGCTTGCCACCATATTGAACTGCAGTGTGCTGATGACTTGCTCCTCCAGTCATCGGCTATTGTCAATGCTCAGATTAAACAAATATTCAAAATCACAAGAAAATTCTCATAGGATATTGAAATTTATTCTTTATTTTCCTTGATACTTTTTTTTGCTACCTTTTCTTCTGAAAGTTAAGACTGTGGCTGGAATGCTGTTCCATGGGAACCAGTGTCATTTTGTACCATACACAAATGATCAGTTCATTATATTACTGGAAGCACATCATGATTTAAGCTGGTCATGTTCGCTGCTTCCAACACATGCATACAGTGAATCTGTTTGCCAAGCAATATGGTGATCAGACTTAGGAACCCTGGCTTTCTTCCCTCCCCATCCATTACCTCTTTATGAGGTACTAAAGTAAATGAAAGAGTTCCAGTTTTTGGTTTAGCTGTGATACCATTCTTTTGTTTCAATTTTTAGTGGTATGTGGACTTTTAGATAAGAGAACTGGAGTTAACCAACCAAAGATATTTGAAAATGCAAGAATGCAGGCATTGGTTATGGATACAGACAAAATTAAGAACATAAGAAATAGGATCAGGAGTAGGCCATTTGGCTACTTGAGTCTATTCTGCCATTGAGTAAGATCATGGCAGCTCTGACTGTGGCCTTAACTCTATTTCTCTCTCTCTCTCTCTCTCTCCTCCGCCCCCCCCCCCCCCCAAAAAAAAAAGTCAAATATCCTTTCATTTCCTTGTAGATCAAAATCTGTCTGAAGTCGGTTTTGAATATATTTGGTGCTCCAGCCTCCACTGCTCTCTGGGTTAGTGACTTTCAAAGATTAACAGCCCTCGGAGAGAAGAAATCCCTCCTTGTCTTTATCTTAAATGGAGGACCCCTTATTTTGAAACGGACCCCTTTACTTTGAAACTGACCCCTGGTTCTAGATTTCCCAACGAGGGGAACATCCTCTCAGCATGTACCCTATCAAGCCCCCTCAGAATCTGATGCTTCAATAAGATCAGCTCTCATTCTTCTAACCTCCAATGAGTATAGGCCCAACCTGCCCATCTTTCTTCATAAGAAAACCCCTTCATTCTAGTGAACTTTCTCTGAACTGACTCCAGTGCAAGTATATCCCTCCTTAAATGAGATCAAAACTGTATGCAGTACTCGAGGCATGGTCTCAACAATGCCCTGTACTGTTGTAACAAGACTTCCCTACTTTTATATCCATCCCCCTTGCTTTAAAGGCCAAATACTTAAAATGTTTGGTTCTCATTCATGAGTAGGTGCTACAGTAAAACATGTTGAGATTGAACTGGCTGAAAAGGAGAAAACTTAAAAATTGGATCAAATCCTGAAACGAGAGATTTTTTTTAATATTTCTCCTGTATTTCTCTGAGCGCACTCACTACAAAAGAAGGGAAACCATGAATGTCAGTGGTGTGGGTGGCAGTAATGTGTATGGTTTAACTTGATTTTTTTTTAACTTTCCCTAAGAGCTTTAAGCTGTAAATACTAATTATTCACTGGCAAATAAATAGCAAAAATCACATTGCAATGTACTCTTCCAAAATTACAAGGATTATACAAAATAGATATATTTGAAGGTTTTTATATCAAATTTTCCATGGTACATTAGCCCTTAAGCCAAAATATTTTCATCTCTGAATATCACCTTTATCAAATGAGAGGATTAGTTCCTATACTTGTTTCAGAAATTGGAGAACATATTCTGCGTCTTCATGGAGTCAAATGAGGACATCTCACCTTTGAGTTGATCCTAAAAATTCCGACAGTCTTGAGATCTGTTTGAATTTCTTTTGTGATTTGATAAGTATGATATTTATTGGTTTACCCTAGGGTTTAAGAAACCTAATCTTTTGGAATTCCACAGACCTCTTACCCTATATATGGACAATGAAGGATAAATTAAAATAAATTATGCAATAGATACCATTTACGTTCATTTCTGTAGAGGCAGTTCCTGTATGCTTAAGAAAACTGTTCATTCTAAAAACTGAGTGCCATTCTTTGTACAATGCATACATAACTTACTCACTTTTCCAGAACTGATTTATCCAATTCAGTGTCGTGGGGCACACATAATTGAAACTGTTAATTTACCAAAGGCTGTTAAACTATTAGACACTTATGGTGTGAAATATATACTGCACAATACCAGTAAGAATGAATAGAATGGCTTGTAGATGGAGAGAAGTCTTTTCTATGGTTTCCAACGATTAATTTCTCCTTGCTTTAAGGATTTGTCTGTGCAAGAGAGGAAATATGGTTTTGTGACACTAGGCTATAAATCCAACTCATGTTCTAATAAAGTATTGACTTCAGAATTCAATATCACTTTTCTTTCCAATTTCTCTCCTGGCTGCACCAGGAGAATATTTTGGAATTGCCTGCAGAATTGATCTAGCAAAAAAAAACTATTTTAATAAATCACAAATGGCAATCACTGTGACACATATACCATCACAGGAGGTGCATTTTGCAGCATGCGGTCTGGACTCTCTGACTAGTTTGCTGTTGTACTGTGGTAGAATTCCAATAAAGTCATTGTGATGCTTGGAATGGTTGTACTGCAATTTGCATTTTGTCCAAATAATGAGCTCTGCAGAACGCGGTGGAGTTTAAGTGTAAATGTGCCCCAGCTGACCATCCTGCATGTATTGGTGATGATCACTATTGCATCTTCAGTGACTTGTGGGTTTCATATCCTGGGAAAGTGCTATTTTGCAACTTCCAGATGTCTGGAGCTGTGTTAAATCAGCTGCAATGCAAACGGATGCACAAAAATGGTATTGGTGAGAAAAAAATTAAAATGTGCGAGTGAGCTAAGATAATGAGAAAACAACTCCTGATGGATGTGTCCCAGGAAAAGGGCATATGTTGGGATAACAGGAAAGACGTGATTATAGGTTTAATCACAACTGCATTTTGCTATGTAACTTGCAGTAATTAGCTCTCAAATCTGATCAAACTTTGGGAAAAAAATTGGTGTTTTGTACATTGAGAATAGTTTTTTTTTGAAAAATGTGTATAATTAACCTTTTGACCAATGCCAAAAAACAGGGTGGCTGGTGGCGGAGATGATTTGTTTTTTGCTCAGTGAGACATAATGATCGGGAATGCGCAGTCTGAAAGGATGGTGCAAACGGATTGTTATTTTCAAAAGGTTAAATACTTGAAAAGGGAACAAATGCACATCTATGGAGAAAAGAAGAGTGGGACCTTCATTTTTGGAGAGTTGTCACAGGCACGATGAATCAAACAGCCTCTTCCTGTGCCTGTGCTATGATCCGTGTTTACATAAAACTTCAGCTTTCTCATTGACTCAACACCTTTGGGAAGGGAAGGAACTGACTCCGACTCCCATCTTGGGTGTAGTTTGCGAGCATTCCCACCAAACACACTCTCCTTCCGCCCCCGCCAAAGGATAACACATTTAAGGTTATGTAACATCACACCAGAATGCATAAAAGCACAAAATGGTGTGATTGCATATTTATTTACCAATTATAAAAATTGTAGTAAGTGTGCAGGGAGTGCATTGTAAACTCATTCAAAGCTAATGATCCAAAGCCACCATAAGTGCCAGTCACAAAAAAAATAAATCTTTAGTTTCGAATGTAACCACAATTCATTGTTTCTAAGCAGTCGGATTTAAGTATCATGTATATACACGCTGCCCTGTGTCGGAGTACTGGCTAATTGTTCTATTGTACCCTGAGACCCTTGTGGTGTAAATGTGCAATGAATCCCAATACAACAAAGCAAGTAAATAATTTTATGCAGCAAAGAATGAACTTACATCCGCAGGTCTGAGGTTACTCACCTTGCCAACAATCCCTGTTAAATAATAATTAGCAGGATCCTGTCTGTGACTTGTCTGTTATATTTACAGTTCTGATTTCTGGCCTTTGAAAAAAGTTTGATGAAAAATAGTTCCCGAGTCATTTCCACCATTTCTATTTTTTTTTCTCTTCCCCCCCCCCTCTCTCTTAAATAGATAGTGGAAAGGAGGGACAGAAGCACATGTCACACTTTTTAAAGCCTTTTCTGATTCAAAACCAAAGTTAGTATATTAGGGTATAATTGAAATTTGAATGGCAGATTTGGGAATTAAAGGAACAGCAGAATTGAAAAACAGTCATGGTGAGTTGAAATGTTATTTTAAATAAAATGTTTAGAATTGAGGTTAAGATAGTAAGTTTTTTCAAATAAGGATAGCATTGTTATTACTGTGAGTTTATTTATTACAGCCTATTCATTCTAGCATGAACTAAATACATGTTGGACTGGTTAGTCAGGGAGACAAGAATTATCCTGAATTTGCCACCAGTCTTAAGTTTGTTTGGGGGGTTGAGTGTAAGGTTTCTTGGGTTCCTCCTGCCTCATCCTAAATGATCACTTTAAGGACTTACATATGGAAAACAGCGGACAGGAAAAGAGATTGTTCCAAAGCAGACTCAGCCCATGTTGCCTATACCACTGTTGGTTCTAAACATGAGTCGTGTAGTTCAGTGTCCAACTGCTCCCTCCCAATAGTTTTTTGACAAAGAAATATTAAAGAATATCTACCTGCTCCTTTAAAATAATCTACAGACCTTTGATTCAACAACTGAGCATTCTATGTTGTAAGCACCTTCAGTGAAAAGGGTTTTTCCTTTAAAATTTCTCCTTTTTTCTAGTTGTGCAATTTGTGTTTGGCAAATGTAGCAGCTTTGGGAGCTGTATATTAAACCTTTTCCTTTCTTTTACAGGAACGTCAAGGTCGTGTCAAGTAACGATGTATTCTCTGGAAATGTGACGTCGACCTAAATGTCGTGTCCTGAATTTTCTTCAAGAAATTGAGTGATAATGAAGACCCACCCCCCCCCCCCCCCCCCCCCCCCCCCCCCCCCCCCCCCCTCCCCACACCCCTCCCCGTCCTGTCCCTTTCTTCCCACCCACCCTCTTTCATTTTCAGTGAATTCTACGACTTTCAGACTTGTAGTTGTCAAACTTTAATCCTCTTCTATAGAACTTTGGTAACGATAGCAAGAACTAGGTGGGGAAAAAATGTTTAAAAATCCTTTCTCAACAATCGGTTGTGACTTGACAAAGTGGTACAACTTGTTTTCCTTCTGTTTAAAAAAAAAAATTAAAATCAATTTTTGATTTTTTATGGCTCGTGGGCTACACTTAAATTCATTTCCTTGGGAAAGAAGCCAGCTGTCTTTCAGCAATCTGAAAAATCGTCGCACAGCTGGGTCAGCACGTGGACAGATTCCTTCTCCAACTCAAGTTTAATTTATGGAGCCCAAATTGAAACAGCCAGGTCCTCTTGAGAACTGTACCCCCACCCCACCCTATGTTTTCCCGAAAATGCTGCTCATTTTGTTTCAAAAATGCTCCGGGAAAGAGCTGTTACTTCTCTGTTGTCCCCCCCCCATTTTCGTTGCAAAAAAATTAAAATGGTTACTGTTCACAAAAGTTAAAGTGAGCAAGTTTTTTTTTAAATTGCCGCCAATTAAGTCTAAATCCACCTAATTAAAAAAGAAGACTGGACTAAAGGAATACTGTAAGGAATTTTTTGGACACTGAACTTTGAAAAACAAAAACTGCTTAATCTTTTTTCACTCCTCATCAACAGTGAAAAGCTGGGAATTTGCCCTTTCTTCATTATTAATCACTTCTCAGTAATAAATGTGATATCCTGTTCAGCAAAATGATTGTGTATGTTTGCCTTTTTTTGGTCTTTCCTCCCTTCGCTGTGTTTGTTTTCATGCTGGTGTAGTAACAGGCTGTTGGGGAGGAATAGGAGAAACTCCATTCTGCATCTGGCTCTTGCTTGGTAACGTTTGCTGCTAATACTAGGTGCCCGGAATGGACTAAAATCCCTCACCTTGAATGCAAAACATTGAGTGAGGCGGGGGTTGGGAAGGGTGTAATCTTCAGAAATTGAGGCACGTAAGCCAGGTTGCCACTTTGGATCAGTCTTGAGGGAGTGTTGCACTGTTGGATGTGCCAACTTTTAGCAGAAATGTTAAACTGAGGCATGTTTGCCGCATCAGGTAAATGTAAAAGACCCCAAACGATATTTGAAGAGGAGCAGGAGAGTTCCTCGCCAAAATTTATCCCTCCAGTTGTTTGTGAAACCTTATTGTGCACAAAGTGGCTGCTACATTTTCTCCATTACAGCGCTTCGATATTATTTAATTAGCTAAAGCACTTTGGAATGCATTGAGGCCGTAGACACTATGTAAGTGCAAATGTGTTTTCTATTAATTATGTCAAATTTTACATGTACCCAATGATTAGATCTCTGGGTATTTCAATGAATTGGATGTTCAATGCCTTGCAATCTGTGTGCTGTCCTAAACCAATAGGGTGAAAGTTTGCTCTCTCTCCCTGGATGGTTGTACTGGTCCCATATGAAATGGTGGTCCTAATCCAGTTCCCAGTGGGTCTGGTTCCAGAGCAAAAGATGACGTAATTCAACAGTGCCAGCCTTGCTTAGAGAGGCCAGTACGGTTGTTGGTGTGGGAGATGGAAAATGTTGCAATGACAGGATGGTGATCTACTGTTGGGAAAGGTTAGAGGGAGCTCTGTTCTGCCTCTTGACTCTTGTTTGGTGCAGGCAGTAGGTGAACAAAAAAAGTGATCGTAATCTGAATTTTCGTTTTCTTTAGCATTGGGATTACATTCCTTTTTTGGAATGGTACATCTGGAGATGCACAGCATCTACCATAAAATCCCACTGCAACATCTACAAAGAGCCAAGTACTGCAATATACGTTAAGTAGTGAAATCTGCTGGCCTTTTTGGGGGTTAAAGGTAAGGGAGGCTGCTGTAACCATCCTCCCTCCTTGTGGAACAATCTCTCTTGTGAAGGTGATAGAACCACTGACACCATGTGATTGTGTTCCTGTCTACTGTCCTCCTCCCTCTGGCACAATTATACTAAAAAAGCAATTCTTTGTCCCAACTCCCATGCTTCATTTCTAATTTAAAATCAGAGACAACCATGCAAAGGAAATGTTTGGTGAATAGATGGGCCAGAAAGGTAGATAAAGGGAGAGGGGATTTAAAATTAGCACTGCAGCGAAGTGAGGGCTGGAATGCTGAGGAGTAGAGTTGTCATCTTTGTTATTACAGTGAATGTATCAGCTGAAGCGAGTGAATGTATCAGGAATGTATCAGCTGAAGCGAGATAGCGAGAAAACATTGGCAGGCAAGTTTTGCAAAGTGTAAGGGGAGGGGGAAGCAGTTTGGTCAGGTAACCCACATGCCTGGATTCCTGAAATAATTGATAGGCTTGGCTATCTGCTGGGGCCGGGAACACTCCGAAGGAGGCCACAGGCTGTTGTGTTAGTGGGATCATGGTGATGAGTGTCCAATCCCTGACCCTGGATGTGGGGGTGGGGCTCCAATGATAACAAAAGGACAAGTATGGATGGGGGCCAGGAGGAAGCATTCCTGTTTCTGCTGGCCCACAAGTAGTGCTCTAAAAGACCCTTCCCTACTCCCTGAAGCTGTCCTCACCTCCCTTGAGTTGCTTTGTCTCCTAAGGCCTGAGAAACTCAGCTGGTAGGTTTATGCCTGTAAAATGCCTCATAATATCTCAATTTCCAATCTGCCTCCTGAGAGCCAGTTTGCTCCCTGCCTACAGCCCTTCCTCTGTTAAATCCAGAGGTGGGCAGGTTAGGATTGGGTTCGATGTCTTAAAAGTTTTACATTTCAGCCAACTCCCACCCAACAGTTTTTGGGGCTTAAAATTACCCCCAACATGTCTGAACACCAGCCACTACACTGAGAATTTTGATGAATAAAAGCTTTGCAACTTTGCTGACATTTAGGTGGCACATATTTTCATTTTTTCCTTGGAATTTGAGGGGGCCACCTTATGTGAGTATTTATGGTAACAATATTTTTGCTGAGGAGGAAAGCATGTTATGTGTGCCCATGATTATTGTCTTCCATTTTTTTGCAGTACACAGTTCTACTGTTCAGGTATTTGACCCTGCTCTCTGCCATACATGGCTGGGAGATGGAGTATTTGTTCCATTGCCTCTTCTTGCCACTTTATAATGTAATGGGCTGATGTTTTGGAGACTGACCCAGGTGAGAGTTGTCACTGATGTTTTGTCCTTTCCTTTCTACGGGGGACACCCAGCCTTGGGTCAGTATCTTTTCCACAGTGGAGATAACTGAGAACTGAAACTCATTGTGCAAGCAATTCGCGATCAGACCCAGGCCACTCAGCTGTGGGATGAGTAGGTGGCTTCGTTCCTAAACGATTGTGGTAAAGCTTCACTAAGGAGGTTATTCAAACTTTTCATACTCATGTGGTACCCGTGCTGAAACCGAGTGTGTGTATTGTATTGATCCGTCAGCTCAATTTGGAGCCTATATGCAAAGTTGCTCAGCATTTACAATATCAAACTAGATTGTCATCAAACCAACTCTTACAAATTGCTGTAGGTTTTGCTGCTTAACTATAGAGATGATGCAAAATCAAATTGCAATAGCAACATACAGAAAATATGATTTGAATTCTGTGTGCGCTGATCTAATTATCTTCTGCCCATTAACTCCAATTCACCTGAAGCCTACATTTGGCCTTGAGTCCCTGATTGCAATGTCATGGGACATGGACTACTTATAGCTACTTAAATAGATCCTACAAAATGCAGTTGTCATTTTTTTTTAAATCTGAGCCTGCCCATGGTGTACTTCCTGCTGCTCTATGTACTGTTGAAAGCTTGTGGTGCTGTATTTACCTGCTGTGTGCTATTCTAGCAAGACTTCTGGCCAATTTTTTCTTTGGCTTAATAATTGCTCACTTACTAACAGACAGATAAAAGCTACTTGCACCACATAATTTGTTACTGTCACACCATTGTAAATGTTGCGGCTATAAGGTTGGGTATTATTTACTTTTTAAAATTCGCTGTGTGAAAGGCTTGGTCAGTTGTTTGTAAGGTGTTACCTTTGATTTCAGAATAAGCCATCAAGTTCTTGGTTATAATTACACAGTTTACAGGACACCAACAGTTAATTTTGCCAAACAGACATATGCCAGGATTTATGCTCCATCTAATCCGAACTCATCTAACCCTATCAGCATATCCTTCTATTCCTTTCTCCCTCGTGTTTATTTAGCTTGCCCTTAAAGGCATCTGTGCTTAACTACTGTGGTAGTGTGTTCCACATTCTAACCACTCTATGGGCGAAGGACATAGGGACAGGAGTTGGTCATTTAACCCCTTGAGTCCATTGCAACCCGACTATATATATCTACCTTTACCTTAGAAAAAAAATCTTAGGAGAGCAAAAATCAGTCAATCACAGATTTTAATTTTACAATTGATCTAGCATCAAGTGCCATTTGCAGAAGAGAGTTCCATCCTTTTGTCATTTGAGTGTAGACGTTTTTCATAATTGCACTCCTGAAAGGTCTGACTTAAATTTTTGGTGCTGGACTCACCAACCAGAGAAATAGAAGTTGTTAAAATTATGAAAGGATTTGATCAGGTTGATGTGGAGAAAATGTTTCCGCTTATGGGGGAGATCAAAACTTGACGCCATAACTAGTTTTCTCTATCTATCCGACCTGTTCCCCTTAACGTCTTGAAAGCATTGATCAAATCACTCCTTAACCATCAAAATTCCAGAGAATAAAACCTCAGTTTGTGTAATCTCTCCTTGTACTCCTTGGAGGCCAGGTATCATTCTGGTAAATCAATGCTGCACTCCATCCAAGGCCAATAATGCTGCCTAAAACTCCTCTTAGTATTCCAGGTATGATCTAAACAGGGCTTTGTATAGCTGAAGAATGACTTCCACCCCCTTGTATTCTGGTTTCTAGATATAAAGACTAGCATTCCTTTAGCCTTTTTGATTGTTTCCTATACCTGTTCATGACAATTCAATGATCTTTGTACCTGAGCTCCCAAATCTCTTTCAACCTCCAATGCTTCTAACTTCTCACCATTTAGAAAATTCTCCTTGTTCTATGTATTTTCCCCTAAGTTCTTTATTGGATTTATTAGTAATGATCTAATGTTTATGGCCTCGATCAGGTGACCCCTCAATCTTCCATTTTTCTAGAGAAAGAAGCCCCAGCTTGATAGTTGCAACCTCTCAGTTCTGATATCAGACTGGCAGAATGATGCATTCTTCGCTGGGGTTGGGATTTCACACAATAAATTAATGAACTCTTTAAAATTATTACAGGAATTTAAAAAAAATACACTAAGGATATCAAATGCAATCACACAAAAGTAAATACATGATTTGTAAATTTCTGGAGGCAAAATTGAGAGTGAATAAGAGAGATACTAAATGTTGAAGGCTTGTGGACCTGCCCTTGGTTCTACATTTTGTTATGGGGAACAGTTGTAGAATTGTTGGTTTACCTCAAAGGTGGAATTACTATTTAAGAATGAAAAGTTTGGTTTTGAACTCTGCAATCTGTCTTTATTGATTTTTTTCTTCCTCCTAACTCTTACAGAATCTGAGTGAATTAGTGCTGATGTATGATGTCTGCATTGCTAAGGGCCAATCTTGCATATACATAACTCTTGGGACTGTGATGAAGTTACTAGATTATGTTGAGGTTGATTTTCTGTCTTTTTCTTTCACTCGCTACCCTGGATGCCCTCCCCTGTGACCCACCCCTTCTCCCCCTAAAATCTATAGACACCCTCACAACATGGACTGAAACCCACCCTGTATGGCATTGCATTGCATTTACCCACTAAGTCATGTAAAAATCAAAAAGACTTGTGTTTACATAGCACTTCTCATGACCTCAAGATTTCCAAAATGTTTCACAGCCAATAAAGTACTTTTGAAGTGCAGTAACTGCCATGTAGGCAACAGCAGTCAATTTGCATGTGGCAAGTTCCCAAAAACACCAATGTGCTAATGACTAGATAATCTGTTTCATGTGATGCAGGGGGAGGGATAAATATTGGCCAAGAATCACTTCCCTGCTTTTCTTCAGTAAAGTAGCTTGGGGTCTTTTACATCTATCTAAGAGAGCAGACAGGGCCCATGTATAATGTCTGACCTCCAGCAGCACAGCAGAGCTTCAGTACTGCACTGGAATGTCTGCCTGGATTATGTGCTCAAGGCCTGGAATGGGAAGTGAACTCATAATGTCTAACTCAGAGGCCACTTCACTCACTGAGCCATGGCTGCCACTCAATATTTGGGGAAATGAGGAGCCTGAATCTTGGGTTTCCCATTGGACCGATGGTAATGAGCTGAGGGGAAACATTTTAATTGTCTCACTGATCATGGTGTAATTGGCAAATGAAAAATCATGGTATTGGTACAAGTGGCACACTGCTCCATTGCACATCAGTAATTCAGTGTTGCCCCGTACAGTGGTGGAGGGGGTACAACAACAGAAAGGAATCAGTCAGGTGGACATTATATTTGAGGTCACTGGTATCCCTACGGAACAGCAACCTGCATTTATATAGCACCTTTAATGTAGTAAAACACCCAAGCTGGTTTCTTTCAAAACAAAAATTGATACCAATCCACCACACAAGGCGATACCAGGGCCAGTGTTCAAAAACGTCAAGAATGTATCTCTAAGGGCTATCTTAAAGGAGAGAGAAGTTTAAGGAAGGAATTCCAGAATTTAGGAATTGATTACTGTAAAATGTAACATTTAATAAAGACAATCATTGGATTGCCTTGGACTTTAAGCAGCAAACCTGCCTTGCAAAACATCAACAAAAGAATTTTAAAAGGAGACAAACAGCACTTATATGGAACAACATACATTATTTATGTAAAATAATCTTTGAGGTAGATGAGCATTTTAAGCTTCACATCAGTGTTTTTAATTGTGGCTGAAACCTAGTGAAATAATGAATGACTTCAAGAGTTTTTATATTTTCTGTTGACTGGGAGAGAAGTACAAGAAGAAACTGGGGAAAGTTGGTTAATTGGCTGCAGCCAGAGGTAATGCTGATAGAGATTGTGACATTATGAAATTGGCATTGAAAGCCCAGGGCAGTTGGTACTGGTAAACATAACTTGTCATGATGTTCCCAGACCCCTGAATAGCAAAAAAGAACTGAACATTGGGCAATGTATTTACATAAAAAATGAAGGAACACAAACAACTATAACAATGTGTTGTAACTGAGGCAACACTGAATGCTTTCCACAGGTTCTTCAACTGTCTTCACGGATTGCATCTCACCAGCTCTGTTGAATAGATATATCCTTCATCATCCAAGGTCCAATCTTAAGCTTTTTCATCTTCAATCTTGAATGTTAAGTATAGCTTGATATGTCTTATGTCTAGCACCACTAGAAGAATGTACAGCCCCATAGCTGAGCAAGTGATAAACTTGAAACCTTAACCTTTTGACTCAGAGGTAAGGCCTGCTACCAAATTAGCTGGTAGTATCAGCATACAGGAACTGTCTCTCATAGCATGGAACTTAACCAGATTTTTGCCTTTGTGGCATGTTTAAATGTATAGTGTGGAGTCTTGGGGACCACACAAGAAAGTTAAATCCCCTTTCTCATTAATTTTCCATTTATCTCAAACTGCTGATATAAAAAGGAGCTTGGGATTCTGATTTAGGATGTATCGACGTTGTGCAAATAGCCTTTTATAAATGTCCATGAACTTTAGCTAGGACAAACTAGTGAATAAGGAGAAACTATTCCCAGTGACGGTAACTAGAGGGCACAGATTTAAGTTAATTGGCAAAACAAAAAATCCAGGGGGAGATGAGTTTTTATAGCGAGCTATGATCTGGAATGCACCACCTGAACGGGCGGTGGACACAGAATAATAATTTTCAAAAGGAAATTAAGATATATTTTTGAAAAGGAAAGGGGGAAAAGGTCAGGGGAATTGAGACTAATTAGCTCTTTCACAGGAAACATCCTATGGTGTGACCCTGTTGAAATAAATACCAATTGGTTTGAAATTAATGCCAATATAAAGCATTGGCTTTGGTTGTGCTGGACGGTCGCTTCATGCTGAGTTCAACAATCCCTGATATAAAGGAACAAAGGAACTCACGGTGTAACTTGAAGTGCTTTCTTTCTGTCACCAGAGGGAGCCATTACTCCAACTTTCTGATGTGTGTTAAACTTGTCTGATCTGAGGCAGCATCAGCATTCTAACACCATCTGTTGATGCAGTCGGAACCAACCAACACTATCGTAGGGGAGTATTATCATAAATAATGTTGACTTGAGCTTTAGGTCGAGATATGTACATCTACATGGGAACAACACAAGCTTGAAATCCCAACCCCCACCATGCAATCATCCATTCTGCGCCTGTCCATTATCTTTGGTGATGAGCTCTGATCTCATTATAACAGTCCTCAGAAGACAAGCATTAATTGCATTATAATGAGCTGCTCATTATGGTTAATTCCCCTTCACATAGCATATTGTGTTAACATTAAAATATTCGCTGTACCCAGCAATCTACCCTGGTCAAAATTGGAAAGGAATTCTATCTTCTCTTTTGTCAATTTTGTGATATGATGGGGGGGGAGGGGGAGGGGGGGAGAGAATATTACAGGTGTCAGCGATAGATCTAATAACACGATGTGCATAAGACATCACAGATCCAGCTACGCAATGGGTGTGTAACCGTTCTAACTTCTATTAGTAAGGCAGGAATAACCTACACCTCTGTCCTCTTTCCACTCCGCTGCACCTTGGCCTTGTTCACTGACATCCACCCCTATTTTGCTGATAATTCCACTCATTTAGGTATCCACTTCCCTGCGATCACCTACCCTCGGTGCTCACAGGCCCCCATGCCTGTACGAATGCAGTGACTCTACCCCAATGCACCTCCTCTGCCTCCTCAGTCTAATAGGCCACAGTGAACACCACCGCCACCCCCCACCCCACCCCACCCCTCCACCTCAACTCTTTCCAGTGTTTCCAAGGAGGTTTCTCCCCTTGAGGGGCGGCAGTTCATTGACTCAGTCCCTGAGATGTCAGCTGGCTCAGTGGGGAGATCTCTTGCCTGAGGCAGCGGGTTTTGGGGGAACCGCTTGGCTCTCCAGTCCAGCGTGGTCACTTGCAGCAGTGGCAGGGCCGCTGCCTTTTGGGTGAGGGTGTTAAAACCGAGCGTCACACCATGTGAATGGCAGCGTCCTTGAATTTAGGTACTGACCACAGGGCGACCCGAGGGTGATTTTTACGGCCTCATGCAAGTGCGGCCGCTGTGCTGTTGTTGCAAACGCGGCAGCCAATTCTGCGCACAGCAAGCTCCCACAGACGGCGATGGAGTAAATGGTCAGATGGCCTCTTGCAGCGCCAGTGATGCTGCAAACCTAGAGAGGAGGAGAGGGCCTGTTCCCTCTGGGAGACTCTCTGTTTGCTGCCGACTTGCAGCAGAAGTGTCAACAAATACGGGGGACTGTTGCACTCAACACTGAGCTCATGGCCTCAACTCTCGCCGTCAAGTGGGTTTCATGGACGGAGATGAGTTTACAGAGAATGAGATGGGGGCGGGGGCGGGGGCGGGAGCGGGAGAGACTGAAAAGTGATGAGCTTTCAGCATTGGATTGCCTGGGGGGTTGGGGAGGGGGTGTGTTGAGTGAGGAGAGGGGGGTTTGAGTGAGGAGAGGGGGAGTTGAGTGAGGAGAGGGAGTTGAGTGAGGAGAGGGGAGGTTGAGTGAGGAGAGGGGATTGAGTGAGGAGAAGGGGTTGAGTGAGGAGACGGGGGGTTGAGTGAGGAGAGGGGAGGTTGAGTGAGGGGAGGGGGAGAGTGAGGGGGAGGGGGGAGGGTGAGTGAGGAGGGGGAGGGGGAGGGTGAGGCGGGGAGGGTGAGAGGGGGAGGGGGTGAGAGAGGGAGGGGGTGAGGGGGAGGGGGTGAGTGAGGAGGGAAGGGAGAGCGGAAGGGGGTGGGGGGAGGGGGCTGGGGTTTGAGTGAGGAGGGGGCTGGTGGGTGATTGAGGAGGGGGCTGGGGGGTGATTGAGGAGGGGGCTGGGGGGATGATTGAGGAGGGGGCTGGGGGGTTGATTGAGGAGGGGGCTGGGGGGGTTGATTGAGGAGGGGGCTGGGGGGTTGATTGAGGAGGGGGCTGGGGGGTTGATTGAGGAGGGGGCTGGGGGGTATTGAGGAGGGGGCTGGGGGGGTGATTGAGGAGGGGGCTGGGGGGGTGATTGAAGAGGGGGCTGAGGGGTGATTGAGGAGGGGGAGGGGTGAGGAGGGGGTGAGGGAGAGGGGGTGAGTGAAGAGGGGGTGAGGGGGAGGGGGTGAGTGAGGAGTGTGCTGGGGGTGTGAGGAGGGGGCTGGGGTGCTCTGAGGGGGAGGGTGAGGTGGTGGGGATGAGGGGGAGGGGAAGAGGGTGTGAGGTTGAGGGGGAGGGGGTGTGAGGGGAAGGGGAGGTGGTGTGAGGGTGACCGGTGTGGGGTGAGTGAGGAGGGGGATGAGTGGGAGGGGGTGAGGAGGGTGCTGGGGGGTGAGTGAGGAGGGGGCTGGAGGGTGTGTGAGTATGGGGATGAGGGAGATGAGGGTGAGGTGGATGAGTGGGAGGCGGGTGAGGGGGAGGTGGTGAGGGGAGGGGGTGAGGGGAGGTAAGTGAGGTGGGGGTGAGGGTGTGAGTGAGGAGGGAGGTGAGTGAGAAGGAGGGAGTGAATGAGGGAGGGGTAGGGAGTGAATGAGGGAGGGGTAGGGAGTGAATGAGGGAGGGGTGGGGGCTGAATGAGGGAGGAGGGTGTGAGGAGGGGCTGAGGAGGAGAGTGGAGGGGTGAAGAGAAAGAGGGGGTGAGGAGGAGGGGGGTGGGGGTTGAGTGAGGAGGGGGTGAGAGGAGGTGAGTAATGAAGGGGTGGGGTGTGAGTGAGGAGGAGGGGGTGAGGGGTGAATGAGGCACAGGGTTGGAGAGAGTGAATGGGGGGTTGGGGGTGGGGGTGGGGGGGTGAATGAGGAGGGCGGTGAGGGGATGGGGATGTGCGTGAGGAGGAGGGTGAGTGTGGAAGGGGTGAGAGGGGAAGGGGTCGGGGTTGAATGAGGAGGGGGTGGTGGGTGAGCGAGGAGGGGTGGGAGGTATGGGGATGTGGTGTGGGGGTGAGGGGGAGGTGTGTGGGGGTGAGTGAGGGGGCAGAGGGGTGAGGGGAGGAGGGGAGGGGGTTGGGGAGTGAGTGAGTGAGGAGTGGGCTGGGGGGTGAGGGGAGGGGATGAGTGAGGAGGGGGTGAGGGGAGGAGGGGGAGGGTAGTGAGAGGGGAGGGGGTGGGAGGTGAGTGAGGAGGGGGCTGGGGGGTGTGTGGAGGGGGTTGGGTGTTGAGTGAGGAGTGGGTGAGGGAGAGGGGTGAATGAGGCGGGGAGGTGGGTTTTGAGTGAGTGAGTGAGGGGGGGTGAGGGGGTGAGAGGGGGAGGGGAGATTGTACATTGTTTAGTGAGTGAGCTTTGTACAGCATTGCAGATTGTACCGGATGCAGCTTTGGGATATTTTGGGAGTTGGGGGTGGAAGGGGGAAGCTGCTGGAAGTTGAAGAGCAGCTCTCTCCCCCTCCGTCTCTCTCCCTCCCCCTCTCTCCCTCCTTCCCTCTGTCCTTCCCCTCCCTCTCTCTCTCTCTCTCCATCCCTTCTCCCCCTCCCTCCCTCTCTCTCTCCCTCCCTCCCCCCTCCCTCTCTCTCCCTCCCTCCCCCTCTCTCTCCCTCTCTCTCCCCCCCTTCCTCTCTCTCTCCCCCTCCCTCTCTCTCTCTCCCTCCCTCCCCCCTCCCTCTCTCTCCCTCCCTCCCCCTCTCTCTCCCTCTCTCTCCCCCCCCTCTCTCTCTCCCCCTCCCCCTCCCTCTCTCTCTCTCTCCATCCCTTCTCCCCTTCCCTCCCTCTCTCTCTCCCTCCCCCTCTCTCTCCCTCTCTCTCCCCCCTCCCTCCCTCTCTTTCTCCCCTCCCTCCCTCTCTCTCTCCCAACACCCCCTCCCTCTCTCTCTCCCCCAACACCCCCTCCCTCTCTCTCTCCCCCTCAACACCCCCTCCCTCCCTCTCTACCCCCCAACACCCCCTCCCTCCCTCTCTACCCCCCAACACCCCCTCCCTCTCTCTCTCCCCCCTCCCTCTCTCCCCCTCCCTCTCCCTCTCTCTCTCTCGCACCCCCTCCCTCTCCCTCTCTCTCTCTCGCACCCCCTCCCTCTCCCTCTCTCTCTCTCGCTCCCCCCTCCCTCCCTCTCTCTCTCTCCTCCCCCCTCCCTCCCTCCCTCTCTCTCTCTCCCCCCTCCCTCTCTCTCCCTCCCTCCCTCCCCCTCTCTCTCTCTCCCCCCTCCCTCCCTCTCTCTCCCCCCTCCCTCCCTCTCTCTCCCCCCTCCCTCCCTCTCTCTCCCCCCTCCCTCCCTCTCTCTCTCCCCTCCCTCCCTCTCTCTCTCCCCCTCCCCCTCCCTCTCTCTCCCTCCCTCTCCCCCCTCCCTCTCTCTCCCTCCCTCCCCCTCTCTCTCCTCTCTCTCTCCCCCTCCCTCCCTCTCTCTCTCCCCTCCCTCCCTCTCTCTCTCTCCCCCCCTCCCTCTCTCTCCCTCACTCCCCCTCTCTCTCCCTCTCTCTCCCCCTCCTCTCGCCTCTCTCTCCCCACCTCCCTCCCTCTCTCCTCCCCCCTCCCCCTCCCCCTCCCTCTCTCTCTCTCTCCCCCCTCCCTCCCTCTCTCTCTCCCCCCCTCCCTCCCTCTCTCTCTCCCCCCTCTCCCTCCCTCCTCTCCCTCCCCCTCGCTCCCTCCCTCCTCTCTCTCCCCCTCGCCTCTCTCTCTCTCCCCCTCCCTCTCTCTCTCTCTCCCCCTCGCTCCCCTCTCTCTCTCCCCCTCCCTCACCTCTCTCTCTCTCTCCCACTCCCTCCCTCTCTCTCTCTCCCGCTCCCTCCCTCCCTCCCTCCATCTCTCTCCCACTCCCTCCCTCCCTCTCTCTCCCGCTCCCTCTCTCCCTCTCTCTCTCCCGCTCCCTCCCTCTCTCTCTCTCTCTCCCCCTCCCACTCTCTCTCTCCTCCCTCCCACTCTCTCTCTCTCCCCTCCCACTCTCTCTCTCCTCCCTCCCACTCTCTCTCTCTCCCCTCCCACTCTCTCTCTCCCCCTCCTCTCTCTCTCTCCCCCCTCCCACTCTCTCTCCCCCCTCCCTCTCTCTCTCTCCCCCCTCCCTCCCTCTCTCCCCCTCCCTCTCTCTCTCTCCCCCTCCCTCCCTCTCTCTCTCTCCCCCTCCCTCCCTCCTCTCTCCGCCCTCCCTCCCTCTCTCTCTCTCTCGCCTCCTCCCTCTCTCTCTCCCCCTCCCTCTCTCTCTCTTCTCCCCCTCCCTCCCTCTCTTCTCCCCCTCCCTCCCTCTCTCTCTCCCCCTCCCTCCTCTCTCTCTCTCCCCCTCCCTCCCTCTCTTCCCCCCCTCCCTCCCTCTCTCTCTCTCCCCCTCCCTCCCTCTCTCCCCCCTCCCTCCCCTCTCTCCCCCACCCTCCCTCCCGTCTCTCCCGCTCCCTCCCCTCTCTCCCCGTCCCTCCCCTCTCTCTCTGCCCTTCCCTCCACTCTCTCTCTCCCCCTCCCTCCTCCCTCCCTTCTCCCCCTCCCTCCCTCCCCTCTCTCCCTCCCTCTCTCCCCCACCCTCCCTCCCGTCTCTCCCTCTCTCTCCCCTCCCTCCATCTCTCTCTCCCCTCCTCCCTCTCTCTCTCCCCCTCCCTCTCTCTCACTATCCCCCTCCCTCTCTCTCACTCTCCCCCTCCCTCTCTCTCGCTCTCCCCTCCCCCTCCCTCTCTCCTCTCTCTCCCCCTCCCCTTGCTCTCCTCTCTCTCCCCCTCCCTCCCTCTCTCTCTCTCCCCCTCCCTCCCTCTCTCCCTCCTCCTCTCTCTCCCCCCTCCCTCTCTCTCTCTCCCCCCTCCCTCCCTCTCTCTCCCCTCCCTCCCTCTCTCTCTCCCCTCCCTCCTCTCTCTCTCTCCCCCACCCTCCCTCCCGTCTCTCCCCCACCCTCCCTCCCGTCTCTCCCCCTCCCTCCCCTCTCTCTCTCCCCCTCCCTCCCCTCTCTCTCTGCCCCTCCCTCCCTCTCTCTCTCTCTCCCCCTCCCTCCCTCTCTCTCTCTCCCCCTCCCTCCCTCTCTCTCCTCTCCTCCCTCCCTCTCGCTCTCTCTCCCCCTCCCTCCCTCTCTCTCTCTCCCCCAGTCCTCCCTCTCTCTCTCTCCCCCAGTCCTCCCTCTCTCTCTCTCCCCCAGTCCTCCCTCTCTCTCTCTCCCCCAGTCCTCCCTCTCTCTCTCTCCCCCAGTCCTCCCTCTCTCTCGCTCCCCCAGTCCTCCCTCTCTCTCGCTCCCCCAGTCCTCCCTCTCTCTCTCTCTCTCTCTTACCCCTCCCCCGCTCTCTCTCTCTCCCTCCCTCCCCCTCTCTCTCTCCCCCTCCGCTCCCTCTCTCTCTCTCCCCTCCCTCCCTCTCTCTCTCTCCCCTCCCTCCCTCTCTCTCTCTCCCCTCCGTCCCTCTCTCTCTCTCTCTCCCCCCTCCACTCTCTCTCTCCCTCTTCCTCCTCTCTCTCTCTCCCCCCTCCCTCCCTCTCTCTCTCTCCCCCTCCCTCCCTCTCTCTCTCTCCCCCTCCCTCCCTCTCTCTCTCTCCCCCTCCCTCCCTCTCTCTCTCCCCCTCCCTCCCTCCCTCTCTCTCCCCTCCTCCCTCGCACTCTCCCCACCTCCCTCCCTCTCTCTCTCTCCCCCTCCCTCCCTCTCTCTCTCTCCCCCTCCCTCCCTCTCTCTCTCCCCCCCTCCCTCCCTCTCTCTCTCTCCCCTACCTCCCTCTCCCTCTCTCCCTCTCCCTCTCCCTCCCTCTCTCTCTCCCTCCCTCCCACTTTCTCTCCCCCCTCCCTCCCTCTCTCTCTCTCCCCTACCTCCCTCTCTCTCTCCCCCTCCCTCCCTCTCTCTCTCTCTCCCTCCCTCTCTCTCTCCACCTCCACCTCCCTCTTTCTCTCTCGCTCTCCCCCTCCCTCTCTCTTACTCTCCCCCTCCCTCTCTCTCTCTCCACCTCCCTCTCTCACTCTCTCTCTCCCACTCCCTCTCCCTCTCTCTCCTCTCCCGCTCCATTTCTCTCTCTCTCTCTCTCCCCCTCCCTACCTCTCTCTCTCTCCCCCTCCCTACCTCTCTCTCTCTCCCCCTCCCTACCCTCTCTCTCTCTCTCCCCCTCCCTACCCTCTCTCTCTCTCCCCCTCCCTACCCTCTCTCTCTCCCCCTCCCTCCCTCTCTCTCTCCCCTCCCTCCCTCTCACCTCCCTCCCCTCCCTCCCTCTCACCTCCCTCCCTCCCTCTCTCTCTCTCCCCTCCCTCCCTCTCTCTCTCTCCCCCTCCCTCCCCTCTCTCTCTGCCCCTCCCTCCACTCTCTCTCTCTCCCCCTCCCTCCTCTCTCTCCCCCCTCCCTCCCTCCTCCCTCCCTTCTCTCCCTCCCTCCCTCCCCTCTCTCCCTCCCTCCCTCCCCTCTCTCCCTCTCCCCCTCCCTCTCTCTCTCTCTCCCTCTCCCCCTCCCTCCCTCCCTCTCTCTCTCTCTCCCTCTCTCCCTCCCTCCCACTCGCTCTCTCTCACTCCCTCCCCCTCCCTCTCCCTCTCTCTCTCCCACCCCCTCCCTCTCTCTCTCTCCCTCTCCCCCTCCCCCTCCCTCTCTCTCTCTCTCTCTCTCCCTCCCCCTCCCTCTCCCTCTCTCTCTCCCACCCCCTCCCTCTCTCTCTCTCCCCCCCTCCCTCCCTCTCTCTCCCCCTCCAGCTGTCCTGTAGCAATGGGACCTTCATCCCGGCTCATTGACTTTCTCTGTTTAATTCCTCGTCCGATCACGGGGGAGTTTACAGCCGGTTGGAAAGGCAAGAAATTGTTCGGGGAGAATAAGAGACCCGGGAACACTGGAGAAAGCAACTTGATTTCTGTTTATTTTTAAAACGCTCACTTTTAATTATATATTTTTTTAAAAGTTCAGTCATTATTTCCTTTTGTGTTGAAAGTCAGTCACAGTGTAGACTGTACCAGCGGTTGTCCTGGTAATGACAACGAATCCGTCCGTTCATCCTGTGGGAGAGAGAGAGAGAGAGAAGTTTACAAGGGGAACTTTTTTGTTTTGTTTTGTCGAAGGCGTTAGAATTTAAAAAAAACGCAGGACTCCCGCGCCATTGCTGATCAAACACTGCGGGGTGGGTGGGTGAGAGTCTGAGAAGACCCCCCCCCCCGCCCCACCACCAAAAAAAAAACCCTCGGCACAAACCCCTTCAACAAGTCAAGGAAGAAAAAACAAGCGCTGGAACTTTTCAGAAGGTAAGATCGAGGGGATGTGGAGCGAATGGAACCTAAAAACGCTGTTTCCAACTTCCGCAGATGGAGCCAGGAGCTGAGGAAAATTGCAGAGGGTGGGATTAATCTCCATATCATTCCTGCGCCCACCCCAGTCCCTTGCATCTGTTAAAAAAAATCTAGCTATTCATTTTATCCCTTGAGTCTCTTGAGTTCACCTCCCTCCCCCATCACTGTGGATAATGTTGGGTCGTCCATGTTCGATTGTAATATTTTCTAAATAATCCGGTCACTCGAACGGCGCACGGATTTGTTCATTTTTTTTTGGACTTTATTTTTTAGTCCAATTTGAAGCGCGAGGATCTCTGCTACTACTTCATGGAAACGCTGGGGAAAGGTGTCTGGCCGGCGTGTGGAACGATGCACGGGTTCGCGGTGGTGGGGGGGGGGGGGGGGGGGGGGGGGGGGGGTTGTGGGGGTGGGGGCGGTGGTTGGTGGTGGGGTGGTGCATGTAAAGCAAACTAGGGATAATTCTAGAAGCCTTGCCCGTTCAATGTTTTACTTTATTCAGTTAAATATCTAACAGTTAGTTATTCAGTAAAGGGGGATCTGTCGCCTGTGCTCAGACAAGGCTACAATTGGCCTCAGTTCCTGGATCCCGGCATTAGCCGGAGGCCTCTGCTCCCTTACCCAGTGACACCTGCTAGAGAGAGAGTGCGGGGAGGTGAAAATTGGACTGGGCTGTGATGCCCCAATGGTGGAATAGCCTACTTAATGTCCAGTCTCACCGGTCAGCGAAGGAAATGTAGAACCACGTCCCAACATCAGTCAGTCCCTCCAGGCAAAGAGGTGAAACGAGTAGAATGGGCCTATCCTGTCTGGAATTTAGCAGAATGAGAGGCGGTCTCATCGAGTTCTTTATTTCAGAGGGCCGTGGAAGCGCAGCATTGAGCATGTTCAAGACAGAAATGGATAGGTTCCTGTATAGTAATGACATCAAGAGATGTGGGGATAGTGGGGAAAAATGACATAGAGGTAGATGATCAGCCATGATGTGTTTGAGTGGCAGAGCAGACTCAATGGGCCGAATGGCCTACTCCTGCTCCTATTTCCTATGTCCCGATGTTCCTCTGAAATGTGCGAGCTCAGCAGGGTAGATGCTGAGAGATTGTTTCCTCTGGCTGAAGGGCCTAGAACCAGGGATCATAGCCTCAGGCCAATTAAAAAATACATTATTCTTTGATGGGATGTGAGTGTCGCTGGCTAGGCTAGTGTTTTTATTGCCTATCCCTACTTGCCTTTGAGAAGGTGGTGGTGAGCCACCTTCTAAATGGTTGACCATTTAGGATGGATATGAGGGGAAATTTATTCAGTTGTGAATCTTTGCAATTCTCTACCCTTGAGGGCTGTGGATGCTTGGCCGCTTGGTATATTCAAGACTGAGATTATTAGACACTAAAGGAATTAACTGATATGGGGTAAGGCAGGGGAAAGTAGAGTTGAATTAGGAGATCAGTCATGAACTTACTGAACAGCAGAACAGGCTTGAGGAGCCGTATGACTTTACTTCTATTTCTAATGGTGTTTGTAAGAAAAGCTCTCTGATGTCATTAGTACAGCCTCAGGGTGATGTTGGTCATGTTTTAACCCTATGTTGTCCTTGTCTTCACACATTGCTGCCTTGTCCAGACACTGGATACAAAAATCAGCAGTCAGAAAGCATCACTGGGTTGCTTTGCTTTTGAAGTAATATCACTGGAATTAACCTGTGGCTCTTTCTGGGCTAAATCTCTGACTGATATCAACTACTTATAAAATGTACAGACTATGCTTGCTCTTCTTTGAGAGATTACAAAACAGGACTCAATCCCATTGAACAGAAAGGGGCAGAGTTTATGCTTGAATTGTAGAAAGCTCAGGTTAGATTCCATCTGGCATATTATGTTCAGTCCTGACCAACGCATCTCATGAGATATACATTGGCCTTGGAGGGGGTGCAGTACAGGTTCACCAGAATAATAGCAGAGCCAAAAGGGTTAAATTATGAGGGTACGTTGCATAGTCAAGGCTTGTGATCCCTTGAGTTTGGAAGATTAAAGGGTGATCTAATTAAGATGATGAAATGAGTTGAAAAGTTTGACAGAGAGAAACTATTTCACTCTACTCAGGGACAGGGTGTCTGAAATTAATGGAGCTATGCAGGGATGATGTCAAGACGCACTTCTTCACATAAAAGATCATAGAAATTTGGAATACCACCCCCCCCCCCCCCCTCCACCCCCGACAAAACAAAAACCTGTTGAGGCTGGAGATCAATTTAGAATTTCAAAACTGGAACTGATAAATTTTTGTTAAACAAGAGTATTAAGGATTACTGAGCCAAGGCCAGTAAATGGAATTAAGATGAGCCATGATATAATGGAATGGCTGAACAGGCTGAAGGGCCTCCTCCCATTCCTATTGTCTAAGTTGGCTCATCTCAGCCAGGACATTGTGACAAGCGTATTCAGCACACAGGGGCAAGGCAGGGAGCAAAACCTCCCAGGCCACTCATTTCTAATTATGTGGTGAAATGACTGAAGATGTTTGCCTTGGCGTCTTGTCGAACTTCACCCCAACAAAAGTCAACACACTTCAAGGAGAGAAGGAAAGAAAAATGAGGTGGGGGGAAAAACCCAAAGACCATCAGACATGTGGCATCTGCTCCCAGCTCCAATGCAACTAGATTGTAACTATCTCTTGAGTTCTTGGTGAGTTCAATTTAGACTAACTTGCAAGATTATATATTTTTTGTCTCCTTGGAACTAGTATTTGCACTTAATTTGGTATCTATATGAAACAATTTAGATTTCATAAAACGTGCAGCACAGAAAGAGACCATTTGGCTCAACCTTGGTCCATGCTGGTGTTTATCCTCAATACTTGCATCTTCCTGTAATTGGATAAAATTGGTAACTAGTCATTGAGTGTGGGTTTTACATTGGTCCAATGAAATACCACTTAAGTAGTAATAAATACCAGTATATTTCTGTTGTTGTGGCTCCCTACAACTTCCTACTCCAGGTTGTCTCTCACTTACTTATGCTTCCATTGATTCTTGGTGCAGTCCTGCTCCAGTAGAAGGCATCATTCCAAACTCAGCTCTTGCACATCCAAGAAATAAGTAACATTGATGCATGATAAATTATAAGTTGCACCCTGAGTTTTTCATATATTTATTTTCTCTTGTAGTGCACTGTATATGAAGTTCTTGCAGGTATTTGATCACTGAAGCCTAAGTTTAAATCCACCCTGGACTGATGGGATGCATATCCTTTCTGTTACAAAGACCGTCTAGTTACATAACATCACCCACCTATGACTCTAATTCAGTCCATTTGCTGTTGGAAGCTTTTTCCATGCATTTGTCACCTGAAATGGGAAGTGCATTAATCCCTTGCACAAATAAGATCAGGCCTCATTGAAGTATTGTGTACTATTCTGGGCACCACACTTTAGGAAGGATGCCAAGGCCTTGGAGAGAGTATAGAGGAGGTTTACCAGAATGATACCACTGATTATGTGGAGAGATTGGAGAAGCTGGTATTGTTCTTGTTAGAGCAGAGCAGATTAAGTGGATACTTAATAGAGAAATTCAAAATCATGAAGGCTTTTAATAGAGCAAGTACGGAGCCTATTTCCTCCAGCAAGTGGGTTAGTAACCAAAGAGCATAGATTTAAAATAATTGCCAGAGAACAAGAGGAGAAACTGAGTAGAAATTTCTTCACACAGAGGGTTGTTAAGATCTGGAATGCACTTCCTAAAGTGTGTTGAAAGCAGAGTCCATAGTAACCTTCAAAAGGCAATTGGACATGCAGTTGAAGAGAACTAATTTGCAATGTTATGGGGGAAGGTTGGGGAGTGGGACTAATTGCACAGCTCTATCAAAGAGCTGGACCAGGCATGGTGAGCTGAAACAAATTGGTGCATTAATAAATATAAATTTGAATAAATTTTGCCAGTAATGCACTTGTTCAATGTTGATTCCCAGATTCTGTTCCATTTGCTGTTGAAGTATATATCAATATAAAAGAAAGAAAGACCTGCATTTCTATTGTCTTTCATGACTTCAGGACGTCCCAAAGCATTTCACAGCCAATGACATAATTTTAAAGCATTGTCCTGCTGCAGTGTATTGAACCTGGCATGCAATTTGTATGTAGCAAGTTCCCACAAAACAATTAATGACCAGGTAATCTGTTTTAGTGATGTTAGTTGAGGGATAACTATTGGGTTCCAATCGACAGCGCTTTGTTTCTGTGTGATGATATATAAATGTTAATCTTCTCTTTAAGTTTATTGCATGATTGATTTCACTTATGTCCTGTTATATTACAGATTCCACCTCTTCTGCATATGGAGAGAAAATGCACAAGTGCCACCTGATGGGATAGAGTAGGTACATTCATTTGTGTTATTGCAAAATGTGTTTGGATTATAATATTCTGGTCATAATTGGAATAATTTCTGATGTGTAAACTCTGACCATGGAGCAAGTTCCATTTTACTTGTATTGTGGTGTGTGAATGCCTGGTCCTTGTAATGATGTTCATTTACCTGTGGGGTGTGTTGATATTAATGCAAGTGTTGCACTCAGCTGTTGGCATGGCTGAAGTGTTTCCATTAGCTGTTGTGGTGGAGCAGGCTGAACGGCCTCATGTATCTATGTTCCCAAAAAGGATCCATTACAAAATGATTATCATTATTCCTTGTAGAGACAACAGAACCATCATCATCCAGGAGAGTGGCCCCTACAGTACCCTATAGTGTAACCCTCAATAGTCTGTAAACAGAAAGTACCTCCTCAGTAGCCTGTAACCAACAAGTGTCCCTCACCCTAAGTATACCTTTAACAACAAATGTCCTCCTTCAATGCCCTGTAATCAGCAAGTGCCCCCTCAGAACCCTATTAAACAGTATGTTGTTCCTTAGTACTCCCTAAACAAGTGTGATCTTTAATATCTCATAAAAAGAAAGTGTTATTCATTGCCCAGTGTCATACAGTTTGGTTCTGGGTTTGTTTCCTGGTCGGTGTTGAATTAGCTGATCAACTGTGTGACTTTAATTTCCCTAAAATAGATGACACCATCCCCAGGATAGGGAATAGTAATTGACCCAGGATTTCTACTCCTGATGCAGTGAATGCTCTCCCTGGCTTATGATAAGTGTATATGTGTGGGGTGAGAACAGGATTGAGCTTCCCTATGATGGTCTCTATTTGTGAATAGTTTCCAAATTTAAGATCAGCACTTGTGGCATAATTTCAAGCATGAAGGATGGGCCAATTGGATGAGTACCAGAGCATCCTTGTACCCATGGAACCAGAGAGCAGAATAAATCAGCACCTACAGGAAGGAAGAGGGAGTGGAAAATTTTTGAGACAATTCTCAATGGTAAAACTCCCCTTTAAACTCTCTTGTTACACATAGGTAAAAATAAATGCAGCAACTAGTCATCAAAATAAAAGTAGAAATTGCTGGAAATATCTGTGAGCATCTGAAACAGAAAATACAGATTGATGTTTTGGGTGGGACTCTTCATCAGGACTCATTAAGACTTTTTAAGAAGTATTATCTGAGTCATTCATGTTTTCCTGTTATGCTGCACTTTACAGCACATTTTGTGCCAAAACAAAACAATTTGGGTTTCATATTGAGGCAGAATGTTTCATAGGTCAAGGGTGCAATGTCAGAAAGCTGAAGGGAACTTGTTTGATTTCAGTTTTAAGCTGCCTGATTAATAAGCAATTAGTTTATTTAATATACTTTGGGGCATCGCTGGCCAGGCCAACATTTATTGCTCAGCTCTAGCTGCCCTTGAGAAAGTGTTGGTGGGCCTTCAACCAATGCAGCTGGTGTGGGGAGCCGATTAGTAAACCGAGGGCAACCACAATGTGTTTGAGACAGGAGTTACACATGGGTCAGACCAGATAAGGTTTCCTTCACTAAAGGGCATTAGTGAACAAGTTGGGTTTTTTATTACAATTTTATGACTGCTTCATGGCCGCTCTTAGTGGTACTATTTTTTATTTTAAATTATCATGTAAAAAAAAATTCAAATCAAATTCTCAAACTGCCATTGTGTGTTTTGAACTCACATTTTCCGGATTGTTGGACTTCTGGAATACTTGACCAACCACATAAAGACTGCACTGCTCTGCCCTATGACCCTGCTTTCGATTGACAGCACAGAAACACGAAAATGGTGGGATATGTCAAGTCCACTCCCTGTGATTTTAAACTCTCCCCATTTGGCATCTGTGCCTTTGGCAACTGAGGCCTGAAGCTCTGAAATTCTCTCCATAAACCTCTCCATTTCTCTACTTCTGTTCGTCCTCTAAGACACTCCTTAAAACCCATGTCTTTTCACCAAGCTTTTGGTCGTCTGTGCTAATAATATCTCCTTATGTGGGTCAGTGTCAAACTTTGTTTGATAATGTTCCTGCAAAGTGTCTTGGGCTGTTTTACTACATTAAGGTGCTATGTAAATGAAGGTTGTTGTTGCCGCCAAGCAGGTACAACATCCAGCAAACGTGAGTGGGGAATTATGACCAGAGCTATCTCAGCCAAAAGTAAGCCCTGTATGTTACTATAACAAAAGTGAAATATTGCGGATGCTGGAAATCTGGAACAAAAACAGAAAATGCTGGAAAAACTCAGCAAGTTGAATAGCATCTGTGTAGAGAAAAAACAGAGTTAATGTTTTGAGTCCTTATGTCTTCTCTGAAGAAGAGTCATACAGACTTGAAATGTTAACTCTATTTTTTTCAACTCTCCACAGATGCTGTTTGAACTGCTGAGTTTTTCCAGCATTTTCTGTTTTTGTTCCTGAATGTTGGACCTTGCTGGAGCTTGAGATAAGTTGGAAGTACAAATGTTATGTAGCAACAGGAGTGTTATGCCTTGTAATGTATGCTGTAGTTCCCCCTGAGCCAAAATGGTGCTTTGTCCCCTCAAGATCACAATCTGATTGTTGTAAAGAAACACAGGGCAAAGTAGGACTAATTGGATAGGTCTTTCAGCGAGCTGGAAGAGCTATGATAGGCCAAATGGCCGCCTTCTGTGGTTTACCATTCTACAGCTCTCCCCACATTGCCCTTTATTACAATATGAAAACAAGCGCAACCAGCAAGTCACAGACTTGAGACCCCACTGTGCACAAATTGCTTTACAGCTATATTCCCACAAAATAGTCAAATTTGAAATGAAGGATTATTGATAATGTATTGTTCATATACTTCCACGGCGACGTTATAATTAACTGGGGCCCAAACGCAGCTGTTTTTGATGTGATTCTGGACTTGACCCGATCCCACGGGACACACGCTCCCCCCAGGAGGATGAGCAGACTTGCGCTCCATCAAACCCCAGGACACATCCGCCCTTATAAATATGGATAACCCACCGCGGCGAATAAAGCTTTGAAAGGAAATTGCGAAAACGTCTGGCGTTTGTTGTCTGCACCTGTTTGTGTGTGTGTGTGTGTGTGTGTGTGTGTAAGGGGGTGGGGGGAACAGCGATACTTTCCCGACTTGAATGGTGTAGAATAGACGTGAATCAGGAGGGAAAATAAAGAGCAGCTCTCCCCAGCCCCCGAATGATGGATATGCAAATATTTCAAAAATAAACAAGTCAGATATTCTCAGTCTGTAAACTGACTTTGACTGCTCGAACCCCTCCGAGAGCCGTTTCTACCTTCAGTTCCACACATTAATGCATTTATTCAGTTCCTGCTGGAAATCCACATCCAAAATGAGAGGGGAGAACAAAAATAGACAAATAACAAAATTGTTCGCGCTGACCTTTTCGGCCCCCGAAAGTCTTTAACATTCATACTTGGAAAATTCTTGGCTGCTCCGTCAATCTGGGTACAAATAAGTTACTTTACACACCTAGATGTTTCTAATGCAAAAAAAAATCCAGGAAATGACAGCAGCCGAATGTGCGGAGTGATTCTCATTGTTTATTAATTAGCATTTTCTCTATACATAACATAAATTTCAGCGAAACACTGGTAGAGGATGGAGCTAATAGGATCAGCCCCCATTCTAAAGTCATACATTTCATCCTTACTCTTATATTTCCATTAGAAACCTCCCTGTCCCTTTTACTGCTGGAAACTGCCCGTGTAAAAGCAGCAGTCTGGAATTGCATCATCCCACCAGTGCCTCCACTGACAAGAAAGGGTAATTGCAATGTGACACATTTACCGTTTCCATTGTAAATATAAACATTATAATTTATAATGGAGAAAGTTGACAAGAGAAGTGCACCGAATATGTTTGTATGTACAGATTTCAGAGTAGGTTACTTTTCAGCAATGGAGCATTATCAATAACTTGTGATGAGGAAAGTGTTAGGGGGAAGTGAGTGCAGGATACAGATGACTTAAGTCAGTGCATATCTAAGAATATAACATAGATCTATATTCCTCCAGTTGCTGTGTGTGACACCATATGAAGCAATTACAAAGTAATTTGGTAGTACAAAACTTGAGTATTGTTGAAAAAAGACATCCTGTCGAACTTTTTCCTCTTGCAGTCATCAGGACAGATTGGCAAAAATTGGTATTCTTGCACTTGGTATTCTTGCCAATCTGCCCTGATGTGTGCAACACAGGCAGCATGTCTCTTATTTCAGCAATACAAAGTATTTTAGCACTATGTTTTCCCCCTCATGCAGTTACTTAGTTGTCCCTTAAATACATCTACGTTATTCGCTTCCGCGATCTCATAGAGCCATAGAGGTCTACAGCACAGAAAAAGGCCCTTCGGCCCATCGGGACTGCGCCGGTCAAGCAAGTACCTAACTATTCGAATCCCATTTTCCAGCACTAGGCCCATAGCCTTGTATGCCATGGCATCGCAAGTGCACATCCAAATACTTGTTAAATGTTATGAGGGTTTCTGCCTCTACCACCCTTTCAGGCAGTAAGTTCCAGATTCCCACCACCCTCTGGGTGAAAAAATTATTCCTCACATCCCCCCTAAACCTCCTGCCCCTTACCTTAAATCTATGGCCCCTGGTTATTGATCCCTCCACCAAGGGGGAAAATTCCTTCCTGTCTACCCAATCTTTGCCCCTTATAATTTTATACACCTCTATCATGTCCACCCCCCGCCCCCGCCCAATCTCCTCTGCTCCAAGGAAAATAACCCCAAAATGTCACCTCCAGCAATGGGCTGCCTGCCTGATTTGGAACAGGGTTCTGGAAAGCTTTTCCAGAATAGAGCAAACCTTCCCTTCCCCTTCTGAGGTTGCCTTTATAATTGGGCAAGCCCATCCTTGTCTTGATAGATTAAGCATTTCTCCCTGTTCTGTATGGCCCGAGGGATCTTTGTGAACGTATTGCATGATAGTGGAACCATTATAAGGCATAAGCCTACCGTTGGTCCATGTGGGATCATTCGGACAGGTAAACACTTCTCCTGACGCAGAGCCTCACTGGACAAGAGGGCAGATTGCAGAACTGGTCCGATAGTGTTATAACACCGACCTCTGTCACACACTCCACTCCGGTGAGGCTACCGGAACTAAGCCACGGAATTAGTAGCCTGCTGCCGTCAGCAGCCTCGAATTACTTGGGTGAAGTGAAAGTATTTCAGTGCCTGTTGGTCTTGTATTAGTGAGAAGTCAATGCTCGGGGTGCCATGTTGGTCTCTCTGATGGTTGTATTGTCAGCGATGCCGGAAACAGGGCTATTGGAATTAGGAAAACGGTTTGAAAGAGCACTTGGAAGAATCCTTCTGGTCAATATATGTCAGGGACATGAGAATTGCAGTCGTAAAGATATTTTTCTCTGCTGGCATTCTGGCGAAACTGCAGACATTCCCCGGGTGGGGGTGGGGGGGGGGGGGAGACCCCCATGCTCTGTTCAATTTCAACACTCAGGTTGATAGATTTCTGTTAGGTTCAGGCTATCGGGGGTTGTGGGACCAAGCCGAGTTGATGGGATCTTAACAGGCACAGGGGCCCCTGCAAAGCCTCCTCCTGTCCCGAATTTTCCAGATTTTGTGATTTAATAGTACAAAACTCGCCACTGTGCTAATAATTCAACAGAATTAAGGAATCAATTATCCCTCAATATCTTAAACTCGATCACTCACCATCCCCTCAACCCTCCTCCGTGTTTTTATATATTTTTTAAAAATGACCTCAAGAGCAGCAAAAGGCTCCCCAATCTAACCCCTCCTCGAGAAGGCTGTGCACGATTTGGACCCTGTAGGAAGATAGGACACTCAGAATATAAAACCCGAATTCCAAATATGACTTGCTGAGTTGATTCTTGTTGATTCCCCCCCACCTCAGTCGCTTGTTTCAATTCCCTTCTGGTTGTATCCTACCCACCACCCCTCCCCATCTCTCCCCCCCCCCCCCCCCCCCCCCCCGCCCCCACATTTGCTTAAACCTCCACTTCCCCTATTGTAAAGCCCTGAATGAAGATGTTCGGATTCACATGGGAATTTATCTGGGATGGTGGGAAGAACAGTTAGGCGAAACAGTATTTAAGAGATTAGAATGTTTTGTTGATGATTATTCCCTTTTTCTGTCTGTCTCCCATTAGACTAAGATGGTGACAGGCGTCTTCCCTTTGAGGAAAGCCGGGACTGAAGAGAGAGGCGCCTCCTGCGTTGAGGGCCTTCGGTTGAAGGGCACAGGCGGTGCCAGCCAAGAGAAACAAAAGGAATAGTCTCAACCCGAAATACAGCGGTCAGTAGACAGAGAGAAAAAACCCCCCAGTACTGAAAGATACAGGCTAAAGGGAAAAATGCTGAATGCAGGGGTGAGGGGCCCGATACCCCGAGATCCAGGTGCGTATACAAAATGCTTTGGGGGTGTGAATGAGTGTCGAAGTTCAGAGTTCCAACCCCAAGACCCGGATAAAATAATTCGAAATTACGCCATAAGAACGACACTAAACTAGCTGCATCCTGCAGCAGGCTGCAAATCCCGCAGAATTCAAAATTCAATTTTTTACTGCAATAATTGCAAGAGTTGCAATAATTGCAATAATTGCCATACTCAAGTTGTTTCTCCAACCAGGAGACTCGATTGGCGGGGCCAGGCTACATCAGAAGGCAGGTCGATTCCTAATGAGGTCGCATTGACGAGTCTAACCTGGACAGTGTGTAAAATTGAGTTACGGTTGCTGCTTTTATCGGCATCAATGCAAAGAAATGTCAAACGCAGGTTTGCGGACTGGAACTTTGCATGTTAAGTATTAGTCGGGCCATAAATATGACGCAATATGATATATTTTATATATGGCACAATATGATATATATTATATATGGCACAATATATGATATACATTATACATGACACAATATGTGATATATATGCGTGACAATATATGATAATATGTTATGTATATGACAATATAATATATATTATATATGACTATATATATATAAATGTATATTATGTATATGTATGACACAGGAACAACAGGGAATTCAGGAGAAACTTATTTCTACCCAGAGAGTGGTTAGGATGTGAAACCTGTTTCCACGGGAGTGGTTGGGGTGAATGGTATGGATGCAGTGAAGGGGGCGAGAGTGGGCGGGGGGGCGGTGGCGCTGGATAATAACACGCGGAGAAAGAAATAGAAGGATATTTGACAGGATGAGATGAAGTAGGGTGGGAGGAAGCTTGTATAGAGCATAAACACTCGCATGGACCTGTTAGGCCCAATAGCCTGTCCCTGTGCTGTTAACATTTTGGATACATTGTAATTTTTCTCCCTGGAAGCCAAGAGAATTGCAATAAACTGTTCAGCTCTGCTTACTGCACTCTGTAGATGGAGCTATGTAGTGCAGAGTGAGGCTAACGTTGGAGTCAGAGGAATAGTGTTGGTGTTTGGGCTGGCATCAGTGGTAAGGTTTAGGTCAGAGATGGGGTTGAGATTAATGACGGGACTGGGGATAGCGGTTGGTTGGGGTTAGTGTTGAGAGTAGGGTTAATAATGAGTTAGGGTTAGTGATAGAGCGGGTGATGGGGTTCAGTTCGGTTAAATGGCTGGATTAGGGTTAGTGGTGAGAGTAAGAATGCTAACTGGGTTGCAGTGATTGGCCTGCAGTTACCGGTGAATTGGGGTTGAGAGCAAATTGAACTACGTGGCCAGGGTGAAGAGGTAAGGGCTAAATTTGAGGCAAAATGTAAAGTAATCAAAATCCCAGTTAAAGCAAATACTCAGTCTCAGTGTGGGCCCTGTATCATTCCAAATTACCTCATTCCCTTACCTGTGCTCCCTCTACTAAAACTTCTCTGTATTCATATTTAATATTGCGACGAAAAAACAGATACAATCTATTAGTTTTGAGTTAAAACTCCAATTGCGCCGTGCGTTGAGATTAAACATTTTAGGGCAGATTATTCAATCGCAAAATCTGAACCTTTCATTTGTTCGTGAATACTTGGAATCAGCGAAAGCGATTTACGCCTTGGGTCCACCGCCCGTCTAAACTTTCCTAAAACACAACAGAATATTAACATGTAAACAGTTGATGTACCGGTCAGCCTCCGCGTATATAAACTTGTGTTTAAAAATCCACATTAAAACCTGATTCGATGCTAACTCCCTCCTTGTTCTCAAATTCACTCGCCGAAGCCATTACCTCGCCCCGGGATGTCTCGTTCTCGATTGAATTTGTCCCGAAATGTAACCAGGTCCGGCAGAGTCCGATTTTACCAGTCGGGATATGGTATATCTCCATTAAGCGCGTGTGCAAAAAGAAAAATCATAAATACATTTAGGATTATTGAAACGATAATGTATTTGAAGATATGGAAATTTCTCCACCTCCATACCTCTGTCCCGAGACATTCAATCCCAGGTCCTATCAGGACGAACCTTGGACCGCTTTGTGTCCGCTGCCTAATGTTTTGATTTGTATGTTTGAGAACGCTAGCGCCAGGTTTACTTTCAAACCTCAGCCCATCTCTGTGAGCTAACATTAACAATATTTGTGACCAATCTACAATGTGAGGCGGACATAATCCCCGTGTTAAATTGTTTCTTTTAGTTTCGGATAATTATCTGGTTAATTCAGTGTGGTGGGGTGGGGTGGGAGGGGGTGTGGGGCGCTAGGGGTGGGTGGGGGGGGGGGGGGGAGGTGGGGGGATCAGCAATAAATAAAAATATCTTTAAAACCCTAAGAGCGGCCAGAGTTTTGCGCTATTTTACTAGCGCGTTATAATTTCGAGTACATTAACAACAACTTCCATTGATACAGGGGTATAACGCCTTTAACTTAATGAAACACCCCAATTAATGAATTTATAGTTAAAACTTTAAAATATTATTGCTAGTACATTTCAAATCATTTTCCTAAGCCACAGTGTTGTGAAGAGATAGCGTGTGGGGGTGCCTGTGAACAGAGCGGGGGTCGGTGATCCTGCGCTGAGCATTTACCAATTTACCAATAACTTAATTGAGAATGAGAAGTTGCCAGTATTTCAGCAGCCGACTGTGTGTGTGTGTGTGTGTGTGTGTGTGCGTGTGCGTGTGACTGAGTGTATACATGTGTGTGTTTGTGTGTGTATCTGAAGGACTGACTGAGTGGATGTGTGTGTGTGTGACTGAGTGAGTGTATGTGTGTGGGGTCGTGAATGTATGTATCTGTGTGACTGTGTGTATGTGTGAAACTGTGTGTATGTAAGAGACTGTGTTGAGACTGTGTGCGTGTGACTGTGTGTGAGACGGTGTGTATATGTGACTGAGTGTATGTGTGTTTGTGGGGGGTGGGGAGCTGAATGTGTGTGTCTGACTGAATGTGTATGAGTGTTTGTATTTGTATGTGACTATGACGCATGTGTGTGAGATTGTGTATGTGTGTGACTGAGTGTGACAGTCTGTGTGACTGTGGCTGTGTGTGTGAGACTGTGTGTGACTGTGTCTGTATGTGAAAGACTGTATGTATGTGACTGTGTGTGACTGAGTGACTGTGTTATGTGTGTTTATGTCTGTGTGACTGTGTGTCTGAGTCAGTATATGTATATGTGTGTGAGACTGTGTGTGTGTGTGTGTGTGTGTGTGTGTGTGTGTGAGAGAGAGACTGTGTGTGTATGTGCCATTGGCTGTGTGTGTATGTGCCATTGGATGCGCCTCCGGTTGTCGCTGACCCTAGATAAATCTCAAACGCTGGGGAACAAAATAATTTTGATGGGGCTCAGCTGCCGGATATATTCCCGGTTCAATATACCTGAGACATAAAATCCACAAAATATAATCCGCACATATAAGAACTGGATTTTCAGATTAATTCTCTGTTTTACTGCCTTGTCTAATTATAAATCCTGGCTATCATATAAAGATATTTGGTGCACATTAATAGTAATCTTTCTTTAAATGTATGCCATTTAAATAGAGATGTTACATGGATAAATGTGTCCCTGTAAACTCGCCGGACTCTTGCTCCTAGGATTCCTGGCTAGATCCCGGTTGGGACTGTGGGAAGATTTCGCCCTCCCGGCCTTGCGCCACCATCCCGGCTGCAAAACATTCCCGACTCCCTTCAGGGAAGCAACCTGGACACAGTTAGGCACCGATTGACACACAACGCTTCATATAGATGAAGGCTGGCAACTGAGCCTCGGGTGCCTGTTTCCCGGTGTGCTGTCAGGAGCACATACTGGCGGGGGGTTGGAGGGGGGTGGGGGTGGGGCGGTGGTGAACTCGGTATATAACCTGCATCAAGTCCCCAGAAAAACGTTCTTTCAAGCCATACAGAAACCGCATCAATGATTACAAGTTACAAGGGCAGGAGATATTTGCCTACAATGTATTCCTCTCCATGCTGCCCGTACACCGACACATTTAACACTTAACAGCCTCTCTATCCTAGAAACATACAAAATACATTCGATAAGCAACATTGTGCATAGAATTTTCTTACCCCAAGTGTCACGCGGTTTGCAGTTGTTTGATGGAGATGGGCTGCATTATTCCAAGATCGGGGTTTTTTCTCGATTCCTCCCTTGGCATTCACCGCGTGCCTTAATTGTATAATATTAAATCAAGGTCCGCCGTGAACACGCAGAGTGAGAACCGAATTGCCTGTTCCTCTTGCCTCCCATCCCGGGGGCGCAGTTCGGTTTCCGCCAGTTTCTTGCCCGGTTTTCACTGCGCCGTTTGTTACCTGTTTGCGGATAAGCTCCTGCCTCACCGCCTCTCCGTGAGCGCCTCTCTGCTACTTTGGGGCGGGTTTATTGCGCTCTGCTGCTGACGAGGCGAATTTCGGTCTTTATTTTGTTTTGTTTTTGTAAGTTTTTTTTTCCCCCCGGGCGAAGCAGTTTTCAGCTCGGGCGAAAGGAGAGCTATACTGTGGCTCCTTGTTCTCCTGTGCGTCTCCCTTTTTAAAAGGAGGGCGTTGAAAGTAGCGCAGTGTCCCAGGTGGCTCCCGGGTCCATCTGGTTCTTTAGGATCCGCAAAATCCTAGAGAGAGAAACACACACACAGACACACAGAGACAGACACACCAAACAAAAGACTGGACACTAACTGGCGCTGCCTCTGGCCCTTACCGACTATTAGATCCAGGAGAGCGGCCGCTTCAGAAGTTCACCTGACAACAGCAGCATCCTCAGATATCGACCCCCCCTCCTTCAGATGCGCACCCCCCCCCCCCCCCCCCCCCCCCGCCTAATCCATAACAAGCCATCGCAAGGAAGAGGGGGATGGGGGGAGGGAGGGGGGGGGGGTGCATTTACCATTTTGCCGTTTGTTGTTGGTGAAAAATGTGGATCTGAAGAGTATTTTTTTCTTTTTAGGGGGGAGGGGGGTCTTATTATGGGAGGAGGAGAACTTGTGGCTTCAGCACCCGCCGCGCTTGTCCGCTTTAGACTGGGGAAGTGGATCGCTTACACTGCAATCTCACTGCAGCTTGATCCTAGCCTCAGGACCACAGCTGGTGGGATCAGACTCTACCCCAAAAGATTATTGGACGCTCCTGACATCAGCACCAAGGCTGTCTCCTGCAGGGCCGGTCTAACCCAACAGAAACTGTCTCCTCTCTATCCCGGGACTGCGGAGGGTGCAGAACTAATGTTAACTGAATGACACAAAATAACACGAGATTTGGTTTTAGAAGGGCGCCTTTGAAAGCCCACTGCAACGAATTTCTCATCAGATGGACAATGCTCAACCGCTCTGATCGCTTCTAATCCCATAATTGTTCTGCTACCCAGCCCACCTCCCTTCCACCCCCGAAAAAAGTCAAATATTGTAAGAGATTCAGCGGGACAGAAACCCAACATAGGATACACTGCCGAACAAGTAGATCCGACTGATGTTTATGACTGAGCTATTCAGACTTTTGTCCATTTGGTGTCCAGTCCTATACACTTAGTTCAATGGGGTTAGGAGGCATATCAATTGTAATATGTGAGTGTGTGTGTGTATGTGTGTACGTACATAAAATGTAGCTATATCTCTCTTCCTTCGGGATGTACATCCCATGATTTAACCCGTTCTATTTATTCCCGTCCAGTTTAAGTACATAATCCGGGTTGTTCGCGCACCCTAAATTAGATGTAACTGAAACATTTTGTTGTTTACCGTTTGACTGCAAGGCGCGGGAATAAAATTTTCTTTTGCAAATTTTAACCAAGGATTAAAGCTTTTAGGTAAGGATTTAAACAAAAACGATTATCCTTAATCCTCCAACTAAGCATTTAAAAGGGCCCAACCCCTGCAGCTACAGATTGCGTATGTTCCCTAGCTAACATATACAGGCATGTGTGGGGATTGTGTCTGTGTGTGTCTGTGTGCGTGTGTGTCTGCATGTGTGTGTGTGTGTGTTTGTGTGTATATATTATCAGATATATAGATATATACCAAAGTGTCAGGATCTTGATCGATTGGAATCAGAATAGACTTGACGCCAATTATTTTTACAAATTAACCATCTATCCCGCGGCCCTCAGAGAGTTCAGAAAGGCAAATGAAGCCTCGATCGATATATACAATTAATTTCTCTAACTCTATTCTCGGGCTGAAGAGAGACATCCATCATTCCGACTTGATTACCAAACGCATCATCCCCCCCCCTTTTTTTAAAAAAAAATCCTAAATGTATAATCCCGTGAAGGACCAGATTACTCGGGAGTTGCTGGATGTTATTAAGGCAGATTCCGAATGAGATGATGTTCGGTGCGCTCTCCATGGTCCTGAGTTGTGCTGCTCAATGGATAGAGCGCACTGCAATGTATCAAAACTCTCCCTTCAACTTAGAGGCTATGGACCAGAATCATTAACAGGGTCATTTAAAAGCAAAAATAGGACATTAATAACATCACCTTCTCAAGGACATCCAGAAATGGGCAGTAAATGTCGGCCGCGCCGGCAATGCTCATGTCCCCAAAATGAATTTTTTAAAAACTTAATTAGATCAGTGGAGTAACACATTTATAACAAGTATGATATTGAACACAGGAAACCGATCTAAAATGAAAAATTAATCAAAGCCAAGGAGAATATTGCTGACAGTAACTCCATATTTTCAATATGAGGTGATGAAGCAAAGAAGTATTTCTGTGTCCCCCCACAACAAACACATTGCACAAGAATGGAGTTTTTAAACTATTTACGGACGAAGGCCGGGTTAAATATTCCTTATTGCCTGTTGAAGATACTGAACTATTGACTGACCTCTCGTCACAGTTATGTAGTGTAACAGCCTCTCCAACTTGCATGAGATCACGAGGAGGTTATAAACGGCGCAGCCCCCTCGGAGCAGCTATGGTGACCGCTGCAGACTTTACCGGGAGCTGCCAGCCAGAATTGCAACGGCAAACAGCAAGATTTTCCAATTGAGAAATAGAACAGTTGTAGCACTGAAAATCTGACCCCCTCCTTCTCACGATGTCCGCATAAGGAACAGTAGGCAACGATATTCCGATGCATCAAATTCTAATATTTATTATGACGTGCTTTTCTCCCTGCCCCCCCCCCCCCCTCTCTCTCTCTCTTGAAATCTCCCTGATCCTGGTCCGGATGAGATAGCACAGGGATTAGAGATCGGTTTGTTGTGGGTCACGGTAATAGGACGGCCTCTGTGAATTATTTCACTCTCTCTACCTCCTCATTGCGCTTTTGTTCCTATTTTTATTCTATCGCCTGCATTCACCATCTGCATAAATTGATGCAATTGATGCGCTGAGCTCGGGTCAGAAGTCCGATGTGAGTGTGTGTGTGTATGTGTGTGTGTATGTGTGCGTGTGTGTGAGAGAGAGAGAGAGAGGGGAGAGGGTGTTAATGGTTGAGGGGTCTTTTCAATACTGGAAAAGAGGGGAGTTGCTCAGACAAGACTAATAATTGCAGTCAGCTGCCTGACGCGTGCCCTCTACAGATCTGACACCGGACACCAGATGGCCCAACTCCGGAGTTACAAATACTGAACCCCCCACCTCCCCCCCACTCCACCCACCCCTCCCCCCACCACCACCACCACACCAAACCCCCCCCCCCACCCCACCCCACCCCATCCCCACATCCCCATCTCCCAAAATGTGCCCATTGTCGTTTGTCTGGCGGCAGCAGAAATGACACAAGCTGGTCCATCCCGTTGGCAGAACAAGAGGCTGCAGTTGCAGGGTGCATAAAACCTGCAGATCTCTGCTTGTCCCTCAGCTACCCTGCCGCACACTACAATACAACACACTGCAGCACACGGACTGTTCAGCTGGGTACTGGACGGCATTTACTTTGTCGGAGGAAGATAATTCAAATAATGACTCAATCACCAACCACGTTAACATTCAGGAAAATGGGACCAAAACGCAAAATCAAAAGGACAAATTAAAACGAAACACAAACCGTTTACACATAATCATACCTCCGTGTTACTTTACAATTCGTTCCATTTAATATTATACCGTTAAATTGAAACGATTTCAATATTTGAATGCACCTTGCGTCCAGTAGTTCAGGTTCCGTTTTAAAACCAGCAATACGAAATAACGAACAACAGACCCACAGATTCAGACTAGTCTCTCTGGCTTTTATATTAATAGGCGTCAATGACTTGAATCAATGTTTCTCTTCAGATGCAAATTCCATGTAAACCGAAAGGGGAGACATTTCGAAGAATGTTTGAGTTGTAACAATGCAGCGCGGCTACAATTACATCCGAATAATGAGATTCACGTGCATGATTTCAGGGCAAAAGATTTAAAACATTTAAATATAACGATTGCAATTAAGATACATTAAAGTAGCAGGATTCAGATTCTGTCCAAATTTTGATGATGTATTAAAACAATTTGGAATACTATAGCTGATTTTCTTTTAAAACCGGGTTTCCTACTTTGAGGGGAGGAAATAAGAGGCTTAAAACTCGCTCAAAAGCAAAATTTGTAAGCAAAAATGTGTCCCCCGCCCCCCTCCCCCCCTCACTGTTATTACATGACCTTGTTTAGTCAAGGGACGTAAAACCGCACTGCCGGGTTTAAACAAAATCAATTTAAGTTTAAATGATCAACTTTGTACCGCAGCAGCGAACAGATTCGGTTCGGGGTGAATGGAATAGAGACGAAAGTTATCATTTTTTTTAAAAAAAGCAAAGATTAACTTTTTTAAAATTTGGGTTTTGAGAAGGTTAGTTGTCCCTCTGCTCAGGAAAACTCTCTGTTTACGGCTTTTAAACCTCCCCCCTTTTTTTTAAATTAAAAAAAAAACTTTCTTAAATAACAGAGCTATGAAATGAGCAACTGAAAGCTGACAAAAGGCACATCGAGATATTTTGAATGGTAACTATTCCCACTGCGACAGAAGGTGCTCAGTTCCTGCATTTTGCGTCGTAGGTTTTAACCCCGCTGGCTTCTCGCCTTGGAAAGCACATATAGAAAATTAAAAGAAAAAAAAAACCAGGCACACACACGCGCACAATTCTAAGCCGAAATCTCCCAATTTTGTTCTAAGAAGGTTCTCATTGTAAAGTATTTTTTCGATGCAATTGATTAAATCCGGCACAGAAACATTTTTTGTGATCATTTTTGAATTTCATAGTGGGAGGAGGTAAGATGAACTGATTAGATTACTACAAATCCTACCTGCTTTGCCTTTGAATGCAGTCATGTAATACAGATTATAGGGAGAGAGAGAGAGATAAATCCATCCATAGAACACAGAAGGGTTCGTTATCGATCCCAGAGTTTAACGTTTATACATTTAATAGACTTATATTACTTACAGCCAGGGTCTGATGCAAACGACACGATGTTCTTCCTGTCCAGAAGGCATCATTTGAAGCATTTTTTTTTAAAAAAGCTACTACTTTAAAGATTGGACTGTATCTCAGCGGCGCAATGCATGGAGACCAGGCTCCGATGGTGTGATCTAATTATTTCGTTTTCTTTTTATAACACTGCAGAAGCTTTAACACGTTTTTTTTGGAACCAGGACGGGAGCTGAGAGGAAAGGATTCCGCACAGAACAAAGGGGTTTGGGGTTGAGAAACAGAGAGGGGGTTCTGGGATAGGAGATGATTAAGAAGGCGAGCTGAGTCCCATAACCTCAGTTTCTTCTTCTGTTTTCCCTCACTCCCCAGAGGTGGGGGCTGTGCATTTATAATTAACCCTTTTAACTCCTCACACACAATACTCGAGCCTTACCTTTCAAACTGGTGCTACGGGTTTACCAACAAAAAAAAACTCCATTAATTCCTAGTACCTCACCTGACTCGTATTCAGTTTGTCGAAACGTCAGTTGACTTGAGAGGTACCGATATAAACAGGACTAAAATGTGGGAGGTTGTAAACCCTCATTAGATTCTAACCCCTCAACCGGTATTTCAGCAGAAGTGTTAGAAAGTGGAATGTGTTGGACCGGGGCAATAATTATACGGACACCAGAGGAATCTGCAGATATAATGGTTAAATATTAAGAAGGGGAAATTATACATGGGAATCCGCAATTTAAAACTAGCCCGGCTCCTGCAGCCATTATTATCCCGAAACACCCCTCCAACCGGGAAATAATACACACTTTTTAACATGTGGGACTGAATCTCTTGCGAGATTGAAATTCTATTCAGTGTTAATAGTCGGGCTGTGTTCTTACTGATGGGAGAGATGAAACAGTCTTTGCATTAAAGATAGGTAGCAGGCAATTCTGACCAGCATCAGGGAGAATTGCATCGTTTCTTATACGCCAAAGCACCACTTTAAAGAGAGTGCGGAACCGTTCCATGCACGATTCTTCAAACCCGCTGTGCTCATGTCAGTAGAGTATTAAACAATAACTAAAAGAGAACCTGCGATGCTTTGAGTTTTGTTTTAGATTTCACAAAGTGCACGAGATATTTTACCCCCCCCCCCCCCACCTCTTTCGAGTTTCTCGTGTGTATGAAAGCCCACCATCTCTTACTGGTCTGTCGGGATTATGGATCTGTTCAAAAAGCATTTTTTTCTGTTTTTCCCCATGTTCTTTCTGGTTTCCCTAGATGGTTTAATGCTCCCTCTGCCTCCTCACACGCCCATATAATCCGTGTCCCAGATCTAGATTGCTTTTTAAGGAGCTCTTTCCACTTGTGCGGAAGCCATATCTAGGTGTAGGGATAAACCCCTGAGGGAGAAAGGACTAGACTGTCATGCTTGTGGGGCTAGATGTAAGGCGGGGAGGGTGGTGGGGGGGGTGGGGGGGGGGGGGGGGGGGGGTGGGTGGATGCTGGTGGGGAGCCAAAACTGGCAAAGACCAAACGGGTCAAATAGCCTAATATGTATGTAAAATGTAATTCCATGTATCTTGGGATCTGACCTGTCAGGAAGCACTTTCTACATTCCATCAATCCACTGTTACTGGGAAATCAGAAACATCCTTCAGAATTTTTTTTTTCCATCTTCAGTTTTCTCCTTCCTCACCTGATGATGCTGACTCTTGCTGGGTACTGCTGCTACCATTAGACAGCCATCTCCCCCGCATCATCATTGCCCATCCTCCATTTGGGAATCAAATCAATGAGTATTGGCAGGCTATTCAACTGTGGGAAGCATTGTGGCACAGCAGAACTTCAAGAAGTTCCAAGTGGATGATCCATATCGGCCACGTCCGGAGATCCCAAACACCACAAATGCCAGTCTTCACCTAATTTGATTCACTCCATGTGATATCAAGAAACAGTTGAAGGCACAGATACTACAAAAGTTATGGGCCCTGACATAAGCACTGAAGACTTGTATTCCAGAACTTGCAACGCCCCTAGCCAAGCTGTTCTAATACAGTTAAAACAGTGACATCTACCTGGCTATGAGGAAAATAGCCCAGGTAAGTCCTGTACACAAAAAGCAGGAGAACTCCAACCCAGCCAGTTACTCCCTCATCAGTCTACTCTCGATCATCAGTGAAATGATGGAAAGCATCATCAACAGTGCTATCAAGTGGCACTTGCTTAACAATGACCTGCTCACTGATGCTCAGTTTGGGTTCTGTCAGGGCCACTCAGCTCCTGACCTCATTTCAGCCTTGGTTCAAACATAGGCAAAAGAGCAGAACTCCCGAGGTGAGAGTGACTGCCCTTGACAACAAGGCCACATTTGACCGAGTGTGGCATCAGGGAGCTCTAGCAAAACTGAGGTCAATGGGAATCAGAGGGTAAACTCTCCACTGGTTGGAATCATATCTAGCACAAAGGAAGATGGTTGTGGTTGTTGGAGGTCAGTCATCTCTGTTCCAGGACATCACTGCAGGAATTCCTCAGGGTGGTGTCCCAGGCCCAACCATCTTCAGCTGCTTCATCAATGACCTTCCTTCCATCACAAGGTCAGAAGTGGAGATGTTTGTTGATGATTGCACAATGTTCAGCATCATTCACAACTCCTCAGATACCAAAGCAGTCCAAGCCCAAATGCACTAAGACCTGGACTTTATCCAGGCTTGGGCTGACAAGTGGCAAGTAACAGTTGCACCAAACCATCACCCTTTGACATTTAGTGGCATTGCCATCGGTGAATCCCCCACTATCAACATCCTGAGGATTATCATTGGGCTGAAATTGAACTGGACTAGCCATATAAACACTGTAGCTACAAGAGCAGGTCAGGGGCTAGGAATCCTGTGGCAAGTAAATTACCTCCTGAATCCTCAAAGTCTGTCCACCATCTACGAGGCACAAGTCAGGAGTGTGATGGAATATTCTCCACTTGCATGAATGAGTGCAGCTCCAACAACACTTAAGAAGCTTGACCCTATCCAGGACAAAGCAGCCTGCTTGATTAGCACCTCATCAACAAACATTCACTCCCTCCACCACCAACGCACAGCAGCAGCAGTATGTACCATCTACAAGATGCACTGCAGGAACTCACCAAGCTTCCATAGACAGCACCTTCCAAACCCATGACCACTACCATCTAGAAGGACAAGTGCAGTAGACATATGAGAAAACCACCACCGGGAATTCCCCTCCAAGTCACTCACTGTCCTGACTTGGAAATATGTCATTGTTCCTTTACTGTCACTGGGTCAAAATCCTGGAATTCCCTTCCTAACAGCACTGTGAGTGTATCTACGCCATATGGACTGCAGTAGTTCAAGAAGGCAGCTCACCACCACCTTCTCAAGGGCAATTAGGGATGGGCAATAAATGCTGGCCTAGCCAGTGATGCCCACATCCCATGAATGAATAAAAAAAAGTGCATGCACTCAGCAAAAGGGAATAACATAGTGATCACAGTTAGGAAGCCCAGTGTATTTCCCTAGCCTGGTGCTGAGAGTGATGAATATTATCAGTTCCCTAATGATCATTACCTGAAGTCATCTGAAATGTATATTTTCTTTTATTAGGAGGAAGTTGCCTTTCATTAAAAATTATATCTCAAATTTCCTGGTAGTTTTTTCTTATTAAGACTGCTATAGTGACCGTTATTGAGTTGAACATTTGGTGATGCTCGTGCCTGGTAGACCTCTGAATGTGGCAAAAAGTGTTTTTATTTGGAAGAGATGAGCTGTGTTATCTTTTGTGTCATAATGCTGTACCAACAATTTACAATCATATAGTGCTTTTAATGTGGTCAACTGTCCAAAGTTATTTAAAGCATTGTGGTTTGGGGCCAGTATGTAATTTGAGTGCTGAACAGAATTGCAGGAAGTGTTGGAGACGGTGTTGGGATTTGAGGAGGTTTTCCAAGGTGGAATAGAATTAGAGAGAGTAGATCTATAAAAGCTGAATGTTCTAACGCTGGTTTAATATGCCAGCAGAGCAATGATGTAATGTGCCACTGGTGATGATGTAATATGCAAGTGGGTGCAGTGATGTAATATGTCAGTGGTGCAATATTGTAATATGCAATGGTGCATTAATGTAATGTGTAAGTTGTGCAATGATGTGACATGTGAATGTGTGCAATGACTTAATGTGCAAATTGCAATGATGAAATCTACAAATGGTGCAATGATGCAACGTGAAAGTGGTGCAATGCTGCAATATATACATGAGGGTACATGATGTAATGTTCCAGTGGTGCTATGGTGCATTGATGTAATGTGCAAGTTATGCAATGATGTAACATGCAAATAAATGCAATGATGTAATGTGCAAGTGGTGCAATAATGAAATTTACAAAAAGTGTAATGTGTAAGGGGATGCAAAAACATAACGTGAAAGTGATCCATTGATGCAATGGGCAAGTGGTGCTAGGATGGAATGTGCAAATGGCGCAATGTTTCAATGCGCAACAGGAAAGTGTGCAAATAATTCAATAATGTAATGTACAAGTGGATGCATTGCGAAAGTGGGTGCAATAATATAAGTTGAACAGTGACACAAGGTTGTGCAGGAGTTGTGGTAATGGACCAGCAATGCATCAGTAAGTGGTGAAAGTGTAATCTGCTTTTTTTGGCTGGTTTATATCAATATTTGCATGGCATCTCCTGGAGTGCTTCAATATTTACACAGGGTCCTTGAGAGTGTATTAACATTTGCAGTGGGCCCTTAGGAGCTGGATTTTGCTGCAGATTTTGGGACCCTGACGCCGGGACCAAATGGGTCAGCTGACCTTGCATTTGCTAGGAGCGAGACCCGGCACAGCAATCATCTTGGCGTCTAATGCTGAGGATCCTTGGCAGCCTCACTAAGGAAAGGTGGGTGCTGCTGAGGCAGGTTGGATGCCGCGAGGGCGTCTCAGCATGGAGGCACCCTGGTTGGCTCGCACAGCAGGGAACTAGGATCTAGATGTATAAGTAAGTATGGATGGAGGGGAATCCCCTTTGTTGAATTGGCTCGGGCCTTTGGTTACTTCAGCCCCCTCATAACCGCACGGAGCCTCTGGCTCCGATGTCACTACCATCCCCCTCCCCCCGCGACCTCTTGCAAGGAGGTTGGCTGCATTGAGCTGGCGGCCTCTCCGTACACGGGATGGGTTTGGGGGTGGGCTTCTGTGCTTTCGGCAAAATGACGGAAAGAGCACAAAATCGTCCCAAATTCGAGCCGTAACGACGCAAATTGGATGCCCGCCTCCGTGCAGTGGGCCCCTGGGAACGTTCCCTGCCGGCTGGAATGCATCGGCGATTTGTCCTGACACGGCTCCCAGCGAATTTCTTGCCTCCCCGCCACCAAGACACTGGGGGAAATTCGGCTCAATGTTTCCTCCAAAGATGCTGACATGCGCCGCCGCGCAGCAATCTGGAATATGTCGGGCATTGAAAGAAACAAGCTGCTTAACAACTCAGGTCCATCGGGACAAACTTCCTGCAAAATGTAAGTCAGGACTTTGAAATTGTAAAATGCCAATGGACAAAAAAAAAGTGATGCTCAGAGGAGTTTGTAGCTCGCACAAGTACAAAGAACATTTAGAAGAAACATTACTTGGGAGTGTATTAATATTTGCAGAGGATCTTTGGGAGTTTGTCAATGAATGCATAGTGTATGTATGTCAGTATTTACAGTGGTTACCTAGGATTATTTAGGGCCCCCCCGGGAATTGGCCAGTATTTGTAGAGGGAGTGTGTTAGCAGTTTCAGAAGATTTACCTCTCTTCAGCCACAGGACAATTTGAAAGCCACTGAACTATAAGATTAACACGTAACCAACATAGAAATTTGTTAGGATTTGAGGAGTTCACGACCCATTCTTTAACACGGTGCAGCCACCAGCATCTACTGCTGTTCACTTGTTTTGATCCTTCATAAACAATGGTTAAATCTGACTAAACCATTTGACAAGTGCATTCATTAGCAAGACTGCATGCGCCCCTTACCATAGACTCAACATCAACAACTTGCATTTATATAGTGCCTTTAATGTAGTTAAATGGCCTCTAAAGTGATTATCAAACAACATTTGCTGTTGAACCATGTAAGGAAAGATTTGAGCAGATGACCAAAAGTTTGGCCAAAGTGATGGCTTTTAAGAAGCGCCTCAAAGGAGGAGAGAGTGAAAGGAAGATGGAGAGAGTTATGGAAGCAGTTTCAGAGTTTTGGGCCTAAGTGTTTGAAGGCACAGATTCACCAGAGGTTGGAATTAAAGAGTCATGGAGGTCTGGGAGGGTTGTAGATCTGGATGAGTTTACAGAAGTAGGGAGGAGTAAACCCATGGAGGGATTTGAGAACAAGGACAAGGATTTGAAAATTCAAGGCATTGCTGGATCAGGAGCCAATGTAAGACATTGAGCACAGGAGTGATGTGTGAATGGGACTTGCTGTGTGTTAGGATATGGGCAGCAGAGTTTTGGATGGGGGCATTGTTTTTCATAAACTCTCGTATTGTTTACAGCGAATCATTTCAATGAGAGGGTGTGCAATTAACCCTTGGTTTCTTTTGCTGGATGAGACATCAAGGTTTCCTTCTGCCTTAGAGTCCACTGCTAACCCCAACCTTCACCTGGCCCCTTGGATAAAAGGAAACTTCGATACATTCCTTTATTGGGCTAAGTTTTCATCTGTTACATCCATAGGACCTCTAATTGAATCAATCACCTCACCATCAGACACACAGCCAAAACACAAATCAAATCATTTTACAGAGAGTAGTAATAAGTATAATCTAGAAATAACAAAATCCATAAAAAATCATACTTGGGAATTATAAAAAGACAAAGAAAGACCTGCATTTCTATAGCACTTTTTGTATCCTCGGGATGCCACAAAATGCCTTACAGCCAACAAAGTACCTTTGGAGTGTGGTCACAGTTCTAATGTAGGACATGTGGTTGCAAGCTCCCACAGAGAGCAATGTAATAATTACCAGATTTTTTTTTTTAGTGAGGTTGGTTGAGAGATAAGATAATATTGGCCATAATACCGAGGAGATCTCCCCTATTCTTTTTCCAATGGTGCCATAGGACATTTGATGTTCACCTGAGAGGGCAGACAAAAGATGGCACAATCAACAATGCAATGGCTGCACTGGAATGTCAGCCTAAAATGTTATACTCAGGCCTCTGGAATCGGACTTGAACTCACTTTCTGACACAGAGACAAAAACACCACATATTGAGTTATCCCCAAAGTGCACAAAGAGTTTACTTTTGTATTCACTTGCTCTAAATTTTTTCCAATATAAATACCTGTACCTGTATTTATAGCTGTGTAAATTTGTCACATTGTGCTGCACCTGCCTCTTCCCCACCAGGAGGCACTGCATTTCCACCACTGATGATAAGGTGCAATAACAATCAGACAATTTCCATTATAATTGTGGTTGTACTGTTATGACACAATAGATATGTGCCAGGCAGATCAAATCCATGAGGGAAACTTGATCAGATGGTCACAACGATTTTGCAATTTGTATTTTAATTTGAGATGCGTGCCCTGAATTCAGTAGTAATTAGTCCACCAAGACTCTAGGGATTTTTTTTACAAAACTAAATTAAACATTTATTAACAAAAGAAAAGATTTCAAGTACATACATAGGTCTACAAGTTACTACTATAATAACTCCTAAAACCCCTAATTAATCTGGCTTCCAGCTATGCCCCTGTTAAGGCAGCAATCAAAAAAATAGATTTTAAATAGATTCCAGCCAGACAACACAATACCCTGGATAGTAGAATTCAAAGTGGCTTTTCCCAGCTTCGGTTTCTGTAGACAGCAGCTTAATGCACAACTACTGTAGGCCTTTTACACTTCTGCTTTTCTGTCTGACACATGGCTTCTTCTCCTTTATACATGATTCTCCCTTTTAATGCAAATTCCATTGTTCCCATACGTCTTTGGAACTTTACTTTTCGCATACGATAAATATCTTCATGGTGATCATATTATTAGTAACCTTTGGGAAAAATAAACACATTGCTTGGCCTAGCTTCTCTGGCTAGGTGTAACATCTCTTTCAAATTCAAACTACCCTAATTTATCTAAAAATACAAATTCTCCTCACCTCACATTCTAAAACTTCAGCCATGTTTACATATTTAGCATTTCAAACCTAGCTTCCTTTTGATAAACCAAAGCCCCCAGACCAGCTGTCTCCAATTCAATTAAATCCCAAACACACACAGAAATTATCCAAACCCCTCTATTAACCTGCTTTTACAAAAAAAAATCACAATAATATTTTCAGAATTATTACACTTTTGTGACAATACAAACATGCACAAGCATTGGACTAGAAAGACAAGCTAGTCCATTTATCCCCTCCCTTTCAGTTGTGATGCTTTACGCATCCCATCTGGAAACTCCTTGCCCACTCAGGGCCTTTATGTCTCCTCTGAGAGGTGAAAGACCACGTTAAAAACCCATGCCAATTAAGGAAAAAGAGGCAATCAAAACTAGTCCAAGAATTCCCATTGACTGTGTGACTTACATTATTTGGTACTCGCTTGTACGAAGTGATCTCTGCCCCAGCCAGAAACAGGCCCATCTGTCACAGTGAATGAGCATTCACCACACAAGCCAATACCTTGTTCCAAATAGCTGCTTTTCTCTGGAAAAAGCAGAACCGCCCAACATCTAACCTAGTTTTTCCCTTGCGTCATTTATATGCATGACCTCCCTAGCCTATCAAACTGACATAATTTGACACTATGCATTCGGTTGCGTCCTTTCATTATTTTATTGCCCCTAATCAAATCATATGCTAGCCTGTGCTTTTCGAAAATTTATAGACCCAGTTGTTCAAACCTAACTGGGTAGCTAAGGTTTTTTAAATTGAAAATCTTTCTTGTGCCCCTCCATTGGATTTGAGCCTCAATATTGCAAAGTAATTTGAAATGAAAACATAAAAAATAAGGCAGAATGTGAATTTTAACACCCAAAAATGGGTGTGTTAGGATGAGGTCAGATGTTGAAATTTTAAAATTGGAAGCTTGATTCACTTCCAACCCATTTAATCCTGGGTTTAATGGAAGCAGAGCTGGGGAGAGCCTCTGATTTACCATGCTTTGAAAGTTTAACAGTGGCTAGCTGCGTTTCTCAGGCCTCAGCAAATCTGGCAATTGAGTAGAACAAGAATAACATGGGGAGAAGGATTATAGCACTGCTTGTGGGCCAGGAGGAGCAAGAGTTCTTGCCCCGGCCCCATCCCAAATTCTTTCCACCCCACAAAACCCCCAGATCACCTGACAAAAACCCTTGGGGTCAGGGATCTGACCTCCAGGGATGGGAGATTAGACCTGCCCCAGAATCAGAGCCTCACCCTGGATCAGGGATCAGAAACCCCCCTCCCCTCCCCCACCATCCCTGAAGTTATGGATCAGTCCCAGCTGGACCAGCGACCTGCTCCAGAGTCCTCCTTGCCTCATTGGAAGCCAAGCCTGTCGATCACACTGACTTGGGATTAAAACCCTACAGCATGCAGAGAAATCCCTGCCCAAACCTCTGCCCTTGTTAATGTAGGTGAATTCATGGGTTCTGAATGATGTCTGCCTGCCCTTCAATTATTCCCTCACTTCACCTTGAGACCATGTGTGGTTTTGACTCCTTGTGTTCAAAGCTATAGGAGATCAACTAGTAGAAGTAGATAATTGAATTACATCTGACCTGCTATCAGAGGACAATATTTGTATAAAAGCTTAATTTATTTGATTGTGCCCTTTTGGATCAATGACTGTCATCTCTAATTTGCTAACAACATTATTCTAAAACAGGAAAAGAAAAAAAAATCTTTGCCTGCTTCAGACTGATGTTGTTAACAAATTAGAGACAAGGGATTTCAGTTCCTTTCTCCTTTGGAGCGTTTTATCACATCTTGAATCCCAGCCTCCACAATATCCTTTCAATGTACATCCACTTTTCCCTCATCATTGATCTGGTATTGGCACTATTAGTCTCACAAAGAGGTGTATATTATGATCATGGTGAAAGCACCATTTCGGAAAAGAAATGTATTTGCATTTATATTTCACGCCCATTATTTGGTTTAGACACCCACTTCCTTCAGCACTAGTGGACTGTTCCTGCAGCGTGTAATAGTTACAAGGTGCACTATAATAACTCGCCGAGATTTTTTTTAACAGCACCTCTCAAACTTGTGATCTCCACCATCTAGAAGGACAAGGGCTGCAAGAGGCACAACTATATTTCCACATTCCCCTCCATCTCGATTTGGACATAAACCTCTGTTCCTTCATCACCACTGGATCAAAATTCTTGAACTTCCTACCTACCAGCACTGTGAGAATTCCTTTATCTCAAGAACTGCAACAGTTTATGAAGAAGGCCCGCTACCACCTCCTCAAGAGTTCTGGGCTTCGCTAGTGATGCCTATATCCTCAGAATGAACTTTTAAAAAAATTCACTTGTTTTAAAGGCAAGGCTAGCTGTCAATTTGCACATTACAAGGTGCCATAAACAACAATGAGATAAATACCCTGTGTTTCTTTTGATATTGCTGGTAGAGGGGTAAATTTTGACCAGTACAGCTCCCTAGCCCATTTCAAATGGTGCCATCTTACATCTACCTTAACTGGCAGATGGGGGCCTCAGTTCAACTTCTCATCTGAAATACAGCTTCTTTGACTGTGCAGCACTTCCCAAGTACTGCACTGAAATGTCAGCCTAGATTACATACTTAAAGTTTTTGAGTGGGTTTTAAACCACATCCTTCTGGCTCAGAAGTGAGCATGATGCCACTGAGCCAAGGTGACCCTTAAAATAGCTCCAAAGTTGAATTTATCAACTTTTAAATCCTGTACAGTTATAATCAGGCCAAAGGCTATAACCCCTAGCTGTGAAGTCGCATCAGGAGGAATTATGATGAAGAAGCTGTCACCAGGCAAGGGAAGTCTCAAGTCTCATGACAGTTAAGTTTTTGATAGCTTACTAAAGCAGCTTATTTTAATGGAGCACCTATTAACCACTGTATGTTCGATATATAACTTTTGCCTCTTCTGCTACCAACATTTAAAGAGTTCCCTCCTTTATAGAGTATCATTGTATTACATGCTTACATTCAGAGCAGTGTTGACTTATATATAAGGTCACATTAAGTGCAGGTGCAATTAATAAGCATGCTACTTTTATATTACTGGTTATGTAAATAGCAGTAGTAGAGGTTATGGGATTTTGAATCAGCCTAAGCCATCAGAAAATTGGTTTAAAGGATTTTCCATTATTTCCTGTGAAATTTCCTTTTTTTTAAATTCATTCATGAGATATGGGTGTTGCTTACAAGGCCAGCACTTATTATCCATCCCTAATGCTCCTGCATGTTGAGAAGGTGGTGGTGAGCCTCCTCCTTGAACCATCGTAGTCAGTATGATGAAGGTTACTTTGTCATAGTGGTTTGGCACAACTGAGTGGCTTGCTAGGCTATTTCAGAGGGCAGCTTAGAGTTAACCATTTTGCTATGGTTTTGTCAGATTGGGGAATTTAATAAGTGTGCTTGGCCATGTGTGAGTTAACATCACAAAAGGACACATACTGCCACTTCACTAACTGTGTCTCTGCAGAATTCTGTCAGATATTTAGGTCATGCTTAGTATGGAACCTAACTATTGGGGAATTTGACCTTAATTAACTCACTGACAATATTACATGTTTTTCAGTTTATATCTTCCACATACGTGCAGCACTTTATTCAAAACAATGTTTGCTAAAACAGTTAATTGAGGAAACACGCTTTGAAGTATCCTAAATTACCATATGGATCATTTCCATCCACTACTGGATTGTTATTGAGAGTCAGTTTTTAAAAAGAGCCCATTACTAAGCAAAATATTTTGAACTTAAAGCACCCTTTCGAGGGTATGGTGTCACTCAATGATATTACTTACCATGATCTTACTTATCCATTAGAAACATGGGAACAGGAAGAGGCCATTCAGCTGCTCGAGCCTGTTCCTGTATTCATTTAGATCACAGCTGATCTATAGCTCAAAACCATCCAGATCCTTTGATGCCCTTACCTAACAAAAGTCTATCAATCTCAGTCTTGAAAGATTCAATTGATTCCCAGCATCCATAGCCGTTAGAGGGAATGAGTTCCAGATTGCCACCACCATTTATGGGAAAAAGCGCTTTCTAATTTCACTTTTAATTTTAGGATTATGCCCTCTTCTTCAGGACTCCCCCCACCGATCTACCTTATCAAATACCCCAATCATTTTCAATAGCTCGATTTAGTGGGGAGAAGGGATCATGTCAGAGGAGATGTGGCAAATCAAAGGGAAACAGCAAGGTAATAGAGTAGGATAACAATTTGGGTAATGAAAACCAGAGTATGGCAGGAAGGGACAGAGCATTCACACTAAGAGTGCATCAACAGATAGGGGCAGAATAAGTTTGCAGATGAAACAAAGATTGGCTGGGTGGTTAATAATGAGGTTGAGTATCTTGGGCTACAGGAAGATATAGACAGGATGGTCAAATGGGCAGATAAGTGGCAGATGGAATTTAACCCTGAAAAGTGAGAGGTGATACACTTTGGAAGGAGTAATTTGACAAGGAGCTATTCAATGAATGGCAGGACACTAGGAAGTTCTGAGGAACAAAGGGACCTTGGTGTGTGTGCCCATATATCTCTGAAGGCGGAGGGGCATGTTAGTGGGGTGGTGAAAAAGACATATGGGACACTTGCCTTTATCAATCGAGGCATAGATTACAAAAGTAGGGAGGTCATGTTGGAGTTGTATAGAACCTTGATGAGGCCACAGCTGGAGTACTGTGTGCAGTTCTGGTCGCCACATTATAAGAAGGATGTGATTGCACTGGAGGGGGTGCAGAGGAGATTCACCAGGATGTTGCCTGGGATGAAACATTTAAGTTATGAAGAGAGGTTGGATAGACTTGGGTTGTTTTCGTTGGAGCAGAGAAAACTGAGGGGTGACCTGATCGCGGTGTACAAGATTATGAGGGGCATGGACAGGGTGGATAGGGAGCAGCTGTTCCTCTTAGTTGAAGGGTCAGTCACAAGGGGGCATAAGTTCAAGGTGAGGGGCAAGAGGTTTAGGGGGGATGTGAGGAAAAACTTTTTTACCCAGAGGATGGTGATGGTCTGGAATGCACTGCCTGGGAGGGTGTTGGAGGCGGGTTGCCTCACATCCTTTAAAAAGTACCTGGATGAGCACTTGGCACACCATAACATTCAAGGCTATGGGCCAAGTGCTGGTAAATGGGATTAGGTAGGTCAGGTGTTTCTCATGTGTTGGTGCAAACTCAATGGGCTGAAGGGCCTCTACTGCACTCTGTGATTCTGTGATTGCAAAAATGATAAAAAGACAGAATTAATGGCTCTGTATCTGAATGCATGAAGCTTTCATAACAAAATGAATTAATTGTTAGCACAGATAGAAATAGATATATACGACCTAATAGCCATTATGGAGATATCGTTGCAAGATGACCAAGGCTGGGACATAAATATTGAAGGGTATTTGACATTTCAGAAAGATAGGAAACTGGGAAAAGGTGGTCGGGTAGCTCCATTAATTAAGGATGCCATTAGTCAGTAGTGAGAGATGACCTTGGATTGAAAGAGCAAGATGTAGAATCAGTTTGGGTGGAGAAAATGGGAAAGAGAAGAGGTCACTTGTGGGAGTAGTTTTTAGGCCCCCTAACAGTAGTTAGGGCAGAGTGCACAGGAAGAAATAATTAGGGCACGCGAGAAAAGGTACTGTAATAATCATGGGTGACTTTAATCTGCATGTAGATTTGGCAAATCAGATTGGCAAAGATAGCCTGGAAAATTAGTTTATAGAATGTATGCGAAGCAATTTCTTCGAGCTGTACAGTCTAGAGCCAACCAGGGAGCAGGCTATTCTAGATCTGGTAATGTGCAATGAGATAAGAATAATCAATAGTCTCATGGTAAAGGAGCCTCTAGGCGACAGCAATCATAACATGATAGAATTTCTTGTTCATTTTGAAGGGGAGAAATATGGGTCCAAGACTAGTGTTTTAAACTTAAATTAAATATAACTATGAGGATATGAAGGCAGAGCTGGCTAAAGTGAAGTGGGAGACTAGGTTAAAAGGTAGGACAAAGAGATGTAGTGTCAGATTTTTAGGAGATATTTAATAACTCCCAGCAAAAATTTATCCCAGTAAGAACAAAAGGTGCTTTGAGAAGAATGCATCATCTGTTGCTGAATAAGGAAGTTAAGGATGCTATCAAATTGAAAGAAACACTATAAAAACCTGCAAAGAGTAGTGGTAGGTCACAAAATTGGACATATTTTAAGAACTAGCAAAGAGCGACAAAAAAACCGAAGAGAGAGAAAGTATAGTATGAGAGAAAGCTAGCTAGTGTATAAAAATAGATCGTAAGGCCGGAAATTTCCAGCCCAGTTGGCGTCAGGCATCATTGTTTGGGGTGGGGGGGTGGGGGGGTGGGTAGCAGGGGAGGGGAACGACAACAAGGCGAGGAGACAAAAATCAGTTTCACAGCAGCGTGAAAGCACAGTGGGATCATCTGATGGTGTCCCGCTAATGGCATGCAAAGTAAGGCCCAACCGGAATCGTCCCACCAGGCCAGATTTACCCTTACACCGGTGGGAAAACATGCTGGCTCAGATCACGCCTGGGCAAGTGTGATGTGCAGAAGTCAGGACATATCATTAGGACCTTGCTCATATGGCAGACATCTGAGGGGCAGAAGGTACTGGAGCCCTACAGCTACTGGACCCTGGAGGAAGATGTGCGTTGCATATTGGGTGGATTCTCATAGATGTGCCTTCGCCACAAAGCAGCTCGGGGAAGGTGAGAGGTCTCCGTTGAAGTTTCAGGTCTGCTTCGGTACATCACGATCTTGGCTATGGGTTGCTGTGGATGTTTGGGGAAGAGGGGGAGAGGAAAGTCCAGCTGCGAGTTGAAGAGGAAGGTGTACCGGAGAGGGTCGAGGTTGGTTGGGGGGGGCGGGGGGGTGTGTGTGGCAGTGACGAAGGTGTCAGCGGGGGTGAGGTTGGGAGAGGGTGATGGCGGGTTCAGAGGAGTGAGGTTTGGGGGAGACGAAGGTGTCAGCAGGGAGTGAGGTTTGGGGGTGACAAAGTTGTCAGTGGGGGGGGTGAGGTTGGGACTGGAGGGGCAAAGGTGTTGGGGGTGAGGTTGGGAGGGAGGAGGAAGGAGTATGGAGGGAAAAGGGTGTAACGGGGGAGAACGCAGCAAGTGGGAAGGTAGGTGTAAGAGGGGTGAAGGAAGGTGTAAGAGAAAGAGTTGGGTGGGTGGGGGAAGGAGTCCGGGGGGAGGAAGGGGCGTGGAGGGGAGAAGGTGTCCGAGGAGAGGAGGGAGTAAGGGTGGAGGAGGGAGTAAAGTGGGGGGTTGTCCAGGTGAATGTGCAAGGGAGGGGACGTACAATGACTGCCTCCTGGGCAGCAAATTGAGGGCGGGCATGGTAGGAGGCAATCATGTGTACGTGAGGGGGCAGAGGGAGCCAGAAGGTTGGGAGGGTGAAGATGCATTGGTAGTGGTAGAAGGGTCGACGAGGGTGGTTGGTGGGGAATCAGAGGCAAACGTGGAACTTGGGGTGAAAAGGAGGGAGGTTGGCGAGGTCAATGTGGGTGGGGGTGGGACTCTTAGAAGGTAGGGAATGTGCACATTCACCTAGACATCTTGGAAATAAAAGGGTTTGGGTTGGTAGGTGACAGTGGAGAGATGAAAGGCGATGACAGTGATGGATGAAAGGACATGGGTGACTGAGGGAGGGGAAACAACAGGGGAGTTGAGCAAAAATCTGACTGTGACATTGTTGTCGAAATCTAAAGTGAGCGGAGCCTCATGTTGGACGGGCACAGGTGGTGTGTGGGAGGGCAATCAGTGGGTGGGTGGAGATTCAGGTCAGCTCAGATGGACAACTGAAAGAGAACCCTAGCAGGCAACATCGAAAATGCTCAGGACAGTGAAATGTATGCTGGATGAAGGCTCCAGGTCTGTGGGAGAGTGCTTGCACGAGGCTCTGAAAGGCCCTGCCACACACACACATCCCCCTCTGGAATCACTTGTGGCTGTGTGCAGCTGAACTGCTAGTGTCGGTGTGGTGCAGGGGGAAGACTCATGAAGCCTGTGAATGAAGCTGAAAGACAACATTACACATTATTCAGTGAAAGAGAATATATTTTCATATTATAAAGTGACAAAATGTGTCCACCTGTGCAACCGACTGTGATCAGAATATCTTAACTTTCTAGGTCTACCACTTCTTCGAGGTGCTGCCCTGACATCCATAGCAGGGGTGGAGGCAATCTGTGCAATGGTTGACCCTATTGCCTCTTTAGACTTTGGCATGCGTCCTCTGGAGACCTGAGGCCTTGAGGGCCCCAGCTTTCTTTGGTTGTCCTCCTGTGGGCCGGCTGCTCCCTCTGCACTGACAGAGGATGAGGTTGTGGGGGTCATAGGCAAAGGGAACTTGGTGGGAGTGGACAGCCTCTGAGATTCTTGACTGGGTGACCCAGGGGTGTCCAGCTGCTGCTCCTCTACCCTTCAGGTGCCCGAGGGTCCCGGCCTTGATGGGGAGGAGGACCTGGGGGGATGTTGAGGTGCCCCATTTCCGTCTCGCGTTGCCATGGTAGGAACTCACCCATGGCTTCTGCGATGGAGTGCAGGTCTGAACACATCTCCGTGTTCTGCTGGACCAGGGTCTCATGGTGTCTGGTATTCTTCCCATGGAGACTATATGCGCTCATGTGGGCATCACTTCATCAGAGAGCAGGCACATGCACTCCCCCAACTTGCGTGCCACTTTGTTGAGGGCTTCCAACAGCTCTGCATGATGTCCCTGCCTTCTGCTGACTCTCCACAATAAATTGGAAGGCCAAACCCAGAGACTTGTCATCTGACTTGGACCTCACAGATGCCTCTTCCCCAGCAGTCCTCCGAGTGCCAGGGAGCTCGGCTGAACGTGCCTCCTCCTGCAGCGGACATGTGTCCGTGTGGCGTCCACCAGATTGTGAACCCAAGTCTACTCTAGGCCTATGTCCCACCGAGCTGTGTGTCTCTGCACTGGTGAAGTAAGCGCTGTGATGGGTCTTCCAGGCTGCTTATTTCCAGCTCTTCAATGAAGGAGGTGTCTTCTTGGCTGGAGGTGAGGGCCTAGATGGAGCTGAGGGACTGGCTGGCTGAGGGTGTCAGTCACTCGGCAGAGCTCCCTGTGAAGCAAAGTAGAGATAATTAGTGCATGGCTGGAGAGTCAAAAGCAGGAGAGAGAGCACACAGTTGTGTTGAGAGAGAGGTGATGCGGCGCAGGATCCTCACATGGATGTTTGCCACCGACTTCATCACCGCTGATGGCACGGCCCACAGCCTCACCAGTCAGTGCAATGGCATGTTCCTCAAAGTGAGTGAGGGGCCTAATGTCAGCCACTCCACCCCCCCCCCCCCCCCCCCCCCCCCCCCCGGTCTGGGACCTCTCCCTCCTGTTGTGAGCCAGCTATCCTGCATGGAAACCGATGGGGAGAGTGTGAGCAGGACACATGGCACTGCATGGAATGTTTGTGTGGTGAGCAGAGATATGGACAGGATGAGGATGTGAACTCCAGAGGATATGAGCCTGATGGAGATGTGAGAGTGTGTGTGAGAAATAGTGTTGTTGTCCCTTGAGGTGTGAGGTCCCTGTGGACACATGATGAGTTTGGAAGTGTGTTGAGAATGACAAGGTGGTTGACTTACTCTGATGGAATAGGTGAGAGCATCATCCTCTTCCTGCACTGGATGGCTGACCTCCTCTGTGTTCCAGTGGTGCTGACCGCCCCCCAGGCCAGATTGGTGACTCTCATGGACCTCCTGCAGCCAGAGCGCGTGTAGAGGACATCGTGGCACTCTTCCATTACACCCAGCAGGCACCCTAGAGAGGTGTCACTAAGTTTGCGGACTGCTGTCTTCTTTGCTTTCTGGGCTATCTGTCGCCTGGACCACTCCTGGTCTGTAGACATGAAGTAGGCTGCGCTCTGGTGCTCTTTAAATATGGTGCCCGGATTGAGGAAGCACTGATGTTATGGCAGGGCGTGCAAATCCGAGCCGCCCACCAGCGATCTGGCGTGTTTCCCATGAATGCATCATTAATGAGGCAGGACACACCAGGAATGGGATAATACGGCACGAAAACCCGCCATTGCAACCGGCGGGTAAAATATCCTTTTTCCCACCTGCTACCGCACTTTGTGCAAGCCTGGGGCAATTCCACCCTACGTGCTTCTACAAGTATTTAAGTATTTAAATAGAGAAAGTGGAACCAAAGCTAGGGTTGATCTTCTAGAGTGAGAGTCTGGGGAATTGATAATGGAAAACAAGGAAATGGTGGAGGTGTTGAACAGGTATTTTGTGTCTGTCTTCACTGTGGAAGATTCAGAAAACTTCCCATAGATAATTGAAAATCAAGAGGCGAAAGGGAGGGAGGAACTGAACACCATCACCAGGGAAAAGTTATTGGGAAAACTGTTAGACCTAAAGCCCAACAAGTCCCCAGGAGAATCATAGTTTATTCATTGTTTTATCCCCTTTTTTATCCCTTTATCCATTCTTTTTCCCCAACCACTGCCCCCTCCCCCCCACCCCCAAAAGGGCCATCTGTTACTTGTTCCATGTTGTTCTTTCACAGAGTGCTTACCCTTGTTCTGCTATTAACACATTCTGCTTTCTTACCTTTATGCCATCATCAGCACCTCCTTTAGCCCTTACCACTACCATTAACACTCCTTTTGTCTTTTTGTCCCTGACACCTTTGTCAATCTCTCCTTAGCCCCCAACTATCGCTGGCCTCCTTTTCAGCTTCACCTGCTCCACCCCCTTAAACAATATAAATTTCATCACATTTCTACTTCTCTTTAGCTCTGAAGAAGGGTCATACAGGCTCGAAACGTTAACTCTTTTGTTTTCCCCTCCACAGATGCTGTCAGATCTGCTGAATATTTCCAGCATTTTCTGTTTTTATTTCCAATTTCCAGCATCTGCAGTATTTTGCTTTTATCCCCAGGAGTAGATGACTTGCATCCTAGGGCCTGAAAGACGTGGATGCAGAGGTAGTAGAGGTATTGGTTATAATCTTCCAAAGTTCCTTAACTTCTGCCAGAATCCCAGTGGATTGGGAAATAGCAAATTTAACACCTTGATTCAAGAAAGGAGGGAGACAGAAGGTAGGAAACTATAGGCCAGTTAGCCTAACACCTGTCATGGGGAAATTGCTAAAATCTATTATTGCGGCAGTTATAGCAAGATACTCAGAAATTCATAATATGAACAGGCAGAGTTAACATGGTTTTGTGGAAGGAAAATTGTGTTTAGCTAATTTATTAGAATTTTTGAAGAAGTAACAAGTAAGGTGGATAAAGGGGAACCTGTAGATGTGGTGTACTTGGATTTCCAAAAGGCATTTAATAAGGCATCACATCAAAGGTTACTGCATAAAGCTATGGTGTTGGTGGGATGGTGGGGGTGTGTGGTGGTATAATATATTAGCATGGATGAAAGATTGGTTAGCTAACAGGAAATAGTAGGGATAAATGGGTCTTTTTTGGGTTGGCAAGCTGTAACTAGCGGACTCCCACATGGATCAGTGCTGGGGCCTCAACTATTTACAATTATATCAATGACTTGAATGTAGGGACTGAATATATGGTTGCTAAATTTGGCAATGACACCAAGATAGGTAGGAAAGTAAGTTGTTAAGAGGAGCTAATGCAATGGGATATAGACAGGTTAAATGGGTGAGAAAAATTTGGCAGATGGAGTATAATGTGGGAAAATGTGAACAAGTTCCTTCGGCAGGAAGAATAAAAAAAAGTACACTAATTAAATGGAGAGAGATTGTAGAACTTGGAGGAACGGAGGGATCTGGGTGTCCTGGTGCATGAATCACAAAAAGTTAGTATGCAAGTACAACAAATGATTAGGAAGGCAAATGCAAAGGTAATATAATATAAAGATAAGGAAGACTTACTGCAGCTTGGTGAGACCACATCTGGAATACTGAGTATAATTTTGGTCTCCTTATTTGATAGAGATATATTTTCATTAGATGCAGTTCAGAGAAGGTTCAATCAAACCATTCCTGGGATGAAGGGCTTATCTTATGCAGAAAGGTTGAACAGGATGGGCTTACACCCATTGGAGCTTAGAAGAATGAGAGGTGATCTTATTGAACATATAAGATCCTGAGGGGATTTGACAGGGTGGATACCTAGAGGATGTTTCCTCTTATGGGGGAAACTAGAACTAGGAGACACAGCTTAAGAATAAAAGATCTCCCTTTTAAGATAGAGATGAGGAGAATTTTTTTTCTCAGAGGGTCATTGGCATGTGGACTTTTTTCCAGAAAGCAATAGAAGCTATTATTCAATGCTGAGTTAGATGGATTTTTGATAGACAAGGGAGTCAAGGATCATGAGGAGCAAACAGAAAAGTGGAGTTGAAACCATAATCAGATCAGCCATATTGAATGGTGGAGCAGGCTCGAAGGGCCGAATGGCCTACTTCTGCTCCTAAGTCCAATGTTCCTTTGATTAGATTACCATTCAATTGTCTAAACTCAAGGGAATACAAGCCAAGTTTATGGAACTTGTCCTCATTATTTAAGCCTTTAAATCCTGGCATAATTCTGATAAATTTGTGCAATAACCCTTCTAAGACCAGTATATGTTATTGACAATTTTCCTTTACAGTTTGAGCCTTGGACAATGCTGCCCACTAGCTAGGTAACAATTTTACCTGCAAGCTTTGTTGGTCACTAATATTAATCTCTGATTCTTATGACCTCTGTCTATTGCTTTCACCATCTACAAATGTCAGTTAGGCTCAGTTTGTGTAGAATCATGAAATAATGCAGCCCAGAAGGAAGCTATTTGGCCTACAACCCCTGTGCCAGCTCTTTGAAAGAGCTATACAATTAGTTCCACTTGTCCCATCCCCCTGCAAATTTTCCTATTCAAGTGTCTATCCAATTCCATTTTGAAAGTTCTATCTCCCTTTTAGGCAGTGCATTCAAAATCATAACAATTTGTTGCAGAAAACTATCTTCTCATCTGCTCTCTGGTTCTCTTGCTCATTACCTTAAATCTGTGTCCTCTGGCTACTGAGTCTCCTATCACTGGAAACAGCTTCCACCTATCCACTCTTCAGGAATCCATTTTAATTTTGAATGGCTCTGTTGAATCCCCCTACAACGTCTCTGCTCAAAGGAGAACAATCTCAGCTTCTCCACATAATTGAGGTCCTACATCCTTGGTATCATACAGGAAGCACTCTGACCACTGAGTCAGTAGGATATTGGCCCAAATCTCACTTTGGCATGCGAGCATGCAATCCAAGCTGAGGCTTCGGTGCTGTACTGAGGGAATGTTGGAGGTGCTGTCTTCTAGATGAGGTATTGAGATTCCTGTTTATTTTTTTAGGTATTCAAAGAAGATCAGGTTGTTTCTCCAGTGCCTTGGTGCAGCAACAGTAGATGACCTGGTCCTTCATTACTTTGCTGTCTATGGGACCTTGAGCACTTTGTTTATCTACATAGCAGCATTAATGATACTTAAAAATAATCCATTGCTTGTAAAATGTATTGGCCTAATAATTTTTGATATAACTATCAAAAATAATTAGACCAATCTCATCATTACAAATCCTCTATCCATCAGTGAAATTGTTTTACTTGAAACAATTCCAGCTTTTAGTTCGGAAAATGGTTTGGGTGTACTTGCAGAGGGTTTGAGGTTTCTTAACTTAGTCCGACATTATTCTATATTTTGTACCAGAAACAGATGCAGTTGAAGACTGCAGTCAATCTGTAACCATAGATGCTGGTGTGTGAGTATCTAAGACTTGATGTAATTTGGTCTAGTTAATGTAGCTGGATTTGTACACACTCTCTCATTTGGGTGAACTTTATAATTGGTCTGAAGACATCTGGATGAATTCTATCCCAGGTTACATCAATGACAACTTTCAAAACTATTTCATTGGCTGCAGAATGCTTTAGAATGGCCTGAGGTTTTGAAAGGCGCTATATAAATCTGAGTTATTTCTTCTGCATCATGGAGCAAATTATCATAAAACAAAATCTGTTCCTGACTCACGTTTAAATACATTTACTACTACAAAATAGAAACACTTTGGTCCATGTAAAGGTCTTTGACATTTCTTCCCTCTGTTAATTGAAAGGGAATACAGTTATAACGGCACTTGGGGGGTAGTGGTAGGATAGAGTTGCCAACTCTGAATGTATTCCTGGAGGTTTCATCACATGACCTCCAACCACCCAGCCCCCACACTCCCACTATTGGTTATTCAACACAGCATCCTGCCTTTCTACAACCAATTGGAAAGTGAACAGACCTTCATTGTCTGATTGCGTGATTCTTAACTTCAGCCAAACAACCTTTCCTCCATCTTCAATGCTGCTTATAATTAAAAGCAACAGTGTTTAAAAATGGAAAAAAATATTAATGATGTGATGACGTTTTCTCCAGGATTGCTCACAGTAGTGCCCTGGAAATCAATTATTGGAAACTCCAGGATAATCCCAGAGGGCTGGCAACTTTACATGAGGACCATGCAACCTGGGTAATGGCATGAAACTCACGAGCTACTCAGGGGTCCAAGTCGATCCAGTTCCCGAGCTGAACCATTGTACAGGGCCTACACCATCTCCATTATGGAATTAACTGCTCTTTCCTTTAACAAGCTCATCAGATCATGGTACACTGCTATTTCCTGCAACTTGCTACTATCATGTGTGAACCACAGGGGTTTCCATGAAAGATTAAAACCATTGCCCAGACCATTTTCTGATATGAAACCTAAAACAAACCGGGTGTGAGTTAATGACCATTATATGTTTTGAGTTACTGATTTTGTGAATTAAATTTGCTTGCATATGAACTATTTTATAATGGCATTGTATCCAGCACCTCTGTGAGGGAGCAGCCCCGAGTCAGCACCTTGAGCTCATGTTCTGAGGACAGGCTATGGGCAATAACTACTGGAGGCAGTGCATGGTTGTTTATTTGCTGGGAAGACAAAAGCCATTGTTCTTGGTCCCTGCCACAAATTCCAATTCCCAGTTACTGATAAGGGGAAGCAGTGGTGTAGTGGTATTGTTACCCGACTAGTAATCCACAGACCCAGGGTAATGCTCTGGGGTCCTGGGTTGAATCCGACCATTGCAGATGGTGGAATTTGAATTCAATAATAAAAAATCTGGAATTAAAAGTCTAATGAAGCCATTGTTGATTGGTTCACTAATGTCCTTTAGGGAAGGAAATCTGCCATCCATCCCTGGTCTGGCCTACATGTGACTCCAGACCCACAGCAATATGGTTGACTCTTAAATGCTCTCTGAAATGGCCTAACAAGCCACTCAGTTCTCAAGGTCAAATAGGAATGGGCAATAAATGCTGGCCCAGCCAGCGATGCCCCCATCTCGAACAAATTAAAAAAAAAATTCCATCCCTCTCCTTGGCCTCTGCCTGAGATTGAGCCCGAATGTTTGCAGCCTTGACCTTCTATTTGACCCTGAGCTGAACTTCCGACCCCATATCCTCTCCATCACCAAGACTGTCAACTTTCATAGTTGTAACCTGTCTCCACCTTGCCTCAGCTCGCTCCCTGCTGAAACCCTCATCCATGCCTCATCCAAATGGCCATTCTCCTTGCAAGGGAAGAGACATGAGTGTTGGTAAGTTATAAATTAAATGAGGGTATCACAGTACTGCCTGTAAGTAATGACAATACACAGACTTTCTAGCTGGGTTCACAGGATAGTGATCAGGAGCAGATTCCTGAGTCTGAAATACTGAGGTTAATTCCATTGCTGCTGCTATTGACCCAACTGAGATCAGCTAATTACACACATCAGAGTAGCAATGGATTTGCTACAATTTTGAAGGCCCAAACCAGTGACCTTCTGCTCTGTAAACCTCGGACTACACCCTGTGTTGAAGGTAGCCAGTAATTCATTTGGGAAAAGCTTGAAAACGTGTGAATTCTGGTGGTTTTGTAGCCAAAGTGTTTAACCATCTCTTTCAGGAACTAATCATTTCCAGCATTTGCATTTTTCTTTCCGCCTTATGTGCATTTACAGACAGGAAATCATGCGGCTGTGATATCTTGATCTTGTGATCTGTACTACAGATGAGCAAAGCTCCGTGTCAGGAGCACCCATTTGCAAAACCAGTCCCATGTAACAGATAAGTTATGTGATAACACACAGAGGGTATTTCCTATATAAAAACAGAAAATGCTGGAAACACTTAGCAGGTCTGGCAGCATCTGTGCAGTGAGAAACAGAGTTAACATTTTGAGTCCAATATGACTCCTCGTCGGAAAGAAGAGTCACATCGGACTCGAAACATTAACTCTTGTTTCTTTCTTCACAGATACAGTCAGACCACCTGAGTTTTTCCAGCACTTTCTGTTTTTATTTCAGATCTGCAGTATTTTGTTTTTATTTTGAGGGTATTTCCTATGTTTAATTTAAAGAAAGAAAGAATGACTTGAATTTATACATAAAGTCCCAAAAGTGCTTTACAGCCAATGAACTAAATGCAGCAATTACTTTGTACACAGCAAGGTGATAATGTGCAGATAATCTGTTTTACTGTTGTTGGTTGAGAGATAAATATTGGCCAGAACGCTTGGGAGAACTCCCCTGCTCTTCTTCAAAATAGAGCCAGGGGATCTTTTACATCCACTTGAGAGGACAGATGGGACCCCGATTTAACATCTCATCCAAAAGGGAGCCCCTCCAAGTGTGCTCCAGTCCCTCAGTACTCCACTCAGAGTGTCAGCCTGGATTATGCGCTTGTCTCTGGAACTGGGACCTCAATCCAGAACCTCCTGCCTCACAGGCAAGAGTATTTTACCCACTGAACCACTGTTGACACCTAATTAATGTTGTTAATCTGGTTTAATGTGCTCAAGGTTTTGTTGAAACAGTGAACTAAGAAATTTCACTTGAACGGGTTAACCAATTCATGAAAAGTAGCACATGGGCAAATGTCTGTCCCCAAGTGTTTTCTGGTTTTGGATGAAACATAAACAGGTATTAAAAATCTGGTGACATCCCCCGGCATACTCGACTACAGCAGCCACGAGTAACCTGCAGGTTTATGTAAAATAAATGGCTGACTCTGACTGTCGGCTCAATTTCCATCTTGGGAAAATTAAAGGGCAAAATTAACCAATGTAAATGTTTCAAGGGGAGCAGGAATGGGTTTAATGTAACTCATTAACTGCAGCCAGCTGGACTCCACTGCATTTTGGACGGAGGCAATTATTCAGTCTATACATCTTTTTTAGATCTCATTTGTTCTTTTTTAAAAAAAGAAATTCGAGTGTTTATGCTCCACTAGCCCAAATGGAAAACAGGAACCTGCATACCCACAATCCTGTCATGAATGTGGGTGTTTCACAGATACCTCTGCAGACAGACAGAGAACCAAGAGTGTACCAACATATGGGTGAGAGCAGAGAGGGGACTACCCAGAGAAGCTTGTTGTGTAATCTCTGGGGGGAATAAAATCTATTTAGCATATTCACTCTGCTCATTCTGCACATCGCTTTAAAAGCAACTTTCCTTCGGAATCTTTTGTGCAAAAAATAGTCAACAATCCTGAAAAGTGACAACCACCTTACTCTGTCTTCCATAACTAACATCCCAAAATACTTCACGTACAATGAATTACATTGAAACTTGCTTCTTGTTGAGTGGGTGAATACAACAGTTATTATTATCTTGTGTTTAGTGTAAATCAAGCAATAGGGAATTGGCATCTCCTTTTCATTTCTCTCGATGATTATTTCCAGGGAATCAAATCAGGAGAGGTGTAGAACTGGTTATGCACAATGGTATAAAGTGAAACTGACCTCTGTTCTGTGCATAGTGAGGTCCACGGCAGAATTTTGTCCAGGACAATTGAAAAAGCCGAGGGATCTTCAGTGTTAATCTTAACAAAGGGAATTGTTATTGGACATCTCTTCCAAAGAGTGGAACATGCAACAATGAGCATATCCTCAGTGCTGCACTGGATTCTCACACTAGATTATGTATTCCAATCTTGGAGTGGAATTTAAACCCATATTATTTTGAGGCAGGTCAGCTAATGCACAAAGTAATGAAACACACCCTGCCAAGGAGAACAGAGTGGGCAATTTGTTTTGAAACATATCATCATTCTGTTCCAAACTTTTGATGAATGTCACCCCCCAAAAACATCTAGGCTGCCACTCCAGTGCAGTGCTGAGGGAGTGCGGCTTTTGAATGAGACATTAAATGGAGGCCCCACCAGCTGGATTTACAGATCCCATGGCACTATTTAAAGGAAGAGCAGGGGAGTTCTCCCCAGTGTCTTGGGTCAATATTTACCCCTCAACCAACATCACAGAAACAGATTATTTGGTCTTTATTGTATTGCTGTTTGTGGGATATGGCAGTGTGCAAATTGGCTGTCATATTTCCTATGTTACAACAGTGATTAATTTTTTAAAATAGAAATATTTAATAGTCTGTAAAGCACTTTAGGCTGCACAAAGTTTGTGAATGACAGTATAAAAATACAAACTCTTTCTTTTTAGTAATTTTATTTAGAGCATGCTGGAAGTCTTGTGTATACTGTGACTTCTTGCAATTGTCACACTTACTTCCTGTGATATTTCCCTGCCCTGCCTACTTCTGTCATGCTTTACTGTCACATTCCAACTTACCCAGTCAAATGTCAGCTTGATTTGGTTGGAAGGACTGAGTCAGGGCGTTGTAGGTTCAAGCGCATTTGAGCACATAATCTTGTCTGACAGTTCAGTGCATTGTTGAGGAAAGTGTCATCTCTCAGATAAGATGTTAAACTGAGGCCCCATTTGGCAGCTCAAAATGGACATCCCATGGCCATATTCAATGAAGACTATTCCAAGTGTCCTGGCCAACCTTCTAACCTCAACCTTCCTATATGTAAATTAACTGTGCGTTTGCCTAAGAGCGAACCTGTTCCCAATGATAGGCGAGCCGGGAAGCAGAGGCACAGATTTAAGCTAATTGGCAAAAGGGCAGGAGATGAATTGAGGAGAATTCCTTTGCCGCAGTAAATTATTATGATTTGGAGTGCACTGTCAACAGAGTGATGGAAACAGATTCCATAGTAACTTTCAAAATGAAATTGGATAAATATTTAAAGGGCAAAAAAAAAATTGGCAGGTCTATCAGGAAAGTCCAGGGGAGTTGGACTAAATGTATAGCTCTTTAAAGAGCTAGCACATGCAAGATGGGCTGGAAAGCCTCCTACTGTGCTCCAAGATTCTATGATACTACATAACAAATATAATTCATTGGTGGGAAAAGCTTTGGGATGTGTTAAAATTGTGAGGCTTTATAAGCTGATTATGTTTTAACCCATCTCTTTTAGTTCAAGGTAAAAAGGGAGCTTGTGACCAGCTGCTAGTTCAGCCTGTCGGTGATCCAATGTGACCTGGTTACCATGGGGTTGGGGGGGGGACCCAGGTTAAGTTCTGTTGAAATCCAAGTGTTAATTTTCACACCTGAACACAAAGATAGAAGCATTTACTATGGCTTTGGGCAGGCTTGCTGTCTCAGACTTTGGAGAGAGAGAGTCCCGGAGAGAGAGGGACAGTAGCTATTGTGGTCAGTAGAGGGAAAAAGGCTGTTCTGCTGTTAGCTTCCAGACAGAATGCGAGGACTTTCTCTGGTCAAAGATAATGAAACCTGTAGAAATTTAAGGGCACTGGAAGATTTGTCCTGGCATGGCATGGAGGATGAATCATTAGAGTGAGCTGTGCTTCTGTAGGTGGGTTTGGGATTTCTTGAAGGACTGAGGGAAAGGACCTTTGATGGTCACTGGACATCATGACTCAGTGAAATGAAGAGAAGTGAGCCCTTTGGAAGACTGGAGTAACTTTGGACTGGTTCCTGTAAACATTGTAATTCTGCAGATATCGTGCAGTAACACAGAGTGGGGTTTTCAAATGTGTTAAAATGCTTGTAAGAGATGTCTGTTCTGCACTTTAGTGTATTAGTTGCCTATTCAGTAATGTTTCATCGATGTTGATTTTTGTTTGTTTGTTACTGTAAAAGTCTTAAAATGTGAAATCCTGTCAAGGGATCCTTTTGATTCAGTCACTGGGAATTCAAATCTCTTTTAAAAAGTTATTGTCTCTATGGGGATTGTTAAAGATGAGAGGTTGTGGGGAGGGAATACCCATGGGTGACAGACCTTGGTGGGGGGTGGGGGGGAGGTGTTGCTCGACGTTGAAAGGAGATGCTTGATAGAGACGACCCCCCACCCCCTACTTGCTGAAGGCCTGAGCAGGGTCACTTTCTGGGCTTTCCCTTTGCTAATGAACTCCTTCCACCGGCCTGAAAATTGAGGCTGGGTGGAAAACGGCTCCTAAGTGGTCATTAATTGGCCACCTAAGGGCCTGGATATGGGGAAGGACAGACAGGCCAGCCTAGGCTTCGCCCATCCCACCGTAAAATTGTGGAGAGATTGAGGTGGACATGAGGCCATTTGGAAGGCTATCCAAGGAATTTTACTGGCTGGGAACATAAAATTCTGCCCATGATGTAAGAGTTATGGCAGCTTCCTGGGTATCTGGTGTTGACAGGTAGGGTCAGGTGAATAGCATTGCGCACTGGTTGTATATAAACAGAATGGAGCTCCTCTCGGTTCGTTAAATATAGCAGGGTTTTATAAGGAGCTCATGAGTTTCATCAATTGCTCCCTGTACCCGTGGAACTGGATAGGATCCTAGGAGGAGGCCATTCAGTCTATCAAACTTGTTCCTCTATTCGGTTTGATGATGGCATCTACCTGTCTCTGTTTTCTATCCCTTAATATCAAAAATCTAACAATCTCAGTCTTGAAATTTTTAATTGACCCCCAGCCTCAATAGTTGTTTGTGGGGGGCAGAAATTCCGGATTTCTGCTACTATTTGCGTGAAGAAGTGTTTCTTGACATCACCCGCCCTTGCAAGGCCTAGCTCTGATTTTAAGACTATGCCCCCTTGTCCTGGACCTCCTCCGCTAGAGGAAGCAGTTTCTCACTATATAACCTACCACATCCTTTAATCATCTTAAACAGCTCAATTAGTTTAGACTGTGAGCATTCCAGGCTACATTTGTAAGAAACCCTAAACTCTTGGGCACACAAAATAGTCTATTTTCTTGTATACAGACAGTCTGTCAGGTTGCTGAATGTGTTTAGCTCCATCCTGTAATTTTGTGCTGACAGTGATACAAGGGATAATGATCATTCTGGGTGCATTTAATAACACACTAAGGATCCCTCGTTTTTTTTTCTTTAATCCATCAGCTCTGGCTTCAAATGAGCCTGGGAGCTTTGAAGCAGCTGCAGTTAAAGAAATATTAGAATAATCCACTGCTCATTAATTAGGAGGTTTCTGCTCATAGCCAGTATATCTGTGAGTTTTGTATAATATTGACACCCTTCCAGAATTGAAAGGGGCCTAAGGTAAATTCTTTGTTTTTGTTTTCAAATTCTGTGGAACTGAGTTAATTGTAAGGGTATTATTAAACTTTAACCACTATGTGATCCAGTACGTATGCCCACTTTTACTTAACAACAACATTCATTTATATAGCGCCTTTAGTGAAACATTCCAAGGCATGTATACCTCCTCCTGTACTTTTGTTTCATGATTGCTCATATGAAGTACTTTGGGACATTCTACTACTTAAAGGCACTATATAAATTTTAATTGTTGTTGTAATGTAGGAAATGCATAGCCATCAAAGTCCCATAAATAGCAAAGAGATAATGACTAAATAATCTGTTTTTTTGGTGTTTGTTGAGAGATAAACATGTGCCAGGACATTGGGGTAGGTCCTCTGTTCTTTGTCCAAAAGTGTCATGGGATCTTTTACATGCACCTGAGAAGGAAGAGTTCAGCAGTGCTTTGGCTGTGAAGTGTTTTGACATAGCCTCAGGCCATGAAAGTTGTGATATTCTTCTTATCGTGTCCACGGACTGTCTATACATGGCCCAGCCAGAACTGGACACATTTTTGTGCCTTATTGTTGAATTCGGCAAGATCTGCAACAGTGCAGGGTTCCTCTGGTGATAGGCATTGCAGGAGATGTTGCATAGTCTGTGGTTCAGTTCCACATTCACAAGTTGTCAGGCTGGTTGTATATCCCCATTTGCTTTGTGACACCTTTGAATGACCTACACCCAGTCCTAAGTCTGTTAAGGCACTTCCAGGTTCCAAGGCAATTAGCTCCTGGGGGAAGGCTTTCATCTGGTAGAATTTCCATCGCTGGGGTTGTTCAAGACTGGCGAGCCAGTCTTTCCACAAGGCGATGCGGGCTTTAGATGGGGTTGATTGTAATGGAACAACACTGTTCATGAAGCTCTTCCTTGACTTTAGGCGGCTGGGTGTAGGTGTTTGACCATGTAGAGGGTGCCTCTCACAGAGTCGCTCTTTGACAGAGTTGCTCTTTCTTGCTGGCTACCGTTCTTCTTATATCAGGGGGAGTGATACCCGCCAGGATGTATAGGCTGTTGGTGTTTGTTGGTTTTAAGTAACCTGTGATAAGTTGGCAGCTTGCATTCAGAATGGCATCCATCTTCTTAGCATGAGTAGATCTTTCCCATGCAGGGCAGGCGTATTCGGCAGTGGAGTAGCAAAGAACAAGGGCACTGGTTCGCAATGTTTTTGAGCTTGCTCCCCATTTTGTGTTAGTGAGCTTATTCAGGATGTTGTTTCGTGTGCTCACTTTTGCCTTTGTCTTTTTGATGTGGTTCTTGAAGGTGAGGCATCTGTCAAGGGTGACTCCTAAGTAGATAGGGTGCTCGCAATGCGTCAGTGTTGTTCCACAACAGGTTACTTTAAGCTGGCATTTAGCTTCACGGTTTCTGCGGTGGAATGCACAAACTTGCGTCTTTGATGGGATGCGCGAAGATGGTTTTCTTCATAGTAGGATGTTAGTCCCTCCAAGGCCACCTCTCCATGGTGTTAAAATCAGTGCTTTGGGCAGTGACACATAAGTCATCAGCATATATAAAACAACGTGTGACACCGTCTATAGGTTGGTCATTCGTGTAGATGTTGTACAGCAGCGGTGCAAGTACGCTTCCCTGAGGAAGACCATTCTTCTGAATACGCCACCTGCTGCGCTTCCCACCTAGTTCAACATAGAACCGGCGATTCTGAAGCATGCTTTCTAACAGCTCTGTTAAGTGAATATCTTTTGTCATCTCTAGGATCTTGCAGAGGAGACGTCTTCGGTTCACTGTATCGTATGCTGCTGACAGATCTACAAAAACAGCACCGGTTACCATCCCTTGCTCAAAACCATCTTCGATATGTTGTGTGAGGTTGAGCAGTTGGCTTGTTGTTGATTTGCCGGGGCGGAAACCTGCTTGCTCTGGAATGATCTTCTCATCTATAGTTGGTGCTATCCTATTGAATATCAGGCGTTCAAACAGCTTATTGGTGTGGCAAAGCAGTGAAATTGGCCCAAAACTCTTAGGATCTGAGGGATCTTTTCCAGGCTTTAATGGTGCTATTACATGTGCCTTCTGCCAAATATTAGGTAGCTTGTGTGTTGCCAGGTAGTGGTTGAACAATTGTAGGAGCCATTTCTTTGCTTGCTGTCCAAAATGCTTTATTTGCCCTGTTTCTATGTTGTCAAGACCAATTGTTTTCCTGTGCTTTAGACCAGATATACCAGTTTCCAGCTCTTCCATGGTGAATGGTCCAGTGAAGCCAGGGTCATCGCTGTACTTCTTCCTATCTGCTCTTGGTTGTTTCTTGTTGATTTTTCCATTTAGGAGCAACTGATGTGCAACTTGGTTAGCAGACAAATTTGGATGTTGGGCAGCTTTCTTGGGATCGCCTCCAAGTTTGCGTATGAGAGACCATGCCTTCTTGCTGTTGTCTCTATCAAAGTGTCCAGGTGTTTTGATGCTCTTGAGAGATACTTAACATCACTCTCTCATCAGTAGATATTGTTTTCTCTGAGAAAGGGTCAGATTCAAACATTGAGACATACTTCCAGTAGAGTTCAGCATTCTACTTGGTGAGACCAGAGATGTAGTGTACTCTACAACCTTGGGGGATCTTCCTTCTGGCTGTTTTCTGGACAGCTTTTGCAAACAGGTTGTAGTGCTCAGGTAATGGTTTAATGCGTTTAACCTTGCGGTCAAGTGCTCGTATGAACCTATTCCAATCGGCCTTCTTGAAGTTGAAGCGCCTTTTGAATGGTATGACGGTTGGTAACACTGCTGCATTTACCTGGATACCAATAGGATGGTGTTGTGTCTGTGGTATTGGGTCTGTGACAAGTTTCTTACAGAGGCCAGCGATGTCGTTGCTGACAATGGCAAGATCTAGGTTATAATTACACTTCCAGTGGGCACTGTGGAAGGAGGCTGGCACTTTAGGATCGTGGATGAGACTAAGCTGGTTAGCATCCATCCATTCCTCAACTGCTTCACCATCGTTGTTCGGCTCCTTGTACCCCCGTTGGGTACTGTGGCTATTAAATTCTCCAATGATGATCTGAAGTTGTGATATAAAGGCAAGTCTTGTTTGGTCAGACTGCGTCTAGAATATTGCCTCCCATCCTGGATGGATGTGAATGATTCCATGGCACTATTTCAAAGAAGAACAAGGGAATTCTCCCCTGTGTCCTGGCCAACACTTAGTTCTCAAGCAATATCACTAAAGCACAAATTATCTGGTTATTAAATTGTTGTTTGTGAGACCTTGCTATGTGCAAATCGGCTGCTACGATTCCTACATTGCAATAGTAACTTTTCTTCACAGTAAGGTACTTTGAGATGTCCCGAGGTCGTGAAAAGTGTTACGGAAATGTAAATTTCTTTTCCTCCGTGATTTCCCTCTTTTCACTCTCTGCCCCCACCCCCATCTCATTTTCAATTTGGGCTAACCCCTTATTGCTTTGTGTAAGTGCTTGCAGGCTGTTCAGACAAAATCTACCCCTCAGCTTTCTTTCATCTTCTTCCACTCTGCAGTTTAGTTTGGAAACCATAAGTCTATTCACTTAGATGCGCTAAATATTTCATCTTCTGTTCACATATCAGAGCCAGTAATCAGCTGAGGACGACCTGCGGCAGAGATTTGAAAACACCCAGAAAGGATTTCCATACGAGACTGAGTCCAGGGCTAAAGTCAAAAATTAACTTAACCATATCAGAAAGGAGGGGAAGCGAGACAGATAATGATAAAGGCAGGCTGAGAGTGATTTGAAAAAAAATAGAGAGAGAGAAAAATACGTAAAGAGACATTTAGAGTCCAAAACAGAGATAATGATGGGCTGGATTCAGTGTTGGCAACCGGGTCTTGCCCACTGGTTGGAGAACAGGTTAAAGAAACCAACGTTGCTTCTATGGGGGTGGCCTGACCAAATTAAGTGACTGTTAGGCACTTACCCACCCAGCACAGGGCTTTTCCTAGGATTTAGGAATCTGATGATTGAAATCCCGCCCGTTGAGAGCCGCTGGCCAATCAGAGGCAAGCTGCTCTCCATGGCCAGGAATGCCACTGGGACCGGTGGCTGCTGCCGGTAATGCTCCAGGGTCCTCACCAGAGATCATCACAGGATCTCTGGACACAGGTGAGTGAGGGCGGGATGGTGACTGCGTGGAGGGGATTCATGGGAGACTGGGGAGCAGAGGGGTTGGAGGCAATGGCAGGGGGTGGGCTTTCAGCTTCCTGATGCTGGGTCCCTTGATTGAGGACAAAGTGCCTGAAAATGAGGCTCCCACCACCCTGCCCCAGTAGGTCACTTGCAAAACTGACAGGGTTGCTTGGCAGCCTTTGAGAGGCATGGGAGAACCATACGATGCCCATTTAATCCCTGAGCTACCACTAAATTCTGGTGGGCTGAGGGATAATTAGTGTCAATTGGCTCGTTAATGAGCCTAATTGACATCCTGCCATGAGCAGAAGAGTTTCTTGCATCGGTCCCTTCCCGCCTCTGACTTAATTGCAGAAAGTTTTCCTGTTGCCAGGAGACTAACAGGCGGCTTCTCCCTCGATTAAATGGGCCCGGTTGCTATGTTTCCTGCCATGTTGGGCTGGATTAAATTCCGCCCAATGCCTCTATGTTACAGTATTGATACGGTACTAGAAAGGGCAAGTTTTGATCAGGTTTTCCACTCCTGATCACCACCCAGTGATCCCAGCTGAACGCAAATGTGAGAACTAGATCATGCTTAACTTTGTATCTTCACTTTTAAGAAACATAATGACATCTGCCGCCCACAGATGGAGGATGACCTCTTTAAAGGTGTGGAAGTGTCATAGTTATGTTATGTTATGCACTAGCAATCTTGGGAGGTCTGGGCTATTAGCCATGAATCACATAAAGTTAGTGTGCAGGTATGGCAAGTGACTAGGAAGGCAAATGGAATGTTTGTGTTTATTGCAAGAGGAATGGAATATAAAAGTAAGGACGTTTTATTGCAGTTGTTCGAGGCCTTGGCAAGACCATATCTGAAGAACTGTGTGCAGTATTGGTCTCCTTATTTAAAAAATATATATAATCGCTTTAGAAGCAGTTCAGAGAAGGTTCACTAAACTCATTTCTGGGATGAAGGGCTTATCTTATGAAGAAAGTTTGAGCAAGTTAGGCCTATACCCACTGAAGCCTAGAAGAATGAGAGGTGATCTTATTGCAAAATGTAAGATCAGGAGGGGACTTGATAGGGTGGATACCTGGAGAAATCCACTGGGAATCTATTGGGAAATGTAAAAATAAGTCGGGGAGGGGGGATCTTAGTGGATTTAATATAAGTTAAAAAAGGTAATGGAGAAAATAATGGGACTTAAGATGGACAAATCTCCAAGACTTGATAGTTTCCACTCAGGACTTTAAAAGAAATAGGTGATGAAATTGCAGATATATCGGTCACAAATTTCCACAGCTCTCTATATTTTGGAGTTCCCCATTTGAGTTGTAAAATTGTGAATGGCACACCATTATTTAAGAAATGAGGAAGGAGAAACCAGAAAACCACAGACTCATCAGTTGTGATGAACTTCCTGGAATTCAACATCAAAGACAGAATTGTATAACCCGATCAAAAGGAGCATGGATTTGTGAAGGGTAGGTCATGTTATGACTAGTTGAATTTTTGAGTTGGTCCCTAACATTTTGAAGTAGGGAGTATCTATAGATGTGGTGATCTTTCAGAAGGCATTTGAACTGTGTGACAGATGTGTATACCGGGAGTCAACTGGAGCTTTCAAGACTGAGATTGATAGATTTTTATTGGATAGAGGTATCAACAGATATGGGGTAAAGATGGATAAATGGATTTGAGGTACAGATCACCCAGGACCCAGTTGAATGGTAGCAGCAATCATGGAAGAGGTTGTTGTGATGATCCGAGGGAGTGGCGGTGATTGGGGGATGGGGAGTTATTGGTGGTGTTAGGCTTTGATGATCAGTGAGTTTTTGGGGTTTGTGATAAGGATGATGGGGGATGGGTGGTGATTGGGGGTGAGGTGGTGATTAGGTACGAGTGATGTGAAGGGGAGAGGGTGTGCTAGGAAGGTGATGGGAATCAGAAGAGAGCCAGGAAGGGAAGTTGGTGAGGCTGGTGTCGAATGAAGCTTGAATGGGCAACCTGCAGACTCAGAGGCAGGACCCAAACTGACACTAAATAGCTCATTGCTAGACCATAATGGTGAGGGATATCGACAACATGGGAAAGAAACTGAGGCAGAGAAAAGAGAACTTGGGGCTTTACATGCTGTGTCACTACTTGTTGTGCATGAGTCATCCCCAGTGGAAAGTGATATGGGAAGGTTGTAACAAATGTTGGTCAGTGGACTGTGAGCTATTCTTTGATGGCCTTTGTGGTTGAGGTACCAGCTGGTGCAATACTTACCCATGGAGACTATGAGTTACCAGCTTTGATTCTCAGTCTCTTCTGAGTGAGCTGATCTTAGCTGGGGTCACAGTTGGGTTCAGTGTCCCAGACAAGGGAAAGGAGCAAACAGCTGGCACCCTGCTCCTGATATAAAAGCAAAATGTTGTGGATGCTGGAGATCTGAAATAAAAACAGAAAGTGCTGGAATAACTCAGCCGATCTGACAGCATCTGTGGAGTTAACATTTTGAGTCCAATACGACTAATGGTTACCCAGTCACTCTTGCTGGCAAATGTCCATATGTGGACACCAGATGAAGGTCAGCTTTGGCTATGATGTTTTCCACAGATGAATAGCCCATCAACAATGAATGTCTAGTCTCGCCCATGGTATAATAGGCACTGGCATGAGGTACTGCAAAACATCTGGCATTTGTGAACCCTATCCCAACATGATTCAGCAGAGGAGTGGAAAAAATTGAGCAAAAATGCTCAAGAGAGTGGAGTAGGGGTGCCAACTCTAGTTGGACGTATTTCTAGAGAGTTCATCAATGATTTCCTGCCACCAACCAATGCATCATCTCAAATAGCATTATCTGCAATCTCCAATATTTTTACAACTAATAAAATATTCAAATAAAATGAAGAAAAAACCTTTAAGATTTTCTTTAATGCCCTTGTTTCCTATCGTGATTGCTCCCAGCAGTGTCCTTAAGATGATTTCTTTAATTCCAGGAGAATCAAGGGCAGTCCTGGAGGGTTGGCAACTTTAGGAGCTGGACTGGCAGACTGACCGATGCTGACAAAAGGATCACCAAACTGCAAGCAGAACGGAGAGAGGGAAAGAGTTAAGACCCGCTTGTGTGAGGCAAACCAAATGACCTTTCGGTACTTTAGTGACTTGCTCTATTTACACAGGCTGTTGACTGCAATGGGGGAGGGACAGAGAGGGAGAGAGAGAGACAAAGAATTCTGTGCTTGCTCGAAAGTCAACATTTGCTCTTTGAAAATCCATTGGGCTCACTTTAGTATTCAGCACGCACGGTGCATCATGCATTGGAATGAGGGTCTGCGCAGCTAAGATTTGCCTACAGCACCATGTATCAAGCTGATTGCAGCAACTATCCGGGGCCTCTCCATAGCAACTCAGAGGTTGCTAAGATACCACATTACTGGAAGAGCCGGATAAATGGCCAACAGCTTCTGTCACTGTCAATATTTTAAGCTGGATTATAAATGATTTGGCACCTTCTGCAGCGTTGGGATGTTTAAGGAGGTTCTAGGGCTGCAGATCTTGGGGCAGGGGCAAGAGGTTTCAGGGGGTTTGTTGGGGCATTTCACCCTGGAGTTTCCTTTAAATCATTTTGGTGAACCCAGCATTGTCTCTCGGGGGCGGGTGGTGTTGGGGGGAGGGGAGGGGTGGGTGTGCTGCGGAAGAGCTGCACTGCTTTGAATTTGTACGAGGGAGCTTGATGCCTTGACAATGCAATTTTTTGGCATTTTAAAAAACTTTTTTGTAAGGAGAGCCCAAGGACACTCATTTCCATGGGCCATGCCTTTGGGATTTGCTTGACTTTTTGGCCAGTTCTCACCTAAGATCCCTTTGATGGAATCCAAACTAGGGGCATCTGTTTTAAGATATGGCGTAGTCGCCCCAAACTGAGCTCAACTGTTTAATTGGTTAAATACTCCTGGTGTCCGTGGTAATTCTTGGTTTAAAGCAAGGTCAAGTAGGTCATCCTGTCTGAACCCCTTTGAACGCTTACTACCTCACTCCGGCCAACTGTATCCCATGATGAGTCTGGAGATCCATCGCAGGTCAGCTGATGATGCTATTTGTCTGGCACTTGCCCACTTTCACAAGGCTCCACCAATTTGTCTTACAAAATCATGTATTTATCAGTGTCTCAATAAGCCATTCCTGCCTTGGATCTTAGGATTGCCAACCTTCCAGGAGTGCCCTGGAGTCTCAGGGAATTGAAGATCCATCTCTGGGATACTGCTGTGAGCAAAACCCGGCAGAATTATCATCGGGGCATTAAAACATTTATTTTTCCACTTTCTTTCAACACTTGGGTTTATTATTAGTTATAACAATATCAGTCATGGGGGAGGTGGGGGGCTGCTGTTTGACAGTCAAGGATCATCCAGTCAAGTAACGAAGAGTCTGTTTGCTTTCTAATTGGCCAAGGGAAGAGCGTCCAAAGGTGCACATGTTGGGTAACCAATGGCAGGAGCGCAGGGGCGGAACTTTTGGGGCCAGGGGTCATATGATGATGCCTCCAGGAATATGTCCAACCTGAGCTGACAACCCTACCCTTTTTTTTATATTGTTTATCACTAGCTAGCCTGGGAGCAGCCATTTTGTGCTCTACCACACTCTCATTAGGAATTTAGACCAAGTTAACAATATAATTGGAAGTCAAGAGAATGGCTGGCGTGAGAAATGAAATTGCCAAATGAATAGATAGAAAGATGCTCTTTGGGCCTTTGTGACCTTTACACTCCATCTGATTCAAGTTGGGACAACGTAGAGGAGAGTTTTGCTTTGCATCTTACCTGTCCTATGTCAGAGCTGGGAATGGCTGATGTGACAGTTAAGAGGCAGCTTCAGCTGGTGCTTGGCCTGTGTCCCACCTGACCTTATTCTTGGTGCTGACTCTGAGTGTCCAGAATGGAAGTGATCCATTACCCAGCACTAACCTTGATGAGAAAAAAACATCAGTCCAAAATAACTAGAAGGAATTCTGCTGCAGTGTTATCGCTCCATTTATATAGATTTTGCATGTCTGTGGGGGAGTGCTGAGAGAGCTCAGCTGAGATGGTTTGAATTCAGTGGCTTTATGTTGGAATCCACCGTCACCTTTAGGGCCTTGTGAAAGTGAGAGAGTGCCAGGCACAAATAATGTCATCAACCGACCTGCAATGGATCTCCAGACTCCTCATGAGATACAGTTGGCTGGGGTGAGGTAGGGGTTCAGACAGGATGACCTACAGGGATGCAGCATATCTCAGTGAGAGTCAGCCCCTCTGATGGAGTTGGGATGGTGGCGATAAATAAAATGAATGACATTCCTCTTTAATGTGATTTTTTTTTGCGCACAGTCCGAGGGAGTAAGTTTTTTTCCTCTCCACCACCCTTTAATGAAAGGATCAGGAAGCTGGCTCTTGATTTTCTGGTTAAGCAGCACTGTATATATGTGCATCTATGATTTAGGCATTTATAAAATGCAGGTTGCAAGGAGCAGTTCTGCAAGGCATGACCCTATACAACTCAGCAAATAAAAATCCTCACAGATGGCCACCTCTGGTTCTGAACTTTTTAGTCCTTTCCCCCATCTCACACTGGGATACAGTGTTCTGGGGATTCTGTACGCCCCCAGTATCCAATGCCCATTTATCATGTGTGAACCAAGGTGGGCTTCATTCTATAATTATATAAGGGTGGGGGAGTGGGACTGGCTAAATTACTCTTGCAGAGAGCCATCATGGGCTCAACCAGCTAAATGACCTCCTTCTGTGCTGTAATCATTCTATGATTCTGTAACCACAGAAATCATTGGAATCCAATTTGATCCTTTCCAATCTGACAGCATAAGTTATACAATTATCTGCAAGAGTGACTGGGCAGTGGAACACAATGCGTTTCTGCTCTCAATTGTGCTGATGTGGGTAGCAGTGTCTCTGTGGCAGGTGGGAATAGGGCTGTGGGGAGAATCAGAATATTAACTTCTGCTCTGAAGAGGCTAAGTCAAAAAAGAGAACTGGTTGTCACAGTTCAAAGAGAACTGGTTGTCACAGTGTAAAGATCCTATGTGAAATGAGGAAGGCCAGAATCACTCTGGTTCGGGGTGGACATGGGTTGACTGAGAAAAGTTTGGATCATCAGCATTCTCAACCTTATGAGTAAAAATTGACAATATCTCAGCCTGGTGCAGGGCTAGGAGCTCTCTTCTGGGGCTGGGACATAATATTAGGATGGAATGGAAGGTGCCCTTGTTCTGTAACCTCACCTTGGAATGCTTAATACTAACCCTGACATGCAAAGGGCCCCATTCCCCGGCACTAACATACATCAACTTGACAAGCACAGTCTACTCTGTTGTGGGACCTATGTTTTCTCCCGTGAGAAAATGCTGCATATGCACTTTGAGGTCCAAAAGTCATCAAAATATTAATCCATCCTCACATCTCCGCTCCTAAGTACTTTGATACATTATTGCTGCAGAAGGGTTCTCCTTTGGGGCCTGTCAGATAACATTCTCCCCCTCAGCCTCAGCCTCAGTACTATGCCTGATCAAGTATTTGATTATCTTTGTTGATACCCATCATAATACAACAACCTCATGCATCTTTTAAAGTTATCAACAGTGTTGGTAGAAGCTCAAGAGGAGGTGACGGGCCTTAAGATTCTGCCCTGGGAGAGGAGGGAGGTGAGGGAAAAAATGCACCATATTAAAAAAAAACTTGTAATGAAACTTGAAATAGGAACACAAAAATCTGGGAACACTCAGCAGGTCAGTCAGCATCTATGGAGAGAGGGAAGCAGGGGGACTAAATATTTCTGGTCAATGACCTTCCATTCTGGTGAAACATCATTGACTTGAAACATTAACCCCTACCTTTCTCTCTCCACAGTTGCTGCCTAACCTGCTGAGTGCTTTCAGCTTAGAATGAGCTGGGGTGTTGGTGGTGCCATGATATTGTCACTGGGCTGTTAATCCAGAGATGAGTAATGCTCTGGGGAACCAGGTTTGAATCCCACCACAGTAGATGGTGGAATTTGAATTCAATAAATATCTGGAATTAAAAGTCTAATGATAACTGTGAAATCATTGTAGTAAAAACCCATCTGGTTCACTAATGTCCTTTAGGGAAGGAAATCCTGCTGTCCTCACCTGGGTCTGGCCTACATGTGACTCCAGACCCACAACAATGTGGTTGATTCTTAAAAATGCCCTCTGAACAAGGGTAATTAGGGATGGGCAATAAATGTTGGTCACATCCCATGAACGAATAAAAAATATATATACAGCACAGAAGAAGGCCATTCAGCCCCATCATGCTTGTGCCATCTCTTTGAAAGAGCTATTTAATTATTTGAACTCCCCTGCTCTGACCTCATAGCCCTGCAACTTTTTATCCCCTTCAAGTATTTAACCTGATTCCCTTTTAGAAATTGCTCCTTAATCTGCTTTCACCACCCTTTCAGGCAGTACGTTCCAGATCATAACAATTTGCTCTGTAAAAACATTTCTCCTCATTTCCCCTCTGGTTCTTTTGCCAATTATCTTAAATCTGTGTCCTCTGGTTACTGCCCTTGCTGCTAGTGGAAACAGTTTCTCTTCATTTATTCTGTCAAAACACATCATAATTTTGAACACATCAATTGAATCTCCCCAGAACAAGCCCAGCTTCTCTGGTCTCTTCACACGCTTGTTTCAGCACTTTCGGTTTTGATTTCAAATTTCCCAACACCTGCAGTGTTTTGAGTTTTGCAATTAAACTTCTCTTTGATAGTGAATAAATGTGGAAGTTCCATTTCAGTTATGACCCCAAGCGGCAATGGATTGAATTGGAAGTTTGTTTGAGACATGATAAGATAAATAAACACAAGTTCTTTCTTTGCGGACTGCTAGCTGAACCGTCCCCTGTAACACAGTCATTTGACAGGCTTCACTCCATTCTGATGCTCCCGATGCTAAATAATATAGCCCTTCAAGGGAAAACAATTTACGGTGCTATATTAGGGAGCGGGTTTAATTGGATAGCTCTATCAAAGAACCTACACAGACTTGATGGATTAAATGGTCTCCTTCTGTGTTGTACCTTTCCATGTTTCAGAGGGCACTGCTTCCTGCTTGAAGTCCTATCTGTAACTGGCCGTCTTTGAGTTTGAAATAATTTGATTTTTGAGCCAGAGCAGAGGATGGGCAAAGATCTGGCAAATTAAGTGTAGGGTGGAATTTTCGGCTGGCAGTGGGTGTAATTGGTGGCGTGCGTGGACAATATGGCGCGATTTTTCACGATGGTGGGGAAGGCAGGTTGCTGCCAGCCGGCTGCGTTTCCTGCCAATGGTCGTCAGGGAGCTCACTGTAATACTTCAGCATGTTGTTAAAAGGCCATCCTGCCAGGCTCTTGGACCCCCCGCCTACCAAACCCCCCCCCCCGGGCAGATCGTCCGTCCACGTTGGCGGGAAAGCACGTCGACGTGTTGCATAACAACACACAGACGGCGTGCACTTGGCAGCCTTCACTTTGGGGGAACTAAGGTGAGCGAGCAGCATCGTTTTCCACAGCTCGCCAGGGTCGCCTGTTGCTTTGCAGGCTTCAGCTTCAGGAAAGCTAGGGGGGCCAGGAAGAAGTACCACTCTGTCTCGGAGGCGACTGGTGGGGTGGGGGGGGTGGGGGATGTGGGGAGGGTGGTGTCCGGGGGCAACTGATGCCCTGGTGTTGGATCCCGTGCACAAGAAATCGAGGCGGGGGGGGCGGTGGGGGGGGCTGCAGGGTAAGCGAGGGAAGCAGCCACGTAGTCAAGACGCCTGTATAAACCAACCATTCCCCTGCAGCTAAGACAGTTCAGGCGTAGCCACAGTGATATGATTGGGCACTAAGATAAAACTAAAATACTGCGGATGATGGAAATCTAGAACAAAAACAAAAATACCTGGAAAAACTCAGCAGGTCTGACAGCATCTGCGGAGAGGGATACTGTTGACGTTTCGAGTCCGCTTGGGGTAAGTCTCCTAGCCTACCCGCCCACTCAAGCAACGTGGATGCACCAAAGGGCCAACAAGCATTCCAGACCTTACCACCAACCTCCCCCACCCCCCACCACCACCCCACCTGGCCCCTCTACTCCCCCGTCTCTTGCCCCGCCAGCACAGACTGCGAGTCCGCGACCACTTTACTGGACTGCGGAGCAGTTGGACTGCACGCATTGTACAATCTCCTCGACAATGTTGGCCATGTAGCAGTCACTGCTGGAGGCATGCACAGCCCCTTGCAAGCTAAGCAAACCGGTTAGGAATTATCTCCCCCATGTCGCAGTTTGACAAGGCAGCCATGTAGTGCACTCATCTCTGGCCATCTAAGGGTGACCAGCACTCTCCGGGAAGCATTAAGGGGTGGTCACACAGGACCAGGAAAGGTGCTAAGTTCATCCATGCTAAACACGTCTCTCTCTCTCGCTCTCTTTCAAGTCGCAGGAGGACCACATCAGGAGCATAGAGCCTGGTGACCTAGCTGTATGCCTAATGGCCTACAAAGAGCAAAGAAGATGGAGGAGAGAGTGACTGAGGCTCCTGGCTGCACAAAGGCAGGAGCAGCAACCTCAGGAAGAAGGAGCTGTTGGGGCTCCCGCACACACTGCCCAGGAGCGACAGCGAGCTGTGGCTGGTTGGCGCTAGTGACACCCAGGTTCTATAGACGCCGCCTGCCATTCCTGCAGATGACTGAGGACCAACGTCACTGACAATTGCGCATGTCTAGGGACCTGGTGGCTCACATCTGCCACTTACTCCAGGACTTGGCGCCAAGGGGACATGGAGGGCCTCCAGTGCCAGTGGCTGTGAAAGTGACTGTGGCACTCAGTTTTAATGCCAGTGACTCCTGAAATCACAAGCCATCACCCACAAATGCATCCATGAGATCACGGATGCCATCTTCTTGAAGGCTCACAGCTTTGTGCATTTTGCTCGGGACTGGGACAGCCAGGATGCAAGGGCCATTGGATTTGTCCGGATCTTGGGATTCCCACAGCTGGGTGTGCAATCAACTGCACCCACGTGTGGCGCTCAGGTCTCCATGGCTCCACCATGGACTACATCAACCACAAGGGATTCCACTCACTGCATGTTCAACTGGTGTGCGGCCACCAGGAACACATCCTGTAGGTGTGCACATGGATTCCAGGGAGTGTGCATGATGCTTACATCCTTAACTGGTCACAGATCTCTGAAGTCTCCACAGAAGCTGCAGGGATGGCTCCTTAGGGACAAGGGCTAAACCGTGCACAAGCTGTACAACTAATTCTCCTTAACTGTCCTAACCCTGCTGCTACATCTTGGTGCTCCCCAGACATCCACAGCGGAAGTGGAGGCAGCCTACTGACTGTGATGCCCTGTCTATGGTTACTTTGGCAGGTGTCCTCTGGAGGGCCGAGGCTTGGAGGGCCCCAGACTGCTTTTGGGGTCTTGCTGTGTGGCAGTGGCACCCTCCTTGGCCTGTGGAACTGGAGCTGCTGAGGTCACAGGAAGAGGGGATTTGGATAGGCTGGACACTCCCAGAGTCACCTGGGTGGATGGGCCCAGAGTGTACACCTGCAGATCCTCCTCCCTATTGGTGCCCATGGGCCCCTGGCTGACTCCTTGAGGAGCATGGGTAGCTGGAGCGAGATTGAGCTGCCCCGCTCCCCTCTTGTGTAGACACTGTTGTAGGCCAACTATGGCATAAGCAATGCAGCTGAGCCCACGCAGCAGTGCAGGAGCGATGTCCTGGATCAGTGTCTCCATGGCGGCAGCCATCCTACCAGTGCTGACCTCGGTGCATTGGCCTGCTGGCTCTATCACTTCAGCCTGAAAGCCGATAGACTCTCCCATCGTGCCTTGCAATCTGAGGAGTGCATCGGACGTCCCTTCCTGATATTCCCGAGCTTGCCTTTGCAGCTCCAGCAACTGTGATATGACCGAGTCCAGAGGCTCCTCATCTGACTTGGACTCAGCAAATTTCTGGCCTCCAGCAGTCCTCCGAGTGCTGGGGACCTGGGAAGTCCCTGCTGCTGCCTGCTGTGGATCAGACAGTGCGATGTGCTCACCAGATTGTGATCCTGTGTCTACTCTAAAGCTAGGCCCATCCGAGGTGTGTGTCTCTGCATTGGTGGAGGGTGTGGGTGAGCTCTGTAACCGAACTTTGAGGAGAGTGCCTTCAGATTCCCCTTCGGAGGTTTCTTTGGTGCTTGATTGGAGGCCCTGGATCATGTCGGCTGTTTGGCAGATGTGCCTACGAAAGCAAGGAGTGCTAATAAGTGCATGGCAGCGGCCTGTGAAAGAGGACACACCACTCATGGCCTGGTTGTCTGATGGATGTTGCACTATTGGATCCTCACTTGGTACAGCAGCGTCGACCTCACCGTCAGCACAGGACCAGACCCGGTCATCGCCGGCCAGCTGGATGGCTCTGTTTTCAAAGTCTGTGAGGGCCTTGATTTCAGGCATTCCGCCACTGGTCTGTGATCTCTCCCTCTTGTGTGTCTGCTTGCCCTGCACGGATAGAGATGGGGAGAGTGCATCAGGATGTTGGTGCTGACCACCGCTGCCACCGCCTCCCTAGCCAGCTTGGTCATGTTGCTGCCCATCCTGGGCCAGGTGATAAATGTGCCTGGCCTGTGCAAGTGATGAGTGATCCCATGGACCGGGCTGAGGGCAATGATGGCAAGTGAGTGAATGGTGACAGGGATGAGGAGAAATTTTTTTCTCCCAGAGAACGGTGAGTCTTTGGAAACCCGCAATCGCCGTCGGTGGGTAGGACACCATTTTGGCCGCCCCCTACAGCAATTAAGTGTAAATTTGGGAAAATTCCACCCATAATGTGGGAAAATGTGAAAACGTAAAAAAGTATATTATCTAAATGATGAGAGATTGCAGAGCACTGAGATGCAGAAGGATCTGGATGTCCTAGTGCATGAATCGCAAAAGGCTGGTGTGCAGGTACAGCAAGTAATTAGAAAAGCTAATAGAATGTTATCATTTATTGGGAGGGGAATTGAATACAAAAGTAGAGAGGTTATGCTTCAGTTATACAGGGCATTGATGAGACCACATCTGGAGTACTGTGTACAGTACAGTATTGGTCTCCTTATTTAAGGAAGGATGTAAATGTGTTGGAAGCAGATCAGAGAAGGTTTACTAGACTAATACCCGGAATGGACGGGTTGTCTTATGAGGAAAGGTTGGACAGACAAGGCCTGTAACTGCTGAGGTTTAGAAGAGTAAGAGGCGACTTGATTGAAACATATAAGATGCTAAAGGACCTTGACAGGGTGGATGTGGAAAGAATATTTCCTTCTGTGGGAGAAACTTGAACTAGGGATCACTGTTTTAAAATAATGGGTCACCCATTTAAGACAGGGATGAGGAGAAATTTTTTTCTCCCAGAGAATGGTGAGTCTTTGGAACCCTCTTCCTCAAAAAGCAGTGGAAGCAGAGATTTTTAAGGCAGAGTTAGATAGATTCTTGATAAGCAGGGGAGTGAAAGGTTATCGGGTGTAGGTGGGAATGTGAAGTTGAGGTTACAATCAGATCAGCCATGATCTTATTGAATGACAGAGCAGGCTTGAGGGGCCTACTCCTACTCCTGCTCCTAATTCATATGTTCTTATGGACTTTCCACAAGATTGTGATAGAAGATGGGAGGTAGGGATATAAAAATAATTAACAATAGAGCAAGGACAATTTATGTTTATACTGCAACTTTCATGTATTGAAGTGTCCAAGCTGCTCTATGGGAGGAGCAGTGGCCATTGACTGTAAATAACAGTTAAAAGGTAAGCTTTGAGGTTGCTTTGGAAATTGGGGAAGAGGTGCAATAGACTTGAGGGATCCAGAGTTGCTAATTGTCTAGGATTGTCCTGGAACCTCCAAGATTAAAGATTAATCACTTGGACACTTTGTGAACAATCCATGAGAATAAATGTTCAAAAGAAATTGTGCATTTTTGTTATTTTCTTTCAGCACTTTGGTCTTTTAGCTGTAAAAATATTGGAGAAAGGAAAAAGGCTGTTTGAACGGATGGTTGGAGGTGGGAGGTCATGTGGTGCAAACTCTTGGAAAACATCCAAACAGAGTTGGCATCCCTAAACAGGAAGCAGCCTACAGCTTGGGATAACTAGGGTTAGAATGCTTTGCACGACATGAGTGAGACATATCGGAGCCAAGCTCTGACTCTGATGTGTTGGCTCTCTGACTTTGGCACCATTCCAAGATCTCTACTCTCCTCTTACTCTGCCCCCTTGCACATCCCCCATTCCCTCTCCCTCACCTTTGGCAGCCACCCCTCAATCTAGGCCCTAAACCCTTGAATTCCCTTATTAAATCTCTCTGCCTTAGGAGTCTCCTTGAAAACTTGCCTCTTTGACCTAGTTTTTAGTGACCTCTCATAATATCTCCTTCTCTGGCTCAGTGTCAGTATTTATCTGATAAGTCTGCTGTGAAGAGCCTTGGGATGTGTTACTACATTACAGCCACTTAACATATGCTTCGGAGTTGAAAGGGTTAAACTCCTCATCTCACTTGCTCGATTCTGCATTCCCTGACATGCAATTGCTGCAGCGTCTATTGTATGGATGGATGCCTCAGGTAACACAGGTTGGCACAAGAAGAGGAAGTTGGAAGGATGTGAGGTTGGCAAGGGGAAGGAAAATTGCCCCTCCGCATTTGAAGTGGCAAAGAAAGACATATGTGATCTCACTTGCTTGACTGTTTGCCCCTGATTAATGATATCAAGGGGAGGCTTGTTCTGTATGGTCATTGTGATAGTCCAGCTGAGGCTGAGAAATCGGCAATGTATCATTTCTCCCCAAGCTCATGACCTTATCCACAAAAAAAAAATAAAGGGAACTAAAAAGGATAGACATAATCCATCCCCCCCCCACACCACCCACCCCCCCCCTCCCCATTTACGCTTCAGTGTTAACGCACAGCGGCACATCTTACGAAATCTGGGAAGGGGCTTGGGCTGGAAGAGGCTGTCATGTGTCTGTGCTGCGCAGGTTCTAATCAAATTCATCAGGGCACTTTTATAAAATATACATGAGCAAAGCTTCGGCTCCATACACTTCCCAGGATGCTTCACGGCAAAGAGCAGCAGTCTTGTGGCATATAAAGCAGTGTGCTTCCCTTGCCCACCAAAATGCAATTGACGGCAGGTGTTGGGTCTGTCATGTTTGGGTAAACATTGTACAACAGGAGTTTTGGCATCTTCTTGTTTATTTTTTTTATGTGCGTCTCCCTTTTTTATGTGTGACGTATGTGCTTTTATCTATGTGTGTATATATATATATATTATATATATATAGTCCTTGTGAAAACCCGCGTGGAGTAGCTGAGCGGCATGTGTTTTTTTTAAGGTAAGCTGTCACTTTCGGAGAAGAGAACAGAAGAAAAGGTCTTGGGCTTGCATGGTGAGTGACTCGATTGCGGGGTTTTTTTCTGTTTGTTTCTCTTATTGTGCACATTTTCCTTTTGTTCCCTTTTTAATACTTCTTCTGCTTCTTCTTCGCTTTCCAAGTTTTGTAAACAAGTGCGCAGTGGGTTCGAGCTGATCTCCTGGCAAAGGAACAGTTAGAATTCTCGGGGAGAAGTGGCTGGGTTGCGGATCGTAGAGAATAAGCTGGCACTCAGTTGGCACTGTGCCAAAGGCTTGTATTGGGAGGGTTGCCAAGCTGGGTTGTCTACAGTGGAGGAAGCGAAGAGAGAACAGGGGAGGCGGGAATGTGGAAACTCAGTCAGCCAGTTGGCGTGCGCACACGCACACACACGGACACACACACACACTAACACAAACACACACGCACACACAGACACACGCACACACACTCACACACACTGACATAGACACGCACACACAGACACACAGACACACATGCACACACACACACACACACACACACACACGCACGCACACACACAATTTAAATATTTTATTTGTCCTAAAACCCCTGAATAAGAGAGAGAGAGAAGGAAGGGAAAAAAATTTGGACAGGGTCCTGTTGCACAGACTCAAAGCTCTTTCGAAGAGCGGAGCCAAAAGCAACAGCCATGGTCAGTCTCAGAATCTGTGGGCCTTGTGGATTGGTTAAGAATGGCAGAGACATTGCGGGTTCAAACTCATGCCGAAAATCTATCCTCATTTGCAGCGGGGCACAATGGATGTAATTGTATTTGCAACAATCATTTAGATTCTCATGATTCTGTGTGCAGAAGGCAGATAGGGTGGTTGGACAGTAAAAACCAGATTGATTGATAGGAAATTGCTCGTCAACCTGGCATTGAATGAATCTTAACCCTCCAGGCACTGTGCCAGTCAGTATGCCAGCTGGATAAAAGTTCCTGATTATTCAGCAAGGCAAGAGTTAATTTTTGTTGTGATGCTGGCCTCTGTTTCCCCACCCCATCCCACCGCCCCCCCACCTCACAAACAGTATTAGAATCTAACATCTTAACTCAGTTTGATGGAGTTGCACTGCCAGTGGAATAATCCAGAACAATAGTGAGCTGGTTGTCAGTTGCACCCAACCCTAATTACTTTTTCTTCTTGCTTGCAAGTGGAGTATGAAAGTGTTTCGTACCCGCTGTGTTGGATTGTGCAGTTTGTTCGAGTAGCAGATTGTTTTGGGTGCTGTGTGCCAGCTAACAGCTTGGCATTGCTCAAAGACTTGAAATTCATTTGATGTAAGCTGGCATTTGTTACATGCCAGGAGGTGATTTATTTATTTATTCCACACCCCCCCCACCCCAACCCCCCACCCCTGCCCCAGGCTTGGCTGTCACTAGGAATCATGATGGAGGCAGTCATCTGACACATTTGCTAGGATATGGATACCCACCTATACTTCCCTCACCTCTGCAAGGTTTTCTGAAACTTGCTTTGAATGAAAGACCAGTCGCAAAAAGCACCTATCAAATTACATTGTTTTTAGACCCAAAAAGTTCTTTGTCCCTACCACGACTCATTGGACTGGCAGTAATCTCAGCTCTGTGTTAGAAGGTTGTGGTTCAAGACCCACTCCAGAGACTTCAGCACAAAACCCAATCTGATACTTCCAATGCCAGTACTGAGGGAGTGCTGCACTGTCAGAAGTGCTATCTTTCAGTTGAGACATTAAACCTTGGTCCTGTCTGCTGTCTTATGTGGAAGTAAAAGATCAGACAGCAATATTCAAAGAAGAGCAGGGGAGTTCTTCCTGATGCCCTGCTCAATATTTATCCTTCAATAAACATCTAAATTCAGATGAGCTAGTCTTTATCAAATTGTTTGTGGGAACTTGCTGTGTGCAAATTAAGTGCCACATTTCTGACATGACAACATTGACTACACTTCAGAAGTACTTCATTGGCTGTCGGCTGTTTTGAGATGTTCTGAGATTGTGAAAGGAGCTGTTTAAATGCAAGTCTTCCTTTACAATTGCACAGTTACAAGATCTGTTTGCATGCAAGTGCATGCATATGTAGCATTTTTGACTTTTCTCTGACTCAGCTATTTGCATGGTTGAAGCAAAGGCGAATGCATTATTTAAAGGAAAAATTGATAACTATTTGAAACAGAGGAAAATACAGAGAGCAGTGCTGTGTGATAAGTTTTGGAATGATTTAGCAAAAGGTGCCAGCACAAATTTGATGGGCCAAATGGCCTCCATTGTGCTGTAAACATCTATGATTCTATAACTATATGTAACTTCCTGCACATTTCTACAATGCAAACCAGACACCGAAGACCTGATTTGAAAATAGAGCTTCTCTGAACGATGTGAGTAGCCAAGCCATACAGACCCAGAAAGGTTTGAATTTAGCTCCTCTTCTAGTTAATCTCAACAATTGCAGTGATAAAATTGGCTTCAACGCTCCTCAGCTTGGATGGCCGAGTTCCCAATTGTGCTGATCAATTAGTGGACATTGCTGGTGGAGATTGAGTGACAATGGGGTTTGACATATGTCTTCTGATGCTGATCTTTTGTGCATGCCTCACTTATTTACCCCACCATTTGTAGCTGTTTCCTCAGTTACCTACCACACTCTATGATTCCCTTCCTAAAACCTTGCACCCTGCCACTTTTAAGATCCCCGTTAAAACCTACCTCTTTTTGTCATCGCTCATGATATTTTTTTTTGGTCAGCATCTATTTTTGTCAGATTATGCCTCTGTGAAGGGTGTTTTTGTGACATTAAGGTTAATGCAAGTTAGTACAATGGTTTCTTTAAATGTGTCTGGAGATTGGATGAGGACCAGATTGTGTGTGTTTCTAGCAGAGTGGACATGTGGATGGTGCTCTAAAAAGTTACTGGTGTCCTTGGTGTGGCTTATTTGAAGAATTCCCTATGGTGTTGCTTATTTGGAAAGCCTTTGACAAAGTCTTATGCAAAACTAAAGTCTCTGTAAACACATGATTGGGGCTGGATAAGAAAAAAGTATAAAATGTAGGAAATGGAGAGGGCTATTGAGATATCAAACTGGCAGTGGTGAGTGGGAAACTACAGGGATCAATGCTTAGTGATCAATGTGGATGAACTGGATGACAAATCCATTATAAATTTTCGAAATTAGCAGACAGTTCTAAAATAGAGTGCAGGTGAAAAGGAGAATGGAGGTAATAACTTGCAGACAGATAGAATTACATATATAAAGTCACATGACTTGGAGATGTCTCAAATCACTTCATAAAGAGTGAATTACATTTGAAAGATATGGACTGTTGTGTAGGCAAAGACTTTCAGCTTTGCAAATAGGCATACAAATGATAAATGAAACTTAATGCTGACAAATGTGAAGTGCAGGAAGGAATCAGCGATATAGGTATACATTGAAGGTACTGAATATCACGAGGGAACTGTGAGTTAGACTGGGGAGTGAGAGCAGACCCATCCTTTTTAATTTCTAGACAACTTGGGAAAGCAATCAAAGGTAGGTGAATATTGGGTTACAGAGACAAAACTGCGGAGTATATGCCTACAGAAGTAAAAAGATTAAGGTGTCATCATTGGCTCAGTTGGTAGCACTCTTCCTCCTGGGGTAGAAGATTGTTGATTCAAGTCCTACTCCAGAGAATGGAGCATATAATCCAGACCGACAAAGCTGCAGCACTGTTGGAAGTAGTGTCTTTTAGATGAGATGTTAAATTGAAGAGGGGGTGCAGACAAGAGCAAGACTGATCCCGAATGTGAAGCAGATTTTCTCTAACAAGTAGCTTGATAACCAGACATCACAAATTTAAAATAATTGTCAAAAGAACTAGAGGGAAAATTAAGAGAAATAATTTCATACAAGGAGTTGTTAAGACCAGGAAAGCAATGCTGGAATGAGATTCCATAGGAACTTTCAAAAGGCAATTGGACATGTACTTGAAGGGGACTGATTTGTAGGGATAAGGGGAAAAAGCTGTGGACCGGAACTAAATTGGACAGTCCTTTTAAAGAGGAACTGGCACAATGGGAAGAAAGGCCTGCTTCTGTGCTGTAAACTCTATTCTAAGATTATGTGATTCTTGGATGAGCTGTGAGGTAAGATTCAAAAAGTTTGAGCCTAGACATAAATTGATTAATAGAGACCTAACTCAGGAAACATGAAATATTTAATGGCAAAGATGTACTGAAGTTAGATTATTATTTCAAAGTAAATAAAACTGATGACATAAAGTTAAATTGGTGAGAAGTAAATTTACATCTTGGAAATTCGTTACTCAAGAGTGATTAACATATTGAAGAAATTCAAGTCACAATTGGGTGCAATCCCAGATGTCCAGCCTTCTGCCGCGTGGGGTGCTTTTAACTCCCAGTTAATCTCCTGCTCAAACCAAGTGGGTAGTGCTTGCTGGCTACTGGAGGAAGCAAGGTTTGGGCAGGAGGAGATTGTCACTGGAGACCCAAAGGAGCAGCCCCTAGGTTAAAGAAGGCTATTAATGGTCACAGAACCAAAGCAGGAAGATGGCTTTAAGATATAGATCAGTCAGCACATAGATTAGCAGAGTGTTTGCAGCACTGAAAAAGGTCCTTAGATGTATATGTCAATGTTTATGCTCCACAGAGGCCTCCTCCCATCCTACTTCATCTAACCCTATCAGCATAACCTTCCATTCCTTTCTCCCTCATGTGGTTATCTAACCTCCCCTTAGATACATCTATGCTATTCACCTCAACCATTCCATAAGGTAGAAAGTTCCACATTCTCTGCATGGGTAAATAAGTTTCTCCCAAATTACCTAGTGATTTTATTGGTGACTACTTTATATATATATATATATATATATATATATATATATATAATATGGCCCCTAGTTTTAGAAGCCCCACAAGCAGACAAACGCTTCTCTATGTCTTTCCCAATTTTAAAGACTTCTATCAAATCTCCCTTCTAGAAAAAAAGAGCCTGTTCAATCTTTCTGGATAAGTTATAACCTCCCAGTTCTTGGATCATCCTTGTAATTTTTTTGCACCTTCTTGAGTATCTCTGTATCCATTTCATAATATGGAGATAGGGTCACAGGGTCATTTGAAACCTCAGGGGTAGTTGCCCTGCTCTTTTGCAAGTTGCACCAGGCTCAGGGAAGGGTCTGATGCTCAGGATTAAGATCCATGGCAAACGGCGGTGGAACCAGTGAACTTTCGTTGGTGATGGCAGAAGAGCTGGAACCTCGAGGGACAACAGCTGCTTACAGGTGGAGGATCCTTCAGGAAGAGGACTTGTGTTTCCTTTAAGCAACAGGAAACTACCTCATGTATTCTTTCCCCTAGCCATATTGTTCGTTGGTCATTGAAATTGAAAATGAGAGGCTGCTAAAAGCAACTGAAGAGGAAAATGCAAGACTCTGGTTTGGAGGAATGAGCAGAGGACTTGCCCTTGGGTGGATCACTACTACAATTCAGAAACCAGAACTATGCATGGCATTCCAAGTATGGCCTAGCCAAGATTCTATTCAAGTTTAACATAACTTCTCTGCTTTTCAATTCTGTTCCTCCAGATAATGAACCACGATGTTTGTTTTCATGATTTAACTGAGTGGCGGAACATGTTTGAGGGTCTAAATAACCTACCCCTGCTGCTTGGTTTGAGGAGGACATTGCAAGTGGGGAAAGCGGAAGTGCAGGGGAGGGTCAATGTTCACTTGTGGTCTCTTGTTCCTCCCGGCCTACACACAAACTTTGTTTGTATTGTCTACCCCTCCTGGTCCAGGATCTCTTGCTGTCAGATTATTCTTGGAGGGAGACCATGATGGACACAGGTTATAGGTTAGAATTATGGTTGGGCTCCATACACCTCATCAGAGCCCAATTTGCATATTCAAAGAAGGGTCCCTGCCACCTTTCACAGCTGCCCACTTGCCAGCTCCAAAATGGGGGTTAAGGCTGCAAGCAGTCTGGAAGAGGGTAAGTGGCTGTGGCCATTTTAACTACCTACTTGTACTGTCTCTGATGGACAGGAAGGGTCAAAATTGGCCCGGGTGTGCTGGAGCGCTAGAACAATGAACTTGATGGGCTGAGTGCCATCATCTCATACTTGCATTTTTTCTTGTGAGTCACTGGTAGGTTTTCAATTTGCTCATTTTCGTTCTGGTCGGTTTCAATGGAGATAAAAATCGGGCCGATTCTATAATGGGTGACAGATTCACAGCACCAGTTTGCGCTCAGTTTGTTCAGCAGAAAAGGTTAGACCGTAGGGGTAATTCAATGGAAATAAAACATCTCAAATGGTACCGTGGCTGCTGGATCTCCCTGTAACTGTCGCCTGCTATGATATCAGAAATGGAGGTGGAACTTTTGGAAAATCTGGGTACCAGAACCAAATCTAATCAAAGGCTAGAGATGCTGAGGCTACTGACCTCTACAAATGCCTTGAAAATAATTAGGAACCACCACTGCATTCCCCCACCCCCCAACCTTCTTCTCTGAAGAAAAGCTGGTGTGAAAATATATTTAAACAACAAGGCAACTGTCAAGCATTAATTTGCATATCATTGCCAGTTATTTACATATCTGTTATAACACAGACACACCCGAGTCCAGATAAGCACGTGCCGATTTTGCACGCCTTTGTATCACAGTCGATTGAACCATTTATTCCAATGGTCCATTCCAAACTAAATGGAAATGCTGTGAATACAAATATATATTTGACACAAAACTCATTAACTCTCTAAAACGTCCTGATGAAATGTGGCAGTGGGCTGTAGCCGAGCACCAAGACCCAGGTAATTAGGGAATGCTTCGTGCTTAGATCAATGAGCAGGAAGAGATTTGGATCATTAGAATTCTATACGATAAGAATTAATTGGGAGACGTTTGTTCCTCTGGGACTCTGCAGAGTGGGAGTGAATGGGAAGTGATTTGATCCATTGTAATTCTCTACAGTGGGAATGAGTTGGGATTCTGCATATTGATATTAGTGAGCCAGTTGGGTTTTTTCAAAGCTCTGAGAGCTTCATGCTTACTTTTACAGAGACCGAGGGCTGAATTTTCAAATGGGAGTGAGACCGAAGGCGGATGGGCCTACAGTTTCCTGCCGCTGGCTGGCATGCCACGTTCTCCCACTATGGTCCAGCATCCAGACTATTTTCATTCGGGGAAATTCAGGGATGGGGGATGTGGTCAGCGGTTGATGGCTACCCACTGCAAGTGGCAGGTAGCCCATTTGGCAAATTGAAAGGCCTATTAAGGCCATTCTCCACACAATGACTGGAATTTTCCAGTTGGCATGTGGGCCTCACACTAAGGCAGAACTCCAACCAGCTAGGGAGCCCTTCACCCTGCGCCCAGCTATTGGACCACAGATTTGGAGTGATGGTGGCGTACTGGTAATGTCACTGGACTACTAATCCAAAGGCTAGGCAGGTTAATGCTTTGGGGAATAATAACTCAATTTACCCACCTTGGTTCTGTAAGCCTTAATACTCTTACCTAACAAAAATTCACCAATCTCAGTTTTGAAATTTCCAATTGCCACCACCACCACCACCACACCACCACCATCACCCCCCCCCCCCCCCCCCCCCCCCCCCCCCCCCCCCACCACCGCCTCATCAGCTTTTTAGGGAGATGGAGAATTCCAGATTCCCACTACTCTTTGTGTGAGAAGTGCTTCCTGACATCACTAAATGGCCTACCTCCAATTTTAAGGTCACGTCCCTTATTCTGGACACTTCAGCCAAAGGAAATAGTTCCTCTATATCTACCCCATCATCTCTGTTAAATATCTTTAAACACCCTCACTGGATTGTCCTTTAATCTTCTTTACTCAAGGGATGCAAGCATTACCTACCCCTTATAATTTATCCACTTTTAGTCCAAGTTTATTCTGGTGAAAGCAGAAAATGCTGGAAAAACTGGCTTTTAGCTCTGGAGAAGGATCATACAGATTTGAAATATTAACTCTGTTTCTCTCTCCACAGATACTGTCAGATCAGCTGAGTTTTTCTGGCATTTTCTGTTTTTATTTCAGATTTCCAGCATCCGCAGTATTTTGCTTTCACTCTGGTGCATCTGCGCTGCATCCCCTCCAAGGGTAATATGTCCTTCCTGATTTGCAGTGCCCAGAACTGAACGCAGTATTCTAAAGGGGGGCCAATCAGAGTTTATATAACCGTAATTTTATGTGAGATTGGCTGCTAGAAATATGCATACATAACAATATCGGCATGGAGCACCCCGCCTCCTCCTCTCACTCATCCCCCTCCCCCCCCCACCCCTCCCCTCAGACCAGGTGCAGCACAGTTTACAGGCTCATTCGTTCTCCCTCAACTCCACTCCCTCCATACACTTTAACCCCAACCTTTAGCTGACTGTATGGCAAAACAACATGGTGAGGTTTCTGTGTCCCACAGCAGTTACCCTTGTACAATGAGTGAATGTGTCGATTGGAGCTGAATTCTGAGCAGCTTTGTGCTGAATGACTGTTCCCACTAATGGCCGGACTCATTTGAAGTAAATGAAGCATTAAAGGACTTTGCTGGTGAGATTTTTTTTTTAACAGCGCAAAGCTTTGAAAGGGTTACCCAAATTTAATCTCCTCGATGACCTGTCAACCTTTCCCTTATCCTGATCACAGAAGATGGAGCCACATTCAGTAATCCGCCCTTGTATCTTTCAATTTGTGAGATGCGCGGATTTATCGTCCCACTGATGGTCACATATAAGCTAAAACATTTGACTGATCTCCAGCTAAGCCTGCCTGAAATTAGACTGACATCTGCCTGGAATCCATTCTCCAACAGTGGGTTCTTAATTTGTCCTCAAGCGCCTGAATTGCACGGAGGATTTGTCGGGTCTTGCTCTGTCCCACCACAGAAAAATTGCCCACATGTATCATTATTATACACATTATCTGGACTGGAGATTGTCATTCTCCAGTTCTGACCAAAGGCCAGTGATCTCAGATGTTAAAAACAAAAAACTGTGAATGCTGGAAATCCAAAACAAAAACAGAAACAGAAATACCTAGAAAAACTCAGCAGGTCTGGCAGCATCGGCGGAGAAGAGCAAAGTTGACGTTTTGAATCCTCATGACCCTTCAGCAGAGCTCAGATGTTACTCTGTTCCTCTCTGAATAACGCTGCTTGACCAGCTGAGTGTTTCCAGCACTTCCTGTTTTTATTTCAGATTTCCAGCATCTGCCGTACTTTGCTTTTGCTTTAGATTTGAGCTGTTCCCTTGACCAGCACTGACATCCTGCCCCCACCCCACCCCTCCACCCTCCCCCTCACCCCTCTCCCCCACCACTCCATTCTCCCTCACCTTTCCACTCTCCCCTCATATCTCCATCTTCCCCCACAGCTGCATCCTCCCCATCCCTTCATCCTCCCCCACCTCTCCAACCTCCCCCACCCCTCAAAAATTCCCCATCCTTTCATCCTCCCCACACCTCCATCCTCCCCATCCCTTCATCCTCCCTCACCCCTAAAACCTTCCCCATCCCTTCATCCTCCCCACCCCTCCATCTTCCCCCACCTCTCTATCCTCCCCTCACCCCTTCAACCTCTCCCACCCCTCCAACCTTTTTCCAACCCTCCAACCTCCCCTGCCCCTCCAGCCTTCCCCACCTCTCCAACCTCCCCCACCCCTCCAGCCTTCCCTATCCCTCCAAACTACCCCACCTCTCTGTCCTCCCCCCACCCCTCCAACCTTCCCGATCCCTTCATACACCCCCACCCCTCTAACCTCCCCACCTTGCTAGACTCCCCCACCTCTCTATCTTCCCCCCACCCCTCCAACCTCCCCACATCTCTATCCTCCCCACACCCCTCCCCCACTCCTCCAACCTTTCCCCACCCCTCCAACCTCCCCCATTCCTCAATCCTCCCCCTCTCCTCAATCCTCCCCCACGCCTCCTTCCTCCTCTACCCCGCACCCTCAGTTCAATGAACAGGTTCACCAAAAGAGGGGACCACCAGCACCAATGATATTGTTGCATCACAGATAATGTTATGGTCTATTCCCCCCTCCCACCCACGTCTCCCCCTGCGTGAAACCTTTTATGTGAAGTCACTGCTTTCAATTTTTTTTTTTGAAAAGGCTGAATTAATAAAAGAAAAAGAGATCAAAGCAAGTGCTGGAAATGTGAAATGGAAAGAGTAAATGCTGGAAATAAACAACAGGTCAGTCAGCACCTGAACGCGAAAAGACAGATATATAAAATATATCCATTATAACTGAAGGCTAAGAGGCAGCATTGTTAGTTTATGAATATGCAAATTGGAAGTGTTTTAAGTGGACAATTTAACCTTTTGATGTGCAAATCTGTAAAGCTGCTGTGTGTGTGTGTTTTCTCTCTCTGATTAGCGAAGATGATTAAATCCATCGCGTCCTTCATCACGCTATTTTAGTTTGCTTGCGGTGTCTGATGGACATAGTGTGCGGACTGAAGATGTTAATCCTCAAGCCGCTGTACGCTATCCTCGTGTCAGGATACAGGACAAGTGGGGCAGAGGGTGGGGGGAGGAGGAGCTAAAACATTTGGGACTCAGAGCAGGGGATGGCATCTGCTCATTTTAATAACCAGCAAACTGATTTTCAATTTCTGTAGTTAAAAAAAAATGTTAGGGGTGGGGGGGGGGGGGTGGTGGTGGTGGTGGGCGGGGATACGTGTTCTTTCTAAGCTGTGCAGGTGCACGGCCACGCAACAATCCGTATCGTCCTGTGCACAATAAATAGGCCGCGCACAACAAAGAAAAAAATTGAGGGAATATTATTATCGATGCACACTGACCCACTTCACTGTCACATATGCAGCAGTTGTGTCTGTGTCTGTGTGTGTGTAAACATTTGTCCAGATGAGTATGAGTGAAGGTGAATGAATGTATATGTGCACCCGAGTGTGTGTGTGCGCGTTTTATTTTCAAAAATGTCACAGTTTTGGACGTAATAAAAAGTAGCCTCATTTTTGAGGAGGAAGATTAGAAATTTATAAAAAGCAATAAGTGCTTTAAAAAATACACGATTTTTTTCACCATACCACCTCCCCACCCCCAACCGTCCGTGATTTGCGATGTGGGGACGTTAGTAATTAAGGCTTTCAAATTAATTTTTCAGTTTAGAGAGCAATGCCAGCCCAGAGATCCTGTCCTTATCCTGCTCCCTCTCCTGTCTGGTATTGGAGTCAGGCAGAAGCTGGGAACCTCCAGGAGAAGGTGTTGCATCAAATACAGGTTTGGGTTGAAAAGGTTCTAACAAAGGAGGGCAGTGCTCTTTTTTCACAACAAACTGGGATAACGGGTATGGAGCATTAATGACAGTCCTGTTGATTGATTATAACGTAGGGGTAATCCATCAATGACAAGAGAGCGAGGTACCAAACCAATATATGTCACCCCGTCTCTCACTGAATTTCCACAGCAAGATAACTCCCAGTCCAGGCTAATAATGCGAATGTACTGAAATGAATTCAGGTGGATAATTTATTTTAATCTATTTTATTTTTGGATTAGTTTTCCTGTTAGGTAAACTGCCTTAATAACATAGTGAGAAAGTGGCTTTGTGTTACACAGTGCACTGAGGTAGTTGAGTTTCCCTGCAACTGAAAGGATGAGCGGGTGTGGTGGGGGGTGGGGGTGGGGGTGGGGGTAGATGTTGACTTTGTACAATATTGTAAAATGGGTAATAGCAGTCAGCAGCATGCTTTACATCTCTTCAGATTCATATTTCTATTGAATTCATTGACAATGGGGAGAGTAGGGGAGTAGCAAACTGACTATCACCTGTTTTACACTATTGCCCAATGTAAAATCTACCCCAGTACTTTCTGTTGCGGAAGGGGAAGAATCATTTTTCTCAATTTTTATAATTTTATACATTATCTTGGTAATCCCCGTCCATATTTTTCCTTGAGTTGTCGAATGACACTGTTTAATCACCGATGGAGACTGATGTTACTGGGAATGATGTCTTGGATGAGTTGGATTACATTCAGTGATATATGAAATCAAAGGGCTTTAAGCACTGGGCTCTGTGGCTCCCAAATATCCCAATACCATCCACACTGTTTAAAATTATCCCACCAAAATAATCAGACAAAGGCCTTTGATTTTTTCTTCCTAATACAAGCCACAGTCTGGGTCCCCATTCCTGAGCTATGGGGCTATTCCTCTGCCAAAAGTGTAAGAAGGCTATTCAACTGTGGAGGGCACTGCAATTTAGCCTATTCTACTCCTAGCAAAACCTCTCCTAATGTGATAATTACTAAATAATCTTTTTCTAGCGCTAAAAACAAAAAACTGCGGAGGCTACAAATCCAGAACAAAAACAGAATTACCTGGAAAAACTCAGCAGGTCTGGCAGCATCGATGGAGAAGAAAAGAGTTGACGTTTCGAGTCCTCATGACCCTTCCACAGAACTGAGCAAATATAAGGAGAGGGGTGAAATATAAGCTGGTTTAAGGTGGGGGGAGGTGGGGGGTTGGGGGGGTGTGTGTGGGGGGAGAAGTGAAGGGGGTGGTGTGGTTGTAGGGACAAGCAAGCAGTGATAGGAGCAGATAATCAAAAGATGTCACAGACAAAAGAACAAAAGAACAGAGAGGTGTTGAAGGTAGTGATATTATCTAAATGAATGTGCTAATTAAGAATGGATGGTAGGGCATTTTTTCTAGCGATGTTGGTTGGAGGATGAATGTTGCCTACAGCACCAGGGAGAATGCCCCAGCTCTTCTTCAAAATAGTGCTATGGGATCTTTTATATTTACTCAAAAGGGCAGGCAAGGCCTCAGTTTAACATTGCATCTGAAACATAATACCACCTGACAGTGCAACACTCCCTCATTGCTGCACTAGGAATGGCAGCCTAGGTTTTTCTGCTCAAGTCTCTGGAGAGGAGCTTGAACTACAGCCTCCTGACTTAAAGGTGAGAGTCTGTACCCGCTGACCACAGTGGAACTGATCAGTATCAAACAGTGGATAATTGGTGCTCACATTTCACCCTATCCCTTCATCATATTCTGTCATGTTCTGTCACCTCTTCTTTTGCTATAGTATGAGATTATTCAGTTTGACCTGATTTATCTCACTGGAATTCCCAATGTCAGGCCCTTCCACCTGGTTTGTGATGAGATGTATTAGTTCCTGGGCAGCCAGTATTACTGGTGATGCCATAAGGCATATAATGTCCTACTGTGTCCACAGCCAGTTGGGGGAAAGTGTCTGATTAACAGCTGAAGCTTTCCAAACATGCTTGCCTGTCAACTATTTTCAACCTTTGTGCAATGATGTAGCAATTGTAAAATCAGAAGCTCGGCCATGTTTTGTGTGAGGTTCTGAGTGTGATGTTTCATCTTGATAGGCAGCATGACTTTACTCTGTTCGGAAGGGTCACGTTATTAATTGTATAAGAACTTCAAGCTCTTGCAGTGAACATTTAAAAACAACCTTGAGTGTCAGAATGGCTCACTGTTTATATGCACGGCTTCGTCTAATGCTGCGAGTCAGGAGAGACCCAGATCTGATCCTGGATTTGGGCTGATGCAGGAGGTAGGAGGCTACAGAGGGGCTCTGTAACTCTGATCAGGGATGGAAATACCAGCTGGGGTTCATGTTCCTGTACACTACCCAGCAAACCTTGCTCTGTATACACATGCCTATGTTTATGTGTGTTGTGTCTATATGAGTGCATTGGTTGTATGTGTGCGTGAGTATGTGTGTGTGATGTACATTTGTGTTTGCCTTTTTTAGTTTATTCTTGTGATGTGGGTTTCACTGGAAAGGCCAGTGTTTATTACAAATCCCACTTGTCCTTGAGAAGGTAGTGGTGAGTGGCCTTCTTGAACTGCTGCACACACTGCGGTGATGGTACATTAGCAGTGCTGTCAGGGAGGGAGTTGTAGGATTTTGATCATTAATGATGAAGGAACAGTAATATATTTCCAAGCCAGGATGGTTTGTGGTTCGGAGGGAAACTTGCAGATGGTGGCATCCCATGCACCTGCTGCTAGGTGGTAGAAGTTATGGATATGGGAGCTGCTGTTGTAGAAGCCTTGGTGAGTTGTTGCAGTGCATCATGTAGATGATACACACTGCCACTGCTATGCACTGGTGATGGAGGGAATGAATGTTTAAGACCAGATGTAAATCAACCAGTCTGCCTTGTCCTGGGTGGTGTCAAGCTTCTTGAATGTTTTTGGAGCTGCTCTCTTCCAGGCAATTGCAGTGTATTCCATCACACTGCTGCCTTGTAGATGGTGAAAAGACTTTGGAGAATCAGGAGATGATTTAAGCAGAATACCCATCCTTGACCTGCTCCTAAAGCCATCATGTTTACGTGGCAGGTCCAGTTAAGATTATGGATCCCCAGGATGTTTATGGTGGGGATTCAGTAATGGTAATTCCGTTGATTGTCAAGGGGATGTGGTTACACTCTCCCTTGTTGCAAGGGTCATTGTCTGCCATTTGCATGAATGTTACTTGCCACTCATCAGCCCAAGCCTGAATGTTGTCCAGCTCTTGCTGTATGTGGGTATGGACTGCTTCACTACCTGAGGAGTTGCAAATGGAACTGAACATTGTGCAATCATTCAGTGAACACCCCGACTTCTGACCTTATGATGGGGGAAGTCTTTGATGAAGTGGTTGAAGGTGGTTGAGCCTAGAACACTGCCCTGAGGACTGCCTGCAACAATGTCCTTGGGTTGAGATAATGGACCTCCAACAATCAACATCCTTTATGCTAGATATGTCTCCAATCAGGGGAGACTTTTACCCCTTATTCACATCAACTTCAATTTTATAGGGCTCTTTGATGTTATGCTTGATCAAATGCTGTCTTGATATCAAGGGCAGTCACTTTCACCTCGTCTCTGAAACTCAGCACTTTTGTCCACTTTTGGACTAAGGCTGTAATGAGGTCTGAAGCTAAGTGGCCCTGGTGGAATGCAAATTGGTCAACAGTGAGCAGGTTTTTGATGAGTAAGTCCTTCCTAATAGCACTGTCGATGACACTTTCCGTCACTTTGCTGATAATTGAGGCTAGATTGATAGAGCGGCAACTGGCCGGATTAGATTTTTCCTGCTTTTTGTAGACAGGACATACCTGGGCAATTTTCCACATTATTGTCTAGATGCTGATATTGTAGCTTTACTGGAAATACTTGGCTTCTGGAGCACAGGTCTTATGTGCTCCAAGTGGGATGTTGTCAGGACCCAGGCCTTTGTTGTGTACACTTCACTTAGCCATTACTTGATATTATATGGAGTGAATCGAATTGGTGAAGATTAACATCTGTGACGTTGGGAATCTGAGATGGACAGGAGAAGGCTGCAATGGATCATCTGCTCAGCACTTTTGTCTGAGGATGGTTGCAAATGCTTCAGTCATGTCTTTTGTACTCATGTACTGGGCTCCTCTATCATTGAGGATGGGAATGTTGATGAGCCATCCTCCTCCTCTTAGTTGTTTAATTATCCACTGTTATTTAGGACTGGGTGTGACAGGATTGCAGAGCTTTGATCTGCTTCATAGGTTGTGGAGTTGCTTAGCCCTATTTATAGCATACCATTTCACTGTTTAACATGTAGTCCTATGTTGTAGATTCACTAGTTGGCACTTCGCTTTTAGGTATTGCTGGTGCTGCTCCTGGTATGTTCTTCGAAACTCCTCATTAAACCAGGGTTGGTCCTCTGGCTTGATGGTAATAGTGGAATAGGGGATATGCATGGCCTTGTGTTACAGTTATTGTGATACACAACTCTGCTACTGCTGATTACTCATACCACCTTACCAATGCACAATTTTGAGCTGATGGATCTGTTTTGATCCATCTCATTTAACATGATGGTAGTGCCACACAACACAATGAAGGGTATCCTACGTCAATCACTTGGACAAATCTGGATTAATGAAGGATAGCCTGCTCAGATTTGTTAAAGACATATATTAAAGATGAAAAATTAACTTGATTGAGATTTTTAATTAGGTAACAGAAAGGGTTAATAAGAGTAATGTGGTTGATGTTGTGTATATGGACTTCCAAAAGGTGTAGAGGATTGGTTAATGGATAGAAAGCAAGAGAGTGGGCATAAATGAGGCTTTTTCAAGTTGGCAGGCAGTGAATAGTGGAGTGCCGCAAGGATCAGTATTGGAGCGTAAGCTATTTACAATTTATGTTAATAACTTAGATGAAGAGACAGAGAGTAATGTATCTAAATTTGCTGATGATACCAAGCTAGATGGAAATGTGAGCTGTGGGAAAGTCACAGAGAGGCTGCAAACAAATAGAGACAGGTTAAGTGATTGGCAATCAGATGGCAAATGGAGTATAATGTAATGAAGTGTGAAGTTATTCACTTTGGCCGTAAGAATAGAAAAGCAGAATATTTTTTAAAAGGTGTGAAACTTTTAAGTGTTGATGTTCAGAGACTTGGGTGTGCTTATACAAGCAATGTAGAAAGTTGGTATGCAGGTATAACAAGCAAGTAGGAAGGCAAATCGCATGTTGACCTTTATTGCAAGGGAATTGGAGTACAGGGATAAATAATTGTTACAATTGTGCAGGGTTTTGGTGAGACCACATCTGGAATAATGTGTGCAGTTTTGGTCTCCCCATTTAAGAACAAATATACTTGCATTGGAAGCAGTACAGCAAAGGTTCACTAATTCGATCACTGGGAAGAGGGGGTTGACCTGTGATGAGAGGCTGAGTAAATTAAGCTTACATTCTCTGGAGTTTAGAAGAATGAGAGGCGATCTTATTGCAACCTACAAAATTTGAAGGGGCTTGATAAGGTAAACCCTGAGAGATTGTTTCTGCTGGTCTGGGAGTCTAAAACAGGGGCACAGGATAAAGGGCCGATCATTTAGGACTGAGATGAGGAGAAATTACTTCACTCAAAGGATGGTGAATCTTTGGAGTTGTCTACTTCAGAGGGCTGTGGATGTTCCATCATTGATACATTTAAGGCTGGAGTAGATGGATTTTTGGTCTCTTAGGGAATTAAAGGATATTCGGAGCGGGCAGGAAAATGGAGTTGAAGCCCAAGATCAGCCATGGTCGTATTAAGGGGCGGAGTGGGCTTGACGGGCCATATAATCTACTCCTGCTCCTGTTTCTTGTGTTGCTGTGTTGATAAAGTACCACATAACAGGCTTATCAGCAAAACCCATGGAATAACAGGGACAGTGGCAGCATGGATATGAAGTTGGCTGGGTGACAGGAAGTAGAGAGTAAAGGTGAATAGCTGTTTTTCAGACTAGAGGAAAGTATACAGTGGCATTTTCCTGGGGTTGGTAAGAGGATGACTGCTTTTCTTGATTTACATTGATGACCAGGCCTGGGTGTACAGGGCAAGATTTAAAAATTTGCAAATGACACAAAACTGAGAAATATTGCGAACTGTGAGGAGGATAGTGATAGACTTCAAGAGGTCATACACCAGTTGGTAGAATGAGTGGATGGATGGCAGATGAAATTTAATGCAGAGAAGTATGACGTGATACATTTTGATAGGAGGAATGAGAAGAGGCAATATGAAATAAAGGGTGCAATTCTAAAGAGAGTGCAGGGACAGAGAGACTTGGGTATATGCCTCTTGAGTATAGCAATAAAAGAAACTAATTAACTAATAAACACATTAACTCATGAACTGCCCCTTTAAGAGGTACTGTTAAAAAAAATTAAAGGAAACTTAACAAGTTAAATTAAAATAACACTTTGGGGGATGATAATGCACTCCAGCCCCTGCTGTGCCCAATGGTCGTGGAAGACCTCAAGTGGACACCATGTACTCCTTCTCAAGGGGCACCCGGATGTGAACGTAGTCTCAGTAGAGAGGCAGACAGTAAGGCCTAATGACCCCCTCAACTGCCTGCTGCCTGAACCTGTTAATTGCCATCTTGGCCAGGCCCAGGAGCAGGCTAACGAGGAGGTCCTCTGCCCTGCCTGCACTGGATGGCCAAACATCTGGAGTGTGGAGCTGAAGTGCAAACAAAACTTGAAAAGCAGCCCCTTCGAATAGTGGAACAGGAACTGCAACCTCAGACAATCTATCTAAACTTGGAACACGGACTCCTCAAGGATGCAGAAATTATAGGTAGCTGGGGAGTCCATCAGCCATCTTAAATCTTTTGTTGCATGGGACTGCTGCATGCAACACCCTCCACACCAAATCCCTGACAGAAAAGGAAAGGACTCCCATGTAGAAGGGATTTTGTCTCAATAAGAACTCCAATACTGCCATGGTCAGATGCATCAGTGACAGGTAGATTGGTGAGGGTGAATTCAAGTAGGATTTGTCTTTGTGTTGGTTCTCTCATCATCTGCCAGAGGCCCACTCTGGCAAATATGGTCTTCAGGACTCAGCCAGCTCATTCAGTAGTGGTGCAATCGAGCCACTCTTGGTGATTGGCACTAAAGTCCCCCATCACTCTGTGCCCCTACTAACCTTAATGCTCCTTGTAAGTGGTGTTCAACATGGAGGAGTACTGATTCATCAGCTGAAGGAGGGGAAAAGATGGTAATCAGCAGGAGGTTTCCTTGCCTATGTTTGACCTGATGCCTTGAGTTTTCATGGGATTCCCTGTCACTATTGCAGACTCCAGGGCCAGTCCATCCTGACTGTATACCACTGTGCCAGCAGCTCTGGTGGGTCTGACCTGCTGGTGGGCCAGGATATACCCTGGGTTGGTAATGGAGGAGTCTAGTACATTGGCTGAAAGTTAGGATTCTGTGTAAATGACAATATCAGGCTGTTGCTAGACCAGTCTGCCGGACAACTCTTCCAGTGTGGGCACAAAGCCCCAAATGTTATTAAGGAGGAGGTTGCGGGGTCGACTGGGCCTTGGTTTTGTCTGGTCAATACCAGCTGGTCCATTTTAAAAAATGATTGTTTTTCCATAGCGGTTTACATAGAAACATAGAAACTAGGAGCCGGAGTAGGCCATTCAGCCCTTTGAGCCTGCTCCACCATTCATTATGATCATGGCTGATCATCCAACTCAATAGTCTGCTCCCGCTTTCTCCCTAGACTTTTTGATCCATTTCACCCCAAGAGCTATCTCTAACTCCTTCTTGAAAACATACAATGTTTTGGTCTCAATTCTGTGGTAATGAGTTCTACAGGCTCAGCACTCTCTGGGTGAAGAAATTTCTCCTCATCTCAGTCCTAAATGGTCTACCCCATATCCTCAGTCTGTGACCCCTGGTTCTGGACTCCCCCACCATCGGGAACATCCTTCCTGCATCTACCCTGTCTAGTCCTGTTAGAATTTTATAGGTTTCAATGAGATCCCCCCTCATTCTTCTGAACTCCAGCAAATATAACCCTAACCGACTCAATCTCTCCTCATATGTCAGTCCCGCCATCCCAACTGAATGGCTAGCTAGGCAATTTCAGAGAGTAGTTAACCTACTGTGAGCCTGGAGTCTCATATAGGCCAGATAAATATGATTGGTAGATTTCTTTCTGTCAGGGGCATTAATAAACCAGGTCGGCTTTTAAAACAACTCAGTAGTTTCATGGTCACCATTACTGAAATTAGTCTTTAAATTTCAGGTTTGTTTAATTAAATTAATTTACATACCCCGGCTGCCATGATGAAATTTGAACCAACGTCTCCTGTTAGGTGTTAGCTGGATTATTTGTATCAATGGCAGAACCATTAACCAGTATGTCTATATCAGTGCATATGCCTATGTGCGTTGTATTGTTTCTGTGTGGATGTTGTGTGTGGGTATCGAATGTTGGGCGAGAACAGTACTGTAACCTGCTTGGCTCGTTGTGGCGGCACAGACATGAAGATGTTGCTGTTGAGTTGTCAGCACACTGGCTTGACATCAACTGGCTCAAAGGGTGGAATTTAGGATCTTCTTGATGTGTACATCAGCAGCACCATCGTGGGCGACCTGGCAAGCCATCACTTAAATGTATATATATATATATATTTATATACCAATCTGAGGCAAAATTGCACCAATTTGCATTAATTGTAAGAGCCGGAGCGGTTTATAAGTATTTAGACTATTGATCCTAAAGGGAACCAAAGAGATAGCGACTGACCCTGCCCGAAATAAGCTGACAGCTTTGAAACACCGCTAACTGTGAAGCGAGCGCTTGTTAAATAAATGATCACAAAGCTACTCCGTCACCTTTTAGCGCGGCTGCGGGAGCTGGAGATCGCCTCCTGCCGTGCACACGCACACTGAATCGTTTTTAATGCAAACCACTTGTGCTGTTCCCAGGATCAGGCGGTGCAATTTCTCGGCACTCGGCTGAAATTCTCACCTAAAATCTGGGCGATGTGACTTTAATCAACCTCGAGATGTTGAGTGTGATTCACCGCCCACTCAAATTTCCTATTCCACGAGGTCAATACAATCAACTCAAAACAAAACCGTATATTTATTTCTTTTAGCACAGATTTAACCGGTACCTCGTCACCATGATTTTAATGATGGGGTATCTCTCTTAAAGTGATTGCTTGGTGCATTACAGAATGCGCCCTGGCCCATTCCCTCTAAACCATCCGTTCTTCTAAGAGTAATAAAGTTACATTTATATAGCGCCTTTCACGACCCCGGAACATCTTAAATCACTTCACAGCCACTAAAGTACTTTTTGAATGCTGTCGCTGTTGTATTGTAGGAAATGCGACAGCCATTTTGCACACAGCAAGTTTCCACAAATAGCAATGTGATAATGACTAGAAACACCATTTTTAGTGATGTTGGTAAAGGGATAAATATTGACTCGGTAACCGGGGACATCACCCCATCACCACCTTGTTTTGGGAATAGTGTCCTGAGACCTTTTACATAAACCTGAGAGGGTAGAGAGGATCTCGGTTTAAGGTATCATGTCAAAAAATAGCATCTCTGACAATACAGCGCTTCCAGCCTGGATTACGTGCTTAAGTCTCTAGAATGGGATCTGAATTGACAACCTTTTCATTCAAGATTAGAGTACTATCTACTAAGCCAAGTCTGACATATTAGTCATATGTTGCTGGTGCAAAATGGTTGTTGTGCTTTGGCTCTATAGCACTAACTTTCATTATATGGAACACTTTGAGACATTTGCTGATCCAAGCCCCGTGAGATAAGTGCTAGGAGCTAGGAGGAAAATTCTCCGCTGGTTGGAGTCATACCTAGCACAAAGGAAGATGGTTGTGGTCGTTGGAGGTCAACTCCAGGACATCACTACAGGAGTTCCTCAGGGTAGTGTCCTCGGCCCAACCATCTTCAGCTGCTTCATCAATGACCTTCCTTCCATCATAAGGTCAGAAGTGGGGATGTTCGCTGATGATTGCATAATGTACAGCACCATTCGCGACTCCTCAGATAACAAAGCAGTCCATGTCCAAATGCAGCAAGACCTGTACAATATCCAGGGTTGGGCTGACAAGTAGCAAGTAACATTCGCGTCACACAAGTGTCAGGCAATGACCATCTCCAACAAGAGAGAATCTAACCACCACCCCTTGATGTTCAATGGCATTACCATTACTGAATCCCCCACTATCAACATCCTGGGTGTTACCATTGACCAGAAACTGAACTGGACTAGCCATATAAATACTATGCCTACAAAACCAGGTCAGAGGCTAGGAATCCTGCGATAAGTAACTCACCTCCTAACTCCCCAAAGCCTGTCCACCATCTACAAGGTACAAGTCAAGAGTGTGATGGAATACTCCCCACTTACCTGGGTGAGTGCAGCTCCCACAGCACTCAAGAAGCTTGTCACGGTCCAGGACAAAGCAGCCCACTTGATTGGCACCACATCCACAAACATTCACTCCCTCCACCACTGACGCACAGTAGCAGCAGTGTGTACCATCTACAAGATGCACTGCAGGAACTCACCAGGGCTCCTTTAATAGCACATTCCAAACCCATGACCACTACTATCTAGAAACACAAGGACAGCAGATGGATGGGAGCACCATCACCTAGAAATTCCCCTCCAAGTCACTCACCATCCTGACTTGGAAATATATCGCCGTTCCTTTGCTGTCACTGGGTCAAAACCCTGGAACTCCCTAACAGCAATATGGGTGTACCTACACCATATGGACTGCAGTGGTTCAAGAAGGCAGCTCACCACCACCTTCTCAAGGGCAACTAGAGATGGGCAATAAACGCTGGCCCAGCCAGCGAAGCCCACATCCTGTGAATGAATTTTTTAAAAATCCTGGCAAATATGGCATGGTGGTCAAGGAATCCTTCAGGATTCTCCACTCATTAAAGTTCCAATATGCATTCTGATACAGAGGAGTTGCATCATGAGAATGAATTTGCAGAACCTCCCCTTACATAAATACAAGCAATGTGAGTAGCAGCTGTAGTACTTTGTGGATAAAGTTCTTGCCCTTCCTCTTGATTGAAAATCCTTGTTCTTCCTGAAGACTTGCATTTTTTCAGATTCCCAGGTAATGCAGTAAATTTGGACTTCCGCAAAAATAAGCTGTATGTGTGAAATATCCCAAGGTGCTTCACAGGAGCATTAGCAAACAAAATTAGTCACCGGGATACATCTGGAGTCATTGGGACAGGCAACCAAAAGCTTGGCGAAAGAGATAGATTTTAAGATATATCTCATGGGAGGGGACAGAGTTAAAGAGGTGAAGAGTTTAGGGAGGGAATTCCAGAGCTTAGTACCTTGACAGCTCATTGCATGTCACCCAATGATGATGCAGTGATCATCAGAGATGCTCATGGTTCCAGAATTGGTGTAGCACAGAGATCTCAGAGGGACATTGGGCTGGAGGAGATTACAGAGATGAGTTTGGGCGAGGAGGGGTGGTGCTAGTACGAGTCCATGGAGGGATTTGAAGAGAAGAATGGGGAATTTTAAAATTGAGTTAGATCAGGAGCCAATGTAGCTCATCGAGCACAGTGGGTGATGGGTGAACGGGACTCGATGTGAGCTAGGATTTGGGCAGCAGAGTTTTGGATGGGCTCAAGCTTACAGATGGGGAAGGTGAGCCTTTGGACCTGAGCTTAAGTGTGGCCTGGACCGAGGGGACAATCAACTCCACAGTCTACAGGCTGCAGGGCCTGTCAGTGAAATGAGTTTGAGCAGTCTCAATTCCATTCCTCACGGCATAATCCTCAATTCAGTAATAACAGCCTGCATTTATATGTGTCTTTAATTCAGGAGACAAGGAAAAGGAGTGAGCAAGAGAAACAGATCAGAGGGGAGCAAACAAAGGCCTTGGCATAATAGATGAGTTTTGTTCCAAAGGAAGAGGTGAAGAAATGAAGGGTAACTCCAGAGAGCAGGACTCAGGTGGCTGTAAGATCTGTTGTCAATAGTGGTTGAATATTGGAGGGTGTGGTGCAGAGAAAGCTGGATTCAGGGGAAGGGAGAATTTGGGTGTGAGTTATGGTGTTGGATGAGCTTGCAGAGATAAGGTGGGGTGAGGGTATGGGATCTGCCCTCCACGGTTGAATTCAAGGCTGATTTTCCCTGAGTTAGTAGTGAGGGAAGAGGATGGAATCAATGGCAGTGGAACTGCACTTGTGACAGGGCTTGAAGACAACAGATTCGAGCCATGGAATGTTGAATGTTATCTAAGGCTGTTGGACAGACATTCTGACAGCACAATGGCAGAGAGAGGTTGGGGCAGGGATGGGGTGTGTGTTGGACAGGGAGATCCGTGTGCTTTATGGACAGGAGGCAAGGAGAAGAGAAGATCACAAATCTTTGTGTTGAACCCCACGTGTCAGTGTAGAGTGGATGTTTTGTGGCTAATTCTGACAGTCTTGTGCCTCTCATCCATTTGGACCATTTCCCAGTTACCCAGTGAAACTGCTACAAACAGTTCCCGTTGTCTAATTTTCTCTCATCTCGTTTCCCTCCCCTTTCTTCCTCTCCCCGTCTGCTTCCTCCATCCTTGTCTCTTTGTCCTCCTCTCTCCTCCTCACTCTGCCTCTCCCCCTTTCACCGTTCTCTCTGTCTCCTTTCTAGCTGTTTCTATTTTTATTTCATTTCTTCGCTCTTCCTATCTCTATCTCTGCCTGCTCGAGATTTTGCCCGTTCACGTAGCTAACCTTGATGGCTGTGGCAAGGACGAAATATTGTCGGCGGGTCCGGTGTGGAGTGGGATTGCATTGTTCTTTTTTTAAAAAAAAATCTCTCCAAAACATCCGTTCCCTAGTGGCAGTTCCGAGTGTCAAAGAGCAATGCAGATGCATTGTGAAAAAGCAATAAAGCATAGCCTGAGGGCCCTCTCAGGAGGTAGTCAGTCAAATCCACGAGCAGCAGCCAATATGGATTTGCACACACAGGGTTGCATGAGACAAAAAATAGTGTGTACGTTTTACTAAGAGTCTTTAACAGCACACTCGATTTTAATGTCTTTTTTTTTGTTGTTGTTCATTATGGGATGCGAGTGTCACTGTCTATCCCTTGCCAGGAATGACTGGCCGAAGTGAAACGGGGAGAGGTGTGTGAATGACCCTCATCGGATCAGCGACAAGAAACTGGCGAATGCCTTTTGGGAAAATCGCGACCCCGACACAAGGTATGGTAATCAAGGTGCCAGTTTCTCATTACGCTCCCTAATTACTGTTTCGTAATTAGCACGCACCAGAGATACAAAAGAATGAAAATGATCTCATATCCCCCCATCACCCCCCCCCCGCTCCCTCTCCCCCCCGACCCCCCACCACCCCCACCCCACCCCTTCCCGGCCTCAGTCCTCCACCACCCCCTCCCCTCCCCCCCTCCCCCGCCTCTCAATGTTAAATTACTTGCCTCGAGCAGAAGCCCCGAAAAGGCAGCCAAGCGATTCGAGGGGCCTGTGGGGAATTGGGGGAGGGGAAGCCAAATGGCAGCTTCACAGCTTCTGACTCGATGTGTTGCTAAATTACTGTAAATATTTAAGCAAATTAAAATTCTGCTTGAGCTGTCCTTGCGCCCGGCTAATTGTTTTTTTTTGCTTCCCTGCAGCAAAGCAGTGCGAACACTGCACTCGTGTCTGAGATACACCAGGCTTGTCCTGAACCGAGCTGTAAATTGAGCTGTATTACTTGTGGACTGTTTAATTATTCTCTCCGATTTGCATTTAAAAGATTGATTATTTATTTCAAACTGTGTATATGTGTGTGTGTGTGTGTTTGGGGAGGGGGGGGGGGGGCGGAATTAGTGTGGGCGGGGGAGAGTTTTTGACCATTCCAGCATTGCGGCATCTCCTGTCAGCCTCTATCACCCACCGCCCAAAGTCCTGCTTCATCACAGCGCCTGCAAACGTTACCCTGTGCCAGGCAGCTTTAGTCTGCAGCGGACGCTTTGTGTGTGTTTGTGTGTGTGTGTTGTTGTTGCGACATGCCCCATGTTATCCCCACTCCTTCCCACCCTGTAACCCTCCCCCCACCCCCACCCCCCCTCCCAATCATCCAACCCCAGTGCTTCTTTTTGCTGGGGTACAGTTTCACAGCGGCTCTCAGCACCTCCCTCCTCCCTCAGTACCTGTGGCGAATGGTCATTCTGTACGTGCAGACATATATGGGGAACGCAGGTGGATTATTCGACTACGGGAGGCATCACGGTCCTGTCCTTACCAAAGGTACATACACACACACAGAGGTATATTCAGGATTGCGGCGCTGGAAAGAGCAGGAGTGACTGGGTGCAAACTAGGAGCACAGGTTAATCCCCAATTCCTGGTGCTGAGGCCAATTTGCCTACACCCCTCCCACCCACCCTAGCCTGGAAATTGAACATAGGACACTCCTGGGCTGTACGGGTCAAATCCCGGGGGAATCCACATGAACTCCGAATAAGTCTTTTATTCTTTTATTATTCCTCTTTTTTTTATTCCTCTTATAGATTTCAGCAGTCAGACGCGTTTGCAACCAATCGATTCTTTTGTAACGACCTATGTGTGGAAAAACGGATTAAAATGTTTTTGATGATTTGTTACAGAGAATAACCCCGCCCCCGCCACCAGTTTGCAGAGTGGCCGCCTAATGTCGCCGTCCGTGAAACAACAGCTCCTCTGTTGCGAGCTCCTGACATAGAATCAATAGTTACAGCACAGAAGGGGGCCATTCGGCCCGTCGTGTGTGTATGGACTCTCTGTAGAGCAATTGCTAGTCCCAATACCTGGCCCTTTCTCCACACCCCCTTCACGTGATTTTTTTTTAAAATCGTTCATGGGATGTGGGCGTCGCTGGCTAGGCCAGCATTTATTGCCCATCCCTAACTGCCCTTCTTCAGAGGGTATTTAAGAGTCAACCACATTGCTGTGGGTCTGGAGTCACATGTAGGCCAGACCAGGTAAGGAGCTAAAGGGACATTAGTGAACCAGATGGATTTTTACAACAATGGGCAATAGTTTCACGGTCATCATCAGACTTTTATTGAATTCAAATTTCACCATCTGCTGTGGTGGGATTCAAACCCAGGTCCACAGAACATTTCCCTGAGCCTCCACAATACTAGTCCAGTGAAAATACCACTATGCCATCATGTGTACCTTGGCTAAGGATAGGACCATGATGCCTCCCAGGGTCAAATAATCCACCTGCGTTCCCCATACATGTTTGCGAATACAGAATGGCCACTTGCCACAGGTACTGAGGGGGGAGGGAGGTGCTAAGAGCCGCTGTGAAACTGTACCCCAGCAAAAAGAAGCACTGGAGATGGATAGGGGTGGTGGTGGTGGTGGGGGGGAGGAGGGGGTGGTGGGGTGGGGGTTTCAGAGTGGGAAGGAGTGGGGATAACATGTCACAACAACAAAAACACACAAAGCGTCTGCTGCAGTCTAAAGCTGCCTGGCACAGGGTTATCCAATTCTGCTTTGAAAACCACCATTGAATATGTCTCCGGTTCTATTTGCGGCACTGCATTCCAAATCCTAACCATTCACTGCAGAAAAAAGCTCTTCCTCATGTTGCCTTTGGTTCTTTTAAATCAGTGTGCTCTGGACTCTGGTTCTTGACCCTTTCACCAATGGGAACAGTGTACTCTTGTCCAGACCCTTCATGATTTTGAACATTTCTTTCAAATCTCCTCTTCTCCAAGGAGAACAATCCCAGCTTCTCCAATCCAGTGAAGTACCAGAAGTCTCTCATCCTTGGAACATTGTAAATCTTTTCTGCCCTCTCTGAAGCCTTCACATCCTTCCTGAGTGCAGTGCATCTTTTGGATAGCACACACTGCTGCCATTATGCATCAATGGTGGTGAGAGTGAATGTTTCTGGTGGTGGATGTGGTGCTGATCAAGCCGGCTGCTTCGTCCTGGATGACGTTGAACTTCTTGAGTGTTGTTGGAACTGCACTCATCCAGGCAACTGGGGAGTATTCCATCGCACTCCTGACTTGTGTCTTGTGGACACACTTTGGGGAATCAGGAAGTGAATTAGCTGCCACAGAATTCCCAGCCTCTGACCTGCTCTTGTAGCCACAGTATTTATGTGGCTGGTTAAGTTTCTGGTCAATAGTAATACCCAGGATGTTGATAATGTACAATTCAGTGATGGTAATGCCTTTGAACACTAAGGGAAGATAGTTAGATTCTCTTGATGGTCATTGTCTGGCACTTGTATGGCAGAAGTGTTCCTTGCCACTTAGCCCATGCCTGGATGTCGTTGCTGCATGCAGGCACTGCTTATCGTCTGAGGAGTTCCGAATGGAACTGAACATTGTGCAGTCATCAGCAAACATTCCCATGTCTGACCTTAGAATGGAGGGAAATAACCGAAGGTGGTTGGGTCTAGGACCCTGCCCTGAGGAGCTCTCGCAGTGATGCCCTGGGGCTGAGATGAATGGCCTCCAACATCTTTCTTTGTGTTAGCTATGACTCAACTTTGGGACGTCTATGGTCATGAAAGGTGCTATATAAATGCAAGTCTTTATTTTTTTCCGTAGCTCTGTTTTCCCCTTTCTGTTTGTTAGATAATTGATGGTAAACTGCAAGCTCTCGGATAAACAGCCAGTTTAACGTCCTGTGTGAAGATTGCAGAGATTTGCTGGAAGGAGCGAGTTAATCGCTCTCAGTGCCAGCAATCTCTCACGCAGTCTCTGGCTCTGCCTACAGTGAAACTCCAGGAGCCGGCTGCAAGAAACGACTTAATCCGCCGTTTAATTAACCTCTACCACAGATCAGGGGCTGAAATCTGCCCAACGACAGTTCCCTGATTGGCCGCTGGTCTAAGCGTCTGAACCGATTATTGGTCCGGAATTCGATTTAAAAAAGCCTTTAATTCTTCCTTAAAGGGGCAGTTTCTCCAATTATGACAAAAAGTACAAACATGTTAAAAGGGGATTGGAGCTTATCATGTTTCTGAGAAATAATAGATCGCGGGGAGGAGGGTGTAATTGGGATAAGTGACCTTGAGTGGGAGAGAGATATGCTCAAAGCATTTTAATTTTGACACTGAAGAATATAAGGGGGGAGGCTATTCAAAGACTGCAGCAAAAATGCCATTGGGATTTTTTTTCTCCCTAACGATCTCTCTCTTTTTGTTCTGTCCTTTGTGAATGTCTGCCTGGGGTTCAGTCCCGTGAGTTCAGTCTGCCCCTCCATTTCCTTGTCCGCCTGTAATGTGCGAATTGACACTCAGAGTGAGCTGCCTGTCTTGCTCTCTGACCCCCATACCCTCCCCCCGAACCCTACTCACCCACCCCCCCCCCCCCCCCCCCGCCCCGGAGAGCTTGACTCAGTTGCCTGGCTTTTCTTCTGTCCAGAAGAGCGCGGGATTCTACAGACCCCCTTCCCCTCTCTCCTCTTCCCTGAGTGGGTGTCTCCCTCTTGCCTCTCGCTCAGCATGTTCCCCTTGTCCTCCGACCACCGCGCACAGTAACGTGGCGGTAACGGACCGGCGCTGCACGCCTGGCAGACGGTGGTGAGAGGAAGGCCTACAGCACTTGGTAGCAGGTGACTCGGGATAGCCGAGCAGCCTCGTTGTGTATTCAACGCACATCCTGCAAGGCTGGCAGGAGACAGGCTCTGCTGGGAATCTCTGCAGCTCTTTATTAACCAGGTTTCATTTAATGAGAATGTAACAAGCTCCTGTTCTCTCTCTCTCTCTTTCCATCTTGCCATTTGTGTACAAACAATTAACAGCCCGTAATACACAGCGACTGATGGCCACTTATTTTCTCTGTCTCTGGCTTTGCATATATCATTTCCCTTGTCACACGTTTTGTCGTCTCCTAGCTTTCTCTCCTCCAGTCTACTTGTGTCTCTATCTCTCTCGGCCTCAATCTGTCTGCCTGACTCTCTGCCTTTTTCTATGTCTCTGGCTTTGTCCCTTTCTCAAATTCTGCCTCTGCCTCCCTCTGCTGCAGCTGATCTACATTGGCTGTACTAATCAGCTATTTAAACCTGTGGGATTATGTTAGATTCTGCATCTGAAAGGCAGGCCAATATTTTGTCGAGTGCCAATTTTCTTTGCTCCATTTTCGCTCGTACTCTGAAGGTGGTGCTCTTTTCTCAGGCTCGGCTGCACAGCTAATGGCTGCCCTTTGACATCCCCTCCCAAGGGACTGTTCATTGTGCGGGCTGGGACATTCGCTGTTGGTCGGGCTATTCCGCTTTGGGAAGGCATCACAAGTGAGTCTGTTTGTGTCCTCACCTGACATCCACACCCAACCATCCAACCTGGCCTCACAATAGAAATTGTGGCTGCTTTGCAAATCCCCTCTCCTCCATTGGGAATGTTGCAATGCCCCGAACGCGAACCTTTTTAAGATCAATTGACTCAGGCTGAGCATTGAATCGGAAAACAGAATGAGCTGGCATCATCAGAGAATGGGGACCAGAAAATTGGAGGAATAAAACTAAAGGATTCGCTTTAAAAAAGAGGGTGACATGCGTGGCGTGGGGTGATGTTGCCGCATTGAGAGGCTGGACAATTGCTCTGCGGTACAAGTTAATTCAGTCTTTCCTGTTTATTCAATCACTTTTCACCTATAATTAGAGCAGCGACGATTGCAAGATGAATTGATAGAGCTGTTTAAAATTATGAAGGGAAGGGACAAAGTACGTAGGAACACTATGTTTCCTGTGATTGAGGGTTCTAGAACAATATGTTAAATTTAAATTCAAGCGATTTGGGACAGAAAGTAGGAGAAACGTTAGCAAAGTCAGTGGATGAAGCAAAGACCACGGGTGGGAGACCTCTTGGTAGCTCCAAGATACTCTGGCTCCCGAACCCCCACTGTAACTTTGCCAGAAGTGTGTCGGAATCACAGTTGATGCACATAAGATGGGAGTCCTTCTATTACACTTCGAGAAAAGTTAAAGACAGCGGAGCAGATTAGGACAGGACAGGCCAGGCGGTACCATTATATAGGAACAGGCTACTGGGGTAGTTGAAGCAGGGTAGATTGAAGGGATCTGGAAACGTTGCGGGCAAGTGGGATCAGGAGAAGCATCGACACAGACTGGATTCTTCTATTTCCTTAGTTCTGATGAAGAGTCATACGGACTCGAAACATTAACTGTGTTCCTCTCCGCAGATGCTGTCAGACCTGCTGAGTTTTCCCAGCTATTTTTGTTTTTCTTTGTTGATTGGTCGAATGCCTGTTCCGGTTGCAAGTTCTGTGTAACTTTGCAGTCTGCTAAGGCCTAGCTCATTAAAGTAACAGTTATATTTCAGAAAAAAATGACATCTTTAAAAGAATGGCCGCGGGCAGGAATTGTTTGCTTTACGACGCTGGGTTCGTACGCATCACTTGCCCTGGGAACCCAGTCCTGTTTGTGCATATTTCTCACGTTTGCTGGTTTCTCCTATTTGAACGCTGGATCGGAGATTTGGACATGCCTGTTCTTAGTGGTTTTAATCCTAAATCAGGACATAAAGATCTGTTGGTTGAAATAGAAAGAAAAATGTGCTTATATGTATACACCCCAAAGCGCTTTGCAGACAATTAAATACTTTTAAAGTGTGACTACTGTTGTAAAGTAGGTAACACAGCCAATTGGCTCACAGTGAGGTCCTACAAACAACAATGTGATAATGCGCAGATAATCTGTTTTGGTAATGTTGGTTGAGGGATAAATATTGGCCAGGACAATGGGGGAAAACTCCCAAATTCCTCTTCAACATCGTGCCTGGGATCTGTTACATGCACCTGATAGGGCTTCAGGTTAATGTGCCATCTGAAAGACAGCACTCCCGAGAGTGCAGCACTGCCTCGTACTACACTGGGAGTGTCAGCTTTAGATTTTGTACTTAGGACCCAGGAGCTGGATTGTCAACTCACAACCTTCTGATTTAGAGGCAGGAGTGCTATCCACTGAGCCATGACTGAAAACTAGTGTGAAGAGGGACTTAAAATATACCCGCCATGGTCTTCGAACTTCAATGCCACACAACAATTTGACCCATGAAAGAAAAAAACACAGTTGCACACTCCTGCCCTAGACTAATGCTCTCGAATAGATTCAAGAAGATTTTATTAATAATTGTGAACAAATAATGAGCTGAAATGAAAACAGACAGATCCTCAGGTTTTTACTCTGGTTCAGCCGAGGTTTTGCATTCTCAATGCAACATTTGCAGAAGACGACTTCAATTGCTCAATTGGGCATTCCTGCACAGTAATTTAATACATTTCAGACATGTGTGAATAGGTGCTAGGTCCAGCTTATTATATTCAGCATAGCTAGATGTTTTGTTGTAGGTTTGTTTTTGTACAGCAAGGGAACCGATAAAGCAATAGTATTCCCCTGAAGATCTTCCTTTCAACCTGTCAGCTGCTAATTTGGAATAAGTAGCCCGGCCTCCTCAGGTACTTTGTTCCTCCTCCAGTTTGCTCCCATCTTTCCTGAAGCTGCCTGGGAGACCAGTCTTTGATTTGTGGAGCCTCCTGAAGATATTTGGTAAACCTAACAAGAGGTTAGAGGGGAAGAGAGAGAAATATGGCTGAATAGTGCCTTAATGAAGAGGAGAAATGAGTGGAGTAACTGTTCAAGCAGCTTCTGGGAAATTTTTGATTTGTTTGTTTTGTTGAATATAAATTAACTTAATTGCCACTTAATTTTCTGCAAATTTTCTCTTTAGATTCTAACCGCTGTGCAGAAAGAGGTGCAAAATGATCCTGAATGCAATATTTTTAATACAACAATTCTATGTTTCTCAGAGGTGCAAACTTCCGGATCCCCACAGAAATGCATGTGTTAGAGGCAATGTAGCATTTGGAGGAGTGTATACCAACCTGAGTTTTTTGGTTATGTTTTGTTAATGTTCAGTCTTGAGGTGTGGGCATCATTGGTCAAGTCAGTATTTATTATCTATCCGTAGTTGCCCTTGAGAAATTGGTGGTGAGTCTTCTTCTTGAACCTCTGCAGCCCAAGTGGTGAAGGTGCTGTCACAATGCTAAGATAGGGAGTTCCAGGATTTTAACCCAGCGATAATGAAGGAATGGTTAATATTTGTCCAAGTCAGGATGGTGCTTGAGCTGGTACACTGGGAGAGAAATTTGGAAGTTCCCATTGCTGGGTATGAGGAGCTGTAGTGGAGGTCACGAGTTTGGGGATGCTGTCAAATAAGACACATTGACTTGCTGCAGTGCATTCTGTAGATAGTACACACAGCAGCCACATTGCACCAGTGGTGGAGGGAATGGATATCTAGGACAGTGGATAAAGTGATGATAATCTTGAACAAAACTCCACTTCCAATTAAATGCTTAATCTGACACAGGGCTTCCTCCCCTATGTACAATGCAGTGATTTAAGCTTCACTGCAGTGTCCTCCTGATCTAACGTGGTCTTTCATCAAGAATCCAAGACAGGAGAACATATACAGTCTTCCAAGAACCTAACTTAACTTTGGGTTCATGATTCATCTCACTTCTCTCTTATGTTTTCTTTCCAAATGTACTGGTGGCTTCACATCTTCTCCCAGGCTTTTCCAACAGTTAAAATAAAATTATGGAGCTTACGAGTCCAGAGTTATTTGGCTGCAGATGGGATTTCAGGGACTGACCAAAATTGAGTTGGTGTTGAGGATGAGGATCAAATAAAATAGACTCTCAGTAGGCTGATTGAATCAACTTTAATGGTTTGGGATTGGGTGTCACCAGTGCCATTCACACAATGTATCTGACTGACTGCCTTCTTATTTTAGCTTTTATATAGCACTATATATTTTTGATGCCCATTTGAGTCATTTTGGGAAACATTGTCACACAGAAATTAAGGACCCAGCTTCTATCTATTCCCCACACTATATTGAGTTAAATAGGATAGTCATTACAAGGCTACAATTGAGCTCAGCATGGAATAGGTGATGGGAGAAGCTGAGCCAGCATTAGTACTTTGATTGCCATCCAGTAATCCCCCTGTCTCTGTTGGAAAGTGTAAGCGAGGGTTGAGTGGAGACAAAATGTGACTTGTTTATAATAAAAGCAAAATACAGTGGACTCTGAAAATCTGAAATAAAAACAGAAAATGCTGGAAACACTCAGCAGGTCTGGCAGCATCTGTTGAGAGAAACAGGGTTAAAGTTGTGAGTCGAATAAGGCTCTTCTTCAGAGTTGGAGAGGACATGGCATCCTGAGATCCATACTCAATATCATGTGCTGCCATGTGTGCACACTTGACCTCTCCCTTCAGCAACATTGACTCACCTTATCTCAAAGCTGTCCTTTTCCCAGTTCAATTTCATTCCTTGTGTAATCCAACACCTGAACAAGAAATTTTTTCTCTCCCCTTCAGGTATTAAGGAACGCAAGCTCCAAAAACTTATTGGTACCAACATCCCTCTGGATCTTTCTTCCCCTTCCCTTCCTTCTGATTCCACCCCTTCTTCTTATCCCAGCTCTTGTTTTGTATTTACTATATGCCTTGACCTTCCTCTCTCTGATGCTGAAAATTCTGTGCTCAGCAAAGGACTCAGTTTTACCCCTTTAACCCCTCACCTCAGTGAATTTTGGGCTCGGCATGATGCTGAACTCTTTATCCGTCACCTTTGTCTCCATGCTTACTTCTTTGGGCAGGAGTCCTTCCCCCAGCTAATGGATCCTTTCAGCCATTGCCAGTTTTCTCCCTCTACCTGGACTCCTCCTTCTGGCCTCTTAGCTGCTCTTGATCTTTTCATTGAGAACTGTCGGTGTGACATTAGCCATCTTAATTTCCCTGCTCCTCTCACCCACTTGAGCCGGCTTCCCTCTGAACTTGCTACATTCCATTCTCTCAGGTCCAGCCCTGACTTCGTTATCAAACCTGATGACAAGGGTGGTGCTGTTGTCATCTGGCATACTAACTTCTATCTTCCAGAGGCTGAGCGCCAACTTCAGACACTTCTTCCTACCTCTCCCGGACCATGACCCCACTTCTGAACATCAGTCCATTGTTTCCAGGACTGCTACTAATCTCATCTCCTCTGGAGATCTTCCCTCCACAGCCTCTGACCTCATAGTCTCGCAACCCCATACTTATATCTCCTTTCCAAAATCCACAACAGGACTGTCCTGGTAGACCCATTGTTTCAGCCTGTTCCTGCCCCACTGAACTTATTTCTTCCTATCTTGACTCTAATTTCCCTCCCCTTATCCAGTCTCTTCCCACCTATACTCGTGACTTGTCTGACACCCTATGTCATTTCAATAATTTCCAGTTTCCAGGCCCTAACCGCCTCCTCTTCACCATGGATGTCCAATCCCTCTACACATCCATTCCCCCCCAGGATGATTTGAGGGCTCTCTGCTTCTGCCTTGAATGGAGGCCAGAACACTCCCCATCCCCCACCACCTTCCTCCACCTGGCTGTACTTGTTCTCATTGAACTTGTCTCACTTCCTCCAAGTAAAAGGTATGGCTATGGATATCCGCATGGATCCTAATTATGCCTGTCTCTTTATGGGGTATATGGAACATTCCTTGTTCCAGTCCTACTCAGGCCCCCTCCCACAACTTTTTTTCTGGTACAGCGATGACTGATTTGGTGCTGCTTCCTGCTCTTGTCTGGATCTGGGAAAATCCATCAATTTTGCTTCCAAGTTCCACCTCTCTCTCACCTTCACATGGTCCATCTCTGATGCTTCCCTTCCCTTCCCTGACTTCTCTGTCCCCATTTCTGGTGATAAACTGTACACCAATAATCATTACAAGCCCATCACCTCCCACAGCTGCCTCGACTACACATCCACCCTGCTTCCTGTAAGGACTCCATTTCATTCTCCCAGTTTCTCCATCTCCATCATATCTGTTCTGATGATGCTACTTTCCACAATGGTGCTTCTGACATGTCTTCCTTTTTCCTCAGTTACTGTGGTTGGCAGGGCCCTCAACTGTGTCTGACCTATTTCCTGCACCTCTGCCCTCAACCCTTCTCCTCCATCCCAGAACCATACTAGGGTCCCCCTTGTCCTCACTTTCCACCCCATCAACCTCTATATTCAAAGGCTAATCCTCCGTCATTTCCGCCAACTCCAGCATGATGTCACCATCAAACATAACTTCTCCTCACCTCCCCTGTCAGCGTTCCAAAAGGACCGTTCCCTCTGCGACACCCTGGTCCATTCCTCTATCAGCCCCAATATCTCATCCCCTTCGCACAGCACCTTCCCATGCAATCGCAGAAGGTGTAACACCTGCCCCTTTACCTCCCCACTGTCTGTGGCATCAAACACATCTTCCAGGTGAAGGAGAAATTTACTTGCACTTTTTTCAATTTATTCTACTGTATTCGCTGCTCACAACATGGTCTTCTCTACACTGGGGATACTAAACACAGACTGGATGACTGCTTTGCAAAACACCTTCGATCAAACATGATCCCTACCTTCCTGTCGCCTGCCATTTCAATTTACCATCTTGCTCTCATACTCACATTTCTGTCAGCAGCCTGCTGCAATGTTCCACTGATGCCCAGCACAAGCTGGAGGAACAGCACCTCATCTTCTGATTAGACTGTAAAGCCTTCTGGACTCACCATTGAGTTCAACAGCTTCAGTTTTGTCCTCAATTTTGAATTCCCCCACCACCCCCTTCAACAAGTGCCAGTCAGTATATTGTTCTCATATTTTTGCTTTCAGACAGCGCTGACCCTTTCTCTGCTATTAACACATTCTGCTATTTTGCTTTCAGACAGTGCTGACCTTTATTCTGCTATTAGCACCTACTCTGTTCCAAAGCTTTTTTCTTTATATTATCATTACTACTCCCTTTGTCTTGTGTTCCATGACATCTTTGTCATTTACTCTCTCCTATTCTACAACCTATTCCTGTCCTTTTATTTTGCTCCACCTGTCTTTACCCACATAAAACCCATCATATTTCTATCTCTCCCTAGGTCTGATAAAAAGTCATATTGGACTTGAAATGTTATCTCTGTTTCTATCTGCACAGATGCTGCCAGACCTCCTGAATTTTTCCACAATTTACTGTTTTTATTTGGGACCTGTTTATGATGCCTTCTCATCTAGAATAGTCTATCTACACTGCCTACACTTATATCCCTCTCCAAGACTTGAGCTCATAATTCAGGCTGACACTCCCATTGCCAGTAATGTGGGAATGCTGCACTGTCGGATGTGCAGTGTTTCGGATGAGTTGTTCAAATGAGATCCTGCCTGCCCTCTTGGGTGGAAATAAAATATAGCCTTTGATGAAGTGCTGGGGAGCTCTCCCCATTGTCCTGGCCAACATTTAGCACTCAGTCAACACCACACAAAAAAAAAGTTTATCTGGCCATTATGACATTGCTGTTTGTGTGAACTTGCTATGTGCAAATTGGCTGTTGTGCTACCTACATTACAACACCGACTACACTTCAAAGCACTTCACTTTCTGTAAAGCACTTTGGGAAATCTCGAGGTTGTGAAAGGTGCTATATAAACGCAAGTTCTTTCTTTTATCAGTGCAAAATTCTCATTGGGGTATGGTATTTGAAGGCATCCATGAAAGTGTGCTCCAGAAATTTATTTGGCCCATTTTTGGGAAGATTTTGTGAACCCCAGCCAAGAGGCCTGATTCCGTCCTGAAATTGGGCCTGGGGCTTCATTAACATATTATACACAAGATGCCAGCCCCGCCCCTGTTGTGCCTTTGTAGGTAGCTTCTGCATTTGAACAGCACAAATGTCAGGCTGCTTGCCTTGCCTGCAGCCCCAAGGTGAAGCCCCAAGACAGGGCTTGGAGTGAACAATGGGAGAGGTGGATGGGAGGGGCCAGAGAGCTGCTTCCTTCCCCGTGGCTCCACAGTAAGGTTTTTGTTTCCTTTATTTGGCGATCCCAGTGCTGCTGAAGAATCCTGAGCAAGGTGCACCCAACGCCTCCCTCATTCATAGCTTTCCAATTCCCCAGGGGAGGGAGGGGGGGAGCCTAAAACGGCAGCTATTTACATATGTAGGGGACCTGGCAGCCACCAATGATCCTGAAAAATGGTACAACTCAATTTTGGGTCAGATGTTTCTCAGGCATCCTTGGGGAGAAGGATGTTGATCCTCAATATTGGGCATTTTGTGTTCATTCTGCATGCATTAAAACAGACATACTGAGGTCCAATTTCCAGCCCAGTGCTTTTAGAGGAGAACGAGAGGAGAAAGGACAAAATGAAGTCTTAAAGATAGATGATCTTTTTGCAGCCAGGGACCTGAGAAGCTATTCCCAATTGTTCCTCTCCCTTGACAGCCACTTTGGCTGTGTTCCTAGTTTCTCTTTGAGGCACTCTGCTTCTCTTGACACTGTTGTGATTTTCCATCCCTAAGTGTGCCTGCAAATTCAACTTTCCAGGAGAAAAGTGGGAGCAGAAGGGTTAATGTAATTGGAACGTTAACAGAATCCAAAAGTCACCCTTCCTCTCCCGTGACCTGGCCTCAAGGGGATAGTTTGCATCTGTTTTCTATATTCATGCCTATAGCAAGCTAATTAAACATTTACTGTACCTCAGCAGTAATTGATAGCTTTGCTCCTTTTTTAATTGGGTTAACAGCTGTTGTTTGGAATGATACGATAATTATCAGCTACTGTCTCTCGCCAAGGCTAATTAAACGTGCAGGAAGAGGAACGTGCCAAAGTGCCATCAGTGTGAGATTGGAGAGCATTGGCTGAACCCCGGCCCAGAAGCAACCATTGGGACCATTCCCTCTCCCGCCAGTTTTCCAGAAGGTGCTGGCTCATGTTGGAGTGCAGTTGCAAGACAATGACTACTCTCCGATGGTGATCCCCAGCTCTGTTCACTCCACCATTGTGCCTTCAGCTGCCCACCCGTTAAGCTCTGGAATTCACTTCCTAAACCTCTCTGTCCCTCCACCATTCCCTTTTTTTAAGACACTCTTTAAAACCTATCTTTAAGACCAAGGTTTTGGTCACCTGTTCTACCATCTCTTTACATTGTTTGTGATAATGTTCCTATGAAGCATCATGGGATATTTCCTACATTAATGACACCGTATAAATGCCATTTGCACTTGTTTGTAGGATTTGGCTATGTACAAGTTGGCTGCCTGGTTTGCCTACATAACAACAGTAATTGCAATTTAAAAGTAATTGGTTGCTTGTAAAATGCTTTAGGATGTCATATGGAAGGCATAAGATAATTGTAAATCTTAATTTTGATTTCTGGCATTTCTTTTTTTCCCAGTTTCAGTGTATTCCATGGTTAGTTGGACCGAATGATCCTTTAGCTGCAAAAATGGTGTGCATTTATATAGCACCACTAACGTAGAGCATTCCACCACAGGGAAGGTGAAATGGCCCCTTTCCTGCTGCATTATTCTATGATTCTCTTCCAAAGGATCTTCACAGAGAAGGAAGTAATGAAACAGTTGGGACAATGTTGTCTAATACATTAAGCACTAGCCACATGTGGCTAATTGGGAATCCAGTTGTGGCTGATTGGATTTTTTGATTAATAGATAAATGAGTAATAGACACTCTCATCGGTCATGTGATCTCAAAACTCATTGGCATGATGTATGCGTGTGTGTGTGAACTTTAATCTTTTTGTGCATTTGTTACTAAAATGCTGAAAAAAGTGTCTTTTGATGGTTGTATTTTACTCCCTTGGTTACTGAAGAGTGGAGGATGTTTGTTAAGAAAATGTAATTAAGTGAATGCCCTTCTCAAGGGCAGTTAAGAATGGACAACAAATGTTGGTCTTGCTTCTCATGAAAGAATAAGAAAAGTGTGAAGTATATTGACCTGTATTGTGCATGAGGTGTTTTCTCCAAAAGTTACTTTGTGGCTAAAATGGCTTTGCAGTAACCATATCTGAGGCTGGTCAGCGATTCCTATTGAACAATGCCGGCCTAGAGGAGCTCATTCGAAAAGTGGTTGGAAAGATTTGAGGAGATCTTGAGAGGGCTTTAGGGAGGAAGTTGTAGACCATGTGGTTGAAAAAGCAGAAGCCATTTTTCTCTGTTGCTAAAAATTCTTAAGTTTTAACATCCTAAGGCAGGAGATGGATAACCTGCTAATATATCGATGCAGATTGCCGTGTGTGCTATGTGTGCTCTGACAGAAGGTTGTGTTTACTTGGCTACAGAGATTGCTCTACTACTGTGAGGCTGCTGGACAAAACAGGCTGTTCCTATTTTTCTCTTTATATCTTTTTTGGAAGGATCACTGAATGCGGAAGTGACGTACAGGCTCCAGTGTTAATTTCCCAATGCTTATGTTGCTGAATCAGCCTTTTCCTGTTATGCGTACACCAGTCAGATTGGCACATGTACTGACACAGCCCATTTGCCAGCCTTGGCTCAGTTGGTGGGAGGTGGTGCTATAGTGGTATTGTCACTGGACTAGTAATCCAGAGACTCAGGGTAATGCTCTGGGGACCGGGGTTCGAATCCCACCACGGCTGATGGTAGAATTTAAATTCAATATAAATCTGGAATTAAAAGTTGAATGATGACCACGATGACCGTGAAACGATTGTCATTAAAAACACATCTCGTTCACTAAAGTAAGGAAATCCTTACCTGGTCTGGCCTACATGTGACTTCAGACCCACAGCAATGTGGCTGACTGTTAAATGCTCAGATATGTCCTGTTCGCAAAAAGCAGGACAAATCCAACCTGGCCAATTACTGCCCCATCAGTCTACTCTCCATCATCAGTAAAGTGATGGAAGGGGTCATCAACAGTGCTATCAAGCTGCACTTGCTTAGCAATAACCTGCTCACTGACGCTCAGTTTGGGTTCCACCAGGATCACTCAGTTCCTGACCTCATTACAGCCTTGGTTCAAACATGGACAAAAGAGCTGAATTCCAGAAATGAGGCAAGAATGATTGCTCTTGACATCAAAGCAGTATTTGACCGAGTGTGGCATCAAGGACCCCTAATAAAACTGGAGTCAATGGGAATCAGTGGGAAAACTTTCTGCTGGGTTGGACTCACACCAAGCACAAAGGAAGATGGTTGTGGTTGTTGGAGGTCAGTCATCTCAGTTCCAGGACATCATGCAGGAGTTCCTCAGGGTAGTGTCCTAGGACCATTTTCAGCTGCTTCATCAATGACTTTCCTTCCATCTTAAGATCAGAAGTGAGGATAGTCACTGATGATTTTACAATGTTCAGCACTATTCACAACTCCTCAGATTCTCAAACAACCCATGTCCAAATGCTGCAAGACCTGGATAATATCGAGGCTTGGGCTGACAAGTGACAAGTAACATTCGCACCACACAAGTGCCAGGCAATGACTATCTCCAACAAGAGGAAATCTAACCATCTCCCCTTGACATTCAATGGTATTAGCATTGCTGAATCCCCCATTATCAACATGCTGCAGGTTACTATTGACCAGAAACTGAACTGGACTAGCCATATAAATACTATGGCTACAAGGGCAAGTCAGAGGTTAGGAATTTTGCAGACAGTAACTCACCTCCTGACCCTCCAAAGCCTGCCCACCATCTACAAGGCATAAGTCAGGAGTGTGATGGAATACTCCCCACTTGACTGGATGAATGCAGCTCCAACAGCACTAAAGAAGTTTGATACCATCCAGGACAAAGCAGTCTGCTTGATTGGCACCCCATACACAAACATTCACTTCCTCCACAGTATGTACCATCCTCAACATGCACTGCAGGAACCCACCAAGGCTCCTTAGACAGCACCTTCCAAACCCACGACCATTACCAAGTAGAAGGACAAGGGCAGCAGACACATGGGAACACCACCACCTGGAAGTTCCCCTCCAAGTCACTCACCATCCTGACTTGGAAATATATCCTCATTCCTTAACTGTCACTGGGTCAAAGTCTTGGAACTCTCTCCCTAACAGCACTGTGGGTGTGCCTACACCACATGGACTGCAGCGGTTCAAGAAGGCAGCTCACCACCACCTTCTCAATGGCAGTTAGCGATGGGCAATAAACACTGGCCTAGCTAGTGATGCCCATATCCCATGAATGAATAAAAAAAAGGTGCACATTCACCTTTGAGTCAGAAAATTGTGGGCTTAAGCCCCACTCCAGAGACTTGCAGACATAATCTAAAGCTAACACTGCCAGGGGAGTACCGAGGGAGCACTGCACTATCAGATGTGCGCTGTTAAACCGAAGCCTGTCTACCCTCTCAGGTGGATGCGAAAGACCCCATGGCACTATTTTGAAGAAGAGCAGAGGAGTTGTCCCCAGTATCCTGGCCAACGTTCATTCCTCATACAACACCTAAAAATAGATGATCATTTTGTTTTTTTGTGCGATCTTGCTGTGCACAATTTGGCTGCTGCGTTTCCTACACCACAAGAGTGACTGCACTTCAAAAGTACTTTTTTGGCTGTAAAGTGCTGAGGTCATGAAAGGGATGATATTAAATGAAATCTTTCTAGCCTTTATTGGATTATCAATGCACGATGGCAGAGGATACAGGTTTGATCTGGTGTCATTAATATGCACTGCCGTGCTAAGTGTAGGCAGAGGACACTTGCAGCGGAAGCAAGTCAACATAGGATGAGGGTCTATCAGGGCTACTCTACCATAGCCTTTGGTTCGGAGAGAAGCACTAACTGAGTCCCAGGAGCAGGCTCTGTGGCCATCATGCTAACTGTAGGTGCTGCCTGGTCCAGAAGAGAACAGCAGAGAGGGACCTAGAGGGAGCTGCAATTCACTAAAAAAAACTCATAAAATTACCTTGGTAAATTATTTTGAAAATACTCAGCAAGTCAGGCAGGTTCTGTAAATAAGGTCGCCAACTCTGCATTCCAGAGGTTTCATCACATGACTGCATGCCTGCAACTGATCTGCCTCCATACCACCACTATTGGTTGCCCTACATGTCAATCCTCACAACGCCCCCTCCTTCCCATGGCCAATGTGGGATCAAACAGACTCTTATCCGATTGGATGATTCCTGACTCTCAATCAAACATTCGTTTTTTTCCCCCAGTTTCTGATAATTTTGTTATTAACAAGCAAAAATGCTCAAAGAAAATTAAAATAAATCTTTTTCTTTTAACAATGCTCCTGTAATTTTCCTCCGGGGTTTTCTCGTAGCACTGTCCTGGAGATTAATCTTAACCTGTAGATTTCAGGCTGATCGCTCCTGGAATGTTGGCAACCTTCTCTGGAGAAACAGAAGTCAGTCTGTTGACATTACATGTTGAAGGCACTTCCTGAGGACTTCCTGAATTTTGTTCAACATCCCTTAGAATTACAGAAGCAGCTTATTCAACCCAACTGTTCATCGACTATTCATTGTCAGTGTTTATGCCCCACCCAAGGCTTCTCCCACGATTCTTCATCTCACCCTAACAGTATATCTTTCTATTCTTTTCTCCCACACCTAGCTTTCTCTTAAATGCATTTATTCTATTCACCTCAACTACTCCTTATAGTAGGAAGTGCTACATTCCAAACGCTAGTAATAGGGTGGTATTAAGTGGAGGCCTTGGGGGAGTTCTTGCCTGCTGGCTGAAGAGCGGATGAGAACCCTGCATTGCCTCCTTTAAGGGAGGCCCAGCAAATTAAGTGCCAACCAGGCACTTAACTGGGCAGTGGTGGGCATTCCTCCAGATCAAGGACCCTGGGGCAGACATCCCACCTATCTGAGAACTGCCAGCCAGTCAGAGGTGGGCAGTGTTCATTGCTTGGCAGCAGCACTGAGGGTGTGGTGTCTAATGCTGGTAATGCACCCACCAAAGGCTCAGGATTGCTGAGGGGCCCAGGCCACAGGTGAGCAATGGTGGGATGGGGAATGTGAGGAGGGGTTGGCAGGGGAGAGGAAGGGGGATTGGCAGCAAGGGTAGGATGTGGCTCTCAGCGGGCTGCCTTCTCAATGCCAGGTCCCTAGATCAGGCATTAAGTGCCTTTGAACGTGGGACCCTCCCCGGCTGCAACCTTCAAGCAACCTGATAGGGTTTGCTTTTTGGGTTTCCCACATGGCAAGTCCCCTGCCTGCCACTGAGGGAATACCAGAGATAGTGGGATGAGGCCCTTAGGTGGCCATTAATTGCCCACTTAAGGGCCTCAAATGGCAGCAGAGTGGGAATGCTGTCTATGAGCCTTCCTGCCCCAGACTTAATCAGGGCAGAGGCGAGAAGGCAACAAGGTCCCCATCTGGCACCCTCCTATCCAATTAAATGCCCCCTTGCCACCAAACACATCTGAGGGGAGGGCATTAAATTTCTCTCATAGTATGACATAGAACCAAAGGAGGCCATTCAGCCCATTAAGCCTGTGTTGGTTTCTTGGTAAAGCTACTCAATTTGTTCCACTGCCCTACTCTGCTCAGTAAAAGTGAAATAAATATAACTCAAAGTGACTCCACCTCTAAATAACCATAACATCATAATCAACCTGTGAGGCCCTAGACTTTTCCATCTGTTTACTTTGTACTTTCCCACTGCATCTCTGACTGGCAGGAACCTATAGCCCGAACGTGAGGGTGAATCTCTACAAATGATACACATCGGAAACTGATCTTCCTCACAAAACAGTTTCGGTTTCTCATTGTGTTCTCCGGCCCTCCTCCAGGAGTGTGTTCAGGTCCAGATGCTGACCTTTCTCAGAGTGATTGGTCAACACCCTGTTGCATGTATAGCTGCATAGGAACAGAAGTCAGCCTTTCAGCTCCTCGAGCCTGTTCTCCACCCTGTGGCTGATCTGCATCTGAATCCATCCACCTGACCTGTCTCTATCAGTCCTTTTTAAATGACGTCTATCAAAAAAAAACCCTCCCTTGGTGGCAGGGCAATGGTAGCAAAATGACAAATCAGACTGAAGTGGATTTCCGAGGGTGTTAATTCTCATTGATGGATGACAGCCAACCCAAGCTTTCCATCAGGTTCTCTCGCTCACCATGTGCGTCCATTAGAGCTTGTCCAATGTTACTGGCAGCCAGTATGTCCATCAGGGAGAGCTTGATCGTTTCTATGGACTTGTAATTTATAATTAATAGTAATTAATTTTTAAGTAAAGAAATATTAGACTAATGTGAAGGGTGACAATGGGAAACTTAAGACTGGAGTTTTGTGTCTGGCGTGGGGTAAAATATTATCTGTGTAGTTTTTTTAGAGAAAGTTTCTTTTGGGAAGTGTAGAAATTTTAAAAAAGAGCATTCTGATTTTGTAATTAGTTGCTTAGATTGACAAGTCATTTTCAAAGCACTTGTGATAAATGGTGGCAGTCATCCCTAGATGGTCTATTCCCTCTCCCCATCTCTTCCGCTGAATCCAATGAATTGCTCCAAACTTTTGATATGTTTTAATGATAAAATCAATTGCAGTCTTGTGGTTGATATACAATATTCTTAAGGTTCACCAGTTTATATTGGACAATAATTTAATCAAGAGAATCTCTCTTTGCCTTGAATAAAACTTTCATTCAACAAACTCTGAACTCGGGTTCCATATCTTGCCTCCAGAAAAGGTACAGGTTAGGATCTATGCCATAGGAAAAGGTGGTGCTTGACCTTTTCCTTGACTTGCTGCAGTCATCGTGTTGATGGTGCCCTCACAATGATATTAGATAGGGAATTCCAGGATATTGACCCAGCGATAATGAAGGAAAGCAGATACATGTCAAAGTGAGGACTGTGTGTTATTTGGATGGGAACACAGCAAGAAGAGTCAGCCATTCAGCCCCTCAAATTTACTCCGCTAGTCAATTAAATCATGACTGATCTGCGCCTCAGCTACATTTTCCCTCCATTGCTCTATATTATTTGAAACCCTTACCTCACAAAAAAACTATCGATCTCTGTCTTTTAAGTTTCAATTGTCCCCCAGCATCCATAACCTTTTAGGGAGCATGTTCCTATTTTCACTGCCCTTTGTGTGAAAAACTGCTGTGTGATTTTGATTCTGAATGGCCTAGCTCAAATTTTAAGATTGTGTCGCCTTGTTCTTGATTCCCCCACCTTAGGAATTAGTTTCTCTGCATCTACTCTATCAAAGCATTTACCATTTCAAACAGCTCAATCAGATCGCCCCTCGATTTTGTATATTCAAAGGAATACAAGCCATGATTTTGCAAGCTGTCCTCAAAATTTAACCCTCTATGTCTGATGAAGTTGATTTAAGTGTCTTTTAAGACCAGCCAGCACCTAACTCACCTGAGCCCCACTTAGCAAGTTCATCTTGTGACTTTAAAGGGACATAACAATTTTCACTGCACCTACACTTTAGCAACAGAATAATGTTGTCCATTACTTGGTGTGTGTATTACGTCATGAATACTGACTAACACCATTGGAGATTGACTAGTTTATAAAATAAAGTAACTTCTCTTATAAATGAGGCTTTTTAGCTTTTAAAACTTATCACCTTTAAATTGAGGAACTTAGATGATTCGTTGTTGACATATGGGTGCCCTGTCCCATCACGCAATGTGGTGGGTGATTGTGATCCAATGCTTTAGATCCTCATGAAATGCAAGTGTGCCGGGAGGACTGTAGACACAATGACCTGCAGCTGGAAGGAGTGATTGTTCCTTGCCAGCTTTTCCAAGCCTCAAATCCTCCAAAGAGATTTGTTAATTTTTTTAATGTTTATTCTCAGGATGTGGGCATCACTGGCAGCATTGACACCTACTGCCAATTCCTAGTTGCCCTGGGAAGGTAATGCTCGGCCTTATTCTTGATTAACACAAATGAGTGACTTAGCAACTACATTGGTTTGGAGCTGATTTATAGACCAGGGAATACAAGCCATGTGAATGCAACTTATTCTCCTCATTCAATCCTTTGAGCTTTATTATTCTGGTGAATCTGCACCGTATCCCTCAAATACCAATACATCCTCCCTAGGATTTATTAACCACATATGAAAGCAGTACACCAGGTAGGCTGTTCCAAGGATCTGAAAGATAACTTCCTCCCCTTTGTATCCCAGCCCCCGTGGCCAAACTTTGCCTTATTGATTACTTTTTCAACCTGTGCACCAAATTTTAGTGCAGAAGCAAAATACAGTGGATGTTGGAAATCTGAAATAAAAACAGAAAATGGTGGGAATATTCAGCAGGCCAGGCAGCATCTGTGGAGAGAGAAGCAGGGTGGAATTTAATGTAGTGTCTTGCTTGTTGGCTGGAGAGCCGGTGAGAACCCTGCATCACCTACTTTTGGGAAGATCCGTCAATTTAAGTGCCACTTAACTGGGCAGTGGCAGGCCTTTCCTGGGATCAAGGACCAAAGGCGTAGAAATCCTGCCCCCCTGGAGAGCTGCCGACCAATCAGAGGCCAGCGGTTGTGTATTGTTCAGCAGCGCTATTGCGGAGCTGGTGGTTGCTGCCGGAAATGCACCCACCTGAGGCCCCAAGATTGTGGAGGGACCCAGGCCACAGGTGAGTGATGGCAGAAGGGGTTTTGTGGGATGGGGTCATGAGGGAGGGGGCTGATGGGCGTTAGCAGCATGGGCAGGGGGTTGATTCTCATTGGGCTCCCCTTTCCTGATGCCCGGCCCCTCAATCAGGCACTGAGTGTCTGACAATGAGGGATTGCCCCCCTCACCCCTCCTCACCCCACCCACTGGAAGCCAGCAAGCATCACCAACAGAGAGGTTTGCTTTTTAGGCTTTGCGCAAGGCAAGTTCCCTCACCCACTGCTGGGTGAATTTCAGCGGCTGTAGGATGAGACCTTTACGTGACCAGTAATTGCCAGTTAAGGGTCTCAATTGGCAGCGGGGCTGGAAGACAGTGCATGAGCCTTCCTGCTCCAGACTTAATCTAAGCGGAGGCTGGAAAGTGGCGGGACCCCCACCCACCACCCCCCACCCAATTGAATAACCCACCAACAAGCTCATCTCGGAGGAGGGCATTAAAATCTATCCACAAAGTTCATGGGCTCTATTTTTGCAGAGTCTTCCCAACTCTGTGGACTTTAAAAATGGTGGGTAGGACCTGGATGTGGAAGAACTGCCCCTGTTTCCAACAGATCCCATTTTTACTGGTTTGGGAAAGGGGGCGGGGCGTGATTCACACTATGGAAACCCACATTCAGCAGGGCCATTTGAAAATAATGCAGTGCAGAGATTATGATCTAAAATTGTTGAACTCAGCATTGGGTCCAGAAGATTGTAAAGTGTCTAGTTGAAAGATGAGGCACTGTTCCTTGAGCTTGCATTAACCTTCATTGGAACACTATAGTAGACCAAGGACAGAAAGGTCAGAGTGGGAGTAAGGTGACGAATTGTTGGGGGACACCAGAGGTAATGGTGTGAAAGCAGGAAGAGAAACCATTTCATGTGATTCTCTGGCTACAATTAGATAGATCATCATCTGTTTCCTGCGTCTGTCATTTAATTACCATACTCTCACTTACCACACTTTTCCTCTTAATATATTAATTATTATATTTCCTATGCAATTGAAAATTTCAAAATTGAGATGATCAATTTTCATTATGCAAGGACTTTGAGGATTATTGAACCAAGGTGGGTAGATGAAATAGGTTTGGATCAGCCATGATCTAATTGAATGGTGGAACAGGCTTGAGGGGCAGAATGACCTTCTCCTGTTCCTTTGTTGCTGTAAAAACTTTTACTGTTACCTTTGATAATACTTGCAATTTGTTCCTATTCTTTTTGTACATGTCTTATTACTCTTTGTATCCTGTTGTTACTTTTTATAGAATAGAACCTATGAGAGGAAAACTGAATATGGGGAATGATTCATCAAATGGAGTGCAGAGAGAGCTAGACATCCATGAACATAGCTTTGGTAGGAGACTGTATGGTGCTAACTTTTTTAGAAGGGCATGGTGCCAGATTCAGTCAGAAGCTTCAAATTTGTCCAAGGTAATTATAAGTGATTCATCTAAGCATTCGGGAGCAGAGTTCCAGAGGCAGCAGGACCCCCAGTGTAATGAAAACCAAGCTGGTGATCAGGGATTGAGCCAGAACTTTCAAATTGATGGATAGCTTGAGGGTGAAGAGCAGGTTATTTAACTTTACAATGTACCCACTTATGAGTTAGAAGGGTGAAAGGATTCCCTTCCTAAGTGATTTGGAAAACATAAGCCAAGACTCAAAGAGAAGCAGGGATGGTTCAGTAGTGATAGTAAGAGATCGGAGGGGAGAAAGGAGGAAAGGATGAAAGGGGGAAATGAAGGGCTGAAGGAAATAATGAAAGGAGAGGGAAGGAAAAAAGGAAGGAAGGAATTAATTACTTTTTGGATCATGGATTCCATTAATATAGCACCTTTCATAACCTCAGTGCTTTACAGCCAGTGAAGTCTTTTTGAAGTGCTGATATTGTTGCAATATATGAAGTGACACCACAACTTAATTTATAGTTACATTTGAAAAAGTTGAAAGGAATAGGAGACTCAAGGAAGCAAAGGATCTTGGTCAAGCTGTTGGAATATAATGAAGCAATGGAGGAAGATCCTTTGATAAAATCAGTAAGATTAGAATTGAAGGAGAATAATGAATCAAATTGTTCATACTCTAATTTGGAAAGCTGAAACATCACTGGTTGTTGATTTGCTCAGTGTTGGCCATTGCTCAGTGGGTAACATTCTTGCCTCTGAGTCTGAAGGTTGTGGGTTCAAACCCCACTCCAGAAGCACAAAATCTATGCTGATGCAGTGCAGTACCAAGGAAGTTCTGTTCTGTTCGAGGTGCTGTCTTTCAGATGAGATGTTAAACTGCACTCTAAGGTAAACATAGAAGATGTCCTATTTTGAAGAAGAGCATGTGAGTTCTCCTTGGCTTCCTGATCATCATTTATCACTAAACCAACATTAACTGAAATAAATTATCAATCATTATCATATTGCAGCTCATGGGAGCTTGCTGTGTGCAAATTGGCTATCATATTTCCTGCATTACAACAGTGAATGCACTTCATTGCATTGGCTGTAAGTCAGTCAGAATGTGGGATGTCCTGAGGTTGTGAAAGGCTCTATGTAAATACAAGTTATTTATTTCTTTCCTTTGTCATGTCTTTTACTCTATTCAGCCTTGATGTTGCCCTAGTCTATGGCTTGGCCCTTTAAAACAGCACCTTTACTGCTCAAACTTCGACTTCTTCCATAGTAATCAGAAAGCTGCTATATTTTAGGAACGAAAGCAAATTTTTTTAATAGGATTAGCTCATTCTTGTGAATACTGTTTAATATATATTAAAATTTCCATCTACTGGGTGAGCGGGGGCATTAATTGCAATGAACAGTACAGTGGATTATTCATAATCGTGTAATGAAAAATTGATATGGAATATCTGCTATCCAGCCCCGAGCAATTAGTAATTATGGTGACCTTGCCTGTTTTTTTTTCGTTTTCTGATTCTTTGTGTGAAAGTCTTATCATTGTCAATCTTAATGACTGGCATATTTGACAAATTTAATTTATGCTGATTAATGACACAAGCTTCCCAATTTGCTTTGAGCTATGTTGGCTTTGTATGTATATGTGTGTATATTTATTTATATATATGCGTGTGTGTGTGCGTGTTTATGAACAAGCCATCATCTATGATGTGAAAAGCTCTGGGGTGTCATGAATATTAATTCATGGAATAGTTGGAAAGCTATTAACATTCAAAGAATCAATGCCCACACTTGCAGTGAGGTGAATTTTTGTGCTGCCTGAGATGACATCAGAACCTTAAGAGTTACACTGATGTGGGTGTGATTTGGGAATTCAGATGTTTACTTTTTTTCAAAGCTTATGATTTTACAAATTTGAAGTCCTCCTTCTCTCCATCTTCCCCAGTGTTTCCTCCATTTTCAAATTGCCAGCTTTCCTTTGGTGAGTTGACCAAGTGGTCAGTCTTCTTTTGTGAGTCTGAACGGTGAATGTTAGCAGGATGTTTGACTATGTAAGGCATCATTACTAATCCTGAGCCCACCTTCACCTGATACTTACACATGGTGATGGAGTTTCCACTCAGTTACATTAATAATTTCAGTGCAATGTGGGTGAAATTAGCCGAACCAGAGCAAAAGATCAGGGAATATTAAGCAGACATGAGCCATGCCCAAAACCGCTTATGTTTGTGTTCTTCACAATCTTTTACACTGGTTTGAGATTCAACTTGCTAGATCAGGACCATAAACTTAGCCAGGCCCCCAGGCACTATTCTGAGATTTTTCCCATTGTCCTGGTTCAGGAGGGTCCTTCAAATCATGTTCATTTTCATAGGTACACAGGCACTAGTAACCATGTTGAAAAGAGTGTTATTATATCAAAAATATGCACAGTTAGTGGTAAAGAGACACACTGGCCGCTGACCTTGAAAAAAAGCTGCCCACAAAGATCTAGCAATCTCTGTGATGTGGCTTTCCCCTTTCCTGATGACAAATTAAATGATTAAACCTGGCATCAAGTCAAGGGGTACAGCAGCAGTGATGTCAGCAAGCAGATAAGCAAGGAATCACATTGAAGTATTCTCACAGACAGCAAACCAGGAAGTACACTGCTTATGCTTCACTTTTTAATATAATTTTGCAGAGTGCAAAATAGTTGATTTGGCTTTATACACGTGGTTAAGGTAGAAGCTGAAGTATCATAAACAAACTTGTTAAAAATTATTATTTCAAAAATATGTAGAATTGTTTTTATAATGGAGAAATTTGACACTCCACAAATATAAAATTAGTTTTTCAGGATTTTTTTTCAGAAGTTGTTCAGCAATAATTATGAACTTAGTATGCCATTAAAAACCCACTTTAGCTCATTCAACAAGGTGTAACTTTTTCAAGGATGTTTACAGCAAGACTAATAGCATAAAAGTACAAGTTCTCGTTAGTTCAGTGATTTCTAATTGATTGCTGTCTGCAGAGACCTCAGCCGTGCACCTTGTGGAGATGTGTACAATCACTGACGACAACCTCTGGATTCCATTTTTAACTTCGCATATGTGGACACCAGAGGTTGTTACCAATCTCAGAGAAGGAATAACACTATCACTGATCAGTTTCACTGTCATGACTACTGCAAAATCAGTTCATATTAATTTACGAAGAAACCGACTAGTGTACACCAATGTAACTATTAAACGGACTTGCATGGATTTTTGGAGTCAATTCAGTGATTTTAGATCAAGTTATTCACAGGTGGAGGACTGGATATTTATTATAAATGCTTATTTTTTTGTGAAAAACCCATTTTCAGCTGCATTAATAAAATTGCACCATGGTTATGAGCTTTGAATATATCAAGGAATACTTTTAATATAAAGAAAAAGAAAGAATTATATTCCATTACACTGACCAATTATGCTGGTTCATTTTACACTTGTGATTATGTACATGATTTTTTTTTGTCAGAAACTTGCATTGTAACCTAACCAGTACAATTATGGGCAATTTTTAGGTGCAATTTCCTGATTGTGTTCAAGCTGAAACTCTACTCCCAATTCTCTGTGACACTAGTGCAATTTTATAGTTAGCTGACTGTGTAACATTTTTCTCTCTCAACTTGCCCAGAAGCATGAAAACCAATGGTGTAGAACAACACCAGGAATAGGAGAGAGGGCGAGATTAATAAGAGGCAGTGGGTGAGTGAGATCAGACAGGTTTTAAAAATTTGTACATTGCAGGAGGAAGGGAGGACAGCAAAAGATTAAGACATTCGCTGGCTTTGAGCTCCTAAGAAAGAATAAAGTAAGAGATTGTAAATGTGAATAATTGAGATAGAAATCCATAAATTGTGTTGATGTGGTCTGCTGATTTCTATTGTGAATCTTAAGACTTTGGCTAATATTGTGACTAAGATTTGTTGTTTTTGTTGTGCAGGTACGAAGCAGTCATTGGGTATTGGCACTCACTAACAGTCATTTACACATATATCCAGGATTAGATGGACACTGCACCAGATTTCAAAGGGGTATACCAAGAGGTAAGGCACTTGAAAGGCGATCTCCTCTTTCATTATGGTCAGAATAGGTCAATGGCACTTTCATTTACTTTGAAGTTAGAGGCAACAGATTGGAGTTTAGAGTGCTGCTCACGTCAAATATACAATTAAGCTCCAAGACTCGTGGAGGGTCGGGTGTTGCATGTTGAACAGATCAAAGGTTGGAGAACAGTAGGATCTACATGGTCCATTTTAGCTATTTTTGAGTAACTGAAGAGTCCTATGATGGTGGGCCTGAAGAATATGGTAGCCGCTATCTATCCAAAAATCACCCAATCAAGCCCCCTCCTGTTACACATTCAGTCAATGATCCATCAACACACCCCCAATGAATCAACTCAACAAACTCTTACACATCCAGTAACCCACCCACTACCAATACAACCACTGAAAATGCTAGCTGTAACAGCAACAACTTGAACTTGTGTATGGTGTCTTTAGCATAGTGGAAGCCCCAAGGCCTTTCATAGGAGTTGGTGAGAGGAGACCCATGTGGAATATTAATACTGGTATAGACCGTTTGGGCCGAATGGCCTCCCTCTGTGCTGTAGATTCCATAGGCAGGATTTTTTGGGTAGCGAGGTTTCTTGCCCTGCCACCCAGAGGGTTGGCAATGAAAGCATCTACGCTGATGTCGGCAGCCCGCATTTAGCGCTCCTTGGAATGGTGCTCACTCAGGTGGAAGTCCCCCCTCAGAGAGCTGCTGGCCTAGCTGATTGACCTCCAGCTGAGGAGCCTCACCAGGAAAGGTGAGGAAGGAAGGGGCCCTACAGCCTCAGAAGGTAGGCTGAAGATAATGTAAAAAATACAATCACCGCTGATGGAGGGAAAACCCCTCCGATGAAAGGGCAGGGGCTGCCTTCGCTGCCTGTGGTCGCTCTTTGATTAAAGAAACGCTCCCCCCACGGCCTGTTGTGGGAGGCTGTCGACATTGAGAATCCCCGCGTGATAGAGGGTTGATCCACTGTCGACAAAATGCTGATGGCCTGGTAATATGCCCTTTACATATTTTGAAATTGGCTTCTCTCTTTCTTGTGTTGGTAAGCCTTTCCGCTCCTGTTGTCAGTAAAATTCCCTGATGGTGGGACAAGGCCGGGAAGCCATGGCTCCCCCTGATTTTACTGACCCCCATCCCTGCCTTGTTCCCGCTTCATACGAGCTGGTAAAATTCTCCCACGTGTAATATCTGCGTTATCAAACAAAATTTGTTACTGAGCCACGTTAAGAGACACTAATGGCGCAACTGAATGCGATTTTTTTGTGGCCCGTCCAACTTTACGTTTGGCGAGTGGGCCAATCGGCCAGGCGGCCTTTACATTTTTGATGAAACCTCATCCAAGGGCGGGAATAAAATAAAAAGAAATATCTGGGGACAGCATTTTTATGAGGTCTGCTTTCAGGTGCTTGGTTGTGTTGCACGAACATTATTTGCAGCTTTTTAGTGCTTTGTTTTATTATTTGCAGCTCTGCAGCCTCCTGAGGCTGCCTTCGGGGGGTGGCGGGGTGCTCTCTCTCGAAGTGCTCACCCGCATCCGTGGTGATGCCGTGGCCTACTCTCTTCCCGCCCCCACCCCCAGCTTTTCACCGCGTGTTTCATGCCGTCTGGCTGTTAATTGACCAGCCAGTGAGAAATCACAGATCATGGCTGGGGGCCAGTTTCCCGACTGCTCCCGGGCCTACCGATTCTGCGCGGTCGACAAGGGGAAAATTCAAGCTATTAGGACAGGTGAAAAAAAAGGACAAAGGGGAAAGTCTTAAAGGAGGAGAGAGGGCTAGAGACATGGGCAGGTGTAGGGGGGGAGGTCCAGAGCTCAGGGCCGAGGCAGCTGAAGGCACGGCTGCCAAGAGTGGAGTGAAGAAAATCTGCTACCCAGGCAATCACATTTCAAGGAGCGCAGAGATTTCAGAGAGTTGTAGGGCTGGGGGAGGTTACAGAGATGGGTCACGTGGGGTGAGGTTTTGGTGGAGGGGTGGGGGGGTGGGGGGTGGCAAGGCCATAGAAGGATTTGAACAAAATAATGAAAATTTTAAAATCAGATCAAAAGTTAAATTCACATCTCCCTCAATCAATTATACTGAAATTTGTCCTCTCCTGTGGACAGTTGTTATTGTCTCCAGTCTCTGAGTCTCCTTACTGGCACTTTGTCCTAGTGATACTTGGTTGAGGACAGAGGTCAGGGAACACGCCTTTACCTTATTGCTCTGATCAGTAATGTGTTCCCTAGCCCTCACCCCAGCAGTATTCAGTATACCAATTGTATGCATTCTTAGAGTGTTTCTAATAGTGTAAATAGTTAAGGGGGTGCTTCATCTACTTTTCTTTTTATCTCCTTCTTTATTTTTCTCTTTTGTTTTTCTAACTTTATTCCCATAACTCTCTTTCTCTTTGTTTCTTATTCACTCTTTCTGTCGATCACTTTTTTATTTTACCTGTTTCAATCATCATACATCTATCCCTAAATGTTGTTTGTTTCTCATGATATATATATTGTTTATTTATACTTTGTTTTTATGTCTATTTTGTTCTATCTCTCTTTTCTAACTCCCTCTTTTTGTTTCTCTTGCTGTTTACCTTTCCTGTTGTTCTCTATTTCTCCATGTCTCCACTCCTTTCATTCCCTATCTGTCTATATCTGGACCTTTTCTCGTTTTCTATAATCTATGTTTCTGTCTTTGGTTCTCTATCTCTTCATCTCCCTCTCTTCCTGTCTTGTTCTCTATCTCTCTGTACCTGTCTCTGTCACTTATTCTGTATGTCCCTCTACCTCTGTTTCTATCTCTTGTTATCTGTCTCTCCATACGCCTGACTCTACAGCCGGAATTTTCCGGCTTTGTTGGCTTCGGGTATCATGGCGGGTGACGGGGGTGAGGGGACAATGTGCTGTGAAGGCCATAAATCAGTTTTACGCCACTGTGAAACCAGTTTGTGATCATCCACTCCGCCCGTCAATAGTGGACTGTGTTTCCTGCTGCCGGACATTGAGAACCTCATTTTAATACACTTGCATCTAATTATAAGCCCTGCTCACCAGAATCATCCCCCCACTCCACGTCAAATTTACCACCCACGTCGGTGTGGTTCCAGAACAGCGTGCTTCCCAACTGCTTTTAAAAGGCGTGCACATGGTGAGCTGAACTTCGAGGGGAACTCGGAGACGAGTGCACACAACCTTGCTCAGCGCTCACGAGCATCGCCCGTAGGGCATCAAGGACAAGGTGCTGCACATTCGCCAGGGCCACAGACAGAGTGGTGGCCACGCACTTGGAAATGCTTGTCAAAAGTGAGCATTCTTCCGCGGCTGAGACTGTTCAGCTGCAGCTCCATTGACATGGTTCAGGCTCGGAGTTGGGCCTCTGAAGCTTTGCTGCCCACTCAAGCAATGAAAAAGCCTGAAAATGCCACCAAATGCTCCAGAACTTTTCACCCCTCAGGCAACTAAATGAGTGTTTTAGGGGGTAGCAGGGCAACTGGCCGAGTGGGCAAGTTGTAGTATCCCCTTGTGAAAGGTGGCCATGGCGCAGTCACTGGTGGAGACATCACAGCCTCTTGCAATGTCTTTATTCAGGTTTGGACCAGGATCCATTATGGTTCAAACTAACAGCGCAGCCTTGCAGCGCGGGTTAGGAGAATGCCTGCACCTGAGCTGAGAGCACAGCATGCAGTCCAGTGGCCGGAGCTGCTACCAATCGGTCAAATGAAATGGGGTAGAGTGGGGCGGAGGTGGGTGGGGTTTCGAACAGCCAATGAGTGCACTACACACTGGCCATCCAAGAGGTGGCCATCACTCTCCTGCATGCATGAAGGGGCCTTCAAAATTAACCAAGAGAGGTTTTTAGTACACCCATGTTAACCCAACCGTATCTCCCTTTGATCCTGTAGGAGGAGAACATCAGATCATGGAGCCCAGTGATTTAGCACCTCATGGCTTACAGAGACCAGAGAAGAAGAAGAAGAGGGCAATGAAGGCGCCTGGCTTGGCAAAGGCTGGATCACTTACTTCAAGATGAAGGGGCAGCAGGGCCTGTTGTGCACACAGCTGATGATCCACAACGAGCTGTCGGTCGTAGGTGTCTCACTAGACCCAGAGTCTGTAGACAGCGCCTGTCTTTTCTGCAGATGACTGAGAACCAGTGTCGTCAAAGACTGCACACGTTTAAGGAACTGGTTGGTCACATATGCCACCTGTTGCAGGAATTGGCACCACAGGAACATGGAGGGCATCCACTGCCAGTGGCCATGAAAGTGACTGCAGCACTCAACTTTTATGCCGGTGACTCCTTCTTCATGAAGATACAGAACTCAGGAAAGCCAGGAAGCAAGAGCTCTGGGATGCGCATAGATCTCAGGTTTCCCACAGGCGCAGGGTGCCATTGACTGCACTCACGTGGCGCTTAGATCTCCGTGGCAACAAGCAGCCAACTACGTCAACCACAAGCGCTTCCACTTGCTGAATGATCAGCTTGTGTGCAACCACCACAATGACATCCTACAGGTCTGCATAAGATTCCCAGGGAGTGTCCACGACTCCTACATCCTCAGCAGGTCTCAGATCCTTGACATCTTCCAGGGCCCAAAGAGGCTGCAGGGCTGGCTCCCTGGGGACATGGGCTACCCACAGAGGACATGGCTGGTGATGCCCATGTGGCGGCCTCATACTGCAGCAGAGCGACAGTATAATGAGGCTCATGCTGCAATTCAGATTCTGCTGGAGCAAATGACAGGCATTTTGAAAATGATGTTCCTGCCTTGTCAGGTCCGGTGGAGCACTGCAATACAGTCCCCAGAGGGTGTTGCACATCATCATCGCTCGCTGCACACTCACTAAGCTGGTGCTGCAAAGGGTGGAGGATCTGGCTGAGGAGGAGATGGAGGAGCTGCACGTCTCCTCCTATGAGAAGACTGTCAAAGGGGATGATGATGATGAAGTCCTCGAAGGCAAGGTTGTGGGCGATGAGGCCGTTGCACTGGCTAGATGAGGCAGGCACGCTCGGGAGGACCTCATGGCTGCAAGATGCATGTAGGATGATGATGAGCTGCAGTGAGGATAGTCCTGACATCCTCACCTTGCACCTGGGAACCTTTGACTCCTGTTGGCTGATGGCAGCGCACATACCCTCATTGCTTAGGCTCATGTTATGGAGACACAGTGGAGGCCCTAATAGTCGCTATATTCCAGGAGGAAGATGATGACATGCAGTGAGGACACTCTACAGATCTTCATATCGCCTCTGAGAACGTCTGACTCCTGTCTGGCTGAGGGCAGTTCGCTTGCGCTCTGTGATCAGGGTCCTATCATGGAGATGCAGCCATGAAACTTTAAATGCGCCTGATCCTTTGTCAGCTTTCAATACCTGTCCCCTTCAGGAGCACAGCGTCACCAGTCACAGATGCTGAAGAGATTGGGGCCAGCCCCACCTCAAAGGTACTGAGAGCACACAGAGAATATGACGGAACTCTGTGATGCCTGCTCATGACTTTCTGGCAGCAATGACAAGCACCATCGAGGTGCAGGCATCACTAGTGTGTCCAGTGAGTGTGAAGCTGGACCATCACTTTGGTCTGAAAGTTACACACTGCACAGGGAAGAGGCCCTAGACTGAGACACCTGCTTTTACCTTGTGCAGGAACCAGGGTTTCACATTTGAGTGACACAAACACTGCTCATCAGAACAAGGAGCCATAGGCAGGGAGACATTCTTGGGAGTTTATTTGCAATAGTGAACATTATGTACAAGTGATTAACACCCATGCCCAGGCTGTGAAACTGCATCTTCTTAACCTTCCTAACCCTTTTGCTATGTCTTGATGCTCCCTCGACATCCACAGTGGAGGTGGAGACAGTCTGCTGACTGTTACACCCTGTCTGTGATGACTTTGACAGGCAACCTCTAGATGGCCGAGACCTGGAGGGCCCCGGCCTGCTTTCGGGGTCCTGCTGTGTGGCAGTGGTGCCCTCCTCGGCCTGCGGAGCTGGAACTGCTGGGGTCACAGAAAGAGTGGATTCAGATGGGCCAGATACTCTTGGAGTCAAATGAGTGGATGGTCATGGTGTGTCCACCTGCTGATCCTCCTCCCAATGGGTGCATTAGGGTCCCTGGCTGACTCCTTGAGGAGAAGGGGAAGTTGGAGTGAGCTCAAGCGCTGACACTGTTGAAAGCCAACTGTGACATGAGCAATAGAGTTCAGCCCACACAGCAGTGCAGGGCCAATGTCCTGGACCAAGGTCTCCATGGTGGGCCCCATCCTGCCAGTGTTAACCTCATTACGTTGGCATGTCGCGCTGTCACCTCTGACCAAATACGGGCGGATTCCTCCATTGTGCATTGCAGTCTGAGGAGTGCAGTGGGCATACCTTCTTGATGTTCCTGAATTTGCCTTTGCAGCTCCAGCACCTGAGGTATGACCGAGCCCAGAGGCTCGTTATCTGACTCGGACTCAGCAGATTTCTGGCCTCCAGCAGACCTCCGAGTGCTGGACGCCTGGGAAGTCCCTGCTGCCGCCTACTGTGGATCAGACAGTGTGATGTGCTCACCAGATTGTGATCCCGAGGCTACTCTAGAACTAGGCCCCACTGAGGAGTGTGTCTCTGCGATAGTGGGGGGTGTGGGTGAGCGCTGTGATGGGTCTTCAATTAGGGTGTCATTAGATTCTTCTTCTGAGGTGTCGTTGGGGTTTGAGACCAGGACTTGGGCTGTGGTCTTCCTCGGCTGCTTCCCAGATGTGCCTGTGAAAGCAAAGAGAGATAATTAGTGCATGGCAGTGACCTATGGAACAGGGGAACTGACTCACAGCCTGGCTGCCTGATGAATGTTGCACTGTTGGATCCTCATTTGGTTGAGCACTGCCAACCTCACCATCAGCACAGGAAGAGTCCAGATCATCGCCGGCCAGCTGGATGACTCTAGTTTCAAAGTCTGTGAGGACCTTGATTTCAGGCATTCCTCCACCAGTCTGTGACCTCTCCCTTTTGTTGTGTGCCAGCTTGTCCTTCATGAATACAGATGAAGAGAGTGTAAGCAGGACACCTGCCAGGCCGGATGATAAAGATGCCTGGCATGCGTGGGTGATGACTGGTGTCATGGATGGGATGTGGGCACAATCCACAGGGCAAATGAAGGTGAGTGTGAGAGAGTGAATGGTGATGTCCCTTGCACTGGTAGTGAGTGAGATCCCTGTGGATGTGTGATGGGTTTGTGAGTGTGTGAATTGAGAATGTTGAGAAGAGTGACTTACCCTGGCAGAACTGAGTGGCTCTTTTGCAGGGCATTGGTGCTGACCACCACTGCGGGATTGGTGACCTTGCTTGCTGGTGTTTGCCCAGAGTGGGGGTAGAGGACTTCACAACAGGCCTCCTCAGTGTCCAGTAGGCGTCCGAAGAAGGTGTTGCTAAATTTGGGGACATGTTTCCTCCCTTTGGCAGCCATGACTTTCCAGCAGCTTCAGGTCCCTAAGGGAGAGCTAGGTTTGTGCAGGGGCACCCTTTAAATATGGCGACCGGATTACTGAAAGCCTGAGGTGACGGCAGGGTGGGCAAATCAGAGGCCATTCTGCCAGTGACCTGACGAGTTTCCCGGGAATGCATTATTAATGAGGCAGGATATTTCGGCCATGGGATGATACGGAGCAAAAAGCTGCTATTTCGGCCGGCGGGTAAAACGTCCTTTCTCCTGCCCGCTACCACACTTTGTGCAAATCTGGGACAATTGCTCCCTACGTCTCTTGCCCTCTGTCTGTCTGACAGACAGTGCTTGTGCGTCAGAATGAATTACAAAGTGGTTGTGTGGATGACCTGTCAGAGCTGGTTAAGGTGATGTGGCTGCACTGTTACCCGACCCAGCTTGCTTTGGCTTGTTTCTGACTGCCATCTGTTGTAGAACAGATTTAGTCCAGCTTCCCTGTTGTGAGAGACTGTTTAACACTGGAATGTTCAGTCGTTGCTGCCGGCCTATCTTTCCCTATGCAGAGCTAAGCCTAACACCTCTGCCCACTGATTGGACGCGGAATAGAAGTCGGTCACCTCTGTATTTTAAGCCAAATACTCATCAGCTTGCAATCTGGGGCTGAAATCTGATAAAACAGAACGGCCTTTGAAGACATTGACCGGAATTTTCCGGCCCTTTTGGCGTCAGACGTCATGGTGGGCGGAGGGGAGGGTCAATCTGGCGAGAAGGCCAAGAATTGGTTTCATGCTGCTGTGAAACCAGTTTGCGACTGCCTGCTCCACCTGTCATTAGTGGGCCGCGTTCCCTGCTGCCGCACTTCAGGAGCCTAATTTCAATATTTTAGCATCTCTTTATAAGCCCTGCTCGCCAGAATCATTCCCCCCCACACTGGATCCTCCGGGCACGTCAACGTGTTTCACAACTAAACATAAGTGACGTGCACCTGGTGAGCTGCACTTTGCTCGGGACTTTCAGGTTCATTTGGCTACCTTGCTTCGGGCAGTCATCAGTGCCAGGCTGCGCAGGCAGCACCACATCACTTTTAGGGGGGGCTCATGGGCAGGTCTCTACCTACCAGACCAGCCGTTAGACGGGCACGGCTTCTCAAAGGCTGCAGGGCTAGGATTTGCTTGAGGAAAGGGGAGGAGTGGCCTCAGTCAAGGGAAGAGGCTGCAGGGCGAGGGCTATACTGGGGAAGGAGGCTGTCCCAGGTGTGTGTTGGGACACGTGGATCTGTGCAAGTGGTCTCAAGATGGTGATGCCAGAGGAGGCAGTCGCCAGAGGAGATGAGGCCAGATGGAGATGTGAGGGTGTGTGTGAGAGAGTGGATGGTGATGCCCCTTGAGCTGGCAGTGAGTGAGATGCCAGCGATTATGTGATGGGCTTGTGAGTATGTGAGTTTAGAGTGATGAGATGGTTGCTGTATCCTGTTGGCACGTATGAGCTCATTCATCCATTTTCTGCACTGGATGGCCGAGATCTTGTGTGCAGCATTGGCACTGACCACCTCTGCCACCACCTCTCAAGCCAGAGTATGAGACTGATGGGCCTCCTGTGGTCAGAGCGGGGGTAGAGGACATCACGGCGGACTTTCTTGGGGTCCAAAAGGCCCCCAGAGATGCGTCACTGAATCGGGGGGGCTGAACTCTTCTTGGCTTTTGGGGCCATGTCTTCACTGGAACAGTCCTGGGCTGCAAGCGTTGAGAAGTGTGTGGGGGGGCTGCAGTTTAAATATGGTGCCCTGCGTGAGGAAGTGGCGAGGTAACAGTGTGATGGGCAAATCGGAGGCTGCCCACCAGCATGTTTCCTGTGGCTGCATAATTAATGAGGTGGGAATGGGATGATACTGTGCGAAAACCCACCATTGCAGCCGGTGGGTAAAATGACTATTTTTCCCGCCCACTAATGCACCTTGTGCAAATCTGGGATAACGCCGCCTGTTACCACTTGCATTTATATCACGCTTTTAACGTAATAAAATGCCCCTAAGCTCTTCCCCGGAGTGTTCGCAGGAGTGTTAACAGACCACCAAATGCTTGGTCAAAGAGAAAGGTTTTAAGGAATTCTTAAGAGGAGGAGAGAGACATGGAGAGGTTCAGAGAAGGATGCAGGAGAGAGCAAAAACATCAATGGTGCATGATTCTATTGTTGCTGCCCTGAAGTAATATCCCACTTGGTTATTCTCTTCAATTTGTTTGCTGTTGTAATCATACAGATCTGCTGATGATCTTTTGCAGCCTACCCTTGATGTTGATGCTGTGGATTCTGATCCAATGTCCCTCTTACGCAGTGTTTGCAAAGCATGGGTGAACCTCACAGTGACCCCTGGTTTAGTGATGGCCCCTCTAAAGTCTTGTGCCTTGGATGAGTAACTCGATTGATCATGGGGGGTGATTGAATCCTTGTCCCGCCCCGCCCCTCCACTGTCCAATGATAATTGTACATAATTGTCTTTCACATACAAATTCTTGATAATACAACATGTGACTTATGCAGCTTATGGTCTGAATGCACTGGGATTGTAGAATTTTATCGTGTGGCAGGTTGGAGTTTGTGCTTGGGAAGCCGATTTGTGACTTACTTGCTCAGAATTTTCGCCTTCAAGTTCTCCCTCCCTGTCGTGAAGATACTGAGTTTTTCAGGAGTGCGATGTCGTGGCTGCGAGCATCCCTTCTGGCACCTCTTGTCATTATTCAGCCTGGAGCCCACACCAGAGGGTGTCAGCAGAATGTTTGACAGCGTGAAGGATCAGTGCTGAGGCAGATCCTGTCTTTCTTCAATGTCTACAGCTGCGTACTATCCAGAAAATTCAATGGTGAAGAAGTTTCAGTGGTGCAGCAAGTTACTAAAAAGATCAAAAATACTTGCATTTACATTGTGCCTTCCAGGACCTCAAAGCATCCCAAATTGTTTTACAGCCTGCACCGTCATAACGTGGCTGTGATGGTACAATGATGATATTGCTGGACTGGTAACTTAGACGCCTGGACTAATAACCCATAGTATTTGAGTTCAAAGCAATGATATTAAGAAAGTGGTGATGTTACTAATCTATTCAACCTATTCATGAGCGCATGACAGTTAAAGATGATACAGTAAGGAATGAGTTTGCATTTATATAGCACCTTTTAACAATCACATGCCATCCCAAGGTGCTTCACAGTCAATGAAGTGCTTTTGAAATGCAGGGCGGGATTTTCCGCACCCGCCCGCCACTGGGATCTTCCGGTCCCGCCGCAAGTCAATGGGCTTCTGGCTGGGGCACCGCCTCGCCCATGGTGGGTCCCACCTGCAGCGGGGGCCAGAAAATCCCGGCCATAGGCACTGTTGTAATGGAGGAAACGCGGCAGCCAATTCGCACACAGCAAGCTCCCAGAAATTGCAATGATATAGTGATCGGATAAAAATTGTTTTTTGCAGTTTGGTTGAGGGATTAATACTTGTCTGGATACTGGTGCATCCTGTTGTTCTTCGAAATAGTTATTATGGGACCTTGCTGTGTACAAATTGGCTGTTGCCTGTCCTACATTATAAGAGTGCCTACAATTCACAAACTCTTCATTGGCTATAAGATGTTTTGAGATATCCTGAAGTTGTGAACTTCAGGTTCACATAAAAATGCTTTATTTCTGTCACTAAAAGAGTCTTTCAGTTGTGAAACAGTTAATAAAACCATTGTTTCATGGCGCCTGCTTTCATGATGAATAAAAGGTTTTGATTTATGCAGAAATTTTAAAGTACCACTGGGACATTAATCTATAATACATTATGATGAAATCAGTCCCAGCTCCTGATTCTTGCCTTGACTCTGCTTTTAGGCCCTTGTTGGGTTGCAGCTAATTAACTGGGCCACCTTATCAGCTCCGACACACACCGTACACAGAGAATGGGAATTAAAACCCGTCTCCGATAAGCCATTGTTTGAGCCCAAAGGAAAGCCAGCTCTCTATTCAACTCTTCTGAAATGCTGAGGAGTGCAGCTCTCTGATCCGAGAGAACATTCATTTCTATAAAGAGGCAACCGACAGTTTGGGTGTCATTACTTTTGCGAGAAAAAAATTGCCTGAGCTTTGTGTCTACTTTCTTGTTCTATCATAACCAGCTAGCTCTGTGACTATTTCTTTTTATTTTTAATTCTGCAGAATTTTCTTAAATGCTGCCGTGGACCAATTTCCCCAAGGTCCCTTGTATTTGTGTGTGATTTCAGGGAAAGAAAGAACTCGCGTTGATAAAGTGCCTTTCAAGACATCCCAAAGCACTTCACAGCCAACGAATTGTATTTGTGATGTGTAGTCGCAGTTGTAATGTAGGGAACATGCCAACCAATCTGCGCTTAGGAAGGTCCCACAAACAGCAGTCAGGTAAATGACTAGATTACCTGTTTGAGTTTTTTTTAGTCGCATAGCTATGGAAGCAGTTATAGTTCAAAGTCGAGGTTAACAATCCATTCAAAGGCTTCAGCTGACGCTGTGTGAATGGCTGTGATGCCACCAGGAGTGGATCTCATAGTGCAGAAGTTCAGTACATGGCGATGGTTTGACTTGGACTCGTCTGAAATCTCGTAGTCCTGATTGGAACACGCTGCACCCACTACAACCTAACGACAGCCCCACCGCTTGATGGTGTACCTCCTAGTTGACTGCAAATATAACAAACTGCAACGTGATAACTGACCTGAGTGGGGAAGTCCCAGGTTTAAACTTTCTACAGAAAATCTGGACAAAACTCAACCCCTCAAGGATGGACCAGGGGGATATCACTACTTGCTTCACAAATGGAACATGAGATCATAAGATCACTAGAAATAGGAGCAGCATTAGGCCATTCAGCCCATTAAGCCTGCTCCACCATCCAGTAAGATCATGGCCTTAACTCCACTTTCCTGCCTGTCTTCCATAACACTTAACTCCCTTGTCGATTAATAACCTAACTCAGCCTTGAATATATTCAATGACACAATCTTCATTTCTCTCTGGGGAAGAGAATTCAAAGAATGAATGACCTTCTGAGAGAAGAAAGTCTTCCTCATTTCCACCTTAAATGGGAGACCCCTTATTTTTAAACTCTGCTCCCTAGTTCTATATTACCCCATGAGAGGAAACATACTCCCAGCATCTACCCTGTCAAGCCCCCTCTGAATCTTATGTTTCAATAAGATCACCTCTCATTCTTCTAAACTCCAATGAGTATAGGCCCAATCTGCTCAACCTTTCCTCATTAGATGACCCCTCATCCCAGGAATCAGCCTAGAGAACCTTCTTTGAACTGTCTCCAATACAAGTACATCCTCCCTTAAGTAAGGATTCCAAACTATACACAGTACTCCAGGTGTGGATTCACCAATACCCTAAACAGTTGCAGCAAGAATTCCCGATTTTTATACTCCATCAACCTTCAAGAAAGCCCAACATTCCATTTGCCTTCCAAATTACTTGCTGTACCTGCATGCTTATTTTTTGTGATTCATGTACAAGGAAACCCAGATCCCTCTGTATGGCAGCATTCTGCAGTCTCTCTCCATTTAAATAGTATTTGGTTTCCATTCTTCCTGACAAAGTGGACAAACTCACATATTCCCACATTATACTCCATCTGCCAATTTTTTGCCCACTCACTTAACCAACTATATCGCTTTGCAGATTCTTTGTATCCTCCTCACAACTTGCTTTCCTAATTATCTTTGTACCATCAGCAAATTTGGCTACAATACAGTCTGTCCCTTCATCCAAGTTATTAATATAGGTTGCAAATAGTTGAGGCCATAGCACAATCCATGAGGTAACCATTAATTACAGTTTGCCAATCTGAAAATGACCCATTTATCCTGACTCTGCTTCCTGTTAGTTAGCCAATCTTCTATGCATGCTAATATATCACCCCAACACCATTAACTTCTGCAGTAGCCTTTTATAAGGCACCTTATCAAATGCCTCTTGGACTACATCTAAAATGGGTCTTTTTCCAAATGGCAGGCAGTGACTAGTGGGGTACCACAGGGATCAGTGCTGGGACTCCAGCTATTCACAATATATATTAATGATTTAGATGATGGAGCTAAATGTAATATCTCCAAATTTGCAGATGACACAAAGCTGGGTGGGAGAGTGAGCTGTGAGGAGGATGCAGAGATGCTTCAGGGTGATTTGGACAAGCTGAGTGAGTGGGCAAATGCATGGTAGATGCAATATAATGCGGATAAATGTGAGGTTACCCACTTTGGTAGCAAAAACGGGAAGGCAGATTATTATCTGAAAGGCTATAAATTGAGAGAGGGGAATGTGCAATGAGACCTGGGTGTCCTTGTACACCAGTCGTTGAAGGCAAGCATACAGGTGCAGCTTACGATAAATAAGGCAAATGGTATGTTGGCCTTCATAGCCAGAGGATTCGAGTACAGGAGCAGGGATGTCTTGCTGCAATTATGCAGGGCCTTGGTGAGAACACACTTGGAATATTGTGTGCAGTTTTGGTCTCCTTATCGGAGGAAGGATGTTCTTGCTGTAGAGGGAGTACAGCGAAGGTTTACCGGACTGATTCCTGGGATGGCGGGACTGACATATGAGGAGAGATTGAGTCGGTTAGGATTATATTTGCTGAATGAGGGGGGATCTCGTAGAAACCTATAAAATTCTAATGGGACTAGACAGGGTAGATGCAGAAAGGATGTTCCCGATGGTGGGGGAGTCCCGAACCAGGGGTCACGGTCTGAGGATACGGGGTAGACCATTTAGAACTGAGATGAGGAGAAATTTCTTTACCCAGAGAGCGGTGAGCTTGTGGAATTCGCTACCGCAGAAAGTAGCAGAGGCCAAAACATTGTATGTTTTCAAGAAGGAGTTAGATATAGCTCTTGGGGCGAAAGGGATCAACAGGTGTGAGGAGAAAGTGGGAGCAGGCTATTGAGTTGTATGATCAGCCATGATCATAATGAATGGTGGAGCAGGCTCGAAGGGCCGAATGGCCTACTCCTGCTCCTAGTTTCTATGTTTCTATGTCTACTGGTTCCCCTTTATCCACCCAATTTGTTACATCCTCCTGTAGTCGAATCCTCTGGCTATGAAGGCCAACATACCATTTGCCTTCTTTACCGCCTGCTGCACCTGCATGCTTGCCTTCAACGACTGGTGTATGAGGACACCCAGGTGTCGTTGCACATTCCCCTCTCTCAATTTATAGCCTTTCAGATAATAATCTGCCTTCCCGTTTTTGCTACCAAAGTGGATAACCTCACATTTATCCGCATTATATTGCATCTACCATGCATCTGCCCACTCACTCAGCTTGTCCAAATCACCCTGAAGCATCTCTGCATCCTTCTCACAGCTCACTCTCCCACCCAGCTTTGTGTCATCTGCAAATTTGGAGATATTACATTTAGCTCCATCATCTAAATCATTAATATATATTGTGAATAGCTGGAGTCCCAGCACTGATCCCTGTGGTACGCCACTAGTCACTGCCTGCCATTTGGAAAAAGACCCATTTTAGATGTAGTCCAAGAGGCATTTGATAAGGTGCCTTATAAAAGGCTACTGCAGAAGTTAATGGTGTTGGGGTGATATATTAGCATGCATAGAAGATTGGCTAACTAACAGGAAGCAGAGTCAGGATAAATGGGTCATTTTCAGATTGGCAAACTGTAATTAATGGTTACCTCATGGATTGTGCTATGGCCTCAACTATTTGCAACCTATATTAATAACTTGGATGAAGGGACAGACTGTATTGTAGCCAAATTTGCTGATGGTACAAAGATAATTAGGAAAGCAAGTTGTGAGGAGGATAAAAATAATAAATCAGTCAAACATGATTTCCCTTTCACAGAATCATGTTGACTCTGCCTTATTGCATTATGCTGCTGCTACCTCAATAATTGATTCTAATATCTTCCCAATAACAGATGTTAGACCAATTGGCTTATAGTTTCCTGCTGTCTGCCCCCCTCCTTTCTTGAATAATGGTGTTACATTTGTAGTTTTCCAATCCACTGAGACCTTTCCAGAGTCTAGGGAATTTTCGAATATTATAACCAAAGCATCCAGGATTTTTGCAGCCAATCCCTTTTAGAACCTAGGATGCAGGCCATCAGGTGCAGGGGACTTGTCAGCTTTTAGTCCCTTTAGCTTTCCTTGTAATTTTTCTCTAGTGATAGTGATCATTTTAAGCTTGTCCCTCCAATTTTGCCTCTTGATTTTCTACTAATCTTGGTATGTTTTTTGTGTGTTTTCTTACGAAGACAGATACAAAATACTTGTTCAAAGTCTCTGCCATTTCCTTGTTTCCCATTATTAGTTCCCAGTTTCACCCTCTAAGGGGCTGATGCTTACTTTAGCTACTCTCTTCCTTTTTATATACGTATACAAGCTTTTACTGTCTTTTTTTATATTTCTTGCTAGTTTTTTCTCATACTTCACTTTTCCCTCTCAACTTTTTTTAGCCATCCTTTGCTGGTTTGTAAAATTTCCCATTCTCTGGGCTACCATTAATCTTTGCAGCACTGTACATCTTTTCTTCAATTTGATACCATCCTAGCCTCCTTAGTTTGGCTTGAATGATACCTTCTCGTCTTTCTTTCCCAATGGAATATATCTTTGTTGAGAGTTTCTACTTAAATGTCTGCCACTGCTTCTCTACCATTTTACCTTTTAACCTATTTTCCCATTCCACTTCTCTATCTTCATACCCTTGTAATTAATTGTCTTTATTTAAGTTTGAGACACAAACAGTCATTTGGCAGTATAGAACATGAATAATGCTGAAAAGGGAGACATTGGTGAACCAGAGGGGTTTTTATAACAATCAGCAATGGTTTCATGGTCATCATTAGACTTTTTTAATTCCAGATTTTTATTGAACTCAAATTCCACCATCTGCCATGGCAGGATTTGAGCCTGGGTCCCCAGAGAATTATCCTGGGTTTCTGCATTACTAGTCCAGCAACAATACCACTACACCACACCATTGCCTCCCCCTTTCCTGCCACACTCTGTTTATCATTACACACATTGATAACCTGCCTTGTCACTTTCCAAATCTCCCTTCACATGAACCCTCCCCCCACTATGTAGCGTAAAACCCTCTCTATAGCCCTAGTTATATGAGTCACCAGTGAACTGGTCCCAGCACGGTTCAGGTGAAGGCCGCCTCAGTGATACAGCTCCCTCTTTCCCTGGTACTGGTGCCAGTGTCCCATGAACCAAAACCCATTTCTCCCACACCCATCTTTGAGCCACACATTCAACTCTCCAATCTTATTTACTCTATGCCAATTTGCTTGTGGCTCAGGTAGTAATCCAGAGATCATTACTTTATGGTTCTGCTTTTTAATTTAGTGCCTAACTGCTTGTATTCCCTTAGCAGAACCTCTTTCTTAGTCAAACCTGTTTCTTTGGTAGTACCCATGTGGACCACAACAACTGGATGCTTCCTTTCTCACTCTAAGTTCCACTCCAGCCCCAAGAGATGTCCTTAACCCTCATACCAGGCAGGCAACACAGCCTTTGGAACTCACGCTCTTGGCTGCAGAGAACATTATCTATTCCTCTGGCTATACTGACACGGACTATAATTACATTTATTTTTGCTTACCCCACTTGAATGGCTCCCTCCACCACAGTGTCGTGGTCAGTTTGTTCATGCTCCCTGCAATTCCAGCTCTTGTCCCCACAAGTTGCAAGAATATCAAACCTGTGGAACAATTGCAAGGGCTGAGGCTCCTCTAGTACTACCTTCTGGATTACTGTACCCAGCCTCACGTGTAAGACACACCTTCCTGTACCTGATCATGGACCAAACCTGAAGTACCTGAAGGACAGCTCAAATTGTGACAGTGGCCATTTAACTCAGATCATCTGACCAACTGTTTTAATGATGGTAGTCGAGGGATAAAAATCAGCTTAGGACACCAGGGAATTTCCAGGGAGAATTATTTTATATAGTTCCATCGGATCTTTCAAGTCCGCTTGAGAGGGCAAACAGGTTCTCAGTTTAACATCTCATCTGAAGGTTGACACCTGTTATAGTGCAGCACACCTTTCTAACTCAGCAATGAGAGTACTACCCACTGAGCTACTGCTGACTCCGTGAAATCAGGCAGATTTTGTTTTCCAAGTTTTCTTGCCTCCTGCTCTAAAGATGTTGACTGCTTGCTGAGTTATGATGCCACCGGCACCGGGCACTTCCCTGAGACCTCTCCCAAGCACCAGCTGTAGGTGTGGGCTCAGGCATTTTCAAGGGAAATTGTCACAGAAAAGATCAATCCTGTCTTGAAGTACTGGCTCCACATGCACAGAAAAACACACACGTGCACACAAATGTCCGTGCTCTCACACACACACACAAATGAATTTACAAACAAATTTGCATACATGTGCTCACAAATACTCAGGCATGTACAAACACAAGAGTGTGCACATACATGCAATTGCTAATGCACACAAAGCTATATGCATGCACTTTCTAATGCATTTATGAGCACATGAATGCAATGTGTACATACACACAATCACAGAATCATACAGTGCAGAAGAGGCCCTTCTGACACGTGAGAAACACCTGACCTACCTACCTAATCCTATTTACCAGCACTTGGCCCATAGCCTTGAATGTTATGATGTGCTAAGTGCTCATCCAGGTACTTTTTAAAGGATGTGAGGCAACCCGCCTCCACCACCCTCCCAGGCAGTGCATTCCAGACCATCACCACCCTCTGGGTAAAAAAAGTTTTTCCTCAAATCCCCCTGAAACCTCCTGTCCCTCACTTTGAACTTATGTCCCCTTGTGACTGACGTTTCTACAAAGGGGAACAGCTGCTCCCTATCCACCCTGTCCATGCCCCTCGTAATCTTGTACACCTCGAGGAGGTCACACCTCGGTCTTCTCTGCTCCAACGAAAACAACCCAAGTCTATCCAACCTCTCTTCATAACTTAAATGCTTCATCCCAGGCAACATCCTGGTGAATCTCCCCTGCACCCACTCCAGTGCAATCACATCCTTCCTATAATGTAGCGACCAGAACTGCACACAGTAAGTACTCCAGCTGCGGCCTCACCAAGGTTCTATACAACTCCAACATGACCTCCCTACTTTTGTAATCTATGCCTCGATTGATAAAGGCAAGTGTCCCGTATGCCTTTTTCACCACCCACTAATATGCCCCTCCACCTTCAGAGATCTATGGACACACACGCCAAGGTCCCTTTGTTCCTCAGAACTTCCTAGTGTCATGCCGTTCATTGAACACTTCCTTGTCAAATTACTCCTTCCAAAGTGTATCACATCACACTTTTCAGGGTTAAATTCCATCTGCCACTTATCTGCCCATTTGACCATCCCGTTTATATCTTCCTGTAGCCCAAGACACTCAACCTCACTATTAACTACCCAGCCAATCTCTGTGTCATCTGCAAACTTACTAATCCTACCCCCAACATAATCATCTATCTTGTCTATATAAATGACAAATAATAGGGGACCTAGCACAGATCCCTGTGGTACTTCACTGGACACTGGCTTCCAGTCACTAAAGCAGCCTTCTGTCATCACCGTCTGTCTCCTACAACTAAGCCAATTTTGAATCCACCTTATTAAATTACCCTGTATCTCATGTGCACTTGCCTTCTTTATAAGTCTCCCATGTGGGACCTTGTCAAAGGCTTTGCTGAAATCCATATAAACTACATCAACTGCACTACCCTCATCTACACACCTGGTCACCTCCTCAAAAAATTCAATCAAATTTGTTAGGCATGACCTCCCTCTGACAAAGCCATGCTGACTATCCCTGATCAAACCTTGCCTCTCCAAGTGGAGATGGATTCTTCCTTCAGAATTTTCACCAACAGTTTCCCTACCACTGACATGAGACTCACTGGCCTGTAGTTCCCTGGCTTATCTCTACAACCCTTCTTAAATAGCAGAACCACGTTAGCTGTTCTCCAGTCCTCTGGCACCTCCCCCGTGGCCAGAGAGGAATTAACAATTCGGGTCAGAGCCCCTGCGATCTCCTCCCTTGCCTCCCTCAGCAGCCTGGGACATAAATCATCCGCACCTGGAGATTTGTCCACTTTTAAGCCTGTCAGCACCTCCAATATCTTGTCGCTCCCTATATCAATTTGCTTAAGAACCTCACAGTCTCTCTCCCCAAGTTCGATACCTTCATCCTCATTCTCTTCGGTGAAGACGGATGTGAAGTATTCATTCAACACTCTAGCGATGTCCTCTGACTCCACCCATAGATTTCCCCCTTGGTCCCATATGGGCCCTACTCTTTCCCTGGTTATCCTCTTCCCATTGATGTACTTATAAAATATCTTGGTATTTTCCCTACCTTTACCAGTCAGAGCTTTCTCATATCCCCTCTTTGCTCTCCGAATTGCTTTCTTAAGCTCCACCCTGCACTTTCTCTACTCCACTAATGCCTCTGCTGATTTGCTTCCCTTGTACCTGCTAGAAGCCTCTCTTTTCCTTCTCATCGTAACCTGAATATCTCTGGTATCCATGGTTCTCTGGGCTTGTCACACCTTCCTATCATCCTAGAGGCAACATGTTGAGCCTGTACCCTTTCCATTTCTTTTTTGAACACCCCCCACTGCTCGTCTGTAGATTTCCCTACAAGTAGCTGTTCCCGGTCTACCTTGGCCAGAGCCTGCCTTATTTTACTAAAATCCTCTCTCCCCCAGTCCGAAACACTTCTTTGCAACTTGTCTATTTTTGTCCATAACAAACTTAAACTGTACCATGTTCTGGTCACTATCACTAAGATGCTCCCCCACCACCATCTCAGCCACCTGTCCAGCTTCATTCCCCAGAATTAGGTCCAGCACTGCGCCATTCCTTGTTAGACCCTCTACATATTGACCTAAAAAGTTCCCCCGTGCACATTTCAAGAAATCCACTCCATCCAAGCCCTTAATACTATGTCTCTCCCAATTAATGTTGGGTATGTTGGCACAATACATGCACGAAAGCACTCGCTGTCGGAGAGTGATCAGGAGAGGCAAGCCAGCTGACATCAGCTCATACAACACGGACCCATGATCAAGCCTAGGCCCTCCTAATCTGTGAGGCTAAGTTTCACATGGTGCCGTGCATTTTACAAACTGTGCTGTGTATTTACATACCGTGCTGTTTGGAAAGCTCAGCAAATGGGCTATTCAAAACAGACATTAAAACCCTGCTGTTATAAGGGGAAAACCAGTTTCTAAAATAAGCAAATGGCGATGGTTTACGAGAGGCCATCTGTTACCATTCTTAGCTTGGAAACTAAAATACAGTCCCTGGCACTTGTTGGTCCTGAAGACGGTTCCTCACTGTGGGGATTTCAATTCCATGGGTGCCAACAGACATCTGGTGCATCACCAAAATTATATACAATTGTATAGAATGTACAGCCAAGAAAAAGACCATTCACCCAAACTGGTTCATGCTGATGTTCATGAGCCTCCTCCCAACCCTCTACCTTTAACCCTATCTACATTTCCTTTTATTCCTTTTTCCCCTCGTGTGTTTACCTAGCTTCCCTTTAAATGCATCTATGTTATTCACCTCAACTACTCCTTGTGGTAGCAAGTCCCTGAATTCCTTATTGGATTTCTTGGTGACTATCTTACATTTATGGTCCCTAATTTTGGACTCTCTCACAAACAGAAATATCTCCACCTCTACTCTGACAAATCCCTTCATCATTTTAAAGAACAATATCATTCTCACCCCATAGACTTCTCTTTTCTATAGAAAAGAGCCTCTGCCATTTCAGTCCTGTTAGTTATAATCTCTCAGTTCTGGTATCATCTTTGTAAATCCTTTTTGCACCATCTTCAGTACCTCCACATCTTTTTCATAATACAGAGACCAGAACAAAGTTCCATTTAAGTTTAACGTAACTTCTCTGCTTTCCAATTTTATCCCTCCAGAAATGAACCCCAGTTCATTGTTTGCTTTTTTAAAAATCTTTGCTAGTGAGCCTAGTCCAGATGACAGCAGACTTTTAATATTTGACTCCTGAGGGCTTGGCTGTTTAGCAGAAGGAGCAGTGACCATGAAAGCGAGGCGGCTTGTCACTATTCTTCAGTAAAACTAAATTTGATTGGAACATAAATTTCACAAATGATTTGTTTTATGAGGATCATGTTAAACTGAGGTCCCCGTTTGCTCCACTGGTACATGTGGATATTAAAGTTTTCATGTTCAAAAAAGGCAGGCAGAAGCTAGAAGCTGCTTTTATTATAACAATAGTGGGCAAGTGCATCGCTGATGAAGGTGCTCAAAATTACAAAGGAGCTTGATAATTAAGGAAGAACTTACATTTATATAGCATCTTTCATGACTGCAGGAACTCACCAAGGCTCTCTAGGCAGCACCTTCCAAACCCATAACCAGTACCATCTGGAAAGACAAGGGCAGCAGATAGATGGGAATACCACCAACTGCAAGTTCCCCTCCATGACACTCACCATCCTGACTTGGAAATTTATTGCCATTCCTTCACTGTCGCTGGGTCAAAATCCCTGAACTCCCTCCCTAACAGCACTGTGACCTACACCACATGGACTGCAGCGGTTCAAGAAGGTAGCTCACTTCCACCTTCTCAAGGGCAATTAGGGAAGGGCAATAAATGCTGGCTCAGCCAGTGACACCCACACCCCTCAAATGAATAAAACAAAGGACATTCCAAAGTGCTTTATAGCCAGTTGAAGCACCTTTTGAAGTGTAGCCACTTGTGTAACCTAGGGAAACACAGCAGCCAGTTTGTTTACAGCAAGTTCCCAGAAACAGCAATGAGATCAGTGAGCAGGTGATCGATTTTAGTACTGTTGGTTTGTTAGTGGTGATGACGCAGCAGCTCAGAAACTGGGTATTCTGCGGTGAGTGACCCACCTCTCAACTTCACAAAGCCTCCCCATCACCTGCAAGGCACAAGTCAGGAGTATCATGGGTAATTTTCCAATTGCCTGCATGGACGCAGATGCATCGACATTCAAGAAGCTCAACATTATCCAGGGCAAAACAGTCCATTTTACCAGCAGCCCATCCACCACCTTAAACATTCACTCACTCCACCACTGGTGCACCGTAACTGCAGCCTGTGCTATCTGCACGATACACTGCAGCAACTCACCCAGGTTTCTTTGTCACCGCCTCCCAAATCCTCGACGTCAACTGGTTAAGAAGACAAGGCCGGAAGGTACAAGGTAAAACCATTAAGCTCTCCACCAAGTCATACGCCATCCTGACTTGGACATAATTGGTTGTTCCTTCATTATAAGGGCCAAAATTGTGGAATTTGCTGACTGGCAGCACTGTTGGAGTGCCTTCACCACACACAGTGCAGTGGTTCAAGGATAACTAGACTTTGGCCTCGCTAGCGATTCCCATAGTCAGAATTTAAAAAAAAACATCTCTGCAGTATGTTCCTCATCCCCTTTGATGTCCTTTTGCACAAAGGGTGGTAGAAGTGTACAACTCTCTACCCTCAAAAAACAGTAAAAGCAAACTTAATTAATACTTTAAACCTCAGTTCGATAGGTTATTCCTAGCCAAGGGTATAAAAGGAAATGGAGTTGTGAAATTGAGTTAGAATACAGATCAGCTGTGATCTCATTGCATGGGCAGAACAGGGTGATGGGCTTACTCTGTTTCTATGCTCTCATAATGGGACACCCAAAACTGTGGCTTAACCAGGGTCTTATCATTACCTTATTGCTCTCCTAATCCTACCCTGTGTTCCCATTTAACACCCAAAATGTTCTGGGCCTTTTTCCTTGTTCCTGCTCTTTCAGAAAATTAAAAGCAAAACACTGCCGATGCTGGAGATCAATGTTTTTCCAGCATTTTCGGTTTTCTTTCAGAAATTTATTTGTTTTAACCCCTCGAATCTCTCTGCTCCTCTCCGTCCATCAGTATTTTCCCCATTGGGAAATTTTATACTCTGTGGCCTACATTCCCTCCCAAAAAAACAGAGATTGCCGTCAGTCAGAGTGTGCACATACTAATTTGTAGCTGCTGCAAAACAGCAATTGGAATAATTGAAAACTTTCTTCAGATTGACACTTTAATTAGATTCTCCGTTTAGCAAAATGTATCAGCTCCTGTCGATTGTCAGTGCCTGGTCCACGTATGGCTGGTATGTCCTGAATTAAAGCTAAGTGGTGGCGTGGACACAGTGAGAGGGAAGGATCCTGGCTGGATGCTGCCTGAATTTCACTGGTACTGTGAGCCTTGCTGCTCATTCAGAATATTCAGTGTAAATCATTTGCCTGACTCCCAAACAACTCCCATGAAGTCCCAAAGTAATAATTTCAAACTTTGTACAATTGCATTCACTTGTAGAACTGTAATTTAAGGTTGTATTGTACGTGATAATAGCAAGTACTGTAATGTACTGCAACAAAAATGGTCCTGTAATACAATATTGCATTACACACAGCAATGCCAAGTACTGTAATATAATACTGCATTTTTAAAATTGTTAATGGGGATATCAGTGTTACTGGCAAGGCCAGCATTTACTTTGGGATGGGCCCCTGCTAGTGACGCTCAGCAACAACAACTTATATTTATATAGTGCCTTTACCCCTGGTGAAATGCCCCAAGGTGCTTTACAGGAGCACTATAAAACAAAATATGATGCCAAGCCACTTAAGGAGATATTAGGTCAGGTGACCAAAAGCTTAGTCAAAGAGACAGGTTTTAAGGAGTGTCTCAAAGGAGGGAAGCGAGACAGAGAGGTGGAGAGAAATAGGGAGGGTACTCCAGAGCTGGGGCCTGGGTAACTAAAGGCATGGCTGCCAATGGTGAGCAATTAAAATTGTGGATGCACAAGAGACCAGAATTAGGGGAGCACAGATAGCTCGGAGGGATGTGGGCCTGGGGGAGATTACAAAGATGGTGGGGGTGGGGGGGGGGGGTGAAGCCATGAAGGGATTTGAAAATTTTAAATCAATTTAGATTTGGAATTTTAAAATCAAGACAGGGAAATTGGACTTCTGTGGATTAAGAGATGGGCAGCAGAGTTTTGGATAACCCATGTTTACAGAGGGTATAATGTGGCAGACCAGTCAGGAGTACATTGGAATAGTTGAGTCACGAGGTAACAAAGGCATGAGTGGGGGTTTCTGCAGCAGATGAGCTGAGACAGGAATGAAAAAAACAAAAAAACTGCGGATGCTGGAAATCCAAAACAAAAACAGAATTACCTGGAAAAACTCAGCAGGTCTGGCAGCATCGGCGGAGAAGAAAAGAGTTGACGTTTCGAGTCCTCATGACCCTTCGACAGAACTTGAGTTCGAGTCCAAGAAAGAGTTGAAATATAAGCTGGTTTAAGGTGTGTGTGTGGGGGGCGGAGAGATAGAGAGACAGAAAGGTGGGGTGGGGGGGTGTGGATGTAAGGACAAACAAGCAGTGATAGAAGCAGATCATCAAAAGATGTCAACGACAATAGTACAATAGAACACATAGGTGTTAGAGTTAAAGTTGGTGATATTATCTAAACGAATGTGCTAATTAAGAATGGATGGTAGGGCACTCAAGGTATAGCTCTAGTGGGGGTTTTTTTTTATTATATAATGGAAATAGGTGGGAAAAGGAAAATCTTTATAATTTATTGGAAAAAAAAAGGGAAGGGGGAAACAGAAAGGGGGTGGGGATGGGGGAGGGAGCTCACGACCTAAAGTTGTTGAATTCCATATTCAGTCCGGAAGGCTGTAAAGTCCCTAGTCGGAAGATGAGGTGTTGTTCCTCCAGTTTGCGTTGGGCTTCACTGGAACAATGCAGCAAGCCAAGGACAGACATGTGGGCAAGAGAGCAGGGTGGAGTGTTAAAATGGCAAGCGACAGGGAGGTTTGGGTCATTCTTGCGGACAGACCGCAGGTGTTCTGCAAAGCGGTCACCCAGTTTACGTTTGGTCTCTCCAATGTAGAGGAGACCACATTGGGAGCAACGAATGCAGTAGACTAAGTTGGGGGAAATGCAAGTGAAATGCTGCTTCACTTGAAAGGAGTGTTTGGGTCCTTGGACGGTGAGGAGAGAGGAAGTGAAGGGGCAGGTGTTGCATCTTTTGCGTGGGCATGGGGTGGTGCCATAGGAGGGGGTTGAGGAGTGGGGGGTGATGGAGGAGTGGACCAGGGTGTCCCGGAGGGAGCGATCCCTACGGAATGCCGATAAAGGGGGTGAAGGGAAGATGTGTTTGGTGGTGGCATCAAGCTGGAGTTGGCGGAAATGGCGGAGGATGATCCTTTGAATGCGGAGGCTGGTGGGGTGATAAGTGAGGACAAGGGGGACCCTATCATGTTTCTGGGAGGGAGGAGAAGGCGTGAGGGCGGATGCGCGGGAGATGGGCCGGACATGGTTGAGGTCTCTGTCTCAATCTCTGGTGATAGACTGTCCACCAATATCCATTACAAACCCACCGACTCCCACAGCTATCTCGACTACAGCTCCTCACACCCCGCTTCCTGTAAGGACTCCATCCCATTCTCTCAGTTCCTTCGCCTCCGTCGCATCTGTTCCGATGATGCTACATTCAAAAACAGTTCCTCTGACATGTCCTCCTTCTTCCTTAACCGAGGTTTTCCACCCACGGTCGTTGACAGGGCCCTCAACCATGTCCGGCCCATCTCCCGCGCATCCGCCCTCACGCCTTCTCCTCCCTCCCAGAAACATGATAGGGTCCCCCTTGTCCTCACTTATCACCCCACCAGCCTCCGCATTCAAAGGATCATCCTCCGCCATTTCCGCCAACTCCAGCTTGATGCCACCACCAAACACATCTTCCCTTCACCCCCTTTATCGGCATTCCGTAGGGATCGCTCCCTCCGGGACACCCTGGTCCACTCCTCCATCACCCCCCACTCCTCAACCCCCTCCTATGGCACCACCCCATGCCCACGCAAAAGATGCAACACCTGCCCCTTCACTTCCTCTCTCCTCACCGTCCAAGGACCCAAACACTCCTTTCAAGTGAAGCAGCATTTCACTTGCATTTCCCCCAACTTAGTCTACTGCATTCGTTGCTCCCAATGTGGTCTCCTCTACATTGGAGAGACCAAACGTAAACTGGGTGACCGCTTTGCAGAACACCTGCGGTCTGTCCGCAAGAATGACCCAAACCTCCCTGTCGCTTGCCATTTTAACACTCCACCCTGCTCTCTTGCCCTCATGTCTGTCCTTGGCTTGCTGCATTGTTCCAGTGAAGCCCAACGCAAACTGGAGGAACAACACCTCACCTTCCGACTAGGGACTTTACAGCCTTCCGGACTGAATATGGAATTCAACAACTTTAGGTCGTGAGCTCCCTCCCCCATCCCCACCCCCTTTCTGTTTCCCCCTTCCCTTTTTTTTTTCCAATAAATTATAAAGATTTTCCTTTTCCCACCTATTTCCATTATATAATAAAAAAAACCCCCCACTAGAGCTATACCTTGAGTGCCCTACCATCCATTCTTAATTAGCACATTCGTTTAGATAATATCACCAACTTTAACTCTAACACCTATGTGTTCTATTGTACTATTGTCGTTGACATCTTTTGATGATCTGCTTCTATCACTGCTTGTTTGTCCTTACATCCACACCCCCCCACCCCACCTTTCTGTCTCTCTATCTCTCTGCCCCCCCACACACACACCTTAAACCAGCTTATAATTCAACTCTTTCTTGGACTCGAACTCAAGTTCTGTCGAAGGGTCATGAGGACTCGAAACGTCAACTCTTTTCTTCTCCGCCGATGCTGCCAGACCTGCTGAGTTTTTCCAGGTAATTCTGTTTTTGAGACAGGAATGAAGCTTGGCGATGTTATAGAGGTGGAAATAGGTGATCTTGAGGCCAGAAGCTCATCTCGGGATCAAACGTGACTCTGTTGTGAATATACTGTTTTAATTTTAGACAGTTGGCGGGGAGAAGGGTAGAGTCAGAATAAGGAAGGAGTTTGGAGTGGGGACTGAAAACAATAGCTTCAGTCTTCACAATATTTAGTTGGAGGAAATTTCTGCTCATCCAGTCCTGGATGTCAGTTAAGCAGTCTGACAATTTAGCAACACTGGAGGAGTTGAAAGGGGCAGTGGTGAGGTAGAGCTGCGTGCAGGGTACATGTGAAAATTAATGCTGTGCTTTCAAACGATATGGCCAAGGGGCAGCATAGAGCTGAGAAATAGAAGGGGGGGCAAGGATTGATCCTTGCGGGACACCAGAGGTAATGATGCAGGGGGCAGGAAGAGAAGCCATTGCAAGTGATTCTCTAATAATGATTGGATATCTCATGAATGAATAAAAAAATTGCATGGCAGTGCCTGGTACTGTAATATACGAAACAAAACCACTTCTGCCACTTATCACTGTAATATACGACTGCAATATACAAGTACTGTAAGTAATGTAATATAAAACTGCAATATACATGACAATGCCTAGTACTGTAATATGATACTGTAGTTTACATAGCAATGCCATGTGCTGTAATATATTACTGCAAACTACAAGGTAATGCTAAGTACTATAATATAATACTGCAGTATACAAGGTAGAATCATAGAATCATACAGTACAGAAGGAGGCCATTTGACCTGATGTGCTTGTGCCAACTCTTTGAAAGAATTCTCCAATTTAATGCCCCACCTCAGCTTTGTTCTCATAACCTCATAATTAGTTCTCTTCACGTACATGTCCAATTGCTTTCTGAAAGTTCCTATGGAACCTTATTCCACTGCCCTTTCAACGAGTGTGCTCCATTTCTTTACAACCCTCTGCACAAGCCACTCAGTTCACGGGCAATTAGGGATGGGCAACAAACGCTGACCTTGCCAGCGACGCCCACACCCCATGAAAGAATTAAAAAAATGCCAAATACTATAACATAATACTGCAATATACAAGGTAGTGCCAAGTATTCTAGTACAATATTGCAGTATACATGGCAATGCCATGTACAATTACACAATATAGTATGTAATACAATATTGCAGTTTACATGACATTGCTAAATATTGCACTCTAATGCTGCAATATATATTATCATGCAATACATATGGTAATGGCATGTACTGTAATATCATACTGCAATATACATTGAAATACCAAATACTGTAATATAATTTTGCAATATACATGGTAATGAAAAGTACTGCACTCTCATACTGCAATATACAGTGAAATGACAAGTAATGTAATAGAATACTGCAATATACATGGTAATGACAAGTACTGTAAGGTAATACTGCAATATGGTCCTATCCTTCACCTTGGTTGTTCATCAATCTAAGAATCAAACAAAGCAGTAAAGAAGGTAAAAGTTATCTTGGGTAAAAACAGTAACAAGTTGCTTATTATCTCAACTTTAATGCAGTACAATTTCTCAAGGTGTTTCACAGGTGTATCATCAAACAAAATTTAACACCAAGACCCATAAATAGTTATTAGGGCAGGTGTCCAAGAGCATGGCCAAAGAGTAAGGTTTAAAGAGTGTCTTATAAGAGGAGAGAGAGAAAGAGATGGTGAGGTTTGGAGAAATTCTAACCTGGTCAGGGGTTGAGTTCCTTCTAGTGCTCTGCTAAAGCTTTCAGAACTTTAGTCACCAAATTGCAAGTGTTTCCCTTCCCCATCCCTTTAAATTTAATGTAAACACAACTTTCCACTCCCTTCTGACATACCCCTACATCTGTCCAAATCTACACCTGAAGCTGTGCTGATGAGATGACCTTAGAGACTTACATAGAATTACATAGAATACACAGGAAGAGGCCTTTCAGCCCAAAATGTTCCAAACTGGAGTTCATGCTCCACGTGAGCCTCCCCCCCACCCCTATTCATCACCTTATCAATATAACCTCCTCTTCCTTGTTCCTTCATGTTCTTATCTAACTTCCCCTTAACTGCATCTATGCTATTTGCCTGAATCACTTATCTGGGTAGCAAGTTCCACATTCTAGCACATACTTGAGTAAGGAAGTTTTTCCTGAACTTCCTATTGGATTTATTAGTTACTACCTTATACTTAGTCCTAGTTTTGGACTCCTGCACAAATGGAAACATATTCAAAACCCCTCATAATTTTTAAGGTCGCTAACAGATCACCCCTCTGCCTTCTCTTTTCTAGAGAAAAGAGTCCGAGCCTGTTCCATCCTTCCTGATGGTTATCACTTCTCAGTTCTGGTATAAAAAGCACACTTAAAATGGGGGCCCATCTAAAATCTGTTATTGGACATCCAGGTTGCTACTGTGCTAGTATAGGCACATTTGTTTCTGCTGGCTAGAGAATCTAGAACTAGGGTCACAGTTTCAAGATATGGGTTTTTAAAAATTCATTCATGGGGTGTAAGCACCACTGGCTAAGCCAGCATTTATTGTCCATCCCTAATTGCCCTTGAGAAGGTAGTGATGAGTGAGCTGCCTTCTTGAACCGCTGCAGTCCATGTGGTGTAGGTACAACCACAGTGCTGTTAGGGAGGGAATTCCAGTGACAGTGAAGGAATGGTGATATATTTCAAAGTCAGGATAGTGAGTGGCTTGGAATGGAACTTCCAGGTGGTGGCCTTGTCCTTCTAGATGGTAGTGATTGTGGGTTTGGAAGGTGCTGTCAAAGGAGGTTTGATGAATTCTTGCAGTGCTCCTTGTAGATTATATGCACTAATGCCCACTGTGCAACAGTGGTGGAAAGAGTGAATGTTTGTGCATGGGGTGCCATTGAAGCAGGCTGCTTTGTTCTGGACGGTGTTGGGCTTCTTGAGTGTTGTTGGAGCTGCACTCAACCAGGTAAGTGTAGAGTATTCCATCACTTACCTGACTTGTGCTTTGTAGGTGGTGGCCAGGCTTTGGGGAGTCAGGTGGTGAGTTACTCATCGCACGATTCCTAGCCTCTAAACTGCTCTTGTAGCCACAGTATTAATATGCCCAGTGCAGTTCAGTTTCTGATCAGTGGTTACCCCCAGAATAGCATTTAGGACTGAGATTAAGTGAAATTTCTTCACACAAAGGATTGTGAGTCTTTGGAACTCTCTACCTTAGTGGATGCTCAGACTTTGAGTATATTCAAGAATGAGACTGATAGATCTTTGGAATTAAGAGATGTGGGGATAGGGTGGGAAGAGGGAGTTGAGGTAGACGATCAGCCATGATCTTTTATTGAATAGTGGAGCAGGCTTGAGATGCTGTATGGCCGACTCCTGCTCCTATTTCTTATCTTCTTATGTGGAATCAGGACTCATCAATCTGTAGTCTTGTGTTTTGCTTTAGGCTTTTGGATTGAGTGGGAAGATCCATTGTCTTTGATGTGCTGATAGGCAAAGATCATCTGTTAACAGCACCTCACATTCGTAACAGACTAAATATCTCAAATTCCTTGACAGATCAGGACAAGCAGAACTGAAGATCTGAATGGTTTACTTCTGCTCCTATTTCTTCTGAGTCAGCATTGAGCCATGTTGGTGAGTTGGGAGTGATGACCTAACGCATCATTGAAGGGAGCAGCTTTGAGGAGGAATTTTAAAGGGCAGGAGTGAGCCCCAGAAAGCAAGTCCAAGGTGGTTACCATCAGTGATGGAGCAGAGAAAGGGAATTTAGAGAAAAGACTGAAGGATACTCACTGGGATGTAGGGCAGTTTTGAGAATTGCAGGCAGTGATGAATATAATCACCCGACACTCCCACCCTCTCATGGTTGATGTGGGGTGAGTCACAAGAATCATCAGAGACATTCTTATAAACTATCATTGGATTAGATCCTTTGAACCTTCAGAGCAGTGCGCAATAGACAGTGGCACCCAACTTTGTTCTCTTACCCATTGCCCTAATGAATGATTTTTATTTCAAATTTACATTCCAGGCTCCTTTTCACATTTTTGGAACTCCGACCTTGAGTTGTCATTGTTCTGATTTTTCTGAAAAGGCAGTGTAAAAAAACCCTGGCAGCTCTTTGTACCTATGTCCTGGGCTGGTAAATGACTTTAATTATTACAGCTCTCCCCCACCACTGACAGCAACCTCCTCCCAGTACCCACCTTGCAGCCACCCCTCCTGCCATCTCCTTTCTGTCATGTTACAAGCAAGGACAAACTAGCAGGCAGTGCTGTCAATCGTGAGCAAGAAATGAAATATGTCGCATGGGGCTGAGGTCATACGTCATTTAATTTATTTGCTAGCTGGCTTTTCAGATTTAGTTAATAAGTTCAGCCTGTGTTTGCGGGGATCTAGTGAAGTGTAAAGAGATTAGGGAAATATGTGAGGTAAAGGGTAGGGGTTTGGGAAGGTAAGGGGCAATTGAACGGAGGATGCGGGCCACTATTTTTGACATTCACTGCACTGCTTCACTGCAGAGGAATGGGTACCACATTAGTTGGGTATGGTTGATACCTAGTCACCTGCAGATCTGAAGTGAAGGTTCTCATTGCTAAGGCTGCGGTGCAATTTCTGTGTTAACCAGCAGGGGTCCTGCTGGAAGGTGCATTCATTGGCGATGATTGTGATTTTGTTCTCCCCTCCAACTCCTAATTCAGATAACCTGCTGGCAGTCAATCGTCTTTCTTCATTGAAAGAACTCGTATTCATGCAGCATCTTTCACACTCAGAAAGTCCCAAAATGTTTCACAGCCAATGAAATACTTAATAAAGTAGTCATTGTTGTAATGTAAGAACAAGGCTCACACACAGCAAGCTCCCAGAGATAGCAATGTGATAATGACTAGATAATCTGTTATAGTGATGTTGGTTGAGGAATAACTATTGGCCAAGGGCACTGGGGGGAACTCCCATGCTTCTCTTTAAAATGGTGTCTTGGGAACTTTTACCTCTATCAGAGAGGACAGACAGGGTCTTGGTTTACCATCTCATCTAAAAGACGGCACATCTGAGAGTGCAGCACTCCCTCAATACTGCATTAGGTGTGAAAGTCTAAATCTTTTGCTCAGCTTTCCGATGTGGGATTTGAAGCACCAGCCTTTTGACTCAGAAGAGTAGCCGGTACCCACTTAGCCACAGCTGACACCAATAAGTCTGTATTTAAAAATATACCTTACAAATTCCTGGATGGATTCCTGCTCCCATATTCCAACTGCAAATCTGAATATTCCAGGCAAAAGCCCACACATCCTAGCCCTGTGTGGGGCAGCGGAGTCAGGAGCTGGTGTTTGTGGACCAGCTTCTTGTCAGCGCAAAGGGGAGATTTGTAAAGGATATAATATTATCATTGAGTGGCTTGGAGCCATAGGCACCCCACTGAAACTACGGAAGAATCCAGAACCCGTCAAATCTCCAACAATTCCCTGCCCTTTGGACTTTTCTCCTTGGTGATAAAGATGGCCCCTCCTCGCTGTCAAGGAATATCTTTTTTGTACCTGTGTTAGCACAGACATTAATTTGATTGAGGCTCACCTTGTGAACGAATGCCTGTTCTGTGTTGGATGCTTGCTTTACTGGTGTCAGCCTTGGCTCGGTGGTCACACTCTTACTGCTGAGATAGAACGTTGTGGGTTCGCAGTCCTGCACCAGAGGCTTGAGTGCATAATCCAAACTGGCTCTCCCAATGCTGCACTGCTGGAGGTGCCATCTTTCAGGTGGGACATTAAGCTGATGCCCCATCCAACCTTTCAGGTGAACGCAAAGGATCCCCCGTGGCCACTATTCTGAAGAAGAGTAAAGGAGATCTTTCCGCTGCCCTGAATAATGTTGATCTCTCAACCCTTATCCTTTATCCGAAAGATAGGTTATTGTTATTGTGGTATGGGGGAGGGTGTATGTTGTATGTGTGTGAGAGAGGTGGTGCGTGGGTGGGTGTTAACATCCCTTTAAGAGCTACCATCCTTGTAGTTATGTGACTTGTAGGCTTTAATCAACTCTGTAATTACAGCCGGCCCTGCAGTATAGTAATTACTGGTATTGTCCAAGTACAGCTGTTGCTTTCAGTGAAGCTGTTTTAACAGTGTTATTCCGGAGCTGCTTGTTACTCCATGATCCAGGTGCACTAATAGCAGACTGATTCTGGGCTTTGCGCTTTCTGAGAGATTTCATTATCATTTAATTTGGGACTTGATTGAATGTGGGGGAGAAAAAGGGAGCCTCGGCAATAAATATCCTGAGAGCAAGGGGCGTTGATCAGACGGAGGTTTCCATTCCTTTATTAGCTGTCCCAGTGCTCCCCATAAAATATGCAGTCCTAGCAGGTATTGTCTCCCACCGTGGGTCCAATTTGACCCTAAGCTGAGCTTCCAACCCCATATCCTCTCTATCACTAAGGCCACGTACTTCTGCCTCTGCAGCATTGCTTGTGCCTCTGCCTTAGCCCAGCTGCTGCTGAAACCCTCCAATCATGCTGCTGTTACCTTTAAACCCAGCTATTCCAGTGCCCTCCAGCTGGCCTCCTTCCTTAATGCATCTTTGTAAAATTGAGCTCACTGCAAGCTCTGCTGCTCCTATCCTAACTCACACCACACATCGCCCTCGGTGCTCGCTGACCGATATTGACACCCAATTTTGATTTTGTAATTCTCCTTCTTGTGTTCAGATCTCTCCGTGGCCTCACCCCTTCCTCTTTCTGTAACCTACCACTAGTCCACAACCCTCTGAGATCTCTGTACACCTCCAAATCTGGCCCCTTGTGGATCTCTGCTTTTAATTGCTCCACTGTCGGTGGCTGTTCTTTCAGCTGCTTATGGCAGAGCTCTGAAATTCTCTGCTTGGACCTCTCTGCCTCATTACCTCCCTCTCCAACTTTAAGATACTCCTTAAAACCTACTCTTTGACGAAGGCTTTGTGCCTGTTCTAATATCTCTTTCTGTGGCTTAGTGTCAAATTTTGTTTGATGATCTTGTTTGATTTTGTTTGAAGCAACTTAGGGTGTTTTTACTATGTCAAGAGCATGAGGCAAATGCAAGAATTTGTAGCTGTGAGTGGTCAAGATGCAGCAATGCAGTGGAACCACTGGGTGAGAATAAAAGCTGAGCTCAGGGTTTCTGAGCAGCGTCAGATCACTAGTCCGTCCCTTGGTGCGCCAAGACTCCCTGCTCAGTGCTGACCCCTCCTGGGGCAGTAGGATGGTGTGTTACAGTGGCCCCAGTGCCCCCTGTGCTGTGCATGGAAAAGGTCTGCCAGGTTCCTGCACCGATTACTGTCCAGTTCTCCCTGCTGGGCTGTCTGTCGGCTGGATTTTACCATGGGCTTCAGGACCTCAACATTGGGACCAAATGCGAGTCTCATGCCCACAGGCTGGCACCAGGAAAGGCTTGGCAATTTTACTGAAGGCGGCCTCCTAATAGGTCCGTTGTCCAATTAAGAAACAGTGGGCGGGCTTCGGGTGCTGTTGGCCCAATCAATAGTGCCACTGGGAATGTTAGGCCCTGCTGAGGCAGTTAAGTAGAAATAATGAATATAATAATCATATAATATATAATAAATTCAGGATGTTCAGGAGAAAAGGGCCCTGCCCGATCAGAAGGGAAACCCCTCCAGGAGGCTGATGGGTACCTTGGAGGCTGCTTTTCCTGCTCTTTGGCCTCCGCTTTGGGCGATGGAGTCTCTGGCTCTGATAGTCCACCAAGCTGCTGCAGGGAGGCTGCCTCCATTTAGCTGGTGTGTGTGTGGGGGCGTTGGGGGGGGGGTGGGGGGGGTGTGGTTTGGTGGTCGGGGTGTGCCCACCACTGCCAAATTGCCAGTTTCCTGTACCTATGGAGCAGGCAGCCAATCTCCTACCTGGCCTGCCTCCTGCCCACCGCTGGATAACTTCCCCAGAGGCAGGACTGCATCAGGGAATTGTCCCGCCCTGGTCCCCTGCTATTTTACTAGCCCCTCCGCACCTGGATGCCAGTGGAATTCAGGCCCATGTGTCAATGTATGTGGTCAACTGATGAGGACACAATATTCAAGCATTTTCAAGACAAAGGTTGATAGATTTTTGGGCCTTTAGGGCATTAGTGGATATGTGGGTAGCGCAGGCAGCTGGAGATGAGGGAGAAGATCAGCCACAATCTTGTTGAATGGTGACCAGGCTCGAGGGGCTGAATGATGTACTGCAGCTCCTATTTCTTATGTCCTATTTGATGCTTGACTGTGATGTACTTCATTGTAAAATAGGCAGCTGATACACACTGTCCGGGTTTACATTTGAAAAGCGAGAACATCGTGGGTGCCAGATCCTGGGGAAGTATTTTTTTATTCAATCACGGGATGTGGGCTTCGCTAGCTGGGCCAGCATTTATTGCCTGTCCCTAATTGCCCTTGAGAAGGTGGTGAGCTGCCTTCTTGAGCTGCTGTAGTCCATGTGGTGTAGGCACACCCACAGTGCTGTTAGGAAGGGAGTTCCAGGATCTTGACCCAGTCAAATATCTCACACTTACAGAGGTGGAGGCAACTGGGAAGAAGACCATTCAATCTCACTAGTACAATATCATGTAACATATCATTGGACTACCTTGTGCCTCTGTGTTTATAGATAGTTGCAGGAGTTTGACTCATTGGAATTCTGTGTAATGGGATTGAATGGGAAGGGAATTCATCCTGATCCTGTACACTGGGATTGAAATGGGAATTCTTCTGATGAAGGGTCACAGACCTGAAACACTGACCTTGTTCCTCACTCCACAGATGCTGCTTGATCTGTTGAGTTTTTCCAACACTTTCTGTTTTTATTTCAGACGAGAAGGGATTGGTCTATAGAAATTCTGTACAGTGGGATCAAATAGGAAGGTTTGCCCCTCCAGTAAAATGCTTAATTTGGGCCTGGGATCTGTTTGTATGGAATCTGTTGCAGTTTTAACCTTGTTATCTATCCTGGGCCTCTCATCGCTCTGGTTGAAGCCATGGTTATTTTCAATACTTTGCCATGTTTTTATTGCTTGATGTCAAATGGTAATTGCCTGCCCTGAAAGGTGATGGTGAAAATGCCAGAGCAACTCAGTTACTTTGCAGCATTGAGTGTGACCGGAGGCTTTAATTTGCGCGGAATACTCCTGGCTACAGATGATGCAGATCTAAATCACAGAGCTCAATGATGAAGCCAACACTGTATTACCCCTTGAAGCCTGTGCACTTTCCTCTTTGCTCTCTTCTGTTTCCTTTAGTGACTGTGAAGGTTGTGAGTTCAAGTCCCACTCCAGAGACTAGAATACAAAATCTAGGCTGACAGTTCAATGCAGTACTGAGGGAGTGCTGTACTGCTGGAGATGCCATCATTTGGATGAAGTGCATTAGGATTTCTTGAGGTCATGTAAGGTGCTGTATAAATACAAGTTTTCTCTCAGCCACCTCTCTCTTTTCTGTCTCATTGCAGAAAGTCAACACCTACCCCAATCTGTGCAAAGGTGCTGGTGTCTTGACTTCCTGTCTCCCATGGCAGTGCAAGGCACATGTTGTCATCTAGGCAGGAAGCCTGTGGACAATCTGGGCCGATCCAAGCATTGGTGATCACATGTGGGACTAGCACTCAATCTCCGGCCCTCACCGACCCAGCTAAGATCAGCACAGACCAGGAATTGAACCTATGACCTTCTCTCTCTGTCTCATTCAGTCCAGCGCTAGTCATTGCTCAGGCCCACTGCACTGTTGGGAAGCTATAGCAGCAGCATCATTCTGACATGTGAACTCATTAATTTTGCCCTCTCCCGCTCTGCCCACTACCTCGATTTCTCTTATCCCTCCTTTTCTTCCCTCTTTCTTTACTTCTCCATTCCCTTCCGTCCAGTCCTTCCTTTTCCTCTCTCTTCCTCTCTCTCTCCATTCTGTCCACATCTCTCTCTCTGCCCTATCTCTTTGTTTATTTCTTTCTCCCATCTTCTTTCACCACCTCTTTCTTCTCTCTCTTTCTTTGCCCTCTGTTTCCTGCTCCTCCCTCTCTCCCCTTCACCTTTCTCACTCTCTTTTCTCTTCTCTCTATTTTTCTTTTATCTCTGTCTTTCCACCCTCACTTGCCTTGCCCCTGCGTTTTTCACAAACTATCCTCATCAGTACCAAAATGCACCCGCCAACTCCTAGAAAAGCGGTTGCTCATTCCTCACACTCTTTCTCACTCCTTCTCTACTCACTATCCCCTCCTGTCTCCCACCCTTTCACCTCCCTCCCTCTCATTCCTCATTCTCCTCCCTCTGTCCTTCTCCCACGTGCTCCCCCCCTGCATTTCTCACCCCTTCCCTCTCTCTTTCTCTTTCTCCCCTTCCTCTCTCCCCATCTTCTCTCTCTCTCTCTCCCCCCCGACTCTCTCTCCTTCCTCTGTCCTTGTCTGCTCCCTCTCAGACCCTTTTTCCCTTTGCATTTCACTTTTCTCCCATTTGCTCACTACCACCCCACCCATTCCACCCCAACACAGCCCCCACCTCCCGGTTCTCAGTGGCTCCTTCACTACAATAGTTTTGGGTCTGTCTTGCTAGAGAGCTGATCGTCAGCTAACCAATCCAATATAGAGAGAGGAGCCTGGGGGGGTGTGGTATTTGGTAGGTAGGGAGGAGGTCATTAAGTAGCATTGTGTGGAACCAGGGAGTGCATAATGTATAGCTCTGGTCTATACCCTGGTACCTGATGGAAGGGGGCAGCATCTTTGGCACACAAAAGGACATCAGTTGGTGGCAGAAATTGGTGCAATTGCCATTGAGACACTTAGTCCCAGTTAATTTCTATTGTTGTGTAATGAAAGGGAGCAAAGCAGGGGAACCCTGGGTGACAATAGCAGGAGCAGTTTTAGCAGCAGGCAGCTTGTTGTTTGCTTGACTGGAGTTGCTGCATTCAGCAATCACGGCCGTCAGCCCTGTGATGAGATTTAATTAGAACAAATTGCTCTTTTTTTATTCCTTCCCCTTCCCTCCTGTCTTCCTAGAGGACAGTAATTACACTCAAATGAGTCTGACATCACGACTAGTCTCTGAATAGGGAAGCTGCGGTTTAAACCACTGCAGGTCCCCGTCCCCCTTTTCCGATTTTGCCCCCTTTCTGCCCTTTTAAGTAGAATCAGAAGGTCAGTGGAGCTGTGGCCAGGAATATGAGAGCTTCCGAATAACAGTCGGCACCCTCTGTGCTTTGGCTGCAGGGGTTTCTCTGAGGAGAGTGTGGATACAATGAGTGCACCGTGCATGTCAACGACGGCAACTCTGTCCATCGTGCGATACCTTGGAGATCAGCGGCAGGTCTGCTTCTCATTGGGATCCAAGGCAATTTGTCAAATTGGATCCAGAATTGGCTGAGTGGCAAGAAGCAGAGGGTGATGGTCGAGGGGTGTTTTTGTGACTGGATGCCTGTGTCCAGTGGGGTTCCACAGGAATCGGTGTTGGGTCCCTTGCTGTTTGTGGTATATATAAATGATTTAGACTTGAATACAGGAGGGTTGATCAGTAAGTTTGTGGATGACACGAAAATTGGTGGGGTGGTAAATAATGAGGAGGATAGCCTTAGATTACAGGAGGATATAGATGGGCTGGTCAGATGGGCTGATCAGTGGCAAATGGAATTTAATCCAGATAAGTGTGAGGTGATGCACCTGGGAAGGACAAACAAGGCACGGGAATACACGATGAATGGTAGGACCCTGGGAAGTACCGAGGATCAGAGGGACCTTGGTGTGCATGTCCACTGGCCCCTTAAGATAGCGGGACAGGTAGAGATGGTTAAGAAGGCATATGAGATACTTGCCTTTATTAGCCGAGGCATAGAATATAAGAGCAGGGGAGGTTATGCTGGAACTGTATAAAACGCTGGTTAAGCCACAGCTAGAGTACTGCATGTAGGTTTGGAATCTGCATTATAGGAAAGATGTGATTGCACTGGAGAGAGTGCAGAGGAGATTTACCAGGATGTTGCCTGGGCTGGAGAGTTTTAGTTATGAGTAGAGATTAGATAGACTGGGGTTATTTTACCTGGAGCAGAGGAGATTGACAGGGGACAAGATTGAGGTATATAAAATTATGAGGGGCGTAGATAGGGTAGACAGGAAGGAACTTTTCCCCTTGGTGGAGGGATCAATAACCAGGGGGCATAGATTTAAGGTATGGGGCAGAAGATTTAGAGGAGATGTGAGGAAGAATTTTTTCACCCAGCGGGTGGTGGGAATCTGGAACTCGCTGCCTGAAAGGGTGGTAGACGCAGAAACCCTTATCACATATAAAAAGTATTTGGATGTGCACTTGCGATGCCATGGCATACAAGGCTATGGGCCTAGTGCTGGAAAATGGGATTAGAATAGTTAAGTACTTGTTTGACCAGCACAGACTGGATAGGCTGAAGGGCCTTTTTCTGTGCTGTAGACCCCAATGACTCTTTGACTTTTTCATCAACCACCACTTGACGTCAGACAAGGGCAACTGTGAATCGGGAGAGTTAAGGGTGGGGGATGGGATGAGGATATATCATCTCTTATGAACTCAGAACCAAGTCCCACTCACCCATCACCCTTCTTCTCCTTGGCCACATTGGTCCCTGTCTGGCAGTGCCTCCATTTTAGAATTCCCATCCTTGTGTTCGAATCACTCCATGGCCTCTCCCTATCTCTGTAATCTCCTCCAGCACTACAATCCTCTGAGATCTCTGCGCTCCTCCAATTCTGACCTTTTGGCTCATCAAATTATTTACTACACTCCACCATTCTTCCCTCAGCTGCCTAGGCCCCAAACTCTTAATTTCCTCCCTAAATTCCTTCTCAGTCTCTCTGTCTCTCCTTCCTCCTTTAGGATGCTTCTTAAATCTTACTTCCTTGACCAAGCTTTTGCTTACTTGTCCTAATGCAGCTTTTGACCAATAGCATTCCTGTGAAGCACAATGGGACATTTTCCCATCTTAAAGGTGCTATATAAATGCAAATTCTTGTTGTTATTTGCACAACATCTGTCTCAACATGAGCGTTTCATGAAGCATGCTGAAATGTCTTCCTGTGGAGTGACCTTGTGCCAGGGAATCTGAGGAGGAATATGAAAAGTCAAAATATTTTGGTCAGTGATTTGACAGATGTCAACAAGAGGTGGATATGGGAAGTTATGGAGAGAGTCTTGTGTGAACAGAATGCACGACTTAAAACTAGAAAGTGTAAACGGACAAATGCACAGTCATAGACACAGGCTGAGAAACGCACACATACAACCAGGATCACACAACAGATGCACCATTAACAACAAACAGGGGCACAAACACAGAAATACACGGAGAGAAAGAAACACAAACAGACAGAGCGAATGAGAGAAACGTACTGGTCCACACGTATAGTGTCTACAGACAGAGAAACACACAAGGACACAGAGACTTAAATATGCTGGGAGGGACACGCAAGCACAGGGTGACACAGAGCGACACACATAGTGCTGCCATCAGTTTCCTTTGTCCCCAGCTCCTTGTACTAATTGCCTGTATAAGTGATGTGAGTGTATGTGAGTGTAGGGATACCGGCAGGTGGCACTATACACCACTCGTTTCACTAGCTCCTTCAGAGGGTCTCGAAGGGGAGTTTGGATGATGACTGCTGGCTTGTGCTGTCAGTGGCAGTGTCATAGCTGTAAATACAATGGTGATGACATGAGTTTAACCTCTTTCAAACTGAAGGATATTACCAGAGCAAATCCACAAACTAGCTGTTGATATATTTTAGGAAACATTCCCATATGATTTTCTCCTCTCACCTCTGTAAACTATGTGATGGCATGGGACCAAAGCCCTTGTGGCATTTTGTGCAATGGGTGATCCCAAACTGTCAGTACTGGCATGGAACCACATTGATCCTGACTGCCACAACCCACCTTACATTTCAGAGCACACAAATCTGGGCCAACAGTCCAGTGCAGTACTGAAGGAGTACTGCACTGTTCAAGGTGCAGTCTTTCAGATGAGATGTTAAACTGATACCCCTTGGGTGAATGCAAAAGATCCAATCTCACTATTTCAAAGAAGATCAGGGGAGCTCTCCCCAGTGTCCAGGCCAATATTTATCCTTCAGTTAACACCACTAAAACAGATTATCTGCCTATTATCACATTTGTGGGAGCTTGCTGTGCGCAAATTAGCTGCCACATTTCCTGCATTACAACAGTGATAACACTTCAAAAAGCTGAGAAATGCTTTGGGATGATGTGAGAATGTGAAAGGCACTATATAAATGCAAGCCCTTTTCCCCAGTGACAAATCTGGATAAAGGATCTACCAAGATTGCTGGTTTTGTTTGTATCTTCATCCCCTTATCTTTGGGAGACAGTGCAAAATAGTGGATGGATTCTCAGGTTGATTACCAGTCTGATAGATCCCAGTGTAAACACTTCTTCCATGGCTGTGACCATCCTCATCCCAGCCAAAAGGTGGGTTAGCTTTATATTGTGGGCTATCTTAGGGGCTCCCAGAATACACATGATGTGGACATGTCACCCATACCCACTGAATATGAGTATCCCAATGAATGTCAACGAGTTTGGAATTCTGGTGCCAACTTGCTCGTACTGTCTGGATCAGGGATCAAATCTGGGACCTGCTGGCTCGCATTCCTGACAGACCCTATGCTGCTAATTTTGAGAAGGAATATGGTGATGATGGGAGGGAATAGATGTATAAGCAATTTTGACTTAGACCTAGGAGAAAGACATACACAGGTTGTAGCCGCCGAACAGTGTCACAAACAGAATGTATCTGCTCTCTTACTGCCCGTGATTAGTATGTTTTGCATGGTAGAAGATGTGCCTTTTCTTACCCTTGAAGTGTATTTCAATTAAGTAATCCAGCAGCAAGCCTTTGTGAGTTTTAAATAACGAAGGTTATTTATTCTCACACACTTACCCTGAATTAATGCAATGTCACACGCTTGATCTCATGCACACACATGCACACACACACACACACACACACACACACACACACAAGGAGATTGGGTAGGGATAAAGATAGCACACTTTTACAGATTACAGTTAATATGTTCTCTGATTTATGATTTCCAGTCTCCCACATGGCAGGCCTGTGGTTTCCTGAAAGGATTTGATGATATAAAGTTGAAGTGAGGACCTTGTCAAGCAAAGAGCTCACAGCAGGCTGTGAGGTTTCTTGTAGTCAAATACCTAGGAGGTCCACTCTCAAATGAACTTTGAAACTGGAACAGGTTAAGTACTTTGGCTGCTTGGAGTAGCAGCTAGTTTCAGAGCCTGCTTTTCAGACTAGGTGATGACTGATGGTTCTAATGGTTCTGCTGGGTCCTGGGGTAATAAGAGTGCAGCCCCTGAAACCAGCTTCGATCACATGGCTGTTGGGTTAACACTTCTGAGGCTCACCCAGTCGAATGTGGATGGGAGAGGCCATCATGATGCAATAGGAAGTAGATACTGGCCAGTGGGTTTTGATCTTCCCTTTTGTCCAGTAAGAAACATGGAGGCCAGCAGTCTGGAAACTCTATAGACTTTAGTGTTGGCCCATCCTTTAACAATGAGGTGTGTGAATTGCACAGATGGCTGTGAGGTACCATCACCTATGTCCATATTTAATTAGGTATTCGCTGAAGACTTGATACTGTCCATTGTCCAAATGCCAAAAGTCACATGGTTTTTTTGGAAGCCATCTCAACAGCTTGTTTATGTCCAATTTTTTTAAAGTATTGACTGCAAGTTCATAATATGACATGCCTTTACTGGGCACAGCAACATCCACATCCCAAGCTTGGAGCCGAGGCCTTCTCTGTGTTCCAGTTCTCCATCCTTTCTTTTCCCCCTCCAAAGGCAATGATCCTTCTTGGGATAGAATTCCTAAAGTCACTAACATCACTCTAGTGGCTCGCTAGTCTTTATGAGTGGAGCTTGCCACAACTACTTGCATTTATATAGCACCTTAATATTTAATATTCCAAGGTGCTTCACAGGAATGCTTATGACAAAAAATTTGGCACCAAGCCACATAAGGAGACATTCAGACAGGTTTCTAAAAACTTGGTCAAAGAAATAGGTTTTTTAGGAGGGTTGTAAAAGAGGGGGGAAAGGGTAGAGAGGCAGGAAGGTTTAGGGAGAGAAATCCAGAGCTTGGGGCTTAGGCAGTTGAAAGCACGGCCACCAATAGTGTAGCAAAGGAAACTGAGGATGTGCAAGGGGCCAAAATTGAAGGAATGAAGATATCTCAGAGGCTTGTGGGACTGGAGGAAGGTACAGAGGCAGGGAGGGACAAGGCTAGTGAGGGACTGGAAAACAAGGGTGAGGGTTGTAAAGTTGAGGCATTGCTGGACAGTGGGATCAGTGAGCACAGCAGGGTGCGTGATTGGGACTTGATGAGTCATGAGACTGCAATAGCTTTTTGGATGAGCTTAAGGTTACCGAGAGGTGGAGGTCTGGAGGACAGCCAGGGGAGATGTAAAACAGGCTGCTGATCCACTAGTATTCATTTTACATTCCCACCCTGAAAGTTGAAGCTCTGCTTTATATGGCAGCAGGATATTCCAACCATGGTTGCATCAGTCTCAAGCCCAGTCCTGAGCTCCTTGCAATGCCTGCACAGAGAGAAACATTTCAGCAGGGATGTAAAAACTGGATAGTAATCAGGAGCAGGAGCTTCCAACATCCATCCCTCCCCCAAACTTACCCCCACCTGATATCTCCTCCCTCCTGTTTAAGAGTAGAGAAGCTGGGACCCTGCCTTGCTTAGATTGGGTAACTCAGCCATAGGCTCTGACCTTTCAGCCTGTCTAATGCTTCACTCAGCAGACCAATGGGGAAGGGAATGGTGTCCACAGTCTGTCTGAGAGGAATGAAGAAACACGTTCAGTTCAGTCCAATAAGCTCCTTGTGCATGCAATGCCCATGGATTCTTTTTTTTTCCTATTTGTTCTTGCGATGTGAACAGTGCTGGTATTTATTATCCATCCCTAATTTCCCATACTAGAGCAACTGAGTGGCTTGCTAGGCCATTTCAGAGGGCAGTTAGGAGTTAACTCTAAACAGTTGACTCTTAACGTTGTGTCAGATGTAGGCCAGACCAGGTAAGGACAGCAGATTTCCTCCTAAGGTTATTATTGAACCAGTTTTTTTTTACAAAAATCTATTAGCTTCATGATCATTATTAATGAGGCTAGTATTTTATTCCAGATTTTATTAATTAATTGAATTTAAATTCTCCAGCTGCCATTGTGCGATTTGAGCTCAGGTCTCTAGACCTTTAGTCTGGGTCCCTGGGTTACCAGTCTAGTAACAGTGCTACTCTGTTACCATGCCCCCATTCAGGTTTCCTTCCCCTTTTTTTCTCATTTCACTTATCCCTGTCATGTGCTTTCAATTGTGAAGAGGTCAGCAACAGGGCATGTTGTAATTCACACAGGCTGAGTCCAGTCAGCACCATGGTATCCCTTCTAGGCTTGGCCTAAGTAGTCAAGTGGTTATGGTACTGGGTTTGTAACCCCAAGATCAAAAGTTCAAATCTCACAATGGCAAACTATAAAAAAAAACAATGTAACTTCATCTGAAACAGATGGTATCCCTTCTATTTTGCTTTTTGCGTCTGACCGCTTTTTGGAAATGTATAGGGCAGTGGCCATCTATTGGGTGAAGGGTGGGGGGCTCATGGATTGAGGCCCAGCTGCAAGACACCCAAGACCATGGGTCAGTGATGGGCGCACACACACAGTATGATGCCAGGCCAGTACCTTCAATAAGTCCAGTCAGGGTTTTCTTGAAAGCCTAGAGATAGAGGGCAGTATTTGAAGGGAGAAATTTGAGAAGCTTAGTTTGGAGTTTAACTTGAGCTTAGTTTTTTTGGCCTTGATAAGTTTCCAGCGTGGGCTAATAAAGGATTTGTTACGGGCAAATCATATTTGATTAAATGTGATTGACTTTATTTGACGAGGTAACAGAGTGTGTGGATGTGGGCATTGTAGTTGGTGTGGTGTATGTGGACATTCAAAAGGAATTTGATAAAGTACTACATATCAGACTTGTCAGCAAAGTTAAAGCCCATGGGATAAAAGGACAGTAGCAGCATAGATACAAAATTGTCTATGCAATAGTAAACAGAAAGTTGTGGTGAATGACTTTTTCAGATCAGAGGGAGATGTTCAGTGATAGTCCCCACAGTTCACTAATAGGACCGCTGTTGTTTTTGATATACATTAATGACTTAGACCTGGGGTACGGGGTACAATTTTGAAATTTGTAGAATGCATGGAACCAGTAAGTGTAGCAAACAGTGAGGAATAGGACATAGCCCACTGAAATGGACAGACACATGGCAGGTGAAATTTAATGCAGAAAAGTGTGACGCGATCCATTTTGTTAGGAAGAATAAGGAGAGACAATACAAACCGAATGGTCCAATTACATTTTTAAATGGTCCAAGTACATTTTTGTGGTGGGACAGATTAACAAAACAATTAATAAAACGTGTAAAATCCGGGGCTTTAGAGAATGGCAGAGAACAAAAAGCAGAAAGTTATGCTAACCCTACATAAAACACTAGTTCAGCCGCAGCTGGAGTATTGTGTCCAATTCTGGGCGCCATACTTTAGGAAGGACATGAAGGCTTTGGAAAGGGCACAGCAGAGTCTTACTAGAATAGTTCCAGGGATGAAGGATTATAGTCATGAGGACAGACTAGCGAAGCTGGGGTAATTCTCCGTGGAGCAGAGAAGGCCAAGAGGACATTGATAAAGATGCTTAAAATTGTGAAGGGTTTAGATTGAGCAAATGATGAGAAACTGTTTCAGATAGCTGAAATGTTGATAATGTTGGCACAGATTTAAGGTGATTGGCAAAAGAATCAGGGTAAGGGAGTCCAAGACAAAGCAGTACAACTTTAAAATTAGAGCGAGACCACTCAGAATGATGTCAGGAAGCACTTCTTCACAAAAAGGTAATGGAAATCTGGAACTCTCGCCCACAAAAAAAACTGTTGAGGCTGGAGGGTGGGGGAGGGGTGGGCATGGTGGGGTGGGAGGGGGTCAATTAAAAATTTAAAAATGGAGGTTGGATAGATTTTTGTTGGTTAAGCATATTTAGGATTATGGAACCAATGTATGCAGTTGGAGTTATGTTATAGATCAACCATGATCTAATTGAACAGTTGTACAAGCTTGAGGGGCTGAATGGCCTTCAGCTATGCAATGTGATTTTTTTCCCCTTTATCTTTCATGGAATGTATGTTGCAGGCATTTGTTCACATCTTTAATTGCCCTTGAACTAAGTGACTTTCTAGGCTATTTCAGGGGGCAATTAAGAATCAACCACGTTGCTGTGGGTATGGAGTCATTTAGTGCACAGAAGGAGGCCATTCGGCCCATTGTGCCAGTTCCACTGTGCAGCAACCCAGTCAAACCCACTCCCTCGCTCTTGCTTCAAGTGCCCACCCAATTTCCATTTGAAATCATTGATTATCTCTGCTTCTAACACCCTCATGGACAGTGACTTCTAGGTTATTACAGCTCACTACCTAAAAAAAAACTCGTTCCTCACATCCTCCCTCTATCTCTTGCACAAAACCTTAAATCTGTGTCCACTAGTCCTTGTATGGTCAGCTAATGGAAACAGTTCTGCCTTATCTGCCTTATCCAAACCTTACATATTCTTGCACACCTCTGTAAAATCTCCCTTCGAGGAGAACAACCTCAGCTTCTCCAACCTAACATTGTAGCTAAAATCCCCCATCACTGGAACCACTCTGATAATTCTCCTCTGCACCCTCTCAAGGACCCTCACACCCTTCCTCAAGCGGGGTGACTAGAACTGGATGCAATATTCTGGTTGTGGTCTAACCAGAGCTCTATAAAGGTTCAGCATAGCTTCCCTGCTTTTGTACTGTTATGAAGCCCAAGGTCCCATATACTTTGCTAACCACTCTCTCAATTTGACCTGCCACCTTCAAAAATCTATGCACATTCACCCCAAGTCCCTCTGTCCCTGTACACTCCTTAGAGCTGTGCCATTGAGCCTATATTGCCTCTTGCCTATCTCTCCTGCCAAAATGCATCAGCTCACACTTCTCTGTATGAAATTCCTTCTGCCCATTCTGCTAGCCTATTTCCTATTGATTAGTATCACCCTCACTGTTTACCACTCCTTCAAGTTTGGCATCACTGTTAAATTTTGAAATTTTAATCTGTACTCTTTTATCTAAGTCATTTATATATCAAAAAATGCAGTAGACCTAGCACTGACCCTTGGGGAGCGCTGCTATCTTAACATCCTGAAAAGTAACTATTAAACACGAGTTGCTGCTTTCTGACTTTGAGCCAACTATTTTATCCCAGCTGACACTAACCCTCCTATTCCATGAGCCACAGTTTTGTAAATAAGCTTTGTATGGCACTTTGTTGATCTCCACATTGATTGCATTCCCTTCATCAACCTTCTCTGTTACTTCATCAAAAAACTCAACTCGTTTAGTCAAGTACAATCTGCCTTTTACAAATCCTTGTTGGCCCTCCTTGATTAGTTCAAGCCTCTCCAAGTGCCTTTTTCCCACTCATTATTTCTAAAACCTTACCCACTACTGATCTGGAGTCACATGTAAGCTAAGCCAGACCAGGTAAGGATGGCAGATTCCCTTCAGTCGATGGTAGTTGTCATGGTCACCATTACTGATAGCTTTATATTCCAGATTTATTAATTGAATTCAAATCCACCGGCTGCCTTTGTGAGATTTAAACTCATGTCCCCAGAGCATTAGCCTGAACCTCTGGGTTACTAGTCCAGCAATATTACCTCTCCGCCACCATCTTCCCTATTACTGTATATGGTGGAAATAGTATTATGAGAGCAGGAGATCAAATAATCACCTAGTGTAAGCCGTAAATCTCAGTCTAAATGCATCAGCTGTTGCCTGTGCTGAACGTGCAGTAATTTGCAGTTTTGCCAGAATCAGTCTCCGAGCAGGAATGTTACCAGGCAGGTGCCCTCCTCTTTATGATCAGCTGCCGGAAGGGACCTCACCAGCCATGTTTTTGCTTTGCTTCATTTTTAGGAATTCTTGAATGAGGGATTTGGCAAAATCACGACTGAAATCCAAGAGTGGGAAGAATTCTTCCATGAGGAAGGCTACCAGCACCTGCAGTGAAGCTCCAGCAGATACAGCAGCAAAGGGAATGTAAGATGGCTGCTCCATGGTGCTGCACACGAAGGATGAGGAGTAACTTCCCCTCAGCAAACTCATCGGGGTAAACGCGCAGGAAACACAACCTGGCTACCTTTTTTTAAATTTGCTGTCTATATATTTTTATTCCACTGCGTCTTAGGATGTGAGTGATGTTAACAAAGCCAATTTTTATTGCCCATTCCTAGTGTCCCTGTTAGCATTGTGATTCAGCCGTGTAGCATGTAACTGGTCAACATGCAGATCAGATTGAATAGGGGCGATGGGTTCCTCTCCCTCAAGGGCATGAGGTGAATTAGCTGGGATCTTAGAACAATCCAGCAGATTTCATTGGTCAGCGTCCAGTTCCAATTCAATGATTGATTGAATTCCATTTCACAATGCACCCTGGTGGGATTCGACCCCTTGACTTTTCTAGCGCAGCTCTATAAATGATCGGTCACCATATCAACTCAATACACATACATGACCCAAATTTCAAAATCCAGTTAAATTTACCATAAAATTCCAAACGTTAAAGCATATTGAACAAAATTGTAAACAACATAAAAAATCCAGAATATACTACAAATGTTAAAAAATGAGCCTAAGGTCATGAAGTTCTTTAAAGAGTAGTCAATGCATGGAATGGAACTCTGAGGAGAGGAATGGAGGCAAAATCCATGGGTCATTGGAGAGACAGTTGCCGGGTGCAGCAGGAAGATTGTGGGATCATTGAGTGATGATGAGCTTCTGTTGTCAAATATCTCCTAGCCTACAAATTGCTCTTGGTTGGATTAATAGACAAATGGATGAGTTCTTACAACATTCCCTTATCCATTCTTTCAATGGAGACATTTAAGCTGGGCACTCTAAAGGGGTCAGTGGTTCCTCGAGGAATATTAAACACAGCTGTGCACCCCCACAAGGCTCACCAAGAAAAATGTTGTTGTCAACTGCAGTTTCTCAAACTCTCAGGGAGATATCTGTACACTGGCTGGTGTCTCTCAGTCCCCTCTCTCTCAGGGAGATATCTGTACAAGGACTGGTGCTCAAACCCTCACTCCCTCAGGGAGATATTTTTACACTGGTGTCTCTCAGTCCCCTCTCTCTCTCAGGGAGATATCTGTACACTGACTGGTGTCTCTCAGTCCCTCACTCCCTTAGAGATATCTGTACACTGACTGGTGTCCCTCTATCCCTCATTCTCTCAGACATATCTGTACACTGACTGGTGCCTCTCAGTCCCTCTCCCTCAGGGAGATATTCATACACTGACTGGTGCCTCTCAGTCCCTCTCCCTCAGGGAGATATTCATACACTGACTGGTGTCTCTCAGACCTTTTTTCTGTCCTTCCTGGTGCTGAAGCAGTGCCTGAATAATGTGAAAAGAGGCAGCTCTATCCTTTCAACCCGAGGACAATTTTAATTGAACCAATGTTTATGAAGCAATTTCCGTCTCTGCGCTGGCTGTATTAGTGTGATGTTAACTGGTGGGCAGGCTCAGCTTACTGGCCGATACCTCCCATTTTTAATATGAGGATTTAATGATTTTTGTTCAGGGAGTGGGTTTTGCAATTTTATTGGTTAAACATAACTCAGAGACTTGTAGGGTAAGCAGCTAGGTGTCTACATATGATATATCAGCCGGTCAATGATGTGTGTGAGACTTTTGCCTTAAATAAAATAATTTGTCTTCCAATCTGCTGCTGAGAGTCTTTTTCTATTATGTGTGAGCGTTCCCTGCACTGTTTCTCCTGTAGACTCACAATATTTATCTTGGTAGATGGAATTAAGATATAAATCAATCACGATCTAATCACATGACAGAACAGGCTTGCAGGGCTGAATGGCCTCTTTCTGTCCTTATGATATTATATAAGGATGGCAGGTTTCCTTCGCTAAAGGACATTAGTAAACAAGTTGGGTCTTTATAACAATACTACAGTTTTACGGTCACTTTTACTCAACCTTCACCACTTAAAACGCCCATGTTGAAAACAGGCTGTGTCTTATATCTGCCTTACCATTATCCATTCACAATAAGGCATTTCAAAGGTGCTTAATACTGTGTCCTAATGCTCAAAATGAATTAAGTACTGAACACTTGTGCGTACTTACTACATCGTACCTCATTGAGGTGAATAAGTAAACAAACACAAGGAAAGAACATCTCCTTAATGTTTATTCACCTTCTGTGTATGCCCTTCTGATGCCCTCTAAGTGGTGTGTGGTTACAGTTTGTACTTAAGCACTGAGTGCAGCTTTTGTAAAGCGACATGCATTGCACAATAGTCCTGATCTACAGCATTCTTGTTGGAGTTTGTTTGATAGGGTGGAAGTAGGAAAGATGTTTCCACTTGTGGGGGAGACTAGAACTCGGGGCTATAAATATAAGATAGTCCCGAATAAATCCAATAGGGAATCGGGGAGAATTTTCTCCCCATCGGCGGGGGGGCGGGTTGGACAGGAGCGGGCGCAGGCGGGTGCGTAGCCAACTCCGGTACGCGCCCGCTGAACTCAAGATCTGAATGACGCGTGGTGATGTCAGGATGCACGCCCGATGTCACCACGCGTCATTTTACGTGTCGGCGAGCAGGTCCCGCTTTTTACCCAGAGAGTGGTGAGAATATGAAACCCGTTACCAACAGGAATTGAGGTGAATAATATCGACATATTTATGGGGAAGCTGGATAAGCATGAGTGAGAAAGTCATTGAAGGATATGCTTAGCGGATGAGATGAAGTAAGATGGGAGGAAGCTCATGTGCTGTATACTCTCTTTAATAGTTGCGCACTGTAATAGTGCGACTCTATTAAATTATTGCATATGGCCATTGCATATAATGGGCAAAACTAATTTGCATGGATTAGTCTGTTCTAAGTGATTGGGACTAATACCAGCTTTAAATTTCTTTATTTTTTTAAAACTGAATTTAAATCCTCAAACTGCAGTAGTGGCATTTGCCCTCTCATGCTCTGGATTACTAGTGCAGCAATATAACCACCACACTGCCATATGTTTGAAATATTGGCCCAGAACGTCTGATCTCCAGGAGGTTATACCCCAGAGGTACCCCAGAAGAAGTCCCCAGACAAGAGCTGCATGGGAATCGCCTGGGAAATTCAATGTCCTGATGGACAATTACCCTGCACTGGGAACCATCCAATACTCTGATTCAAATCAGAGACTTCCTATGGTTCCGACTCTCCTAGCTGAATAGTTACCCAGGGCAGGTTAGAAGGATTAAAACCACTTCTAACTCTTAGGTAACGCTAACTCTTTAGGTACTGACTGCCCCTCCCCAAACCCCACAGCCACTCTACACCCCGACCCCCACCCCCCCCCGCAACTACCACCACCCTACCAACTACCTACCCCCCAAACCCCTCCTCCCCACTGATCATCCTACCCCCTCACCCTCTTACCTTACACACTTACCTTCTCCCTGGCTTTCAAAGTGGCTGGGACCTTTAGCTGTACCAGCTTTATGGTAGCTAGTGCTGTGAAAAGGTGGCATGGATTCACACCCCCCCTGACCCTGTTGTCCTGCACTGGAAGGAGTCTGGAGCTGTTGTGCTGTACATTTCTCATCTGGCCTGGGCCGGAAGTCTGGGCGGGAAATGTGCAACTCCCAACTAAGGTAAGTAAAAAGCAGCAGAGTGGCAATCTGATGGTGATTACCACTCCTGGGATGTTCTGGTCCATTACTTTTCTGGGCATTGCTAAGTTTAGCACAAATATGAAGTTAATGTTTCCCTTTTAGTAATTTGCACCTGTTATCATAATAAGGCAGACAGAATCCTTCAATTAAAAGTGGGAAATGCTGCAAAAACTCAGCAGGTCTGGCAGTATCTGTGGAGAGAGAAACAGAGTTAACGAATCAGGTCAACAAGCTTTCATCCAACCTTTAGTGCAGATTTGCAGATCCTCAGTGCTTTTTTATTGTTTAAATGGAATCCTTGGTTTTCTAGCTAATGGATAGAATACAAAACCAGAAATGTGAAGTTGAACAGGATCTTAGGTTACAGGTAGAGTTCTCCTGGCATTAGCTCTTTATGCATTATATAAATTCAAGTCGTTTTTAACACAGCAACTGCTTGGATTGTAGGAGCTTCTTCTCCGCCGATGCTGCCAGACCCGCTGAGTTTTTCCAGGTAATTCTGTTTTTGTTTTGGATTGTAGTAGCTTCACTATACCACTCGAGGGCAGCATTGCTTTGCATTTTGAATCATGTTTAATAGTGGAGACGCATCAACCAGGAGCTGCTGAAATTTTACTGCAAAAAGCTCAATCTTCACTGAAAGAAAGTCTTGCATTTATATAGCACTTTTCATGAGAGCTGGACAAACCAAAACACTTTGCAGTCCATGGGAGGCAATGGGTACAAAAATAGGCTACAGGGACAGATATTAGAGAATAGAGGTGTCCTTCAGTGTATAATAATGTTTTCCTGGGGTCAGTATTAAGACCTTTTAAATTTAGTTGTACTTCACCAGGTTTTTCAGTGCATGGTCCCTTTAATTGTCTTTTGCACTATGCAGGCCCATGTGGTACCTTGCAGGTTGCAGCGTGGCTTGGTGGGAACGTGGATTAGGGCCATTTCCCTTTCTGATATACATTTATGACTAGCACTTGGGCAGCCATGGCATAATTGCAAAGTTTTTTTGAAGATGTCATGAAATGTGATGGTGAGGAGAATAGTAGCAGACTTCAGTTGCAAACTGGTGAGACAGACAGACATGTGGCAAATTAAATTAAACCCAAAGAAACATAAGGTGATAACATTTCTGGTAGGGAGAACGAGGAGAGGCAAATATGAACTGAATGGTACGGTGTAAGAGGGGGTGCAGCAACAGGGAGATCTGCACCTGAATGTATACAAGTATTTCAAGATGGGAGGGAGAAGGCTGTTAAAATGCATAAGGGATCCTTGGCCTTATACACGGAAGCATTGATAACAGTGGGAAATAATTTAAACACCAACAAAAGCAACAACAAATGTATTTACTTTGCACTTTTAATGTGATTAAAATGCCCCCAAAGTGCTTCACAGGGCTGTTAGTAAACAGAATTTCGTACCGAGCCTCTTAAGAATGTATCAGGGCAGACAGTCAAAACCTTGGCCAAAGAGGCAGGTTTAAAGAAGTGTCTTAAAGGAGAAAAGAGAATAGACAGAACCGAGAAGTTTAGGGAGAGAATTCCAGAGTTTAGGGTTGTGGAGGCTGAAGACCTGGCCGGCAGTGGTGAAGCAATTAAAGCCGGTGACGCTCAAGAGGCCGGAATTGGAGGAGCCGAGGTATCTTGGAGTGTTGGAGGGGAGTACAGCGATTGGGAGGGGTGAGGCCATGGAGAGATATCAGAGCAAGGATGAGGAGTTTAAGACCAAGGCTTTGCTTAACTGGAAGCCAATCAGCCAGAGCAGAGATGACAACTTCATAAAACATTGGTTAGACCCCCAGCTGCAGCAATCTGGGCCCGTTTTTCGGGAGGGCTATGACAAGGTTGTGGAAAGGGAAAGAGAGTATACTGCTTCCAGCTGTGCAGGACTTCAGTGATGTGGAGAGACTCGAGAAGCTGGGATCGTCCTCCTGGAAGCAGAGAAGATTAAAGGGGAGATTGGATAAAGGTGCTCAAAATCATGAAGGGTTCTGATTGAGTCAGTAAATGAGGAGAAACGGTTTCCAGAGGCAATAAGAAGTCATTTAAGGAAATTGGCAAAAGGATTAAACATGATATGAGGAAACATTTTGACGCAGCATTTTTTTGAGGTCTGGAATGCACTGCCTGAAAGGAATTAAATTCAACAGTAACTTTCAATAGGGAATGGGATAAATACTTGAGAGGGGAGAATTTGCAGGACAATGGGGAAAGAGAAGGGAAGTGGGACTAATTGAATAACTCTTTCAAAGAGTTGACACAGGCATGATGGGCTGAATGGCCTCCTGTGTTGTAACAATCTGCGATTCTATGAATGATGTTTCTTTGAAATGTAGTCTGTTGCAATGTAGGAAATGCAGTGACTAACTTACAATTGGCAAGGTCCCACAAACAGCAGTTGGACAATCCACCATATGGATGTTGGCTAAGGGGTAAATTGATCAGGACACCAGAGACAATTTCCCTGCCCCTCTTCAAATGGCGACGTGGTATCTTTCACATGGACTTTAAAGCACAAAGAGAGCCTGATTGCAATGGAGCATCCAAAAGGAGGCATCTCTAGCAGCGCAACTCTCCCTCAGTGCATCACTGCCTCAGTGCAACACTGCCTCAGTGCAACTCTCCCTCAGTGCAACGCTCCCTCACTGCAACACTGCCTCAGTGCAACGCTCATTCAGTGCAACACTCCCTCAGTGCAACGCTCCTTCAGTGCAACGCTCCTTCAGTGCAACACTCCTTCAGTGCAACACTCCTTCAGTGCAACACTCCCTCAGTGCAACGCTCCCTCAGTGCAATGCTCCTTCAGTGCAACGCTCCTTCAGTGCAACACTCCCTCAGTGCAACGCTCCTTCAGTGCAACACTCCTTCAGAGCAACACTCCTTCAGAGCAACGCTCCTTCAGTGCAACACTCCCTCAGTGCAACACTCTCTCAGTGCAACACTCCTTCAGTGCAATGCTCCCTCAGTGCAACACTCCCTCAGTGCAACACTCCCTCAGTGCAACACTCCTTCAGTGCAACGATCCCTCAGTGCAACACTCCTTCAGTGCAACGCTCCCTCAGTGCAATGCTCCGTCAGTGCAACACTCCTTCAGTGCAACACTCCCTCAGTGCAACACTGCCTCAGTGCAACGCTCCTTCAGTGCAACACTCCCTCAGTGCAACACTGCCTCAGTGCAACACTCCTTCAGTGCAACACTGCCTCAGTGCAACGCTCCTTCAGTGCAACACTCCCTCAGTGCAACACTGCCTCAGTGCAACACTCCTTCAGTGCAACACTCTCTCAGTGCAACACTCCTTCAGTGCAATGCTCCCTCAGTGCAACACTCCCTCAGTGCAACACTCCCTCAGTGCAACACTCCTTCAGTGCAACGATCCCTCAGTGCAACACTCCTTCAGTGCAACGCTCCCTCAGTGCAATGCTCCGTCAGTGCAACATTCCTTCAGTGCAACACTCCCTCAGTGCAACACTGCCTCAGTGCAACGCTCCTTCAGTGCAACACTCCCTCAGTGCAACACTGCCTCAGTGCAACACTCCTTCAGTGCAACACTGCCTCAGTGCAACGCTCCTTCAGTGCAACACTCCCTCAGTGCAACACTGCCTCAGTGCAACACTCCTTCAGTGCAACACTGCCTCAGTGCAACGCTCCCTCAGTGCAATGCTCCCTCAGTGCAACGCTCCCTCAGTGCAACACTGCCTCAGTGCAACGCTCCCTCAGTGCAACATTCCCTCAGTGCAACGCTCCCTCAGTGCAACACTCCCTCAGTGCAACACTCCTTCAGTGCAACACTGCCTCAGTGCAACGCTCCCTCAGTGCAATGCTCCTTCAGTGCAACGCTCCCTCAGTGCAACGCTCCTTCAGTGCAACGCTCCTTCAGTGCAACATTCCCTCAGTGCAACGCTCCCTCAGTGCAATGCTCCTTCAGTGCAACACTGCCTCAGTGCAACACTCGCTCAGTGCAACATTCCCTCAGTGCAACACTCCCTCAGTGCAACGCTCCTCAGGGCAACACTGCCTCAGTGCAACGCTCCCTCAGTGCAATACTCCCTCAGTGCAACGCTCCCTCAGTGCAACACTCCTTCAGTGCAACACTCCCTCAGTGCAACACTGCCTCAGTGCAACACTCTCTCAGTGCAACGCTCCTTCAGTGCAACACTCCTTCAGTGCAAAACTGCCTCAGTGCAACGCTCCCTCAGTGCATCACTGCCTCAGTGCAATGCTCCCTCAGTGCAATACTCCCTCAGTGCAACGCTCCCTCAATGCAACACTCCTTCAGTGCAACACTCCCTCAGTGCAACACTGCCTCAGTGCAACACTCTCTCAGTGCAACGCTCCTTCAGTGCAACACTGCCTCAGTGCAACACTGCCTCAGTGCAACACTCTCTCAGTGCAACGCTCCTTCAGTGCAACACTCCTTCAGTGCAAAACTGCCTCAGTGCAACACTGCCTCAATGCAACGCTCCCTCAATGCAACACTCCTTCAGTGCAACACTCCCTCAGTGCAACACTGCCTCAGTGCAACACTCTCTCAGTGCAACGCTCCTTCAGTGCAACACTCCTTCAGTGCAAAACTGCCTCAGTGCAACACTGCCTCAATGCAACACTCCCTCAGTGCAACACTGCCTCAGTGCAACACTCTCTCAATGCAACACTCCTTCAGTGCAACACTGCCTCAGTGCAACACTCTCTCAGTGCAACACTCCTTCAGTGCAACACTCCTTCAGTGCAAAACTGCCTCAGTGCAACACTGCCTCAATGCAACGCTCCCTCAATGCAACACTCCTTCAGTGCAACACTCCCTCAGTGCAACACTGCCTCAGTGCAACACTCTCTCAGTGCAACGCTCCTTCAGTGCAACACTCCTTCAGTGCAAAACTGCCTCAGTGCAACGCTCCCTCAGTGCAACACTGCCTCAGTGCAATGCTCCCTCAGTGCAATACTCCCTCAGTGCAACGCTCCCTCAATGCAACACTCCTTCAGTGCAACGCTCCCTCAGTGCAACACTGCCTCAGTGCAACAATCTCTCAGTGCAACGCTCCTTCAGTGCAACACTCCTTCAGTGCAAAACTGCCTCAGTGCAACGCTCCCTCAGTGCAACACTGCCTCAGTGCAATGCTCCCTCAGTGCAATACTCCCTCAGTGCAACGCTCCCTCAGTGCAACACTCCTTCAGTGCAACACTCCCTCAGTGCAACACTGCCTCAGTGCAACGCTCCCTCAGTGCAATGCTCCTTCAGTGCAAAACTGCCTCAGTGCAACACTGCCTCAATGCAACGCTCCCTCAATGCAACACTCCTTCAGTGCAACACTCCCTCAGTGCAACACTGCCTCAGTGCAACACTCTCTCAGTGCAACGCTCCTTCAGTGCAACACTCCTTCAGTGCAAAACTGCCTCAGTGCAACGCTCCCTCAGTGCAACACTGCCTCAGTGCAATGCTCCCTCAGTGCAATACTCCCTCAGTGCAACGCTCCCTCAGTGCAACACTCCTTCAGTGCAACACTCCCTCAGTGCAACACTGCCTCAGTGCAACACTCTCTCAGTGCAACGCTCCTTCAGTGCAACACTCCTTCAGTGCAAAACTGCCTCAGTGCAACGCTCCCTCAGTGCATCACTGCCTCAGTGCAATGCTCCCTCAGTGCAATACTCCCTCAGTGCAACGCTCCCTCAATGCAACACTCCTTCAGTGCAACACTCCCTCAGTGCAACACTGCCTCAGTGCAACACTCTCTCAGTGCAACGCTCCTTCAGTGCAACACTGCCTCAGTGCAACACTGCCTCAGTGCAACACTCTCTCAGTGCAACGCTCCTTCAGTGCAACACTCCTTCATTGCAAAACTGCCTCAGTGCAACACTGCCTCAATGCAACGCTCGCTCAATGCAACACTCCTTCAGTGCAACACTCCCTCAGTGCAACACTGCCTCAGTGCAACACTCTCTCAGTGCAACGCTCCTTCAGTGCAACACTCCTTCAGTGCAAAACTGCCTCAGTGCAACACTGCCTCAATGCAACACTCCCTCAGTGCAACACTGCCTCAGTGCAACACTCTCTCAATGCAACACTCCTTCAGTGCAACACTGCCTCAGTGCAACACTCTCTCAGTGCAACACTCCTTCAGTGCAACACTCCTTCAGTGCAAAACTGCCTCAGTGCAACACTGCCTCAATGCAACGCTCCCTCAATGCAACACTCCTTCAGTGCAACGCTCCCTCAGTGCAACACTGCCTCAGTGCAACAATCTCTCAGTGCAACGCTCCTTCAGTGCAACACTGCCTCAGTGCAACACTGCCTCAGTGCAAAACTGCCTCAGTGCAACACTGCCTCAATGCAACGCTCCCTCAATGCAACACTCCTTCAGTGCAACACTCCCTCAGTGCAACACTGCCTCAATGCAACGCTCCCTCAATGCAACACTCCTTCAGTGCAACACTCCCTCAGTGCAACACTGCCTCAATGCAACGCTCCCTCAATGCAACACTCCTTCAGTGCAACACTCCCTCAATGCAACGCTCCTTCAGTGCAACACTGCCTCAGTGCAACGCTGCCTCAGTGCAATGCTCCCTCAGTGCAACACTGCCTCAGTGCAACACTCTCTCAGTGCAACGCTCCTTCAGTGCAACACTCCTTCAGTGCAAAACTGCCTCAGTGCAACGCTCCCTCAGTGCATCACTGCCTCAGTGCAATGCTCCCTCAGTGCAATACTCCCTCAGTGCAACGCTCCCTCAATGCAACACTCCTTCAGTGCAACACTCCCTCAGTGCAACACTGCCTCAGTGCAACACTCTCTCAGTGCAACGCTCCTTCAGTGCAACACTGCCTCAGTGCAACACTGCCTCAGTGCAACACTCTCTCAGTGCAACGCTCCTTCAGTGCAACACTCCTTCAGTGCAAAACTGCCTCAGTGCAACACTGCCTCAATGCAACGCTCCCTCAATGCAACACTCCTTCAGTGCAACACTCCCTCAGTGCAACACTGCCTCAGTGCAACACTCTCTCAGTGCAACGCTCCTTCAGTGCAACACTCCTTCAGTGCAAAACTGCCTCAGTGCAACACTGCCTCAATGCAACACTCCCTCAGTGCAACACTGCCTCAGTGCAACACTCTCTCAATGCAACACTCCTTCAGTGCAACACTGCCTCAGTGCAACACTCTCTCAGTGCAACACTCCTTCAGTGCAACACTCCTTCAGTGCAAAACTGCCTCAGTGCAACACTGCCTCAATGCAACGCTCCCTCAATGCAACACTCCTTCAGTGCAACACTCCCTCAGTGCAACACTGCCTCAGTGCAACACTCTCTCAGTGCAACGCTCCTTCAGTGCAACACTCCTTCAGTGCAAAACTGCCTCAGTGCAACGCTCCCTCAGTGCAACACTGCCTCAGTGCAATGCTCCCTCAGTGCAATACTCCCTCAGTGCAACGCTCCCTCAATGCAACACTCCTTCAGTGCAACGCTCCCTCAGTGCAACACTGCCTCAGTGCAACAATCTCTCAGTGCAACGCTCCTTCAGTGCAACACTCCTTCAGTGCAAAACTGCCTCAGTGCAACGCTCCCTCAGTGCAACACTGCCTCAGTGCAATGCTCCCTCAGTGCAATACTCCCTCAGTGCAACGCTCCCTCAGTGCAACACTCCTTCAGTGCAACACTCCCTCAGTGCAACACTGCCTCAGTGCAACGCTCCCTCAGTGCAATGCTCCTTCAGTGCAAAACTGCCTCAGTGCAACACTGCCTCAATGCAACGCTCCCTCAATGCAACACTCCTTCAGTGCAACACTCCCTCAGTGCAACACTGCCTCAGTGCAACACTCTCTCAGTGCAACGCTCCTTCAGTGCAACACTCCTTCAGTGCAAAACTGCCTCAGTGCAACGCTCCCTCAGTGCAACACTGCCTCAGTGCAATGCTCCCTCAGTGCAATACTCCCTCAGTGCAACGCTCCCTCAGTGCAACACTCCTTCAGTGCAACACTCCCTCAGTGCAACACTGCCTCAGTGCAACACTCTCTCAGTGCAACGCTCCTTCAGTGCAACACTCCTTCAGTGCAAAACTGCCTCAGTGCAACGCTCCCTCAGTGCATCACTGCCTCAGTGCAATGCTCCCTCAGTGCAATACTCCCTCAGTGCAACGCTCCCTCAATGCAACACTCCTTCAGTGCAACACTCCCTCAGTGCAACACTGCCTCAGTGCAACACTCTCTCAGTGCAACGCTCCTTCAGTGCAACACTGCCTCAGTGCAACACTGCCTCAGTGCAACACTCTCTCAGTGCAACGCTCCTTCAGTGCAACACTCCTTCATTGCAAAACTGCCTCAGTGCAACACTGCCTCAATGCAACGCTCGCTCAATGCAACACTCCTTCAGTGCAACACTCCCTCAGTGCAACACTGCCTCAGTGCAACACTCTCTCAGTGCAACGCTCCTTCAGTGCAACACTCCTTCAGTGCAAAACTGCCTCAGTGCAACACTGCCTCAATGCAACACTCCCTCAGTGCAACACTGCCTCAGTGCAACACTCTCTCAATGCAACACTCCTTCAGTGCAACACTGCCTCAGTGCAACACTCTCTCAGTGCAACACTCCTTCAGTGCAACACTCCTTCAGTGCAAAACTGCCTCAGTGCAACACTGCCTCAATGCAACGCTCCCTCAATGCAACACTCCTTCAGTGCAACGCTCCCTCAGTGCAACACTGCCTCAGTGCAACAATCTCTCAGTGCAACGCTCCTTCAGTGCAACACTGCCTCAGTGCAACACTGCCTCAGTGCAAAACTGCCTCAGTGCAACACTGCCTCAATGCAACGCTCCCTCAATGCAACACTCCTTCAGTGCAACACTCCCTCAGTGCAACACTGCCTCAATGCAACGCTCCCTCAATGCAACACTCCTTCAGTGCAACACTCCCTCAGTGCAACACTGCCTCAATGCAACGCTCCCTCAATGCAACACTCCTTCAGTGCAACACTCCCTCAATGCAACGCTCCTTCAGTGCAACACTGCCTCAGTGCAACGCTGCCTCAGTGCAATGCTCCCTCAGTGCAACACTCCCTCAGTGCAACACTCCGTCAGTGCAATGCTCCCTCAGTGTGACGCTCCCTCAGTGCTAGAATTGCGCTCGAGGACTCTGGAGTGGAACTCGGGACCGACAACCTTCTGTCTCAGAGGCCTGAGTGTCACCCACTGAGCCACAGCTGCTCTATTTAGCTGTCCTTCATGGTGCCTGGGACCCACAGTGTTCACAGCACAGGTGCACCTGTAAAGGAATTGAATACAGTTGAAAATACAGTCAGGGCTGGGAAACTGCCAGAGGGAACAATGAAAGTGCAGCCTGGAGAGGAGCTGATTGAAGAGCGTGACAGGCACTGAATAATTAACTATCTTGTCCAAATTGTTTATGTTTCAAATAATCCTTTCCTTTCAGAGTAGCCACCTGAAAATTACACTGTTAAATACTCATGTACAAACCCTCAATATATTTGCCTAAAACCCATTTTTCTGGTCTTTTAGTTTAAATTAAAATAGTGGGGATTGCAGAGGTCTAACCAGTTATGCAAAGTTTGGAGAAAAATCAGACCCCATTCTGGGACTTGAAGAGGGAAGATGGGATCAGATTCCCAAAATAAATAGGGGGGAGGGGGTGGATTTCACATTTTCCTTGTCTCCTCGTTTCCACCTTTACCCCCGGTAGATCTGTGAGAGTGAGTGTTTCAGGTGAGGCATGTTGCATTGTTACAGAGACCCATTTCCAGGCTAGAGATACTGGGGGCAGGATTTTGGGTTTGAGTTGGGACCCTGGACATGGGGGTCAAATGGGGTTCCCCATCCTGCACTGTGTCAGGAGCTGTTACCTGGCTCTGATTTCCCCTGAATTGGCCAATTAGTGGCTCGCCGACTAATTAAGGACAGTGGGCAGCCTATCGGAACTGGAGGGGCATTAGGAAGTTCTCCAGCATGGAAGAAACGACAGCCTGAACTTTGAGGTGTCCCCTCAGGAACTTTTAAAAGTTCTGCATTTAAAAATGGCCACAGCTGCTGGGCCATCCTTGTGGAGAGGGTCAGTGGCCGGAGCTGTGCAAGGAAGGCCTCAAAGCCTGCCTGGAGTGCTGACCCCACCCCGAGTCTGTGGCTGGGAGGCCAGCTCCAGGCAGTTAGCCCAGTCCCCAGGCTGCAGGGAGGCCCAGAGGTTCTTGGCCTCTGCTGATTGGTCTTAATTGACCTTTAACTCAGCTTATTGGCAAATCACTGCTTGCGTCCCTGAAGCCTGCTGGGAAATAACCCGGGGATGGGATGGTGCCACCAAACTGGTTTGCCAGCCAACAATGTGAAGTCACGTGCCCCAACCACCGCCCCCCCCTCCACAGCTGCCCAATCCCGTCTCCAAATCAGGGTGAAAATTCTTCCCTGGGAGTGAAATCCAACTTGGGGTGGGAAGTGAAATGGGTGATAGTGAATCAGCAGCCAATACCACATTGTGGCCTGGTGGGTAGCGCTCGTGCCACGGTGTCAAAGGTTGTTGGTTCAAGCCTCACTCCAAAGACTTGAGCACATAATCTAGGCTACCACTCCCAGTCTTGTACTGAGGCAGTGCTGCATCTTTTGGATGAACTGTTAAACCGTGGCATAATTTGCCCTCTCAAGTGGATGTAAAAGATCCCACCACACTATTTCAAAGATGAGCAGGGGTGCTCCCCCCGGCGGCCGAGACAATATTTATCCCCCAAACTACCTCACAGGTCATCAGGTCATCCAATTATGATCACATTGCTGTTTGTGGGAGCTTGCTGTGTGTAAGTTAGCTGCTGTGTTTTCTACATTACAACAGTGATTACACTTTAAAAAAAATACTTCATTGGCTGTAAAGTGTTTTGGGATATCCTCAGGTTGTGAAAGTGCTATTGAAATGCAAGTTCTTTCCTGCGATATCAAATGGAGGTAGAGAGAGGGAGAGGGCAAATCACTTGATCCTAACTTCGTTTAGTAGGCTAAGCCTCCACACTGTGGCTGTGGTGTTTCCTATCCACAAGATGCACGGCAGCGACTCACCAAGGATTCTTCAACAGCTCCTGCAAAAGGCTCAACCTCTCCCATCTAATAAGTCAAGGGCAGCTTGGGCTTCAAAACACCACCACCTTCAAGTCACACACAACCCTGACGTACGGGACACAGATCTCCCATTCCTTTATCGTCACTGGGTGAGAGAGGCGTGGGGGGGGGTGGGTGGGGGGTGGGGAAAGGGACAATGCCTGGATTCAGTATTTAAATTTAAAGAAGTGAGATGTTGTTGAAACTAGAATATACACAACCACTTGACTAACGCTTCATCCACCGTCCAAAACGTAGCACTCCCTCCATCACTGGCACACGTGTGACTGCAGTGTGTACTATCGACAGGATCTCCACCAATAGAAGGACAAGGGCAGCGGGCGTCTCTCTGTCACACCCCATCCTGACTTTGGGCACATATTGCCCATCCTTCACTGACGTTACATTAGAATCTCGGGATTCCCTATCTAACCGCATGGTGGCTGTACCTACATTACACGAGTTCAGAGGTTCAAGGAGGCAGCTCATCACCACCTTGTCAAGGGCAGCTGGGGATGGGCAATAAAAAGCTGGCCTTTCCAGAGATGCCCACATTCCAAGAAGGAATAAGATATTCCCCTCATGCCCATTTCATCCTCCGCAAAAAAAAAAGGTGTGTAAAGCACAATTGCTGAAATGATGAATCCCCTTAAAACATTGGTGGCAATCCTCAGACAATCTCCTCTGCTTCACATCTTCCCACACCAGTCATTAGCATGGTTACCATGGCAGCAGCTGTCTAATCTCCTCAGGTTAAGAAAAGGCTAATGACCGTTTAGCTGCAATTACCTAGTAGATTTATTATCTATCAACCGTAATCGAACTGTCCCACCAAATGGGTAATAATATCCCTGTTTGGAGTTCATGGACATTCCGTGGAGTGGCATTCACCGCCGGATTGCCTCTCTGCTCCTCTTTACTTACCCTAGGCTGGAGCTGTACCTCTCTTGCCCTGGACCTCCCACACACAGCCTGCTGGGAAACGTTCAGCGTAGCTGCTCCCCCCATCCCAGAGCCCCTTCAGTGCAGGGCAGCAGCGCTGAGGGGGGGGGGGGGGGTGTTGGAGTGAAGCCGATCCCCCTTTTCACAGCACTAGCTGCCGTAAAGCGGTAAGTTTAAAGGCCCCCAGCCACTTTGGCAGGAGAGAAGGTAAGTGTGTAAGGTAAATAGGCGAGGGGGTCAGGTAGTTGTCGGGGTTTGGGGAGGTGGGTGGGGGGGAGGGGGAGGGGGGCGTCTCAGGTGGTCGGAGGGTTTGGGTGGCCTGGGTGGGGTTGGGGGTGCTCGGTGCTCGGACGGGTCGGGGGTTGCGGGTGGTGGTTCAGGGGTTGGGTAGTTGGGGGTGTGGGGGTGTCAGGTGCTCAGAGGGACCAGGGGTTGGGGTGGCAGTTCAGGGGTCGGGAGTTGGGTGGTTGTCGGAGTTAGACTCATAGACTCAAAGAGGTTTATAGCACAGAAGGAGGCCATTCAGCTCATCATGTCCATGCTGGTCAACAAAGATCTGACTACACTAATCCCATTTTCCAGTGCTTGGCCTGGAGGTTATGGCAACGCAAGTGAATATCTAAATACTTCTTAAATGTTGTGAGAGTTTCTGACTCAACCACTCTTTCAGGCAGTGAGTTCCAAACTCCCACCACCCTCTGGGTGAAAAAAACTTCTCCTCAACTCCCCTCTTTGTCTTCTATGCCCCCTGGTTATTGACCCCTCTACTAATGGAAAAAGTGCCTTACTATCCACCCTATCTCTGCCCCTCATAATCCTATACACCTCTATCAGGTCCCCTCTCAACCTTCACTGCACAAGGAAAACAACCCCAGCTTATCCAATCTTTCCTCTTAGCTCAGACCCTCCAGTCCAGGCAGCATCCTGGTAAATCTCCTCTGCACCCTCTCCAGTGCAATCACATCCTTCCTATAATGTGGTGACCGGAACTGCCCGCAGTACTCCAGCTGTGGCCTAACCAGTGTTTTATACAGTTGCAGCAAAACCTCCCTGCTCTTGTATTCTATGCCTCGGCTAATAAAGGCAAGTATCCCATATGCCTTCTTAACCACCCTATCTACCTGCCCTGCTACCTTCAGGGATCTGTGGAGATGCACACCAAGGTCCTTCTGGCCTTCAGTACTTTCCAGGGTCCTACCATTCATAGTGTAATCCCTTGCCTTGTTAGCCCTTCCCAAGTGCATTACCTCACACTTTTCTGGGATGAATCCCATTTGCTCCTGCTCTGCCCACCTGACCAGTCCATTGATATCCTCCTGCAGTTTACAGCTATTTTCCTCACTATTTACCACCCTACCAATTTTCGTGTCATCCGCAAACTTCTTGATCATACCCCTTATATTTAAGTCCAAATCATTTACGTACACCACAAACAGCAAGGGCCCCAGTACCTAACCCTGTGGAACCCCACTGGAAACAGAGTTCCAGTCACAGAAGCCTCCCTCTATCATCACCCTCTGCTTCCTGCCTCTCAGCCAATTTTGGATCCAACATCCCACTTTGCCTTGGATCCCATGGGCTCTTACTTTCTTGATCAATCTGCCATGAGGGACCTTATTAAAAGCCTGCTAAAGTCCATGTAGACCACATCAAATGCATTACCCTCATCAACATTCCTGATTACCTCCTCAAAAAATTAATTAAATTTGTCAAACATGACCTTTCCTTAACAAATCCATGCTGACGATCCCTGATTAATGTGTGTCTCTCCAAGTGCAGGTATATTCTGTCCCTCAGAATTCTTTATAGTAACTTCCCCACCACCATGGGATGTCCTGAGATTGTGAAGGTGCTATCGAAATGCAAGTTCTGTCCTGCGATATCAAATAGAGGTAGAGGGAGGGAGAGGGCAAATCACTTGATCCTAGCTTCGTTTACTAGGCTAAGCCTCCACCATTGGCACACTGTGGCTGTGGTGTTTCCTATCCACAAGATGTACGGCAGCGACTCACCAAGGATTCTTCAATAGCTCCTGCAAAAGGCTCAACCTCTCCCATCTAATAGGTCAAGGGCAGCATGGACATCAGAACACCACCACCTCCAAGTCACACACAATCATGACGTACAGGACACAGGTCTCCCATTCCTTTATCGTTGCTGGGTGAGTTGGGGGGGGGAGGGGGAACAAGACCTGGATTCAGAATTTAAGGTTTGGGGGGTCGGTGTGGGAGTAGTTGGGGGTGCGGGGTGAGAGGCAGTCGAGGGTGTGGTGCTGTCATGGGATTGAGTGGTCGGGGGAGGCAATACTTGCGGGTGGGTAGTAGTCAGAGGTTCACGGGGCGCTGAGGGGTTGGGGGGGTGTCAGATGGTCAGGGGGTAGCCAGGGTGGTGGGGGGGGGGGCCACATAGCTATTTATAGATAAAAGTGTTGATTAACATGATTCACCTGCTGCATTTAAAAACGTCCAAAGAGAGAAGGATTTGAATTTATAAAGCATCCTTTCACAACCTCAAGATGTTACAAAGCACATTACAGTCTTGAATTGCAGTCACTGCTGTAATGTAGGAAATGCAGCAGGCAATTTGCGCACAGCAAGCTCCCACAAACAGCAATGTAGTAATGACCTGTTTTAGTGATGTTGGTTGAAGAATAAATATTAGACTAAGATACCGGGGAGAACTCCCTCTGTTCTTCCTCAGCTTGTGCCAGGGGATCCTTTACATTCAACTGAGAGGACAGATGGGGCCTCGGTTTAATACCTCATCTAAAAGGTGGCACCTCCATCAGTGCAGCCCTTCCTCAGCACTGCATTGCAATGTCAGCCTAGCTTTTATGTTCAAGCCTATGGAAAATTAACAGTATTATTATAAAATATTACAAAAGAGACATTTCACATTGATCTATTTAGCTGAAACCCAGCACCTACCTAACTTTCCCAGATTAATAGTGGTTGTTCTCCAAATGACCTCAAAATGTTGCTGTTTGCTACATTGAGAGTCTGGTTTGAAGATACAGGACAGGCTACACCAGGAGTCTTCAACCTGTGAATCCAGAGCTCGTTAATATCTGCCCCAACTGTTTCCAGTTGGATTGCATTAACATGAAAAAAGCCTAAAATATAAAGTCAAGAAAAGTAAGAGCTGTGTTTTCATTGTGGAGATAAAAGGCTAATCGCTGTGCTGCACTTTACAGTTTCAAATGATTATTTTAATAGAAAATCATCATTGTGCTCTAAATAAACCTGTTCAAGTGCTTTTTTTATTCTTTCACACAATGTGGGCATCGCTGGCTATGTCAGCATTTATTTCCCATCCCTAATTGCCCTTGAGAAGGTGATGGTGAGCCATTTCATGAACCGCTGCAGTCCATGTGGTGTAGGTACACCCACAGTGCAGTTAGGGAGGGAGTTCCAGAATTCTGACCCAGCGACAGTGAAGGAACAGCGATATATTTCCAAGTCAGGATGGTGAGTGGCTTGCCTGGGAACTTGCAGGTGATGGTTTTCCCATCTGTCTGCTGCCCTTGTCCTTCCAAGTGGTAGTGGTCGTGGGTTTGGAAGGTGCTGTCTAAGGAGCATTGGTGAGTTGCTGCAGTGCATCTTGTAGTTGGTACACACTGCTGCTACTGTGCGTTGGAGGTGGAGGGAGTGAAATTGTTTGGATGGGGTGCCAAGCAAGTGGACTGCTTTATGCTGGATGATGTCAAGCTTCTTGAGTGTTGTTGGAACTACACTCATCCAGGCAAGCGGAGAATATTCCATCACACTCCTTGTTTGTAGATGGTGGACGGACTTTGGGCAGTCAAGTGGTGAGTTACTTGCTGCAGAATTCCCAGCCGCTGACCCGATCTTGTAGCCATGGCTATATAGCTATTTATATAGCTAGTCCAGTTAATTTCTGATCAATGGTAACCCCCTAGATTTTGATAATGGGGGATTCAACAATGGTAATGCCATTGAATGTCAAGAGGTGATGGTTAGATTCTCTCTTGTTGGAGATGGCTATTGCCTGGCACTTGTGTGGCACGAATGTTACTTGTCACTCATCAGCCCAACCCTGAATGTTTTCCAGGTTTTGCTGCATAAGGACATGGATTGTTTCAGTATCCGAGGAGGAGTAAATGGTGCTGAACATTGTGCAATCATCAGCAAACATCCCGATTTCTGACTTTATAATGGAGGGAAGATAAAGCAGCTGAAGATGGTTGAGCCTAGGACACTACCCTGAGGAGCCCCTGCAGTGATGTCTTGGAGCAGAGATGATTGACCACCAACAACCACAACCATCTTCCTTTGTGCTAGGTATGGCCCCAACCATTGGAGAGTTTTCCCCCTTATTCGCATTGACTTGTTTTGCTCACGCTCCTTGATACCACACTCGGTCAAATGCTGCCTTGATGTCAAGTACAGTCACTCTCACCTCACCTCTTGAGTTCAGCTCTTTCATCCATGTTTGACCAAGGCTGTAATGAGGTCAGAAGCTGAGTAGTGCTTAATAAAATGAGCTATGAAGGCATGAGCAGAAAATTAGCTGTGGTAAATTAGGAAACTACATTAAAAGTCATGACACTGGACATACAATGGCTAACATTTAAAGAATTAATACATGGTTTACAACAAACTTAAAATCCTTTGAGGTAAAAAAACCCAACAGGAAAGCTGATCCCACCATGGCTAAGCAGAGAAGTTAAAGATTTTATTAGATCAAAGAAAGAGGAAAAAAAGTTGTTAAAAAATTGTAAGCCTGAGGATTGGGAGCATGTTGGAATTCAGCAAAGGTGGACCAAGAAACTGATAAAGAAAGAGAAAATACAATATGAAAGTAAGCTAGTGAGAAACACAAAAATGAACTGTAAAAGCTTCTATTGATGCCTTTAGGAAAAGATTAGCAAAGATAAATGTGGGCCCACTACAGGCAGAGACAGAAGACTTTATAATGGGGAACAAGGAATTGGAAGAGAAAGTTAACAAATAGTTTGCCCTGAATTTTTGCACGGACTCTCCATCCGTGTGAAAATGGTGGCAGAGGCCCAAATCTGAAAGTCCCACCTCCGAGCCCGGCCGCCACCATGCTAAATAGCACATCTGTGGTTCCTGGCGGCAGCGGCCCTTATAAATCAGCAGCTGTCTCACGTATGGTTTTGGTGAGACAGGTGTCTGAAACCCGAAGTGTGTAGACTCGACCTGGTGGGAGCAGGTCTGGCCCTTGTGGATTCATTTGGATAGCCAAGGTACCCTTTTAGAGAGTTAATATAACCCTTTGGATATGGCCCCAGGATAAATTTGGAACAGGTCAAGTGCCATTTGGCGTTGTTAAAAGTAAATATGATTATATGTAAAAAGTGCATAAACTCATTGGAACTGTCCAAGCAGTCAAAGAACTTTCAAGCTGTCAAAGAACTGCCAAATTGTCAAAGAACTGGCAAAACACATTGGAACCGTCAGAACTCATTGGAACTGTCAAAGCTGTCAAAGAACTGTAAAAACTAATTGGAACTGTCAAGCTGTCAAAGAATTGCCGAAGCTCATTGAAACCATCAAATCTGTCAAGGGATTGAACTCTGCTGGGCCACAAATTTAAAGAATGGGGTTAAAAAAATCAGTGCTTGATATTTTACTCTGATGACATAAGCCTGAAGGTTATCATTATAGGGTTTGTGCTGCATGACTGATTTTACAACCTAACATTATCACATTGGGGTGTCTGTTAAGTGAGCAGTGTGGTTGACAGCTTGAATTGGTTACAAAATAGAAATGTTTGTTTTCATAAGAGATTAGTTGAAAGAATTTCAATGTATTCATTTTTTTAAGTCAATGAGTGTTTTTTTTTTAATAGTGACATCATCCATGGATGCAACTTTATTTTATGTCAGCATGTCTCCTGAGGTTTACCCATGGTGGATACTAGGTGAGTTGACATGGAGGGGGTAAGAGCAGGGACATGGATTGTCATGAGTTAGCACTAAGTTGGCATAAGAGCTATAATTAGCTTTTGGGATGAGAGGGAAATGGGTTGGCATTGGGGCATAAGGGGCCAGGGAGTGGCTACAGGGGCATAGGGTGACATAGGTTGTATGAGGGGCTATGGGGAGTGGGTAGAGGGACCAGCCCACCTCTGCACTCATTCTGGGTGTGACGGGCCTGACTTCTAATCTAGCCCGCCTCCCTGGAATGAAAATCCAACCTTCCTCTTTTTCCCGGGTCACGTTGAAGTAGCTGGGAAGTGTCCCATCTTTGTGCCCCTGACCCAGGAGCATAAATCTGGGTCTCTGTGTCTGTCTTCATGGAGGAAGATAAGAAAATCCTCCCAGAAGTACTGGAGGACTAAGGGACTAATGAGAATGAGGAACTGGAAGAAATTAGTATTAGTAAAAAAAGTAATACTATAGAAATTAATGGGACTGAAAGTTAATAAATCCCCTGGACCTGATGATCTATATCCCAGAATGGAGAATGAGGTGACTGCAGAGATAATGGATGCATTGGTGGTCATCCTCCAAAATTCTGGATCCTGGAACAATTCCTACAGATTGGAAGGTAGCAAATGTAACCACACTATTGGAGAAAGGAGGGAGAGGGAAATCAAGGAGCTATAAACCTGTTAGCCTATCATCGATGGTAGGGAAATTGCTAGAATCTATTATAAAGGATGCAATAACTGAATGCTTAGAAAATAACGGTAGGATTGGGGAAAGTGAACATAGTTTATAACAAACCTGTTTTGAGGTTTGAAGAATGTTTTGATGATGAAACTAGCAGAGTAGAAAAGTGGGAACCAGTGGACGTAGTGTCTTTGGATTTTCAGAAGGCTTTTGATAATAACTGAAATTAGCGCACATAGGATTGGGGGTATGGATTGAGAATTGATAAATGGACAGAAAACAACAAATAGGAATAAACGGGTCATTCTCAGGTTGGCAGGCTGTGATGAGTTGAGTGCCACAAGGAATAAGCTTGGGTCCCCAGCTATTCACAGTCTTTATCAATGATTTGGATGTCAGGATCATTTGTAATATATCCAAGTTTGCTGATGACACAAAACTAGGTGGGAATGTGGTTTGTGAGGAAGATGCAAAGAGGTTTCAAGGGGATTTCAACAGACTAAATGAATGGGAAAGAACATGGCAAATGGAATATAATGTGGAAAAATGTGAAGTTATCCATCTTGATAGGAAAAACAAAAATGCAGAATATTTCTTAAATGGTGAGAGATTGGGAAGAGTTGATGTACAAAAGGACATGGGTGTCCTTGCTCATAAATCTCTGAAAGCTAATATGCAGGTGCAGGAAGCAATTAGGAAGATAAATGGTATGATGACCTTTATTGCAAGAGGATTTGAGTACAGGAGTAAAGAAATCTTGCTGCAATTCCATAGACCCTTGGTAAGGAGAATTGTGTACAGTTTTGGTCTTTTTACCGAAGGAAAGATAAACTTGCCATAGAGGGGGTACAATGAAGATTCACTAGGCTGATCCCTGGGATGGAGGGATTGTCCTAGGAAGAGAGATTGAGGAAACTGGGTCTATATTCCCTAGCGTTTAGGAGGATGGGATGTGACCTCATTGAGACATATTAAATTCTTACAGGGCTCGACAGAGTAGATGCGGGAAGGATATTTTCCTTGGTTGTGTGCTCTAGAACCCAGGGACACAGTCTCAGAATAAGGCGGAGGCCATTTGGGACTGACATGAGGAGAAATTTCTTCACTCAGAAGGCGGTGAATCTGTGGAATTCTGGACCCCAGAGGGCTGTGGAGGCTCCTCAACTTAGTATATTCAAGGCAGAACTCAATAGATTTCTAGATATTAAAGATATCAAGGGATATGGGAATATTGTGGGAAGATGGCATTGAGGTAGAAGATCAGCCATGATCTAGTTGAATGGTAGAGCAGGCTCGAGGGGCTGAATGCTCCTATTTCCTATGTTCCTGTATTCATGGATTATAGATAATGCCTTTGATTTGAGGAATAGACTTTATTGCAGTGACCATTATTCTTTCTCATATAGCCAAGATGGTCGTTTGATAGTCCAGAACTTCAGTGTTGCTGAAAAAAGAGGCATGTCAACATGTGCAAGATGAAAAGCTTCGATGTGTCTCCTTTTTACGGCAACAGCTGAGATGATAAATTATCCTGAATGTGCTATTAGCAGCTAACATTTTTATCATGAGAATCAATTGCCGAAAATGGTCTTAATTCCACATATCTTTTGTTTGTTTTAAAGATGACTTTACTGACAAAGTTATAGTTTAAAAAAGTCAGAAATGTGACAATTCAGGGTTAGACCTATTTTAACATTGATTTTCTTTTCTATTTATTATATATGCAAGTTATGCATTCCATCAGCAACTCTTGGTATATGGTTTTGAAAAGCTGAATTTTCAACTTGTGGCTCTCAAATGTTTTTATTTTAGGCAAATTTATTTTTAAGGACTCCTCAGATAAAAAGGTTTGCCGACCCCTGGGTTACATACACCGCCTCACCTTAGCAAAAAAATAAAGCAATTCCTGGGTGCTACAATCCCACTTTTATCAAGCCATAAGGATTAAAAATTTTCCCAGCATGTATTACACTTTGAATTGGCCCATTGCACAAAAACTTATTTCTCACCATTTGTCTTGCATGTCCTCTAAATAGGAACATTTGAGTAGCGGTTAGAATACTGGACCAGAAATCGAAAGATACAGGCAGAAATTGTGTATTCACCAGGTCCAAAAGCATCAATGGAGAGAGAAACAGAGTCAATGAACAATATTTTCCCTCTGTCTTCGGGACCCTGACATTGGGACCATATGGGGATCCTGAACCTACACTTTCCAGGAGCCAGACCTGTGGAGCTATTTTTCCCGAGGTGGCCTCCGAATTGGCTGGCTCCACTCTTGCCATACTATGGGGGACGGTGGTTGGGCTCCCGGTGTTGCCAGTCCAATCAGGATGGCCTGAATGGTGCTGGCAGCCTCCGCATGTTTGCAGTTGGCAAAATGCGGGTGAATCCTCCAAATCACCCCTAATTAGGGCTGTAAATATGCAAATTTGCTGATCGCCTCCATTCAGCTGCCCCAAGGAAATGTCCCTGGCAATGGGAATGCGTGGGGGCGGGGGGGTGCTGTCTCGATGTGCCTCCCTGCCATCATCCCATACTCCCCTCCACCATCACCAAGAGCACCAGGCCAGGACTGGAAAATTTCAGCCCAACATTTCTGGTTGATGGCAGTTCTGATGAAAGGTCACTAACCTAAAACATTAACCTTCTTCTCTCTTGACCAATGTTGCCAAGATTGGCTGTACTTTTCCAGCGTTTTCCACTTAGATTTCAGATTTCCAACATCTGCAGGATTTTGTCTTTACGGTACTCCAGAGACAGGAGCTAATAATTCAGAGGAGCATGTTCAGATCTCACCATGGCAGCTTATGGATTTGAACTCACTGTCAAATAATCTGGAAACAGCAAGTTGACATCAGTAAAAGCTGGCCCTTACCATTTATCGTGTTACCGACTAGTGAGATCCACGGCTATGTTGATTCCATTCATTTAGACAGCTAGTTTATCAAAGCTTTTTGAGAAGTTCAACATCACAGCACAGAATATTCTCTCCCCTTCTAGGCAGAGGCCAGAAACCTGCCTAAAAGAATCAATTCCAAATTATTCTCTACCTGGAAAATTAGCCAAGGTCAGGAGGCATCTTTATAGCAGCCGGAATTCCCGTCCTTCCAAAGTTGGACACGGAATCCACAGTGATGGAGAGTCCAGCTTATTAAATATTGGCAGGGAAATTAAAAATCTCATTCACCAGTTAAAAATAATCCCTAATTGTCCTTCATAATAAGATGCAAAAATCATAAAGTTAACACTTTAGCCCTTCCAGAAGCTCCTGGTCACCTGGCAGATTGGGAGTTTGCTGCACACTCTCTCCAGCGTAATCCCAAATCACAACTCCCTCAACGACCTCTCCAACTCACAACTGCAAACCTGCTAGCCATAGGTTTGCTGTAAAGTTTAAGGTCCACGTTCCAGGGACATGGTGTAGCCTCCCATGGGCAGAATTGTCTCAGATTTGCACTAAGTGCGGTAGCGGGCGGGAACAATGGCGTTTTACCCTCCGCCTGCAATGGCGGCTTCTCACGCTGTATCGTCCCAATCCCGCTGTATTAATTATGCGCTATTGGGAGGCACGTCATTTTGATAGCGGGCAAACTCTCATTCGCCCACCACGCTATCACCTTGCTGCTTCATCATGCCTAATTAGGGATGGGAAATAAATGCTGGCCCAGCCAGCGACGCCCACAGTCCATGAATGCATATAAAAAAACATGTTCCTAATTTGATTACCTGGAAAAACTCAGCAGGTCTGGCAGCATCGGCGGAGAATCTTCTCCGCCGATGCTGCCAGACCTGCTGAGTTTTTCCAGGTAATTCTGTTTTTGTTTTGGATTTCCAGCATCTGCAGTTTTTTGTTTTTGTTTTTATCTCTATGTTCCTAATTTGCTTGTGGTGACTGAGTGTCTGTATTCAAAGTTAATGATTAAATAAACAACAAGTAACATATATCACTCATATTCAAATAATGAGATGCCTTTCACAGTGCCAAAAGGAGGAGGCTCCAAAGAGAATAATATGAAAACATAAGAAGTAAATTAATTTGACTGTGAACTTTAAACTGATAGAATTATTTGCATTGAATGCAATTTTTCTTGGGACAAAATTATGTCTGATGGCACTTTTGCTCTTTTCCCAGCCGAGCCAAAGATTTCTCCTCAGTTCAACCCAAGGTCAATGCCTTATCAAAGATGGGATTACAGTCTGCAGAGAGCTGGACACTGGCCTTTCAACCTGGAACATGTGGACACCGCTTCATCAGAGAGCAGGCGGACGCGCTCCTCGGACTCACGAGCCACTCTGTTGGGGGCTTCCAACAGCTCTGTGTGATGATCCCCCACCTTCCGCTGATTCTCCAGGATGAGTTGGAAAGCCAAATCCAGAGGTTCGTCATCTGACTCGGACCTCACAGATGCCTCTTCCCCAGCAGTCCTCCGAGTGCCAGGATGACTCAGCTGAACCTGCCTCCTCCTGTTGCCGACACGTGTCTATACAGTCACCACCGGATTGTGAACCCGAGCCTGCTATAGATCTAGGTCCCACCGAAACATGCGTCTCTCCGCTGGTGGAGGGTATGGGTAAGTGCTGTGACACGTCTTCCAGGCTGCTTATTTCCAGCTCTTCAATGGAGGAGGTGTCCTCTTGGCTGGAGGTGAGGATGTTGGTGGAGCTGAGGGACTGGCTGGCTGAGGGTGTCGGTCGCTTAGCAGAACTCCCTGTGAACCAAAGTAGAGATAATTAGTGCATGGCCGCAGAGTCAAAGCAGGAGAGAGAGCACTCACAGTTGCGTTGAGAGAGGGATGATGTGGCACACGATCCTCATGTGGGTGTTTGCCACAAACTTCACCATTGCCATAGGCACAGTCCACAACCTCACCGTCACCACAGGCAGGATCCATGTTCTCACCAGTCAGTGCGATGGCACACTCCTCAAAGTGAGTAAGGGGCTTAATGTGGGCCACTCCACCCCAGGTCTGGGACCTCTCCCTGCTGTTGTGAACAGGCTTCTCCTGCTTGAAAACAGGTGGAGAGAGTGTGAGTAGGACACATGGCACAGAGTGGAATGTTTGTCTGGTGAGCAGAGACATGGAGGGGTTGAGGCTGCGAGCTAGAGAGGGTGTGAGCCTGGTGGAGATGTGAGGGTATGTGTGAGAGTTAGTGGTGTTGCCCCTTGAGGTGAGATCCCTGTGGGTGTGTGGTGGGTTTGTGTGTGTGTGAATTGAGAGTGATGAGAAGAATGACTTACCCTGGCGGAACGGATCAGAGCATCATTCTGTTACTACACTGGGTGGCTGTCCTCTTATGCAGGCCATCGGTGCTGGATTAGTGACACTGCTGTCCATCCTGCAGCCAGAGCCTGGGTAGAAGACATCACAGCGAGTCTTCACTGTGGCTAAAGACATTCAAGGAATGCATCATTAAACCAGGCAGGGGCTGCAGTCTTTTTGCCTTTTGGGACCCTGTCTTCTTTGCAGTAGTCATGGGCCGAAAGCACTGAGAGATGTGCACGTAGCTGCACTCTAAATATGGCACCTGGCATGATAAAGTGGCAAGGTGATAGCATGGTGGGTGAAGGACAGTTTGCCCATCATCAAAATGGCATTCCTCCCAGTAGCGCATAGTTAATGCAGCGGGATCGGGACGATACAGAGTGAGAAGCCGCCATTGCCGGTGGAGGGTAAAACATCGTTGTTCCTGCCCGCTACCACACTTAGTGCAAATCTGAGACAATTCTGTCCATGGGGAAGAGCATAACTAAAGGCCATCAAAATAGGATAATCACCAAAAATTCCAATAGGGAATTCAGAAGAAACCTGTTTGCCTAGAGCGTGGTGAGAATGTGAACTCACTACCACAGGGCTGAAGTGAATAGTATAGATACATTTAAGGGGAAGCCAGACAAGTATATGAGAGAATAGGAATAGATGGTTACAATGATAGGCTTAGATGGCGAAAGATGGGAAGAGGCTCAAGTGGAGCATAAACGCCAGCTTGGATTAGTTCTGTGCCATATATCCTGTGTAATCCTACGTAATGGCCCATTAATCAGTTTTTCAATGATGTTGGTTGAATGATATTTTGGCCAGGATACCAGGGGAGACTTCCTGCCCTTTTTGAAATAGCGTGATGGACCTTTTACATCTATCTACGAGGACAGACAGGGCCTTGGTTTAACATTTCCTCTGAAGGATGGCACCTTTAACAGTGCAGCACTCCCTCAGTACTGCATTGGGATGTTGAGTGTAAGTCTCTGGAGTGGAACTGGATCTACGACCTCCTGACCCACAAGGTAAAAGGGTGACACCCCCCTCCCCACCCCAAGCCAGAATTCACACTTATAGAAATACGACTAGGTCATTCAGCTCGATAGTTATCAACCACAACGTGTCGATGGGCAGCATCTTGAAGATCTAGTCAATGTATTGGCCCCTGTTCACACAAACCATTGCCATAATTGGAGAATAAAGCTGGGTTGAGGAAACTCAGATTTCCCTTCTCGTGAAGTTGACAGAAATGCTTGAGATTCAACCTCAAGTCCAAATAGCCCTTCTGATAAGTGAACAAATCTTTCAGAATCTCGGAACTCAATAACTCAAAAGCTAAAAACAAATGGTGGAGAATGTGTAAGATTAGCGGAATTAAGAATCAGGACCTGGCCCTAGACCTCACCAATCAGCCTTCCTGCTTCGCTGCGCCAGAAGTCAAAATGGGTCACTGCGTAACCAAGGCAGAATTTCACATAGCATTCCAATTACCTGATAGAGTGGGAGATGAAGGAAGGCCTGATGTGTGACTGGGGTGAGGCTCTAAACCTCAAAGCATCTTGTGGACCATTTGTTCACTATCACTCCCTAGATGAATTGCTTCTATTCACTCCGCCTCACTACAGGTCGCAACATGAATCACCAACTTGCATATCACTGCTTAATGCTGCTCCAAATACCCGCTGTGTAGCAACATCAATCTATTAATTGCTCTCTCAACACCCTCGCTTGGATTTCCCCCTTTCCTGGTATTCTCCCCTCCCTCCCCTCTCCCAGTTATCGCTTCTGACCTTCCTCCTAGTCATTCCCACCCTCCTCTCTCAGTCACCCCCTCCTTTTCCCAGTCATTCCTCTTTTCCTCTCCCAGTCACACCCCTCCCTCCCTCTTTTACCCCTTCCCATCCTTTCCCAATCACCCCCTGCCCGGCCCATGGTGGTCATTCCTCCTTTCTCGCAGGTGCTATCTCAAGGTCGCTACCAGAAATTCAAAGCTTCATCACCAGGGAGCTGCCTGGGGAGGCCCAGCAGGTGTCCACAGCACACCAGCCTGATGCAAATGAGGTCTGAGGCCTAAAATTGGTTGGGCTTCAGGCCTTAGCAAGTACTGACTTCTCAACCCTCATATTTAGGTAAATTGATCAGTTTGCTCCTTTTCTCTCTCCCTCAACCTCTTTGACTATAATCTCACTCCATTGACCAAGGAACAACATTAACAAATAAACAAAAACAGAATTACCTGGAAAAACTCAGCAGGTCTGGCAGCATCGGCGGAGAAGAGCACAGTTGACATTTCGAGCCCTCATGACCCTTCCACAGAACTGAGTAAAATTAGGAGAGGGGTGAAATATAAGCTGGTTTGAGGTGGGGGGGATGGGGCGAGAGAAGTGGGGTGGGGGTGTGTGGTTGTAGGGACAAACAAGCAGTGATAGGAGTAGATAATCAAAAGATGTCACAGACAGAAGAACAAAGAGGTGTTGAAGGTGGTGGTATTATCTAAATGAATGTGCTAATTAAGAATGGATGGCAGGACACACAAGGTACAGCTCTAGTGGGGGTGGGGTGGAATAAGACTAACAGGGCATAAAAGGTATAGATTTAAAAATAATGGAAATAGGTGGGAAAAGAAAAATCTAGATAAATTATTGGAAAAAAACAAAAGGGAGGGGGAAGAAACGGAAAGGGGGTGGGGATGGAGGAGGGAGTTCAAGATCTAAAGTTATTGAATTCAATATTCAGTCCAGAAGGCTGTAAAGTACCTAGTCGGAAGATGAGGAGCTGTTCCTCCAGTTTACGCTGAGCTTCACTGGAACAATGCAGCAAGCCAAGGACAGACATGTGGGCAAGAGAGCAGGGTGGAGTGTTAAAATGGCAAGCGACAGGGAGGTTTGGGTCATTCTTGCGGACAGACCGCAGGTGTTCTGCAAAGAGGTCACCCAGTTTACGTTTGGTCTCTCCAATGTAGAGGAGACCGCATTGGAAGCAACGAATGCAGTAGACTAAGTTGGGGGAAATGCAAGTGAAATGCTGCTTCACTTGAAAGGAGTGTTTGGGCCCTTGGACGATGAGGAGAGAGGAAGTGAAGGGGCAGGTGTTGTATCCTTTGCGTATGCATGGGGAGATGCCGTAGGTGGGGGTTGAGGAGTACGGGGTAATGGAGGAGTGGACCAGGGTGTCCCGGAGGGAACATTCCCTATGGAATGCCGCTGGGGGGGTGAAGGGAAGATGTGTTTGATGGTGGCATCATGCTGGAGTTGGCGGAAATGGCGGTGGATGATCCTTTGAATGCGGAGGCTGGTGGGGTGATAAGTGAGGACAAGGGGGACCCTATCATGTTTCTGGGAGGGAGGAGAAGGCGTGAGGGCGGATGCGCAGGAAATGGGCCGGACACAGTTGAGGGCCCTGTCAACGACCGTGGGTGGAAAATCTTGGTTAAGGAAGAAGGAGGACATGTCAGAGGAACTGTTTTTGAAGGTAGCATCATCAGAACAGATGCGACAGAGGCGAAGGAACTGAGAGAATGGGATGGAGTCCTTACAGGAAGCGGGGTGTGAGGAGCTGTAGTCGAGGTAGCTGTGGGAGTCGGTGGGTTTGTAATGGATATTGGTGGACAGTCTATCACCATAGATTGAGACAGAGAGGTCAAGGAAGGGAAGGGAAGTGTCAGAGATGGACTATGTGAAAATGATGGAGGGGTGGAGATTGGAAGCAAAATTAATAAATTTTTCCAGGTCCCGACGAGAGCATGAAGCAGCACCGAAGTAATCATCGATGTACCGGAGAAAGAGTTATGGAAGGGGGCTGGAGTAGGACTGGAACAAGGAATGTTCCACATACCCCATAAAGAGACAGGCATAGCTGGGGCCCATGCGGGTACCCATAGCCACACCTTTTATTTGGAGGAAGTGAGAGGAGTTAAAGGAGAAATTGTTCAGTGTGAGAACAAGTTCAGCCAGACGGAGGAGAGTAGTGGTGGATGGGGATTGTTCGGGCCTCTGTTCGAGGAAGAAGCTAAGGGCCCTCAGACCATCCTGGTGGGGGATGGAGGTTTAGAGGGATTGGACGTCCATGGTGAAGAGGAGACCATGGGGTCAGGGAACTGGAAATTGTTGATGTGACGTAGGGTGTCAGAGGAATCATGGATGTAGGTGGGAAGGGACTGGACAAGGGGAGAGAGAAGGGAGTCAAGATAACGAGAAATGAGTTCCGTGGGGCAGGAACAGGCTGACACAATCGGTCTGCCGGGACAGTCCTGTTTGTGGATTTTGTGTAGGAGGTAGAAGCGGGCCATTCGAGGTTGGGAGAATATCAGGTTGGAAGCTGTGGGAGGAAGATCTCCAGAGGAGATAAGGTCAGTGACAGTCCTGGAAACAATGGCTTGATGTTCAGTGGTGGTGTCATGGTCCAGGGAGATGTAGGAAGAAGTGTCTGCGAGTTGACTCTCAGCCTCCACGAGGTAGAGGTCAACATTATTTATTTATTAACAAATAAACTTCTGGTTAAAGTCAACATTGGTGTTGTGGGATCTTACTGTGTGCAATTTGGTTTCCGCTTTTTAAAATTCATTTATAGGATGTGGACATTGCTGGCTAGGCCACCATTTATTGCCCATCCCCAATTTCCCTTGAGAAGGTGGTGTTGAGCTGCCTTCTTGTGCTGTTGCAGTCCACGTGGTGCAGGTACACCCACAGTGTTTTCCTACATTAGGACAGAGATTACACTTCAAAAAAGTAATTAGTTGGCTGTAAAGCATTTTGGGACATCCTGAGGATGTAAAAGGCATGATAAAATGCAGATTCTTTCTTAACACTTGTTGCCAACACCTTATGCATGGGGCCCTACTCATGGCTTTTAGTTTGCATCTAATTATTGATTGTTTATCAAGTTTGGATGTTTTAACTGCAATATCATTGCTCATAAGTGTTTATGTGGGAGTTTCCTGTTGACCTAATGAGTTCTTCAGCCAGCCAGATTAATTTTGTTTTCAAAAATATTCTTTATTCATAAAATATCTAAATATACATTCCAAAACATTTCAAATTAGACATTATGGAAAGTGCAATAATGTTCAACTTTTCTTCATTGAGCATGTTACACTCTGAGGTGCCTCAATACATTTGCAATACATGTAACATTTACTATATACTTTCACTGATAAGCATACAGGTTCGAGAGGTTCTACAAAGTTACTGGCACCTCAGTGTACCATGGCTGAAAGGTCTTAGCTGGTGGCCTTTCCCAATTGTGCCTTTGCGGTGACTGCCCCAAGCTTTAGTACATCATTCTGCACATAGCCCTGGATCTTGGAATGCGCCAGCCTTCTACACTCGGTCATTGACAACTCTTTGCACTGGCAGGCCAACAAGTTTAGGGCAGACCCAGGGGGTGTAGTGCGGCTGGATTGCACTGGAGTGGCACTCTGGCATCTCCTATTTAAAGGTTTTAATATTTGAGGATTGCTGAAAAAAAGGGACATGTCCAAACTTTTCGTCTTGCGCTCATCAGGACAATCACATTGGTATTCTTGTGATTGTCCTGATGAGTGCAAGTGAAAAGCTTCGACATATCTCTATTTTCAGCAAAACTACCAAATGATTAATTTTAACATTCATTGCTGGATGTTTACTTATACGAACATAGAAACATACAAATTAGGAGCAGGAGTAGGCCAATCGGCCCCTTGGGTCTGCTCCGCCATTCAATAAGATTATGGCTGATCTGAATGTAACCTCAACCCCACATTCCTGCCTACTCCTGATAACCTTTCACCCCCCATGTTAATCAAGAATCTATCTAGCTCTGCCTTAAAAATATTCAAAGACTGTGCTTTCACCATCTTTTGAAGAAGAGTTCCAAATACTCACAACCCTACGAGAAAAAAAATTCTCCACATCTGTTTTAAATGGGCGACCCCTTATTTTTATAGTCACCCCTAGTTCTAGATTCTCCCACAAGAGGAAACATCCTCTCCACATCCACCCTGTCAAGACCCATGAGGATCTTAAAGGTTTCAATTAAGTCGCCTCTTACCCTTCTAAATTCCAGTGGATACAAGACTAACCTGTCCAGCCTTTCCTCGTAAGGCAAACTGCCCATTCCTGGTATTAGTCTAGTAAACCTTCTCTGAACTGCTTCTAATGCATTTACATCTTTCTTTAAATAAGGAGACCAGTACTGTACACAATACTCCAGATGTGGTCTTAACAATGCCCTATACAAGTGAAGTATAAACTCACTGCTTTTGTAATCAATTCCCCTCACAATTAACTGTAACATTCTATTAGCTTTCCTGATTACTTGCAGCACCTGCATACTAACCTTTTGCGATTCAGATCCCTCTGCATCTCAGAGCTCTGCAATTTCTCACCATTTAGATAATAAGCTTCTTTTATTCTTCCTTCCAAAATGAACAAATTCACATTTGCCCACATTATACTCCATTTGCCAGATCTTTGCCGAGTCACTTAACCTACCTGTGTCACTTTGTAGCCTCCTTATGTCCTCTTCACAATTTACTTTCCTACCTATCTTTGTGTGGTCAGTGAAGTTAGCAACCATACCTTCGACCCCTCCATCCAAGTCAGTTATATAAGTTGTAAAAAGTTGAGGGCCCAGCACTGATCCCTGTGGCACACCACTCATCACATCCTGCCAACCAGAAAAAGACCCATTTATGCTAATTCTGCCTCCTGTTAGCCAGCCAACCTTCTATCTGTGACAAACCCTGAGAAACTTACCTTAACTAGATGTCGGAGATGAGGAGCATGGAGGGCAGGAACTACATTTCCTGGTAGCTCCCGGGAATTCCATGCATGGGCCAGCCGGGAACTGGCCATACATGTGCAGTTAGCGTTTTTCCATTTTCAGGCTAGGGATGGCCAGCACTGTAGTAAAGAAGTGAAACAGCATGAAACTATAGGTCAGGTGACCTGAACAGGAGTGCCATTAGAGAGAAGGTGTCCCATGGAGCAGGACACAGGGAGGGGGACAGGGAGAGGTCCCAGAAGTAAAGTCCCAGTTAAGTGACATAGATAGGGATCAGAGATAGATGTAATTGAGTCAAGGTTAATGACTGGAGCAGGAGAAAAGGGCCCAAGGTAAAGAAAGAAAGAGCTTCAGGGAGCGGACTTGAAGCCAACTGGGCCTGAGAAAAGCCGTGAAGATCCGAGGCGGCCCCTGAATGTTGGTGACTCCTTACTGATGGCTTTTGAAGCAGTGGTGTTATTCTCGACACGGTCAAAGATCTGACTGTATTTGGAAGGTGAAGCTTGAGTATACATGGAGATCCAGAGGAAAGGGATTTCAGAAGGTGCAATGGAAACTCTAGAAGTGAACAATGTGTCAAAACTACTTTCTGTTTCTGGCGCTACCGCATTGCACGCCAGTTGTGGCCTGTTTAGTGTCTGCCTATTTTGTCTTTTTTTCCCCAATGCCAGGCTCTCGACACCTCGAAGTGGCAGGTTAACAGCTTATAAAATAAAACAGTCTAAAATCCACTGGTCTACTCAGTACTCACTGCCAGCCTGAAGGGAGAAAGGCCTCAGTCATAACTCAGTCAGAACAAAGCACCAAGTGAGTAGAGAGAAAAATATACAGCTGAAAAAGGAAAGATGGGGGGTTAGTTTTAACTTATTTGCTGAAGAGGCTGGAATTTCCAAAGTGTTTCCTGCACAAGAAGCTGCTTCTGAAGTTTATTTCACTCAGTTTAACTCAAATTAATTATGACAGCCTATACTGAAATAACCAGCAGGTAAATTTTATTCTCTTGTGTTTTCTTGGAACTCTTAAACAAAAGGACTAAAAACCTCACAGTTGGCTTACGAGCTTTATTCAGTCATACTGCTTAAGTCAAGTGGCCATTTAGCTGCTTAGTATCTGTGAAAAGGGGTCGCTTGAGGTGTTTCAGAATCAGCCGGTCTCCTGTTCTCTGTAGCAAATTTATGTTTCACACAGCTGACCACAGGGATGTAACACCCAGCCACTAGGTCCTCAGTCACCAGCTGAATGGCTACAGTCCTATGGTCTTCTACGAGCATAGGAGCAGGGGTTAACCATTCTCCCTCGCAAACCTGCTCTGCCACGTGTTTGATCTGCATTTTAATTTCACCTTTGCTCCATATTTGATAATATCTTCATCGAGCAAAAATCAATCTCCCTTAGTTTTCTCCTGTATAGCATAGCTCACTGCTGCTGCAACGAGCTCCACAATCTTTACATCACACTGACAGGTATTTGGCCAGTTATCTAAGTGAGATCTGACTAAGAGTAAAAACAAAACACTAATGTGAGCGAATTAACAAGAGGATGAATGATCTCCTCCGTTCCGCCAGGGTAAGTCACTCTTCTCGTCACTCTCAACTCACACACTCACAAACCCATCACACATCCACAGGGATCATCACTCACTGCCAGTGCAAGGGACATCACCATTCACTCTCTCACACTCACCGTCATTGTCCTCATCCCATCCATGGGACCACTCACCACCCACACATGCCAGGCATACTTATCATCTTTCCTGGCAGGCGTTCTGCTTATACTTTCTTCACCTCTATTCATGCAGGACAAGCTGGCACACAACAAAAGGGAGAGGTCGCAGACCAGTGGAAGAATACCTGAGATCAAGGTCCTTTCGGACTTTGAAAACAGAGTCACCCAGGTGGCCGGTGACAATCTGGACCAGTCCTGTGCTGATGGTGAGGTCAGCGGTGCTCACCAAGTGAGGCTCCAACAGTGCAATATCCATAAGGTAACTATGCTGTGAGTGATGTGTCCTCTTTCACAGGCCACTGCCATGCACTAATTATCACTGCTTGCTTTCACAGGCACATCTGGGAAACAGCCGACAGAGTCCATGACCCAGGGCCTCCAATAAAGCCCCGAAGAAATCTCTGAAGAGGAACCTGGAGGCACCCTCCTTCAAGTTCCATCACAGTGCTCACCCACACCCTCCACCAGTGCAGAGACACACACCTCGGTGGGACCTAGCTTTAGAATAGCCTCGGGATCACAATCTGGTGAGCACATCGCACTGTCTAATCCACAGCAGGTGGCGGGCAGGGACTTCCCAGGTGTCTGGGGCTCAGAGGACAACTGGAGGCCAGAAGGTTGCTGAGTCCGAGACAGATGACGAGCCTCTGGACTCGGTTATGTCACAGTTGCTGGAGCTGCAAAGACAAGCTCGGGAACATCAGGAAGGGATGTTCGCTGTACTCCTCAGATTGCAAGGCATGATGGAGGAGCCTGTCTGCATTGAGGTGATAGCGCCGGCGTGCCAATAGACCGAGGTCAACATTGGTAGAATGGTGGCTGCCATGGAGACCTTGGTCCAGGATGTTACTCCTGCACTGACGCACAGGCTCAACTCCATCGCTGATGCCATCGTTGGCCTCCAACAATGTGTACGTGAGAGGGATGTGGGCAGCTCGATCTCACTCCAGCTTCCCATTCTCCTCAGGGGTCACCCTGGAGCCCTCAGGCACCCATAGGGAGGAGGATCTGCAGGTGCACACCCTGGGGCCATCTGTCCTGGTGAATCTGGGAGAGTCCAGCCCATCCGAATTCCCTCTTCCTGTGACCTCAGCAGCTCCAGCTCCACAGGCTGAGGAGGGTGCCACTGCCCCATAGCAGCACTCCAAAAGCAGGCCGGGGCCCTCCAGGTCTTGGAGCCACACAGGAGGCCTGCCAAAGTCATCACCGACAGTGCGTCACAGTCAACAGGCTGCCTCCACCTCTGCTCTAGATGTCCGGGGAGCACCAAGACGTAGCGGCAGGGTTAGGTAAGTTAAGGAGAATTAGTTCCACAGCCTGGGCACGAGTGTAAATCACTTGTACATACTGTTCACTATTGTCAATAAACTCCCAAGCGTGTCTCCCTGCCTATGAATCCTTATTCTGATGAGCAGTGTTTGTGTCACTCAGATGTGAAACATTTCTGCACAAGATAAAGACAGGTGTCTCAATCCAGGGCCTCTTCCCTGTACTTTGTGCAGCCTTCAGACCAAAGTGATGGTCCGACTTCACACACCCTGGACACACTACTGATGCCTTTATCTCGACAATTCTTGTCATTGCTGCCAGAATGTCATGTGTCACAGTGTTCTGTCATTCTCTCTGTGTGATCTCAGCACCTTTAAGGTGGGGCTGGCCCCCATCTCTTCAGCATCTGTGATCAGTGATGCTGTGCTCTTGAAGGGGTCAGGTGCTGAAGGTGGACAGAGGATCAGATGCTTATTCAGTTTCATGACTGCGTCTCTATGATAACCCTGATCACAGAGCGCAAGCAAGCTGCCCTTGGCCAGACAGGAGTCAGATATTCTCAGAGGCTATGTGAAGATCTATGGAGTGTCCTCACTGCATGTCATCATCATCTTCCTGCAATCGAGTGATTATTAGGGCCTCCAATGCAACTCCATGCCAGGAGTATTATCACAGAGAGTATGTGTGCTGCTGTAAGCCAGACTGGAGTCAAATGTTCACAGATACAATGTGAGGATCCAAGGGGTCTCCTAGTTGCACTTCATCATCATCCTCCACAAACCTAGCAGCTATGAGGGCCTCCTGAGCATGCCTGCCTAATCTAGCCAGTGCGAGGGCCTCATTCCCATCATTGTAACCTTTGAGGACTTCCTCACCCTAATCCCCAACGGTGTCCTCATCATCGGAGGAGACCTCCAGCTCCTCCATCTCCTCCTCAGCCAGCTCCTCTCCCCATTGCAGCGCCAGGTTGTAACGGTTGCAGTAGGTGACGATGATGCATGACACCCTCTGCGGACTGTATTGGAGGGCTCCACCAGACCGGTCCAGGCACCGGAACTGCATTTTCAGCATCCCAATTGTATCCTCCACCAAGTTGCGAGTTGCTGCATGAGCATCAGTTATAGCGTCGCTCTGCTGCAGTCTGAGGCCGCCACATGGGTGTCATCAGCCACGGCCTCTGCTTGTCCCGAGTTATTGTGGGCCTGGGAAGACTTTAGGGATCTGTGACCAACTGAGGATGTAGGAGTTGTGCACACTCCCTGGAAACCTTGCGCACATCTGCAGGATGCATTTCTGGTGGGTGCACACTAGCTGCACATTCAGCAAATGGAATCCCTTGTGGTTGATGTAGCTGATCGTGTGTTGCGACAGAGATCTGAGCGCCACATGAACGTAGTCGATCACACCCTGCACCTGTGGGAAACCCGAAATCTGGGCGATTCCAATCACTCTTGTATCCTGGCTATCCTGGTCCTGGGCGAATTGCACTGTATTGTGTGCCCTCTCGAAGATGCCATCCGTGACCTCGTGGATGCATTTATGGGTGGAGACCTGTGAGACCCCCACAGGCATCACTTGTGGAGCCCTGAAAGGAGCCACTGGCATAGAAATTGAGTGCCATGGCCACTTTCATGGCCACCTGCCGTGGATGTCCTCCAAGTCCCCCGGCGTCAAATCATGCAGCAGGTGGCAGATGTGACTGACCAGTTCCCTAGAACTTGCGCAATCTTTGGTGACACTGGACTTTGGTCATCTGCAGGAATGAAAGGCGAAGTCTATAGACCCTGGGTGTTGCTAGGCGCTGATCAGCGATGGCTCACTGAGGTTCTTCGGCGGCGTGAGTGGGAGCCCCAGCTGCCCCTTCTTCCTGAGGGTGCTGCTCCTCCCTCTGCACAGCCAGGAACCTCAGTTGCTCTCTCCTCCATCATCTTCATTCTCTTTAAGCAATCAGGCATACAGCTAGTTCACCAGGCTCTATGCTTCTGATGTACTCCTCCTGCAGGATGAAAGAGAGAGACACGAGCGTTAGCTTGGGTGTATGAGGAACCTGTCCTGGTTAAGTCTGAAGGCCCCTTAATACATTGTGGAGAGTGCTGGCCACCACTTGGATGGCCAGAGATTAGTGTGGTGCATGGCTGCCCGAAACCCCAGCCACCTCCGCCCCGTTTCATCTGACTGATTGATGGCAGCTTTGCCCATTGCACTCCAAGCTGTGCTCTCAGCTCAGGCACAGGCATTCTCCTAACCCACACTGCAAGGTTGCACTGTTAGCTTGAACCATGGGGGAGACTGGTCCAAACCTGAATGATGATATTGCAAGGGATGACATTATGAGTACCTCCACTAGTGACCTTAGCAAGGAGATTGTACAATGTGCACAGTCGTCTAACTGTTCTGCAGTCCACTGAAACGCTCATCACTTTGCAGTCTGTGTTTTTGTGGGCGGGGTGGGGGCAATGAAAACTCTGGAGCACTTGGTGGCACTTTGGTCCCTCCGTGTTGCTTGAATGGGCAGGTAAGCTAGAGGCCTGACTCCAATTATCTCAGTGGCTGCACTTGAACTGTCTTAGTTTCAGAGGGGTGGTCACTTTATATAAGGTGTCCCTAACGCATGGCCGCATCCCTCACCCACCTTATCCCCACCCCAAATGCTGGTGCACTGTATTCAACCACAAGGCAGCCCTTCACCACCCCCCCACAACAAATCACCTCAATGGCTGAGCTGCCCTTGCCCACCCCCCACCCCCCACCCCCTACCCACAACCCCCCACCCCCCCACAACCCATACCCCACAATCTATGACCCACAATTCGCCTGAACGGCAGTGCTGCCCTTGAACCCCGCCCAGTACACCCCAATCTTGAAGTCCCAGGCCCTGGTGAGCACTGCACATCATTGCTGTGTGCTCCCCTCCAAGCTCCCCTCAAAGTGCAGCCTGCCAAGGGCATGCCTTTATATATGCTGTTGTGAAACATGTTGGTGTGCTTTCCCTCCAATGTGGATGGACGATCCAATGGGTGGGGAGGGGATGTGAGGAGGACGATTCTGGCAGGCTGGCTTAATAATGATTTCCAGACGAATTACAATGAGATTCTCGACCTCCGATGGTGGGAAACGCAGTCCACTGTTGGCAGGCTGAGTGGACGATTGCAGACTGGTTTCATGCCACCATGAAACCGACCATGCTATATTGTCTGCTCATGCCACCAAACACACCTGACACCAGTGGGCATGGAAAATTCCAGCCATGGTTTTGCTAGAGGTGGAGCGTGTTACGCTGGGCACCAAGTCAGGTGTAGCTCACAGTCGTATGGAGCAATACCCAGATATTATCTGGCATTGCCTGAACCATAGATGAGAATATGCAGCGGGCAATTCGGTGACAGAAGTTAGTGGAGCGAACCATTTCCATTCCTTTATGGACAAATGATATTCTGTGTATAACGGATCATCTCTCAATCAGGGGCAACTGGCAGAGTGCGCTGCTGAATTAGAGCAACACATTTCCAAAATAGGCAGCATTTAAAGCACCAGATGGGTCACAAATTCATTTCAAACAATGTCGGTTGTGTAGCCCAACTCTGAAGCATTACATGCTCATTTTGAACTAGCAATGAAAGATGAAACAAGGCCAGCATCTGACAGGAAACCTATGAAGGTCTGTTCAAGAGATTTTCGTTGAAACACCTTCTCTTAGGCTTAGCTCTGATGCATAAGACACGACACGGGCAGGATTTTACAGGCCCACCACGGCGTGCCTCCACCCCACCAGATGTGGTGAGTCATTTAAATTCCATTCAGCTAGGCGGGACCGCAATGTCCAGCCAGGTGGGAGGGGCCATAAAATCTTGGCCATGAGCTTGGAATGCTGTCAGAGTGTTTGCAGAAGCACACTACAACAATTGTGTATGTAGACAAACTTATCCTTTGCAGCTTGCGCTTTGTGCATGGGCTAAAAGAGCGACCTGGCACAAAAACTCTTGAGGCCAAAGTTGCAGTCGCACAGGAAAAGTTTGGAACAGTTTCGCTAGGGAGCAACAGTAAGATTGTCAGCATTATCTGCACTTTCTTACCAGTCTCGTTAATAATTTAGAATATTGAATGTTCTCAACCATGTCAGTGAAAGGCTGTCGTTCAGCCACTGCAGCCCATCCAGTTATGCATCTTGATCGATCAATTGTGCGTTCTTGATAAAGACTATTGGCCAGCTAAAATGCCACCAGGTTATGGAGAATCCGCAATACTTGCTCTCCGCAAGCTGCTTAAATTCTCACCTACTTTAGTTGTTAATGCATTCAAGATTATGTGCAGGAAGCTGAGCACTGCAACCCCCCCAGGATTTACAACCATCACTAAACTGTACACAAGTAATCCCAAGCAGCACTGCAGAATGTGAGCGAGTGTTCAGTCAAATGAACTTAATTATAACATCAATGTGCTCAAGAATTCTCATGAGCTGGGTGTCAGCACTTATGTTTGTAAGACTACAGAGAGCCCCCCTCCTGACACATTGGAACCCAACACCATGTGTCACAACCTGGCTGTGATGCCACTGATAGGCAGAGGACTCAAGGATAAGATCAGCCTCTTCCTTTAGCAGAAAAGTGCAACCGGACCCATTGTGGAAATTATTGTGAAGCGTCATTTTGGTAAATGAAGTTTTCTGTAATTCATGTGTTTAATTGGCTTGAATTAAATAATTAAAATGTTGCAGAATGAAATTCCAGCTACGATAAAGACTAAGGATTCAAAGCACCACACAGTACAAAATAAAATGCCTACTGCCTACCGGCACTAATATTTTTCACTTAAATATATCATGAAGCAATTAATGTATATAGTATTATTGGAAAATAGTTTTCTTTTAAAATAATGGTTTAGTCTGTGGATGTGCCTTAATTGGTTAAACCCAGCCAGTCTGGTTTCTTTTGAAATGTAAGAGGGGTAGAATGCATGTGCATTTTTTTGAATAGGGCATTCATGAAGCTGAGCGAAATCTGGCACCTAGCTAGCAGAGACCAAGCAATATGTATATATTACTAATAAAATTGGTACTATGAAAGGGGTTTTATTGTTAGAAGAGGTGGAGTTCAAAGAGGGTGGTGATACAATAAGAATTTACATTCAATGAGATATGCCAGATATATCAGAGGGCAGTTTTTGTGTGTGAGTGACAGAGGCAATGTAAAATCAAAATAGCTCTAAGCCTACAACCATCTCCACAGGAACCAAAGTGAAAGGAACCTAATTTTGAATTTGTAAGGTGAAAATGATTTGCCTGGTGTCTGGTTCAGTCTAAGGGTTGCTGTTGCCTTAATGGAGATTAGTTTGGGAATTTGTTAAAAATTATGATAGTAGTAATTTGTAGCCATGTGTATATTTATTTTAACATGCGTAAATTAATAAAATGCTTCATTTAGTTTAATATAAAACCTCTTGAGAACTGGTGGTCTGATCCCTGAATTTAGAGTTGCATCTCAAACATACCACTTAAAAATATAGGTTATGACAGTTGTTCAAAGCTTCCCACTGCATCGCTTTCCAGACCTTCTTTGGTCTCTTCCCCACTACAGCCATTCTAATGGCAGTGTGTGGTGGCGCTTAGACTCTGGGTGTGCATGAAAGATCTGACAGGGAGTGCCCTTCTTTTCATCAGCAAATCTATAAATTGGCGCTTGTTTGAAAGTTCTGGCAAAGAGGCATTCTTCAGCCAGACAGATCAGTTTCCACATATGACCCTGGCCTGTTCTGTTGGATGATCTTTCAATGAAACTCTCTTTAACAGACAGTCATAAGATTTAGCTAGCTAATGAAGGCTGCTGCATTTCATAGCGATTCAGTTCTACATGATATGCTTTGACACATTGCAAAAAGACCTGATAAGACACTATACAATTCAAGTTTCCTCTCTTAGGAGCACAGGAATTGTCTTAAGTGCTCTCCCAGGCCAAGGAGAGGAAGAAGTGCATGGTCCTGAACTGCTCTTTCCTCCACTGTGCTCACAGTCAATACTTTATGCAGGACCAGATTTCACATAAGAAAGGGGAGAGAGCCATGACTGGCGGGGGATCCCTGGAGTCCTGGGCCCTCTTACAATTTGCAGAGCAGGCTACAGGGTTCACTGGAAAGGGGAGGGATCGTTCCTGCACAGATGGTGAGATCGGCCTTCCCAAACAGACCAGTGAGGGTGCATCCAGTACTCAACAACATGCAGACGTTGACTTAGAGTGATCTTTAATGAATGAGCATGCCTAGTCAAAAACTAATTCTCTCTTCTTTCTATTCCAGGTACCAGTAAGAAAAGTGGGAGGACTCTCATTAAAAGAAGACTGAACCCCAGCCTCCAGCCCACTTCCGAGGACAAAGCCTCAGTATCCTCAGAGGAATCACAGTCACTGTGTTCACATACACCCTCCGCCAGTGCAGATACATGCACCCCAGTGGGGCCTAGTTCTAGAGTAGGCTCGGGGTCACTATCTGGCGATTACCTCACCAATACCGGTCCACAGATGGTGGAAGTAGTGACAGACGAGGTCTCTGACACTCGGAGGACTGCTGGAGGCCAGGCCCCTGCTGAGACCAAGTCTGATAACAGACCTCTGGAATAAGCCCTAAGAGACATGTTGGAGATGCAGGGACAGGCAAGGGAACATCAGGCAGAGTTGTCAGAAGCAGGCTGCCTCCATCTCTGCTGCAGATGTCAGGACTGCACCTAGACATAACGGTAGGTGCAAAAAATTAAGACGTTTTGAATGCACACTGGTGGCACAGGTGTTCATCACTGTTTTGACTTTTCACTTCTGTAAATATACGTTGCATTAATCCTTCTCCACGTCTCATGCAATCAATTGATATTCAATTTGATTCAATGACCCACGCTCATTTAAGGGTCCAAACATGTACCCCCCTCCCCCATCTGGATCTTCAGTTGCATTAATTCTCACACAATCTCATCACAATGACTAGCTTTTATTTCCACATCTGCAACATCAGCAAAGGCACATCATATGTGACAATGATGACTGGCCAATACACATGTCACCCTTAAATCTCAGGCAGGCATTGGATGGGCTCGGGAGAATAGCTCATCAAGGTTATTGATCATTCTGCTGCTGTTGCACTGATGTCTGTTGTTTGTGGATGGCAAAAGTAGTCATCGCGATTAATCCTACAATTGTTTCTCCAATGTGTACTTTGAAATGGTGTTTATTTTATGAGAGTGAACACTTGGAAAAAGTAGTATCAAAGTCAAACACCGTTGGCTTCCAATCCTTTCCGCAATTTGTTCTCATCTCCATGACCTGAATTTTTCTGCATCGGGTGGGCTTGGCGGGAGCAGGCGGGGATGGTTGGGGAGCCAACCGCCGCCTGTGATTGGCTCTGTACCACCATTTTATGCGGGCAGGCCAATTAAGGCCCGCCCAGCGTAATATGCGAGTGGTAGTGCGCTACCTGCCTGGGTGAGGGGAGGAGGGAGAGTCGGGGCCAGCGCTGTTTCGCTCATGCACCCGAAAGAGCACAGCATGGAGCTGCCTCAAGGAGATTAATTTGGTAATGTAAATGTTGAATAAATGATCTGAAAAATTATTTAAACATGTCCCCTCATGTGACAGTTTCACACGAGCTGGGACATGTTTGTACATTTCGCAAATTTTATTTAGTTATTTTATTAAACTTTCAGGAAACCTCATTCCGCCCGTGGATGAGGTTTCCTGAAAAATGTGAAGGCTACTTGGGCTCTTCACCTGCCCGCCAAACTTAAGGTTGGATGGGCAGCGCTGTTAATTAGCTAAATTACTTTCCTAATGCCTTTAATAGGCCTTTGACAGTTCGGTGGGTGCTCAGCCACCTCCGGAGCACACCCGCCAAACGAAATATCTAAATGACGCACAATGATGTTGGGACGCACGATGGCAATATTCTGACCCATGTTCAAGGCTGAAAGTCATTCTGTGCTTAGTTCCCACTCTCCCCATGCATGCTGCTGAACTAGGGAAGTAAGGATCAATTGGTCTGCAAGAAGGGTATGAGTATGTGATGTCAGAGATGTGTGCTCATCTTGATGAAGACGTCTCATTACCTGTGATGATCTTACATTGCTCCTGGACAGCTGCTTGGTAGTGCTTTACAAGCTCCTTGTGTAAAGGCACAGCACACAACTCGATATGAAATTCATTGCATGACCATGCACTCAATTGACTTAGGGAGAAAGGATCGGCTTTTGTGAGCTGGACAATGTCGACCATGAAAGCGATGCTTTTGCACATCTCCCAAGTCCTCAGCAGGGTTTGGAAAGAAATTATCATTGAATGCTGTGTCAATACTGACTGGACCATATTTCTCCTTAATGCAAAGGTCATCCAGGACAGAAACTTGGCAGGCTTCCAATGATTGCAGGGTCCCAAGTGTTTGATACTCATCAAACCATGCAAACAAACTTCACAGCTTTGGATACATGATGTAGAGTTACAGATCACTGCGTCCTGATTTTGAAGAGTGATTGGGGGTCATTAGCAAGATGATGCCTCTGAATTATGCATTGATAAGAGCTGGTGATGGGATAAATAGAGCTTTCCAAATGCTGCTCCCTCTTGAGAAGTCCGAGTGCAAACTATTGAAGAGTGCTATGTGTGCTTGGGCTGCCCTACTAAGGTGATGTCATACTGACATAAGTGCATCCCTGTCTGATTTGACATTTTAGCCACTTAAGAACTGCCACACACACTTACTTAGTGTGACCATGGGTGAAAGGACTGTACTATTCGGAGTTGTTTAAGGATGTGCACTAAGGGAGTGCTAATCACATTCCACAGTGGCCACATGTTGCCAAGGCTACTCTCCCCTTCAAGGATGGCCCCAACGTTGGGGCATAAGGTCACCAGTGCTATTTCCATGATCAATGTGAGGTTTTTGACCTTTTGTGAGATGTTCAAGCTAAGAATGAAGGTGTTGGAGCATCCCATGTATCAAAGGCTGAAGAAAACTTTGAGGGTGAAAATTTGTCTTCACCTTAATCCTCTTGGAATCTTGTAGCTATTAGGCTGTTACGGGCATGTCTGCCGAGTCGTGCCAACGTAACGGCATCTCCTGTGTCTAGTTTGAATCTGAGCCCTCTTCAGAGCCATCCCCTTCCAAGTCCTCTTCGTCAAACTTCTAGCACCTCAAAGTCTCCCACAGGCAATACACCCCCACTTTGCAGCATAAGGTTGTGCAGGGTGCAGCAAAGAGTGATGATGTGGGACACTCTGTGGTGAATATTGGAGAAACCTACCTGACCTGTCCAAATATCGGAAACACATCTTCAGGAGGTCAATCATTTGCTCTATTGAGGACCTTGTGATGGAATATGCTGCATTGTATCCCTCCTCAGATGCACTGTGTGGACATCGAACAGGCATCATTAGCCATTTCTTCTGGGGTGCCCTTTGTCCCTGAGGAGACAACCCACTAAAGTGCTGAGGTTCCTCAAAGATCTGCGACACCTGCGAATGACTCAAGGTATAAGAGTTGTGTGAGCTCCTGGGTAATTAGCACCAGCTGGATCTGCTTTCTATGATCTCAGAATAGCTGGACGTTCAGAGAGTGAAACCTTTTTCTATTTATGAATCTCACTGGCTGCTGCCAGGGAGCTCTCAAGGCCATATGGGTACAGTCGTTGGTGCCCTGAACTTGCAGAAAGCCTGAAATCACAGCAAATCCCATAGTTCTGGCAGCCTGGCTTGCATCATCCATGCGGAATGTAATGGTGAGCTTTATTGAAAAGGGCATCTGTCACCTCCCTTATGCATTTGTGTGTTGCCAATTGTGAGATTCCACAAAGGTCCCCAATGAAGCCCTGGAAGGACCCACTAGCAAAAAAGTTCAGTGTGGTGGTCAACTTCAAAACACCAGCATGGGATGCCTTCCAAGTCCTTATGACATGAGGTCCTCACGGAGAAAGTGGCAAATGTGAGACACCACATCCCTAGATGAGCAAAGGCACCTACAACACTAGGTTTTGCTCTTCTCTATGTATGAGCTGCATCTTCTATAGACCCTTGGCCGCGCCACATGTCTTTGTGGATTTTTTCCCTCCTCGGGAGCATCTGGGACTTCTTGGGGCCTCTCTACCTCTTGCTTCTCAGGCTGCTGGTCTCCCAGGAGCTATGCCAACCAGTGATGGGCCCTTCTTCTCCTCATTATAATCACAGCTATCAGCAAGGCAGCATGGCCTGCAGCCTGCATTCTCTACTCCTCTTTGTATCTGTGAATGAATAGAATTGAGACATCATTGTTACTTCCCTTTGAATGGTCTCCCTCCAACTCCAATCCAGGAATCCAGTCTCAAACCCTTGACCTGCCCTCAGTTTAGACATGGCTTCTCCAGGCCATCCCTTGCAGACTAATATCACCCTGGAGGTTGACAGTTGGCTGAGCATCCCCCTCAGACATGACTGCACATTCACAAAGAGGATCTTGATTAGGGTCAATAGTCTCAAGTGCTATAACCCCCAGTCAGGCTATTGTCAGCTTGCCTTCAGTAGTCTAGACAATAACTATCGGGACCCTAGTCTGTACTTATGTCATGATTGTAAGCATTGTAAGCCATGACCATTACATTGGGAACATTAAGGCTTCTAGGGTGCATTTAGCTTCTGTACAGCAGCCGTGGCCAATGATTGTTTGATCCTCCTTCCCTTTTCACATGCCTGTGAGGATCAGATGGCAATTAAGACCAATTGCACTGCAGCATTAGAACTTAATGGATTCTCGCCTGAATGCACACCATTAGTAAAGGAGAGAGCTCATTCATTGTGCATTAGAACCTCGAATCCAGCACTCAGCTAGGCCAAGCTCTCCATTGTTTGAGCAAGAAATTAATAGGGTGCCCCTTTAATCAGCCCAAAATTGTTGTGCTGAACTCCTTCCTGATGCTCTGAGAACCCTCCCCTATCGATTTTTTCAAGCTTGTTTTCCCAACTGCATCATTCATCACTGATTGCAAACATGGTACTCATCATTTTTGTAAATGGGACCAGTTTCCAACCTTCCCCTATCACCCAGCAAGTTCCTCCTATTCTCTTCCATAGCCACCATCTCCTAATTCCCATTCCTTCTGTAACTACCAAGCGTTCCCGGTCCATTGACCCCTTCATTGTACATTTTTTTTGATTCATTCAGGGCTTGTGGGCAACACTGGCTAGGCCAACATTTATTGCCCATCCCTAATTGCCGTTGAGAAGGTGGTGGTGAGCTGCCATCTTGAACTGCTGCAGTACATGTTGTGTAGGTACACCCAGAATGCTGTTAGGGGAGGAGTTCCAGGACTCTGACCCAGCAACAATGAAGGAGCAGTGATATATTTCCAAGTCCGGATGGGGAGTGGCTTGGAAGGGAACTTCCAAATGGTGGTGTTCCCATGCGTCTGCTGCCCTTGTCCTTCTAGATGGTAGTGGTCATGGGTTTTGAAGGTGGTGTCTAAGGAGCCTAGTTGTAGATGTTACACACTGCTGCCACTTTGTGTCGGTGGTGGAGGGAGAAAGAATGACCAAAAGGTAACTTCTTTGATTGACAGAGGAGAAAAATATATAATCCAAATGGCAAGGTGTCCTGGCAGGAATATTGAATTATGGTATTCACCCAGTAGGATTTTTGGACAGGATGTGGAAACCAGCCAATGGAGCAGCCAGAAAGCTCACCCACTTTAACAAGAACCAAAGGGTGTTGGCTCAAGTAATTAGCATTTTTTAACAGTAGGATTTTAATGTTTACTTTTAGACGATGAAAAATAGCTTTCTTTTGTAAAATGCCCTTGAGTAAATCTATATCTGACTGCCTGAAGCAGGTACCTTCAAACATAAGCCTGCCATTTACAGCAGAATTAAAATAATCCCCACTGCTGAGCATGACAAAAGTTGAATTGCTCCCTGGTGCTCCTCTGCAGCTATACCAAGGCACCTGATCATCAATGAAGGATCGAGCTTGCTTATTCTTCAGAGGGTTTATAAATCTAACTGCCAGTCTTCCGGGTTCACTCCCCAGTCTGTGCTGAGAAAGCTAGTCAAAGCGTTTTCTACATTACAACAATGACCACACTTGAAGCACTTCATTGGTAACTTTCAGGTGAGACATCAAAATAAGGCACCATCTGCCCTCTCAGATGGGTGTAAAAGACCTCACGATGGCATCATTTTGAAGAGCTGGCGAGCTCTCCTAGTGTCCTGAGGCTCATGGATCCCTCAACCAATCTCCCAAAATAAAATGATTATTTAGTCATTATCCTGTTGCTGTGTGTGGGATAGACCACAAGACCATAAGACATAGGAGCAGAAATTAGGCCATTCAGCCCATCGACTCTGCTCCGTCATTCAATCATGGCTGATAAGTTTCTCAACCCCATTCTCCCGCCTTCTCCCCGTAACCTTTGATCCCCTTACCAATCAAGAATCTATCTATCTCAGTTTTAAATACACTCAATGACCTGGCCTCCACAGCCTTCTGTGGCAATGAATTCCATAGATTCACCACTCTCTGGCTGAAGAAGTTTCTCCTCATCTCTGTTCTAAAAGGTCTTCCCTTTACTCTGAGGCTGTGCCCTCGGGTCCTAGTCTCTCGGACTAATGGAAACATCTTCCCCACGTCCACTCTATCCAGGCCTTTCAGTATTCTGTAAGTTTCAATCAGATCCCCCCTCATCCTTCTAAACTCCATTGCGTATAGACCCAGAGTACTCAAACGTTCCTCATATGTTAAGCCTTTCAATCCTGGGATCATTCTCGTGAACCTCCTCTGGACTCTCTGGCTGCACAAACTGCCTGCTGCATTTCCTGCATTACAATAGTAACTACACTTTGAAAAGTTCATCATCGGCTGTAAAACACTTTGGAATGTCCTGAAGTTGTGAAAGGTGCTATATAAATTGTGGTGAGGCCCTATGATTCAAAAATATAATCTCACGAGCTAATTGTGACAAAGATCAGAACTTCCAGTAAGCCTTCACAAAGTATGAGTCCTTTCTTCCCTGAGTGTGTGTTGAGAAAACACTCCTTAATGCGATAATCTACTGTACAAGCCAGTCCTCTATGTGTGTAGATATTTGTGTGTGTCTGTATGTACGTATCTGCTGGAGTGCATATGCGCATTTGTATGTGTATATGAATGTGGGTGTGTGTATAAGTGCATGTACGAGTGTGATTGTGTGTAAATGCATTTTTTGTTTTATTAAGCCAATGATTCCATGCTAACTTTAACTGCTTAGGAAAAGGGTTGCACATTTGACTTAGACTTTGAAAGCCCCAATCACTTTAGGGTATGAGGTGGGAGTGGGATAATACAGCTTGAAAAACTGCCATTGTGGCCGACAGGCAAAATGTCCTTCATTTCGCCTGCTACCACACTTAGTGCAAATCTCGGATGATTCAGCTCTGTGGCTACACGAGGCTAGGAATACTGCAACAGGGAGGGAGGGAAGAAGAGAGGAAGGAAGGAAGGGAGGGAGGAGGAAAGGAAGGATGGAAGGAAGGAAGGAAGGAAGGAAGGAAGGAAGGATGGAAGGAAGTAAGGAAAGCTTTCAAAGAAGCTGCTTCAAATGTGGGCCATGTCCAGTTAAAAGGCTTCCATAAACGTAGATCACCTCTCTCTCAGCTCATCCGAATTAAGTGGGTGATAAAGATTTCGTGATGTGCTGGCTATTTAAGAAGTGAGGCTTTAATGCTGTATGTTTTATTGGTGTAATTTATAAATGTCAGAATTAATATGGTGGGCCCATTTAGATGAGTTATTTTGAGAAAAGAAGAGGCCACCAGAGAGATTATATAGAAAGAAAGACTAGCATTTATAATGTGCCTTTCACAACCTCTAGTCGTTCCAGAGTTCTTCACAACCAATGAAGTACTTTTGATGTGTGGACACTATTTTAGTACGACAGGCAATCTTTGCACAGCAAGATCCCACGACCAGCATTATGATAATGAATGACCAGATAACTGCTTTTAGTGAGATTAGTTGGCCAGGAAAATTATCCTGTTTTTCTTCGAATTGTGGCATTAGATTTGTTTTCTAGGCATCTCAGAAGGTAGACAGGGTATCTGTTTAACATCTCAGTTGAAAGCTAGTGCCTCCAAGAGTGTAGCACTGTTTCAATGCTTCACTAGGCCCTTCAGCCTGGACTATATACTCAGGTTTCTGGACTGGGACTTGGATGCACATCTTTCCTGCCAAGATTTAAGTGTGCTACCAACGAAGTGAAGGCTGACACCTACGTGACAGTGTTACTTTCCCCATAGTATCTTCCTCTGTAAGTCTCCCCAATCTTCATCTGATTCTTCATACTTTAAAATGCTGGAGATCACAAAATGTCAAAATCAAGATTCCCTTTAAGGGGAGGGGGAGAGCTGCCAGTAATTTTACATTACGTACTATCAGAACTCACATACCTCTTCAACAATGGGCAGAATTGTCCCAGATTTTCACAAAGTGCGATAGCATGTTGGAAAAAGGGCGTTTTACCCAATGGTGGGTTTTCACCTCATATTGTTCCATTCCCGGCATATTCTGCCTCATTAATAGTACATTCCCGGGAAATACGGCGAGTCACTGATGGGGTGGCCTCTGATTTTCCTGCCCCGCTGTCATCTCAGGCCTTCAGTGATCTGGGTGCCATACTTAAAAGGTGCTCCTGCACAGAACTAGCTCTCTCTAAGGCATCAGAAGCCACATCCCTCAAGTACCTACTAGATTCAATGGGGGCCCACTGTGAAGTCCTCTACCCCCATTCTAGGCAAAGACCAGAAAGCAAGGTAGCAAATCCAGCATGGCAGGTGGTGGCAGTGCTGGTCAGCTCCAATGCCCTGCAAAAGAGGACAGCCATCCAATGCAGAAAGAGGATGAATGATCTCCTCCATGCTGCCAGGGTAAGTCACTCTTCTCATCACTTTCCTCTTACACCCACAAACCTACAAACCCATCACACATCCACAGGGATCTCACTCACTGCCAGTTCAAGGGACATCACCATTCACTCTCTCACACACACCTTCATCTGCCCTGTGGATCGTGTCCTCATCCCATCCATGGCACCAGTCATCACCCACGCATGCCAGATATACTTATCATCTGGCCTGGCAGGAGCCCTGCTTACACTCTCCACAACTGTATTCATGCAGGACAAGCTGCCACACAACAAAAGGGAGAGGTCACAGACTGATGGAGGAATGCCGGACATCAAGGTCCTCGCAGACTTTGAAAATAGAGGCATCCAGCTAGCTGGCGAGGATCTGGACCATTCCTGTGCTGATGGTGAGGTCGGTGGTTCTCAACCAAATGAGGATCCAGCGGTGCAACATTCATCAGGCAGCCAGGCTGTGAGTCAGTTCCCCTGTTCCGCAGTCCCCTGCCATGCACTAATTATCTCTCCTTGCTTTCACAGGCACATCTGGGAAGCAGTCGAAGGGGTCCACAGCCTACGTCCTCATGTCAAGCCCCATCGACACCTCAGAAGAAGAATCTGATGACACCCTAATTGAAGACCCATCACAGCGCTCCTCCACAGCCCCCGCTATTGCAGACACACACACCTCAGTGCGACCTAGTTCTAGAGTAGCCTCGGGATCACAATCTGGTGAGCACATCGCGCTGTCTGATCCAGAGCAGGCGGCAGCAGGGACTTCCCAGGTCTCTGGCACTCGGAGGACCGCTGGAGGCCAGAAATCAGCTGAGTCCAAGTCAGATGAGGAGCCTCTGGTCATACCTCAACTGCTGGAGCTGCAAAGGCAATCTCGGGAACATCAGGAAGGGATGTCCACTGCACTCCTCAGATTGCAAGGCACGATGGAGGAATCCGTCCGCCTTCAGAGTGAGGTGATAGTGCCGGCATGCCAATGCAGTGAGGTCAACACTGGTAGGATGATGGCCGCCATGGAGACCTTTGCCCAGGACATCGGTCCTGGACTGCTGTGCAGGCTGAACTCCATCGCTGATGCCATAGTTGGCCTCCAACAGCATCAACTTGGGAGGGGTGTGGGGCAGCTCAATCTCACTCTAGCTCCCTCTTTCTCCTCAAGCAGTCAGTCGGCGGCCCTCAGGCACCCACAGGGAGGAGGATCAGCAGGTGCTCCCCCCCCACTGGGGCCATCCACCCAAGTGATTCCAGGAGTGTCCAGCCCATCTGAATCCCCTTTTCCTGTGACATCAGCAGCTCCAGCTCCACAGGCTGCTTGTCATTGCTGCCAGAATGTCGTGGACAGACATCACAGAGTTCTGTCATTCTCTCTGTGTGCTCTCAGCACCTTTGAGCTGGGGCTGGCCCCCACCATCTCTTCAACATCTGTGACTGGTGATGCTGTGCTCCTGAAGGGGTCAGGTGCTGAAGGCTGACAAAGGATCAGATGCATTTAAAGTTTCACGGCTGCATCTCCATGCTATGACCTTGATCACAGAGCGCAAGTGAGCTGTCCTCAGCCAGACAGGAGTCAGACATTCTCAGAGGCGATATGAAGGTCTGTGGACTGCTCTCACTGCATGTCATCATCATCCTCCTGGAATCTAGGGACTATTAGGGCCACTGCTGTGTCTCCATGATATGAGCCTGAGCACTGAGGGTATGTGCGATGCCATCAGTTGCACAGGAGTCAAATGTTCACGGATGCAAGGTGAGGATGTCAGGACTGTCCGCACTGCCTCTCGTCATCATCCTCCAGGAATCTTGCATCTATGAGGGCCTCCCGAGCATGCCTACCTCGTCTGGCCAGTGTGACGGCCTCATCGCCGACATCCTCGCCTTCAAGGACCTCATCATCGTCATCCCCTTCGACATCCTTCTCATTGGAGGAGACGTGCAGCTCTTCTATCTCCTCCTCAGTCAGGTCCTCCCCCCGTTGCAGCACCAGCTTGTGGAGTGTGCAGTAAGCAACAATGATGTGCGACACCTCCTTGGAACTGCACTGCAGTGCTCCACTGGACCTGTCGAGGCACCGGAACCTCATGTTGAAAATGCCTATCGTTTGCTCCACCAAAGTCTGGGTTGCAGCATGAGCCTTGTTATACCGTCGCTCTGCTGCAGCCTGAGGCCGCTGCACAGGGGTCATCAGCCAGTCCTCTGTGGGTAGCCAATGTCCCTGAGGAGCCAACCCTGCAGCCTCTGTGGACCCTGGAAGATGCCAGGGATCTGAGACCTACTAAGGATGTAGGAGCCATGGATGCTCCCTGGGAATCGTGCACAGACCTTTAGGATGTCTTTGTCTGGCCAGACACCAGCTGAACATTCAGCGAGTGGAAGCCCTTGCAGTTGGTGTAGTTGGCTACTTGTTGCCATGGAGATCTAAGCACCATGTGAGTGCAGTCGATGGCACCCTGCACCTATGGAAAACCAGAGATCTGTGTGAATCCCAGTGCTCTTGCTTCCTGGCTTTCCTGATCCCAGGAGAAATGCACAAATTTCTGTGCCTTTGTGAAGATGGCATCCATGACCTCCTGGATATACTTGTGTGTGAAGGCTTGCGAGATCCTGCACAGGTCACCTGTGGAGCCCTGGAAGGAGCCACTGGTGCAAAAATTGAGCGCTACGGTCACTTTCACAGTGAGTGGCAGTGGATGCCTTCCAAGTCCCTGTGGCACCAAATCGTACAGCAGGTAGCATATGTAACTGACCAGTTCCCTAGACATGCACAGTCTTTGCAGACACTGGTTCTCAGTCATCTGTGTGAATGACAGGCGCCGTCTATAGACCCTGCATCTAGCGAGGTGCCTACAAGCAATGGCTCATTGCGGATCTTCAGCTGTGTGCATAGCAGGCCATGCTGCACCTTCATCTTGAAGGAGCTGATCCTCCCTTTGCTGAGCCAGGCACCTCTGCCACTCTTCTTCTTCTTCTCTGCTCCCTGTAAGCCATGAGGAATACTGCTGAATCACCAGGCTCCATGATCCTGATGTTCTCCTCCTTCAGGGTCAAAGAGAGAGATGAGTGGGTTAGCATGGGTGTACTAAGAACCTCTCTTGGTTAAGCCTGAAGGCTCCTTCATGCATGTCAGAGATTGGCGTCCACCACTTGGATGGCCAGTGTGTAGTGTGCTCTCTGGCTGTCTGAAACCCCACTCACCTCCACCCAACTCCACTTGACCGATTAGTGGCAGCTTTGCCCACTGGGCTGCATGTTGTACTCTCAGCTCAGGCACAGGCATTCTCCTAACCCGCACTGCAAGGCTGCACTGTTAGCTTGAACCATAATGGATCCTGGTCCAAACCTTAATAAAGGCATTGTAAGAGGCTGTGACACCTCAACCAGAGACTGTGCCGTTGCCATCTTTTGCAAGGGGGTCCTACAACTTTCCTAGTTGGCCAGTTGCTTTGCTGTCCCCAAAACCCAGAAGGAAGAAAATGGTAAATATTAGGGAATAAGAGCACTGGTTCAAACTGGCCTTGTATGCCTTAAAATGGAACACCAGTAAAAACTGGGAAATAAGATTACTGGTTTGAGCTGTTTTTCCCTTCTGGGTATACACATTAAATTTGCAGTCTGTGCCCAAGGGGTGAAATGTTCTGGAGCATTTGGTGGCATTTTCATGCTTCAGCATTGCTTGAATGGGCAGAAGAGATTCAGAGGCCCGACTCCAAGCATGTCAATGGGTCTGCAGCTGAACGCTCTCAGCTGTGGAAGAATGCAAACTTTTCCAAGTGCATGGCCGCTTCCCTCACCCCTGGCTCCCTCCACCACCCCACCCCCGACATGTGCTTGACCATTTTCTTCAGTCTGTCAGTGCTGCCTTTCCAAGGCAACCCCAACCCCGATCTGACCCGCGCTGGAGCCCTTGCCCCGGCATTGCACTGAAAGCCAGCCTAGAGAAAAGTGACTTCTTGCGCCCCTTGCAAATGTGCGGTGCCACGACCTTGGGGGGCGATGCTTGTGAACGCTGTGCAAGGTTGTGTGCACTCACCCCCCCCACCGAGTTCCCCTTTAAATTCGGGTCGCCAAGTCATCCTTTTAAAGAGAGTTGTGAAGCGCGCCATTCTGAAGTCACGCTGCGTGGGCGATAAATTTGATGCTGGGGGGTGGGGGGTTGATTCCAGCGAGCAGGGCTTATAATTAGATCCAAATCTATTAAAGTGATGCTCCCAACGTGTGGCAGGGGAATCGCAGCCCCCCCAATGGTGGGCGGAGCAGACGATCGCAAACTGGCTTCGCGATGGCGTAAAACCGATTGATGGCCTTCTCGCCATATTGTCGCTCCCCTCCCACCCAGCATGATGCTCGACGCCAATGGGGTCAGAAAATTCCAGCATGTATAAATCTATCACTGCAGAATTAATGTTGGCTGCACCTCAAATCACGATAATTTATTACCTAATTGATGTCCCAACCTGAAATGAAGTAGTTAATCCCAAAACATTGAGAGAAATCATGAAATTCAAACTAATAAAAAGTCCTTTTCAATGGCTCAGCTACCATGAAAGGGAGGAGGAGTGGTAACATGGTGGTAATGTTACTGGACTAATGCTCTGGAGCTATGGGCTGGATGCACAGCCACAGCCCGCCAGAGCAGGTTAGGTGGTAGCAATGGTCGGGCAACCCTTTCCCACCAGTGGGAAAACTGTCCCTCATTAAGTCAGCGGTGGGAATGAGTTGACGCTAGGAACCCGCCCAATGGCTAATTGGGTTCATTAACAAACCACTTAAAGGCCATTGTCCCTGAGCCCACTGGGATTCAATGTTGGCTCAGGAATTCACTCTAACTCACAAGAGTTTCACATGCCTCCTGAAGGCTGCCCAACACACCCCCTAGGGTTTGCTCGTGGCCTCCCAGAAGGGTTCTTCTTTCAAAGGCCTTTAGTGCCCGCCTGAGAGACCAGACATCAGGGAGGAGGACACCATGCCTCTTGAGAGCCACACCTTTGCCTTTGCATCCGACCATCCCACCCCCCCCACCCCCCCCCACCCCCATCGCTTGCAGCCCCCATCCCGCCCTCACTCACTCGTGACCTGACTCCCTCGTCAGTCCTAGGCCCCCGGTGGGTGCACCACCAGCAGTAGCCATTGTTTCTGATGGCTGAGGGGAATGGACAGCCGCCAGCCTCTGATTAGCCGGCAGCTCTCAGCAGCCGGGACTTTAACTGCCGGCTCCCTAAATCCCAGGGAAGGCCCAAAGCTGGCCACTTACGCGTTTGGCAGGCATTTAATTCGGTTGGGCCTCCCCTACCAGAGCGAGGCGGGTCTCCCAGTGGTTTTCCAACTAGTGGGCAGGTACCAAGTCAGGAACATTGAATCCAGCCCCATGAGTTCAAATCCCACCACAGCAGCTGGGGGGAATTTAAATTCTTGCAATAACTGCAATAAAATGCAAATCTCATTAATAATGACCATGAAAGTGCCAGATTGTTGGAAACCCCACTTAGTTCACTAATTCCCTTCAAGAGAGGAAATCTGCCATCTTTACCTGGCCTACGTGTGACTCCAGAGACACAGTAATTGGGTTGACTCTTAAATGGCCTAGCAAGTCACTCAGTTGCATCAAACTGCTACAGGAGAACTGAGGGTGTACCTACACCAAATAGACTGCAGCAGTTCACAAAGATAGCTCACCAGTGCCTCCTCGAGGGCAGTTAGGGATGAAACATAAATTCTGACCTTGACAGCGATGCTCACTTCCCAAGGTATTAAAAGAAATGTAGTTTTGACCATTGCCCTTGGTTCAGCGCTGGCATTTCAGTCCTAAATTGTTTTATCTGAGTTGTCAGGTTTTCCAGGTTTCGAACCTTGGCGTGTCTGTGATTCAAGGGAAGAACACCCCGCTTGTCGAGCGGGCACGTGCCCAACCCGAATGAACGTAAAATGGCACGCAATGACGTCAGGTGAGGATTGATATTTCGGTCAGCGGATGCATATGGGAGTCGGCAGCGCGTCTGCTGACAATTAACAGGCCTATTAAGGCTATTAAAGTAATAATAACATTAAATTTTTCACTGCTCATCCAACCTTACGGTTGGCAGGCAGATGGAAAGCCCAAGCAGCCTTTGGGTTTTTTTAGGAAACCTCATCCACGGGCGGATGAGGTTTTGAGCAGCAAAAAAAAGTTGAATAAAAATTTTTCAATTTCATTCATAATATGTCCCTGCTCATGTGACAGAGTTTTTAATGTTTTTAAACATTGCTTAAGTTTTAGATTTTTAATTTTAAAAATCTTCAGCTCCCTGAGGCAGCTCTGTGCTGGCCGGCCGTTAAATCCTGGTCGCAGCCCGATCGTGGGTGGCGGTCAGCTTCCCAACCACTCCTGGGCCCGCCCACAGAGTTCGCCTGTCCACTGGAAAATCCTGGCCAAGGAAATGGTGTAGCAGTAAGTAGACTCTCCAATGCATTGCACCACTGTATGGTGGTAGCACGCTTGACACACTGGCAATCATTCACAAGCTATTGATGGTAATTGGAAAGTCAAACTCATTCCCAATGCTCACATACACTCATTGGCATTGGCGGAGCCCTGATCAAAGATTGTCCATCCACATTTTGGGGCAAGGCTGGTGTGGGAATACCTGAGAAAAGGAAGCAAAGAAAATACCTGGAAAGATATGTCCTTATATCAAGACTTGTCTCTGAGAAAAATATCAAATTGCTTTGCATACAATAGATTACTTTGAAGTGCTGTGGCATATAAATTGCCAACAGCCTTGAAATAATGAGTTAAACTGCTTTTGGTGATCTTACTTAAGGGAGTGAATGCCCTTAGGATACCAGGAGAACTCCCTGTTCTTCTTAGAATAACACATCAGATCTTCAGTATCCTCCTGGCCAGACAGGGCCTCAATCTGAAGGAGGATATGCCAGTCACATAGAGCTCCCACAGTCCTGCCCTGGAGGGACTGTGCCAATTAATGCAGTCAAGTGCTGGAGTAAGACTTGAATGTACAATATTCTGACTTGGACATAACAGGGCACCTTAAAAAAATTGGCAAACGCACTCTCAAGAAATAACTACTGACCATGTATTTTATGCAAACTGTCTCTTTATTTATATAATCAACAAAAACCTCTGGAAATGAAAAATAGAAACAGTGAGAAAACACATTTTTTCAAAATACAGATCTTCAGAAGAGCTGTTCTTTCACATTCTTAAACATATTAATTTGATAGCTTTTCTCCTTATCTAAAGTTGCACTTTATAACACTATTGGTTCCCTTCCCCCATTCAGCCAATACCTATTGTGAATTGCGTATGTTTAACTGTACCATGCATCTGTTCAGTGACACTACAAGAAATAGCAGTCTTGCTCATCTGAATCTATGCTGCCAAGTTACATGTAATGAGCAAATTTAATGGCGGAAAATTGCGGCGAGCGATTTCCCAATGGGTGTGGTCAATGGTCATCGATCCTCGCTGCCACAACAATCTTGGGAAATAGTAAGTTTGTTCTCCAGGAAGGACATTGGCCACAATTCACCAACCAAACATTTCCTCTGTCTGAGGTCCTAAGTTCCAGTCAACATTTTGACTGACTCCAGAGAACCTTCCTTCCCTCCTATTTCCTGTCATTGTGTTTGGCTGGGTGAGTCTATGTGCCACAAGTATCAAGGTAGTTTTCAACCTTTAGGATATATTCCATATGTTTCACTCTGAGACTCATACAAAAATTGGAAGTGAAGAATCAGCAGCATTGAATTCCTCCAACCCTCTGATCCATGCTCCCAGTTAGATTGGCTCAATGAGGGGAAGGCAGCCATGAACAATTCACCATAAATGTCTTTTTGCATTGAGTTCCATCCCTTCAACACTGCTCCAGCAATCACTGTCAAGTGCTTTCTAATCTTTCCATGATCTCAATGGCCTTGAAATTATACAATGTGGCATTGGTATATAGGCACTTAAACTTTTATTTGAAATTCCTTGATATTTTATGTTGCCAGAGGCCTTGATCCGTTTGGATTAAACAGGGAAAGCCCTGCAGTCAAGTAATAAAGCAAGGAATTTCAGACAAATGTGTTAAAGGTTTGCAAGAAAATATCACACAGTCAAATTTCAAGATCAAAGAAAACCAGGGCTGGATTTTCGCATTGGAGGTGAGAGTTGGGAGGTGACTTTTTTTCTGGATTGCTAACCCGCCCCCAATGGGAAGTGGGAGCTTAGGCCTGAATTTTCAGCTTGGTGGGTGGGCACTATCAGTGTGCCCAGGATCGGCCGGGAAATGGACCGCCGACCGTGAACAGCCCCCAACCACGATTTCATGCTGGCCGGCCAATTAATGGCCAGCTAGCGTGGAATGTGTGCTGAAAAGCTCAGCGTTGCCAGGGTGGGGGCAGGAGGAGGGCAGGCAATGATGTTTCCATAGGCACAGGCCAGCGCTGACAGAAAGCTCCCTGAAAGAGCTGAAGACCTGAAGCAACAAAACTAAATGTTGCAAACGCTGAAAAAAAGTGTCCATGCATCACAATCAGTTGGAATATGCTGTCCACAGAAATTTATTTGTATTTCATTTCATCACGGAAATCTCGCCTGCCCGTGGATGAGGTTTGGTGAAAAATGCAAAGGCCGCCTGGTCAATTTGCCTGTCCGCCAACCGTAAGGTTGGATGGACTACACAAAATGACGGACAATTGCGCCATTAATGGACTTAATTGCCCTCTTAATTGTCGGCGGGCGGACGCAAAAGTCAGAAGGACGCCCGCCGACTGAAATATCACGTGAACGCCAGGTGACGTTGAGACGCTCACCTGGCAGCATCTCGCACAATTTCATGCCCGATCGGGTCAGGCACACACCCGTCCGATAAGTGTAAAAGTCAGCCCTTATTGATATTTTGGTGGAGGTGAGCTGTGAGTTGGGTCAGGGATGGGTTTGTGGGCTAATTAGTGCTCAAATCTTTTTGATCTGACCCATTCCTGGCAGCAAAAATCCAGTCCCTCAGGTACTCAGTACCCTCTTGCTTTCTAGACGCAAGCCACCAATGAATTATTCACTATTGTTCTTCTGCTTTTCCTGCATAAGTCTAGTTTATAAATGGACTCCAGATTCTGCACAGCTCATCAAGAAAGGACTAAACATTTCCTTATAATTTAGCAACCACTTAGATGTCATCTGATTTCTCTTTCCCCAGTTCCTGCTGGTTAAACAGCTGATCTCCCTAAAACTTCTCAATTGATTCCAGCATCTTCCTTCAACCTCCTGACCCACCCAATCCCCATTGCTCAAGGCTGAGCTATAGTCAGAGAATTACCACAGTAACCAGAACAAGGAATATGGTCCTACCTATAAAATATACCAGAGAATCAAAACCTAGGATTAATTCATTACTTTTTACAAAACATTTTCCACCAATATTTTTGTCGTTTTTTCTGCTTCTTTTGGATGTCCCTACACCGCCAGCCCCCCCGTGAGTAAGCTCCTCCCAGGTTCATTCTGCATACCACCAGATGAGCCACATTGACTTTCAACATTTGTACCCCCAATAGCCTAAAATAAAATTTTTTAACCTAAATCCAAAATTAATACTTCAGTGTATTTATTGGTTGATTATCTAAATCCTCTCAACTCATTACTGCTGTGATGTACATGATAATATATTGCATCTTTCTTTCTGTAACGAAGTACTTATAATGTTTATACTTCCATTTGCTGGATTCACCGACTGAGAGAAAAAGACAGGCATAAAGACATTTGTTTATATAATGACTTCCAGACATCCCAAAGCACTTTACAATCAATTGAAATATTGTAGTTTTAAAGTGTAGTCACTGTTGTGATGTGGAAAACATGGCAGTCAATTTCCTTACAGCAAGATCTCACAGCAGCAATTGATAAGGTTTGGGTAATCTGTTTTTTAGTGGTGCTAGTTGAGTGATAAATATTGGACCAGGACATCAGAGAGAGTTCCCAAGCTTATCTTTGAATAGTGCCATGGGATCTTTCACATGCACTTTAGAGGATAGATGAGGCCTTGGTTTAATATCTCATCTGAAAGATGGCACCTCCGGCAGTGCAGCGCTCCATCAGTACTGAACTGGAAGTGTCACTATTAAACAGTATCAAATGAATCTGGAAATGGTATTGTAACAGGCTGTGTTCATGTCAGCCAACACAGACACAAGATCAGTTTCAGCAGTGTCATTGTTCCCAAAGACCTTTTCATTCAGTAGATGGCCAAGTGGATCAGACCAGGAGTCGTTGTTGAGGTACTGGTCAAACTCATTCCGATCCACATCAGCTAGAAGTTCAGCATAGCACAAATTGTCCAGAGTTTCCAAGTCATTCATTGGTTGTGGAGCTTGACACACCTGACCACAGCAATGGGCTAAAGTTCCAAGCAATGGAGAGGGTCCCTCCGTGTTGTGGGAACACAGCGTTGTATCATGGGGTGCGGACACTGGGTTCATCTGTTGGGTTTGGCAGTATAAATTCCAATTGGGTTGAGGATGGTTATAAATTGGATGAGACATAGACCAGTCCATCCCTGTCAACCCACTCTTCATTTCTGTAATGCATGGTGGGTGAGTAAATTGCCCGTTGGTGACTGGAGGTTGTTTCCTAAAGGGGAACATTTCCTGCTTGCTGGATGGTGAATTTATTTCTGGGGGAAGGCTTGGGGGTGTGATTTGGTCCAAAGCCTGTGTGTTAATGGGGTGTTCCTTGTCTTGATGGCCTGCTATTATCTGTTGATCAGTGCTATCTCTGTGTACAGAAATGCCATTCCTATAGGGGCCACGGGTTTGGCTTTTTCGCCGTGGCCTGTACTTGTAGTTGGGATACTCCAGCATGTGTTCCACCCGCAGCCTCTCTGCTTCCAGGATGTATGGCCGCTTCTGCACCACGGTAAGTGATTTCCAACACCGGCCTGGAAAATGAAAGAAGGAGAAATGTTGAAACTGACTGGAAATGGTGTAAGAAATGCACTTTCAGAAAGAAAGATTCATATTTATAGAGCATTTAATCACACAGGATCATGGAATAGTACAGCCCAGAAGGCTATTTGGTCCATTGAAGATTTTGAAGTGCTATTTAATTATTCTCACTCTTCTGCTCTTTCTATATATCGCTAAAAATTTTTCTCTTTCAAATATTTATCCAATTGCTCTTTGCAGCCTCCCTGCTGAATCTGTTTCTACTAACTAACCATCATTCTATCAGGGAATTCTAAATCCTAACCTCTTGATAGCATCTTATTAATTACTTCTCAAGTGAAGTGGTTATCACAAACCAGTGGCTGCAAAGCACTTTGGGACATTATGAGGTCATGAGAGGTGCTGATAAATGCAGTTTTTTTAAATGAATGGGCAGGAAATTCAGCAGGATGCTCCGGCACTACACACCAGTTTTCAAGGTCTGCCCTTGCTTGCACAAGAACAGAGAGAGAGCTCATCCTGAGTGAGGCACAGCCAGAGTGGGTATTGGCAATTTGGTGCACAGTGGAAATTCAGTGCACAGGGGATGAGGTGCTCTTTGCATTTTTTCCTTGCTATCCAACTTCTTAAATCTTTAGAGCATGGGTCTTGCCCTGTTGTAGCAAGTACTGTGGGTAAGGTATTTACTACTTTAACCACTTATTGTTTAAGGTCTTTTTGCGGTTTATAGTTTGTATATTCTACAATAACGAGGATCAGGAAAGAAGGGCTCTAGAGTAATTGATTTAAAAGGTTTAATTTAAAGGGATAAGTCATGGCAGAAGCGCTCAAAGCCACGGTGTGCTCCTCGTGCTCCATGTGGGAAGCCAGGGACATTTCCAATGCCCGGGACCAGCATGTGTGCAGGAAGTGTATCCTGCTGCAGCTCCTGGAACTCGGGTTTCAGAGCTGGAACAGTGGCTGGGGACACTGTGGAGCATCCGCGAGTCTGAGAGCATCGTGGATAGCACGTTTAGAGAGGTGGTCACACCGCAGATGAAGGGACTTGAGGATGGAAGGGAATGGGTGACCACCAGGTAGTCCAAGAGAAACAGGCAGGTAGTTCAGGAGTCCCCTGGGGTCCCGCTCACAAATCGGTATTCCATTTTGGAGGCTGATGAGGGCGCTGGTTCCTCCAGTGAGTGCGGACAGAGCTAAGCTTCTGGCACCACAAGCAGCCTGTCTGTACAGGAGGGGAGGAAGGGAGGAAGAGCAATAGTAATAGGGGATCCTATAGTCAGGGGAACAGATAGGCGCTACTGTGGCCATCAACCTGAATCCAGGATGGTATGTTGCCTCCCTGGTGCCAGGGTCTGGGATGTCACTGAACAGCTGCAGGGCATCCTGAAGGGGGAGGGTGATAAGGCAGAGGTCATGGTACTTGATGGTACCAGTGACATAGGTAGAAAGAGGGAGGAGGTCTTGTATCAAGAATGCAGGGAGTTAGGCAGTAGACTAAAAAGCTAGACCTCTCGGGTTGTAATCTCTGGATTACTCCCAGTGCCACATGCTAGCGAGCTCAGAAATAAGAGAATAGCACAGATGAATACGTGGCTTAAAGAGTTGGTGCAGAAGGGAGGGTTTTAGATTCCTGGATCACTGGGACTGTTTCTGGGGAAGGTGGGACCTGTACAAGCAGGACGGTCTACATCTGAACCAGAGTGGGACTAACATCCTTGTGGGCGGGTTTGCTAGTGCTGTTGGGAGGAGTTTAAACTAATTCAGCAGGGGGAGGGGACACAGAATGTTAGCAGAATAGGGGCACATCATAACACAGTAAAATAATCAAGTCAGAGGGAGTACAGCTGCATTAAGTTTCAAGGGAGTAAGGCCAGGCTGGATGGCCTCTACTTTAATGCCAGGAGTATTACAGGTAAAACGGATGAGTTAAGGATGAGGATTGATACGTGGAATTGTGATATAGTAGCCATCACTGAGATGTGGTTGATGGAGGGGCAGGATTGGCAGCTCGACATTCTGGGATATAAGTCTTCAGGCGAGACAGGGGAGGGGGTAAAAGAGAAGGAGGCATTGCATTATTAGTTAAGGAATCAGTTACTGCAGTAAGGAGAGATGATATCTTGGAGGGGGCATCAAATGAAGTTTTGTGGGTAGAGCTTAGGAATAAAAAGGTGGCAGTCACATTGTTGGGTGTTTGTTACAGACCCCCAGATAGTCAGCAGGAAATTGAGGAGCAAATATGTGCACAATTTGTAGAGGTGTGTAAAAACAATACATTAGGGTAATTATATTAGGTGATTTCAACTTTCCCAACATTAATTGGGATGGACACAGTGTTAAGGGCTTGGATGGAGTGGATTTCTTGAAATTTGTACAGGATTACTTTTTAGGTCAATATGTAGAGTGTCCAACAAGGGACAGCGCATTGCTGGACCTAATTCTGGGGAATGAAGCTGGACAGGTGGCTGAGGTGGTGGTGGACGAGCATTTTAGTGATATCGACCATAACATGGTACAGTTTAAGTTTGTTATGGACAAAGAAATCGACAAGTTGCAAAAAAATTTTTGGATTGGGTGAGAGTGGATTTTAGTAAAATAAGGCAAGATTTAACCAAGGTAGACTGGGAACAGTTACTTGTGGGGAAATCTACAGAGGAACAGTGGGGGGGTGTTCAAAAAGGAAATGGGGAGGGTACAGGCTCAACATGTTCCCTCTAGGGTGATAGGAAAGAGAGCAACAAGCCCAGAGAATCATGGATGACCAGAGTTTTCAGGTTACGATGAGAAGGAAAAGAGAGGCTTTTAGCAGGTACAAAGGAAACAAATCAGCAGAGGAATCAGTGGAGTACAGAAAGTGTAAGGTGGAGCTTAAGAAAGCAATTAGGAGAGCAAAGAGGGGATATGAGAAAGCTCTGGCTGGTCAAAGTGGGGACAATCCCAAGATATTCTATAAGTATATCAATGGGAAGAGGATAACCAGGGAAGGAGTAGGGCCCATAATGGACCAAGGGGGCAATCTATGGGTAGAGCCAGAGGACATCACTAGAGTGTTGAATGAATACTTCATATCTGTCTTCACCCAACAGAATGAGGATGAAGGTATCGAACTCGCGGAGAGAGACTGTGAGGTTCTTAATCAAACTGATATTGGAAGTAACAAGGTATTGGAGGTGTTGGCAGGCTTAAAAGTGGATAAATCTCTAGGTCCAGATGATTTGTGTCCCAGACTGCTGAGGGAGGCAAGGGAGGAGATCGCAGGTACTCTGACCCAAATTTTTAATTCCTCTCTGGTCACGGGGGAGGTGACAGAGGACTGGAGAACAGCTAATGTGGTTCTGCTTTTTAAGAAGGGTTGCAGAAATAAGCCAGTGAACTACAGGCCAGTGAGTCTCATGTCAGTGGTAGGGAAACTATTGGAGAAAGTTCCGCAGGAGAGTATCTATCTCCACTTGGAGAGGCAAGGTTTGATCAAGGATAGTCAGCATGGCTTTGTCAGAGGGAGGCTGGTAAAAGTGGGGACAATCCCAAGATATTCTATAAGTATATCAATGGGAAGAGGATAACCAGGGAAGGAGTAGGGCCCATAATGGACCAAGGGGGAAATCTATGGTTAGAGCCAGAGGACATCATTAGAGCCTAACAAATTTGATTAAATTTTTTGAGGATGTGACCAGGTGTGTAGATGAGGGCAGTGCAGTTGATATAGTTTATATGGATTTCAACAAAGCCTTTGACAATGTCCCACATGGGAGACTTATAAAGAAGGCAAATGCAAATGGGACACAGGGTAATTTGATAAGGTAGATTCAAAATTGGCTTAGTTGTAGGAGACAGAGGGTGATGACAGAAGGATGCTTTAGTGACTGGAAGCCAGTGTCCAGTGGCATAGCACAGGGATCTGTGCTGGGTCCCCTATTATTTGCAATTCATATAAACGACATAGATGACTATGTGAGGGGTAGGATTAGTAAGTTTGCGGATGACACAAAGATTGGCCGGGTGGTTAATAGTGAGGTTGAGTGTCTTGGGCTGCAGGAAGATATAGACGGGATGGTCAAATGGGCAGGTAAGTGGCAGATGGAATTTAAACCTGAAAAGTGTGAGGTGATACACTTTGAAAGGAGTAATTTGACAAGGCAGTATTCAATGAAAGGCATGACGCTAGGAAGTTCTGAGGAACAAAGGGACCTTGGCGTCTGTGTCCATAGATCTCTGAAGGCGGAGGGGCATGTTAGTGGGGTGGTGAAAACGGCATATGAAAACGGCAGTCAAGGCATAGATTACAAAAGTAGGGAGGTCATGTTGGAGTTGTATAGAACCTTGGTGAGGGCACAGCTGGAGTACTGTGTGCAGTTCTGGTCACCACATTATAGGAAGGATGTGATTGCACTGGAAGGGGTGCAAAGGAGATTCACCAGGATGTTGCCTGGGATGAAACATTTAAGTTATGAAGAGAGGTTGGATAGACTTGGGTTGTTTTCGTTGGAGCAAAGACTGAGGGGTGACCTTATCGAGGTGTACAAGATTATGAGGGGCATGGACAGTGTGGATGGGGAGCAGCTGTTCCCCTTAGTTGAATGGTCAATCATGAGGGGAAATAGGTTCAAGGTGAAGGGCAGGAGGTTTAGTGGGAATGTGAGGAAAACCTTTTTACCGAGAGGGTGGTGATGGTCTGGAATGCACTGCCTGGGAGGGTGGTGGAGGGGGTTGTCTCACATCCTTTAAAAAGTACCTGGATGAGCACTTGGCACATCATAACATTCAAGGCTATGGGCCAAGTGCTGGTAAATGGGATTAGGTAGGCAGGTCAGGTGTTTCTCACATGTCGGTGCAGACTCGATGGGCCGAAGGGCCTCTTCTGCACTGTGTGATTCTGTGTGATTATCTCCATATCCAGAGCTCAGTTCTAACCTGGCTGTCTTTGCTTGGAGACAAATCCTGATCAAATTTCAATCTGGATATTCTATTACTTTCTTCTTTTTATTTTCTCTATGTCCAGACCATGTTTTGCTGAAACCCTCATCCATGCCTCTGTTAATTTTAGACTCGACTATTCCAATGCTCTACTAGCCAACCTCCCACTGTACAACCAAAGCTTATTTACCTGTATCCTAACTCACACCTGTATCCTAACATCCACCCCAGGACTTGCTGACCTATACTGATTCCCTAGCTTTTAAAATTCTCATCCTTTTGTTCAAATCCTCCATGGATTTGTCCTCTCCCTAATTCTGTAACATCCACCTGCCCTACAACCCAATGAGATCTCTGCACTCCTTCAATCCAGTCTCTGTGCATTCCCAATTTTAATTGTTCCACAATTTGTGGCTGTGCCTTGACCAACCAAGGTCCTAAGCTCTGGAATTCCCTCCCTAAACGTCTTTACCTTTCTCTAAAACCTGTCTCTTTGACCAAACTCTTCTCATGATGGTTCTCGCTGTTGCTGGGATTTATTCCTGTGGATAACTCATCCAGATCACTGTTTGTCATAAGACCGGGTGTGCTGGGAGATCATTTTGCCATTGAGCTCAACGAAACAGAGCCTGATCTTATTCTTATTCAATGTCCATGTGAACTTGCTTCCCAGCAGAGTTCACTGAATGGCTGAGGCGAATTGGAATGACCCAATGCACACACAGGCTGAAATCTACTAACTCAGCACAGACCAGGGATTGAGTTTTGGGCCTTTGTTCTGCAAGCTGCTAACTGGCTAATGCCTTTATCCAGTACTCTTTCAGCTTTATATTAGAATGGGATTGACTATACTGAAGTTAGGGGAGGGTGCAAATAAAATGTAACAAATTCTGGAAATGTGAAATATAATTAGGAAATGCTGGAAATACTCTTTCATCTGCGGAGCGAGAAACTGTTAATGTTTCAGTTCTCATGTAACCTGAATTGTTGGGCTGGATTTTACAGGCGGTCATACTTCTTGTCCCCACTTCCCCCTCACATAAAGGAAAGTGGGTTCCAAACCGACCGAGTTTAAAAAAAGGCCGCCCTCCGACAATAACACAATGCGAGCGGCCTAAATCAAACTTTTTTTCATTTACGGGTTGTGGGTGTCGCTGGCTGGGCCAGCATTTATTGCCCATCCCTAACTTCCCTTGAGAAGATGGCGGTGAGCTGCCTCTTTGAACCGCTGCAGTCCATGTGTTGTAGGTACACCCACAGTGCTATTAGGGAGGGGGCTCCAGGGTTTTGACCCAGCGACGTGTAAGGAATGGTGGGCGATATATTTCTAAGTTAGGATGGTGAGTGGCTTGGAGAGGAAGCTGCAGATGGTGGTGTTCCCATCTATCTGCTGCCCTTATCCTTCTAGATGGTAGTGGTTGTGGGTTTGGGAGGTGCTGTCTAAGGAGCCTTGCTGAGTTCCTGCAGTGCATCTTGTGGATGGTACACACTGCTGCTACTGTGCATCGGTGGTGGAGGGAGTGAATGTTTGTGGATTTGGTGCCAATCAAGCAGGCTGCTTTGTCCTGGAAGGTGTCAAGGAGTGTTTTTGGAGCTGCACTCATCCAGGCAAGTGTAGAGTATTCATCACACTCCTGACCTGTGCCTTATAAGTGGTGGTCAGACTTTGGGGAGTCAAGAGGTGAGTTACTCGCCACAGGATTCCTAGCCCCTGACCTGCTCTTTTAATCAGTATTTATATGGCTAGTCCAGTTCAATTTCTGGTCAATGGTAACCCCAAGGATGTTGATAGTGGGAGATTCAGCAATGGGAACGCCATTGAATATCAAGGGGCGATGATTAGATTCTCCATTGTGGGAGATGGTCATTGCCTGGCACTTGTGTGGCACAAATGTTACTTGCCACTTGTCAGCCCAAGCCTGGATATTGTCCAGATCTTGCTGCATTTGGACATGGACTAATTCAGTGTCTGAGGAGTTGTGATGGGTGCTGAACATTGTGCAATCATCAGCGAACATCCCTATTTCTGACCTTATGATGGAAGTAAGGTGATTGATGAAGCAGCTGAAGATGGTTGGGCCTAGGAAACTACCTTGAGCAACTCCTGCAGTGATATCCTGGAACTGAGATGACTGACCTCCAACAATCACAAACATTTTCCTTTATGCTAGGTATAACTCTAACCAGCGGAGAGTTTTGCCCCTGATTCCCATTAACTCCAGTTTTGCTAGGGCTCCTTGAATGCCACACTCAGTCAAATGCTGCATTGATGTCAAGGCAGTCACTCTCATCTCACTTCTGGAGTTCAGCTCTTTTGTTGATGAATGAACCAAGGCTGTAATGAGGTCAGGAGCTGAGTGGCCCCGGCGGAATGCAAACTGAACATCAGTGAGCAGGTTATTGCTAAGCAAATGCTGCTTGATAGCACTGTTGATGATCCCTTCTATTACTTTACTGATCGAGAGTAGACTGATGGGGCTGTAATTGGCTGGGTTGAATTTGTCCTGCTTGTTGTGTACAAGACATACCTGGGCAATTTTCCACATTACCGGGTAGGTGCCAGTGTTGTAGTTGCACTGGAACAGCTTGGCTAGGGGCACAGCAAGTTCTGGAGCACAAGTCTTCAGTACTATTGCCGGAATATTGTCAGGGCCTATAGCCTTTGCAGTATCCAATGCCTTCAGCCATTTCTTGATATCACTTGGAGTAAATCGAATTGGCTGAAGACTGGCATCTGTGTTGCTGGGGACCTCAGGAGGAGGCTGAGATGGATCATGCACTGTGCACTTCCAGCTGAAGATTGTTGCAAATGCTTTAGCCTTATCTTTTGCACTGATGTGCTGGTCTTCTCCATTATTGAGGTTGGGGACATTTATGGAGCCTCCTCCTCTAATGAGTGGTTAAATTGTCCACCACCATTCAAGACTGGATGTGACAGGACTGCAGAACTTAGATCTAATCCATTGGTTGTGGAATTGCTTAGCTCTGTCTATCACTTGCTGCTTATGCTGTTGGCTATTCAAGAAGTCCGTGTTGTCGCTTCACCAGGTTGGCGCCTCATTTTTAGGTGTACCTGGTGCTGCTCCTGGCATGAACTCTTAAACTCTTCATTGAACCAGGGTTGATCTCCTGGCTTGGTGGTAATGATAGACTGGGGGATATTCTGGGCCGTGAGGTTACAGATTGTGCTCGAGTACAATTCTGCTGATGCTGATGGCTCTCAGCACCTCATGGGTGCCCAGTGTTGAGTTGCTAGATCTGGTCGACACAACATGATGGAGGGTATCCTCAATGTAAAGACGGGACTATGTCTCCCCAAGTGGTGATCACTCCTAACGATGCTCTCATGGACAGATGCATCTGCAGCAGGCAGGTTGGTGAGGATGAGATCAAGTATGTTTTTCCTTCTTGTTGGTTTCCTCACCACCTGCCACAGACCCAGTCCAGCAGCTATGTCATTTAGGACTCGGCCAGTTCGTGTTGTGTCGAACTCAAGACTGGGCATCCATGAGATGCTACCGAGCCACTCTTGGTGATGGATGTTAAAGGCCCTCATCCAGGGTATGTTCTGTGTCCTTGCCAGCCTCAGTGCTTCCTCCGAGTGGTGTTCAACATGGAGGAGCACTGATTCATCAGCTGTTGGGGATGGGGGTACGTGACTATTAGCAGGCAGTTTCCTTGCTCATATCTGACCTGATGCCATGAAACTTCATGGGGCTCGGAGTTGATGTTGAAGACTCCCAGGGAAATGCTCTCCCGACTGGATACCACTGTGCCACCACCTCTGCTGGGTCTGTCCCGCCGGTGGGACAGGACATATCCAGGGATGGTGATGGTGGTGTCTGGGACATTGTCTGTAAGGTATGATTCCGTAAGGGTGATTATGTCAGGCTGTTGTTTGACTAGTCTGTAAGACAGCCCTCCCAATTTTGGCACTCGCCCCCAGATGTTAGTAAGGAGGAATTTGCAGGGTCGACAGAGCTGAGTTGGCCATTGTCATTTCTGGTGCCTAGGTCGATGCCTGGTGGTCAGTCTGGTTTCATTCCTTATAGACTTGTTCTCAGCAGTTTGATACAAGAGTGGCTAGCTAGGCCATTTCAGAGGGCATATAAGAGTCAACCACATTGTTGTGGGTCTGGAGGCACATGTAGGCCAGACTGAGTAAGGATGGATCCTCTAAAGGGGATTAGTGAACCAGATGAGCTTTTCCTGACCATGTTTTCACAGTCATCATTAGACTTTTAGTCTGCCATGGTAGGATTTGAATCCGGGACATTACTAAGCTTGTGACAATACCCATTATGCCAACACCGCCCTCAGTCCACCCCTCAGTCAAAGGAAGTCCTATCCTCAAGAGCTTCTGGCCAATTAGATTGTCTGGAAGCTCTAGCAGTCCCAGCATTGCCAGAACTGAGTGGTGGAGGCTGCTGGGGCTGCAAGGAGTCCCCATGATGAAAAGGGCGTGGTCACCGGAGAGAGGTAGGTCTGGGGCTTTGGACGCAGAGGGATTGCGGAGCCTATAGGGAGGGTGGGTGGGTGGGTGTTTTAGAGGCCAGGCAGGGGGGAAACTAAATGGGGGTAACATCTCGGGGGTGTCCCCAGTGGAGACCAGTCATCCTCCTAAATGATGAACATTCCCCCCCTTCCTTTCTGCCTTTTCAATAAGTTTATTCAAAAAATAGCCTTCTCACTCTAATCCGCTTGCCACTGCTCAGTCTTTTATGGCAGCGGAGGTGCCTTGAGGGCCTTAAGTGGGCAATAATTGGCCACTTAAGATCCTCAAAGGGCCTAAAGGCAGGTGGCTATTGGACGCCTTATCCATCCACCCACATATTATGGGAACTGGGTCAGGGGTGGCAGGAAGGTGGTGGGCTAGCCACCTGAGATATTTTACTTGCCTCCTACCCCATCTGCTGAAAACCCGCCTGGTGGGGCTTGGCGGGAGGTGGGGGGGGGGGGTATAAAATCCAGCCATTAACTCTCTAATACCGAACCATTTAATAGTTTCATTGGTGTACACTAATATGTTTCTTAGTAAGTTAAATATGCTTTGATGTGAAAACACTTTGCAAACATGCCTATTAGTGATTGTGCCTAGAAGAAAATGAGTGCAATTCAGCCACTGCAATTGACAGAATCTTGTGATTTTGGGGTTTGAGCCTATAGACATTCAGTGAGAGCGTGTCTAATGTAATCTAACTCCATATACCTGTCTGCCCACATCCCCAAATATTTTTGGCTAAAAGTAGGTGATTCATATTTGCATAACTTTCTTAATCCTGTATGCTGGTTTGGCCAATTGCATCTATTCTTTGCTGATCTGACAAGCGGAAATTTCATCCCTAGGCGTTTATTCCTTCATTGGTGAATAAATTGCAAACTGGTTGATCCAGCTCTGTTGTTATGAGCAATTGGAATTGAATGCAAATGAATAGATATTTGCACATTAACAGTCTAACATTATATGATTAGCTCCTAAGATTCCAACTTACACAGTGGTGCAGCCCATAAACCCACAAGCTATGCTTATTGATGCATAACAATGGATAATCGGATCTCTGTTAGGCCGACTATTCTGCTAGTCAGTATCTCTTATGCTCACTCTATCTAATTTATTTCCAGTTCTTTATCTTTACTCAGTTTGATTTCACCACCTAATTTGTTTGAAGAAATAATCTTCTTCTGTGATTTGCTTTGCAAGATTCTTGAATTACATAGAATTTACAGCAGAAACAGGCCATAATGGCTCAAATGATCCATGCTGCTGCTTGTACCCCACATGAGCCTCCTCCCACCTTACTTCATCTACACTATTGACACATCCTTCTACTCCTTTCTCCCTCATGCACTTGTCTAGCTTCCTGTTAAATGCATCTATGTTATTTGCCTGAACCATGCCAAGTCCCAAATTGTAACCATTCTCTGGGTGTAGGTGCTTCTCCTGAATTTCCCATTGGATATATTAGAGTTTACATTATATTTCTGTCCCCTTGATTTTGTGTCCCAGCAAATGGAAATATTTAAAATAAAAATCTTCACTAATTTTACCCTATTGAATCCTTTCATAATCTTAAAGACTTCTATGAGGTCACCTTCCAGCCTTTGTATTTTTTTTAGAGAAATGCACCTCAGCATGTTCAGCATGGACAAAACTTATATTTATATAGCACCTTTAACGCAATAGCCAAGGCACTTCACAGAAATATTATAAAACAAAAACTCTGAGTCATCATTGCCTTTCTTCCATCTATGAAAGATGCTGGATACACAGCAAACAAATGCATTTCCGATGGGGTGTCTTTATATGAGGCACCTTTGCTGGTGGCTGAAGAGGCCAATTCTTGGGAGGAAGGTTCTTCACATGAAGCTACCAAGTGTCATCACAGGTTGTTGTTTTCTGCACTGGCACCTGTTACCAAGCCACAGCAGCCACCAGGAGTGTCGCCATTTTCTTCTGTCAGCAACTCGTCACTCCCAGGTGCGATAATCAATGTCAAGGGCCTTCATGTCACACTTGCAAGCATCCTTGAAGCGGAACTTTGGGCATCCTACTGGTCGTCTGCCACTGGCTACCTCACCATACAGAAAATCCTTGGGTATATGACCGTCTTCCATCCTGCAGGTTTGCCCAAGGCAATGAAGCCGCCTCTGTTTGATGAGTGCTGACAAACCTGGGTGTCCTGTCTTTGAGGGAACTGCCGCTTTTGTGATTTTGTCCTGCCAGCTAGAGTGTACCCATAATGCACAGTAGACATCGAGGATCGAAATTGTTGAGTTTCTATTTTCATAGTTGTAGTTGTCCATGTTTCACAGCCATAGAGCGAGGTGCTGGGAACATAGGCCTCATAAACCGTCAGCTTAGTCCTGAGGGTCAGCTTGATATTGTTCTATGTGGGTTTCTTGAGTCAACCAAAGTTGGTAGCTGCTTTCCCTATGTGTGCATCAAGTTCTGCATTAAGGACAGATTGTCTGTCACCGTGGATCCAAAGTAGTGGAATTTACTAGCCACTTCCAGTAGGGTATTATTTAGTGTTATCAAGTCTGAGATGCAACACCTTGTCCCATGACCACAGTTTTCTTGACACATATAGTCAGGGGGAACAAGTTGCAGGCCTGGGAGAGATGGCTCATGTATCTTTGTAGCTGAGTTTCCATGCGGATGACTAGCGCAGCAGCATCAGCAAAGATGCTGATCAGGACACAATGTGTTTTCTTTGTTGCTTTCGGCCTTGATAGATTGGCTGGCACCTCACTGTGCTTCTGGGCACACTCGGTCTGCAAGTAGATGGAGTTTTTTTATGTATGATTGTAGCAAAGGCCTTCACCATGATGCTGTGGAGTGAGACGCTCTTGTAGTTGTTATAGTCTCCTCCACTGCCTTTGTTTTTGAATAGTGTGATGATTTTTGCATCACGCATCTCCTGTGGAATGAAGTCTACTTTCCAGCACAGAATGACACGGTCATAAAGGTTTGGCAATAGATGGGAATTGCTGGAGCAATTCAGCTGGGAGTCCATCCTTGTCAGGTATCTTTCCATTTATGATGGTTGAGTGACGGTTCTTCATCTAACTCATCCATGACAGGAAGCTGCAGGAGAGCGTCAAATGCTGACAAGGAAATGTCTGTCTCACAGGAGTACAACTCGCAGTAGTGCTCAGCTCTGCAGACATCTGTTTACTTCTGTCGGTGAGTACTTTACCATCTGCCGACTTCAGGGGAGCCAGTTAGGTGATGGTCGGCCAAGTGCCCTCCTGATCCCTTCACAGAAAGGTCATAGGTTTCCATTGTCACAGGCAGGTTGGATTTCTTGGCATAAGTTGATTTGGGAATTTTCGTGGGCAGGATGGAAAATTTGATGGACCAGCCAAGGGTCCATTGACTTTGGGTGGGAATTTCGGGTCCCGCGGTGGACAGGATCGGAAAATCACAGCCCCTGTGTTTATTTGTGCAGTATCTCCCTGTCTTTTGCATTGATGTCCTGGCTGATGGGGTGTTTCAGCTGTTGGGTTTACGGTGTCTTTTAGGCTTTGTTTTTTGAATCAAGGACAGATGTCATCTCAACCGAATAGGTCTCAAACGTTGTTGCGTTCTTTACCAAATGATGCTTCTGCTGCTTCATTGATAATTAATCTCAGTGACTTCCAAGCTTCGTTGGCTCTTCCTGCTAAACATTTGGTGACACTGAGCCACATAAGGAAATATTAAGTCAGATGGCCAAGAAGGTAGGTTTTAAGGAGTGTCTTAAAGGAGGAAAGTGAGGTTGGGAGGTGGATAGGTATAGGAAATGATATTCCAGAGCTTGAGACCTAGGCAGCTGAAGACACTGCCACCAGTGGTGGAGCATTTAAAATCGGGATGCACAGGAGACCAGAATTAAAGGAATTCAGCTATCTCGGAGGGATATGAGACTGAAAGACATTACAGAGATGGGGAGGGGCAAGACTATGGAGGGATTGAAAACATGGATGAGAATTTTAAAATCAAGACAGTGATTGAATGGGAGCCAATGTAGGTCAGTGAGCATGGGGCTGATAGGAAAGCGAGACTTGGTGCGAGTTGAGACCTAGGAAGCAGTGATTTGGATGACCCCAAGTTTATGGAGAGTAGAATGTGGGAGAGCAGCCTGGAGTGCATTGAAATAGTTGAACCAGGAGGTAACAAAGGCATGAATGATGGTTTAAGCAACGCATGAGCTGAGACAGGAATAAGGTCTTGTGATGTTACAACATTGTGATGACACAACATTGAGGTCAAAAGTTCACCTCGGGTTCACATGTGGCACCAAGGTTGCGCACAGATTGTCTTAACCTTAGACTGTTGGCAGGGAGAGGGATGGAATCAGTAGCCAAGGATCAGAGTTTGGAGTGATGACCAAGAACAATGACTTTGACCTTCCCAATATTTAATTGAAGGAAATTTCTGATTATCCAGTACTGGATGTAGATAAGCAGTCTGACAATTTAGCAACAATGCAGGGATCACGAAAGGTGGTAGTGAGGTAGATCTGGGTGTCGGCAGCATACAAAAGCTAACTCTGTGCTTTTGGAAGATGTCACCGAGTAGCAGCATGTAGATGAGAAATAGAAGAGGGCCAAGGAAAGATCCTTGAGGGACAGCAGAGTGAATGGTGCAAGAGCAGGAAGCAAAGCCATTGCAAGTGATTCTTTTGTTACGGTTATATAGATAAGAATGGAACCAGGTAAGAGAAGTCTCACCCAGTTGGATGACAATGGAAAGGTCTTGGAAGAGGATGGTGTGGTCAACCATATCAAAGGCTGCAGACAGGTTTAGAATGATAAGGAGGGAAAGTTTACTCTTGTTCCAGTCACATGGATGCCACTTGTGACTTTGATAAGAGCTGTTTCGTTACTGTGACAGGGTGATGGGAGGGAATCAAAAATGGAGTTCCACAAAAGATGGGAATGGATTTGGGAGGTGACAACATGTTATAAGTTTCAAAATTTGCAAATGACTGAAAACGTGGAAGTATTGTGAACTGGGAGAAGGGCAGTAATAGACTTCAAGAGGACATAGGCTGGTGAAATGGGGGGGACATGTGGCAGATGAAATTTAATGCAGAAAAAATTCAAATAATGAATTTTGGTAGGAATAACAAGGCAAGGCAATATAAAATAAAGGAAATAATTCTAAAGGGAGTTCGGGAACAGGGAGGCCACTGGATATATGTGTGTAAATTATGGAAGGTAGCAGGACAGGTATGGAAGGTAGTTAAATTGGCATAGAGGATACTGGGTTTTATAAACAGAGGTGTAGAATACAAAAACAAGGCAGTTATGAGGAACCCATATAAAACACTGGTTCCGCCTCAACTGGATTAGTGTGACCAATTCTGGGCACTACACTTTACAAAACACGTGAAGGCTTTAGAAAAGATACAGAAAAGATTTACAAAAATAGTGCCAGGGATGAGGTACATCAATCACATGGACTGATTTGAGAAGCTCGGTTTATTTTCTTTAGAGAAGTGAAGGTTGAGAGGAAATTTGACAGACGTGTGCAAAATTATGAGGGGTCTAGATATAGTGGATAAAGAGAAGTTGTTCTCATTAGGAAAACCAGAGAACACAGATTTAAGATGATTGATAAAAGAAGCAGCGGTGACATGAGGAAAATCTTTTTTATGCAGCTTGTGGTTAAGATCTGGAATGCACCGTCTGATAGTGTGATGGCAGTAGATTCAATCATGGCTTTCAAAAGGAAACTGGATAAGCACCTGAAGGGAAAAACAAGGCAGGGCTGGGGGAAAGGGCAGGAGAGTGGGGCTAACTGAATTCTTCTTGTGGAGAGCTGGCACAGACATGAGGGGCCAAATGGTCTCCTTTTGTGCTTTAATCTATTATTCTATGACTTATATTACCTCTAGTTCTTTTGCCAAATACCTTAAAACTGTGTCCTCCTGACCCTCCAGCCCCATGGAAATAGTTCATCCTTATTTAATCTAATAAAATGCTTCATGATGGTGATGTTGATGCTACAATGTTGGGAGAGACGAGATTTGTGGACTCCCAAGGTTTTTTTGTTTAACCCCCTATGCTCTTGTCTTCCTTGAGTGAATTTTTCCCATTAATTCCTGAATGGGAGGGGAGTCAGTTGATGAACATACCAGACATCACCCATGTTGCTCTGTAGCCAACTGCTACAAAGCACAACAGAGAGGCATGGTGTAAACTTCCCATTATCTGTCTCTCCAATTGCATTTAAATAGCACCTTCAATGTAATGAAATGTTATGAGGTGCTCCAAAGGAATGTTATCAAATAAAGTTTGACATGGAACCACCACAAGGAGCTATTAGGATGGATGATCAAAAGCTTGGTAAAAGACCTGAGTTTTAAGAAACATCTTAAGGGAGGAAAGTGAGGTAGAAAGGTGGAGGGGCTTATGGTGGGAATTCCAGAGTTTAGGACCTAGGCAGTTGAAGGCACGGCCGCCAAAGTTGGGGTAACGGAACTAGGGGATGTGCAAGAGATCAGAAAAAAGGCCTAGTCGGGCCAGGATCCACTGTGGAGGAGAAATGGGTGATGGGAACTTGGTGTGAGATAGGATACAGCAGCAGAGCTTTACTGCCTTAACTCAGCAGTTTTCATCATTGACACATCTGCAATGGACATCAAACTGAGCAGGCAAACTGGGCACCAGGCTTGATCCTGCTCTTCCTTCAACACTCTTTATGTACAGATACCTGATTCCTGGGCTATTTGATATTTACATAAAATCCACTTCATATGATCTAAGTCTGGCTATTACAATTGAATTTATTTACTGCCCTTGGGCTTAGGAGGGGAAAACAGCACCTGATTTGTTATCCAGTGACTGTGCACTTCTGGGTTTGGTATGGCTATGATGCCCTTGTGATCAAACAGCCTGCTGACACTCAGCTCTCACTGACAAATAAAGAACGGATATTTGTACAAACAGTCACCTGTGCACTACAGGGGCCAGGACATTCGGCATCTTATTTAAACACAATTCCACAAACTCAGGCAACTCTTGGGACTGGATTTCATGGGCCGGCATGGTTCCTGACTGCTCAGCTAAAAAGGTGGTGCCGAGCAGCCCCCGACCATGCTGGCTGCTGCCTTTCAGCAGTAGAACACTAGGAGCAGTGTCAATTGCTCTAAGGCTAGGCTTCCGCCCCTTTCCCAGGAGGAAGTTCCCCCCCTTAGACAGTCAGTTGGATGGCTGGCTTTTCTGTAGTCCCAACAATGTTAGATGGTAGCGGTGGCCACTGCTGGGACAACAGGCGGTCCCAACAAAGAGGGGCCTGGCCTTAAGGTAAATCCAGAATATTGCCAGGGCCAGGCTGGCAGCCCCCAGTCAGGGGTTGAGCGGGCAGGGTAAAGGGGGAAGTATGACCTTGGGGGGCTGCCCCCGATGGGCACGTGCAACCTGCAAAGGAGGGTCCACCCCCCACCCCCCCAACTTGTCTGACACCAGACCGCGTAAAAGCTGCTGGGCTACCCACTTGGTGTGGGCCTCCTACTGCTGAGGGTAAAATAGTGACGGGTGTGGGCTGAGGCCGTTAAGTGGTCATTAATTGGCTACTTCAAGTCCTCAATAGGCTCAAGGATGGATGGGCTGCCTGACGCCTCCACTGCCCCCATTAAATTTCATACAGGTAAGGAGCAGACAGGTAAGCGATGGGAAAGCGCTGGCTTTTAGGAACAAACCCATTAACGAGGGAGCGTTAAATCCAGCCCTTGGTACTTCATTCCACCGCTATTACTCATTCCTCGATGGTGAATTTTGGCCAGACAGTCAGCCCTCACAATGGGTTTACTGGACAAAAGTCTGGGGCTGGGCAATGTGGCTGTGATTTCCTCTAGCTACCCTGGGATACTGAAGTCATGTGAGCACCAGAATTGCCACACAAGCGACTATCCCCTAATGCAACATAGACTGAGAATCAAACCTGCATTTTCCTTGTTTTGTCAGGTGAAGTTACTCACTGCATTAACTGACTGATAAAATGTTAATGCACTAAAAGCTGCTAGTAGGCAGCAGGAGTGAAGCTATGTCAGTTAAAGTGATAGCTTTGTCAATTCAATCAATGGAGAAATATTACATATGCATTTCCCAACCCCAAAAGTGGCACTGGGATTTAAGAGATGTCAGCTACGGCTCAGTTGTAGCAGGAATGATGCTCTGTCGGAGGTGCCATCTTTCAGAAGAGATGTTAAACTGAAGTGTCATCTGTCCTCTTGGGTGGATGTAATAGACCCCATGGCACTATTTTAAAAGAGAGCAGGGGTGTTATCCCTGCTGTCCCAGCCAATATTTATTTCTCAACAAACATCATTAAAACAGATTATCTGTTAATCTTCATTGCGGCTTGTGGAACTTTGCAAAGTGCAAATTGGCTTCTGCATTTATTACATTACAACAGTGACTGCATTTCAAAAAAATACTTATTCATTGGCTGTAAAGCACTTTGGGGCATCCCAAGATTGTGAAAGGTGCTATAGAAATACAAGTTCTTTTTCTTTCTTTAAACATTGATGCTTGCATGATCACCAGCTTATATATAAAATATATATATATTCTATATATGTGTACATGTATATGCATGCATACAGACATACAAACATATATATGCAGCTACTTAAGCGATGTATTCGCACGTGTAAAACACAGGCACACAGGTGCATTTGTGTGCACACTTACATGCAAAGTACATGTTTTGACACATGTTTTTACACATAGTTGGGTAATGTGTTGTAGCATACACACAGGAAGAAAGGGTGGAATTTAATGGCAGTGGGATTTTAGGTTCCCACCAAAGTCAATGGAGTTTAGAAAAGCTAGCCACATTTTACAGCCCCATCCCCAGCACAACAGGACTGTCAAATTTCAGCCCATGAAAAATTGTCATTTGTCTTTAAATGTACATATAATGTACTATTAAAGAGATAACACAGCCAGTATTCTACAATCTATAGATTTCAACGACTGACATCATTAGAACGTTTTAAAGAGGTGGTTATTTTCTTTGATAGAGAGTTAAATACATAAAAAACAGAATGTCGGGGCCATTCCCTGCTCTGCTGATCCTTACCCAATAGCTTGCTGAGCTCCGTGTTCTGAAGGTTGGGATTCTGCAAAGACAGCCTCTTCCTCTCATCTTTCGCCCACACCATGAAAGCATTCATGGGTCGGGGAATTCGGCTGATGGTAATGTGGGTCCCGCAATCCCTTGGTTGGTCAAGGGGTTCAGAGGCTTTCAGGAAGAAAGCACCAGTGTCGAGATAGCCTGTACTGGCAGCCCTCATCTTCATTCGCATCTAGCAGGAGCAACCTTGCTCTCACTCCTCATCCAAAAAGCCAAATTTACTGCGAGAACAGATAGGCTCAGAGTTTATATCAAGTTCTATGTTGAGCTTAACTCCTCCTACATAATTACAATATGACTACCAGTCCATACTCACTCATTGGATTCAAGGCAAACAAAAAAAGCTTTTACAAACCCCTTTGGGACTTTTTCCTACATGGTCCATTGTATCACCCTTCACACCAGTCTTACACATCATTTGAACTGGATCAAGGTCAACTCACTCTTCAAATCCTTGTGTCCTCCATGTGTTCTTTAAGATAAGTTATGTTAAGAAAGTAATGTGAATACAAAATGCACTGAAAGCAGAGGACTGCAATGTATAGGATCACACAAATTTGCATGTCAAATTAGAAGATTTTTCTCATGGCTCTGTGCCAATAAACATCTAAAAAAGTTAGCCTATTAGGAAAACATGTATTTTTCCAGATCACTCCATTCAATTGAGGAACTGCCCATGCAAGAAGAAGGCATTCACAAACTCTCCACCGCCTATTCAAAAACTCCCAAAATAAAAAAAGATACCTGAATGGCTTTAAATCACAGCCTGTCAGTGTGAAACTGGAATAACCACAATAATAAGATAAAGGCAAAATACTGCTGATGCTGGAAATCTGAAACAAAATTAAAAAAATTCTGGAAAAACTCAGCAGGTCTGGCAGCATCTATGGAGAGAAAGACAGAGTTAACGTTTCGAGTCTGTATGACTCTTCTTCAGGGCAGAGAAAATAATTCATCTCTATCTACCCTATCAAATTCTTTAATCATCTTAAACCTCTCAATTAGATCACTTCTTAGTCCTCTGCACTAAGGAAATACATGCCCAGTTTACAAAACTTGTCCTCAAAGCTCTAAAGAAGAGTCAAACGGACGCAAAACATTAACTGTCTTTCTCTCCACAAATGCTGTCAGACCTGCTGAGTTTTTCCAGCATTTTTTGTTTTCGTTTGGAATAACTGCAGTTTAGCATGCAAGAGACAAACCTTTTACTCGCTATAGGAATAGTCTAAGAACACAAGAGCTGAGAAAAAGAAATTGTAGATGTAGGGTATGCATATTCTTTTTAAGAATGAGCTGTATGTCCATGTTTGTTGACAACAGTAACTTAGATGGCAAAGTGGTCATATAGATGGGATCTATAAGTTACAAAGAATTGTTGTTACAAGAAATGAGTGGACAAAACTGTGGCAGACTGAGTTCAATGTCTGGGAACCTGTGAAGTTATCCCCAGGTTATCTAAGATAGACCAGAGTGTTCTTATAGTCCTAATATTTCCGATGCGGCAGAAAATCTCCCCTATTTTATTCACCTTCATCACCAACAACAGCGAATGTGCTTTTATCCCAAGGAGTGTCACAAAATAGAAACAAATGAGAAAATATACACTGATCCAGAAAGGGGGAAAAGACAGAGTTTGAGAAGATTTTAAAAGTTGGAGAGAGATGGAGAAGCAGAGGGAGTTGGGAACATAGGAACAGGTGTAGGCCAGTCAGTCCCTGGACACTGTTCTGCTATTCAATTCAATTATGGTTGATTTGCATCTCCATTTACTTATCTTGGTAGCACTTAATAACCTTTCCTAACAAAAATCTGTCATTGCAGTTTTGAAGTTATCAATTGTCCCTGAGCCTAAACAACTTTTTTGGAGAGAGAGTGCCAGATTTTAAGCACCTTTTATGTAAAGAGTGCTTCTTTATATCACCCCTCAGCAACCTAGAACTGATTTTAAAGTTATGCCCCTTTGATCTGGACGTACCACCAGAGGAAATAATTACTCTCTATCTACTCTATCCAATCCTTTAATCATCTCAAACCCCTCAGTTAGATCACTTCTTAGTCTTCTATACTAAGGAAATACATGCCCAGTTTACACAACTTGCCCTCATAATTTAACCCATTTAGTTCTGGTATCATTCTGATGTATCTTACTGCAACCCCTCTGTGGCCATTATATCCATCCTGTACAGGGCCCAGAACTGAAAGAGTATTCCTGATACAGTCTAACCAGATATATAGCTGTGGCATCAATTCCACCCAAATCGATTCCAGCTCTCGAGATAAAAGTCAACACTCCATTAGCCTCTTTGGTAATCATTTTACACTTGTCCACTAGTTTACAGTGATTCCTGTGCATGGACGCCTAATTCTTCCTGCTCCTCCACAGTTCCTAGTTTGCCACCATTTAGAAAACCCTCTGATCCATCTTTTTTGGACCCTCATACTTTTTTGGATCCTCACACTACCCCACATTGAACTCCATCGCCACCAGATTTCCCACTCACTAAATCTGTCTAATATTTAAGGGGAGACAGTGGTGTAGTGGTAATGTTGCTGGACTGGTAGTCTGGGGACATGAGTTCAAATCATTTGAATTTGAATTTAGTTAACAAATATGGAATATAAAGCTAGTCTCAGTGATAGTGACCATGAAATTATCTTCGATTGTTGTAAAAACCCATCTGGTTCACTAATGTCCTTCAGGGAAGGAAATCTGCCATCCTTACTTGGTCTGGCCTGCATGTGACTCCAGTCCCACAGCAATATGGTTGGCTCTTAACTGCTCTCTGCAATGACCTAGCAAGGTCAGTTCAAGAGCAAATAGGGATGGGAACAAACACTGGCCTTGCCAGCGATGCCCACATCCCATGAAAAGAATTTTAAAAATCTACACATTTTATCATGCTTAGTGTCATCAGCAAGACTATATGTATAGTTCTTTAGTCCTTCATCTAAAAAAGCATTGATAAATGTAATGAATAGCCTGGCATCATTGAGCAAAATCTGGCAATTGGTGAGGAGACCAACTGTGTACCAGATGTCATCAGAGCATTGGAGAAGGTGCAAAAAGATCTACACAGATGATTTCAGAACTGAGAGGTCATAACTACCTGGAACGTTTGAGCAGGCAAAGGCTTTTTTCTCTAGAAAAGAGAAGACTGAAAGATAAGCTAATAGAACTGATTAAAACCATAAAATGATTTGATAGGGCAAATGTAGAGAAGATGTTTCCACTTATAGGGGAGACCAAAACAAGGGTACACAAGTCACTAATAAATCTAATAGGGAATTCAGAAAAAAACTTCTTTATCCAGAGAGTCATTAGAATATACAACTTGTCAGGGAGTATAAGTGAATAACGTAAATACATTTAAGGGAATCTAGATAGGCACACGAGGGAAGAATAAATCAAAAGATACGCTGATAGGGTGGCATGAAGAGGGGTGGGAGGAAGCTTGTGTGAAGCATAAACACCATCGTACATTAATTGGGTTGAATGGCCTGTTTCTGTGCTGTAACCTCTATGTAATTCAATGTAAGATTGCATCACTCACCCCACTTTCTCATTGTAGGACCTAAGAAAATGGTGACGTTTAACAGTTTCACCAGTGGCAATGGTGTTGTAATAGGCAGAGGCTAGAGGAGGGGAGTTGGGAAGTTAAGAATGACGGAGGTGTGAGACAGTGATTGATTTGCTGGGAACAAGAGCATTAAAGACAGAAATGATTTAGCTGGTTACCAGTGACAGAGATGTTGTAATAAATGCAGCATCAGAAGAGAGGAGCTGGGAACAAGTTAGCGAGGGAGCTAGCGAGAGATTATTCATGGGTGAATGGAAAGAAATGGCAGGATTAAGGGAGGGGTGACATTTGAGTATGTACGGTACAAGAGATAAGGCAGTGGTGAGCCTTGATCTTGTTCAAATTTCAATTCCTTGAGCAAAGAGAGGCATGGAAGGTGATGTGAGCATGGTGAGGATATAAATGGAATAGATTATATGAGGATTATATGAAGGTTGAGATTGGGAGAGGATAGAGGAGCAGAGAAATCGGGGCGGGTTTAATGAGTTTAGGTGCAGGTTGGATTACTAGAGGGTGAGGAATGCTCAGCTGAGAGAAAGGGGAACATTTCAGAAAGGAAGTCATTGTGGGGGCTTTGAATGAGACTGTTGCTAGGACGACGAACTCAATACCTGTGGCTCTGACAGATAGCGATGGGTACAGAGGGATACCAGATTCTGAATGCTCTACACTCTTGAGGAGATGTACAAGTTAGGTAGCAAGTCACCACAGAAATAGTCTGCAACAATCAAAGGGAATGCTGAAGCATTGACACACAAAAGCAGTAGGTGCTGTCCACATAACAAGCAATGGCAGCTGACTGTTTCCTAAGTCTTATTGTAGTCAAATGAGTTTTTAGCACTTATAGCCAGACAGACTGAGATTTGGATGATTGCAGGAGCTATGAGAATTTTAGGAATAATGTCAAACAGGAAGAAGGATCGCGGGGGACAAGGTGCTAGAGAACGGGAGAGACAAAAGGAGGGCCCAGCACCCAAAAGATTTTTATGCAATTTTTTTGTTTTAATTTTTTGACTTGGATTCATTTGTAAAATTGGGGAGGAGCACATCTCTGTCCTGAGGAGCCTTGACATCTCCCACTGTACCACCGCCACCACTCCCCCAAACCCACCAACCTGCCCTGCGGACACGCCAGACTTTCCAGCTTGGGTTATATGATGGACATTACTACTTGATCCATTTAATGGTGCAGACGGTCAGTATTTGCACCCAAATGACGAAATCTCCTATCTGACCCTGTACCGCTTGCTAGAATTGGCCACCTGGGGCAGGATTTTACGTTCGTCAGGCGGGTACGGGCCTGACCCGATTGGGCATAACATCACATGCGATGATGTCAGGTGAGCATCCCGACTACATTGCACACTCCTGCAAACTTTCATTTGGCGGGCGTGCACGAGAGTTGGCAGCATGCCCGCCGACAATTGAGAGACCTATTAGGGCCCTTAAGCAGTTAATTAATTGGTATTTTTCTCTGCCCATCCAACCTTACAGCTGGCGGGCAGGCGAATAGGCCAGGCGGCCTTTGCATTTTTAACGAAACCTCATTTACGGGCAGGATGAGGTTTCCAACGGTAAATAAAAATCCACTAAATACTTTTCACCATCATTTTAAATATGTTCCTCTTCACGTGACTGAGTCACATGTGGGGACATGTTTCTTTCATCTTTAAAATCTTTATTTTTGTTTCTCCAATTCTTCAGCTACCTGAGGCAGCTCTGTGCCCTCAGGGAGTTTTCAGTGCACGCTACCCCGCGCATGCGCAGACTCCTGCGCTCACCCTCATCCCGGCCCCACCCTGGCAGTGCTGAACTCCCTTTAATTGGCCAGCCAGCGTGAAATCGTAGTTGGGGCCGATTGCGGGCCATTTCCTGGCCGCTCCAGGGCCTGCCTGCAAATGGAAAATCCTGACCATGGGTTTCTACAGAGTGCAAACCTGGCATATATGTTGGCACCATTGGCTCATGCATTTTTGAAGTCTTAACCTCTACCATTTTTGCACTCCATGAAAGGAACCCGGAGCATTTAAGACTTCAGAACTAAACTGTATATTGCGCTGGCACCGGTAGATAAGTCAATGGAACCAGTGCAAGTTAGAAAAACAGCAGCACATAAGCATTTGATGTGCAATAATGAATAAAGAACTTGGCTTTGTTTACCGTGTTTCACAAAGCCAGGATGTCCTACAGCCCTTCATAGCTGATGAAGTACTTTTTTGAATTGTACTCATTATTGTAATGTAGGGAAATAGTGGATTAATTATTTAAGATTTGTCCAACAGTAAGGAAACAGAGGCATCATTCCCACCAAACTCAAACCTAGAGGCATATCTAAATCATTGGATCATAGAATGAAACAGCACAAAGAGAGGCTATTCAGCCAATTGTACAGTGCTGGCTCATTAAAGCAATTCAATAAATCCAGCCCCCACTGTCCTTTCCCTGTTTCCCCGTAATATTTTCTTCAAGTATTTATACATAATTCCTTTCTAAATGTTACAATTGAATCTGCTTCTACTACCTTTTCAGGCAACTCATTCCAGATCACAGCAACTCGTGGAAAAGATGTTTTCTCATGTTTTCTCATGTTCATTTGTCAATCGCCTTCCATCTGTATCCTCTGGTTAACTGATCTTTCTGTGACTGAAAACAATTTCTCCCTATTTACTCCATCAAGTCCATTCACAATTTTGAAAATGGAATGAATAACAGAAGCAGATAGTGTGAAGTGACTGCAGGAGTGAGTTAGCAGGATTCTACAGGTCACATAACAAGGATCTCACTAGCTGTGCTGGGAACGGCTTGTGTTTCTGTTCAGTTGCTCAAACATTGCCATGCCCTGTATGTCAATAATTGTTCAGTGTCTGCACCATCTCTTTTTCTGCCTTAGTTTTAGCTCCCACTGCTGTCTGCTGATCTTCTAATCTGCCTGATGACAGACAATCTTCTCCTGCTGGGGTAGGCAGGGGCCACGGGCTGGAAGCAGTAGGAGATAATGAGGTTAGCCTCCATATTTGCTGCTCTTCACTCGATTGTTGCTCAGTCACAAATCAACACATTTATTCACAGAGGTTAATAATGACATTTTCCGAGCATATCCAGTGACAAAAATATACTCTCTTATCCTTATTTTTGCTCCTTTGGGGTGCTTCCCTGAATGATCTTTCTCCTTAGCTGGCAGCCCTGCTGGTCTGGTTTTGGCAGACAGATGGACAAGACCTGCCAGTACATTCCTTATCACTTCTCCATCAATCAAGCCATTTCCAGGACGAGTTCAAAAAGTGCACCGTGGATGAAACTGATGCAGGACAGTGTTATGCTTCAGAACTTTCATGTATTTCTCCCAGAGACTTTAGCACATAGAATAGTCATAAAACTGACAGAAAATTACAGCTCAGAGGTAGGCCATTTGTGTCCATGCTGGCTCTATGAAAGACAAACAAGTTTGACATTCCAGGGCCAGTACTGACTGAGGAATGCTGCACTGACAGAATGAGAATTTCAAATCTTGACTCCCCAAAGCCTGTCCACCACCTACAAGGTGCAAGTCAGGAGTGTGAAGGAGAACTCTCCACTTGTCTGGATGAGTGCAGCTCCAACAACAATCAAGATGCTCGACACTGTCCAGGACCATTTGATAGGCATCCCATCCCACCACCTTAGACATTCATTCCCTACACTATCGGTTCAACTTGGCTTCAGTGTTTACCAACTACAGGATGCTTCTTCCACAGCGGCTCTCAAACCTGCAGGTTCTAGCACCTAGACAAACGAGAGTAGCGGGGACCTGGGAACACCACCACCTCCAAGTCGCGTACCATCCTGACTGGGAAATACATCATTGTTTATTCAACGTTGCTGAATCTTGGAATTCCTTCCCTAAAAGCACTGTGGGAGTACTTTTTCCTCATGGACTACAGTTCAAGAAGGTGGTTCACTGCCACCTTCACAAGGGAAACTCAGGATGAGCAATAGATGCTGGCTTTGCCAGTGGCACCCGCATCCCATGAATGAACAAAGCAAAATAAATAAGGCCCCACCTGCCCTCTCAGGTGGATGTAGAAGATCCCATGGCACAGAGGAGCAGCTTGGGAAGTTCTCCCTGCTGTCTTGGCCTATATTTAACCTTCAACCAACATCACCTGAAAACAGATGATCTGGTGATTGAGCATACTCCTGTTTGTGGGGTCCTGTTGTATGCAAATTGACTGCAGGTTTTTCTACATTGCAATAGTGACTTTACTTCAAAAGTTCATCTTTAGCTGTGTATAGTGTTTTGGGACATCCTGAAGTGGTGGAATATGGTTTTTATTATGCACACTTTCTTTCATTCCTTACCAACTTTACTGCCAGTGGAAACAGTTTCTCCCTCTACACCCTATTAAAACCTCATATCATTTTCAACATCACCATTAAATCTCCTCTTAACCTTCTCTGCTCTAGGAGCTTGCTCTCAATGTCTCCTGACATTGCTGTCAGCTCCTCTCATTTCATAATGAAGTCCTGCATCACTGGTATCATTCTAGTAAGTCTCTGCACCCTTTCCAAGGTTTGATATGGTTCCTAAAGTCTAACAATTTATATAGATTTAACATAATTTGCTTGTTTGTATTTTATACCTCAACTGATGAAGCCAAAGATCTCGTACGCCTTTTAAACAACCGTTTCAACTTGTCACCTTCAAAGATTTCTGCTTGTAAACCTTTGGTTCTCCAGCTACTACACTCCCTTTAAAACCACATTTTTAGTTTATATTGCTTCTGCTCATTCTTCCTTTCAAAATGAATCACTTCACACAGCTCTTCATTACATTTTGTCAACCATGTATATCTTCCCAATTCACTAGCCTGTCTATACACGACATCATTCCAAACTGATTCCAAACTCATACCACTAGCACCAGATAGATCTAATCATCAGTAGATGTACCACCCTCAACAGTGTTCTCGTCACTTGTAGCTATCACAGTGCTGACTGTAACACTGCCCCCTCCCTGGTGGGGAGCAAGGCCAGGCTTCAGCTAAGAAAGCTATACCACTCCAAGGAGAAAGGTTGTCCTCGGATCAACACTTGCTGTATCACTGAAACAGAAAAGACCCAGGAGTTCGTCAACATCTTTGATCAGGCTCTTTCGGACAACAACACCCAAGGCCAGAATGCAGCATCACCCTCTATAACTCTGCACTCACTGCATATGGGAAAAGAGACCAGAGGAATGCTAACTGGTTTGAGGCTTATTCGATTGAAATGGAGGACGTTACTGCAACCAAGAGGAGAGCTCTCAGGAATAACATGCAAGTCCCCAGCACACAATATCTGGATGTCTCAGAGCTGCCAGAATCAAGTCTCAGTGCATAGTGTTCCACCAATCAAAGCTGGTTGAAACTCTGTAACAGCATACAATCTGGGGATGCTAGAGGGAGGTATGAAGGAATCAAGAAAGCAACAGGCTCAACAGCAACCAAGTCAGCCCACTTGAAGACAAAAGCTGGGATAATCATCACTGAACCTGGCAAGCAGGTAGAGCACTACCCCAAACTCCACACAACGGAGAGCATTGTCACTGAAGAAGCCCTCAGCACCATTCCAGACTTTCCTGTCATGGAGAAGCTGGACAGTGAGCCCGCCATTGTAGAGCTCAACAAGGTCTTTAAGCATCCTGCCAGTGGTAAAGCCCCAGGAAATGATGGCGTTCCAGCTGAAATCAACAAAAGTGGAAAACTGGCACCACGGCAGCATCTCCGAGAAGATTTGTGTCTCTGCTGGAAGGAAAGGTTTGTGCCTCAAGACATGAGTGATGCAAATGCAGTGACTGCAACAATAACCGAGGCAGCTCCTTGTTAAGTATTACAGGGAAGGTCTTTGCTCACATTGCTCTGACCAGATTGCTGTCACACATCTACCCTGAGTCTCAGTGTGGCTTCAGTGAGCTGGCAGATCGATAGTTGACATGATTTTCTCACTTTGGCAGAGTGAAGTGAACAGTGCAGACCACTCTACATTGCTTTCATAGCCAAAGTCTTTGATCTTGTCAGCAGAGAAAAACAGGAATATACGCTACTCACCTGGACTCCTGGGCATCATTTCTTCTTCCATGAGAACATGCATGGTTTCATCGCAGTGAAGCTACATCAGATGCTTTCAAGATAAACAGCAAGACAAAGCGGGGCTGTGTCCTAGTGTTAACTATTTTTGGTGTATTTTTCTCCATGGCCAAAATTTTCAGGTTTGGCGTGCGGGGGCGGGGCCTACTTGCCGACCCGTAAAATGACACGTGGTGATGTCAGGCATGTGTCCCAATGTCACCGCGTGCCCGCCGAACTGTCAAAGGCTTATTAAGGCCATTTAATTATCAATTAAAACAGTAAACTGAGCTGCCCGTCCAAGCTTAAAGTTGGTGGTTAGGCGAAGAGCTCAGACGGCCTTCGCATTTATCATGGAACCTCATCCACGGGCGGGATGGGGTTTCATGAAGTTGTTCAAAGTTTTAATTAATATTCTTATTAACATTCATAGACATGTCCCAGCTCATATGACACTTTCACATGAGGGGACATGTTTTGAATTTTTTTTGCTTCTTCATTAAAATTTTCAGAACTTAAACTAACCGCTGTGCCTCAGGGAGATTTCTGCACTCTTTCACATGCATGCACGTAAAAGCACACCCCCCAACTCAGGCAAAGGCCCCCTAAACCACACCCCCCCCCGCCCCGCCCCTGCCGCCCACACAGAGAGCGCTCGGCACTTCCGGGCAGGCGTCACGCTGGGCAGGCCTTACTTAGCCCACCCACATAAAATGGCAGCGTCCAGCCGATCGCAGGCGGTGATTGGCTGCGTGCCCGCCTACACCCACTCCCGTGTGTATAAAGTGTAAAACAGGCAAATTATGTTAAATCTATATAACTTGTTAGATTTTAGGAACCATATCAAACCTTGGAAAGGGTGCAGAGACTTACTAAGATGATAAAAACAAAAAACTGCGGATGCTGGAAATCCAAAACAAAAACAGAATTACCTGGAAAAACTCAGCGGGTCTGGCAGCATCGGCGGAGAAGAAAAGAGTTGACGTTTCGAGTCCTCATGACCCTTTGGTTTTCAGTACGTCAAATTTGGTAAGCGTGGATGTTCGTCGCTTAGCTACTGATGAAACTAGGTAGCCGGTCACATGGTTAGTGATCCGAAGACCTACCCTGAATCACATCATCTGAATGTGTGTTACTTTATTAATTATTTATTTACATTAACCCAAGGAAAAAGCCGTATTTAGTTAACATAGTTATAATTAACATCGTGTAACCACTCCCAAATAATTCAACAAGGTAAAAACCAACTGTTATGCCAGATTATACAAGTTCATTTAACCATTATGTACAAATTGTCCACCTTACCCGCCCACTGGGGATCAGGGCATTAGACTTCCCACCCTGGAGATATACAATATCCTCTCGTGCAGCCTCTCCGTCCTTCATCTTGGGTCTTGTGACATCTCTACGGGTGGTCTCTGTGAGACGATTCTCTGACTACTGGTCTCTGAAGATCTGTAAAAGTTCCAATGTCAGAGAGATCGTCAGTCTCGAAGTAAGCTGGGCGAAGGATTTGTATTTATCGATCTTCAGGAAATGCATGAGGCTGTTATTCTTGTCGAACCACTTCCCTCTAGCTCCCATGACGAATCTATGATAGCAATGATGTAGGGCTTCATTATGTGGAGAGAATTCTCCCTCATGTTGCTATTGTATGCTTTCCGCAACTCAAATGAAGGTATCTACCTACATGCCAACAGCAAGGTGTCCAACTTGGCAAGACTGTGTGCCAAAACCAAAGTGTGTAACGTCCTGGTCCGTGAGTTGCTGTTTGCTGATGTCACCGCGCTGGATCCCCTACTGAAGTTCACTTGCAACAGCTTGTAGATCAGTTCTCTCGAGCCTGCAAGGAGTTTGGACTGACAATCAACATCGAGAAGATCAAAGTTATGGGCCAGGAAGTAGAGACTTCACCTTCCATCAACACTGACAACTTCACTCTGGAAGTCATTAACAGCTTTACAGATCTTAGATCAACAATTACCAGCAACCTGCCCTTTGATGCCGAAATCAGCACCAGGATTGCCAAGGTTGCAGCTGTCATATAAAAATTTAAAGACCAGTGTGGACCAACAGCAAAGTAATGGAAAATACAAAGCACCGTGCAGTTTTGTATTGTCAGTAGCGAGGCATCAACAACTTATGCAAGCCAAGAAAAGTGGCTGAACAGCTTCCACCCTTGCTGCCTCAGACAAATGCTGGGCATTTCCTGGCAAGACAGATTGCCGAAAATGGAATTACACCAGCTCCCGGGCAGGGGTTCCTGGCATGTTTGTCCTCCTGAGTCAGCAGCGACTCCATTGGATGCGTCACATGAGCTGAATGGATGACGGCTGCATCCCCAAAGACATGCTCTATGGCGAGCTTGCAATAGGCATGAGACCAACAGGTCACCCACGCCTGTGATGCAAGGATGTCTGCAAGTGAGATTTCAACTTGACAATGATCGGAGTCGATGCATGGGAGGTCCTGGCTGCTGACTGGAGCGCTTGGAGCAGTCAGGAAGGGTATAAATAAAGCAGGGGACAAAAGTATGGCCAGATGGCAGAAAAGAGAACCCGCTGGAGGGAAAAAAAACATCAGTTGACCTCAGGCCAACGCGAGTCATCTGTGCCAGCTGCGGAAAGGACTGCCACTGATGAATCAGCCTCTACAGCCACAATAGATGATGTTCAATGCAGAAGTGACAAATACCCCGGGCGTAGTCTATCATCTCCTGGGACAGACGGATGCCATCAGCCTGCCTAGACATGGCATCATTCCAGACTGACTGTGTAATAGCAAGCGCTGCCTTTCTTCCTCAAACTGATTTGTTTAAAAGTTTATTGTTCTGTTCATGCTTCACTTTGATGAGTACAACCGATAACATTTTTGGACAGAGTTCGACACCTTCACACAGCATCCAGGGGAAATACGCAATCTTGAGTAAACGGGAAAACATTCAAAGATGAAATTAAAAAGATATAGTAAGTTGAATTCAAACTGGGTTCTAAGTAAACCAGGAGCTGGGGCTGGTACACGACAGGACTGCGAAACAGGCTCATAGTGAAATGTCACTGTGCCAACTTTTCATTTTGCATGGACTTAGAAAATATTGCCCAGGTTCTTAATTTCAAATCAAGTATAAAATAACAGTGAGATGAGGAAATGAGTCTCCAAAAAGCATTTAAACCATTGTTCTGTGAAGGTCAGTGGAAAGAAGATTGGGTGTAGTGAAAAATCAGCCCCCAATTTGTAACAAGCCTGCTTTGTTTTGCTGGTATGGACCATTTCACACTGAGAATCTGTCAAACAAGGTCAGATAATGGAGGAAACCTTTGAAATCAGAGCTGAATCAGCCATAACTGCAAAGAAAAAACACTGCAAAAGAAATGTCCAGCAATGGGAGTTGAATAAAGGAGCAACAACATGACATAAGGAATAACGTCAGGGGTGCAGGGAGGAGAGCAGAAGCCATTCGAGGTATTTTGGAGGAAAGGGAAGAAGAGACAGTGCTAGCATTCATTGAGGGAGAGGGAGAGTAGACTGTAAGTAAGATTTGTGGGAGTAGTAGAGTATCAGTGTTAACTGGAGAGGGGAGGATGACACTATTAAATGGGGAAGGGGTAGTGTCAGATTTAATTGGGAAGGGGAAGGTGTCAGTATTAATTGGGAAGGGGTGGGCGTCACTATTAATTGAGAGGGGTCGGTGCTAGTTTTAATTGAGAAGGGGAGGGTGCTAGTATTAATTGGGAAGAGGAGGGTATCAGTACTAATTGGGAAGGGGAGTGTGCTAGTATTAATTGAGAGGCAAATGGTGCTAATTTTAATTGAGAAGGGGAGGGTGTCAGAATTAATTGAGAGGGGAGGGTTTCAATAGTAATTAGGAAGGGAAAGGTACAGTATTAATTGAGAGGGGAAGGTCTCAGTATTAATTAGGAGGGGGGGGTCTCAGCATTAATTAGGAGGGGATGGTGCCAATATTAATTGAGAGGGGAAGGTGTAAGTATTAATTAGGAGCAGAGGGTGTCTGTATTAATTGAGAGGGGAGGGTGGCAGTATTGGGAATGTGTCTGTATTAATTAGACAGAGGTGGATTTAGTTGCTATGACAAGTGACCTGACAACAGTGCAGCTTTCCCCATTTACATCTCAAAACTGCGATCGAAGTTCTGTGTACAGTCAGTGTTAGGACATGGATTTGCAATTTACAAGAGGCTTTCCCCTTTAAACAGGCGTGTGCTTTGGCTGTTTATCTCAGGACCTCATTCATGATGATGATAGGCTGAGTGCTAATATAAATAAGGCAGCAAAATATTCAATCCTTCTTACAACAACAACTTGCATTTATATAGCGCCTCTCAATTAACAAACATCCCAAGGTACTGCATTGGAGCACTATAAAGCAGAGTTTGACAATGAACTGCATAAGGAGATAGCTGCTAGCACAGATAACCAAAACCTGGTCAAAGAGGTCGGTTTTAAGGAGCATCTTAAAGGGGGTAGACAGATTGAGAGGTTTGGGCCTTGGCAGCTGAAGACATGACTGCCAATGGTTGAGCAATTAAAATCAGGAATGCTCAAGACGCCAGGATTATTGCAGATATCTTGGAGGGTTGTGGAGCTGGAGAAGATAACATAAATAGGGAGAGGAGAGGCCATGGAGGGATTTGAAAATGAGGATGAGAATTTAAAAAGGCATCACTTAATTGGGAGTCAACTTAAGTCAGTGAATATAGAGACATTAGGGGCAAAATTTTGCCCTTGGCGGGCATGGTCAGCGGGGGTTGGTGGGGGGGCTGTTGGTGGGGAGTGGGAGGGGCGGTCAAGAAGCCGACTGCGATTGGCATGCACCGCGATTTCACGCTGGGGCCAATTAAGACCCACCCAGCGTGAAACACGAGTGGCGGCGCTGAGCGCTGCCTGTGCGGGGGGTGGGGGTGTGGGAGAGGGGAGTGCGAGCAGGCTGAGCACAAATTTCACGCGTGCACTCGAGTGAACGCAGCATAATCTCCCTGAGGCACGGAGCTGCCTCGGGGAGATGAAGAGATATAAAAAGATAAAGAAAATAAAAATGTAATGAAACATGTCCCCTCATGTGACTCTATCACATGAGCAGGGACATATTATTAGTGAAAAACTAATGTTTTTATGTTATTTTTATTTGCTTTTGGAAACCTCATCCTGCCCGTGGATGAGGTTTCCAAAAAAATGCAAAGGCTGCTTGGTCCTTTCGCCTGCCCGTCAACCGTTAGGTTGGTTGGGCAGTTAAAAATTTGCATTAATTGGTAACTTAATGGCCTTAACAGGCCTTTCGATTGTCGGCGGGCGCACTGCTGGCTGCGGTGCACCTGCCGACCGAACTATCGTGCAACTGCACATCAACACGCGTCGTTTCATACTCGAGTGGGTCTGGCGTCTGCCCACCTGCCGAGTGAAAATTTCTACCCTAGGTGAACGGACTTGGTGCAAACAAGGACACAGATAACGGATTTTTGGATGACCTCAAGTTTATGGACAGTGGGATGTGGCAAGCTGGCCAGGACTGCACTGGAATAGTAAAATCTAGACTTAAATAAAGGCATACGGATGAGGATTTCAGCGATGGATGAACTGAGGAGGGGCAAAATCGGACAATGTTACAGAGGCGTTACTGGTCAGTCTTACTGATGGTGCAGATATGTAGTCGGATGTTCTTCTTGAGGTCAAATACGACATAAAGTTTGTGAACAGTTTGGTTCAGCCTCAAACAGTTTCTAGGACGAGGGATGCAGCTGATGGCTAGCGAATGTAGTGAGAATATTTCTGCTGATTATGTACTCGATATTAGACAATCATCTGATAATTTAGAGACAGTAGCAGTGTCAAAAGGGGTTTCTTCTTAATATTTTTTCATGGGACCTAAGCATTGCTGGCTAGGCCAGCATTTTTTGCCCATCCCTAATTGTCCTTGAGAAGGTGGTGGTGAGCTGCCTTCTTGAACTGATGCAGGCCCTTTGGTGTAGGTATACCCACAGTGCTGTTAGGAAACAAATTCCAAGATTTTGATCCAATGACACTAAAGGAATAGTGATATGGTTCCAATTCAGGATGGCGTGACATGGAGGGGATTTGCAGGTGGTGGTGTTCCCAGGCATCTGCACTGATCTTATAGCCACAGTATTTATATAGCTGGTCCAGTTAAGTTTTTAATCAATGGTAACCCCCAGGATGTTGATGGTGGGAGATTCATTGACATTGAATGTCAAGGGCAGATGGCTAGATTCTTTTTTGTTTGAGATGGTTATTGCCTGACATTTGTGTGATGCAAATACTACTTTCAACTTATCAGTCCAAGTCTGAACATTGTCCAGGTCTTACTGCATGTTGCCACAAACTGCTTCAGTATCTGAGGAGCCATGAATGGTACTGTGCAATCATCTGTGAATATCCCCACTTCTGACCTAATGATGGAGGAAAGGTCACTGATGGAGCAGCTGAAGATGGTTAGGCTTGGTGGTGGGGTAGTGTTGGATGCAGTCAGCCTGCATGTGAAAACTGATGTATTTTTGGATGATGTCACCAAGGGACAGCATGTAATTGAGAAATAGGACAGGGCAAAGGATAGATTCTTGGGAGGCATCAGAGATAATGGGACAGAAGCAGGAAGGGAAGCCATTGCATTTGATTTAAAAGAAAATTGTAGCTAATTTATGCACAGCAACAAACACCTGCACAGCCACTCAAAATGGGTTCCATAGTGTTTCCAAACTGCTCAATTTTTCCTGTTTTTTATTTGGACTATTTTAGACCAATGCAGTGCCAATTTCACAGTGTTCTTTATCCTTTCTAAAAGAAAGAACTTGCATTCATGCAACATCTTTCACAGGACCCCTCAAAGCACTTTACAGATAATGAAGTACTTTTAAAATGCAGGCACTGTTGTGATATCAGAAATGTGGCGGCTAATTTATGTGCTGTGAGAAATCACCAGATCTTTAGTTTTTGTCAGTCTTGTTTGTTAAGGGTTAACTTTCAGCTAGGACACTCCCCTGCTGTTCTTCGAAATAGTGTTGTGGGATCTTTCCTATCCATCAGAGAGGGTAGGCAGGGCATGAGTTAAACAGCTCATCTAAAAAGTGGAACCTTCAACAGTGTAGCACCCCCTCAATAGTGATACAGGGAATGTCAGCCTAGATTATTGGCTTGCTCTGGAGTAGGATTTGAACCCATTGCCTTCATAGGGAACAGTACTGCCAACGGAACCACAGAAATAAACCTCTCGACTTGCCATCAAATCAGGAAGAATTTTGATTTGGTTGTCCTTATGCAAATCAGAGTGTGAGAATTTGAGGGCGAAATTCAATTATATGCAAATCACCAACCGATGGGCATACATGGGTGGTTAAATGTGATTGTCAAATATTCCCATTGTCTGCAATGCAGCTTTTTTAAGCTTTTACAGAAAAGGAAAAGAGCTGTTTGTGCTCCAAATTGGCTGCTCATGGTTAATCTCAAAGGAAAGCCCATCCCCATAACTCTATACTATTAAGACCTTCAGATCCCCTCCGATTACAAAGCTCTCAAACCCATCTGATCTTCAATCCATCATTGTCCTGGAACCTCTCCTCCCACTGACTGCTGGGGATTGTCCTTAAGGTCCCCAGCTGCAGGGCCAGGGATCGTGGGTCATGGTGCTGCCCCTGTTTCCGGGTCCCTTATTCCTCGTTCCCCGCTCTAACCCTCCCCCTCAATCATACATATTATTTTATTCCCTTTTCAGCATTCACAAAGCACAGAAAGGTCCTGGTAAAATGATAACATCTATTGTTGGCATCTGGTTACAAACTTCATCCAATATATATGCTGCATGGATCATTAATATAAAGAGCAGCCAAGATATAATGTAATGTTAGTTTGTGTCCTATAGGTGATCCCACTGCGACTATTAAAGAAACCAGAGAGTACAGCATTGTGCAATATTGTTAATTTGACAGGAAAATATCCCATTTGTGCAGATGATGACATTGATTTTGGTGCCTGCCTCATTAACATGTTCTCCACATTGCACCATATGTAGTCAGTGACAGTAAATTTATATTTGGGGGACAGATTCAATACTTGCAACCCTGATTGCAAGAAAACTTTTCAGGTTTTATTTTATATATTTCAATTACCTGCCTTGTATAGAAAAGAAAGACTGTCTCCATGCTACAATTCCCATTGTTTCATTGTTGAAGAGTTGTAGAAGGGAAAGAGGGAATGGAAGAGGAGACCGAATGGTCCCATTTACTTGCTGCCGCTTAAGCTTCCTCCTCACCCCCCAAACACATTGACACAGCACTCACTCACCTCACTCAAAATAACTCAGTATCACTAGAAGCGAGATTCCAGTTCCCTGGGAATGGCTTGTGCTGTGGACATGGATGACAGCTGGATCTGGCCTAGGGTGAGGTTCAGTGACAGCTCCCCTGGCCTGCTACAGCCTTCTTACTAACGGAAACTTTCTCCTGTTCTTTCATTTTCTGTTTCTTCTCCTTGGCCTCCCGGAAGATGTTGTCACAGATCATTCCATGCAGCTGAAAGACTTCTGCATGTTGGCCAGTGGCAATGGCCAGAACAATTGCTCCAGCTCGTCCAATCATTTGGTCCCTCTCCCTCACCCTTGCTACTCCTCCAATCATAGATATTGCCTCTGAAGGAGCAGCAAGAGCAGGTGGGAGGGAACCTGTGATTGGAGGAGCTGGAGCATTGACGAACTTGATCACTAAGTGCAAAGTCTTGTCTTGTCTTATTGGGTCCTTCAGTAGATTGCGTTCAATAGGTCTTAGCAACTTCAAGAGAGGAAAACACGAGAGCTTCAACAGCCTCAGCAGTACACGCACACCTGCAGACCTGTTCATTTCTTTTTCATACATAAAATGAAATGCTTTACTAGACGACCTTTTCAGACCAATGGGCAAAGCAGAAGCAAGGTAAGCAATTGAACATAACCAATAAGAATCTACTAATAGCCAATCCTGAACTGCCAAGATGAACAAATTGAATCACTCAAACATTATTTCTTAGTAATTGACATTTCTAAGGTCCAAAATAAGGTTTTGATCAAAGTAAAAATATTTAAAATTACATTTCATGATTACATGGTTAAATCTAGCCAGCTTTGAATACCTATAGGGTCAAATTGTTACAGCTGGTAGCACCATTCTTCTTTGAGCCAGAAGGTGTGGCAGCAAGCGAGTGCTGCATTATCAGAAAGGCCATATTTTGGATGAGATATTAAAAGGATACTTTTGTCCGTCTGTTTGTGTGACCATGAAAGGATCAACTATACGTTTTCTCGTGTTCTGCATAATATTTCTGCCTCAACCAGCGCTACTAAAAATCAGATCTTCCGATCAATCATTTATTTGCTATTTATGCAATTTGTAATTGCCTGGCACTGGTTTGCCTCCCTAACAACAGGGACCACTTCAAAAGTATTTTGCTGTTTTTAAAGTATTTTGGGATATTGTGAGGACTTGCTTAAGTTCTATATAAATGCAAATTATGTTTACTTTGTTTCTGTTACTCTTCACCTGAAGGCCTCAGCCTCACCCCAAAGCCCTGGCCTTAATGTGGAATTTTTGCCCAGAGCTGTATTTTGGTAGCTGAAGGCAGATTCGACAGTCAGAGCAGTGGTGCTCATAATTGCCCAGGTGGATCAGTAGTACTTAGTGAACTCAACAGATGCTTCTCTCCAGTTTCTTCATATCATTTTGGTAATTTTTCAAATTTTTGAAGAAAATCTGGACTGCAAATTCTAAAAATATTAAGTGATGCTCATATTGGCTGGGATTTTCAGTGCCCGCAGGTGTCGCAAGTGTTTGGTGGCGTAAATGTACAATAGGGTGCAATCGGTTTCACGACGGCATTAAACCAGTTTGTGATCGATTGCTCAGTCCACCAGTAGTGGGCCCCGTTCCCTGCCATTGGACATCATTGTAATACATCTGCATATCATCACTAGGCCAGTCCACCGGAATTGTCCCCTGTCGATGGATCGTCCGCCCACGTCAGGGGGAAAGCACGCAGACCTGTTTCACAATGGCACATGATAGGCATGCACTTGGTGGGCTGTACTTTGAGGGGAACTCGGAGGTGAGTGCACAGTAATGTCATGCAGCGACAGTCGGTTGGACTTTAGGCTTGAGGCGTGTTGGGGGGGGTGGTGCAGTCAAGGGTTGTCTTGTGGTTGAGGTGACTTGTGTGGGGGTGGATACTTACCTGGCAGGGGAGAGACCTTCATCGTGTTTCTGCCAGGGAAAGAGCAATGGCTATAACCAGTCAAACCCCTTACCATGGGGTACCTAACACCATCTGAGTCATGGTGAAGGGTAGCGAGCAAGGAACAGGAATGGATAGGACCTTCTTCATGAAGAGGATCCTATTCAAGCTGTGTGGTTTTGAGGCTGCAGAGATCTACTGCCTACAGGATTTCCCCAGCGCTGGTTTCTTTGATGTGACCTTCAAGCAAGTGGCAGCTTGTGTCAAACTCTTGAAGGTGTTTGAGGAAAAGAAAGACCTGCCAGAAATGAAGATCCTGACGGCGGAGCCGCTCTTTGTTCTACCGTTGCATCGTGAACGGGTTGCGACGGTACATCTGTACAACCCCTACGTCCCTGTTGCTGATGTGCTCACCTTCCTTACCAGGTACTTTGATAAGGTTGGGAGCTGCACTGAAGTTAAAGATAATTTGGGGATCTGGACATGTAAACGCCAGGTTAAGGTAACGCTCAAGACCGACGGTAAGGGAGCCGTTTTCCACCCCCCTTCCAGATTCGCTATCGAGGGAAGCCGTGGTTACCTTGTCTACGCTGGGCAACCCAAACTTTGTCGCTCATGCGGCAAGTCTGGTCATGTGGCGGCCAATTGCACTGCTTTCCTCTGCAAGAACTGCAAAAAGGAAGGGCACCAGACAAAAGATTGTAAACAGGCTAAGTGCTGCAACCTGTGTGGCGAGGCAAGTCACCTCTACAAGACCTGCCCCAAACGTTGCCGTACTTATGCACAGGCAGCTAAAGCCAACGAGGGGGAAGCAGAAGAAATGCCTCGTGTCACACCAACCACCAAGGCCCCCAGGGTAAACATCGGGACAAAGGAGGACACAGAGAAAGACAAGGTGGAGGAAAAAATTGAGGCAACAGACAGCCAGTCAACAGCACTGCCCCCTGAACCTCCCACTCCTCAGGAGAGCAAATCAACGGAGGAGGAGGAGGCAGCAGGGGGAGTGGCAGCTGGTGAAGAGAGCCAAAAGGAAGAAGGTGCTAAAAAGAAACCAAGCCACTTCCCAGACAAGAGTCAAGAGACGTCTCCTATCCGACACGGATAACAAGAGCAGCAGCTCTTCGAACGAAGAAGTGCCAGGGCGGCGCCAACAGAAGAAGCGGCAAAACGCTAGGGAGTTGGAGGACGAGTCACCCAAGCTCCAGAACATTGAGGAGACCAACGCACCCCAACTTGGCCCACAACCCAAAGAGGCCAGTGCACCACAACCCCAGGAATCTGGGAGCAGTGAGGCGCTCAGCGCACCCCAGCTCTGGGAAGCCGGGAGCAGCAAAGCCCCAGAGGGGGAGAGGATTGGAGACTCTTCTCCAACAGAGGACATTTCAAACCTCGCTCTCTGCACGAACCCCCAGATGCCACCCGAGCAGAACACCACAAATGGGGAGGTTCAGGACGCTTTCCTCAGTCCATCCCGAGTGAAGCAATTTGAGCACACCACGGGCATGAAGGAACTCTCAGAGACAACAGGTTTGGTAAGCGACTAACTGCTTTAAACTGGGTGTAAAGATTGTATCCATAAATGTGCGTAGCATTAAATCTACTACGCGATGTGTTGCGATCTTGGATTACCTTGCCAAGGTCAAAGCTGACCTGTTGTTTCTGCAGGAGTGTGCGATACCGCACCTCAGCTCCTACAGGCAATGGTCACGATGGTGGTCCCATGGGCCATCGATCTGGTCGGGAGGAAACGACTCTCGTTCCTGCGGCCTGGGTATTCTGCTGCGGGGAGGCAGCTTCACCGTCTCCCAGGTTAAGGAAGTGGTGGGCGGGCGCCTCCTCGTAGCAGACGTAATGCATAAGAATGCTCCACTCCGGCTAATTAACGTCTATGCCCCGTCACAAGGGGCTGAGCAGCTGGAGGTTTTTCAGCAGCTCCCACAGCTGCTGGCAACCTCCAGGCCGGTCATTCTGGGCGGTGACTTCAACTGCATCATCGATGCGGCTGGACGATCCGGCAGGGCCGACAGCAGATTGGACGCTACATCCAGATCCCTGATGGAAACAATAAAGGATGCCAAACTGCACGACGTCTTCAGCAACCCTGCAGATGGAGCGCAGCGTAGATACACATGGTCGTGGCCTGACGGGTCTGTCTGTTCCAGGATAGACTTCCTGTTTGTGTCCCGCGCATTTGCACGTCAGATCCACCGACGTCAAGCCGGTGTTCTTCTCTGACCACTGCCTCCTACTGGCTGACTGCCACTTAGAGAAGGACCAGAGGGTTGGCAGGGGGGGTATGGAAGCTAAACGTGCAACTGCTGACCCCAGAGAACATTGAGGAGCTCAAGAGGGATTACAAAGGTTGGAGAACCATGAAACCCCACTTTGAGTCACTGACACACTGGTGGGAAGCGATCAAGGGAAACATCAAGAGGTTTTTTGTCCTCAAAGACACCCAGAAAACTATAAAGGAACAGAGGGAAATGTCCCGACTCCAGAAAAACATGCAGAATCTGCTCTGGCTGCGGTCGATGGGGGTCGATATCAAGGAGGAACTCCAAGAGGTGAAGAGCCAGCAAGACTCACTCTTTGCCTCGGAGGCCTCCAAGATCATCTTCCGTTCCAGAGTCCGTTCTGTGGAGCAGGATGAGACGTGCTCACGTTTCTTCTTCCAAAAGGTACACAGAGAGAGCCCTGTGATCAGCAGGCTGAAGGAAGAAGATGGCTCAGTTAAGTCATTGCAATCTGACATTTTGAGGATTAGCAAATCCTTCTATGCCGGATTGTATGACGTAAAGCCCACAGACAGCACGGCCTCCCAGTCCTTCCTGTCCTCTATCATGGAGGTCTTAGATGACAGTACACGGGAGAGTCTGGACAAAGCGCTAACTCCTGACGAACTGACTGAGGCCCTTGAGTCCTTCGAGAAGAGTAAAACTCCCGGAAGCGACGGCTTGCTGGCGGAGTTGTATTCGGCTCTGTGGGACTGGATCGACCCAGACCTGCTAGAAGTGTTCGAGAGTATGCTCCTGGCCGGCAGTATGTCAGAATCCATGAGGAAAGGCATTATCACCCTCATCTACAAGCACAAGGGGGAAAGGGAGGAAAATAGAAATTGGTGACCCATTTCACTGTTGAATGTGGACTATAAAATTCTGTCCAAGGTCATCGCCAATCGGGTCAAATCCGCTCTGGAATTGGTGATCCACCCTGACCAGACCTGCACTGTGCCGGGCAGGAAGATCTCTGACAGCCTCGTGCTGCTCAGGGATACGATTGCCTATGTACAGGACAGGGGTGTGGACACCTGCCTCATCAGCCTGGATCAGGAGAAGGCCTTTGACAGAATATCGCACACCTACATGGTGGATGTGCTCTCCAAAATGGGGTTTGAGGAGGGAATTCGCAATTGGATCCAACTGCTCTACACTAACATCAGTAGTGCAGTCTCAATCAATGGGTGGGAATCAGATAGCTTTCCTATTAAATCTGGAGTCAGGCAGGGCTGCCCTCTCTCGCCTGTTCTTTTCGTGTGTTGCATAGAACCCTTTGCTGAGTCCATCAGGAAGGATCCGGGCATAAGAGGAGTGACGATCCCAGGCAGTGGAGGCACTCAGGTCAAAGCCTCCCTGTACATGGATGTCGCCGTCTTCTGCTCGGATCCGCTGTCGGTGCACAGACTTATCCACATCTGCGACCAGTTCGAACTGGCCTCGGGAGCCAAGGTAAATCGTGGGAAGAGCGAGGCCATGTTCTTTGGGAACTGGGCTGACCGATCCTTTGTCCCCTTCACTGTCAGGGCTGACGGCCTGAAGGTGCTGGGGATATGGTTCGGAGGGACCAGGGCACGCGTTAGGAACTGGAAGGAGCGAGTGTCTATGGTGAAAAGGAAACTGGGCATGTGGGAGCGACGCTCCCTCTCCATTGCGGGTAAGAACCTGGTCATCAGGTGTGAGGCACTCTCGCTGTTGCTGTATGTGGCGCAGGTCTGGCCCATTCCACACTCCTGTGTGGTGGCGATCACCCAAGCCATCTTCCGCTTTATCTGGAGGTCGAAAATGGAACGTGTCCGCAGGGACACGATGTACAAGCCTCTAGATAAAGGGGGAAAAAACGTGCCCAACATCGCCCTCATACTGATGGCCACCTTTGTGTGCGGTTGCATCAAGCGGTGCTTAGACCCTCAGTATGCAAACGCCAAGTGTCACTACATGCTGAAGTTCTACCTGTCCCCAGTGTTACGAAGGATGGGTCTGGCCACGCTGCCGCGGAACACTCCAAGTAGTTGGACCGTGCCGTACCAACTGTCCCTTGTGGGAAAATTTATGCAGAGAAACACCTTTGACCACAAGTCCGTCAGGCAGTGGTCGGCACGTAACATCTTAAAGGCCCTGAGGGAAAAGGAGAGGGTGGATCCTGTGGGATGGTTCCCTGAGCAGACTGACAAAGTCATTTGGCAGAATGCCTCTCACCAGAACTTTCCAACAAACACCAAGATGTAGCTTGGCTGGTGGTGAGAAAGGCCCTCCCTGTAAGATCCTTCCTACACGCCAGGAGTCTCACCCCCTCTGCACGTTGCCCTCGAGGAGGCTGTGGTGGGGAAGAGACCGTTGTTCACCTCCTTGTAGATTGTGTCTTTGCAAAGAAGGTCTGGAGAGGGATGCAGTGGTTGCTGTCGAGGTTCATCCCGAGCAGTTCTGTGACAGAGGACTCTGTGCTCTACGGGCTGTTCCCAGAGACACACACCGAGACAAACATCAACTGCAGCTGGAGGATCATTATCTCGGTGAAAGACGCTGTTTGGTCTGTCCGAAACTTGTTGGTTTTCCAGCGCAAAGAGTTGTCCCCGACCGAGTGTAGCAGACTAGCACTTTCCAAGGTCCAGGACTACGTGCTGAGGGACACAGTTAAGTTTGGGACAGCCGCCGCAAAGGCGCAATGGGGAAGGGTCGCTGCCTAAGACCTTTCTGCCACAATGCACTGGGGGGCTGGGAACTGTAAAGAGCCCCTCAGTCTGTACAGATTAAAATGTATGTCTGCCAATGATTGAAATATTCATTGTTTTTTTCTGATACACCTTGTGTTTCAGTTTGTAAAAGTTGAACCTGTTTGTATTTTTGTAATGGTGATTTAAAATGTTCGAAATGTTTTTGAAGATTTATGAATAAAGTATATTTTTGCAAAAAAAAAAAGACTTGTGTGGGGGTGGGGGCAAGGGCTGCCCTGCCCAGCCCTGCCCTGCCATCGAGGCCTTGCAGTTGGATATAGCGCATAAGCATACAGGGTGGGCAGTAGGGTGGGAGAGGGAAGCAGCCACACATTAGGGAAACCTGTATAAAGTGACCATTCCTCTGCAGCTGAGACAGTTCAGGCACAGACACATTGATATGATTGGAGTTGAGCTTCTAGCTTATCTGCCCATTCAAGTAATGCAGAGGCATCAAAGTGTTCCAGAGCTTTTCACATCCCCCCAGCACAGATGCAAAGTCATGGTCATTTTAATGGACTGCAGAGCAGTTGTATGATTGCGCACATTGTACAATCTCCTTGCTAAAGCTGGCCATGGAACAGTCACTGGTGGAGGCGCTCACAGTCCCTTGCTATGTCATCATCCCAGTTTGGATCAGTCTCCCCGATGGTTCAAACTAACAGCGCAGCCTTGCAGTATGGGTTAGGAGAATGCCTGTGCCTGAGCGGAGAGCACAGCATGCAGTCCAGTGGGCAAAGCTGTCACCAATCGGTCAGGTGGAGTGGAGCGGAGGTGGGTGGGCTCCTGGCTGCACAGAGGGAGGAACAGTACTTTCAGGAAGAAGGGGCAGCCAGGGCTCCCACACACGCTGCCAAAGAGCCACAACAAGCTATCGCTGGTTGCAGCCTAGTGACAACCAGGGTCTATAGATACGGCCTCTTCTTCCTGCAGATGACTGAGAACCAGTGTCGGCGAAGACTACACATACCCAGGGAACTGGTCGCTGACATCTGTTGTCTGCTACAGGATTTGGTGCCAAGGGGACAGGGAGGGCATCCACAGCCAGTGGCCATGAAAGTGACAACGGTGCTTAATTTCTATAAAAACAAAAAAACTGCGGATGCTGGAAATCCAAAACAAAAACAGAATTACCTGGAAAAACTCAGCAGGTCTGGCAGCATCGGCGGAGAAGAAAAGAGTCGACGCCTCGAGTCCTCATGACCCCTCGACAGAACCTGAGCTCGAGTCCAGGAAAGAGTTAATTTCTATGCCAGTGGCTCCTTTCAGGGTTCCACAGGTGATCTTTGTGGGATATCACAAGCCTCCTCCCACAAATACATCCATGAGGTCACGGATGCCATCTTCGCGAGGGCACACAACTTTGTGCCTTTCATTTGGGACCAGGATGCAAGAGTGATTAGAATCGCTCAGATGTTGGGTTTCCTACAGGTGCAGTGTGATCGACTGCACTCATGTGGCACTCATCGCAACAGGCGGTCAACAAATCAGCCACAAGGGATTCCATTTTCTGAGTGTGCAGCTGGTGGGCACCCACCAGAAATGCATCTTGCAAGTGTGCGCACAGTTTCCAGGGAGTGTGTAAGACTCCTACATCCTCAGTTGGTCACAGATCCCTGGAGTCTTCCAGGGTCCACAGGAGCTGCAGGGCTGGCTCCTTGGGGACAAGGGCTACCCACAGAGGATGTGGCTGATGACACCCGTGTAGCGGCCTCAGACTGAAGCAGAGCGATGGTATAATGAGGCTGATGCTGCAACTCGCAACTTGGTGGAGCAGACCATCGGGATGCTGAAAATGAGATTCGGTTGCCTGGAGCAGTCTGGTGGAGCCCTGCAATACAGTCCACAGAGGGTGTCACTCATCGTCGTTGCCTGCTTTACAACCTGGCACTGCAATGGGGAGAGGAGCTGGCTGAGGAGGAGATAGAGGAGCTGGAGGTCTCCTCCGATGAGGAGGCCGCCGATGAGGATGAGGGTGAGTAGGTCCTTGAAGGCGATGATGATGGCAATGAAGCCCTCGCACTGGCCAGACAAGGCAGGTGCGCTCGGAGGCCATCATAGCTGCTGGATTTGTGGAGGATGATGACGACATGCAGTGAAGAGACCCCATAGACCCTCACATTGCATCTATGAACGTTTGACTCCTGTCTGACTGTGGGCATCTCGCCTGCACTCTGTGATCAGGGTCATATAATAGAGATGTAACCATGAAACTTTATAAGCATTTGAGCCTCTGTCCGCCTTCAGGAGAAAGTGTCACTGGTCACCTTAAAGGTGCTGAGAGCACACAGAGAGAATGATGAAACTCTGTGAAGCCTGCTCACTACCTTCTGGCAGCAATGACAAGCATTGTCGAGGTGCAGGCAGTAATGTGTCCAGGGAGTGTGAGGCCAGACCATCACTTTGGTCTAAAGGCTGTAAAAAGCACAGGGAAGAGGCCTTGGACTGAGAAACCTGCTTTAATCTTATACAGAAAGATTTCACATCTGAGTGACAAGAACACTGCTCATCAGAACAAGGAGCCACAGGCAGGGAGACATTCTTGGCAATTTATTTACAATAGTGAACAGTATGTACAAGTGATTAACACCTATGCCCAGGCTGTGCAACTAATTCTTTTTAACCTTCCTAACCTTGCTGCTATGTTTTGGTGTTCCCCGGACATCCACAGTGGAGGTGGAGGTAGCCTGCTGACTGCTACGCCCTGTCTGTGATGACCTTGGTGGGCGTCCTCTGGAAGGCTGAGACCTGGAGGACCCCAGCCCACTTTTGGGGTCCTGCTGTGTGGCACTGGCACCCTCCTTGGCCTGTGGAGCTGAAGCTGTTGAAATCACAGGAAGAGGGGATTCGGATGGGCTGGACAAACCCAGAATCACCTGGAGGGTTGGCCCCAGGTGAACACCTGCTAATCCTCCTCCCTATGGGTGCCTGAGGGCCCCAGGCTGACACCTTGAGGTGAAGGGGAAGCTGGAGAGAGACTGAGCTGCCAACACCCCTCTCGCGTACACACTATTGGAGGCCAATGCTGGCATCAGCAGTGGAGTTGAGTCCGCGCAGCAGTGCAGGAACGACATCCTGGACCAAGATCTCCATGGCGGCCGCCATCCTGCCAGTGTTGACCTTGGTGCGTTGGCATGCCGGCACTATCACCTCTGACTGAAGGCGGACGGACTCCCCCAAACTGCCTTGCAATCTCAGGAGTGCAGCAGCCATCCCTTCCTGATGTTCCCTAGCTTGCCTTTGCAGTTCCAGCAACTGTGACATGACCGAGTCCAGACGCTCCTCATCTGCTATGTCTTGGTGCTCCCCGGACAGCCACAGTGGAGGTGGAGGCAGCCTGCTGACTGTAATGCCCTGTCTGTGATGACTCAGCAAATTTCTCCAGCAGTCCTCCCGCTGTGGATCAGATAGTGCGTTATGCTCACAGATTGTGATCCTGAGGCTATTCTAAATCTAGGAGGGTGCCTCCAGATTCCCCTTCAGAGTTTCTTCACGGATTGATTGGAGGCCCTGGGTCGTGGACCCCATCGGCTGTTTCCCAGATGTGCCTGCAAAAGCAAGGGGAAATAATTAGTGCATGGCAGTGGCCTGTGAAACAGGACACATCACTCACAGCACGGTTGTCTGCTGGATGTTGCACTGCAGGATCCTCACCTGGCAGAGCACCGCTGACCTCTCCGTAAGCACAGGACCGGTCCAGACTGACCAGCCAGCTGGGTGATTCTGTTTTCAAAGTCTGTGAGGACCTTGATTTCAGGCATTCCTCCACAAGGCTGCGATCTCTCCCTGTTATTGTGTGTCAGCTTGTCCCCCATGAATACAGATGGAGAGAGTGTAAGCAGGATGCCTGCCAGGCCAGGTGATAAGTATGCCTGGCATGTGTGGGTGGTGAGTGGTCCCATGAATGGGATGAGGATAATGAAGGTGTGTGTGAGAGAGTGAATGGTGATGTCCCTTGAACTGCCAGTGAGTGAGATCCCTGTGGATGTGTGATAGGTTTGTGAGTGTGAGAGTTGAGAGTGTGACAAGAGTGACTTACCCTGGTGGAACGGAGGAGATCATCCATCCTGCTGTGGCACTGGGTGGCTGTCCTCTTTTGAAGGGTGTTGGCGCTGACCACCGCTGCCACCACCTCCCAAGCCTGGTTGGTCACGCCGCTGCCGATTTGTGGCCAGAGTGGGGGTAGAGGACATTGGGGCAGGCCTCCATGGCATCCAAAAGGTGTTCCAGTGACGCGTCTTTAAACCTGGGGGCTGCAGTCTTTTTGCCTTTTGGGGACATCTTCCCTGCAGCAGTCATGGGCCGGAACCACTGGGATGTGTGTGCGTAGCTGGACTTTAAATATGGCGCCCGGCGTGATGAAGTGGCGAGGTGATGGTGTGGTGGGTGAATTAGAGCCCGCCCACCAGGGAAACTGTGTGTTTCCTGGGAATGCATAAGTAATGCGGCGGGCTGGGGACGATGAAAACCCAGCATCGCGGCTGACGGGTAGAACACCATTTTACCTGCCCATTACCACACTTGGTGCAAACCTATGACGATTTTGCCCATTAAGTTTATATTAAAAAGAAACAGGCTGTTTGTGTGTGAGCGAGTGAAATCTATTTCAGACACAACAGGCTTATACACACCAGTTGTCATTTTTCTTTGTGTTCAAATTATAAGCCATTGATAAACTTCAAGCTAAGTGGATTGGAGGACCCAATTTTACCTTAACTACCCTAGTAGCTTGGGTTGAATGTTGGTTTTGCATGCCTGCTGAATTTACACTCCAATTATGTTATTTACCTCTGTAATCCACCCTCCCCATGTCCAGGGGCAGCTCTGAACATATGAAGGGCATTATTTCAGGCTGCTACTGACCTTCGGGCAGCTTCATAGATTTCCGGTCGGCTTTTAACAAAAACCTTAACCAAGAAGCTCCCTGAAGGTCAGAAGCAGCAGCTCTGCGACTGTTAGTGAAACTGAGCTGACAGTTCCAATTTTTTTTGAAAGCCGGTCGTTCAGGTTTGAAGCTGCAGCTGCTAAGCAATGAGTGGGATCTCCATTTACAATGACCAGCCTGGGCCTGCGCACCCCCAGCCCCCAGGCCACATGTTTTGCACCTTGTGCATCCCTCTCTCTCTCTCAGGCCCTGCCCAGCAGAAACCTCCTACTACTAAATTCACATTCGTCGACTGATCAATGAATAGGGAGAAATATTGCGCTGGGCCCCAGGATCTTTAATTTAAATAAAGCGCTGCTATTAAGGCCGACCAGGTTGAATTGATCTTGAACTCCCTGGCTTATTGATAATTTACAGGCTCATGCACACCCTGCACCTTCACCTCCCCATCCCACCAGACCCAGGTCAAAATCCAAGGCCACTGTTTCTGAGCTTACTCACTCCTGGAACGGTGACAACGCTGAGGTGAAGCCAGCAGAGTCTGTAAATACTATCTGCTGGTCGAACCTAATCTGTCTCTGATAGCCTTGGCTCAGTGGATAGCTGTGGGTTCAAGTCCCACTCCAGGAACTTGAGCACCAGGTCCAGCTGGCACTGAGTGAGTGCTACACTGTCTTTCAGACAAAATTTTAAACCAAGGCCCTGTCTGCCTTTGCAGATGGATGTAAAAGATCCCGTGGAATTAATCTGAAGAAGAGCAGGGAGTTATCCCTGGTAAATTGGCCAATATTTATCTGTCAATCAACATCACTAAAGCAGATTATTTGATCATTATGACATTGCCATTTGTGGGAGCTTGCTGTGCACAAAATTGCTGCCATGTTTTCTACATTACAACCATGGCTACACTTCAAAAGTACCTAAGTGGCTATAAAGTGTCTTGGAACATTCTCAGGTCATAAAAGTCACCATAAAAATGGGTTAGGTCTTTTTAGAGAAATGAAGTTGTTCTGAAAGTGTGTGATTCTTAATTGCTATTTGAAGTGACCCAGCAAGACACTCAGTTGTATCAAACCAACGAGAAATGGTTCAAGAAGAAAGGCCACTACTGCCTTATCAGGACATCTAGGGATTAGCAATAGATGCTAGACTCAACAGCAATGGCTACACGCCAGAAGTGAATTTGAAAAAAAAAGGACGGCTTTCTTAAAGTCCCAATTTTCTCCTTTCCCCTTCAAAAGGTAATTGAATAATTATCTGAAGAGCAGAAAATTACAGAGGTATAGGGAAAAGATGGGGATGTTAGACTAGGTGAGTTACTCTTGCAGAGAGATGGCACAGACGCAATGGGACTCATAGCCATATTCTGTGTGTGTGAACTGTTCTATAATTCTGTGATTCTCTCCAGAGGGTGCTGAAGGTCTTCATGACACAGTTTCACAAATGTCAGCTGCCATCTAGTATCCTATCAAAGGGCTGCCCCCTCCCCCCTCACCCAAAGTGTGAGTGGCAATGGACTATGCTTCTACAGGGGCATCACAATCAAAATCAACCCCATGCTCACCTGTTGTTGACATATAGATGTCAAATGCCTCACTCGGTAGACCTGCCATTGGATTTCAGCACATCCTTTAAACTAACATTTCAGTCCCTCTCTCTCTGTCTCCAAAATATGTTCAATACAGACCTCGGGAACAGCTTCTCAGGGTACTCTGCAGCTCTGTGGGTTTGAACAGCAACTCCAAGGTTTTTCCCATTTTCTTCCCTGTTTCTCCTTTAGGACTGTTTTCATTCCCCTCGTCCTCCTTTACTTTCTGTTCTGACCTGCAATACATTTGAACGCAACTCTCCCTACTGAAAACTCAGGATCACTGAAAGAACCCTTATGTTCGTCCTAAATGGGGATTGAAACGATATGTTTCCATCTTGCTTTCTGTGTTAAGGCACAAATTTCTGCTTTAGAATTAGGTGTACAAGGATAACATAGAGTGGTTGCCAAGCATTTTGGGATTAATGATCAGAACGTCAAGTCAGGTGATAAGTTGCTGAATGGATAACCAGCTGGTCACTGTAAGGATTTGGACTCTGTACTAAACCCTTGAGTAAGAAAATTTTTGTTGAGGAATTACCATATTGGCTAAAAGGACAATCGCTAATTTAGAATGCAAACTAAAAAGGTTCATCAGATAATAAAGATTGATACTTAACATTTCATTAGCTGAGGCATGACACGATATCAAGTTCAACATGTGTCGGTCTGTCTTTTTTCTGGATCCTGGGACTCGTGGGCTCTTCTCTTCTTTGTTTCTTGAACCTGCTCACTTGACTCATGATGTCCTTTGAGATTTTAGCTTAGCAAATTTAACTCAGACATACTTACAAATCCCTTCATGGCTTTAAGGCTTCAGATCTAGTGGATCCTTTTCCAACCCACAACTTCCAGTCCACCTTAACTGCTGAAGCTAAACACTTCACAGGTGTCTGCCAAATGTTCTGCCGAATGTTTAAACAGCTTTCCATCAAAAGCTGTGGCTTTCCCAAAATGATTAAGACTGTGCTTTACTACTGATTGTGACAAACCAGACTTTATCTGACTGGACGATTCCTTGGCAGCTTGCCTCTCTTGAGGCAATTACTTTAGCCCTGGCAACCCTGTCTATACTGGGTCCACTAATCTCTAATATTGGATTCTTATGGCCATCCTCAGTCCCGTGACACGTTACTTGAATGACAAACTAAGCCTAATACGAGGTTATTACAGCAACCGCTCAGTCTGTGACAAATACCCATCAACTGGCAATGTCCTACGCAAATGCTAACAAGTGTCCTACTGCTAATTGTCTCTCTTGACAAATGTCCTCCATCAAGTCCTGGTGACAAATGCTAACTCTTGGCAAGTGCAAAGAGTGCAGTGATGGACCCCTATTTTTATACCCTTTTTTGCAGGTAGCTTTGCAACATTTAGCCCAAGTATGTTCACTTGGATCAACACAACTAATGACTTCTAACCTAATATTTGCAAGTCTTGATCAATGGGAAGAGCACTCCTAGCATCTCCACAACAACCTAACCATAATATGTATCTCTAACCGGAGGTCCTCAGAACATTCTAGGCCCAAGACCATGCTTCGAGCCAATCAGCTTTGCCACCTTGGCAGCCCTTCTAACTGCTAAACTATAACTTGTGTCTTTGACTGGAGACCCTGGAACATGTAGTCCTCAAGCTACTTTCCTGGCCAATCATCATTGTAGCTTTGGCTTCCCTTTACTGCTAAGCTAGACTTGCTGGAGCCCAAATGTGCAAATGTGGCCTAGCCATAACTCCAGTTCACTCAATGTGTTCTTTCTTAAAGCCACATCACAGCATTTGGCACTTAAAGAGATGTCAACTTTTAAGACTTGCTTAACAGCATACCCTAAAAATTCATGAATCATCCCAATAACACATACAAATTAAGACCTTTCATCACTAGGCTTATGTACAGTACAATTTGATAACTTAAGCCTTATAAGATGTTTGCCTCAATATGTTGATTGGGTGAGATGAACAGGGGTTGGAGGAAACTCGCATGGTGCATGAACCCTGGCATGGGCCAGTTAGGCTGAATGGCCTATTTCTGTGCTGTAGTAAACACCTTGTAATTATGTAATGGAATGTATCCAACCTAAGAGTTGAATTGGCCCAAACCGCGGCCAGCATACCTAACCTCTTGTGGATTGGTACGACTCTGGGATTCAAACACATGGCACTGGTGAATCAGGAGGCATTAATTAAGTATCACAGAACTGCTAACCCACAACAGGAACAGAGTGCCGAACAGCACATATCCTGAGTGATCCTCTCTCCTGAAGTCACTGACGCTTTCTAGGATAAAAGCATGGCCAGCACCAGAGGGCAATTTGACTGTGTGAGGCATTACAGCCATCCACAATCCTGGCCAGGAGTTTATGGCCCCACTGCGGTGCGTCTCCGCACCCCCACCCCTCCCCCCCCCCCCCCAACTACCCCCCACCCCCGGCGGATGTGGCGAGATATTTAAATCTCCATTCAGTTCGGTGGGACCGTAATATCCCGCCGGGCGTGAGGGGCCGTAAAATCCTGGCTCCTGTCTTCATTCATCCAGCATCCCCACATACCAGCACTTTCTAGCAGGCCCTCTAGATACCCATTCACTGACTAGTGGCAATACTGTTTTATCTTATCAAAGCCTGTCATATGATAAGACAAAATCACAGGAACACAGTGCAGAAGAGGCCCTTTGGCCCATTGAGTCTGCACTGACACGTGAGAAACACCTGACCTACCTCCCTAATCCCAAAACAAAAATACCTGGAAAAACTCAGCAGGTCTGACAGCATCTGCGGAGAGGAGCACAGTTGACATTTCGAATCTGTGTGACTCTTCATCAGAACTAAGGAAATAGAGAAATGAGGTGAAATATAAGCTGGTAGAAGGGGGTGGGACAGGTAGAGCTGGATAGGGGGCCAGTGATAGGTGGAGGCAAAGAAGAGATTGCCAAAGAAGTCATAGACAAAAGGACAAAGGGGTGTTGACGGTGGTGATATTATCTAAGGAATGTGCTAATGGGGACATTAATAGTAGCAAGCAGGACAAGCTAGTGGCAGATGGCCCTAGTGGGGGGAAGAGATCGAAATGGGTTGAAAAGTGGAGATAAAACAATAGATCAAAATAAATTTAAAAATAGGTGGGAAAAGTAAAATTTTTTTTTAAAATTATAAATCATTGGAAAAAGGGGGATTGGAAAGGGGTGGGGATATAGGAGAGAGTTCATAATCTGAAATTGTTGAACTCAATATTAAGTCCCACCCCTCTCTACCAGCTTATATTTTACTTCATTTCTCTATTTCCTTAGTTCTGTTGAAGAGTCATATGGACTCAAAACGTCAGCTGTGTTCCTCTCCGCAGCTGCTGTCGGACCTGCTGAGTTTTTCCAGGTATTTTTGTTTCTGTTTCAGACTTCCAGCATCTGCAGTATTTTGCTTTTAACATAAGACAGGTCTTACAACCTTGAATGAGAAGAATTGCAATTTCACTTGTCTCTCTTGATATACTGCAGACAACTTGCAGCCTGTCTGACAAAGCAGAAGGAAATTTAGATTTGCTCCTCAGTAACTGGTTGATCATGTTAGGGGCAAATGGTGTGAGTATTCACTCTGTCCTAACACTAAAGAAGTGTCCTTATAAAATTTTTAAAACTCCGAGGCATTTTTACAATGTTCCCAAGTATTGGAGTGGGGTTATACTAAAGCCTGTGTGATGTGGAAGCTGCTACTTGGCAGGAGGCTGCTTATTTTTAAGGGGTTTATTTTGAGGGGGGAGTTTTAACCAAAAAATGGGTAGGTGGATGGAGGGTGGTGGAGGGGGTGGGGGTGGGGGGGGTGCGGGGTTTGGTGGTGGTGGTGGTGGTGATGCTACTGTATTAAAAATCAGATTTCTGACTCTAACCCACTTCTGTCACTTGTGGCTTTAATGGAGGCGGATAGGTAAACTGTTGATGAAGCTGCTCCAAGGAGCTACACCAAAGCGGTGGGTCCAGGAGGTCAATGCCTCTATCTACTGTAAGAGGCTCTCGATTCCACCCCCTCGCCTCCATACAAATGGTTCTTGAGCTTTAGGATTTATAAAGAACAAAACTGCACAGACACAGGGTTTGGTCTGATGTTTTATTGAACCCACTAATGTTCCTAATACACATGCTGATTAGTTAAATAACACAGAAAAACCACAGAAGTAAAACAACCCACCCCAGTACAAAACCTTCTGCGACTAGCTGAAACTGGCACCTCAACTCACAGCTGAACCCGTCTGCGATTTGACCCTGGTTCCTGATTAACCCAAATGAAGTCACTACAGCTTGGTTTAAATGATACAGAATACCAGCAAAAACACTTCACTTTCACCCCAAAGCCTTACAAGATCCTCAGATCAATATCACTACGACTTGGCTGAAACACTTACAATGCCCAAAACGGCTGGTATGTCTGGTGTTGATTGTAGGCCCTGAGTCAAGGTGACCGATCCTGACTCTTCTTCCAATTGCAGCCCCCACACTCCGATATGCTCTTCTTTTTATACTGATTGCGCTCAGACATATCAAACTTATTTCCTGTTGTTCATGCTATTCCAATGTCCGGTAGTTAATTCCGGTTGTTGATTCCACGCATAGCCCAGACAAATCTGATCAGCTCTCACATTGTGCTGAGGTAGGCTGAGATAGACAGATTTTTAATCAGTAAGGGAATCAAGGGTTATGGGGAAAAGGCAGGAAAGTGGAGTTGAGGATCATCAGATCAGCCATGATCTCATTGAATGGCGGAGCAGACTCGATGGGCCAAATGGCCCACTTCTGTTCCTCGGTCTTATGGTCCTTTAAACAATTCTCCTGCTGTTTTGAGGCAACACAGTAACAGCACCTGGCTCCAAGGCTGATGAAGGTTTGAATGACCCTATTCCTCCCCTCGAGAGGAACCAATCATAGTTGCAATGCCAGATTCCAGTACCATTGATTGTGATGCAGGCCTTAGTTGCATTACAATTCCTTGATTGTATTATATCGATGGCATGTTCCTTGTGCTATTGTATTGGGTAATCAGTCTCTTAATGGCATTAGTCAATGGCAGATAAAAGCACTTCCCTGGTACCATTGTTCCATGATAGCAATCAATCAATGTTCAAACCCTTTTGATGAGCGACTATCCTTTACTAAATGTCCAAATTAACCCCTTGCTGCCCAGCCCTGTGCTGTTGGTTATAGCTTGGTTTCTGTATTGTGTGGTACAAAACATGAGGTTAAAACATGTCCATGGGCTTGGGTTTTATACTCCATAAATTTCCCAGTTGGAGGGGATTCCAATGCTATACTACCTATTGGATCCAGCATGCTGACATAAGAACATAAGAAATAGGAGCATGAGTAGGCCATTTGTCTCCTTGAGCCTGCTCTGTCATTCAATAAGATCATGGCTGACCCGACTGTGGCTTTAACTCCAGTTTACTGCCTGCCCCCCATAACCCTTTCCTCGACTCCCTTTGGGATCAAAAATCTGTCTAACTTAGCCTTGAAAATATTCAATGACCCAGCCTCTATTGCTCCCTGGGGTCGAGAATTCCAAACACTAACGACCCTCTGAGAGAAGAAATTCCTCCCTCCATTAAATGGGAGATCCCTTATTGTGAAACTAGTTCCCGATTCCCCATGAGGGGAAACATCCACTTAACATCTTCCCTGTTAAGCTCCCTCAGAATGTTATATCTTTCAACTGGACCACCTCTCAGCCTTCTGAACTCCAATCAGCATGGCGCTTACCTATGCAACCCCTACAATCAGTCACCCCCACAACCCCAATCAGTCACCCCCACAACCCCAACCTTCCTTGAGCGGGTGAGGGTCTGCAGGAATTTGAATCCCAGGGCTTAAAGAGCGTTCAAAAATATTCAAGAGGATATTTATATTGGATTAAGTGCCTTTGAATTACTTTTGTGAAGCATTTGAGAAACTAGTTTAACGTACATTCACAGTATGGGCACCTTTTATTCAAAGTTTGGAATCAATTGCATAGGGATGGGGCAGGCGATATGGGCTCCAATGTTTGCTTTCTGCCAACCTGTTGAAAACTAGATCAGCAACAACCCAACTCAAATAGCAGTGTTAATCTTGGAATCAGTTACTGTGAGAATCTGTTGACTCATCGTGCCACAGTGGTATGCATTATATCTCCCTCCCATGTTTAGTCAGCTTACGCATTTGAAATTTGTTTTGGCTCAGTTTCTGTGGTTGACGATGGGAATTAGAGAGTGCAAATGCAACATTGGAATCATTCAAAAATTGTTTGTCGCACAACTTTTTTCAGGGAAAAGAAATGAATAACAATTCCAACTAAATTCACAGTGTTTGATTGCCAAGCTGCAGAAGTGAAATTTCATTCTTGATAAGAATCTGCAGCAGTGGGATTGAAAGACAGTGCGAAAGCGTAACAAGGTCCTAAAAGATGAATCAGAAAGTGATCTTTCCCCTTGCATAGAATTAGACACACACATACATATACACACACACACATACACAAACACATACACACACATATACACATATACACTCAGACACACACATACACACATACACACTCACATACACACACACACACACATACACACACACACTCACATACACACACTAACACACACACATATATGTACACACATATACACACATATACGCACACACACACTAACACACTCACACACACACACACACACATAACACATACACACACACACACGGACACACATAGACACACACACTCTCACATACACACACACACACATACACACACATACACACACACATACGCACATATACACACACATAGACACACACACAAACACACACACACACACATACACACACATACACACACACACACACTCACATACACACACACATACACACACACACACACACTCACATACACACACACAAACACACACACACACTCACACATATACACACACATATACACACACATACACATACACACTCACACACACACATACACATTTACACACACACTCACACACATACACACACATATACATACACATGCACACACATACACACACATACACACACACACGCATACACACACACACACACATAAACATACACACATATATACACGCACATATACACACATACACACACACTCACATACACACACATACATGCACAACACACACATATACACACATAGACACATACACAAACACACACACATATACACACACACATGCACACACATACAAACATATACACACACACACACATACCTCACACACTCACACACACACATATGCACACACACACACACGCACACACATACACACACACACATACACACACACACACATATACACACACATACACGCACACATGCACACACACACACACATACACACGCGCACACATACACACACACACACACACATACACATACGCACATACACAAATACATACACACATACATATACACACACACACGCACACACATACACACACGCACACACACATACACACACACAAATACACACACACACACATATACACACACGCACATCCAGTGGACATGTCTTTCAAACTGCAGCCACTGTAATTTCAATCCACAGTCCAATAGAAAATATAAAGTTATGTTCCTTTCACCTTGTACATTATTTCCCTTCAAATATTTATCCAGTCCTCTTTTTGCCATAAAATCCAATTTCCAAAAACCTGACTTTCAGGACACTTTTGACATAGTTGCACATGAAAGGCTGTTCACTGAATTTAAAGCTGTGGAGACTCAGCCTGGGAATGGATGAGAAGGGAGGTTGAAAGAAAGGAAGGATTTATTTGCACCACAACTGTTGTGACTGCAAGACATCCCAAAAGGCTTTACAGCCAATGAAGTACTTTTGAAGTATAGTCACCGTTGTTAAATCTGGGAAACACAGTAGCCAATTTGTACTCAGTAAGGCCCCAGAGTCAGAGACAGCAATGTGAAAATGGCCAAGTAATCTGATTTAGGAGTCGGATGGAGGATGAGTGTTGACTAGGACACCAGGGAGAATTCTCTTGCTCTTCTTTGAAGAGTACTGTGGGATCTTTGTCATATGCCTGATAGAGCAGATGGGGAACTGAATTATATGAGGTGCCAGAATCCCTGCCCCACCTCCAGCTGAAAAGCACACTGAGGGGAACACCAGCTGCCCCGCAGCCATTTAAAGGTCAATTGGCAGTTAATAGGCTGGAGGTGGGACTTCTGCCCTTCTGGATCAGGAAGCCCCGCCTCAAAGAACTGTCAGCCAATCAGAGTCTGCCAGCTCTCCAGCACTTCAGGATAGAGGTGTGTGGTGTTGGATCAGGATTTGGGTAAGTCTTTGGGAGGTCTCACCAGGTGACAAGCTGGCAGGCCCCAGTGAGGTGGGGGGAGGGATTTGGGGCTGGGGTTTGATAGGCCATGTGTGGAGAGTGACTTGGAGGGGTAAAATCTTGGGGGGGGGGCCTGAACCGATGGGCCCATTAAAGTGAGACCCTCCCTGCCCATCACCAGCCCATGTAGGGAAAGCTGCTGGGCTGGGTGCTTGGAGTGGTCCTCTCCCACCGCTGGTTAAATCCCTGTGGTGTGGGTTGAAACCCTTAAATGTGCATTAATTGCCCACTTACAGGCCTGAATGGCCCACTGGTAGGCAGGGTGTCTGAAACCACCCCCATCACTGGTATACTTGCGATGGGGGCAAGGGCAGAAGAGCAGGGAGTGGGCAGGCTGCCTGCTGGATTTAGAAAGCTCCCTGCCTTCAAACGCATCAATGAAGGAGTGTAAAATCCAGTCTGGGGCCTTGGTTTAACGCCTCGTTCAAAAGACGGCACCGCTGGCAGTGCAACAATGAAATATAAACCTAGATTTAGTGAGTAGGAAATTACAAGTAATCATTAAAGTAGTTCTGTCAAAGTTAGCGGAGGGTGGTGGTGGTGGTGGTGATGATGGGTGTGGGGGGGTGGGGGGTTGGTGTTTGGGGGCAAGTACCGAATGGGATGTCCCGGGACTGTGTACTGGGATGAATATGGTTTCTAATATACATCAGTGATCTGGTTTAAAATTCTTCACGTCAAGTGGTGAAATTTGCAGACGATACCAAACTAGTAGAGACTTGGAATTGAAATTTCAGAATGAAATAAATGAGTTCTGTAACTGAGTCACTCACTGGCACATGTAAAGAGAGAACATATAACCTACTTACTCCACAAATGATGCTAAATAGCAAAGGATGAAGCTGAAGGAGATGGAGTAGATTCAACGCTGTACATCTCCACCCAATGAGAGTAGCAGTCAGCAAAGTCAATAGGGATATTGAGATTAACAGGCAAAGGCAGGAGAATATAAGGCAGTGGAGATAGTGACCAAACTCTACTCAGGCCACCGCTTGATAACTGCATCAAGTTCTGGTTAGCGAGTGACATTTAATCACTTGGGGGCAGTGCAGGAAAGAGCCACGAGGTTCAACCCTAATGGCAGGAGCCTGGGTTATAAGAAAAGGCTGGAGGAACTTGTACTTTAAACTGCACAGTACATGCCTGAGAAACGATTATATAGAGGTATGCTAGGTTATTATGGAGGAATAGAAAATGTTACCCTGGAATATTCCTTTACATTAAACTGTGGGCATAGATCGAGTGGGCAAAGATTCAAAGCGGAGAAGGGAATGTTTAGGTATCAGTAATGCTCCACTTAAAGAGGGATTAATATGTAAAATAAACTTCTGTCTTTGAAATGAGCTCAAGCAGTCTTATTTGTAAGGCCCCTGAGGCTATGGGTACTTGGAATGAATGTTTCTTCGATTTGGCAGGAAATTGGCAATCTGTGCCGAGAAATCACAGGATGGCTGGTGTAGAAATTGGAAAGATGTTGCGCCCTTGGGGTTGTGGTCCATTTAGTGTTGCCAACTCCAATGGGGTATATTCCCAGTGTGTCATCACATGGCCTTCCTGCCTCCAACTGGCCTGCCCCAAACTTCAGGCATTGGTCGCCCGACATGTCCATCATCAGCATATGCCGCCTTCCCACTGCCAACTGGAAAACAAACAGAATCTTCATTAATAATAAAATCAGAAAGTGCTGGAAATACTCAGCTGGTCTGGCAGCATCAGTGGAAAGAGGAACAGAGTTAACGTTTCAAGTTGAATATGACTCCTTTTGGGAATCTTCATTACCTGATTAGTTAATTCTTGATTGCCAGTAAAACAGACTTTTGTTCAGCATCTAATACTTTTATGATTATTAAACAAAACTGTTCTAAGAAAATATTTTTTTTAACAGTATTTTATAATGCCCCGATGATTTTTTTCCCACAGTGGGTGCTCACAGCAGTGGCCTGGTGGTTAGTCTTCGACTCCTGAAGACTCCAGGGACATCCTGAAGGCTTGGCAACCCCAAATCCATTGCTGGGCAGTGCCACCCTTACTCTATATCTAACTCTTCTACTCCGACCTGGGAATGTATGACGCTAACCTGTGTGCTTGAAAAGGAAAATGTTCCCCTCCTGAGCACTGAAATTCCTCATCTTGCAGATTACGAAGGATTAGTGGTGTGATTGATTTCTCCTCCTCAGGAAGACCAGCGACATTTAATAGTGAACAGACTGCAGTTATACTGGTATACTTGCATCAGTGCGAGACAGTCACATTGCAGTAATACAAAATGTGCAGCGCGTGTAACAACCCTGAAAGGGTTAAGTCGACAGGAGCAGCAGATTTGAAAACCTTTACAATTAAAAGCAAAATTAAATTCACTGCCCTTTAAAAAAGAAATAAGGATGATTTAGTGCCACCTGGTGTTCCCTGAACACAATCCAATCCAGACCTTTTTAATGTGTGGTTGTCCTCTTGTGGCTGATTGATGCTACTACAAGTTGTATTTATACTTGGCCGAGATTTAGCATTTCACGGTGTAACCGATGACCTTTCCCCTCAGCTTGGAAATTCTTTTGCACATCAAGTTGCTGGAAATGAAAGTTGATAATTGCAGCTAATGCAATGGGGTATCTGAGACTTTGGTGAACAACAGTCCTTAACAAATAATAAATACAGGTAAATGCTGAAACAAAAAACAAACAGCTGGAAAAACTCAGCAGGTCTGACAGCATCTGCGGAGAGGAAGATAGTTAACATTGCGAGTCCGTATGACTCTTCAACAGAACTAAAGAAAAATAGAAATGAGGGGAAATTTCTATTTTTCTTTAGTTCAGATGAAGTCATACGGACTCGCAACATTAACTGTCTTCCTCTCCACAGATGCTGCCAGAACTGCTGAGATTTTCTAGCTATTTTAGTTTGTGTTTCAGATTTCCATCATCCGGAGTATTTTGCTTTTATCTTACTAGTAAATGCTGGTCTTGTTCGGGACATTCAAATCCCAGGAGCTAATTTTCAAAATGTATTCTAAACAACCAATTAGTCTTCTGGGGGAAACCTCTGCTTGATTACCCTATTACCCCCAAAGGACATCAAGGAAATTCTGGAATATTTAGTCATTCAACCATAGGCTTCTGTTCCTTCAGCTGTTTAGACTTTAAGCTCTGGAATTCCCTCCCTAAATTTCTCCAGCTTTCTGCCCCTCTCACTTCCTTTCAGATACCCCTTAAAGCCTATCTCCTTGAGCAAACTTTCGGTCAACTGTCCTAATATCTCTTTATGTGGCTCGGTGATGTCCTTGTGAAGTGCCTTGGGACGTTTTAGTTAAGGTGCTATATAAATGCAAGTTGTTACAATATACATCCGCCTTGTATTGTACAGACACCATTCTCTCCGAGTAACTCTTGTATTGTACAGATACCATTCCCTCTGTGTAAATCTGTATTGTACAGATACCATTCCCTCTGTGTAACTCTTGTTTTGTACAGACACCATTCTCTCTCTGTGTAACTCGTGTATTGTACAGATACCATTTCCTCTGTGTAAATCTTGTATTGTACAGACACCATTCTCTCCGAGTAACTCTTGTATTGTACATACACCAATCTCTCTGTGTAACTCTTGTATTGTACATACACCAATCTCTCTGTGTAACTCTTGTATTGTACAGATACCGTTCCCTCTGAGTAACTCTTATATTGTACATACACCATTCCCTCTGTGTAACTCTTGTATTGTACATACACCATTCCCTCTGAGTAACTCTTGTATTGTACATACACCAATCTCTCTGTGTAACTCTTGTATTGTACAGATACCATTCCCTCTGTGTAACTCTTGTATTGTACAGATACCATTCTCTCTCTGTGTAACTCGTGTATTGTACAGATACCGTTCTCTCCGAGTAACTCTTGTATTGTACAGATACTGTTCCCTCTGTGTAACTCTTGTATTGTACATACACCATTCCCTCTGAGTAACTCTTGTATTGTACATACACCATTCCCTCTGTGTAACTCTTGTATTGTACATACACCAATCTCTCTGTGTAACTCTTGTATTGTACAGATACCGTTCCCTCTGTGTAACTCTTGTATTGTACATACACCATTCCCTCTGAGTAACTCTTGTATTGTACATACACCATTCCCTCTGTGTAACTCTTATATTGTACATACACCATTCCCTCTGAGTAACTCTTGTATTGTACAGATACCATTCCCTCTGTGTAACTCTTGTATTGTACATACACCATTCCCTCTGAGTAACTCTTGTATTGTACATACACCATTCCCTCTGAGTAACTCTTGTATTGTACAGATACCATTCTCTCTCTGTGTAACTCTTGTATTGTACATACACCATTCCCTCTGAGTAACTCTTGTATTGTACATACACCATTCCCTCTGAGTAACTCTTGTATTGTACATACACCAATCTCTCTGTGTAACTCTTGTATTGTACATACACCATTCCCTCTGAGTAACTCTTATATTGTACATACACCATTCCCTCTGAGTAACTCTTGTATTGTACATACACCATTCCCTCTGAGTAACTCTTGTATTGTACAGATACCGTTCCCTCTGAGTAACTCTTGTATTGTACATACACCAATCTCTCTGTGTAACTCTTGTATTGTACATACACCAATCTCTCTGTGTAACTCTTGTATTGTACATACACCATTCCCTCTGAGTAACTCTTGTATTGTACATACACCATTCCCTCTGAGTAACTCTTGTATTGTACATACACCAATCTCTCTGTGTAACTCTTGTATTGTACATACACCAATCTCTCTGTGTAACTCTTGTATTGTACATACACCATTCCCTCTGTGTAACTCTTGTATTGTACATACACCATTCCCTCTGAGTAACTCTTGTATTGTACATACACCAATCTCTCTGTGTAACTCTTGTATTGTACATACACCAATCTCTCTGTGTAACTCTTGTATTGTACATACACCATTCCCTCTGAGTAACTCTTGTATTGTACATACACCATTCCCTCTGAGTAACTCTTGTATTGTACATACACCATTCCCTCTGTGTAACTCTTGTATTGTACATACACCAATCTCTCTGTGTAACTCTTGTATTGTACATACACCATTCCCTCTGAGTAACTCTTGTATTGTACATACACCATTCCCTCTGTGTAACTCTTGTATTGTACATACACCAATCTCTCTGTGTAACTCTTGTATTGTACAGATACCATTCCCTCTGAGTAACTCTTGTATTGTACATACACCAATCTCTCTGTGTAACTCTTGTATTGTACATACACCAATCTCTCTGTGTAACTCTTGTATTGTACATACACCATTCCCTCTGTGTAACTCTTGTATTGTACATACACCAATCTCTCTGTGTAACTCTTGTTTTGTACATACACCATTCCCTCTGAGTAACTCTTGTATTGTACATACACCATTCCCTCTGAGTAACTCTTATATTGTACAGATACCGTTCCCTCTGTGTAACTCTTGTATTGTACAGATACCATTCCCTCTGTGTAACTCTTGTATTGTACAGATACCATTCCCTCTGAGTAACTCTTGTATTGTACATACACCATTCCCTCTGAGTAACTCTTGTATTGTACATACACCAATCTCTCTGTGTAACTCTTGTATTGTACATACACCAATCTCTCTGAGTAACTCTTGTATTGTACATACACCATTCCCTCTGTGTAACTCTTGTATTGTACATACACCATTCCCTCTGAGTAACTCTTGTATTGTACATACACCATTCCCTCTGAGTAACTCTTGTATTGTACATACACCATTCCCTCTGTGTAACTCTTGTATTGTACAGATACCATTCTCTCTCTGTGTAACTCTTGTATTGTACATACACCATTCCCTCTGAGTAACTCTTGTATTGTACAGATACTGTTCCCTCTGTGTAACTCTTGTATTGTACAGATACCATTCTCTCTCTGTGTAACTCTTGTATTGTACAGATACCATTCCCTCTGAGTAACTCTTGTATTGTACATACACCAATCTCTCTGTGTAACTCTTGTATTGTACAGATACCGTTCCCTCTGTGTAACTCTTGTATTGTACAGATACCATTCTCTCTCTGTGTAACTCTTGTATTGTACAGATACCATTCCCTCTGAGTAACTCTTGTATTGTACATACACCATTCCCTCTGAGTAACTCTTGTATTGTACAGATACTGTTCCCTCTGTGTAACTCTTGTATTGTACAGATACCATTCCCTCTGTGTAACTCTTATATTGTACATACACCATTCCCTCTGAGTAACTCTTGTATTGTACATACACCATTCCCTCTGAGTAACTCTTGTATTGTACATACACCATTCCCTCTGAGTAACTCTTGTATTGTACATACACCAATCTCTCTGTGTAACTCTTGTATTGTACAGATACCGTTCCCTCTGTGTAACTCTTGTATTGTACAGATACCATTATCTCTGTGTAATTCTTGTATTGTACAGATACCATTATCTCTGTGTAATTCTTGTATTGTACAGATACCGTTCCCTCTGTGTAACTCTTGTATTGTACAGATACCATTCTCTCTGTGTAACTCTTGTATTGTACAGACACCATTCTCTCTGTGTAACTCTTGTATTGTACATACACCAATCTCTCTGTGTAACTCTTGTATTGTACATACACCATTCCCTCTGTGTAACTCTTGTATTGTACATACACCAATCTCTCTGTGTAACTCTTGTATTGTACATACACCATTCCCTCTGTGTAACTCTTGTATTGTACAACACCAATCTCTGCAGAAGAAGCATTGTGTCCCATTGTTTTCAGCACTTTCTCTGTTTAATATTAATGAAGATTCTGTTTATTTCCCGGATGGCCGTGTGAAGACGGGACATGTTGGTGATGGACATGTGTCCCACAGATGTGTGAACTTGGCTAAGTTGGTGGCACCCTTGCTTCTGGGTCGGATGATTCTGGTTCTATTCGTGCTCACACAAACTAAGATGACGCTGCCATTGCAGCACAGAGGGAGTGTGCATTGTCAGGTAAACTGTCTGGGTGGGACACTAATTCAAGGTCCAGTTTGTCTATTCAAGAGGAAGTTAAATAGGTGTTGAGAAAAATGAGATGAAATAGGCTGTAATGGTCTTCTGTGTGTGAACTAATCTTGTGTTTTGATCGTCTCAGTTTATTCCATACCCATTTACCCAGATGCTTTTCTGGAAGAAATTATCATGTCCAACTTCTGTTTCGGCATTTCCTCTCCATCTTCTTTCACATTTGGGGGGATAAACTTCTCTTGTAATCGCTGGTCTCTCTTGAGTACATTTTTTGAGCTGATGCAAAACTGTTTCACATTCAATGTTCGATATAATTTAGGTGTGAATATTTCTACATTGAACTTGAACAAGTGATGGAACAGCAAGTTTCAGAGGTGGCCTGATTCTGTCTAGACTTTGCACCGTCTTCAGTATAACTACAATATTTTTGGTGATCCAATGAATTTCCTTGCACATACCTTTATGTCCAGGATTGTTTAAAATCTGAAGTTGAATGATAAAGTAATAACTTATTCCAGTTTAAAACAATATTACAGTCACTAACAAATTCCAATTTACATACTCTCTCACTCACTGCAGATTGTCTTAGCATCTGCTGCATAATTTATGCAGAGATACTGAAGGTGTTACAGAAGCATCTATAAATGTGATTATTATTTCACAAGGGTGTCCTAATAATGGGCTTTGTTCCAGGGCTAAAAGAGTTAAATTATAAGGACAGGTCGCATGGAGTAGGTTTGTATTCTCATGAACATAGAAGTTTAAGGTGTGATCTAATTGGCATGTTAAAGACATTAAAGAATTTCATCTGGTGGATCGAGAGTAAAGATACTCCTGATCCACCATAACTACTGGAATCTTTTTAATTTTCATTTTAAAAAATATTTTCATGAGCTAACTGTCCCATCTGTTCATCGCTAATATTATATTTAACCAGTGTTTGTACAGTAACATCTGTACACTGAATTTTCCCCTGGTCAGCATGTGACATGGTGCCAGCAGTGTAACTCGAATGTATCATTCTAGCTACTGAAGTATGGAGAATAAAATCTAAAAATTAAAGGCTTGGATTTTGCGGACAGTGGTGAATGAATGGCACTGGCCATTAACAACACTTAACTTGTATCTACAGGCTTTCTATGGGCTTTTGCATTGGAACTTGAGCACAAAAGCACATGGAATAGGAGCAGGGTTAGGCCACAAGGCCCATCGAGCCTGCTCCACCATTCAATATGATCATGGCTGATCTTGGGCTTTTACTCCATTTTCCTGTCTGCTCCCCAAACCCCTTCAATCCCTGAGACGCCAAAAATCTTTCTACCCCAGTCTTAAATGTATTCAACTATGCAGCATCCACAACCCTCTGGGGTAGAGAATTCCAAAGCTTCACAACCATTTAAGTGAAGTAATGGGCCACAACCCCTGACTAGTGTCTGGAAGTGCTGGTCTGCAGAAACTAGAAGAAATAAACACCTACTTAGCTGGTCTTGAAAATTACGTTGACGCTTCCGATCGCTGGAGCTGCTTGGGGCCTGCATCGAAAGACTCCTCGCAGACCCCAGCAAAGTGCAGCTCCAGTGTATTCAAGGAGGCCACACCCCTTATTTTACAGCACTTGATGCTGTAAAGCAGGTAACTTTAAAGGGAGATTGACAGGCCAGGGGGAAGATAAGTGTCTAAGGTAAGTGGATAGGATCTGAGGGTTGCGGGTGTCCAGGGGCTGGGGGTGCCCGGAGGTTGGGGGTCTGAGGTCGGTGGGAGGGGTGGGAGTTGGGGTTCTGAGGTTGTGGGGGGGGCGGGGGTGAGGTGGGAATCCGAGGCCAGGGGGAGAGTTGGGGACCTGAGGTCGGGGGAGGGGTGGAGAGGGGAGTTGGGGGTCTGAGGTCTGGGGTCGGGAGGATTGAAAGGAGTCCTGTTGGGGTTGGGGATTGGTGGGGGAGTCCCATGGGGTCGGTCTGGGGCTTTACAATAGTTACTCAGAAGTTAGAAGAGGTTTTAATTCTTCTAACTTTTTCTGGGTAACTATTGGAATAACCCCAGCGGAACCACCCGAAGTTTACGATTTAAATCACATTTTTGGATGGTTCCCAGCACAGCACTATTGTCCAGGGGAAGTTAGCACTTCTGGGCAATTGCCATGCAAAACCCTTTCTTGGGAACTTGCCAGAGGGATTCCCCATCTTTGGGGTACCCCCCAAATCCGACGCTGGAGAGTGCGGAAGTTACTGGCCAATTTCTCCCCATCTCAGTCCTAAATGATCAGCTCCATATCCTGAGACTATGCCCCTGTGTTTTAGACTTCCAGATCAGCAGAAACAATCTCTCAGCGTTTACCCTATCAAGCCCGTTCAGAATTTTGTAGGTTTCAATGAGATTGCCTCTCATACTTCTAAATTCCAGAGAATATAAGCCCAATTAACTCAACATCTCATCATAGGACAACCCTATGATTAATTTAATTTGCTATGATTAGAAATTTATAACAGCATGGTATCCTCTACAGGGGCGTTGGGACCTGTGTGAACAGGGCCAGCAATGTCGTGTCTCCTTAAGACTGAAGAATTCTCACTGAGACATGCAGGATTTGAGCTAATAAATACCAGTTAAGAATATGTAACTCGGTGCCAAGTCACTGAGAGGGCAAGAAAGATGGGATTAAGAAAGGGAGAGAGGAAAGAGGCAGAAAGAAAATATAAAGTAAGGAGAAAGTTAGACAGATATTGTCCTGGATTCCCTCACCAGATGAAATTGTTTCTCTCTATCAACTCCTATAATCATCTTAAATACGTCAATTAAAGCAGCTCTCAATCTCCTAAATTAATAGTTATACAAACCCAGTCCAAGCAACCTGTCCTCATAATTTAATCCTTTTAGCCAGGAACTGTGAATTCTAGCCATCTTTCTGGCAGTAAGTAATCTGGCAGATTTTACCTGCCCATTTGCTCTGTTTCTACCAGACTGGTGGGGTTAACATGGCACCTACCCTCACCTTGGCTTTTCTTCTTCTGCTTTTGGAGTACTTAAATAACCAATATCCAAGCCTCTATAATAACGATAATAATCTAGAAAACAGAAGGCTGAGGGTGACCTAATGGAGGACTTGAAAATTAGGAAGGGGATCGAGAGGATGGGTATAGAGGAGATGCTGCCACTTCTAGAGGAGACCAAAGCAAGGGGTCTCAAATATAAGATAGACACTAATAAATCTAATAAGAAACCCAGAAGAAGTTTCTTCACCCAGAGAAATTCGAAAGTGGAACTCGCTACCGCATGGAATAGTTAGGCTAGCTAGTCTAGATACAGTTAAGAGAAAGTTAGATAAATGTGTGAAGGAGAAAGGAATAACAGGACATACTGACAGAACTAGAGTGGGAGGAGGCTCGTGTGGAGCATAAACACTAACATAGACCTGTTGGGCTGATTTGTCTTTTTCTGTGCTGTAAATACTATGAAATTTTAGGAATTTGGCCAGACATTGCCTACTGATTGGAGCCCATGCCACCAGCATGTTCTCATAGATTAATATTTGCACTTCTTTAACCAAAGAGCAGGGAGGTTAGTTATTCAGACATCTGATAGCTGAGAGAAGTCAGTAATTAACCTTTGAATAACATAGCCAGTGTTCAGATGTTACAATTCTTAAACTCAGCTAACTAATGGTGTTAATAATATTCACTTCTGACTTTTAAAGCTAAACACAAAATTTAAGTGAGCTGTAACTGGGCTGGGCCGGTTAGGGGAGGTACATACAAATGATCGGACTCAAGGATTAACATTAACGTTGTAGACTAAACAAATTCTTCTAGTGTAACACTTTGAGGACTTTTGCCTAATTTAGTCCTTGAGATTTGTTTTGATAATCTAATAAAGGGATGCTTTTAAAATACACATTATTAATGGCATAGGGCTATTTAGTGCCTCCTACTGAGGCAAGATAGAAATGAAGAATAAAAACAAAAAAACTGCGGATGCTGGAAATCCAAAACAAAAACAGAATTACCTGGAAAAACTCAGCAGGTCTGGATGTCAACTTGGCTTCACAAAAATGGTACGATTGGCATACAAAAATAAGCTAGAAACAAAATCTAGTGAGGCTTGGATGATTTCAGGAGGCCCCTGTTTGCTTCTCTTCCCTTTTCTATCTTTCCAATCTTTTCACTACATATGTGTGTGATAGGGTAGCCTATCACTTGTGGGAAAAATCAAACAAGGGGCCATTAACAAAAGATAGTCGCTAATAAAACTAATTGGGAATTCAAGCGAAACTTCTTTACTCAAAGAGTGGTAGGATATAGAATTCACTACCACAAGAAATAGTTGAGGCAACTAGCATAGATGTGTTTAAGGGGAAGCTAGATAAACACATGAGGGAGAAAGGAATAAAAGGATAAGGTAATAGAGTGGGATAAGGTGGGGAGGGGGGGCAGGGGTGGGGGTTATGGGTGGTGGCTGTGAGGAAGCTTACGTGAAACACGATTGCCAGCATAAAACAATTGGCCTGAATAGTATGTTTCTGTACTGTAGATTCAATTTAATTCTATCTGAAACCACATTCCACTAGTAAGATTTTTAATGCTTGGTTTGAGAAAATGCAGCACCTATAGCTGATGTGTTAATCTACTTATCACCGTATTACAGAACAGTCACGTTTGGATAAGTCCTAACACTGACATTTTAAGTCACGAATCAGTTGTCATTTGAAGACATCATTTCATGCCAAAAAAAAACCATAAGGTTAATGGTGGCAAGCAATGTGCTTTAACAGAAGGATTTCACTCAGTTGGAATAGCTCTGTCTCCTAAGTATACTTGGAGAAAATCCATCAGATCCATGTGAATCAGGAATTACTGGTACAGCCAATGTAGGTGAGAAGAAATACTTAAGGTATTTTATGACCAGTGGGCATCAAAGGGACTGGTGTATGAGGGCAGATTTGATAGAGGTGTACAAGATTATGGCAGATTTAGATAAGGTAGATAAAGAAAAGCTATTCTCATTAGTTGATGGTACAAGATTTAAGATTTTGGGCAAGAGATGTGAAGGGATGTGAGGAAGAACATTTTTATGCAGCCATTGGTATGACTGGAACACATTGCCTATGAGGGTGTTGGAAGTGTAGATGATCAATGATTTCAAAAGGTAATGAATTTTTGATAATAAATATGGGGAGCAGGTGGGGCAATGGGTCTGACTGGAATGTCTACAGAGATTCGACATGGACAATTTGGACTGAATGTTCTTGTTCTGTGCCATAATAAATTTTGGACTCTATGGGTGGAATTTTATGGCCCCTCCCACTGGCGGGATCTTCTGTTCCCGCCAAAGTCAATGGAGTTTTGAACAGTTCACTGCATTTTACGGCCCCACCACTACTAGTTCAGTGACAATCATAGATTCATTAGAAACTTAAAGCACAAAAGGAAGCCCATCACACCTTTGCTGGCTCTTTGAAAGAACTGTCCAATTTATTCCCCACAGTCTAACCATTTCCTTATATTCCTGCAAATAGTCCTCTTCAAATATATGTCCAGGTATCTTTTAAAAGTTGCCATTGAATCTGATTCCACCAACCTATTTGGTCGTGTGTTCCAGATCATATAACTCCCTGTGTGAAGAAAATTTCTTATTTCCCCTTTAGTTCTTTCATCACTTATTTTAAACCTATCATCCCTGGTTACCAAATCACTTGACAGATGGAACAATTTCTCTAGACTTGCTCTATCAAAACTCCCCACAATTTTGAATGCCTCTATTAAATCTCACCTTAATCTTCTCTGTTCTGAGGAGAATAGTTCCACCTTCTCTGTTCTCTCTACATAACTGAACTCCCTCGTCCCTTGTATCATCCTGGTAACCACGAAGACACACTGTGTGCCTTTTCTAAATAAGCAGTAAAGAGAAGCAAAATACTGTGGATGCTGGAAATCTGAAATAAAAACAAAACTACCTGGAAAATCTCAGCAGGTCTGACAGCATCTGCGGAGAGGAACACAGTTGACGTTTTGAGTCCGTATGACTCTTCATCAGAACTAACGAAATAGAGAAATGAGGTGAAATATAAGCTGGGAGAGGTAGGTCGGACAGGTAGAGCTGGATAGGGGGCCAGTGATAGGTAGAAGCAAAGAAGAGATTGCCAAAAATGTCATAGACAAAAGGACAAAGGGTGTTGACGGTGGTGATATTATCTAAGGAATGTGCTAATGGGGACATTAAGGGTAGCAAGCAGGACAAACTAGTGGCAGATGGCCCTAGTGGGGGTGGGGTTGGGGGAAGGGATTGAAATGGGCTAAAAGGTGGAGATAAAACAATAGCTCGAAATAAATTTAAAAATAGTTGGGAAATGAAAAATACATTTTGTTAAAAATTATAAATTATTGGAAAAAGGGGTACAGGAAAGGGGGTGGGGACGGAGGAGAGAGTTCATGATCTGAAATTGTTGAACTCAATATTTAGTCTGGAAGGCTGTAAAGACACTGGGTTTCGCTAAATTCATAAAATGATAACTCAAACTAAAGTGTCGCCTTTATAGAAGGACACAACTGATAAAGAACAGCCATAAAAAAAGGAAATTTATTTAACTTAAGTAATAATATTGCTGCTTGTATCTAAAAAAAGAATCTCGAAGCAGAAATGTGATATTACTAAAAGTGACCATGAAGCTATTGGATTGCTATAAAATCCCAGCTGGTTCACTAATGTATCTTAGGCCAGGATTACTGATCCTGCCATGACAGGACCTGCTGCGGGAGATTTGGCAAACCAGCCAAAAGTCCATTGGCTTTTGACAGGACCGGACAGTCCTGGTGATGGGTGGGTGGGGCTGGAAAATCCCACTCTTAGGGTGGGAAACCTGACGTCCTAACCTGTTTTGGGCCTATTTGTGACTCCAGTCCCACACCAAAACAGTTGACTCTTAACTGAAATGTCTGAGCATGTCATCGAGACGCATCAAACCACTAAAAAGGGACCTGGAGTGGTTCCACCACCCCCACAAGGGCAACACCATATCTGGGCAAATGTGCATCCCTGATTTTAATCGCACCGCCATTAGTGGCTGAGTCTTCAGCTGCCTGGGCCCTGAGCTTTGGAACTCCCTCCGCAAAGCTCTTTCTTTCTCTACCTCACTCTCCTCCTTCAAGATGCTCCTTAAATCCACCTCTTTGATCAAGCTTTTGGTCACCTGTTCAAATCTCGGTGCTCAGTGTCAAACTGATTCTGATAACACACCTGGGAAATGCTTACTGACCTTTTACCATGATGAAGGTGCTGCACAAATTCAAGTTGTTGTTATTGTTACTGTTATGTAGGAGACCGTAGCAAGGTCAATGATCTGATATTGGAGCCTCACACATTGCTACAGATTGTCTCAGTTGACAGCCCCCATCCGTTAACAGAACAGCCTTGATAAATGCTGATCTGTGGTTTGCCAAGAAAAGCTAAGGTTGACTCTGGATAAGATAAAAATCTTCCATTTGTAAATTCTGTTCATTTAATCTAAACTAAACAGAACATGCTGAACAGAAACAATGATTTTATGTAAAACTGATAACGTTCCTGGCGTGTGCTGAAGTTTGTAGATGGGAAAAAAACACCATTTTTTTTTATTCGTTCATGGGATGTGGGTGTCGCTGGCTAGGCCAGCATTTATTGCCCATCCCCAATTGCCCTTGTTCAGAGGGCATTTAAGAGTCAAACACATTGCTGTGGGTGTTGGTCAGGAGTCACGTGTAGGCCAGACCGGGTAAGGACAGCAGATTTCCTTCCCTAATGGACATTAGTGAACCAGATGGGTTTTTATGACAATCGGCTATGGTTTCACTGTCAGCATTGGGGTTTTAATTCCAGATTTTTATTGGATTTAAATTCCACTGCGAACCCAAGTCCCCAGAGCTTAACCCCTGGGTTTCCAGATTACCAGTCTAGTGACAATACCACTATGCCACTGCCTCCCCCATTATAGTGTAGTATTACTTTGATGAGGAATCTCACACTACTGGAGCAAATGGGAATGGGTTTAAACTTTGGAATTCTATGGAAAGCTTTAGCGGATGTCTATCTGAATGTCTCGCAGCAACAACACCCAAAACCCCACTTCACCCAGGACAAAGCAGTATGTTCCATTGATAGCCCACCCACCACCTTAAATATTCACTCCCTCCATCACCAGTACACAGTGACCACATTGCACCATCTACAAGATGCACAGCAGCAACTCATCAAAGGTTTTTCATCAGCGCATCCCAAAGCTGTGAATACTATCACATAGAAGGGTAAGGGAAGCAAAAGGATGGCAGCACCACCACTTGCAAGTTCTTCTCCAAGTCACACAGCATCTTAACTCGGAACTACTTTTAAAAAATCCATTCATGAGATATGGGCGTCACTGGCTAGGCCAGCATTTATTGACCATCCATTTGTTTTTCTTATTCATTCACAGGATGTGGGCTTCACTGGCTGGGCCAGCATTTATTTCCCATTCTTGTTGCCCTTGAGAAGGTGGTGGTGAGGTGCCTTCTTGAACCGCTGCAGTCCCTGTGGTGTAGGTACACCCACAGTGCTGTTAGGGAGGGAGTTCCAGGATTTTGACCCAGACACAGTGAAGGAATGGCGATATATTTCCAAGTCAGGATGGTGAGTGACTTGGAAGGGAACTTCCAGGTGGTGGTCTTCCCATCTATCTGCTGCCCTTATCCTTTTAGATGGTAGTGGTCGTGGGTTTGGAAGGTGCTGTCTAAGGAGCCTTGATGAATTCCTGCAGTGCATCTTGTAGATGCTGCTACTGTGAGTCGGTGGTGGATGGAGTGAATGTTTCTGGATGTGGTGCCCATCAAGCAGCCTGCTTTGTCTTGGACAGAGTCAAGCTTGTTGAGTGTTGTGGAAGCTAAACTCATTCAGACAAGTGGGCAATTTTCCATCACACTCTTGACTTGTGCCTTGTAGATGGTGGACAGGCTTTGGGAGTCAGGAGCTGAGTTACTCACTGCAGGATTCTTAGCCTCTGACCTGCTCTTGTCGCCACAGTTATGGCTAGGCCAGTTCAGTTTCTGGTCAATGGTAACCTCCAGGATGCTGGTAGTGGGGAATTCAGAAATGGTAATACCATTGAATGTCAAGGGGAGATGGTTGGATTCTCTCTTGTTGGATATAGTCATTGCTTGGCACTTATGTGGCGTGAATGTTACTTGCCACTTGTAAGCCCAAGCCTGGATATTGTCCAGGCTTGCTGCATTTCGACATGGACTGCTTCAGTATCTGAGGGGTCGCAAATGGTGCTGAACATTGTGCAATCATCAGAGAACATCCCCACTTCTGACCTTATGATAGAAGGAAGGTCATTGATGAAGCAATTGAGGATGTTTGGGCCTGAGGAACTCCTGCAATGATGCCCTGGAAATGAGATGATTGACCTCAAACAACCACAACCATCTTCCTTTATGCTAGGTATGACTCCAACCAGCAAGGGTTTTCCCCCAATTCCCACTTACTCCATTTTTGCTAGGGCTTCATGATGCCACACCCAGTCAAATGCTGCCTTGATGTCAAGGGCAGTCACTGTTACCTCACTGTGGGAGTTCAACTCTTTTATCTATGTTTGAACCAAGGCTGTAATGAAGCCAGGTGCTGACTGGCCCTGGCGGAACTCAAATGGAGCGTCAGTCAGCAGATTATTGCTAAGTAAGAGCCATTTGATAGTGCCGTTGATGACCTCTTCCATAACTTTACTGATGATCGAGAGTAGACTGATGGGGTGGTAATTGGCCAGGTTGGATTTGTCCTCAATATGAAGATGGGACTTTGTCTCGACAAGTACGGTGCAGTGATCACTCCTACCGATATTGTCTTGGACAGATGCAACTGCTGTTGAATGAGGTCAAGTATGTTTTTCCCTCTCGTTGGTTCCCTCACCACCTGCCACAGACCCAGTCTAAAAGCTATATAATTTAGGACTCAGCCAGCACTGGTGCTACTGAGCCACTCTTGGTGATGGATATTGAAGTCCCCCACCCAGAGTACATTCTGTGCCCTTGCCACCCTCAGTGTTTCCTCCAAGTGCTGTTCAGCATGGAGGAGCACTGATTCATCAGCTGAGGGGTCAGTGGCACAGTACATGGTAATCAGCACAAAGCTTCCTTGACCATGTTGGGCTGATGCCATGAGACTTCATGGGGTCCAGAGTCAATGTCAAGGACTGCCAGGGCAACTCCCTCCTGACTGTATACCACTGTGCTGCCACCTCTGTCCTGCTGGTGGGACAGGGCATACCCAGGGATGCATGGGACATCATCTGTAAGGTATGATTCCATGAGTATTACTATGTCAGGCTGTTGTTTGACCAGCCTGTAAGGCAGCTCTCCCAATTTTGGCACTTGCCCCCAGATGTTAGTAAGGAACGTTTCTGTTGTTGTTTCCAGTTTCCAAGGTTGACTGCAGGGGGTGGGGGGTGTGTCTGGTTCCATTGCTTTTTGAGTGATTTATTACAATTAAGTGGCTTGCTAGGCCACTTAAGAATCAGCCCTGTTGCTGTGAGTCTGGATTCACATATAGGCAGACCAGGTAAGGACAGATTTCCTTCCTTGAAGGGCAGTCAACAACAGACATCATTGGACTTTTAATTGCAGATTACTTTTTTGTTATTGAATTTCAATTTTACCATCTGTTGTGGCAGGATTCAAACCCTGGTCCCCAGATCATTACCCTGGGTCTCTAGGTTAATAGTCCAGCAACAATACCACTACACCACCACCTCCCTTATATCACCATTCCTTCATTGTTACCAGGTCAAAATCCCGGAACACACTCCCTAACAGCACTGTGGATATACCTACACCACATGGACTGCAGTGGTTCAAGAAGGCAGCTCACTACCACCACCTTCTCAAGGGCAATTAGAGATGGGCAATAAACGCTGGCCTAACTAGTGATGCCCACATCTCATGAATGAATAAAAAATAAATAAAATTCCTTCAGAATCACTGAGTGATAATTCTGGAACTGATAGCACTTAAAACAGACACTAGATGGTCAGCTGGTATAGACAAAGTACAGGCTACATCTTCATTGAGCAGTCCCCCAGAGAGGTTTGAGGATTTCACTGAATCTTGGATTGGCTCCATGTTCAATGATTTACCATCAGATATTCTCCTCATCAGTATTATGAAGTTGATGTGCAACTCCTTTAATTTCAATTCATTTAATTTTCTATTTGCATTGGGTATTGTAAAGTTAAGTGACATGTCAATATCTCCCTTAATCAGTTGGTTCAGGTGACCTTCTGTCTTTGTGTCACTGAAACAAACACTAACATTATAGGAATAAAGGGATCCAAACAACATGGATAGGCTTAACACTGGAATATTAAACTACTAAATGAAACACAAATTCATGCAAAAATTAAGATATTAAGAGTAAGTTTCACCTTTGTCAGTTTTAATGCAGAGATACACATGTTCGTGACATGGGTGAAGAAGTCAGGCATTGCAAAATCTCTGCCCCCTGGGATGTTCCATTTACCTTCCTTCCTTCATTTCCCCCTGTCTCTCATTCTTCCATCCTCCCTCCATTTCTGCATCTCGCATCATCCCTTCCTTCCTCTTTCTCATTGTCCCTTCTGGCTTTTTTATATTTGCCCTTGGGATTTTAACAGGCTCAAAAGGCCATATGGCCTATTCCTACTCATCTTTATGTACTTACTACTATCCTGTGTTAAAATGAAGCTCAAAGTAAGCTCATTTTTGATTAGGCTCTTTACAGCCTTCCAGTGTGGCAGCCTGTCCCACTTTTGTTCTGTTTCCTTTGTTGGTTTTGGTTTTACTCTCCTATATGCCTCTTTTTTTTGCCTTTGGAAACAACTGTTCAGCAGGCTGCCATTCATACCTCCTCTAGACACATCTTTTGTTTCTTTATTTTGTCCCATTACGCTCCCTTTGGCTTTAACCACTAATCCTTATGTCATTTAGGGCAGAGATTAATGCTTTTCCCCCAAGGCGAGTTTGGAGGCCGGGGTTGGTGGGGAGGAGATGCGCTGCCATTTAATTGGGTGGGAGCATGCAACTGAGGACCATTCTTCCTTCCCACCTCTGCCCCAATTAAGTTCAGAGCCCGTTTAAGGGCCTCATGCCGTATTCAGCCGGTGGTGAACAGGGCAGTCCCAGTGGGGGAGGGGGGCCCTTGTTGTCAGGCATTCAGTCCCTGTTCAAGTGACCCAACGTGGAGAATGTGGGGAGGTGGGGGAGGAATACTGAGAACCAACCCAAGCCCTTTCTTCAGAATCTCCTGCCCTCCCTCACCCGTGACTCCCACCCTACGACCCCCATCCATTCACACCCGCCTGTGGCCTGGGCTCCTCGCTGGTACAGAGCTTCTGGTAGGTGCATTGCTGGAAGCTATCACTGGTCCCCCAGTGGGGCTGATAGCAATGCGCAGCTGCCTCTGATTGGCTGGCAGCTCCTGGGGTGGGGGAGGGAGGGAGGGTTGGGGGGGGAGGTGGGGGATGCGGGTGGGAGGGTAGGATTTTCCCTACCCCAGGTCCTGGATCCCAGGGAAGGCCCGCCGCTGGGAAGTTAAGTGCCTGAGTGGCACTTAATATGGAGGGCCTTCTGCAAAGGAGGCAACGTGGGACTCACATCAGCTCTGCAGTCCACGGTGACACCCCCTTCACCGGGATTAATCCTTAATGCCCCTAATCTCTCCTGCCTTCCACCCTATCACCCTCCTCTCCTTTCACTCTTTTTCACATCCTTTCCCCTTCCACTTGCTTAAAATATATAACATCCCTAACTTTTCAGAGTTCTGATGAAAGGTCATTTCCCTGAAATACTAACTCTTTTGCTTTTGCATTTTGGTTTTAGTGATTTTGTGTGAGGGACTAATATTGGCGAAGCCACCTGGGAGAACTCCGCTGCTTTCCTTTGAAACCGTGCAATGGAATCCTGTACATCTGCCTGAGACGACCAAGCCTCCCTGCACACACCCACCTCCAGCACCAGATGGTCACCTTTCTTAGTGTCCATCTTTCTATTCCTCCTTTTCTGCATTCCTCTCCTGGAGATCAGATTCTTCAACAAAGTGCAGACAATCAAACCTCCCTGACCCCACCTCCCCCCAGTGCCCCTCATGTGCCCAGCCCCCAGGATTGCTCTTGTGCACCACCTAGTGGCCAAATTTCTAGAAGAACAGGAGGAGGCCATTCAGCCCCTTGAGCTCATTCTGCAATTCAATCAGACCGTGGCTGACCTGCACCTCAGATCCATTTATCTGCGTTAGCTCCATATCTCTTGATACCTTCACTACACAAAAAAAAAATACTGGTCTCAGTCTTAGGAATTTCAGTTGCTCTCCCAATAATCACACTCTTATAGGGGAGCAAGTTCCTGATTCCTACCTTCTGTGTGAAAAAGTGCTTTCTGATTTCCCTCCTAAATGGCCTAACTTTGCTTTTAAGATTATGCCCACTTGTTCTTGATTGCCCCACCAGAGGAAATAGAAATTACTTCACTCAAAGGGTTGTGAATCTTTGGAATTCTCTACCCCAGAGGGTTGTGATGCTCTATTGTTGAAAACGTTTAAGGCTGCGATAGACAGATTTTTGGTCTCTTAGGGAATCAAGAGATATGGGGATCGAGTGGTAAAGTGGAGTTGTTGTCCAAGATCAACAATGATCGCATTGAATGGTGGAGCAGGCTTGACAAGTGATATGGTTTACTCCTGCTCCTATTTCTTGTGTTCTTACCCTATCAAATCCTTCTAACAATTTTGTTATGACCAGGAGAGAAGAGGTGAACTGGCTCCCCTCTATTCAACCTCCTTGGTTGGTCACAACAAAGGATTAAGTTTCTTTTTCACAAGGATATGCCTTTCCAGAATCCAAATTTATTTAACTATTTAGGCAGTGAGCAATAAGGAGCTAATCAAACAAGTGTTTCTTGAGTTAAAGAAAAAGCAAGTTTATTAAGCAATAAACCAGAGAAAAAAATAACAAAAACACGATGTCACACACACACAGGGTATCGGAAATAAGGGATGTTAGAGTCCAATAAAACAAGTTAAAAGAATATACGGTTAAGTGTCCTTTGCTTGTCCTTGAGGCGTAGATTGTTAAATGTTGTGGCTGATTTAGGCTGGCTGGTTTTTTAGATGCGGTCAGATGTAGAAGATGTTACAAATATTACAAGCTCTCGGTTTGCTGTAGGTTTCCGCTCGTCAGCTTCTCGAAAAGGGTGACACACTTTTTCCAGAATAGAGCAAGGAAGAGAACACAGCTTTTCAGCCTTGTTTCTGCTGCTGAAAACAATCTTGACACTCCCTGTGTCAATTGCAATCTCTCTGCATTGGCTGTAGCTTAGCCTATTATACTTTACCCAATGTGTATTTCCAAGGTGTTTTGGGTGAGTCTGCCTGTGGCAGCCATTGTTTCAAGCCTTTGCCTTTCAACATCTCTTCTTTAGACAGTGATGAGATTCGATGGATCTTTGAATTATAGGAAATGTCCCTCTCTTCACACTTCCCTGAGGGTGTCTTGTTTGCTTTTTCAGCTTCACTTTGGAAGGTGGCCTTGCATTTTTAAGCTTGTTCTGTCTCATTTCAAATTGTAAAATTTCCAGTCAGTTGAAAGTTGAAAAGTTAAATTTTTAAAAATAAAGGGACATAGACTTGTGACAATTTAAATACCTCAATCAGAACAAGCCCCAGCCTTCTAAACTCAAGAAATTACATGGCGGGTTTATCCAACCTGTCCTCATAATTTAACCTGCTCAGCCCTAATGTTAGAGCCCCAATATCCCTCTCAACCATTGAGTTCCTTGACCTAAGGAGGCCCAAGAAAAGTTAAGCTTTGCCTTGATATACCTCACCCCAAATTATGAACACACCCTAAGCTGACAATGAATTGCGGAGACTTCGGCAGGGCTAGCTTATCCTGAAGAACCTACAAGCATTTTAATATATTTTTATTGGTTGAAATTAATATAGCAAACACTAACTGGCTTGAAGCAGACCATCCTTATGTTATGGCTGTGGATTATTGCCCAGGTGCCAGTCGTTGTGTTTTTGTCAGCCTGTCTCTCTGATAAGATGTACTGAGTGTTATTAAGCCTCACATCATGGTTGGTCTCAGTTAGGGTTCCACAGGTGCAACTATTGGCTGAGCTGCAGGCCGCATGTGCGCTACTGATACTTAAAGTGAAATCTGATTTTGAATACACTGGACACCGAATACAAACTGTTTTCCCCAAACAATACTTCATGACAGCACCTGCAGAATTTTTCTTACCTAATCTAAGGATTTTAAATTAAAGGCCCCAGCTGTTTCTCTTAGTTCTGGAATTCCCTCCCTCAACCTCTCTCTCCTCTTTTAAGTTGTTCCTTAAAATATACCCCTTTGGTCAAATTTTTAATCATGTCCTAATATCTGTATTTGGTTAGGTGTAAAATTTTATCTAATAATGCTCATGTGAAGCATGATGGGACATGGTAGTATATTAAAGGCACTATATAAATGCAAGTTATTGTTATTTATTAAATGATAGAAGATCGGACCAATTGGAGAGTCTATTAAAGAGCTGGCTTAGGCATGGTGTGCCAAGTGGCCTCCTTTGGAGCTGTAAGATTCTATGATTCCCTATTGATCAAGCTCATGTTTGGGTCCATTATTTGGTCGAGCAATTTCCAAATAATCTCTGGGCAACATGATCAAGAACTGTGATGGTGTAATGGTAAAGCAGCAAGTAGCATTCACGCTGCACAAGTGCCAGGCAATGACCATCTCCAATAAGAGAGAATCTAACCATCACCCTTTGACAATCAACAGTATTGCTATTGCTAAACTCACCCACCACCAACATCCAGGAAGTTACCATTGACCAGAAAGTGAACTAGACCAGCCATGGAAACATTACATCAACAGGTCAGAGGTTGTGAACTCTCTGGCGAGTAGCTCACCATCTGACTCCCCAAAGTCTGTCCACCATCTACAAAGAACAAGTCAAGGGTGTGATGGAACACTCTTCTCTTGCCAGATGAGTGAGGCTCCAACAACACTCAAGATGCTCAACACCATGCAGAATAAAGCAGCCCACTTGATCTCCACCCCATCCATGAACTCAGACATTCACTCCACTGGTACACAGTGGCAGCAAAATGTATCAAGATACACTGCAGCAACTGGCCAAGGCTCCTTCACCACACGTTTCAAACCCTTAAGCTCTACCACCCAGAAGAACAAAGTCAGCAGATACATGGGAACACCACCACCTACAACCTCCACTCCTGACTTGCAATTATATCGCCGTTCCTTCAGTGTCGCTGGGTCAAAATCCTGGAATTCCCTTCCTAACAGCACTGTGGGTGTACCTGCACCAGGTGGATGGCAGTAGTTCAAGAAGGCAGCTCACCTCCATCTCCTCACGAGCAATTAGGAATGGGCAATAAATGTTGGTTTAGGTGGTGACACTCAGATTCCATGAATGAATAAGGATAACACTTGAATGAATCAATAACAACAAAAACTTGGATTTATTTGGTATTTTTAACATAATAAAATATCCCAATGTCACAGGATCTTTATCAAACAAAATCTGACACCATGCCACGGAGGGAGATTTTAGAGCAGATGAAAGATGGATGCTTTAAGGACCATCTTAGGGGAGAAGAGAGATGAGTAGAGAGGTTTAGGGGGGGAATTCCAGAGCTTAGAGTCTGGACAGCTGAAGTACCCGTGGTGCTGATTCTCTTGTGTACCATTTTTAACATTTCTGCTACCTTGTGACACCTGAAGCAGGAGAGTTGGGGATCAGTGAGCTTGGTAGAAATGAAACTGGGGCCCCTCTGATCAGTTGTACTTCAGCTGGTTTAAGTGAATCCATTAAGGTAAAGGAAGAGAGTTTGAGAGACACATGCTCTCGATATCGCTGCATCATCATTAACTCTGGTCTTTTTCCTCCTAAGGGATTTGTGGGTATCATTTAATTCTAATCAGTAAGTGTTATTGTTTAAGGGAAGTACAGATGGAGGCTGGAGTTAGAGTTGGAGCCCTGTCTGATTTTCATGCCAGGCTGTTGACCTTGTGCTGGGAGGAATGGAGGAGGAAGGGTAATCAAGACCATAACCTCCTCTCCAGCTGTTTTCACAGTCACTTCCTCATCGGCGAACAGAAGTAGTCCCAATTATGTCATTTGACCTCAGGGGCACCAAGTGTTACAAGCATCAACTAAAACACTTAAAGTTACAGGCTGCTTTTGGTTCAGTGACAGGAATATTGCTTTTCCATGTTCATCACTGAGGTTGCATTTGTCTAGTTTTAGACTGGATGAGTCTAGCCCTCCAGAAACTCCATCATAAAATAAAGCTTCATTTCTTCTCCTGTCTATTCCAGTGTTATCCAGGTCACCCTCCCATCCTGCACCTTCCATAAACTTCAGCTCATTGAAAATTCTGGAAACTCATAACAAGTCATGTTCATACATCGCCCCTGTGTTTGCTGATTGGCTCCTGGTCCGGCCAGGACACCTTGAATTTAGAATTCTCATCCTTGCTTTCAAATCCATCCATGGCCTCACCCCTCCTCATCTCTATAATCAGCCTCTGTCCTAAAACCCTCCCCAGCCTCTTGCGCATCCCTGATTTCTTTCACTCCACCTTTGGTGGCCTTGCCTTCAGTTGCCTATGCCCCAGGCTCTGGAATTACCTCCCTAAACCGTTAATTTAAGCTGCCACTGGTGATACCTGCCATATTAGCTGGACATCTTTATATGGCGCGTTATGTGGTTCACTGAAGCTGGGGCAACATGCTTATTGCGTTCCTCATGGTTAAAACTGGGCAATGCCAAGAGCTGGGGTCTCAAAATGTCAGCAATAGGAAGGAGTTCAAGTCAGGTGTAACATTCTTTGGCTGGTGGTTCCTATATTATCCTCTTAATCCTGTGGTGTGAAAACCTGCACAGATATTCAGGGAAAGTCTCTCCCCTAATGCCTTGAGTCTCTCCCCAAATGGGCTCCCTGTGCAGCAACCATTTCCCCATGCAGCCACTGTCTCCCAGTGCAGTCCCCACAGCCTGTCCAGAGAGATGTGCAACTGGTGACTGGGCATGGTTCTGAGGGTCCTTGGCTCACTAGGAGGAAGTACTCTTCCACACCGTACTGCAAACACACGCTGCTGATAGGGATCCTCAAACAGGATGTGAGGAATGGTGGTCGGGCTTTTCCATACAGAACAGGAAAGTTCCAAATTCCATCCCGAACTTGTGGAAAGCTAAATGACCTTTTCCCGGAGCAGTACAGCTGTCCTAGCCTAACCTTGGGGCACTGAAGGCAACTGTAGCATCATAACTGCTCTCCTAGCTTGAGATCAGTACATCAGAGTTTGGGCCTGCCTGTTTTCTTTGGCTCTACACTAGCCCCAGTGGTACATTCATCCACTGAGCTAGCAGAATGCACTTTCTGGGGTTTTTTATTTCTCTGAATTCCTCTTGTTCACTATTGCAATGCTCTGGCAAGGAAAGATAACAGCCAGCATCATGAGACTTTGAAGGTTAACATACTGCTGAATAAATATGTGGCTATCACTTTAATGTTGGGACTTAGGGGGAAGCAGCTGCTCAATGCTGCTATTGTGTTTCACAGCTCCCACACAGTATCAGCTACTAGAGTAATCCGAAGACTGAACTATCAAATCACTTTAAAATAATTTTAGCTGCACAAGAATGACTCATCATCCATGGGATGACTTCACCTATGACCCACTTTGGGTGCAGCCCCTATCTTCATTATCTACATCTCAACTCCTTCCGCCCTCACTAACAACTTGAGCTATTCTCTCCAAACTTTGTTGCTGTTTGGGTCACAGGCTAGTTGATAACACAAGTTTTTTGCATTGACAAAGAGTTAAATGCTTTTCGCCATCAAAACAGCTGATACTTCTAAAGGAGACAAATTAGACACCACTTAAACTTTGTTGGAGTTATTCGCTCAAAATTGGCCAAACCAGTGCAAATGATGGTGACATTTCAAACACAAATTATGTGAAGGCATTAGAGAGGGGTTTTTATTTGTCCTTGATGCTGGCATTCATTGCCCATTCCTAATTGCCTGGGTCAGCCTCAACTGGAGTGCTGTGTCTAATTCTGAATGTTACACTTCAGGAAGGACCTGAAGGCTTTAGAAAGGGTTCAGAAAAAGATTCATTGAATGATCCCAGGTATGAGGGATTTCAGTTACATGGATAGATTGGAGAAGCTGGGGCTGTTCAAAATCATAAGAGATCTAGACAGAGTAAACAGGGAGAAGCTGTTCCTGTTGGCAGAAGTGTAGAGAACCAGAAGGTACCATTTTAAGATGATTGGTAAAAGAAGCAATGGTGACACGAGGAAAAACATTTTTATGCAGCTGGTGGTTAGGAACTGAAATGCACTTGCCTGGAAGTGTGGTGGACACAGATACAATTGTGGCTTTCAAAAGAGAATTGGATAAATATCTGAAGAGAAAAAAATTGCAAGGCTAGGAGGAAATGGTGGTGGTGGGGGGGGTGTGCGGTGGGGAGTGGGTCTCCTCTTGCAGAGAGCTGGCATGGACATGGTGGATTGAATGGCCTCCTTCTGGGCTGTAGCCATTCAATGATTCTATGTGTAGTACAAATAGAGCTCTCACGATCTTTTGTGTTGGCTTAAAAATTATCACGCTATTTGTCAATCCCACCCCTAAACTGGAAATGCCCCCAGGGTGAATTCATCTCCTTGGCAGGTTTCTGGTGATTGGTCCTCTTAGGGGTCTGAGGGGAGGCTTTAAAAATTAAGCCCAGTGCTTTGGCTGCATGGACACTAATAGGCATATTTTAAAAGATTTTGGATATAATTTTTTTGATTTATTAAGAGGCTGACTACTGTAACCCAATATAACTGGCAAATGGTTCTATATAGCTTTTCAAAATCATTTTCAGTAATTGAAAATCTCACAGATGGCGGATTAAAAATGTTTCTTTTGTTGCAATGAGCCAATTCCAGCTATAATAAACAAACTGTTAAGGGTAGCAAAGAATATTTTTAAAAACAATTTTTTTTAAACAAAATTGCTGCCTGATTGTTCTGGTTCATGGCAATTTTTACATTTGACAATGTGCATGAGTTTGAATGGAAACTTGGGGAAAAACACACACTTCTCAAAACTAGTGCAATTACGGCATAAATTGTGTTCAGACTGCTGACTGTGCCCAAAACGGAAATTCTACTATAGGATGAGTCTGACTTTTGTCACTCTCAAACAAAACCTGTGAAATAAAAATATTATGTTTTATATCTTATTCTTCTCTCCCTAGCTGTGATATGGCTGCCATATTTGGAATTAAGTCTTCAGGCAGCAAAGCTATCCCATTATACATTGACTGTGCCACCATGGTGGCAAATAGTTTAATGTAAGGTTGCCACCTCTCCAGGATTGCCCTGGTGTCTCCAGGAATTGAAGATTAACCTCCTACTGGGAGAAAACACAGGAGGGAAAAAAAAAATCATAGCGGCATTAAAAATGGTGTTTAAAAAAAATTTTCTTTGAACATTTTTGATAATCATTTATAGAAATAATAGGAGTAAATGTTGTGACTGGGCAGTTGGAGGCTGGAGGGCGTGTGATTAAAGCTCCAGGCAGGAAAGGGTGCACGAGACTACATCTGGGAGAGAAGCAAGCTGAGTGAGGAGTTGGGGATTTGGTTCAGGTGGGAATTCGGGAGGAGGGGGAAAGAGGTGCTTCTTTTTCAACTCTTTTCCAGACTCCAGTGGTTGGTGGGTTTCCTTCCTTGGCTCCAACCTAGGTGAGTGCAACTTTCTATTACGTTATCTGTGTGAATTATTAACCAATTGACTAATTAAATAAATAAGGTTGGACGGAAATGGCGGGGCTGGTGGTGTGCCATGACTGCAGCATGTGGAAATCTGTGGAATGTGCTGCAATCCTGGATAGCCATATCTGCAGAAAGTGTCGGCAACTTAGGCAACTTCAGCTCCCAGTTGCTGAGCGGGAGTCTGAGTTGCAGACATTGCAGGGCATCAGGGAGGGCTGAGTTACCTGGACCTTTTGTTCCAGGATGCAGTCACTCCCTTTAGGTTAGGAGAGCTTTAGAGTTGGTCAGTGATGAGGGACAGGAGGATGTGACTGCGAGTCAGGCAGGTAAGGGGAACCAGCATGAAGTGATGGAGGAGCTTCAGCCCCTGATTTTGTCCGACAGGTATGAGGCACTTGCTACCTGTGTGGATGAGGAGAAGGACTGCAAGGTGGATGAGCGGACTGACTATGACACCATGGTGAAGGATGCCATTCTAGTTAAGGGTGCAAAGAAGGATGTGGTAGTGATAGAAGACAGCAGAGTTGAGAGCATGAATCCGGACAGCTCTGTTGCCTGCCCGGTGCCAGTGTTCAGGATATCTGCTCAAGGCTGGAGAGGAACTTACAGTGGGAGGAGGAGGATCCAATGGCCGTGGTCCATGTACGTAGTCCAACGAAATAGGTAAGATGAGGAAAGAGGTTCTACACAGACAACGTGAGGGCCTAGGCACTAAATTAAAAAGCAGCACCTCAAATTGGCACAGCGCAAATAAAATGAGAGAGATGAATGTCTGGTTCGAAGGGCAGAATTTTGCCCCCGTTGGGGGGGAAGTTTAGGAGCGGGCACATGGCGGCACGCCTCTGTTCATGTTCAGCGCCCCCAATTGGGGGCGCGCCACCATTTTACATAGGCTGGCCAATTAAGGCCTGCCCAGCGTGACATCCGTCAGGAAGCGCTATGCGCTCCCTGTGTATGCGGGGGGGTGGGTGATTCCCTGAGCCGAGAGTGTGCTCTTTCATGCATGCGAAAGTGCTGCCTCAGGGAGATCGGCTCCACAATAAAAAATCTTAAAAATAGAAAAAAAATAATTTCTCTGACATGTCCCCTCATGTGACAGTGTCACATGAGTTGGAACATTTCCATCACTTTAAAAGACACTTTTACTACATTTTTAAAAACCTACATGAAACCTCATCCCGCCTGTGGATGAGGTTTCATGCTTTTTCTGATGCCTGCCAAGGCTCCCGGCCTGCCCACCAACCTTAGGGTTGGATGGGCAGATCCACTAATTACTTCAATGACTTTGTCAATGGCCTCAATTCTGCCCGACATCATCCCATGTCCCACCCTCACCACCCCCACTGCCACTCGCCAACCGGGGAATCCTGGCCAAAGACTGGTATGAGAGAAGTGGCTTCTGGTTCATGGGGTACTGGCACCAGTACTGGGGCAAGTGGGGGCTGTACCATTGGGATCATCTACACCTGAACCATGCTGGGGCCAGTGTTTTCATGAGCCGCATAACTAAGAAAGTAAAGGGGGTTTTAAACTAAATAGTGGGGCAAGGAATCAAATTTGAGAAAATGTGATAAATCAAAGAGTAGAGACAAGGCAAGAAAGAAACATATCAATATGGGAAAAGATAAACAGAATGTGACAGGAAGGGATAGAGAGTATAAATCTAAGGGCAGGATCTTCCGGTCGGCGAGTGGGGGTGGGGCCCGCTCGCCAATACATAAAATGACGTGGGGTGATGTCATTGTTCCCGGAACTCCCGATGTCACCCCACGTCATTTCCATTTTCAGATTGTCGGGGGCACAGCTGAGTCAGCTGCGTGCCCACCGACCTGTCAACGGCCAACTGAGGCCATTGAAAAAGTAATTAAGGTCGTTAATGGACCTGCCCGTCCAACCTTAAGGTTAGGGGGCAGGCTGGGACACCTGGCGGGCTTCGGAAAAAGGATGAAACCTCCTCCATGGGCGGGATGAGGTTCCATGAGGGTATTTAAATCTTTAAGAAAGGTTTCAATAAAACTTATGGACATGAGGGGACATGACAGGGAAAATTTTTAAACATGTTTAATAAAAGCTTTAAATCGGAGCTGAACTCCCTGAGGCAGCACTTAGCCTCAGGGAGATGAATGTGGTCTTTCATGCGCATGCGCGAGAAAGCGCACTCCCGGCTGAGGGAATTCCCCCCCTCCCCCCCACCCCCCTGCACAGGGAGTGCATAGTGCTTCCTGGCAGATGTCATGTTGGGCGGGCCTTAATTGGCCCCTCCCACATAAAATGGCGGCATGCCCCCGATTGGCCAATTAAAGCCATTAAAAACAAATAAACTTGATTGATGTACCTGCCTGTCCAAGCTTAAGGTTGGCGGGCAGGCCAGAAGCCCAGACAGTCCTTGGAAAAAGCATAAAACGTCCTCCACGGGCAGGATGAAATTTCATGAGGGCTTTTAAATGTTTATTAAATGTTTAAATAAAAGTTAAGGACATGTCCCAACTCATGTGACAGTGTCACATGAGGGGACATGTCAGGGAAATTTTTTTATTACCTTTCTGTCAACTTTTGAATCAGAGACGATATCCTTGAGCGTTTTGCCTCAAGAAGACCTGTGTGATCTTTTGCCCCAGTGTGCGAAAGAACGCATTCCCGGCTGAGGGAATCCCCCCCCATCCCTGCACAGGGAGTGCATAGCGCTTCCTGGTGGATGTCACGGTGGGTGGGCCTTAATTGGCCCACCCACGTAAAATGGCGACGCCCCCCCCCCCCCCCCAACCCAGGGTGCCGATCAGAAGGCCGGCTACCAGCGCGCACTCCCACACCTCCCCCCCGACGGAGGGAAAATGTTCCCCAGTATGTTTATTTTTCCCAAAGGTTACTTGTAAAATTAGTACTATGAGAGATTTTTTATCAGAGAGGTAAAGTCCAAAGACATAGTGAAACAATGGGAATTAACATTCAACGGGGAAAATATGTATAAAGGAGCGAAGTTTGTGTGTAAGGGGAGGTATTTTAAGATCAAACAAGTGTGAAAAGCCTTGAGCATCTATGCCCCAAGCTGCTGTCTACAAAGGACTGAAGTTAAGAAAACCCACTTTGAATTGGATTGTTCAGGGTATCATGTTTCATTGCCTGTGTCTTTTAAAATCTATGTGTATTACTGTTGCCTTAACAAAAGGGTAGCTGGAAGTTAGATTAATTAGGGGATTTAGAAGTTATCATGGTAGTAATTTGTAGATCTATAATGTATTTTAAATCATTTTTTCTATTAATAAAGGTTTGATTTAGTTTTGTAAGAAACCTATAAGACTTGGTAGTCTTATTACTACTAAATTTTAGGCACACACCTCAAAATTTATACAAATTGCAAAACAGTTGTGGCAGTTGTTTCAAGTTTCCCTTTGTGGTTTGAGCAGTTCAGCATTTACCATCGGCAATGCCATAACAGTTATAAAAGCATAAAGGGATAAAACTAAAGGCTCTGTATCTAAATACACTTGGCATTCAGAACAAAACTGATGAACTGATAGTGTAAACTGAAATAATTAAGTATGATCTAAAAGCCATTACAGAGGCATGGCTGCAGAATAGCATAGATTGGGACCTGAATACTGAAGTGTACATGACATTTAGAAGGACAGGAAGCTGGGAAAAGGTGCTGGGTTGCCTCTGTTATTTAATGATGGTTTTAGCACAATAGAGAGGGATGAGCTAAGTTCAGGAAACCAGGATATAGAAGCAGTTTGGGTAGAGATCAGAAATGATAAAGGCAAGAAGTCACCTGTGGGAATGATGTACAGGCCCCCTAACAGCACCCACACAGTAGGACCGGGTATAAAAGAATAAATATTGGGAGCTTGTTAGAAAGGTATGGTGAAAATCATGGGGGATTTTAATCTATATATAGACTGGAAAAATCAAATGGGCAAAGGTAGCCTAGATGAGGAATTCATAGCATGATTTTTGAGATAGTTTTTATTACAGCATGTTCTGGTGCCAACCGACGAGCAGGCTATACTAGATCTAGGTGTTGTGCAACCAGGATTAATAAATGACCTCATAGTGAAGGCACCCCTTGATATCAGCGATCATAATATGATTGAATTTTACATTCACGTCGAGGGAGAGAATAGTGGGTCTAAGACCTAGTATTTTAAACTTAAAGAAGGGCAATTATGAGGGCATAAAGTAGAGCTAGCTAAGGTAAGCTGGAAAATTAGGTTAAGGGATAGGTCAATAGAGTTGCACTGGCAGACATTTAAGGGGATATTTCAGAATACACAGACATTCCAATGAGAAAGAAAAATTCCAATGGGAGGACCCACCATCCATGGTTAACTAAAAAAGTTAAAGATAGTTTCAAACTTAAAGAAAAAGCAAAAACAGAATTACCTGGACTAACTCAACAGGTCTGGCAGCATGTTTTGGATTTCCAGCATCTGCAGTTTTTTGTTTTTGCTTTTATTAAAGAAAAAGCATGTCATTGTGCAAAGATGGATGGTAGGTAGGAGATTGGACAGAATGTAAAAAACAACAAAGAATGACTATAAGATTGATAAGAAAGGAAAGATTAGAGAAAGTTAGCTAGAAATATAAAGACAGGTAAGAGTTTCTATAGCAATTTAAAAAGAAAAGAGTTAACAAAGTGAGTGTTGGTCCTATAGAAAATGAGTCTTGGGAATTAATAATGGAGAATAAGGAGATGGCAGATGAATTGAACAGACATTTTGTGTTGGTCTTCACAATAGAGGATACAAGTAACATCCTAGAAATAACTGTAAATCAGGAAATGAAAGGAAGGGAGGAATTCGAGAAAATTACAATCGCCAGGGAAGTTGTACTTAGCAAATTGTTGGAGCTTCAGGTTGACAAGTCTCAGGGTCCTGATGGACTTCATCCTAGGCTCTTAAAAGAAGTGGCTAGTGAGATAGTTAACGCATTGGTTTTAATTTTCCAAAATTCCCTAGATTCGGGGAAGGTTCCATTCAATTGGAAAATAGGGAATGTAACTCCTTTATTCAAAAAAGGAGGGAGACAGAAAACAGGAAACTATAGGCTAGTCAACTTAACATCTGTCTTAAGGAAAATGTTAGAAGCTATTATTAAAGAAGCTATAACAGGGCACTTGGAAAAATTGAGGGTGATCAGGCAGAGTCAACATGTTTTGTGAAAGGGAAATCATGTGTAATTAATTTATTGGAGTTCTTTGAAGAAATAATGTGCTGTGGAAAAAGGGAACCTGTGGATGAAATGTACTTAGATTTCCAGACGGCATTTGATAAGGTGCCACATCAAAGGTAATTGCAAAAAATAAAAGCTCATAGTGCACAGGGGATAACATATTGCATGGATGGAAGATTGGCTAGCTAACAGGAAATAGAGAGTAGGCAAAAATGGGTCATTTTCCAGTTGGTAAGATGTAATATGTGGTGTGCCACAGGGATCAATGTTGGGGCTTCAACATTTTACAATTCATATAAATGACTTGGATGAAGGGACCAAAGGTATGGTTGCTAACTTTGCTGATGATACAAAAATAGGTAGGAAAGTAAGTTGTGAAGAGGACATAAGGAGACTACAAAAATATATAGATAGGTTAAGTGAGTGGGCAAAAATCTGGAAAATGGAATATAATGTGGGAAAATGTGAAATTGTCCATTTTGGTAGGAAAAATGGAAAAGAAGTATATTATTTACATGGTGAATACAAGCCTAGTCTGGGCAACCTTTCCTCCTAAGTTACCCATTTTAGCTCGGATATAATTGTGGTATCAGATCAGCAACATAAATATCTGCAAAACCAGATCTGGAATTTCATTATTGTACAATATTTTTTTTCCACAGGAAAAACATATTATTATGAAGCAGCTGTTCAAACATTCTGGAATATTCCAGAACAAACATACTGTGACTCTTATCCGTCCAACTGACATAAAAATCAAGGAACTCACCTATTGTAGCCACAGAATGTTGAGAATTTGCACCCGACCAGGCTCTCTCTGTTTATCTGGTTTTGATTGAAATTCATATTCCAACTTTACAGGCCCTGTCTGGCGGAAACTCTCACCTGCTGCCAGGAGTATTAGTCAGTTCTTTATGACGGCTTTGTGTCACAGTGTTGCTTGGGGATTCTGTGATACCCAGAAAATGCTACAGTAGTCCACAATTGTGGGAGGGCAGGTTACACATGTGCAAGTCTTGCGAACACAGTGGACAGACGATTACATTCTATAGCCTTCTTTCTGAGTGATGGATGACCCGCAATTGGGGATGTTCCTCAAATGTCAATGATTGGGCAGCAACAAAGATTCCTGGGAAGGGCGGATAGACCGAGACAGATGTTTGTATAGTTTATAAGAATGTTGCCGGGGTTAGAAAAGTGTAGCTACGAGGAGAGATTGGATAGGTTGGGGTTATTTTCCTTGGAACAAAGAAGGCTGAGAGGTGACTTGATTGAGGTGTACAAAATTATGAGGGGAATAGATAGAGTGGACAGGATAAAATTGTTTCCCTTGACGGAGGATTCTAGAACCAGGGGACATAGATTCAAGATAAGTGATAGAATGTGTAGGGGGGACATGAGGAAGAACTTTTTTACGCAGAGGGTAGTGGGTGTCTGGAATTCACTGCCTGAGTTGGTGGTAAAGGCAGAAACTCTAAACTCTTTTAAAAAGTACCTGGATCTGCATCTTAAGTGCTGTAAGCTGCAGCAGGGCTATGGGCCGGGTGCAGGAAAGTGGAATTAGAAAGGGCACCTGGGTGTCCTTGGGCTGGCATAGACAAGATGGGCTGAATGGCCTCCTTCTGTGCTGTAACTTTTCTATGGTTCTATGGTTCTATTATAAAGAGGGGAAAAAAACGAACTTGCTTTTATATAGTGCCTTTCATGGCCTCAGGATGCCCCAAAGCGCTTCACAGCTGAGTAAGTTCTTCTTGACATGTAGTCACTGCTGTATTGCAGGAAACAATTTGTACACAGCAAGATCCCACAAACAACAATGACATAAATGGCCAGATAATCTGTTTTCAGTCGGGTTGGTTGAGATAAATGTTAGCTCAGGACACCAGGGGAGAACTCCTCGTTCTTCTTTGAATATTCCTAGGAGATCTACCTTAGACGGCAGATGGGGTCATGGTTTAAAATCTCTTCCCAAGGACGATGCCTCGGACAGTGCAGCACCCCCTGCTGATTATGATTTCAAGCCTCTGGAGTGTGGCTTGAAGCGGAACCTTTTAACTCAGGGTCAGAGTGGGGCTGACAATTATTAATGGCTTTTACATTGGGTTCATTTCCCTATGGTGACATCAATGGAATTTATCATTTTCTAGGTGAAGCACAAGACCTACTTTTCATGAATTTTGTGTTAGTTAAGTGAGTGGGCAATGATCTGGAAAATGGAGTATAATGTGGGAAAATGTGAAATTGTCCATTTTGGTGGGAAGAATAAAAAGAAAGTATACCATCGACATAGAAACAAGGCAATAGAACATGATCTTCTGTTCACTGCGTTCACAAGATGTGTCAGTGACAGAGAATGAAATTTCAGTTGCAGGCACCCAATACGCTGCAGCAAACACTCTCAGGGATGCTATTGCTCGGGTTCAATACAGGGCAAAGCTTCCTTCACACTGCCCCATCAAGTACTCTCAGGGAAGGTACAGCACGGGTTAAATACAGAGTAAAACTCCCTCTACACTATCCCACCAAACAATTCCAAGGAAGGGTGCTGCACAGGGTAGATACAGAGTAACACTCCCCCTCTGTTGCCCCATCAATGTATATCAGCTCCAACATTAGAAGCAGCCCTTCCTGCACCAGTGTTTCATTTTCCTTTCCCTATCTGACTCAGAATAGCAATTTAGCACCAATTACTGCTGTTATGCATGAGTCATTTGTGTCATGCAGATGTCATGGGCCGGTGACACGTGATAATGTTTGTATGCCAAAATCTTTCCATGAAGACCATGACCCCTGCCCCCACCATAATGGAGCAAAATAACAAGGAAAATCAGCGACTGTGGTTTTAATGGAAGGAATGAATGGAAACGCAGTGTACAAATACTGGAACGCAGTGTACAAATACTGGAACGCTGGTAAAGAAATCATGGAATCCAACATCATACAAAAGGAATCTGACCAGAAATAATACATTTATTTTAAACAGTATAAAAATAAAGCCGTTTCCAATACATCCTCTCTGCAGTCAAGGTTTAAGAATGACCCTGACATTAAGCCAATGATAATATATCAAATACTCAGAGGGACAGGCCTGCAGGCTGTAATAACATCCATTTCATAAAATATCTTGACACTAAATATGGCAACAAACCGTTAACTTAACACTTCTATTTGCATTCCTGCTCTGTGGCTATTCCTCGAAAGAACAGTGGATTTTGATGGGATGAGATAGAAGTTCTTTGGGTCCAATGTTACAATGATATTTCAGAGCACTTCTGTAATTTCTTCTATTTTTATTTTTCTCCATCTTAGTCTTTCTTTTCCCCCTCTAGTGCCTAATCCCATACAATGGTCTGTAATTAAAAAATGAATGTTATTAAATCTGGTTATATTTCACTTTTGTAGGCCTCAGCTGACAGCTGCACTATGTGCTTGTGTGCTCTGCTGCTCTCTCCTCACACACTGCTTGATGCAGACTTAAGCAGGTCATTAAATTATTCTGCCCAGGAGAGAGAGGGGAGTCATTTGCAGACCAGCTGCATTGCTCACTCTGCCATTCTTGCTACGGGGGTTACAGGCTGTTGGGGGAGGGGGGGAGGTTGATGGTGATACGGGGGCAAAGAAATGAGATGCTTGGTGAATCTGAAGTTGGAAGGTGAGGTTATGCCATGCTTGTGAAGACATTTTATGTAACACATTTGAGAAGTTTTTCAAGGGGGTGTCCAGGATTAGGGGCATCCCATCCCTTTGTTTTGCTTATGGACACCCGGTTGTTGAGGGATCAATATAGATGTGATCTGATTGGTCACTAGTTTTACACGTTGAAGGCTAGTGCACTATTAACACTCTTCCCATTAACCTGATGTCAAATGCCTTCAATAATTGGAAGGTAAACCAGAAAATATGTAGCCAGCACTTGAACAAGGGAGATAAGTTAACTTTACAAATGAAGACCCATCCCTTCAAGCTGCCTTTTAGTGAACATAGTTAGCAGACTTTAAATCATTACGCTGAACATTTCATATAATCTTACAGAACAGATGGAAGGCATTCATCCCTTCATGTTGACTCTTTGAAAGAACTATCCAATTAGTCCCATTTTCCCCTGCTGTTTCCCCACAACCCTGCAACTTCCTCACTTTTCAAGAATATACAATTTGCTTTTGGAAGTTAACTATTGAATCTGCTTCCACCCCTAGAGAATCTATTTTCTCTCCCTCTTTACTTCCTCTGGGCGACACTTCCCACATTCACTCCCTGCAGATCATTACTCACTCATACTCTGTACCAATTAGAGTGGAGCTTGTACACTGTGTTGGATAGGTTGAATGATGGGTGCCAAGGACAAGTGGAAGAAAAAAATGTTTTAAAAATATAAATCTTCCTATGTATAAAATACAAAAAGAAAAACCTGCATTTACATATCTCCTTTCACAGCCGCAGGCTGTCTCAAACTGCTTTACAGCCAATGTCTGTGGTGCAGCCACTTTTGTAATGTAGGAAGCACAGCAGCCAATTTTTATGCAGCAAGCTCCCACAAACAGCAATGAGATAATGACCAGATAATCTGTTTTTAGTAATGTTAGTTAAAGGGAAAATAACCCTGATCTTCTTTGAATTGTACTGTGGCATATTTTAAATTCACAAAGTGGTAGTTCTTGTTGTGAAAGGAACATAAGCCAGAGACAGAATACTTTGCTTTGAAAGCTTATCCATGGAAGACAAACGGTTAATTGCATACTTTGGAATCATGCAGCCTGACCCTTTTCGAATATTTATGACCATCTGCTATGAAGCATAATCTTAATATCAATAATCAGTAGATATACAGCAGAGATAGGGCGGACTCCAGCCCTCGCAAGGACAAAAAGGATGTCACCCAAGGCAGAGATACACCAGTGGGGACTGGGAACCCCACATCCACCCTTGTCAATCAAACTTTAGTAATAAGCATATAGTAGGAATGGTGCAGTTTAAGGAGGGACAATTAAGCAGCAGACTATCATGACCCATTCTCACCTTTGTAGTGAGCAATGAGCTAAGTATTCAAGTAGGTTAGTCAAATGGTTTATTATATCATTCATTGAGCTCATGCTTAAGTGGTATCTGTATGCGCAATTCATATGATTTGTCATTACTCCTATTCTCACTAACCTACCTACATTGGTTGCTGGTCCAGCAACGCCATAATATTACAATAATCATCTTTGTTTTCAACTGCCTACATGGCCTCACCCCCCTCCTTCTCTCTGTAACCTCCTCCAGCAATACAACCCTCCGAGATCTCTGTGTTCCTCCAATTCTGGTCTCTTGCGCTCTCTGGATTTTAATTACTCCACCATTGGTGTCCATACCTTCAGCTGCCTAGGCCCTAAACTCTGGAATTCTTTCCCTAAACCTTTCCACATCTCAGCCTTTCTTTCCTTCTTTAAGATGCTTCTTCAAATCTACCTCTTTGATTAAGCTTTATAGTCAGCTCTCTCCCTTAGTGGCTCACTGTTGAATCATGCTTGATAATGCTCCTGTGAAGCTCTTTGGTATGTTTTACTGCATTAGGGTGCCATATAAATATAACTTGTTGTTGATATCCTAATGTCCCATTTGCTGCCAACTCACCCCCTCCAACCAACCCCTGACTCAGAACTGGACATCGAGCATCTGGCGCCAAGCAGTGTGACACTGGATCATGGAGACTGGTAAGACTGCAGGCTGGATTCCCTGGTCTGCACTGCGTTAGCTGATATCCCATGGACCAGCAATAGATGGCACTACAACTGACTTCAATGCAAGAGAAGCTGTATTTACAAGGGGTACCCGACAATGCAGCACTGTGCACAGAGGGACCCTGGCAGGGCATTGGTATTTACAAGCAGTCACTGGGAGTGTGTCCATATTTTCTTGGGGTTCCCTGGGAGTAAGTCAGTTTTTACAGCCCTGGTAACACAGGGTGGTCCTGATTTAATGAAAGCTCACACATCTGGGATTTAATCTAGGAGGTCCCATATTACTTGGAAAATAATCTCAGTGGGGGAGAGGGGGCAAGGGATTTTTTTTGTATATTTATTTGTTCATGGGATGTGGGCATCACTGGCTAGGCCAGCATTCATTGCCCATCCCTAATTGCCCTTGAGAAGGTGGTGGGGAGCTGCCTTCTTGAACCGCTGCAGTCCATGTACTGTAGGTATACCCACAGTACAGTTAGAAAGGGAGTTCCAGAATTTTGACCCAGCTACAGTGAAGGAATGGCAATATGTTTCCAAGTCAGGATGGTGGAACTTGCAGGTGGGTGGTGTTCCCATGCATCTGCTGCCCTTGTCCTTGATCTGCAAGTACAAATTCACAACTCAGTAACAGTAGTGATGTGGGTTAATAAGGCCATTAAAAAAAGGAAAACAAGCACTAGTGTTTATTTATAGACAGATAGCATTGAAGAGCAGAGAAATTATGTTGCACATGTATTAAATCTTGATTAGATCACACTTGGAGTACAGCTCTGGTTGCCTTTGTAGAAATAGAAAATGGAGGCACCGGAGCGAATGCCAAATAGATTTACAAGGGATGATATCAGAAATAAGAGGTGAGAACTATCAGTGTAGGATGAATAGGCTAGGTCTCTTTTCTCTTGAGAAGGAAACACTCGGGAATAACCTAGGAGAGGTCTTTCAAATTATGAATCATTTTAGTAGACACTAAAGTTAGAATGTTTCCACTTGTGGGGAAGAGCATAACTAGAGACCATCAATATTAAATTGTCGCCAAGAAATCAAACCGTGAATTCAGAGGAAATTTCTTTACCCAGAGAGCGGTGAGAATGTGGAACTCACTACTACAGGGAGTAGATGAGGCAAATAGTATGGCTGCATTTAAGGGGAAACTAGATAAACACATAAGGGAAAAGGGAATAGAAGGTTATGCTGACATTGTTCAGTGAAGAAGGATGGCAGGAGGCTTGAATGGAGCATAAATACTATCTTGAACTGGTTGGGCCGAATTGCCTGTTTCTGTGCTGTATATTTATTTAATCGTATCAGGGTGCCTCCAGCATTGATGCAAGCTTCGCACATGGAGAATGGGCATTTGGATAGGCTCCTGGAAAGAGACTGATTCCTGTAGAATTCTAGCTGGCATGGATCAAAGCCACCAGAGAGGAAACCGGCAATGAGAAAAAAAATTATAATGATGGGTTAGGAATAAATTGAAAAGAATGAAGAGTATGTCAGTTTTCTTTGAAATAATAAGTGTTACAAGATATATAGTTAATGCAGCTGGATGTTTCAGGGACATACAATCCAACTGAGCTTAGTCAGAGCTGATAACCAACTAATGCAACCTGCTGTACATTCATTAAAAGATAACTGGGTAGAGACTAATAGTAATATAATTAGAAAAGAAATACCGCAGAATGAAGGGAGAGATAATGACAAAATAAAACAAGAGTTAATCTGAAGGGAAGAGAACCAACCCTTGACTCGGCTGAATAAGATTTAAAAGGAGCTTAGAGAAGGTAAGACAAAATCATGGATTAATATTACCGGTGTTTGCAAACCTCAAAGATCTGGCAGTGGCCACCTGGAATTTGATGAGAGATTTTTGTTAAATGTAACATAAACTGGCTGTGTTTCAGTATTTACAGGTGACATTTTGAGTCCATCCATATTTATAGGGATTCCCTGGGACTGTGTCAGTAATGAAACCCTGAGAGTGCATCAGTACTATGAATATATAAGATATTTTAACTTTAATTGCAGAATGTAGTGATCCTGGAAACCATCCTGTTAAGTCTCTGTGTAGGCATGGTACATTATTGCCCAAATGGTGGCAGATAGACTCACAGGTATAGATTAAATGCTCGTGAGGTTTTCAGAAGCTTGGGGAAAGAGACTTTCTGAGATGTTCGCCTCCTAAACTGCTTGTGAGCATTTCCTAGTGGCTACCTCAAGAGCAAAATTGACTGAGAGCAGGTGACTTGGTGACCTTTGCTTAATCCTTGCAGCTTCCCAAAGTTTATCACTGAGGCAATTGCCTTTTTTTAATCAAGGGATCCTGATGAACTCATGGATCTACGGACTTCCCAGAATAACATAGAGCTATACAGCTAAGAAGGTTTGAATCAAATCTGTGCTGAGTTTGCTGATCACAGTTCGGACCTGACAATGGCAGAAAGATGGGTTGGGGAGCTTAAAAAAAATCAGGCAGAGTTCCTGCTCCTGATCACCAGCCTGTGCCATTCCTCCTAGTGAGAAAAATAGTGTGGAGATCAAGTAGTGTCCTCTGAATAAAAACCTGTCACCCACTGATTCACAGAGTTGGCATGCTGTTAGAACTGAACTGAAGAAAAAGTGGAAAAATGGCCTTAATATAGTAACAATCATTAAAGTCCTTTGTGTTTATTAATTCAGCTGTGGTTCAGTGGGTAGCATTCTCATCTTTGAGCTAGAAGACTCCATGTTCAAATCCCACTCCAGAGGCTTGAACAGGAAATCTAGGCTGACACTCTTAGAGAAACACTGAAGGTGTACTGTGAGAAGAGTTATCTTCCAAAAGGGATATGAAGCCAAGCCCCCATCTGTCCTTTCAGGTGGAAGTAAAAGATCCCATTGCAATATTTCCAAGCAGAGTAGGGTATGTTGCTGTGCACAAATTGGTTGCCAGTTATCCTTATATGATAACAGTAACAAGTATTTCATGGTCATTGAAGTCATTGTGAAATATAGTTTGCCTTTTACTATCTTGGTAGATACATGATGCAATAAAAATGGAATTGTTGATTAATCATGGCAATCAATCTCTTATCAATTAATGTACAAAAGACCCAGACATGAGGTGAGGAGACACCAATGGTGGATGGTTTTAGGAACTATAGACCCAAAGCCGTCAGTTCCATCCAAGCTGGTTACAATTACCACATATCACGCCTCAAATTACTCAAATACTGCATCCTGAAATGTTATTTTCTGACAGAAATCTGTCTAATTTACATTTGAATGAACCAGTACTAACTGCTTCCACCATCTTCCTAGGAAGTCTGTTCCACAAATTGACCATTTGCTCACTGAAATATTGCTTCCACAGATTAGTATTGAATTTATCCTCCTTCAAGGGTAGGCCAAGTCCTCTGGTTCTGTTATTCTTGATAAGATAAACAGCTTGACATGGTCGTCATACCTAGTCCCTTTAGGATGCTAAAACAGCAATCATGTCACCTCTCAACCCTCTCTGTTCCAGTGAGAACCTGCCCAATATATATAATTGCCCTAAGCCAGTCCCTTCAATTATTCTGGTTGCTCTTTTCTGCATCCTTTGAATAACAGCAATAACTTTTTCTATTGAGCCTATGCTAATTCAATGCTAGTGATTTGGACTGCTGGCTGGTTCCTCTTCATTTACCTCTCCATGTAAGGAGGGGATCAAACTGCTTACACCTAATCTCCCTTTGAGCAAGATGTCCTTTCATGTGGGTCGATTTTAATCTTTGCCACTAATTTTATTTTTGAAACCAGAAACCATGTTAGTTGCTTAAAAAAGCTCAATTCTGCATTTAATTTTGAAAAGCATTGCACATTTGAGGATGAACTTCATGTGGAATTGAATATTTGGGAAAGTTTTTTTGATCCTTTAAGCTGCTTCCAGAAACACCTGCAGCCTGACTCATTTCATTGGCTTATCAGAAAAATATATTCCATTATTGTCTGTCGGTCTGTATTGCTCTACCTCTCTCTGTTCCTTTCAGATGCTTGTTAAAATCTACCTCCTTGAATGAGCTTTTGGTCACCTGTCCTAATATCTCCTCTGTGGCTTTGTGTCAAATGTTGTTTGCTAACACTACTGTGAAGACCATTGGGATGGTTTACCATGCCAAAGGTGCTATATAAATATAAGTTGCTGTTGTTTCTTTTTGTATAAAAGTTTGCACAAACACATCGGGCCAAGGCGTAAAGGATTAGATTATGAGGACGGGTTAAACTTGACATGTATTCCCTTGCATTTAGAAGACTGAGGAGTGATTTAACTGATGTGTTTAAGATGGTTAAAGGATAGATGAGGTTGAAGCAAAGAAACTTTCCTTTGGAGAGGAGTCCAGGGCAAGGAGACGCAACCATAAAATTAAAACTAGACCAGGAGTGAAATTGGGAAGTATTTTTCCACACAGAGGGTAGTGGAAATCCAGAAATCAGGAAGTATTTTCCACGCATAAGGTAGTGGAAATCCAGAAATCTCCTCTTAAAGATGTAGATGCCGGGCATAAACTAAAATTTTCAAGACTGAGATGGATAGATTTTTGTTAGGTAAGCGTATCAATGGATAAGGAACAAAGGTAAAGGGAGTTGAGGTACAGGTCAGCCATGATCTGACTGAACTATGGAACTGGCTCACAGGATGAATTTACCTCTTCCTTTTCCTATCAAAAAAAGTCGGTAAATCTTCAGAAACCGAAGACAAAACACTGGAGGAAACAATCTTTGTCTTTGGGACAAAGAATCAGAACTTGTATCAGCTGAATTCTGACCTCTACTTACTTGCCTGCTATAAAAATAACTCGAAAAACAGGTTACCAAATTTGGAAAGCTACAGAAAGTGAAAATGAGAATTTTAAATGCTTGAAACTAAGCGTTTGATAATCATAAGCAAAGCTGCTCACGACAGCTGGTACTGAGAGACAGGGCAGCTCTGGTACATACTAATGCTTCCAGCTTAGGAGCAGATGGTCCCAACTCCACAGCAGACCTGGGCCAGCATCTGTGACTCGCTCCTGGGTATAATTCCCAGTTTATTTTTCTGTAAAACAACTTGCAGCTCTGTAAACCTCCTTAAAGACAGAAGTGGATCTCAAACCATTTTAGCAGTGGCGGGGAAGAGTGGGCACTCAGTGAGATTAAATTTCATGGAATAGCAAAGGTATGGATGAAGATGAAGTGTTATTTGGAGGCTGTGGAAAGTGCAGGAGGGGTTGGGAAATGAGGGTTTAGAGAGTAGGGGCATGATAGGTGAAAGAATGACAGAATGGAGTGAGTGTGTCAGCTGTAGCCCAGTTGGACTTGCTCTTGCTGCTCAGTTAGAATGTTGTGGGTTCAAGTCCCACTGCAGAGACTTGAGCTCAAAATCTAGGCTGCTGCTCCAGTGCAGTACTGAGGAAATGCTGACTTTTGCTTAAACTGTTAAAATAAGGCCCTGCATTATTTTGATAATGTTTTGACATTCTCCCTGATGTCCTAGCTCATATTAATCCCTCAACTAACATTACTAAAATAGGTTATCTGACCAAAATCATATTGTTGTTTGTGGGAGCTTGCTATGCACAATATGGTTGCTGTGTTTCCCACATTATAACAGTGACTACACATCAAAAAGTATTTCATTGATTGTGAAGTGGGCTGGGAGATCCTGAGGTCATAAAATGTAAATTCATTTTTTTTTATTGAATAAATTGCCAATCAAGATAGAGGAGGAAGTCAGATTATTAAGAGGCAGAATAGCATTTTCTGAATTAAATTATTTTTGAACTATTGGGGTAGCAAAGTGTCATTGATGTCAAAGATCAGTGATGTCAAGGCCCAGTGATGGCAACCAGACAAGCTCGGGTTACATTCAATGAGATCATAGTGACTGATAGCTCCTGCTAGTCATGATAGCTGCAGGGAGTACCAAAAGCAATCTGGGATCAGACTTTGCACTTATCTCCTCTACTAAGACTGTTTGAGGCAGGAGGACAAAAAAATAAAGGCACTCTTCCAGAAGGAGAAAAACAGTAAAACTTGGGGAAATGACTGGAGATGGTCCAAACTGGAGATCCATTTTGAGGCACCGCAGGAACTTACCAAGGCTCTTTAGACAGCACCTTCCAAACCTACGACCACTACCAACTAGAAGGACAAGGACACCAGATGGATGGGAACACCACCACCTGGAAGTTCCCCTCCAAGTCACTCACCATCCTGACTTGGAAATATATCACCGTTCATTCACTGTCGCTGAGTCGAAATCCTGGAACTCCCTTCCTAACAGCATTGTGGGTGTACCTACACTGCATGGACTGTAACGGTTCAAGAAGGTAGCTCACCACAAACCTTCTCGAGGGTAACTAGGGATGGGCAATAAATGCTGGCCCAGCCAGCAAAGCCCATATCCCATGAATGAATTTTAAAAAAAGTTTGGACCATATCCAGTAATTTTCCCAAGTTTTACTGGCTTTTCCTTCTGGGCAATGGTCCAATGAGTTTATTGCTTCCTAACTCATCATAGTTAAGTTCAGCACCTGGTCTCAAAGTTAAGGGCACTCGATTAACTATGGAGCCCTAGAGTTAAGGGAAAAGCAAAATCAGCCAGTGTTCTCATTCTTAATAACTCTCCAAGCACCCCTGCTAAAAAGTTTGTGAATGTATGAGAAAGTAAACAAAACCCATAATTTAAGTTTTTGATTTATGCTTTGGTTTTTCTCCCTGGGATTAAGACCATAAGACGTAGGAGCAGAAGTTGACCAGTCGGCCCATCGAGTCTGCTTCGCCATTCAATGAGATCATGGCTGATCTGATAATACTTCACTTTCCTGCCTTTTCCCCATAACCCTTGATTCCCTTATTGAGTAAAAATCTGTCTATCTCAGCCTTGAATATATTTAATGACTCAGCCTCTACAGCCCTCTGCGGTAAAGAATTCCATGGATTCACTACCCTCTGAGAGAAGTAATTCCTCCTCATCTCTGTCTTAAGTGGGCAACTCCTTACTCTGAGGTTATGCCCTTTGGTCCTAGACTCTCCTGCAAGGGGAAATAGCCTATCAGCATCCACTGTGTCAAGCCGCCTAAGAACGTTTTATGTTTCAATGAGGTTGTCTCTAATTCTTCTAAACTCCAATGAGTACAGGCCCAACCTACTCAACCTCTCCTCATAAGGAAATCCCTCCATATCCGGGATCAATCTAGTGAACCTTCTCTGGACTGCCTCCAATGCCAGTATGTCTTTCCTTAGATAAGGGGACCAAAACTGTTCACAATATTCTAGGTGTGGTCTAACTAGTGCCTTGTATAGATTTAGCAAGACTTCCCTATTTTTATACTCCATTCCCTTTGAAATAAAGGCCAACATTCTATGTACCTTCCCTGTTACCTGCTGAACATGTATGCTAGCTTTTTGGGATTCATGAAGAGGACCCACAAATCCCTCTGTGCTGCAGCTTTCTTCAGTCTTTCTCTATTTAAATAATATTCAGCTCCTCTAGTCCTCCTACAAAAATGCATAACCTCACATGATATTAAATTTGTCAAGTTTTTGCCCATTCACTTAACCTGTTTGTATACCTCTGTAGATTCCTAGTGTTATCCTCATCACTTCCCATCTATTTTTGTGTCATCTGCAAACTTGGCGATTGTACATTCACTTCCCTCATCAAGTCATTAATATATATTGTAAATAATTGTGGCCCCAGCGCTGATCCCTGTGGCACTCCACTTGTCACAGGTTGCCATTCTGAAAATGCCCCCCTTATCCCAACTCTCTGTCTTCTATTAGTTAGCTAATCCTTGCTCACAGCCATGTCCTGGAGATTAATCTTCAATTCCTGGAGACGTCAGGCCAGTCCTGGAGGGATGGCAATCCTCAGCCCGGTTCGCACATGGAGCAGAACTTTATGGTGAGATGTTACAGAAGTCAACCTCTTCAGGAGACAAAGGGAAAACACCAGAGGGGGAGGTGGGACCAGAATTGGACAAATATTTGAAAAATAAATGTAAAAGTGTCAACAGTATGGGGATAAGTGCATGACTTTTTCTGAGAGCTACAGTGAGCACAGTGGGTCAAATGGATCAATATCATGCCACAATATTCAATGCTTCTTTCGACACACTTGTGGGGCCGAGTCCAAAACTAGGGATCACAAATGTAAGATAGTCATTGACAAATCCAACATGGAATTCATGAGAAGCTTCATTACACAGAGAGTGGTTCAAATGTGGGAACTTGCTACCACATGGAGCAGTTGGAGTGAAAATCATAGATGCATTTAAGTGGAAGCAATAAGATAAACATATTGAGGAGAAAGGAGTAGACAGTTATGTGAATGGGTGAAAGGAATGGAGGGGGCCAGGAGGCTTATTTGTGTGGGGTATGAAGACCAGCTGTCAGGCTGAATGGCCTGTTTCTGTGCTGTGTTTTTTTTTGGAAGTGCCAGCTGACTACTGTCAAAGGGGATCCCCTGGATTGAATGGTTTTGTGCTTTGTGAAATAGATGGGGCCTAGTGTAGAAGGTTTGAGGAAGTGAGATGATATTAGAAAGCTGATTGAGAATAACAGGAAGTGCCGTGTTTTATTAGATGGAGTGCTTGCTGGGTGCAGCAGCTGCAGGGAGGAAAATATCTGATTTCTGTGGCATCCTGTAGCCCGTTAGTTGCCGCCCACTCACCTGCCACTGGACCCAGCTCAGTCCCCACCTTTCCACAGCTGTGATTCTTATCAGCAAAACCACGATTGACGTGTTCGTCCAGCTGTTGAGTGTCTCGCACCAACTGCATGCATGCACCTCAGCTCCCCTTACACCCACCAGCTTCCTGTAAGCCTGACTGAAGCAGGTTTGAGAGCTGTGCACCTCAGACATGCTGCTGTGTTCCTCAACCCCAGGGGCATACCTGTGCTGCATTTGTCTAAATGAAATATATGTAGGAGTTCACCTTTATTGTTCTTATCGCACTTTTTCTTTTCCTTTTTGTTTTGTTTCAAAAACCCACTCTTCGTCACTGTTATTCCATTGTCTCAATGTCTTTGAGTTTGCTCAGAGATGTGAGTGGCATTTACAAAGCTTGTAACTGACAACTCATTTGCTTTTTGAATACCTCTTGAGGTTTTGAGAGGTCGATGCATTGTGTTAAACTGTTAAACTGGCTGTTGTATTCAGAGGTGTGTTAAAGGGACATGGTTCACCTTCAAGTAAACTCTCCTTACTGGGTGTGGTCTATATGTGACCTTATTCCCGCACCAATGTGTTTGACTCTTTAACTGCCTGGGCAAACCACTCCGTTGCATTAAAACACAACTAGTGGTTCAAGAAGGTGGCCCACCAACAACACAAGGATGGGCAATTATATCAGCTTTGCCACATCTCGAGGATGATTTTTAAAAGATATTAGAGGGAAGATAGAACACAACTCCACTATATAAACTCAAAACCTTTAGAGTTTGGTAAGACGTGTGTGTCAGGGAAGTAATTACTTCCAGGTGAACAAACCATCTACTGTCATCGCTGCCTAACAGGTGGCCTTGAATATAGAAGAGGAGCTTCATTTGATGGTAGAGCAAAGTGATCCAGCATGTTCTTGGGCCATACAGACCCAAGAAATAACAGGTTCACTCCATGACCGGTGTTGAGTCAGGCATGCTACATTTTCCTTGGTTTCTCAAAGTTATACCCAGGGCTTCCTGGTGCTAATTGTTCCCCCTAATGGAAATGTGCAACTAAATTTCTGATGCATCCTCTCCTCTCCCACATATAATTATAGATCTCCTGTGGTGAATTATGGAGGACTAACTCAATAAGTCAACTACAAACCTTAGCTTCTATGTCATCTGCGCAAGTATAAGACAGGACAGATATGTAGTTACACAAATCTCAAAAAAAACCCAAAGCTCTTAACACATAATAAACTACTTTAAAGGGTAGTGACTGCTCTCTGGTAGCCATACACAATTTTACATAGCAGAATCCCACAAACAGGAAATAGTGTGAAAGAACAGTTTATCTACAATCGAGGCAGGATTGCTAGCCAGAGCTACCTTTAGCTACCATGACAGATCTTTCACAGCCAGACAAATAGGCTCACTGAATTTGAAAGTAGCTTCTCACCTAAAAGTTTGCCATCTCGACAATACAGCATCCCCTCAGTGATGTATGGAAATGTAAGCCTGGATTTATTAAGGACTCAAATCCTGAGGAGAAACTTGAATGCAGAATTATTTTCCCTAGCAGCATTGAAGTCTCGAAAAGAGAAAATTGAGGGGGTAACCTAATAGAGGCCTTTGAAATTCTGAAGGAGTTTGATAAATTACAAATAGAGAAATTGTTTCCTGTTTTAGGGGGGGTCCAAAATTGGAGGGAATTAAGACTAGATAGTTACTAACAACCTAATAAGGAATTCATGAAAAATTTCTTTACCCTGAGAGTGGTGAGAATGTGGAATTTGCTATCACAAGGAGTAATTGAGGTAAATAGCAGATGCATTTAAGGGTAAGCTAAGTAAACGTGAGAAAGGAATAGAAGGATTAGCTGATAGGGTGAGGAAGTATAGCAGGAAGATTGCGCATGACCTGTGCTGTGCTGTAAGATCTACACAACTCACTTCTAGGGTATTTTCACTTTCTAATAATGAAAAAGAAAAAAATATATAATGCACACCTTTGAAGTATCTGAGGTCAGAGTTTCTAAATGAAAAACGACTCTTGTTCTGAAGATTTTCATGATGCTAAATATTAAACTAGATTTGACAGAGCAAGCAGACCATCAAATATTTACGTCAATAACACAGAACAAGAGTAATTATGTGTGGGTGAGGAGTTCCTTGGTGTTCTGTATAAATGGGTTTACAATTTCATTGCACACAAAAGATCTTGGCCTCACTATTACTACATAGCAGGACTGATATTCCAATTTCAAGGGCAATTAGTCACTTTGTAGTACACAGCTTAAATATTGCTGAAAAAGAGAGAATATAACTCTTGACATTAGATATGATTCTGAAATTGGATAGCACCTGCTGAATAATCCCAAGTATGCTAAGAATTACACTAACAACCAATTTAAGATCGAGTCGGGCTCACCATGTGGCTCACTTACACTTGCTAGAAACTGCATATGTGGGTTGATGGTGGTGTAGTGGTAATGTCATCAGAATAATAATCCAGAGGCCTAGGGTAATGCTTTGGGGTACATAGGTTCAAATCCCACCATAGCAGCTGGTGGAATTTAAATTAAATTAATAAATCTGGAATATCAAGCTAGTTTCAATAATGGTAACTATTACATCTATTCTGATTGTTGTAAAAGCCCATCTGCTTCACTAATGTTGTTTAGGGAAGGAAATCTGCTGTCCGTACCTGGTCTGATCTACATGTGACACCAGCACCACAGCAATGTGGCTGACTCTTAACTGCCATCTCAAATGACCTTGGAAGCCAAGGCAGTTAGGGGTGGGCAGCAAATGCTGGTCTTGTAAGCAATGCTCCTAACCCATGAAAGAATTTTTAAATATGTACTTATAGCCAGGGACCTGCCTTTGCAGGCAAAAGGAATATGTCCAGGCATTGTGCTTTTAAAAATTAAACAAAAGCATGGGGGTAGGGGCAATAGTCCCCTGATATATTCTCCATGGTAACACCTCAACCAATCAGAGTTGATTTGCCAAGCAAGCAACATCCTTTTCTCATGCAGTATACATTGTTGCTCTCTTTGAAATTTGGCATTCTTGGGTCAGTCCTGATGAGTAAAAAATGAAAATCTTCAACAGTTTGTCTATTTTTTTCAGCAATACTCAAGGGCAATTATGGACGTGCAACAAATGTTGGCCTTGCTAGCAATGCACACATTCTATGACAGAATAAAACAAATGGGTAACAACTGAGCTTGCAGGAGCCAAACAATGTGAGCATTGCAGGTGACAAAGGAGACAGAAAAGAAAGAACTTGCTTTGACATATCATAGTACCAAGCTGAAGCAGATCCAGGACACAGTGGTCAATTAGATAGGTAAACCAGAGCTTAATGTTCAAACTAATGAGGCTTATTCAACCATGGCAGTTGTGTCTTTATGTGTCATAATGAACAAAATAGTAGCCAGAATTACCTTTTAGCCCACAGATTCTCTCTAACTGAGATATTGCCCTGCCTTTTATTCTTCCAGGCTGCAAGTTGTTCCTGATTGAACTTAAATGCCTTGAGAGAGATGTCAAAATGATACCTGGTGGTCTTCGTCGTTCTGATATTTTACACAATTTCTTAAATTTGTACCCTAACATGGATACAGGACTCACAAAAGCCTATGGCTCATGCATATCATTAACATACCATGATCTGTTCCATCTCAGCACCGCTACCCCAGAAAATAGCCAGTGTTCAAGTGATTTCTGCCCAGGACTTTTGGGAAAGGATGATTGCATTTCCATCTGACAACGCAGCTCTATGATAAACAGTAAACAAATATGTTAGAGAGGCAAAAATCAGTGTGTAACACAGGCATTCCTTTCCTTATTCAACTACATCCAGTTAAGTGCGGCATGATGTTACCAGCCAGAAGATTCTCCCTAATAAATAGGGCTTCAGTGTCTCTACCACCCATTTGATCGCTAAACACTGCTTCTCGATAGTTCCGACCATGAGTTATCTTCTTTCCACTCAGGTACCCGATGGGAAATTAGGTCCTTTTGGTAACCTTGAATAGTTCTGTCCCTAGCCCAACATGCAATGTACTCATCTGAAAGATGAACTCAAGGGAGGAGTCTGAGCACATGGTTTGAGCGTCAGGCATCTTGTAGGTCGCCAAATGCTGTTTTCCCTTCCAGAAGTCCATATTTCGCTCCTGATATTTGATTTGAATCTATTGAAGGGGTCACTCTAATGAATTAATTAGCAATAACAAGGAAGCCAAGAAAGGCCCAACGAAGCCAAGAAAAGCTCTTCCTTGTTTTTTTTCTCTTGATTCTGGCTCATTTTCTTATGGCCTCAATTTGTCAAGCTAGGGCTTAACTAGTCCATCTTGCACTATATATCCCAAGTAACACATCTGCAACAAACCCAAATGGTATTTCCCTGGCTTGGCCACCAAACATATCGTTCTTTAGCTATTCAGCAACCCTTCGAATTTTCATTGCTGTTAACTGCATGGACCAATACTCCCGATTAAGGTTCAGGGTGGACAAGCAGTTGACATCAATTAGCATGTTCACCCTGAGCATGAGGTGAGCATCAAACTTTGTTAATTTTCTAAAATAATTACAAGGGCCTGAATTTTTGCTCCTGGGCTGGGAGCGCGATGTTAGGACAATTCCCGACTCCACCAACCCAACCTGGGAAAAAGTGCCCGGGAACTTCGGATTTTTGTTCCAGGGTTGTGGGGTGGGTGGGGGTGGGGGAGGGGTGGGGGTGGTGTGTTCTATGGGAGTCATGATGGGCAACCCCGGAAACAGTGCGGAGGCTGCCAGCTGCGGAGGTGGGCTGGGCAGAAGGCCTGCCTTGGTGTACTGGCACTTTGTTGAAGCAATGAAAGAAAAAAGAAAAAACCAGCCCTCCAGACCTCATCCCTCATACCCCCTCAACCCCCCACACATTCCCTATGCCTGATCCAAGCCAACTAACACCATCTCATGGCCCCCACCCACCCTCCATGGGCCCTCATACCCTACATGCCCCTCTATTCACCCCACCTCTTCTCATACCCTACATACCAACCTATGCCCCTCTGCCTACCCTCATGGCTCCTCATGCCCTCCATGCCAATCTATGCCCCTCTAACCACTGCCATGGCCCTTTATAGCCTCATTACAATTTAATGGCAACCCACACACTCTCCCACCCACCAACCTTTGCCCTTACACCTACCATGCCAACTCACCCACTATCCACCATGCAGACCTCATGACCATGCTGAGATTTAATAAATTTCTTAATTGCCTATTGATGAATTCACCATTTCAAAAAAAATACTCTCATTGATAAAAACCCATTCACTATTTCAATTTCCTTTAATCCCTTATAAAATTAAGCATTGGAATTCATAGTCCCGCTTCAAAGAGTTTATAGCCACTTGGGTTGTCAATCAAACTCTGAACTGACAGGCACCCCATTATGATAATGAAAGGTTGTGAAATCAGTCATGCAGCACTAATTCTAAAATGATACCCCTCAGGTTTATGTCAACAGACAGCTTAAGTAGGAAGCACTGATTTTTCTAACACTGCAGACAGTTTTTCGAATATTTAAAAGGGCAGGAGTTTTAAATGCCTTGATAGCTCGACAGCTCCTTTTGATAGCTCTCTCGGCATTCCCTTTGATAGCTCCTTTTGACAGCTCTCTTGACAGTTCCTTTTGACAATGCTGCTGACAGTTCCTTTTGACAGCTCTTTTGACAATTTCAGTGAGCTTGACAGTTGCAATGATTTATACATTTTTTTACACATATTCATGTTTAATTCTAACAATATCAAAGGGCACCTTACCTCTCCCAAAGGAAACCTAACCTCCCTCAAAGGTGCCCTGGGACTATATCCAAATGGGCACCTTACATTTCCAAAAGGGTAACCTACCTCTCCAAAGAACTTTGATCTTCTCCTACCAGTTCTAATATGCGCAAGTTATGTTTTGGACATCGCACTAGCGAAAATCAGATCAGCCTGAGGCAGTTCCACTTTAACATGTGTAGCTGCCTCCATGAACCATGTGCAACTTAGAACGTGCTCCCATTCCTCCCCCCAACCTCCACCCCCAATCCCTCTGTGAAAATGGTAGGTGCCGTGTTCAAGGTGGGACTTCTGGATTCAGGACTTCCCCACCATTTTCATAACGATGATAAGTGTCTCTAACTTTATGAAAATTAGGCCATAATATCCATGACATATAACTATAGTATTTGGCCAATCACTGTCAAACTCTTATGGCAGGGTTTTCCCATGGGCTTCAGGACTCTGGTGTAAGGACCAAATGGGAATTTAGAGCCCAAATTTGCCAGGAGTCAGACTGGGGGAGCTATTTTCCCAGAAGCAGCCTCCTTATTGGCTGCCTCCAAGCTAATTGCAATCCAATTAAGGCTCCTAGTTCTGCTGGCTCAATCACATGCTGGCAGCTCTAGTGCCTTGACAGCCCTAATGAGGGAAGTGAGAGCTGTTGAGGCAGATAGGGAAATGTGAGGGTGCCTCAAAATGGAGGCACCCTGGAGTAGTGACAATTAATAATTTTTAGAGGGGCCAAGCAGACAGGCACCTCTGCACGGAGGGAAAACTCTTCTTGTGGTAGGATTTGGGCCTTTGCTGTCAGCCGCTTCCTCTTTGGGGGATGGAGCCTCCAGCTTTGATGGTTTCCCCGAACTACCTCCAGTAAATTGGGAGCCTCTGCATGTGGTGGGGGGATGGCCACTCTGAAGTCAGCAAATTGTCAGCGAGCACTCAAAATGGCCCCTAATTGGGGCCTTAAATATGCAGATTGGCTGCCTGCCACTTTGTGGCCCCCAGGAAACTACCCCAGCAGAGGGAATGCAGTGAGGAGCCATTCCAAAGTGGTTCCGTGCTTTGTCATCCCATCCTAGCCCCCACCCCCCCACACCTCTATTCCTGCCTCTCCTGGGCCAGGAAAATTCTGCCTCACTGTCAGTCTCTTCTACTGTCTCTAGCACTAGAATTGCAGTTCCAAACTGGTGGTCATTCCTGACTAACTCTTATTGCCTTTAAAGCTATATTTCCTTCTGGACATTCTGACATCTTATGCAATTTCTTAAAGTTGGACCCCTGTAGTGAATACAGAATTCTCAAAAACTTTCACATGTAATCCCTCTCTCACTCAGTTACAAGCACCTGTCACCACCTCACGACATCTCAAAGTGCATCACAACCAAGTAACTACCTTTGAAGTGTAGTCACTGCTGTAGGGAAATGCAGCAGCCACAAACAGCAATGTGATAGTGGGCAGATCATTTTCATTTTAATGGGTAGAATTTTATGGCCCCATTGTGGCAGGGGGTTCTGTAAAATGCGACAAGCCATTCAAAATCCTTATGCGTTTCAGTGTCAAACTTTGGTTTGATAACGTTCCTGTAAAGCACCTTTGGGATATTTTAGTATGTTAAAGTCACATATAGATGCAAGTTGTTGTTGGGCAATGAGAATAACCATTCTGGTACAACATATGGAAACTAGATAGTAAGAGCACGCTCACAAAGTATCCACTTTGTGCCCTTCCCTTCCTTTACAGTTCCAGTATTGCAAGGCTAATAATCACAGAGGTTAAGAAGCTGCAGGAGATGTGTCCAGGTTCGATGAATGTCGTACAAACACTGCTTGCGAGCTAGTGCAACAGAAACAACCTTGGAATCAATTATAAAGGATGTAATAGCAGAGTATTTAGAAATGCATAATATAATCAAGCAGAGTCAGCATGGCTTCATGAAGGGGAAATCATGCCTTACAAATTTATTAGAATTCTTTGAGAAGGTAACAAGCAGGATAGATAAAGGAAAACCAGTAGATGTAATATATTTGGATTTCCAAAAGGCGTTCGATAAGGTACCACACATAAGGCTACTTAATAAGATAAGAGCCCATGGTGTTGGAGGTAGTATATTAGCATGGACAGAGGAGTGGCTAACTAATAAGACATAGATTTGGGATATGGTGGGGGGGCATTTTCAGGAGGCAACCTGTAACTAGTGGAGTGCCACAGGGATCAAGTACTTGGCCTACAGTTATTTACAATATATATTAATGGCTTGGATGAGGGAAATGAATGTACTATTGACAAGTTTGCAGATGACACAAAAATAGGTGGGAAGGCAAGGATGTTGCAAAGAGTCTACAAAGGGATATAGACAGGTTAAGTGAATGGGCAAAAACTTGGCCGATGGAATATGATGTGCGAAAGTGTGAGGTTATACACTTTGGCAGGAAGAATAGAGGAGCTGATTATTATTTAAATGGAGAAAGACTGAAGAAAGCTGCAGCACAGAAAAGTTTGGGGGTCCTCATGCATGAAGCTCAAAAAGCTAGCATACAAGTTCAGCAGGTCATAGATAAGGCAAATGGAATGTTGGCCTTTCTTTCACAGGGAATGGAGTACAAAAATAGGGAAGTCTTTCTAAATCTATACAGGGCACTAGTTAGACCACACCTGGAATACTGTAAACAATTTTGGTCCCCTGATCTCAGGAAAGATATACCGGCATTGGAGACAGTCCAGAGAAGGTTCACTAGGTTGATCTCGGGATTGGACAGATTTTCTTATGAGGAGAGGTTGAGTAGGTTGGGCCTGTACTCATTGGAGTTTAGAAGAATGAGAGGCAACCTCATTGAAACATTTAAGATTCTTAGGGGGTTTGACAGGGCAGATGCTGAGAGGTTGTTTCCCTTGTGGGAGAGTCTAGGACCGGAGGGCATAATCTCAGAGTAAGGGGCACCTATTGAAAACAGAGATGAGGATGAATTTCTTCTCTCAGGGGGTAGTGAATCTGTGGAATTCTTTACCGCAAAGGGCTGTAGAGGCTGGGTCATTAAATATATTCAAGGCTGAGATAGACAGATTTTTAATCAGTAAGGGAATCAAGGGTTATGGGGAAAAGGCAGGAAAGTAGAGTTGAGGATTATCGGATTAGTCATGATCTCATTTAATGGCAGATGGGCCAAATGGCCTACTTCTGCTCCTACGCCTTAAGGTCTTATGGTCTTTTGTGAGGACTATAGCTCCAGTTTCATCTTCTTTCTGGGATGGTGCCTAACCTTCAAACAATTCCACAGACAAGATTGAGGATTCTGTTTGAATATGCCTTTCAGGGATATCAGCATGACATCACTAGAATGGTAACATGTCATGTGATCCACTCTTAGTTTCACTTTTGCTTTGAGTTGAGCACACACAAAGCTCTGATACCTTCAAGTTTTATACCTATGTGTAACTTTTCTCATGTGCCTAGTCTTAATAAATGAACCCATAACGTGTTATACCAATCCCTTATGAGCAATTGGTGCCTTGTATCTTGTACAGTAAATAAGCTCAAGATATTATATCATCATAATAACATGACAGATACAACACATGGAGGGACCACCCTCTTGATGCCCCAATCATTCATGTCAGATTACCTGCTGCCCTTGACCTGTTCCATCTTAGAGACCTGCCGTTCAATGTTTAGGAACACAACAAGAGACAGAGGTTGTTCAGCCTCTTGAGCCGCCTCCTCTGCAATTCAGTCAGATAATGGCTGCTCTGCACATCAACTGCATTTACCCTATTTTGCTTCATACCTCTGGATACTGTGACCTAACAGACATCTACTGATCTCAGTCCTGAAAGCTCCAATTGTCCCCCAGAATCCAAAAATCTTTTGGGAGAGTTGCAGGTTTCTACGGCCCCTCAGTTTACATCAGTGTCCCATGATGAATCACTAATTGTCTGATGGAGTGTAGCAGTGAGAGGCTTCAGTACAGGTCTAGCCCTGTGGCTATTGACCGTTTCACAATATGAGTTGGTGGACACATGCAACAACTTAAACATGATCAAAGGTTTGGATCTTTGTTTATGTTTCCTTTTGATTTCTAAGGAGGTGCCTAATTTTCAACAAAATACCAGTAGTTTGTGCTCCTTTTGGATGATGTTTTGTTTCTTCATGTGAAATTGAATTGTTTTCATATGAACAAATTAGAGGTATGAGAAGAATCATCCAAAGCCAGAATTAATGGGTCCTCCTGAAAGTAACACTGGCTTTGGTGTTGAAGGAGACCTCAGACTGGTTTTTTGACTGTCCTGGCATTAGGAAAGTGACTGGAAATAAAGCAGAAATCTGACCCCTCAGCTGGGATATTGCATCCAGTCCTGAGAACCACACTTTAGGAAAGGTGTCAAGGACTTGGAATGGCTGTAGGGGATTTACTAGATTGGTACCATGGATGCAGCTCCTCATTTATGTGAAGAGACTGGCGAAGTTGGAATTGTTTTCCATAGAGCAGAGAAGGTTGTGGGAAATTTAGCAGAAGTGTTCTAAACTAGGAATGGTTTTGATAGTACAAGTAACAAGAAAGTGCTTCCACTGATGTGTAGGTCGATAACCAAAGGACGCATATTTTAAATCACTGGCAAATGAACCACCAGGGAGGTAAGGAGATTTTTTTCTTAATGCAGTTGTAATGATTGGGAATGGGCTAACTGTGTGGTTGAAGCAGCTTCAATAGTAACTTTCGAAAGTGAATATATACTTGAAAAGGAAAATTTGTAGGTTGGGTGTGTAAGAGCTGGCATTGGATATCTCTTTGGCATTGGATATCTCTTTGGCATTGGATATCTCTTTCAGAGAGCTGGCACAGACACACTGGGCTCAATTGCCTTTTTCTTTGCTGGGTGAATCTAAGATTCAATGGGCGACCTAAAGGAAGAGGTCAATGATTTCTTTTTTAAGTAGAATATTGCATCACCTCTCTTTCTCCTTCTACTTTCATCCACATGAAACAAAGCACAGCCGTTAAAAAAACATTTTTTGGCTTTTATTCCTCGGTTCAGTGCATTCAAAGAGGCCACTGCCTTTGTGGAATAAACTTACAATGCAAGGACATGAACTACATGAAAACACTGTTCTATAAGCCGAGCTTGATTGGTCAGCCTGCCCTCCGATGGTTGTGGGTTCAAACCCAACTGGCTTGTGGGTTAGTAATTAAAGTAAAAAGTGTCAAAAATACAAACAGTCTTATCAACATCTGGAAGATTAAAAACAGGTTAATGTTTCAGTACAGACCTTGAGACCACCTATGTGCATTCAAGTGGCACATGTACTGTATTGGTCTTTATATAAACAAGATTGATTCCCTCACTATTAATTGTACATTAATTTCACTATTCTAACTAAAAGGACAAACATGCCTTCATATAAAAAAGAATAGCTTGCATTTATTTCGCTCTTTTCATGACCACAGGACATCACAAAGTGCTTTACAGCTAATGAAGTACTTTTTTTTGAAATGTAGTCACAATTGTAAGTTAGGAAATGCAGCAGCCAATCTGAACATAGCAAGCTCCCAAAAACAGCAATACAATCATGACCAGCCAATATGTTTTTTTGTGATGTTGGCTGGGGGATAAATATTGGCCAGGGCACAGTGGAGAGCTCCCCTGCTCACCTTTGAAATTGTGCCATTGGGTTTTTTATATCCACCAGAGCAGGCAGATAGGGCCTCAGTTTAATGTTTCTCCAAAAGACAGTTCAGCACTCCTTCAATACTGCACTGGAGTATCAGTTTGACTCTTGTACTCAAGCCCTGAAGTGGGACTTGAACCCAGAACCTCATGACTCAGGGGTAAGACAACTGAGCCATGGCTGACACTAAAGTGACTCCTTTCCTACAGTGAGGATGATGATGCTGATGACTCCCACCATGAGGAATGTGACGGTCAAAGCTTATAGCGCCTTTCACGTGCACAGGTGCCTTAAAGTACTTTGCAATTGGGTACTTTTTGAAGTGTATATGCTGTTGTAATAGGGTGGCCACAGCAAGCTCTCACAACCAGCAATGTGATAATGACCAGATAATCAGTTTTATTGATATTGGTTGAGGGATAGATATTGGCCAGGGCACCAGGAAGAACACCAGCTCTTTTCAAAATAGTGCTGAGGATCTCTTACATCCACCTGAGAGAGCAGACGGGGGTTGGGCTTTCAGCCCCCCATCAGGGCCGGGAGCAGAAGCAAGCAAGCGCTAAAAATAGCCTCGCTGTCTGGCATGCCAGTTCCCTGGCCCCATCTAGCATCCAGCCCATTTTTGCTGAGGCAGGATTGAGGAGTGGCAGGGCTACTCACCCCCATGCAGTGGGTAGAGCCACTAGAGGCTAATTAAAGGACGATTTTGCAGTCGCCCTTCAGGTTCCCACAGGCAGCAGGGACATCCATAGCTTATGCCTGGAGGCAGGCTCCAGCTGGCAGGCCAGGGCAGTGCTCTGATGGCCTCGAGGCCATCCCTGCCTGTCTGGGTGCAGGAGCAGGAACAGGCCACCCTGTGGTGGGGCTCCCCACCTCCCACCCCGCATTCCCTGACCTCTCGCACTCCCGGAGGGAAAATTCAGCCAGGGCCTCAGTTTATTCTTGGATATGTTCTCTGAATACATGACAAATACTGCAGAGAGTAACTGGCTGGATAATTGCTCTTCGCCACCTACAAAAATAGAATCTTATCATTATCAGAACAGATGGGAATCCTTCCACCTTATAACAGAGAGTCTGGCACTGGGGCAGACTGATAAGGCTTGCACTAATTAAAGCCGGACAGAATCAATGATGGAATCCTCCTGTGCTGAAATTTCAATGTTGTAATAAGTGCTGAGACATAAACATGGAGGATAGCTGAGTGTTAGCCAGCGGAACATGCGGTAGAAATCGATTTGGGCTGCACCTGTTTCTCGGAGGTAGAACAGGGACAGGGCAAACGATCTGTGCCGGTGTTGGTTTCACTGCTATATTCACGGGGCCCACCTTATAAATGCTCCAAGGATGCCTAAAACATAACTTGCATTGGCCCTCATCCTCTTTATATCACTGTCTGTAAAAATAACAACGGAAATGTCTTCTCAATGGCTCCGCTCTGCAACTCAGACTTCTGCAGTACATTTGTCACAGTTTCAAAGTGCTGGGTGCCTGGCAGTTGCTGCATAAACCACAAGTGCTTGGTTGGTTTCAGTCAGTTTCACACCGCACCGGCCAACTGACCATTCCTAAGTGCTATCAAATGTCTTCATCTCAACATGGCAACTGAGACTGCAGAGCCCACAGTGAGAGGACATGCACAAGGAACAAACCATATCAGACACAGCAGTCAACAGCAAACATTGACAGCCTTAAATTCAATTGACCTGAAATTTAAATGAAGCTGGGAAGGGGAGATCTTTGATTGGCTTTGATTCAATCTAGTTTTCTAAATAGGAGCGGAATTGAGTGGCACTCATATTGGGAGGTACAGAGTTACAGTGTAGGACAGGTTCAATCCCCTCTCTGCTCACTTCCTGATATGAGTTACATTGGATCTCTTTTTCAATTCTGCCCTCTTGCACGTCCCTGATTTTCATCACACCACGATTGCTGCAAGGAGAACTATCCCAGCTTCTCCAGTCTTTCCATCATCCCTGCTACCTATCAGGTAAATCTCTTCTACACCTTCTCCAAAGACTTGGCATTATTCCAAAATATTGGTGCCTAGAAATGGACTCAATACTCTCACTGAGGTCTAACCAGTAATTTGTCATGGTTGATTGCTTTTGTACTCTTTGCATCTTTTTAGAAAACCAATGGATCCCATAGGCTTTTATAACAACTTTATCAACAGGGTTGGGACCAATCCTCACAGAGGGTTTTGCTAGTGCTGTTGGGGTGGGTTTAACCTAGTTTGGCAGGGAGATGGGAACCTGAGAGTGGATTCAGAAGGGAGAGAGGAAAAGGTAGAAATGAGTAAGCTGTTTGGATAGTGGAGGAAACAAATAGACAACAAAGGAGCAGCAGAAGTGAACAGTATGCACTTCAATGCAAGAAATTTAGGGAATAAAACAGATGAGCTAAGATTGCCACGTGGGCACATAATATTATGATTATTACTGACACATGGCTGAAGGAAGGAAAGTAATGGCAGCTCAGCGTTCTTAATTACAGGGTTTTCAGGTGAGATAGAGATGGGGGTAAAAATTGGAGGGGGCTGCAATGATGATTAATGAAACAATTGTAGCTGTGAGGAAGGATGATATGGTAGAGGGAACATCAAATGAGGCCATGTGGGTTGAACAGAAGAATAAAAAGGGGCAATCATAGCCTAGGACGTTATTCCTTTCCCTCCAATGGAAATGTACCCAGCAAATTAAATAACTCAATTTCCCAATTTGCATGGGATTATTAGTCCAGTAAAATAGTTCCATGGGTACTATAACAGACTAGCAGTGAGTGCATTTTGGGACATGAGCACAAATTCATGAGCTGCCCAGCACAGATTTTGGAGATAGGGTCCCAAGATAGGGTTGTGAGGCTTCTTGCAGGAAGCACAAGGTCACAAAATTATAGCTACTGGCCAGAACTTCACGAGAAGGTCGGGGGAGGTAGTGCCTGAGGAAGCTAATCCCAGAAGCAGATTAGTTCCTTCAGGAGAGAAGAGAAATTTAGCAAAAGGCCAAAAGGGCAAAATAAACACAAAAAGTAAACAGAATCCCAAATCATTGAGAGCAGCATGAAACTGTTTTTTAAAAAAATATAAATTGCCAGTTTGGGGTTATGTACAGGTTAAAACACAGGCTGGAGGGTGTTATTAGGCAGTTACACTGAGGGGTTCGTGAAAGGGAAGCTTAAGCAATTATCAGTCCAGCTCCATCTGATCCCCTGATGTGTTACATCCTGAGACTGTGCTCTAACTAACAGTTCCCTTTATGACAGAGGTTCAGTTCACAGGGAGAGGGCGTTTATATTTCTGCTCAAACTTTTGTTGTATTCTTAACTGTGGGTGTTATGGCGGAAGGCAACTGGCATGGGCTCATTTGACTGAATCACGAGACTTGTGCTGAAGTGATTGTGAGCCCCAGGGCTAAAGTGTATGAGTTTTATTTTAGTGCATGATACAGGGAATGGAATGTGCTGTAAATGCAGATCCACCAGCTCCTTCTGTATATCCAGATCCACTGATTCTCATTATATACAGGCCCATTTGATATTCTCTGTAAATACAGGCCCACCAACTATCTCTGTACATACAGACCCGCCAATTCTATCTATTTATACAGACCCACCAATTCTCACGGTATATTATAATTGCTGAATCAGTCAGCAGCCTGTGAGATTCATTAATAGTAAAGGATTTCACTCTCTAAGCATAAAGCTAATTTGTGACCACAGAAAGCAGATCCAGCATGTTTGTACCAGGTATGCTGGTAGCTCACACAACTCTTACATTTTGAGTCACTCCCAGGTGCCTGGGATATTTGGGGGAGTTCAGTGCTTAGAAGGTTGGCTCCTTGGTGATAATGGGTACCTGACATGGCTAATGATGCCCATTCAACATCCACAGAGTTCATCTGAGGAGAGAGACAACACTCCACGTTCAGCACAATGTCCTTAATAGAGCAGACTATTGGACTCTTAAAGATACATTTCACAGGTATTTGGACTCATCAGGTGGGGCTCTCCAATACTCACCACAGAGGGTGCCCTGCATCATCATTGTTTGTTGCACCCTGCCCAACCTAATGCTGCAAAAGGGGGATGTTTTGCCACGGAGAGACATTGAGGAGCTACATGTTTCCTCGGATGAGGAGGACATTGAAGGGGATGAATCTGAAGATGGCGAGGATTCAGGTGAGCCACATGAGGATGCCATTGCACAGGCACGATGCAGAAGATATGCCCGTGCCAACCTTATTGCTGCAAGATGCCAGGAGGGGTAAGGTAAAGGCAAGTTGTTATGAGTGCAGTTTTCTTCATGTTTTGATGCAAAGGAGACGATAACATTTTCATTGTCATCTTCAACATATCACGACAGGTCATCAATCTCACAATGATCATGGAGGAAGCATTAATCACCTTTAAACCTAATGATGGCATCATCCTTGGAAGGCATAGTAACCTAGGGACCATGTGGCCGCTGTGGAATGGGATAAGCACTCTGCTAGCGCACACCCTTAAGCAACTACACATAATGCAGTCCATTCAACCATAGCACCAACGAGTCAGTGGCCATGGCATACTTCAAGAGGCTGAAACACCATTGCACACATATATACACTCATGCCAGTGTGACAGTTACTCAGCAAGGCGACTCTAAGAGGAAAAACATTCACCAATGGTTAGTGCTTGACCGTCTCAAGACGGAGTTACATCCGGATAGTGCCATCTCTCCAAATGGCAGGTCTCATGCATGGTTAATGCAAAGGCCGCATCTTGATACTGAGCCCCAAGATGCCATCAGATATCAGGTCACAGTGTTCTATTACACGACACTATGGATGCAAAGCTGCGAGTTATGTTAGCATTGTCCTCACAGAGAGTGGTTCAGTGGGACCATTGTGCGATTATTGACAAACACTACATTCATTGGAAGCCTGCTAAGTTCACATCCTGAGTTGCCTTGGCATCTGACATCACCCAGTCAGTTTTGACGCAGCAGTCCATGATAACTTATTCAGGAGACGTGCCGGAGCATCACTTTCATAGCATTACAGTCCTCGACATTGTCCATCTCACAAAGGCCAATCCTTTCTATGAACCCTAAGTCACTGAGTGCACAGTCATGCAATGAATTCCATATTGATTGACGTTCTGTGACTTCACAGACGGATCCATGAAACAACACTAGGCAGCCATTCAGGAGCAAAGCAACATCCCACAGGTAATGGACAGTTTCATCAGGATGAGCACGCACTCATGATATCACACACTCTGCCTGTCTAACAGACATTTCAAATGTCACCAAGTGGAACCAACATCCATCACTCAGTATCCCACATGGGGAGGTGGGAACTGATAAGAGAATAATGTTCAGCCTTCAAAACGGAGATGCTGCAGGGAGGCATGAAAGGCTATGGTGCTCGATAATGAATAATACTTTTATCAGAGCTCACAGTCATAAAATAAAGTTCATTGCAAAGTGCACTTGGGTGAAAATACTTCAATTTTGGTCATTATAAATACTTATAACATCCACAATCTACAGGCCTCAGTGTGACAGCATCAAGATAATCACTAACCTTGAACAATTCCCATGAGGTTACATAATGTCTCCCTGAGATGCAAGGGTTACATGTGTATTGTCCAGCCATCGTTTTCATATAGGAAGTGCCTTTGTCCATGTCGCTGATGTGGAACTAAGGGCGATTCACTGTGATGAGATTGAGTGAGACTTAATGGAATTGAGGGACAAGATGGGAGATAATTGGCAATGTGATTCATTTTGTGCCCTTGAATGAATGCGGGGCCTTGCATCACATTGATTAGCCATTCAATACCTGAGACTTGGAAAAGGATAAATGTGAAATATATTTACAATAGTGTAGATTATATACAGTGAATGGACACCTATGCCACCACTGTGCATTCAAAACTTTTTAATTTTTCTAATTCTACTGCTACATCCAGAGGCAGCCCCAACATCTACAGCAGAGGTGGAGGCAATCTGCTGACCCCTTTGCCCTGTTGTCTGAGATTATTATGGCAGGCATCCTTTGGTGGCCCAAGGCCTGTATGGCCCCAACCTGCTAAGGATCTCCTTCTCTGGAGCACGTGCACCCTCCTCGGTCTAACCTGCTGCAGTTGACGGGGTCACAGGCAGAGGGGTTTTGGAGGGGTAGGACAACCCCTTGGAGAATCCTGAGTAGATGCCCACAGGGTCGCTAGCTGGCACTTCTCCTCCCTTTCGGTGCCTGAGGGCCACTCCCCAACTCCTTTAAGAGAAAGGTCACCTGGAGCGAAGTTGAGGTGCCTTGCACCCTCTCCCCTAGCCACAGCTAGAAATCACCCATGGCTAGGCCAATGGAGTACATATTCGAGCACAAATCCAGCAGAAACATATTTTATTTACTCATGGGACGTGGGCATTGCTGGCTAGAACAGCATTTATTGCCCAACCCTAATTGCCTTTGAGAAGATGGTGATGAGCTGCCTTCTTGAACCGTTGCAGTCAATGTGGTGTTGGTACAACCACAGTGCTGTTAGGGAGGGAGTTCCAGGATTTAGACCCAGCGTAAGTGAAGGAACGTGATATATTTCCAAGTCAGGGTGGTGTGTGGCTTGGAGGAGAACTTCCAGCTTGAGGTGTTCCCATGCATCTGCTGCCCTTGTCCTTCTAAATGGTAGCGGTCGTGGGTTTGGAAGATGCTTTCTAAAGAGCCTTGGTGAGTTTCTGTAGTGTAGATGGTACATACAGCTGCCATTGTGTTGGTGGAGGGAATTAATGTTTGTGAATGGGGTGCCAATCAAGTGGGCTGCTTTGTCCTGGATGGTGTCAATCTTCTTGAGTGTTGTTGGAGCTGCATTCATCCAGTCAAGTGGAGTGTATTCCATCACATTCCTGGCTTGAGCCTTGCAGATAGTGGACAAACTTTGGGGAGCCAGGAGGTGAGTTACCCTCCACAGAATTCCTAGCCCCTGACCTGCTCTTGTAGTCATAGTATTTATATGGCTATTCCAGTTCAGTTTCTGGTTGCTGGTAACCCGCAGGGTGTTGATAGTGGGGGATTCAGCGATGGTAATGCCACTGAAGTCAAGGGGCAATGATTAGATTTTCTTTGTTGGAGATGGTCATTGCCTGGCACTTGTGTGACACATATGTTATCTGCCACTTTTCAACCCAAGCCTGGGTATTGTCCAGGTCTTGCTGCATATGGACATGGATTGCTTCAGTATCTGAAGAGTTGTGAATGGTGCAATCATCTGCAAACATCCCCACTTCTGACCTTATGATGGAAGGAAGGCCATTGATGAAGCAGCTGAAGATGGTTGGGCCTAGGACATGACCCTGATTAATTCCTGCTGTGATGTTCTGGAGCTGAGATGATTGGCCTCCAACAACCACAACCATCTTCCTTTACGCTAGCAGAGAGTTTTCCCCCTGATTCCCATTGACTCCAGTTTTGCTAGAGCTCCTAGATGCCATGCTCGTCAAATGGCACCTTAATGTCAAGGACAAGGTTCCTCACCTCACCTCGGGAGTTCAGCTCTTTTGTCCATGTTTGAACCAAGCCTGGAATAAGGTCAGGAGCTGAGTGGCCCGGGCAGAAATCAATCTCAGCATCAGTGAGCAAGTTATTACTAAGCAAGTGCCACTTGATAGCACTGTTGATGATCCTTTCCATCACTCTACTGATGATCGAGAGTAAACTGATGGGGCAGTAATTGGCCACGTTGGGTTTGTCCTACTTTATGTGGATGGGACATACCTGGGCAATTTCCACATAGCTGTAGCTGTACTGGAACAGCTTGGCTACGGGCACTGCAAGTTCTGGAGCACAAGTCTTCAATACTATTGCTGGAATATTGTCAGAGCCCATAGCCTTTTCAGTATCCATTGCCTTCAGCCATTTCTTGATATCACGTGGAGTGAATCGAATTGACTGAAGACTGGCATCTGTGATGCTGGGGAGATCCGGAGGAGCTCGTCAACCCAAGCCTGGGTATTGTCCAGGTCTTGCTGCATTTGGACATGGGCTGCTTCAGTATCTGAGGAGTTGCGAATGGTGCTGAACATTGTACAATCATCAGTGAACATTCCCACTTCTGACCTTATGATGGAAGGAAGGTCATTGATGAAGCAGCTGAAGATGGTTGGGCCTAGGACACTACCCTGAGAGAATTCCTGCAGTGATGCCCTGGAGCTGAGATGATTGGCCTCCAACAACCACAACCATCTTCCTTTATGCTAGTGGAGAGTTTTCCCACTACTCTCCAGTAGTGAGGTGCGCCTGGTGCTGCTCCTGGCATGACCCCTGCACTCTTCATTGAACCAGGTTAATCCCTTGGCTTGGTGATAATGGTAGAGTGGGGTTACAGATTGTGGTTGAGTACAATTCTGCTGCTGTTGATGACCCGCAGCCTCATGGATGCCCAGTCTTGAGTTGCTAGATCTGTTCAAAAGCTATCCTATTTAGCACAGTGGTGTTGCCACACAACACAATGGAGGGGATCCTCAATGTGAAGATGGCACTTTGTCTCCACAAGGACTGTGCAGGTTGGTGAGGATGAAGTCAAGTATGTTTTTCCCTCTTGTTGGTTCCCTCAGCACCTGCTGCAGATCCAGTCTAGCAGTTATGTCAGTCAGCAGTGGTGCTACTGAGCCCCTCTTAATGATGGGCATTCTGCATCCTTGCCATTCTCAGTGCTTCCTCCAAGTAGTGTTCAACATTGAGGAGCATTGATTCATCAACAGAGGGAGGGCAGTATGCCATAATCAGCAGGACGTTTACTTTCCATGAGATGGTGATGCCATGAGACTTCATGGGGTCGAAAGTCGAGGTTCAGGAATCCGAGGGCAACTCCCTCCCGACTGTGTATCACTGTTCCACCACCTCTGCTGGGTCTGTCCTGCTGATGGGACAGGATATATCCAGGGATGGTGATGGTGGTGTCTGGGATGTTATCTGTAAGGTATAATTCTGTGGAGATGACTATGCCAGGCTGTTGCTCCCAATTTTGGCACAAGCCCCCAGATGCTAGTAAGGAGAATTTTGCAGGGTCGATAGGGCAGAGTTCGCTGTTGTCATTTCTGGTGCCTAGGTCGATGACAGGTGGTCTGCTCATAGACCTTGTCACAGTTTGATACAACTGAATGGGTTGCTAGGCCCAGAGGGTATTTAAGAGTCAATTGAATTGCTTTGGCTCTGGTGTCATATGTAGACTAGATCAGGTAAAGGTGGCAGATTTCCTTCCCAACCAGATAGGTTTTTATGAGAATGGTTTCAGTTTCATCACCAGACTTTTAATTCCAGATTTTTATTCAATTCAGATTCCACCATCTGTTGTGGTGGGATTCGAACCCAGATCCCCAGAACATTGCCCTGGGACTCTGGATTGTTCGTCCAGTGACAATACCACTATGCCATCACCTCCACTGTACAGTCTACTATATCTAAGGTGGCCCCAACCCTTCCCATGGAGACTTCAATACGTTCATATGCCAGAAAAATGACATCAGACAGAATGTGGACAGTCTCCTCCGCCCTTCGTTCCAGTCTGATGATGGCCTCTGACATCTCTACCGATGTTCCCCTGCCCATTTCTGCATCTCCAACATTTCTCTCAGGGTTGATTCCAGAGACTTTTCATCAGACTCAGACTCAGCAAGGGCCTGGTCTCCAGCAGTCCTCCAACTGTCAGAGACCTCAGCTGTCAGTGTCTCTAACCGCTGCGGACATGTGTCTGTGAAGTGATCACCTGATTATGACCCTGAGCCAACTCTAGAACAAGGACTCACCGAGGTGCGTGTGTCTGCACTGGTGGAGGGAACAGGTGAGCACAGTGACGGGTCTTTATTGGATGGTTCCTCAACGTCCTCATCGAAGGTGGTCTGGGGGCTGAGGTTGATGCACTTGCTTGAACTTTCCCTCTGTTTTTTCTTGCTGGTGGCTGGAATAGAACAGAGAGATAATTAGTGATTGACTAGGTGGGATCCTACACAAAAGGTCACTCACAATCATTGTCCACATGTTGTCGATGTGTACTGGATAGAGCCTCACAGGCTGTTGGGGGAGTCCGATCTCACCTTCTGTGGAGGGGCAATCTCTGCCACCTGCGCATCATGGAGAAGAGTATCTTCAGCTCCGGTGTACCCCTTCAGTCTTCGCTCTCACCTGTCGATTGTGGCCGATCTTGTCCTGCATTAAGACAGACGGATTGACTGTGCGCACTGACAGGTGAAAAGCAGTTCAGAAGCGTGCATGCATGCCTGTTGTCCCTGCTGAGCCTTTCCCAGCAAGGGATTGAGGTGCCTTTATTACAGGATCTTATGTAAGATGGGATCTTAAAGTGGCTGGCAGACATTCAGTGCTGATGTCCCATCTGCTGGTCATGTGTGATATCCCTGTGGACTCTAACCCTTAGACTACCTTATGAGAGTGTGAGATTTGAGCAAGGAGAAAGTTCACTTACCCTGGCAAAGTATATCAGATCATTTCTCTGCTTCCTGAGTGACAGGACAGTCATGTTTTGCTGCCCATGGGTGTAGGCCTCCCTGGCAACCTTCTCCCAGGCCAGTGGTGTCAGGTGGGAGGACCTCCTGCTCACATCCCTTGGAAAGAGGACCTCCCATCTTTCCTGCACGGCCTATAGGGGAATCCTCAGGGGACCCTCGCTGAACCTTGGATTGGAGGGTTTGGATCTTTTAGGTGCCATGGAGAAACTGAACGACGCAACACCTAGGATGCAGTGAGCAAATATCTGTGTGGGCTCCCTTTAAATATGGCACCAGGGCCTTTGTACCCCATGAGGTAATGGCGGGGCAGACAAATCCCTGCCTGAGCCGCCACGAGATTCGACATGCTCCTTGCTGATGCATAATTAATGAGCTGGGAAGCTGAAAATCAGGCGCAAAAATCCGCCCTGCCATCCAATAGGAATCATGCCGACTTTCCCGTCTCCCACCCCACTTGGTCCCCAGAATGGAAAATCCCGTCCTCATTCTCCACCACCAGGGTGCACTGTATACAAAATAAACTTCACTGTCGCAGGGTCAAAATCCTGGCACTCCCTCCCTCACAGCACTTTGGGTGTACCTACACCATATGGAATTTAGCAGATCACCACCACCCTCTCAAGGTCAAGTAGGGATGGGAAATAGATTCCAGCTCACATCCCATGGTTTCTTTCCGGAATGTGCATGCACCAGGGCTATGTTGCATAGCAACATTGAAACACGAGTAGGCCATTCAGCTCATCAAGTCTGTTCTGTGCCATACAAATCATGATTGATTTGTAACTTCATTCTATCCATCCACCTTGCTTCCATAACCCTTAACATACTTGCTATAACAAAATTCCTAATCACTCCCAGTTTTGAAACTTCCAATTGACTCCGAGCCTCAATAGCACTTTTAGGGGAGAGAGTTCCAGATTTCCCTGACCCTGGCAACATTGCGACCCTGCTTGTTTGTTCTAAGTCATGTGGGTGCGAGACAGGTAGAGAAATCCCGATGATTTTTCTCCTGGGTTGCTGGCAAAAGATTAATCTTTCATTCTAGGAGGATTGACAATCCCTACAGGGAAACCATCTAAACCAACTGGGGAGCTTGCATTGGGTGATGGGAGAGGAAGGAAGCTCATCATGGAAACTTCACTCCCCTGTCTAATCTTTAATCTGACCTGCGGGCACATGAAGGCCTATAAATAAAGATGTGAAATCTGCTTGGCCTGGGGTCGTCATTTCAGTCCCGTGACCTGAGCCAAAGCAGAAAGCAGTCCCATACCTTTAATTAACCTCTCATGCTAACTACTGGGCCAAAGTAATAACACTGTAGGGTTTTTCTCAATCGAGTGTGGACTGAATCACCGCTCGGGGAGGTTTAGGTGAAAGGATGTGGTTGACTTTGAAGCTACAAATGCACTGAAAGCAAAGCGCTCAAAAATAGTAGCAGTGGTATTGTCACACTAAGAGCTGCAGGCCCATTTGAAGTTCAGCAAGATTCAGGCTGCTGATAATCTTTGTTCACTTTGCCTTGCAAGCAAATTAACATCTGTGCTCCCAGACACAGTCACCTCACATCTTTTCATTGTTTGCCAATGATGCTCCCTACTTAATTGAAGTTGTTGAGTTTTTATGACAATTTCAGAGTTTCATGATCCTCAGAAGTTTGTAGTAGATGGGGGCATCAAAAAAATAGATTTAATATCAGCTAGTTTTCTTGTTAAGACACATCTCTTTGACCAAGCTTTTGGCTACATGTTCTTAAGTGGCTCGATTTCAAATTTTTATTTGATAACACTTCCGGGAAACACCTTAGGCTGTTTTGCCAGTTAAAGGCACTGTATAAATACAAGCTGTTATTCTTCTTCTTGCTTTCTCAGCCCTGGTCCATGGAACCCCTTTTCCAATAGTGTCCTTCAATTCTGGCCTTTTGTGCATCTCCAATTTTCATCACTCCACCAATGGTGGCTGTGCCTTTAGCTGCCTAGGTCCTCATTTCTAGAACCCTTTCTAAACCTCTACACCTTCCTCTTTTCTTTTAATACCGTCCTTCAAATATTTATCTTTGACTGATCTTTTGGCCACTTGTCATACCTTCTTATATGGGTCAGTGCCAAACTTTGTTTGATTACTCTCCTGTAAGCACCTTGGGATGTTTTTTGCTATGTTAAAAGGGCTATATAAAATCTGTGTTGCTTCCAATCCCCCTGCATAGACACGACTGTTTTTGGGCAACCACAAATGTTGCCAGGTTACCACTTGTTTGCAGGTGTGCTTAACTGGATCTAGAGATGTCTTTTAAAAAATTCATTCATGGGATGTGGACTTCGATGGCTGGGCCAGCATTTATTGCCCATCCCTAGTTGCCCTTGAGAAGGTGGTGGTGAGCTGCATTCTTGAACCACTGCACTCCATGTGGTGTAGGCACACCCACAGTGCTGTTAGGAAGGGAGTTCACGGATTTTGACCAAGCGACAGTGAAGGAACGGCGATATATTTCCAAGTCAGGATGGTGAGTGACTTGGAGGGGAACTGCCAGTTGGTGGTATTCCCATCTATCTGCTGCCCTTGTCCTTCTAGGACTCGAAACGTCAACTCTTTTCTTCTCTGCCGATGCTGCCAGATCTGCTGAGTTTTTCCAGGTAATTCTGTTGTTGTTTTGGATTTCCAGCATCCGCAGATTTTTGTTTTTATCCTTCTAGATGGTAGTGGTTGTGGGTTTGGGAGGTGCTGTCGAAAGAATCTTGGTGAATTCCTGCAGTGCATCTTGTAGATGGTACAGACTGCTTCTACTGTGCATCATTAGTGGAGGGAGTGAATGTTTGTGGATGTGGTGCCAATCAAGCGGGTTGCTTTGTCCTGGATGGTGTCAAGTTTCTTGAATGTCGTGGGAACTGCACTCATCCAGGCAAGTGGGGAATATTCCATCAGAGCCCCGAGTTGTGCCTTGTAGATGGTGGACAGGCTTTAGGAGTCAGGGGTTGAGTTACATGTTGCAGGATTCCTAGCCTCTGACCTGCTCTTATAGCCACAGTATTTATATAACCAGTCCAGTTCAGTTTCTGGTCAATGGTAACCCCCAGGATGTTGATAGTGGGGGATTCGGTGATGGTAATGCCATTGAATATCAAGAGGTGATGACTGGTTTCTCTCTTGTTGGAGATGGTCATTGCCTGACACTTGTGTGGTGCAAATGTTACTTGCCACTTGTCAGCCCAAGCCTGGATATTGTCCAGGTCTTGCTGGTCACCCCTTCCAAGTTCCTTCTTACCCACTCTGCTCACCTGGCAGTCGGCTTCTGCTCAACTTCTCTTCTGCCAATGGTTTAGTCAGGATTAACTAATATGTACATCAACCACTTGTATCCCATTGGCACCGTTCAGCCACTGGCCTGGCTGGAAATGGTTGATACTGGCCAGCTGAAATTGCCTCATAATCTATGGCACAAATCTTTCGAGCCCCTGGAATGGGGAAATGCTGATTCCATGACAAGATGTGGTTGGCAATTGCACTTATGGAAGGAGCAATAACACAGTACATCAGTTACTCACTATACTCTCAGTTAGATCCATGAAGTTCCTGTGAGGCTCTGGTGAGCAAGATGCTGAGAAATTGTTTCCTCTGGCCGGAGAGTCTAGAGCTAGGTGTCATAGTCTCAAGATAAGGGGTTGGCTATTTAGGACTGAGATGAGGAGAAATTTCTTCACTCAGAGGATTGTGAATATTTGGAATTCTCTGTTCCTGATGGTTTTGGGTGCTCAGTAATTAAGTATGTTCAAATTTGAGATCACTATGAAGATCTTGTAGGGCAGGAAAGTGGAGTTGAGGTAGGAGATCAGCCACAATTTTATTGAATGGTAAAACAGGCTCGAGAGAACATGCGGCCAACTCCTGTTTCTATTTCTTATGTTTTAAATGTGTAGTTGCTACACATAGATCATAGAATTATCACAGAAGGAGGCTATTTGGCCCATCATGTCTGTGCTGGGTCTTTGAAAGAATAATCCAGTGAGACCCACTCCCCTTGCTCTTTCCCAGTAGCCTTGTAATTTTTCCCCCTTAAGTGTTTATCCAATTTCCTTTGCTAGTTACTATTAAATCAGGCAGTGCATTCTAGAACAGGAGGCTAGTAAGCCCTTCATGCCTGTTTTAAAAAAAAATTCATTCATGGGTGTGGGTGTCGCTGGCTAGTGCAGCATTTGTTATGCATCCCTAATTGCCCTTGAGAAGGTGGTGGTGAGCTGCCTTCAAGAACCACTGCAGTCCATGTAGCATAAGAGCTCAGGATTTTGACCCAATGACAGTGATGGAATGGCGATATAGTTCCAAGTAAGATGATATGTGACTTGGCGAGGAACTTGCAGATGGAGGTGTTCCCATGCATCTACTGCCTTTGTCCTCCTTGATGGTAGAAGTCTTGGGTTTGGAAGGTGCTGTCAAAGGAGCCTTGGTGAATCCCTGCAGCGCATCTTGCAGATGGTACACACTGCTGCTACTGTACGTCAGTGGTGGAGGGAGTGAATGTTTGTGGATGTGGTGCCAATCAAGTGGACTGCTTTGTCCTGGATGGTGTTGAGCTTTTTGAGTGTTGTGGGAGCTGCACTCATCCAGGCAAGTGGGGAGTATCCCATCACACTCCTGACTTGTGCCTAGTAGATGGTGGACAGGCTTTGGGGAGTCAGGTGGTGAGTTACTGTCCACAAAATTCCCAGCCTCTGATCTGTTCTTGTAGCCACAGTATTTATATGGCTGGTCCTGTTCAGTTCTGGTCAATGATAAGCACTAGGATGTTATATTGGGGGATTCAGTGATGGCAATGTGATTGAATGTAATGGGGAGATAGTTAGATTTTCTTTTGTTGGAAATGGTCATTGTCTGACACTTGTGAGGTGTGAACGTAACTTGCCAATTATCAGCTCAGGCCTGAACGTTGTACAGGTCTTGCTGCATATGGACACGGTCTGCTTCAGTGTCTGAGGAGTCGCGAGTGCTGATGAACATTGTGAAATCATCAGCAAACATCTCCACTTCGGAAGGTCATTGATGAAGCAGCTGAAGATGGCTAGGCTGAGGACTTTACCCTGAGGAACTCTTGCAGTGATGCCCAAGGACTGAGATGATTGACCTCCAACAACTCCACCCGTCTTCCTTCGTGCTGGGCATGACTCCAACCACTTGAGTTTTTTTTCCCCTGATTCCCAATAACTTAAGTTTTGCTAGGTCTCCTTAACATTACACTCAGTCAAATGCTGACTTGATGTCAAGGACAGTCACACTCACCTCACCAGCAGGGCAGGTAGATAAGCTGGTTAAGAAGACATATGGGATACTTGCTTTTATTAGCCAAGCCATAGAAGTCAAGAACGGGGAGGTTATGCTGGAACTGTATAAAACATTGGTTAGGCCACAACTGGAGTATTGCATGCAGTTGTGGTCACTACATTATAGGAAGAATGTGATTGCACTAGAGAGGGTGCAGAGGAGATTTATCAGAATGCTGCCTGGGCTGGAGGGTCTGAGCTATGAGGAGAGATTGGAAAGGCTGGGGTTGTTTTCCTTGGAGCAGTGTAGATAGAGAGGGACCTGCTAGAGGTGTGTAAGATTATGAGGAGCATAGATAAGGTGGATAGAAAAGTACTTTTTCCATTAGTAGAGGGGTCAATAACCGGGGGCATAGATTTAAGGTAAGAGTTTAAGGCTAAGAGGGGAGTTGAGCAGAAATTTTTTCACCCAGAGGGTGATGGGAGTCTGGAATTCACTGCTCGAAAGGGTGGATGAGTTAGAAACTCTCGTAACATTTAAGAAGTGTTTAGATATTCACTTGCATTGCCATAGCCTCCAGGGCTATGGGCCAAGTGCTGGAAAATGGGGCTAGAGTAGTCAGATCTTTGTGGACTAGCACAGAAAGGATGGACCAAATGGCCTCCTTCTGTGCTGGAATTGTCTATGAGTCTATGAGTCTCTTGAGTTCTGCTCTTTTATCCATGTCTGGATCAAGGCTGTAATGAGGTCAGGAGCTGAGTGGCCCTGGCGGAACCCAAACTGAATAGGTTATTACTGAGTAAGTGCCACTTGATAGCACTGTTGATTACACTTTCCATCAATTTGCTTATGATCGAGACTGATCAGCTGGGTTGGATTTGTTCTGTTTTTCGTGGTCAGGAAATACCTGGGCAATTTTCCACATTGCCAGGTAGATGCCAGTGTTGTAGCTGTACTGAAACAGATTGGCTATTCCACCAGTCATTGCAATCATGGCTGATCTGTGACCCAACTCTATATATCCTTTATGTCCATATTCCTTAATATCCTTGCTTAACAAAAATTTTCAATAAAATGAACAATTGACCCAGCATAAATTACTATTTTTGGAAGAGGGTTCCAAACTTCTCTCACCCTCTGTGTGTGGAAGTGTTTCCGAATTTCACTCCTGAAAGGTCTGGCTCTAATTTTTAGGCTATTTCCTCTAGTCCTGGACACCCCAAGCAGTGGAAATAGTTTCTATCCAACCATTGTATCCCCTTAATATCTTGGAAACTTAAATCAAATCACCCCTTAATACATCCATATGTTTATATACAATCCCAACAGCTTGCTTATAATCTCAGCCTCTGGAAAGCGTCAGTTGAAATGTAAGCTGCCACTGTCACTCTCAGTGTCAGCAGCAATACCAATGTAAAGTTGCCAGATTTAGTAGCTCCAGCAACTCATTAAAACCCAATAAAAACCTAAGTCACCGACAAGTTTTGTTTAGAGATTCGACCAGCTGTGTGAGTTGTGCAGTAGCAGCCAACAGCACCAGCCCAGCCCCATGAGCAGTATAAAGACAGTTAGCTTAAGGGCAAGGAGAGAGCTCAGAAGATCCATAGAGGTTATATAAAGGATTAGTGCAATGTCCTGCTCAAATATTTATCTCTTGAGCAACATCGAGATCATTACCATATTAATGTTTGTGGGCAAATTGGCTGCTGTGCTTCCCATTATAATAGCTGATTGGATTTCAGAAGCCTTTTAGTAGCTATAAAGCATTTCGGGAGCTCCTAAGTGTTGCAAGGCTGTTTGGTGTCTCACCAAGAGGTCTGGAGGCCCCTGTGGTTAAGCATAAACTGTTTATTGGTAACCCATAACTATACACATCCTCAAGGTACTGCCCTGCATGGGTGCTGTCTCCATGCTGGTTCTTCCAGACTCTACTACGCACAGTAACCATCATCTGACTCTCTACATCATACTGTGGGTAGTACTGTTCTCCAGTCCACATTAACCCTTGCTCTGCCCAAACAACCTGATACTATACTGAGGTTGTGAAAGGCATTATATAAGTGCAAATTTTTTCTTTCTTTACATAATAAATAGTGTTATAGTCAGTATGGGATGCAATCAGTAAGGGAGTCTATGCCTGAGTGAAACAGAGACAGAGAGGGTACTTGGGAATTTGATTCAAAGTAGGAATGTGTTGTATTGAGGGAAAGAGGTACTTTAGATAAGGTTTATTGCAAGATATAGAGCTTGTTGAGCTGGGAGTTCGGTGAAGGGGGGAGGAGGTGCTCCTTTCTTCTACTCTTTTCAACTTCCAGCATTTGGTTTCCACATTGGTGCAGCAGAAGGAGTAGGTTAATCAGTAACTGGTAATTAACTGGAGAGGTCTGAGAGCTTAAAGCAGCAGAGACAGAGAGTGGGGAGTTTACTTTAAAATCTAAAAGTGACGTCACAGTTGTCCCATAAGTTGATTGTTTGGTAAGTATAGGCCTTTCCAAACTCGGCACAGAGGAGGCAATTGGTGGGTGAGTTATTATACTGTACCATAGTGTAGTAAACACTTTATATAAAGTCTAAGGTATGTCACTGGAGTTCAGCCATATGGAATGTGAATCCCGCGGGGTGTGGGAAGTCATGTAGACACTAAGTGCCCTTGATAACTACATCTGCAGGAAGTGTCACCAGCTGCAGAAACTTGAGCTCCGGGTTGAGGTGTTTGAGCAGCAGTTGGAGTCACTGTGGTGTATCCGCAAGGCTGAGGATTATGTGGATAACATGTTTAGAGAGGTGGTCACACCAAAGCTAAGAGGTACAAGGCAGAGAGGGAATGAGTGACTGCCAGAGTCTAAGAGAAACAGGCAGGTGGTGCAGGAATCCCCAGAGGCTATCTCACTCTCTAACCACTTTTCTACTTTGAATACTTGTGAGCGAGGTGGCTCTTCAGAAGATTGTAGTAAGAGCCAAGCTCATGGACCATAGGTGGCTCAGCTGCACAGGAGGGGAGGAAGAAGAGTGGAAGTATTATATTGTAGAGAATTCTATGGCTAGAGGAGCAGTCAGATGCTTCTGTGGCTGTAGATGTGACTCCAGGATGGCATGTTGCCTCCCTGATGCCAGGGTCAAGGATGTTACAGAGTGGCTGCTGGACATTCTTTTCGGGGATGGTGAACAGCCAGAGTTCATGGTCCATATTGGGATGAGGTCCTGAAAGCAGATTTTAGGGAGTTAGGAAGGGAATTAAAAAGCAGGACCTCAAGGGCAGTAAACTCAGGATTAGCCCCAGTGGCATGTGCTAGTGAGCATAAGAAAAGAAAGGTTGAGCAGTTTACCATGTGGCTGGAGAAATGGAGTAGGAGGGGGGGGTTTTAGATTTCGGAGGCATTGGGACTGGTTCTGGGGCAGGTGAGACCTGTGCAAGAAGGATGGGTTATACCTTAACATGACTGGGATTAATGTCCTTGCGGGGAGGTTTACTAGTCCTGTTGAGGAGGCTTTAAACTAGATTGGCAGAGGGATGGGAACCTGAGGGGAAATTTAGAGTGGAGAGGAGAAAAACTGGTAGTGGGAAGTGAAGGCGTATCAACTGATAAGGATGATATATCAGAGAGTAGTATCAAGGTAATTAGAATACATGGAGAGTTTGATAGAATTATGGTAGGCTATAGTAAGTCATTAAATGGGTTTAAATCAAGGAGTAAAGTAAAAATGCCTAAGTCAGGGCTAATGCGCAAGCATGAAAATGCACGGAGGATGGTTAATTAGATTGGTGAACCACAGGCACATGTTGACAAATGGAATTATGATTTTATTGCTATAATCAAAAGCTGGCTCAAAGAAGGGCAAGACTAGGGTACAAGCTGTTCAGGAAAGACAGGAAAGGAAGATATGTGGGGGTGGGGGCGGAGGTGGGTGGAATGGCAGTATTGACTGAAGACGGCATTACAGTACTGGAGAGAGGATGTTCCAGAGGGGTCAAAGACGGAATCTCTCTGGCTAGAGGCAGGGAATGAAAAAGGTGCAATAATGTTTGATGTAGTATATAGACCACCAACTAGCGGAATGTAGAGAAATAATTTGCAAATAAATTACAGAGGGGAGCAAGAATTATGGAGTAATCATAATGGGGGACTTCAATTATCCAAATATAGACTAGGATAGGAATAGTGCAAAGGAACAAGAAAGGCATGAGTTCCTGGAATGTGTTCAGGATAATTTGTTTCGGGTCCAGGCCAAGCACTGTTGGACGTTGTTCTGAGGAATAAGTTGGCCTAAGTGGATCAAATATCTGTGGGAGAACATTCAGGGACAGTAACCTTTGTATCAAGAAGTTTAGGTTGGTGATAGAAAAGGACAAGGAACAATCCAGAACAGGGATAATTCACTGGGGGAAAGCCAACTTTGATGGAATGAGAATGCATCTGAGCCGTGCGAGTTGGAATCAAGTGTTGGCAGAAAAGATGGTGGCTGAACAATGGGCCACATTCAAAGAAAAAGTATTGAAGGCAATGTCAAGGTATATTCCATTGAAGGGAAAGGCAGGACAAATAAATCCAGAGCATCCTGGATGATGAGAGAGGTAGAGGTGAAGATGAAAAGGAAGAAGTGCACATATGACAGATGTCAGGTAGAAAATACAATGGAGAATCAGGCTGAATATGGAAGGACCAGAGGGGAAGGGAAAAAACTAATAAGAAAAGCAGGAAAGAGCATGAAAAGAGGCTGCTGGCTAACATAGAAGGGAATCCCAAGGTCTTCTATAAACATGCAAATAATAAAAAGGTGGTAAAAGAAAGAGTAGGGCCGAATAGGGATAAAAAAGGGAGATTGCACATGGAGCCAGGAGAAACAGCAGGGGTATTAAACGAATGCTTTGCATCTGTCTTTACAAAGGAAGAAGGTACTACTCAGGTCAAGATGAGAGAGGAGATAACTGGTACACTTTAAGAACTTACAGCTGAGAAGGAAGAGGTGTTAGAAAGGCTATCTTTACTTAAAATAGGTAAGAGAGCAGGACCGGATGAGATGCATCCAAGGGTACTGAGGAAAGTGAGAGTGGAAATTGCAGAGACACTAGTGATAATTTCCAGTCTTCCTTAGACACAGGGGACTGGAGAATTGTGAATGTTATACCTTGTTCAAAAAGGGGTGTAAGGGTTAAGCTGGCAGCTACAGACCAAACAGTTTGACTTCAATGGTAGGGAAACTTCTGGAAACTAGTTTGGGACAAAATCAATAGTCAGTTAGACAAGTGCAGTATAATTAAGGAAAGCCAACATGGATTCCATTAAGGGAAAATCATGTTTAACTAACTTGCTGGAGTGTTTTGAGAAGGTAACAGAGAAGGTTGATAAGGGCAACTCTGTTGATGTGGTGTATGTGGATTTTCAAAAGGCATTTGATACAGTGCCACACAACAGACTTGCGAGCAAAATTCTAGCTTATGGAATAAAAGGGAAAGTAGGCATTTAATAAGAAATTGGCTGAATGACAGGAAACAGAGAGTAGTGATAAATGGTTGTTTTTTAGATTGAAGGAAGGTCTGTAGTGGAGCTTTCCCAGTGGTTAGTTTTGGGACCCTTGCTCTTCCTAATATATATTAATGACCTAGACTGTGGTGTTCAGGGCATGATTTCAAAATTTTCAGATGATACGAAGATTGGAAAAGTTGTCAGTTGCGATGAGGATAGTCTTGAACTTCAAAAGAACATGGACATGTTGGTGAACTGGGCAGACAAGTGGCATACAAGGTTCACTGCAGAGGTGATTCAGTGTGAGGTGATTCATTTTGGCAGGAAGAATGTGGAGAGACAATATAGAATAAAGGGAGAAACTCTAAAGGAGGTGCAAGAACAGAGGAATGTCAGTGTATATGTACATAAGTCATTGAAGATGGCAGGGCATGTTGAGAGAGCAGTTAATAAAGCATATAGTATCTCAGGCTTTATTAACAGGGGCATTGAGAACAAGAGTAAGGAGGTCATGTTGATCTTGTATGAGGCAGTAGCTAGGCTTCATCTGGAGCACTGCGTCCAGTTCTAGGCACCATACTTGAGGAAGGATGTGAAGGCATTGAGGAGAGTACAGGGGAGATTCATAAGAATGATTCTGGGGATGAAGAACTGTAGCTAGGAGGATAGATTGGAGAGGTTGGGATTGTTTTCCTTGGAGAAAAGAAGGCTGAGAGGATATTTGATAGAGGTATTCAAGATCCTGAGGGGTATGGACAGGGTAAATATCAAGAAATTGTTCCCACCCATGAGAGCATCAAGAACTCGAGGGCACAGATTCAAAATAATTGGCAAATGGAGCAAATGTGATGTGAGGAAAGATTTTACCACCCGGAGGGCGGTTAGAGTCTGGAACGATTTTCCTGAGAGGGTGGTGGAGGCAGGTTCAATCGAGGTATTCAAAAGGGAATTGGATTGCTATCTGAAAAGAGAGAATGTGCAGGGTTACAGGGATAAGGCAGGGGAGTGGCACTAGGTAGAATGCTCTTTCAGAGAACTAGCGAAGACTTGATGGGACAAATGGCCCCCCTCTGTACTGTAAGGATTCTGTGTTGCTGCGATTCCGTGATTCTGGAATGCCGAAGATTCACGGATTTAAAGTTTTTCAGAATGTGTTCACATCAAGGATAGAAAATTAAAAAGGAGGGAGGTTTCCTCAGCAGCTGCTTGGGCAGTTCTGTGCGTTGTGGTTTTGTGTCCAGTAGGGACTGGATTGAAACTGCCCAATACCCCTCCCCACCAGCTCCCCGCTACCACACCCTCCCCCCACCCCCCCACCCCCCAACCAACCCCTCCCACCACCACCCCGGCAGCACTGAGCGTTTCAGCACACGCTTCATGCTGGCTGGCCGAGCGTGAACCCTCGGTCAGAGGCCAATCGCACCAACCTAAAATTCCTGTCCCTGGGATCTGTGACAGACTGCGAGAGGGCTGGTATCTGACCCACCTTAACACTTTATGATTTGAAGAATGAGTTTCATCATTTAGTTCTGGTAGAAGGAAGAATTTTCAGGGCTAGAGGGAGAGGGCAGAGGGAGTGGGTAAAATTGGATAACTCATTCCGCGAGGTGGCATAGGCACGATGAGCTCTATACCCTCCTTCTGTGCTGTATTATTCTCTGATTCCATGATAAATCAGATCGATTATGAATTGAATACACTCCCTGCTGATTGTCAGCCTCAGCTCAGTTTCTGGGCCATAGTCAAGCATCTGTTTACTTTTAAAGTTACCCACAGCCATGGAAACACACCTGTTGATATTCTGAGTAAGGGGTGTCTGTCTTTGAGATTGTTTTAATCACACGCTTTCGTACACAGCCTGGAGGGCCACTGATAAGCAAACCAGAGTTCAAGAGACACCAAATTATTGCATTCAACCATGCGAATCATACTTTTTTTTGAAACAGCACGCACGTGCTTTTCACATAAGCACAGAGGTGTCGAGTTGAATTCCAGCAAGTCTGACCCAGTTAGCTGCTCTTAACATAGGCAGCAGTTGGTGGCGCTATAACCAATCATAGCTCCCAGGGCTAGGGAGGGATGATGAACAGTTTAGCAGATTCCGGATCGCTATCCAGTAACCCCCTGGTGCCAGCGAGAGTCAGATTTAATAATTAAACCACTCTGACGATCAATAATAAAGGCAGAGTGTATTTGAGAGGGGTATCACAGAGCTGGGAAAAATACCTCCTCCCTACAAACTCAACACCTTTGGGATTGGGAGGGGGAGGAAACGGAAACAGGAGGGCGAACTGGAGGCATAACCTGCTTTCTCAGGAGTAACGTTTTTGCCCAGAGCGAGGTTAGAATGTGGAACTCACCACCACATGGAGTAGACCAGGCAAATAGCGTGAATATATTTCAGGGGGAGCTAAATAAATACACGGGGGGGAGAAAGGGATTGAAGAATATGCTGATAGGGTTAGAGGAAGTGTGATGGGAGGTGACTCATGTGGAGCATAAACCGCCATAGAGCAGTTGGATCAAATGGCCTGCTGCAAAAACTCTATGTAAAGAATAACCGTGGACTTACAGCTCTGATCATATCTATCAGATGTGCTTTATCTTGAGCTTTAATGACTATCTGCTGTTTGTTGGGCTATTTTCTTTCTTTGAATGTCGTTTAGTTTATATAGAACAGGACAAAGCAAAGCCCCTTTCACTCAATCTGGACCAGGTGGGATATGGTGACTCCCCCTGCACAACCCTAAATAAAAAAATACAGATTTAGAAACCAGCATCGACCTCATTACAAACACTGTATTTACAATTTCCTGTTCTTTCTGTCAGGGCCACCTGGCCTTCACAGCTGCAGGCACTGCAATTGGGAGAAAAAAAAATAAAAGACAAATTAGGTGTTTGTCATCAACAATTGTCAATGGAGTGATGTTTGGAAATTGCAGAGATAGAATGTGTTCGGGTACACAAAGGGATTGCAGCTGATATCAGCATTTTGTAACCCCCCGCACCCCCCCCCCCCCCCACCCCCCACCTCCACCACCCCGTCGCCTTAAAAAGGAAATAGGACATTACAAGCGAATGCAGCCTGTTTGAAGGAGCGCAGTGTTTAAAGAGACCAGAGCGGAGCCATCTCTGCTTTGCCACATTTCCAGGCTTCCCTTCCCCTCTGCTATTCACACCTCCTCTGGACCCATCATTTCATTGTCTCATTCACTGTTCTTCCCCCCCACCCCAGAACCTCTTCCATTGTGTCATCTTCCCTTTTGTCATTTAATCACTTTTACCCATCATCCCACCACTGACCTTTCCCTTTTGGTTCTCTCCCAGGCTCTGTATGAAAGCTGCGCCAGTTAAAAACTGGAAAACTTCTTTCAGCTTGTATGGAAGATCATCAGCCTGAAATGCTCAACCCCATTTCTCTCTCTGGAGATGCTAGCTGGCCTGCTGTGTGTTTCAACAACAATTTGCCTACATTTTTTTTACTTTTATTTCTATTAATTCATGGGATCTAAGGTTTGCTGGCAAGCCCAACATTTATTGCCCATTCCTAATTACCCTTGAGAAAGTGGTGGTGAGCTGCCTTCTTGAACCACTGAAGTCCATGTGGTGTAGGCACATCCACTGTGCTGTTGGGAGGGAGTTCCAGGATTTTGACCTAGTGACAGTGAAGTTACAGGGATATATTTAAAAGTCATGATCGTGTATGACTAAGAGGGTAACTTGCAGGTGGTGGTGTTCCCCTGTGTCTGCTGCCTTTGTCCTTCTAGGTGGTAGAGGTTGTGGGTTTGGAAGGTGCTGTCAAAAGAGCCTTGGCGAGTTGCAGCAGTGCATCTTGTAGATGGTACACATTGCTGCCACTGTGCGCCGGTGGTGAAGGGAGTGAATGTTTAAGATAGTGGGAGGGGTGCCAATGAAACCAGCTGCTTTGTCCTGGTTGGTGTGAAGCCTGCATGGTATTGGAGCTGCGCTCATTCTGGCAAGTGGAGAGTAATCCATCACATTTCTGACTTGTGCTTTGTAACTTTGGTGAGTCAGGAGGTGGGTTTCTTGCTGCAGAATCTCTGACCTGCTATTGTAGCCATACTATTTGTGTGGCTGGCCCACTTTCTGCTCGATGGTAACCCCCAGGATGTTGATAGTGGGGGAATTCAGCAATGTTGAATGCCAAGGGGAGATGGTCAGATTCTCTCCTGTTGGAGATGGTCACTGCTTGGCACTTGTGTACCATGAATGTTATTTGGCACTTTTCAGCCCAAGCCTGAATTTATATAGCACCCTTAATGCAGTAAAATATCCTAAGGCAATTCATAGGAGTGATTATCAGACTAAAACTGACACTGAGCCTCATAAGGAGATATTAGGAGAGGTGACCAAAAACTTGGTCAAAATGGTAAGTTTTGAGCACTGCCTTAAATGAGGGGAAAGATACAAAGGTGGTGAAGGAGTTCCAGAGCTTAGGGTCCTGACAGCTAAAGGCACGACTGCCATGGTGAAAGAAGGAAATCAGGGATGCACAAGAGGCTAGCATTGAAGGAGCACAAGGAACTCAGAGGGTTGCACAGATGGAGGAGGTTCCAGGGATAGAGATGCAGAGGGGAGGGACGAAGCCATGGAGAGATTTGAAAACAGGAATGAAAATTTTAAAATCGAGGCACTGGTCAGCAAGAAAATGGGGTGATAGATGAATAGAACACTGTGCAAACTCCAATATCCAGATCCTTCTTGGCGTATCTGACTCCAACTCATTTCGTGATTGGCCGACCCTCCACCTGCAATGCCTCCCCCCACAATCTCTCCCTCGGTGATCTCTCCTTCTTTCCTCCCCTCCCTCCTTGATCTCCGCTCCCCACTGCAGCTGTCCCCTTTCAGGCTTTCGCATCCAGCAGTACTCAGACCTTCAATCTGGCTGATTGCCTGGTGGGAAACAGAATACAAAACAACTTCTAATGAGACTCTGCCATTAAATTCAGCAGCGCCCCCACCTTCCTGGCATCTGCAGGGTTCATTGCAGCTGACAGACACGCTCCCACTCCCTCCCTGCCTCCCCATTGGTTTTGATCATCCTAATGTTTAATTCAATGAAATTATGGCTGACCCAATACTGGATGCTGCAGCAGTGACAAATCAGAGGAGGGGTTGAGAGAGGCGGTGGTGAGTTACAGCTGGGTATCATCCATCCACACACGGAGCTTGATGCTTTTTTGAATGATTAAGCCAAAGCACAGCAATTAGATGAAAAATAGGAGGAACAAAGAGTCGATCCTTGAGGGAATACAAAAGTCACTGCGGGTCTGGAAGAGAAGCCATTGTGGGTGATTCTCTGGCCATCACAGAATAGGCAAGAGTGAGATCAGGTTAGTTAGACAATGGAGGAGATATTAATTTTGTACTTGCTCCCGTCAAATGAACATAAGAACAGGAGTGGGCCATCTAGCTGCTCGATTAGATCATGGCATTAACTCAATGTATGAGCCTTGGTTTTGTAACCTGTAATACCCCCGTACCTAACAAAAATCTATCAATCCCAAGGTGGAATTGTCCAGTCCTATTGGAGTCAGGTGCCATAGTGGGCAGGGAGGGGGCCAATATGGTGAGAAGGCCAAGAATCAGTTTCACGCCATCGTGAAATCAGTTTGTGATCGTCCACTCTGTCCGTCAATGGTGGGACGCATTTCACAGCGCCGCACACTGAGAACACCATTTTTAATACATTTGCATCTAATTATAAGCCCTGTTCACCGAAATCATCCCCCCAAGTCAAATTTACTGCCCACCTCGGCGTGATCTCAGAACAGCTTACGACTGTCTTTAAAAGACCAGCACCTGGCAACTGAACTTTGAGGGGAACTTGGAGGTTGGTGCACAAAACCTTGCGCAGTGTTCGTGAGCATCATCCATAGGACCTCAAGGAAGAGATGCCCTACATGCGCGGGGTTGGGGGTGGTGGGGGGGGGGTGGTGGCAATGACAAGCCGTTTTTATCCCAGCTGGATTTCAGTGCGGGTCAGGCCGGGGGAGGGGGTAAGGCAGCACAGATTGGAGGAAGTACACAAGCACAGACCGGAGGATTGGGGGAGGGGAGGGTAAGGGATGTGGCCACGCACTTGGAAATGCTTGTCAAAAGTGTGCATTCTTCCGCGGCTGAGACTGTTCAGCTGCAGCTCCATTGACATGGTTCAGGCTCGGAGTTGGGCCTCTGAAGCTTTGCTGCCCACTCAAGTAATGAAAAAGCCTGAAAATGCCACCAAATGCTCCAGAACTTTTCACCCCTCAGGCACAGACTGCAAATGAATGAGTGTTTTAGGGGGTAGCAGGGCAACTGGCCGAGTGGGCAAGTTGTAGAATCCCCTTGTGAACGGTGGCCATGGCGCAGTCACTGGTGGAGACGTCACAGCCTCTTGCAATGTCTTTTTTCAGGTTTGGACCAGGATCCATTATGGTTCAAACTAACAGCGCTGCCTTGCAGTGCGGGTTAGGAGAATGCCTGTGCTTGAGCTGAGAGCACAGCATGCAGTCCAGTGGCCGGAGCTGCTGCCAATCGGTCAGGTGGAGTGGGGCGGAGGTGGGTGGGGTTTCAAACAGCCAATGAGCGCGCTCCACACTGGCCATCCAAGTGGTGGCCGTCACTCTCCTGCATGCGTGAAGCGGCCTTCAGACTTAACCAAGAGAGGTTCTTAGGACACCTATGTTAAGCCACTCATCTCTCTTTTTGATCCTGCAGGAGGAAAACGTCAGGATCATGGAGCCTGGTGATTTAGCGCCTCATGGCTTACAGAAACCGGAGAAGAAGAGAGTAGCGGAGATGGCTGGCTTGGCAAAGGGAGGAGTACCTCCCTCAAGATAAAGGTGCGGCAGGGCCTGCTGCTCAGGCAGCTGAAGATCCACAGAGAGCCTTCGCTTGTAGGTGCTTCTCTAGACCCAGGGTCCACACACAGCGCTTGCCATTCCTGCAGATGACTGAGAACCAGTGTTGCCAAAGACTACGCATGTCTAGGGAACTGGTCGGTCACAAATGCCATCTGCTTTAGGATTTGTTGCCACAGGGACATGGAGGCCATCCTCTGCCAGTGGCCATGAAAGTGACCACGGCGCTCAATTTTTCTGTCAATGGCTCCTTCCAGGGCTCCACAGGTGACCTGTGTAGAGTTTCGCAAGCCTCCACGCACAAGAGCTCAGGGATGCCATCTTCACAAAGACACAGAACTTTGTGCATTTCCCTCGGGATCAGGAAAGCCAGGAAGCAAGAGCACTGGGATTTGTGCAGACCTCTGATTTTCCACAGATGCAGGGTGCCCTTGAGTGCACTTGCATGGTGCTTAGATCTTTGTGGCAACAAGTAGTCAACTATGTCAATCGCAAGGGCTTCCATTTGTTGAATGTTCAGCTGCTCTACGACCACCACAAACACATCCTGCAGGTCTGCGTATGATTCCCAGGGAGAGTCCCTGACTTCTACATTCTCAGCAGGTCTCAGATCCCTGACATCTTCCAGAGTCCAGAGAGACTGCAGGGCTGGCTCCCTGGTGGTATTTGGGCTACACACAGAGCACATGGCTGGTGATGCCCGTGCAGCGGCCTCAGGCTGCAGCGGAGCGACGGTATAACAAGGCTCATGCTGCAACCCAGACTTTGGTGGAGCAAACAATAGGTATTTTAGAAACGAGGATCCAGTGCCTTTGGTGGAGCTCTGCAGTACAGTCCATTGAGGGTGCCATGTATCATCGTTGTTTGCTGTGTGCTCCACAACTTGGTGCAGCAATGGTGGGGAGACCTGGCTGAGGAGGAGATGGAGGAGCTGCACTTCTCTGATGAGGAGGATGTTAAAGGGGGTGACGGTGATGAGGTCCTCAAAGGCAAGGATGCCAGCAGTGAGGCTGTCGTACTGGCCACTAGAGGCAGGAGGGCTTGGCAGACCTTCATAGACACAAGATTCATGTAGGATGATGACGAGATGCAGTGAGGACAATCCTGACATCCTCACCTTGCATCTGTGAACCTTTGACTCCTGTGTGGCTGATGGCAGCGCACATACCCACCGCGCTCAGGCTCATTTCATGGAGAAGCAGCCGTGAAACTTTAAATGCATCTGATCCTTTGTCAGCCTTCAGCACCTGACCCCTTCAGGTGCACAGCATCACCAGTCACAGATGCTGAAGAGATGGGGGGGCCAGCCCCACCTTAAAGATGCTGAGAGCACACAGAGAGAATGGTGGAACTCTGTGACGCCTGCTCACGACATTCTGGCCACAATGACATCACCATCGAGGTGCAGGCATCACTACTATGTCCAGTGAGTGTGAAGCTGGACCATCACTTTGGTCTAAAGGATAAACACTGCACAGGGAAGAGGCTCTGGACTGAGACACCTGCCTTTACCTTGTGCAAGAACGGTGGTTTCACAGTTGAGTGACACGAACTCTGCTCATCATAACAAGGAGCCATAGGCAAGGAGACATTCCTGGGAGTTTATTTACAATAGTGAAAATTAAGTACACATGATTAATACCCATGCCCAGGCTGTGCAACTACATCTCCTTAACCTTCCTAACCCTGCCGCTACATCTTGGTGCTCCCTGGACATCCACAGCGGAGGTGGAGGCAGCCTGCTGACTGCTACGCCCTGTGTGTGATGACCTTGTTGGGTGTCCCTTGGAGTGCTGAGAACTGGAGGGCCCCTGCCCGCTTTCGGGGTCCTGTGGTTTGGCAGTGACATCCTCCTCGGCCTGTGGCTCTGGAGCTGCTGGGGTCTCAGGAAGAGGGGATTCGTATGGGCCGGGCACTCCTGGAGTCACCTGGGTGGATGGCACAAGGGTGTCCACCTGCTGACCTCCTACAGGTGCCCAAGGGGCCCTGGTTGACTCCTTGAGGAGAAGGGGAAGCTGGAGTGAGCTCAAACTGCCCTGCACCTCTCTCGTATTGACACTGTTGGAGTCCAACTATGGCGTCAGCAATGGAGTTCAGCCCACATAGCAGTGCGAGACTGATGTCCTTCATCGAGGTCTCCTTGGTGGCCACCATCCTACCAGAGTTGAGCTTGGTGCATTGGCATGCCGGCACTATCACCTCAGAGCGATGGCAGATGGATTCCTCCATTGTGCCTTGCAATTTGAAGAGTGCAGCTGACATTGCTTCCTGATGTTCCTGAATATGCCTTTGCAGCTCCAGCAACTAAGGTATGACTGAGTCCAGAGACTCCTCATCTGACTCGGACTCAGCAGATTTCTGGCCTCCAGCAGACTTCCGAGTGCTGGACACTTGGGAAGTCCCTGCTGCCGCCTGCTGTGGATCAGACAGTGCGATGTGCTCACCAGATTGTGATCCCGAGGCTACTCTAGAACTAGGCCCCACTGAGGTGCGTGTCTCTGCGATAGTGGGGGGTGTGGGTGAGCGCTGTGATGGGTCTTCAATTAGGGTGTCATCAGATTCTTCTTCCGAGGTGTCGTTGGGGTTTGAGGACCTGGGCCATGGTCTTCCTCGGCTACTTCCCAGATGTGCCTGTGAAAGCAAAGAGAGATAATTAGTGCATGGCAGTGACGTATGGAACAGGGGAACTGACTCATAACCTGACTGTCTGATGGATGTTGCACTGCTGGATCCTCACTTGGTTGAGAACCACCAACTTCACTGTCAGCACAGGAAGAGTCCAGATCATCGCTGGCCAGCTGGATGACTCTATTTTCAAAGTCTGTGAGGACCTTGATGTCAGGCATTCCTCCACCAGTCTGTGACCTCTCCCTTTGGTTGTGTGCCAGCTTGTCCTGCACGAATACAGGTAAAGAGAGTATAAGCAGGACACCTGCCAGGCCAGAGGAGAAGGATGCCTGGCATGCGTGGGTGGTGACTGGTGCCAAAGATGGGATGAGGACACGATCTTCAGGGGAGATTAAGGCATGTGTGAGAGGGTGAATGGTGATGTCCCTTGAACTGGCAGCGAGTGACATCCCTGTGAATGTGTGATAGGTTTGTGAGTGTGTGAGTTGATAGCGATGAGAAGAGTGAATTACCCTGGCAGAATGGAGGAGATCATTCATCCTCTTTCAGCACTGGGTGGCTGTTCTCATTTGCAGGGCGTTGGCACTGACCAGCGCTGCCACAGCTTCCCATGCTGGATTGGTGACCTTGTTGCTGGTCTTTGCCCAGAGTGAGGGTAGAGGACTTCATGCCATGCCTCCACTGCGGCCAGTAAGTGCCTAAGGGGGGCATTGATAAATTTGGGGGAAGCTTGGCAGCCATGACTTTCAAGCAGGTTCTGTACCCTAAGAGAGAGCTAGCTCTGTGCAGGGCTGCCCTTTAAATATGGTGCCAGGATTACTGAAGGCCTGAGGCGACAGGGGTGGGTACATCAGAGGCTGCCCTGACAATGATCTAGCGTGTTTCCCGTAAACGCATTATTAATGAGGTGGGACGCGCCGGGTATGGGACGATATGGTGCAAAAGCCCACCCTGGCGGCCGGTGGGTAAAACGACTTTTCTCATGCCTGCTACTGTACTTGGTGCGAATCTGGGACAATTGCGCCCTCAGTTTTGAGATTTTCAATTGACCACCCCTCCAAGCCTGAACTGTTTTTTGGGGAGAGAGAGTTCCAGGTTTCCACTAACCTTTGTGTGAAGAAATGCATCCTGATATCACGTCCGAACAGCCTAGATCTAATTTTAAGTTTATTTCTTGTTGTCCTCTACTCTCTCATCTGAGGGGATTGTTCCCTCCATCCACCCCGTCAAACCATTTAATCATCTTAAATACCTCAATTAGGTCACCTCTTAATCTTCCATACTCAACTAACCTGTCCTCATAATTTTACCCTTTAGCCACTTGTAAATCTGCATGGCACCCTTTCCCGACCAATATATTCTTCCTAAGCTCCAGTGTCCAGAACTGGCCACAATACTCCAGCTGGGCTTTGACCTGCGTTTTATATTAGCCATATTCTACAAGGGGCACCATTCCATATCAAGTAGGAGGGGCATCACTCCACATCAAGCATGGGGCAAGGCAAGGAGGCAGGCCCTAAGTGTAATTCAGTCAGAACAGGAATTGAACCCACCCTGTTGGCGTTATTCTGAATCACACACCAGCCATCTGAGCTAACCACCCCCAGTGTCCTATATAACTTAACATAATTTCCTCTCCTTTGTATTCCAGCCATCTTGAGGTAATGGTTAATAATCCATTAGATTTTTAAATTTTTTTTGTACCCGACCTCTCGCTTTGAATGGTTTCTGTATTTGCTGTTTTTCCCAAATCCGGTCAGCTTAATTTGGGGATGCCGATGGTTACATGAGACATGCCCATTGGACACTGTTTGGAGACTAAACGGAGCTCATATATCCATAAGCTGCTGTCACAGGAAGGCAGTCAAATGAAGAGATTTCCTCATCTGAATATATCCCATCACAGATCCATACACCTTGTTATAGTGACTTACGTCTCTTAAATAAATGCAGATTTTTGGCAGATTCCTCTGTAATTAGCATGTCGGTGACAGGGATACCTTTGTTGCAATATGTCTTGCGCGTTTTCTAATTTGATCATTATTTGTTATAATTACATCGTTTGCCACGGAAATGTCACAAAACACGATGCAATAATAAAGGTATTATTGTCATAAAACACAGTTATTGGCTTCTAATTACACCATTATTTATAGAATCCAAACAAAGAACAAAATTAAACATCGTCAACACAAAAAGGCTGGGGAATTATCTGTTCTTCTCTTCACAAAAACCGAATCGAGGCGGCTTTGCGATTTTAAACCATTACACAGCAGTTATTTTATTCTGTTTATCCCTTTATTGATTTTCATTGCTCCATTATTCGTGGCTGTGACTTTAGCTGTCTAGGCCAGAAGCTCTTGAATTCTTTCCCTGAACCCCTCTGCTTCGCTACCTCGCTCTTGTCTTTTAAGACTTTCCTTAAAGCCTACTTCTTATGCGAAACTTTTGATCAAGTGTTCTAATATCTCCTTAAGTGAATCATGTACCCCGATGGTGTGATAGGATCAGGTGCCACAGCAGATTGATGAGAATTGCGTACTCCAATAGTCTGATGGTATCAGGTGCACCAGTAGGCTGTTAGTGGGACTTGCATTATTTGGAAATGGAGTTTTAGCTGATTTCTTTCTCCCTGTGCACATACCAAATCCAGTGAGGTTACTGTTGTGTTGAGCTCTCTGAGTAATTTATACCGTGATATCTTGACAAGAGAGATATTGGGAGAAAGAGGGAGAGGAAAGGGAGATGAAGAGTGATGAGAAATGTGGAGTAATGCCCACACCCAAACGATGCCTCGAAAAACATTCGTGGAGTGAATTTTCAGGTGTCCTTGACAGCTGCATAAAATAGACTCCTTACTTATGTAAATGAGGAAGGTTGGCTAAATTAGCCTGCAATTAGTAGCTGGGCCTGCTCCACTCAGGAATCTTTGGTGATTAATTAATGGATAAATATTATTCAGGATACCAAGTAGAACTCCGCTTCACTCTTTGAATAATATCAGGGGACCTTTGACAGCCACAGGATGAGAACACAGGATCTTGGTTTACACCTTGTATTTGAAAGGCAGCACTTCCAAAAGTATAGCACTCCCTCAGCACTGCACTAACTACTAGACATTTGTTCTCAAGGTAATAGAGACAGACTCGAACACAGAACCTTCTGAATCAGAGATAAGCTTGCTGCTCATTGAGCCAGGGCTGACACATGGAAAGCGAGAGAGAGAGAGATATGGGATCTTTGCTTATGTCAAAAGTGATTATTGAAACTGGGACAGTTTATAAGGTTACGGGGAGCCCAAAGCATAATTCCATTTGAGTGCAGGTCAAATAAATGAACGGTAGTCCGGAAGTAATTGAACTCTAAAATAAATGAGGAGGTCTATAGTTTACAGAGATGGCTGTGTTATTTATTTTATATTTGCCCCTTTTTTCTCTTACCCTGAGAGTGCAGACTGGTGCTGGCACACAGTTCCTCTGCTGCCAATGGACCGCCTATCAAACATCATTGAATAGCGTCATTTCCCAGTATATTCTGAACTTCAAACTAATTTTAATATGTTAAAAACTCACCACAAAAGGCTACAAAAAGACGACTGCCTGAGGATCACCTGACTTCTTTTGTGCATTGAAACCAGTCCCCTGTCTCAAGAGGGAACTAAAATTGACTCAATTTTCCTTGAAACTAATTCAAAAGCGTAATTTCAAATTTAATTCCAATACAAAGACACTAGCTGTCTCAAACTCTAAAACGTGAAAGCCCAGGCTGTTTAATCGACCTAACCGCCCACCTTATTTGGAAAAGAACTTTGAACTTGTACAAATCACATGATGAGATAGCCAAACTTTCTGTTTGCTTTAAAAACAGCAACAAACTGCTCTGCGGATTTCTATCATACCGGCTGTGAGTCATTTATTCGTTCATGGGATGTGGGCTTGTTGCTGGCAAGGCCAGCATTTTGTTGCCCGTCCCTAATTGCCCTTGAACTGACTGGCTTGCTAGGCCATTTACAATGGGCAGGTAAGAGTCAACCACATTGCTGTGGGTCTGGAGTCACATGTAGGCCAGACCAGGTAAGGAGGCAGATTTCCTTCCTTAAAGGGCATTAGTGAACCAGATGGGTTTTTACAACAATCATTTCATGGTCACTATTAATGAGGCTGGCTTTTAGTTCCTGATTTTTTAGTAATTGAATTTAAATTCCACCAACAGCCATGGTGGGATTTGAACCCATGTCCTCAGAGCATTAGACTGAGTCTCTGGATTACAGTGATATTACTACTACACCACTGTTGCCCATCATCTAAACAGCTAAGGTAACAAACAGCAATACCTCGAAAATAGGAGAAGGACTCCTCCCAACCTGTTCCAACTTCAAGTTCACCTGAGGACCAATCTCCTGGAAATTTGACTGCAAGAAGCCTCACAGCTTACTGAAAATCCTCTGCTTTATGAGACTTTCACTTCACCCAAAGTATCAATTTCATCTCAGAAACTACTGGCCTGCCATGAAAGAGACTGTGACAATCATAACTTGTAATTGTATTGTTTTACCTTCATCTCTATCAAATCTTTGTGTGTATGATGGTGTTTGTGGGGTGAGTGAGTGAGACATCACATTTTTTTCTAACTATCCGGGGCAAGTGTGTGACAATAAATAACCTTTTTTTTAAAACTTTAAAAAAGCTTGCTGCTGGACTTATTTAATCAGGACAATCACTCTGAGGGTAAGAAAATACACACACCTCACATATAAACATATTAACCATGGGCACTAAAAAGGGAACACATACATTTTGTCCGTGACATTAGCAAATCCATTTCTGGCTCTGCCTGGCTCACTGCCCGTACAACTGCACTTTCTTTTGATATTGTAGCAGAGAAACAAGGCTTATGTCCAACTGATCCATGCCAGGTTTTCTGCTTCAAATGACCCTCCACCTATTTTCCTTCGGCTTGGAGGTACTTTTATATGTTAAAGTTGCTATATAAATATATGTTGCTGTTGTTGTTATCCTATCAACATAACCTTCTATTCCTTTCTCCCTCGTGTACTTACCTAGCTTCCCAGCCACCTGAATTGAAGTTTTGTTTAATCCTGGTTCTGGGGCACTGAGGCCAATTGGAGCAGCCTGACCAGTTAACAGTACAAAGAAGGCTCTCTTGACTTTGTGCCCCTACCCCTTGTTAAGCTTCATATTCTGCATCACAGGATAGAAAGTGCACAGCAAAAGGTAGCTGATAAAGGAATCAGAGACAACATGAGGAATAACTTTCACACATAAGAAGTGGTTAGGATTTGGAATGCACTATCTGAAAGGGTGGTGGAAACAGATTCAATCATAGCTTTAAAAGGTGCATTTAAGTCAATAGTTAAAGGAGAAAATTTTACAAGGTTTTGGGGAAAGAGCTGTGGAGTAGAACTAACTGGATTGCTCTTCAAAAGTGCCAGTGCAGACTTGATGGGATGAATGGCCTCTTTCTGTGCTTCACTATTCTACGATTCTGTGATTCCATCCACCAGAGCTGAGTACCACACTGGATTGTGCACTTATGGAGCAAGCCTCTGGGGGAGCTGTGAGTCTGTATACTTAATATGCCTTTCCATCTCGCCCTGTGGCAAACTGTGACCCATATTCAATCAGTAACCTAATCCCTTGAAGCTAGTTTCTCAGTCCTCACCATTCCCCTGGCAGTCTTTCTCTTTTCTAATTCCAACCATATGCAAACACTTTAGGGAAAGGGATCTCATCCTTGCATGATGTTTTAACGTTAACGTCCCTGCTTTAACTAAACACCATGGTGCGATTCAGGTCTTGGAACATGTGGCAAACACTATTCTACTCTTCACAGACTAAATCAGCTGTCCTGACCTACTTAGCCTGAAGTATAAATGATCAACAAGCAACGCACAAATAAAATCACTGTTTGTGTGTCCTGGACGATGCCCCGGTCTGATGTCAGACTTCACCCTAAACTACCTTAAATAGCAGAAGCCGAGGGCCAGGGAGATTTATTTGTTGGTTAAATATTTAGCTAGTGTAATACAGACTCTCTATAGATAAGACTCAGTTGTGGCAACAAGTTAACTATTGATACATTTTTCAAGGCAGACCCCTTACACAACCCTCCCACTCCTGCCAGCTTAGTCAACACTTAGTCAACATCTCGCCAGCATCTTCGCTGAGATCAGCAATCTCGCCCCCGTGGTGGTTTACAATCCTCTGAGATATCTTGAGATTTTCATTGCTCTATGTCTTCAGCTGCCTAAGCCCTAAGCCCTGGAGTTCTCGCTCTAAAACTTTCCGCTTCTCTCTCCTACTTTAAGATGCACCTTAAAATGTACATCTTTGACCAAGCTTTTAGTCTCTTGACCTAATATCTCCTTATCTGGCTTGGCATCAAATCTTCTTCAATAGTCATAAAGACATTAGGGTCTCCGTCAGCAATGACAAGCCAGAACTATATCAAGCTAAAATTACAAATCAGAACCATATCAAGTTAAAATGGGTGCTCTGCCTGAGGAAGCTTTGACTGGAGTTGGCAGATCACCCATATTATTTAGATGAGGTCCAAGGTTCAAATTCAGGCCGCCTTGGTCTTCGCTGTTCAGGCCTGCCTTAGGGTCAACTCGCAGCTGCCTGAAACCTGGGCTTCGACAAGTTTCCAACCAAATATATTGCTTTGTTTATGTGGAGAAACCAAAGAAGCTGGGATTGACCTTAAAGCTGAGGAGGGGAGATTTATGAGGAGGTATTCAAAGTTATGAAGAGTTCTGATACAGTAAAAAAGGAGAAAACGTTTCCACTGACAGGAGGGTTAGTAACCAGATATAAGTGACCATGGAAACCAATTGAGATATGTCAAAAAATACTTATCCAATGAGCCCCCCACCTCACCTGTAGATATTTAATCTTAATTTATATATTATGTCCTTGAGCCTTCCTTACCCAGTCTGCGCCTAGTACAACACTACCTGTTTGGCTCTTAAGAGAGCAGCCTAATAAGCTAATAGACACCACGAAGCTACAACAGTGGCTATGGGAGAAGGTCCACTACCACTTTCTTGGGCACCTCAGGAGGGGCAATTTATGTAGCTTTGACAGCCACATCCACATACTGCTAACAAAAAAAAACAATGACAGGACATGCAAATGGCCTGATGATGTTTTACTGACAGGAGAGAGAAATTGTTGATAGTGCTATCCTTATGGCTAAGTTGGTGATAGCATTATTCAGTAAGATATTGGAACATAATTGGCAATTCTTCTCAGTGTAAAAGATTATTTGACTGTTGAAGGCATCATAAAGGTGGCGGAAGCAGATTCAATAGTAACTTTCAAAAGAGACTTGGATAAATACTCGCGTAGGAAATACTTGCAGGTATCGGGAGAAAGAGCAAGTGAGTAGGACTAATTGAGCAGTGCCTCCAAAGAACTGGAAAAGGCATGATGTGCCAAATGGCCCCCCTTATGTGCTGCGCCATTCTATGATCCAAAAGGTGGTTCATGCCCAGATGCTTAATATCTCCTTATGTGGCTGGGTGGCAAATTTTTATAATTCTCCTTCAAAACCCCTTGAGACCTCCTACTGCATTAAAGGCCCTGCATAAATGTGTGTTGTTGTCGTTATTGAGCAGTCAATTGAATGACACGGTCAGAGGGTGCCTGATGCTTGTGGAACTCCCCTTCAGGAAAGGGATAGAGTAATTTTAAAAGTATCATTGTCACAATTTAGACAAAGATTTCACTTTGCAAGTTCTCTACCCTTTACAAGCATTCACTTAGGGCAAAATAGAAAAGTTTGGCAGGAAAATCACATAAAAGATTCTCATATATTGTAGTGTCAAATCAATTTAATGATTTAGCAGCTATCTTGGCAACAGAGGAACAAAATATTGTAATACTTCATTAATTATATAATGTAATCCCATGATGCTCTGTCATTATTTACATGGCCTGGATTTTCATCCTCGAAGAGGGAAGTGGGAGTTGGGAGAAATCCTGGCTCAGCCTGCCTGCCTTGGGGGTAAATGCCTACAAGGATTGGATTTTCTTTGTGGGGTCATGGGTTGGGCCTGCCAACCCGGAAAAGGTTTGGAGGCAGCCATAGCGGCTGCTGGGTGCAGAGGTGGGCGGCTTAAAAGGCCCACTTCAGTGCTTAGGAACTTCATCCCAGTTATAATAAAAACAGAAAGGCCCTTCACCCCTCAACCCTCACACCACCTCACCCCCCGCCCAACCCCACACAATCCCCATGGTCCAGTCATGCCACCTCATGCCCCCACCCACCCCCTATGGTCCCTCATACTCCCATGTCAAGCTATGGCACTTACATGACCATTCATCCACCATATACCTTATAAAGCCAATGAACCCTATAGTGACAGTAGGGTGTATAAACAAAACTTTTTGAAAAGTCATCCATTAATAACTTAACACTTTCTTTAAAAAACACCTTCATTTTACAACAGGCCAATAAAGATGTCAATCTTCCACACCCTTTAAAGTATCAATAGCAGAAACTGCAAGCACTTAAACCCATTTTATATTGTGTAAATAAACATTGTGCAATTGACAGCATAGATCAGAAGGCCAGAGCTGTCAATTAAGCAATGTTTTCTCTGGGGCTCAGATGTTTTAGTACTCTAATGGGTGTTTGGGTTCTCAGCCAATAATACACATTGAGACTTGTCTGAGAGCCTAGAAATCCAATAGCCTGTTCAATTTTTCATGATAATTATAATGTGTCAATTCTGGAATTATCCTTATAAGTCTTTCCTGTACCTTCTTCGCCTTCCTATGTTATAACACTGACTAGTTCATTGTCTGTAAAGCACTTTAGGATGACCTGAAGTGGTGAAAAGTGTTACAAAGATGCAAGTCTTTCTTTTCTTTCTTTCTCTGCCCCATTTGACTCCACAGTCAAATAGCCAGTCAACATTCACTGCTTGAACATTCACTGTTTGGACAAGATATTGGAAGCTATCATAGAGACAATCACCGCAAGACTCAGGGTAATAGTTAATTGAGGGGACAGGGGTCTCATCCGATGTCTCTGAGAGCCCCACATCACCTCTTTTTAGGAAGGCCCACCTGAATTAAGTGGCACTAAGGCACTTGAGCCTTCCCCAGGACCAAGGATTCCTGGGGCAGAAGGCCCACCTGCTGAGAGCTGCTGGCCAATCAGAGGCCAGAAGCTGTACTGAATGGCAACACCACCAGGGAAACAGTGGCTGCTGCCAGTAATGTACCCACCTAAGTCCTAGGATCCTCGCTGGATCCCAGACTGCAGGTGAGTGATGGCGGGAGTGGGGGTTGTGAGTGAGGGGGATCGGTGGCTAGGCCAGGGAGTGGCTCTTAAAGAGCTCCCCTTCCTGCTGCCAGGTTCGCAGATCAGGCATTGAGTGCCTTTGAACAAGGGACCCCTTGGGATCCTGCAAACAACTCCACATGGGTTTGCTTGTCATGCTCCCTAGGCGCTAGGTTGATACCAGTGGCAGTGAGATGAGGCCCTATTAAGGGCCTCAGTTGGCATCGGAGTTGGAAGGCCATCCACATGCTTCCCATCATGCAATTAATCAGGCTGGAGGCGGGAAGGTGGCAGTGTCCCCACCCTCCCGATTAAATGCCCATCCACCATCCAACACACCATGGGGAGAGCATTAAATTCGGCCCTCAGTATCCCAGGGAGAGATGGCAGGTAATCCTGAAGCCCTTTCAAATGGAATTGCATATGGAAGGGAAGAGAGGCAAGAGCGGGATGAAATGCAAATGATGTGGTGTGACATGGGTCTGTCAAAGACTAGTGGCTGGGTCTAACCAGGCTGCTTGAGAACTCTTTACAGGATTGTTATTGAATCACTAATGTCCTTTATGGAGGGAAGTCTGCCACCCTTACCTGTTCTGGCCCATATGTGAATCCTGACCTGCAGCAACTCTTAACTGCCCTCTGAAATGGCCCATCAAGCCATTCAGTTGTATCAGGATGGACAATAAATGCTTGCAAGTGGTGCCCACATCACGTGGATGAATTAAAAAAAGGAGAGATCCTCAGCCAGTGTGCATCTGTTCCACACATTCATAAGCAAGTGTTTGCCTGACAGGGTAATCTGGTATTTGTTTAATGCCAACATCATCTTGCCCAGGAATGCATTTCCTCTCTCCATCTGTACCACATAGAAACTGGATAAACAAAAATAAACAAACCCCCCATTTACAAATAAGCTCAGTCCTGGCCCGGGATTTCATTCCCCTCCAGGCTCCTCCACAGAATACTTTCACAGTCAGGAGCGGAGATGCCTGATCCCAGTGTCTCAGGCCCAGAAATATAACTCGCCATTGGTTTGCCAACCCTCCAGGATTGTCCTGGAGTGTCCAGGAAGTGAAAATTAATTCCCAGGACCCTGCTGTGAGTAACACCCGAGAGGAAAATCAAAGGAGTGTTTAAGAAGTGTGTTTCTGTTTTCATTTTCTCTTAATGCTTTGTCATTCATTATAAAGATAAAAGAGGTGGTGGAAAGACATGTGATTTGACAGCCAAGAGTCAGCTACTTGTGTAAAAATAATCTATGGGAAGGCCGGGAACTGCCTAGATGGATATATGTCAGGTGCCCCACGGTGGGAGTGTGTGGGGGTGGGGTGGCTCCAAGCAGAGGGTCAGGAAGGTCTAAAATTCAATTCTGCATAATATCTAACTGTGAGGTAAACCCAGGGTCACCAAAAAATGTGCAGGGCTAAGAGGAAAAGAGCTGAGGAGTGGAACTAATTGGATAACACTAAAGAGCTGGCATAGACATGATGAGCTGAATGACCTCCTTCTGTACTTTAAAATTCTATGACCCCAGTGGTTTAGTGAGTGTGCTGACCATTGTGTTACTGAGGCATGAAGTCCAGGCTGGCTCAACAATTGGTGCCTCGCTCTGTGTTCAGTTAGCTGGAACAGTGTTAGTGAGGTCTCAATGCCTCTCGGCTGGAAGGCGTGTGGGGAATCAGCTGACATTCCCACTCCTGCCTACGATCCACTGATCCGATGGGCATGATGGGATTGGGACAGGATTGGGTTTGATATGACGCGCCTCCCACTCACACTCAATCCAGGAATTTATTCACGGACTCGTCTGACTGGCTGCTGCACTTTTGGTGTGAATACTGGATATGTCAAACTCTGGGTAAATCACTAAACCATGGATAAACTAGTAAACCCCAGATAAGCTATTGAAACCCCAGGCGAACTGCTTAAACCCCAGATAAACCACTTAAACCCCAGATAGACTGCTTAAGCCCCCGATAAACATCTTAAACTCTCAATAAACCACCTTTCCCATTCTTTCAGTCAGGGCCTCAGTTTAGCATCTCATCCAATAGGCAACAGCTCCAACAGTTCAGCACTCCCTCAATACTGCATCGAAGTGGCAGCCTGGATTATGCCATCAAGTCTCTACTATGGGAGACCTTCTAAGTCACAGGTGAGTTAACCGAAGCTGATGCAGATGGCACATAGCCACTTGGGCAGGGTGTTTGTTAGCATATGACAAGCCCCAAAGCCACAACTTGCATCAATATGATTCTCCTCACTCCACACTGATAAACAGAAAGCCATGGGTATGTAAAGGATAGTTTGCCAAGATGGGCAATCTGTATTTTATTTACATATAACATAGAATTTACAGCCGCTTCCTCTTTATTTCACCTGAAGCATATCCTCCTATTCTTTCTTCCTCATGCATTTATTGAGCTTTCCCCTTGATACGTACATGCTATTTGAGGAGGAAGTGACAGATGGAAGAAGGCAGGCACGGAGTGAGGGAAGGAGGAAAGAAGGGAGGGAAGAGAGGTGGGAGAGAAGGGCGGAGGGAAGGAGGGAGGGAAACAAACTCAGGAGGAAATATGTCAAAATGAGCTGCTCAAACAGAACTCTGTTTCATCTGAAGAGTGCCCACTGCCAATGGATATCACTGAAGGAACACTGTTTACATGGGAACTGACCACAATTACCAACGTTTCATCAATAAGGCGCCAGTAAATGCCTTTGTTCACAATCAAGCAGTGTGAATGCTCAAGTGTGACAGAACCCTTTCCCATGGCCAAGCTCAGTAATCCTGTACTTCCAGGAACATTAATGGACTCAATTAGTAAATTTTTTTTGTTACATCAGATTTACAACAACTTTAACCAGCAAAGATCTTGCAGTTTGATCCCTGGCTTGTGCTAAATTGTTTGACCTGTCATTGAGGACAGTGGTATAAAGACTTCAGTGGCCCTGAGCTAGGGAAAGGAAATCAGCCAGGACTCCTGCTTGAGATTGCTACCTAGTGACTCCTACTGGTAAGTGTGCAATCTTAGAAGATAGGAATGAATGAGGAAGTCCATTCAATCCACTTGATACAACCTGGAAAGTTCTGCAATTGCCCTGCTCCCAACAGTATCTAACTGTTTCTTGAAAGACTGCAATTTTTTTTGTCTCTGCTAGTCTAAACAGAAGTGCATTCTATGTGTTGATCATTCTAGGTTCAATTAACATCCTGACATCAGTCCCATGTTGGCCTTTTGTGAGTTTGATCTTGTATCCCTTGTCCTGCTGCCTTTGTTGGAGGCAGTGCTAATGGAATGTTGGTTTTTGTCTCAAGAGGGTCGGAATACAATGAGGAGGAAATTATGTTTCAGTTCGACAGAGCCCTGCTGCAGCTCTACATTCAGCTCTGGGCACCACACCTCAGGAAGGATATATTGGTCCTGGAGTGGGTGCAGTGCAGAATCACCAGAATGATAACAGGTTTAAAAGGTTACTTCATGAGGATAGGTTGCATAATCTTGGCTTGCATTCCCTTGACCGCTGAAGATTGATGGATGGTTGGATCAAGGTGCTTAAAATATTAAAGGGAAGCACTTCTTCATACAAAACCCAAAATTGAAACCATGACAATGGGTGAGTTGCTGCTAGAGCTCAACTACAAGGAGGCCTGAGACCCAATATTAGATAAACCTCAATCCTCCCAATTGGGGTGTGCTGCTTACATTCGAAAAAACCCCGTAACAAAATTTTAGTCCCAGCTTTCTCCAGTTCTACTCCATATCTTAATTACTCTGAATCTCAGCATCATGCTCGGGGTTCTTCTCTGAACTAAAGGTATGGTCCAACCCAACATCCATACAGTTTGAGCCAGACTCATTCTAGTGATTTGGAAATATAGTTCTGCATGCTATTTGCACTGCAGTGATCTCCTCAGATCTGTTTCTGCTTTATCCATAATCATTTAACACATGCGAAACTGGAGCCATGGTTTTTATCTCCCATCGTCAAATCCACTCCCTTTTAATGACTTCACCCTCCACTCCATCCACTTAATCAAGCCAAGCCAGACCATCAGAAAACTTAATGTCCTGCTTTATCTGGTGCCTGAGTTTCGAACTCCACAACAACACCAACAACTTACACTTATGTAGCACCTTTATCATAATAAAATGTTCCAGGCACTTCACAGGAGTGTTATTGAATAAAACTTGACACCAAATCACATAAAACTAATGTTAGGATAGGTGACCAAAAGCAAGGTCAAAAAATTAAGTTTAAAAGAGCTTCTATAAGGAGGAGAGAAATGGAGAGGTTTAAGGAACTGCAGGGCTTCAGGCCAAGTTAGCTGAAGGCATGGTTGCCAATGATAGAGAGATGAAGAAGCCAGAATTGGAGGAGCATGGAGATCAAGATTGCTTACTTCAATCTCCAAAACATTGCCTATCTCTGCCTTGCCTTAGCCCGACTACTCCTGAAACTTTATCCATGCTTTAGTCAATGCCAAACTCAATTCTTCTAATGACCTCTGTGCTGTCATCCCATTCTTCACCTGCCATAAATACCAACATACAAATGTCAGTATATGCACAAGTCCCACTCATTCATGGCTCACATTGACACTGACCCACACTGGCTTCTTATCCCCCAATTTATTACATTCAAAATGCTTGTATTTGTCCTCAGATTCCTCAATTTTCTCAGCCCACACTTCCCTTGCAACCTTCTCCAACCTCTCATACCCTTGCTTACCATTTGCTGCCCAAAATCTGGCCTCCTATGCACGGTGTCCTCTCACTGCACCATCATTAGTAGAAGGTGAGTAGGCCCCACTCTCTGGAACTCCCTCCTTATACCTCTCCTCCTCACCACCTCCCTCTCCATCTTTACAAACCTTCTCAAAACTTATCCTCTTGACCAATCTTTAAGCCACCTCCACCAACTTTATGTCTGTAGCTCAGCGTTCAATCCTTTATCTATTTCATCCACTGTCTTTGAAATATTTTGGGATGGTTTCTCTGTAAAATACACCATGGGCAGAAATTTTCACTTGGTGAGTGAGGGCATGCCCAATCTGCTTTAGCGTAAATTGACACATGTTGATGTCAGCCAAGTGTGCCAACGTCAACGTTGATAGTTCAGTTGGTGGGCGCTGCTGGAGTTGGCAACGCGCCCACTGACAATTAAAAAGCCTGTTAAGTCCATCAAATAATCAAAGCCTTTGCATTTTTTTGGAAACATCATCCATGGGCAGGATGAGGTTTCCAAATGCAAATAAAAATAAAATAAAAGTTTTAAAATTTAATTAATAACCTGCCCCTGCTTATGGGCAGAATTTTCTGCCTGTCGGGTGGGCGGGACCGACCTAATCTCCGATGGGTGGAGAGCTGATCCCCGCCGGAGAAACGGGCCCCGCCGCCATTTTACATGGGCGGGCCTGACCTAATCTCCGACGGGTGGGGAGCCGATCCCCGCCAGAGAAACGGGCCCCGCCGCCATTTTACATGGGCAGGCGGGAGGCGCTATGCGCTCCCTGTGTGGGCGGGGGTTTCCCTAAAAGCGAAAGTGCGTCCTTTTGCGCACGCGCACGAAAGAATGCACATCTCCCTCAGGCTAAGTGCAGCCTCAGGGAGATCACTGAAAGTTTTAAAAATGTTAAAAATAGAAAAAAAAATCCTTAACATGTCCCCCTCATGTGACAATGTCATGAGATGGCACATGTTCATAAATTATACTAAAACTTTATTAAATTTTGAAATCTCTACATGAAGCCTCATCCGGCCAGTGGGTGAGGTTTCATGTTTTATCTATTAGCCGGTGGGGCTCCTGGCCTGCCTGCCAACCTTAGGTTGGACGGGCAGGTCCTTTAATTGTTTCAATGATTCTGTCAATAGCTTCAATTGGCCATTGACAGGTCGGCGGTCCCGCAGCTGATTTCGTTGCGCCCCCACCTTCCTGAAAATTTAAATGGGGCGGGGTGACATCGGGGGTTCCGCTCAATGTTATCCTGTGTCATTTTACGTGTCGGCGAGCGGGCCCCGCAGCCCCCCCGGCTCGCCGACAGCAAAATTCAGCCCTATGTGACAGAGTCACATGTTTTATTACATTTTTATTTTCTTTATTTTTTTTTAATATCTCTTCATCTCCCTGAAGCAGCTCTGCGTGCTCACTCACGTGCACGCGCGAAGTTCGTGCTTGACCTGCTCGCCCTCCTCCCCACCGCTCACAGGCAGCGCTCAGCACTGCCGCTCACGTTTCATGCTAGGTGGGCCTTAATTGGCCCACCAGCGTGAAATCACAGCGTGGTGCCGATTGCGGACAGCGGCCAGCTTCCCCTCCCCACTCCCTCTGAGCCCACCCACCCACCAAGGGCAAAATTCTGCCCATGAGTTGTTGCTTACATATGTCACTCATTTGTTCTTTCTGTGTGCAATATTTGTGTTGGTTAACTTTCCTTTATAATTCATCTGCCCACCTAAAATATTTTGTCCAACTCACCATGAAGTTCTCAAGTTGCCTTCTCGGATTTAAATATCCTCTCTTGTTTGGTCACACCTGTCAATCTGATCAGTTTTGATGAGCTTAATTACAATAACAGCAACAACAACAACTTGATTTATATAGCACCTTTAGCATAATAAAACATCTCAAGGTGCTTCACAGAAAAGCAAGACTTGACGCCAAGCCACAAGAAGAGATATTAGGGCAGATGGCCAAAAAGCTTGGTTAAAAGAGTAGGTTTTAGGAAGCGTCTCAAAGGAGGAGAGAGGTGGAGAGGCGGAGAGGTGTAGGGAGGGAATTCCAAAGTTTATGGGCCCTGGCAGCTGAAAGCGCAGACGCCAATGGTGGAACAATTAAAATTGGGGGTTCCCAAGAGGCTAGAGTTTGGATGAAATTACATGCATAGGGAGGTGGTGAGGCCATAGGGAATTTGAAAACAAGGATGAGAAATCTAAAACTGAGGCATTACTTAATGGAAGCCAACATAGGTCAGCAAGCACACGCGTGAGGGTAATCGGACACAGGCAGCAGAGTTTTGGATGACAGCAAATTTATGCAGGGTACAATGTGGGAGGCCAGCCAGGATTACACTGGAATAGCCAAGTCTGGAGGTAAACAAGGCATGGATGCAGATTTCAGCAGCAGGTGAGTTGAAGTGAGGTGGAGTCAGGCAGTATTAAAGAGGTGGAAATAGACAGTCTTAATGATGCCAAAAATATGTGGTCAGAGGGGTCAACATGACACCAAGGCTGTGAACAGTCTGGATTAGTCTCTAACAGTTGCCAGGGTGGAGTAGGGAACAGAGTTTCCTAATGGAGACTGTGAAATGGGATATCTGACAAGCATTCTGACAACTTAGAGACAGTGGAGGGGCCGAGAGAGGTGAAAGCTGAATTTAGAAGAAGTAGCGATCCTAATATTGATCCGTGAGGGACTGAACTCTCCTCCACCTTGATTCAGTTCAAGTTAGTGTCTCTTGGGCCTGACGAGTGAAGATAGGGGCCATACTAGCAGGAGTAACCAGAATGGAAAAGAGCTAAACTTTTACTGGGGACAAGGACAGCAAAGTGGAGGAAAAGCAGTGATTGAGGACATTGGCAGCTGCAGAGATGTTGTAATAAGTCCAAGTCATTAGGATGGACAGTTGTGAGCTTGAAAGTGTAATGATAAGTGACTAATGAGGGGAATTTCTGCCAGGGCAGAATGACGCAGAAGGAAGTGGAATTGGAAAGGGGAAGGGGAAGGTAGGTGGTGAGGGATGCAAGGAAGTGGTTGGAGATGGCTTTGCCTGTCACCAAGATGACAGGGAACAAGAAGACTAAATATGATAGCAAATGTGGAGGGAATGTTTGTGAGGAAAGGGCAGGGAAATGGTTTTAGTGTAGGCGGCTTCAACTGAGGAACTAGAACTGACACCAGCATGATAAACCAAATAGCCTTCTTCAGTGTGTAACGTCTGTAATTCTAAGAGGAGAGGAAGTGAATAGGGGAAAAATTTGCAAACATATCAAAGATCTCTCATCTGTGCACATCGCTTATCAACATTTTCTCCCATAAGGCCCTGGCAGCGATTTTTCCTGGATACCAGAGGTGTTAGAGTCTCGAAGGTGACAAAGTTGGGATCTTAGGCTGCAATGTCGGTTTGGCCTGCCTTTAGTGGAAGATGCCACCTTGACAATTGAGTTGAAGGGTGCATTAGGAATGGTTGCCTGGAGGATCATTAAGGGGCTGATTGACAAGTAAATTTCCTGCTAGTGCTCATTAAAGAGGCTGCATGGCATTCTGGTGGCCAGTGCTTGGACTAAAACCTTCTCCCAGCAGCAACTGGCTGGAGAGGGTGTCGAGTGCTGCTTAAAGGCCTATCACTTCTTTCTGTTCACTAGCTGCTGGAGGTTTTAAAAACATCAGGAGATTTTCTTTGACTCTTTGTCAAGACTTCACCAACACTCAAGCAGCATTTATTGTGGAATTTCTCTAAGGACTTCCCTTAAAAAAAAGGAATGTTGTGCTACTTCAACCTATCCAAATTGGCAGGATGTGGGAGTGCTCGGACATCGGCATCTTGCTGGGGGTCACCCTTAGTCTGCAGAAGGGCCATGATGAGGAGATGAGACCAGGCAGAGCAGCACCAGCTGTTGCAGGGGAGAGGGCAAGGAGGGCGAGGTGGACTCCTTCCCTCACTGCGAGTACAGCGCACCCCTCCTCCACGGGACCTCTTCCATCACAACCACCAGTGCCACGTCCGAGAGCCTGTGTGCCTTTCCACTTGGTCCTGAAGTCTGCCGCAACGTGTTAGCCAGCACACTCCAGACCTTTAGCAGAAGCGGGTGAGTGCAGGCTACATATCCAGCTCCAGGAGAATTGAATCTAATCAGTCCTTTAAGCCCTTGCAGGCATCTTCAAATCATGATGGTCATCAATAGGCCTGAAAACTGTGCACTAAATCCACACTTTCAGACAGAGGTTTTCTTTATAGCACAGCACCTGTCTAGTGCCTTTGTTCATCCAAAACCAAAATAACCCCTGCACTCACACCTTTCCCCATCTCCTAGCATATCCACATTTAGAAAGATAACTTCCTATGTAAACTTATCATGCTGTAATTGCACTCTACCCCTCATGGAGGCACTGCAGCATTACATCTGACAGGAAGGTGAAGTTCTATCCTGAAATAGTTTACATGGTCCATTATAAATGTGGATAAAGCAATTCATAACAGAAATACAAAAATAAGGACAGAGTGAAGCACCAAGGATCTGGGATGTGATGGGGGAGACCCAAAGGAGGAGGGATGCTCTGTACCCAGATGGGGTAATGGGTCTTTCTTCACCTAAGTTCTGATGAACCTTTATAAAGCACTGGTTCAGCCACAACTGGAGTATTGTGTTCAATTCTGGCATACTTTAGGAAGGATGTGGAAACCTGAGAGAGGTTGCAAATATATTTACAAGAATGGTTCAAGGGATGAGGGACATCAGTTGTGTGGATAGATTGGAGAAGCTGTGGATGTTCTCCTTAGATCAGAGGTGGTTGAGAGGAGTTTGGATAGAGGAGTTTAAAACCATGAGGAGTCTAGACAGAGTGGATAGGGAGAAACTGTTCCCATTAACAGAAGGGTTTAGAACCAGTTGAAATCGAATGGAAAAAGAAACAAAGACAACATGAGGAAAACCTTTTTCACACAACAAGTGGTTAGGATTTGGCCTGCACTACTTGAGAGTGTGGTGGAGGCAGATAAAAATTAGGCTTTCCAAAGATAATCAATCGACAGGAGTATGGGGAGAGAGTGGGAATGGGACAAGCTAGATTCTTCTTGCAGAGAGTCGGCATGGACTGGATGAGACAAATGACCTCCTTCTGTGCTGTAACCATTCCATGTTTCTTACCTTAACCCCCCAGTTGGAAATTGTTGGCTCACCCATATTACATCCATACCTGACATAACTCTTCATTGAAGTTAAAGCAAAGATAAATCATAGAATCAAGCAGCACAAAAGGAGGCCATTTGACCCATCATACTGGGTCTTTAAAAGGACTATCCGATTAGTCTCACACCCCTGCTTTTTCCCCATAGTCCTGCAATTTTCTCCGCTTCAAATATTTATCCAATTCCCTTTCAAAAGGAAATTCTACCATTTTTCTCCCACCTTTTCAGGAATTGAATTTCAGATCGTAACAACTTGCTTTGTTAAAAAAAATTGAGACTTTAAAAAAAATGTATTAATTTATGGGATTTGAGTGTTGCTGCCAAGGCTGACATTTATTGGTCATCTCTTAGTTCCTTTTGAGAAGGTGGTGGTAAGTCACCTTCTTGAACCGCTGCGTTTCATGTGGTGAAGGTGCTCCCACAGTGCTGGTAGGTAGAGAGTTCCAGGATTTTGGCCCAACGACAATGAAGGATTAGGTGTAAAGTGGAAGGCCGATCTGATCTGGTCATTTTCCCTCTGGAGTTCCTAATATCCACTATGATTTCAAAATGGGGACTTCTTATGTGCTAATCCTTTTGTGCCAATTATCCCCCATCCGTCTATCTGACTTTACCTGAAGACCACACTTGATTTCCCATGTACAACACCATGAAGGAGTGATGGATATATATTTGGTATCTAAAGAAATAGGTTTATTTATTTTTCTTGCTAATGATGAAACCTGGCAGTGACAGTTTTATATTTCCTTCTGACTCCGCAATTATGGCCAAGGAACAAGAAGTGAACTGGTTTAATTATGTCTGAGTCTTGTAGTAAAATGAAAACAACCCTCAAGAATGTGTGCCGTTGGCTTCTTTAGGCGCCTTTTCACTTCAGCCTTGTGTTAGACTTAATTCATCACAGATATATGTGAGGCCAGAGCAGTCCAGGACTGCCCTGTAACTGACAGCAGGTCAGAAAAAGATTCCATCTGGAACAAGCCACATCCCACAGCCAGAACCACATTTAGTATCCAGGGCTTGTTTGGTTGACTAGAAGCCAAAAACTTGACGTAGGCCAAGGAGCCTCCTCTCTTCATATGGGATCCATTTTGAAGGAGTACTCCCCCCCCCCCCCCACCCCCCCCCCCCACCTCTCCACCACCCCCTGCCCAGCAAACAGAGGGCTTGCTTGCACTTCTCTCTAGACTTTACACAGATTTTGTGCATTTAAGGAGGCGCCACTTGTCACAAGGGAATAGGCCGAAAATTAAATCGCTGGCTGCACTCGAAATGCCTCAGAGAAGGGGGTCATGGAATCTGTTACAACTTTGTTGACTTTACTAAAGGAAGTAATGAGAAGTAGCTGTTTTAAAGCAAATTGTTGAATAATGTATCTGACAAACTGAATTGAGAGGAGGAAAGGTGCCAAAATCCGCATTTAACTCTTGCTCAACCAGACCAATGAAAACTTCTGCATGAAAGACCAAAAGCCTTGAGTCGTATACTTGCCTCTGAGTCAGAATGTTATGGGTTCACAGTCCCCATTCCAGAGATTTGAGCATATAATTCAAGGCTGGCATTCTCAATGAAGTACCGAGCCGGCGCTGCACGGTTGAGGTGTCAACCTTCACACAAGGTCTTAAATCAAAACTCCATCTGCGCTCTCACGTGGACATAAAATGATGCTCTGGTACTATAGTGAAGGAGAACAGTGTACAGGCCAATATTTATTACCTGAGCTAACAGGTGGAATCTCCTGTTCTCACTGGTGGCAAGCTTGGAGGTGGAAAGGGCACGTAATTATAATGGTGTACCGGAGCCCCGCTGTCTTCCCACCTCTGCCAGGATTAAGTTCTCGGGACGAAGGCCCATGGTTGACCTTTCCACCCCGCAGCCAATTCAGGCCCTTTAGTAGCTAATTAATGACCACTTAAGGGCTTCATCCTGCCGCTGCTTGTATTAACCCAACTGCAGGAGGGCCTGTTGCCTTACAGGGTGCATGGCAGCTAAAACTGTGTGGCCAGCTTGTCACCTCTGGTGGGCGGAGGTGGGTCTCTCGAACTAAGGTACTCAGTGTTTGATTGAGGGACTGGACATTGGGAAGGAGGGGGTTCACTGAGAGTCACCCTCCTGCCCTTGCTGCCAAACCCCCTGCATGCTGTCCCTAGGACTGCCACCGCATTACTGCCACCCCCTCCCAACCCAGCCACATTACTTACCTGTGACCTGGGCCACTCTACAATCCTGGGGCTACAGTGCCTGTGCTTCTGGCAGCAGCCATAGCTTTCTCAGTGGCGCCACTGAGCAGAAAAGCTGCCAGCCTCTGATTGGTCAGCAGCTCCCAGTTGGCAAGACTTCCACACCCAGGGTCTTGATTGCAAAAGGAGGTCCAGCATTCACCTCGGCACTGCTTGAGTGGCTTGTGATTTGGTGGGCCTTTCCAAAAAGAGGCAGAGGCAATCTGTTGCCAGCTGTCCAGCCCTGCAACCCCGCAAAAATATTCCGTGCAAAATGATTGAAACAGATTGGTGACTACGCTTCAGAATTACTTCCTTAGCTGTAAAGGGCTTTGGGACATTTTGAGTTCATGAATGGCACAATATAAATGCAAGTCTTTCCTTTTTTTTAAAGTCCAACAGTCTGAAGCAGCTATGGGACCAGATGGGCTTGGTTGATAGTACTCTCCTAATCGGCCACTTGGTGATGTGTTAGTGGGCCACTCAGATTGGGCAACAGTTGGGTGAAATATGGTTAACCTCAGCAGGCCGGACAAGGGTTCTTGCTCCTGACCACTCTCCAGTGACTCCTGCTTATTGGTGAAAAATAGGGGGGGCTGTGATGTTGTTAAACAACAGTATAGATATAATGCCTTTAATATAAGAGGTAGGCTTTACTGAGCATCCTAAAGGAGGAAAGAGAGGTGCAGAGCCAGAGAGTTTAGGGAGGGAATTCCAGATCTTAGGGCTCGTGCAACTGAAGGCATGGCTGCCAATGGTGGAGAAATGAAAGGATGTTGTGCTGGAGAAAGTTACAAAAGTAGAGGGGTGAGGCCATGGAAGGACTTGAACATGAGGATAAGAGTTTTAAAACTGAGGCATTGCTGGATCAAGAGCCCATGTAGGTGAACAAGCGCAGGGGTGATGGTGAATGGGACTTGGTGCGAGTTTGGGAATGAGCAGAAGAGTTTTGGATGAGTTTACATTTACGAAGGGTGGAAGGTGGGAACACACAGGAGAGCATTGGAATAGTCAAATTGCGAAGCCTGAGACATTTAGAGGGTGAATTCCTCCTCAGGGAGTTCTCCCTCTCGACTGTCTGAACACTGTTGGAAGATCCACACTAAAAACTCTGTAGTTGCAATTCCACCCAAGTTATGAGCAGAGAAATCCCCATGGAAAGTCAGCCATTCACCATGCAGGCTCATAAAATGTTAGCATCTCTGGGAGGATTGTTGATTGGACATCATGGGACAAGGTGGGAGGACAGCTGTATGGCTTAGTCCCATTACAGGATGGGGAAAATTTAGGTTGAAAGAAATGGGGACACAGAGTCACATTTAACTTCTTTTTATTTCAATCTCATTGATAAGACCAGCATTTATTGCCCACTCTTAGTTTCCCTGAAAAGATGGTGATGGACATTCATAGATGCAGGGGAATCATAAGTAGATAAGGGGGATGGGAGCAGAAGGATGTGTTGATATTGTGAGATGAAGTAAACTGGGAGGCCTGAACACCAGCATAGACTAGCTGTTGCCCTGGTAACAATTAAAAGAGAAATGGAGGGTAAAAGCAGAAGAGGAAGAAAAAAAATCGGATAGGTGGACAACATTGAGACCTGCCCTGAGGGAGGCTTGAAGAAAGCCAGAGAAGAAACAGGACGATGCCAATGGCCCTACCAAGGGATATGGTGAAAATGAACAAACAAGGCAAGTTGGGTTGAATGCCTGTTTCTGTGCTGTAAATTATATAGAACTCTATGTAATTTTGTTTTTTTGTGACTTCAGTTGAGAACCAACCACGTTGGTATGGTGTCATATGTAGGCCAGACAGGGTAAAGATGGCATGTTTCCTTCCCTAAAGGATACTAGTGAAGCATCATGGTCAGTCTTACTAAGCCCCAAGTTATTCTTTAAACTGAATTGAAATTCTCAAACTGCCAGGTGGGGGTTAAACACACATTTTCCTGATTATTAGTCCAGTAAAATAATCACTGCATTAACGAACCCCATGACCCCTTTCACTACGAACCAAAACTTGACTTCAAACCCAGAAAGGACATGGGGCAAATGTCTCTCTGCTTGCTAGTGTAGGACTGTTACATTAAAATAGTCAAGACTCATGACGTAAAAAAGGTTAATTCATCAAAAAACATTAAAGGTAATCTCACTCCAGAAATATGTCGGAAATGCAAATAGCAGTGTGGTGTAGCTTTGGACATCTTTCTGAGGTTGGACACAGAGGGAGTTTACTCTATATCTAACCTTTACCATACCTGACCTTGGTATGTGTGATAGCACAATGCAGAGGGAGCTTTCCCCCATAACTAACCTTTACTATACCTGTCCTTAGTATGTTTAATAGGACAATATAGACTAGACTTTACTCCATATCTAACCCATGTAGTATCTGTCCCTGGGAGTGTTTGGTGGGACAATATAGACTCAGCTTTACTCTGTTTCTAACCTTTGCTGTAGCTGCCCTTGGAGTGCTCGATGGGAAAATGTAGAGCAGTGATTCGCAACTGGAGGTCTATAACCCCTTACGAGTTTGTCAGAAGGTTTCAAAGCTGCTGCCTCCCTCCAGCTTCTCCTAAAACCGTCAATTTGTCCCCTGGATTGGCTCAGCTCTTACCATCTGCTGATTGGCAGCCATTGCAGTCAGCAACATCATCAGTCATATGACCCATCTGACCTCTCACCTCTCTCTCAGGAGCCAGCAATTCGTTTACCAAGTTCAACATCAAAATTAAAGTGCCAGCAATATTTCAGTACATTTTTTCACTGTTTAGGTCCATTAATAAAATGTTATTTCATGACTGTGTGATGTTTGATTTATTAAGATTTATGAAGTGAAAGGTTATCAGGGTAGGCAGGAATGTGGGATTGAGGTTACAATCAAATCAGCCATGATCTTATTGAATGGCAGAGCAGGCTCGAAGGGCCGAATGGCCTACTCCTGCTCCTAACTCCTATGTTCGTATTACCAATGTCTCCCTCTCTTTCCCACCCCATTCCCAGCATGTTTCAGGATTATGTGAGCTGCCTATTCTGTTTGAAGTATTGACAGGCATGGGGATGAAAGTTTTGATATAGAGAGGTCACTGGGTATTGAAATCACAAAGCAACAAACCAGAGCCTGTAGCTGAATGAAGCACTTGGACACAAACTATTTATGCACCAAGATAGACGTAGCAGAAAGCCTTGGAGAAAAGAGTGAAGGGCTTGCAGGATCAATTCCTCTCAAGAGACAAACCTGCCAAATATTGGACCAAAAATGGTGAGAAAAGCCTAAACCGCAGGCAGGGGAAAGTTGGCCCTGTTAGTTCTGTGTGCAGAACATGCTTGCAACTTGAGTCAAAAAGTCATAGAGTCATAACGACACAAAATGAAGCCATTCAGCCCATCAAATCCATGCTTGCTCTCTGTAGAGCAATCCATTGAGTTCCACTCCCCTGCCCTATTCCTGTAGTCCTGCAAGTTTATTTCCCCTAAGTGCCCATCCAATTTTCTTTTGAAATCATCGATCCTTTCTGCTTCTACCACCCTCGTAGGCATTGAGTTCCAAGTCATCATCACTCGGTGTAAAATGTTCTTTCTCACATCACCTAATCAGCCTCCTTGTAACCCCCACTCCAGAACCCCAAAGCAACACGTTGTAACTCTTGCTACCAGTTCTGATCTGTTGAAGCTTTATTGTGGGAAAGGTCATGGGCCAGCAAAGGGTAATGCTTCGTTATATCATTGGCGAAAAATGTAATCTGGAGATCATATTTGCAGTATGTTTGTTTTCTCGGAATCCGCTGGCAATGGCATCAAGCCCTACAAACTGGGCCCTTGCTGCACCCAAGCTAAAAATAATCTTCAGGCGCTTATAGAGAAGCCAATCTTCTAACACAGATGGTTTTGATAAGAAAAGTAATGACAAATTGGATTAGCCAGCAACAGACAGTAAGAGGACAAATAATGTTGTAAAACTAACATAATTTGGCAGTTACATGCTTTCATCAACTTTTACTCCTTGAACAAAACCAGGTGTTTGTAAGTTTTTAGGACAGTTTAATTTCGTGTTGGTATCACTCAGGAAGGATGACTTTCTTTTCATATCGTGGTGGCAATGTTTCTAAAAATACACTCTGTCAGGTTCCTGGCACTATCTCTATGAAAACACTGACAAACTCCCCCATTTAGCATTCATCTGAAAGGCATCATCTCCACCAGTACCACAGGATTGCACAGGACAGCTTTCGGGGATCATCCTGGATTATGGACTCCAGTCTCTGGATTGGGATTCAAACCCATGACTTCTGTCTCAGGGGAAAGAGCGTGGCTCATGGAGCCATAGTTGACACCTACAGTCATTAGGCTATTCAGCCCCTTGAGGCTGTCCTACCATTCAATGTGATCATGGTGGATCCTTACAATGTAATAATATGTGAATTGAGTTTAAGGAGTTGGGAGTGAGCAGAAGGATACAACATTTCTCCTCATTGGACAGTAACTGGCAATCTAAGAGGATGGTAGGTGTATAAAATAAGAAAATGTCACAAAGGTCCAGTATGTCAGGGTATTAACCTTCTGGAGCTTGGTGTCATTGATCCATGTGCCACCAGTAGTGAGTAGTTTGTATATACAATCAAACAAACATGAAAACCCACGCACTCAATACTTCAAGCCCTTACACAGAAAAAATTTTGGACCCTACGCTTTATATATCTAAAACCCACCTCCATACTAGGTTCACCAAAACTGTAAGGAAACAGTCCCAGAGATTCCATCACATGACTTGCCACCTTAAACCAGCCTACCGGTGAAAAAGTCTTTATTCCTATTTTTAATATCCTCATAACCAGGGAAAGAGTAGGGCCCATTATGGACCAAGGGGACAATCGATGGATGGAGCCAGAGGACATCGGTAGAATGTTAAATGAATACTTCACATCCGTCTTCACCCAAGAGAATGAGGATGAAGGTATCGAACTCGGGGAGAGAGACTGTGAGGTTCTTGAGCAAATTGATATAGGGAGTAACAAGGTATTGGAGGTGTTGGCAGGCTTAAAAATGGACAAATCTCCAGGTCTGGATGATTTTGTGTCCCAGACTGCTGAGGGAGGCAGGGGAGGAGATCACAGGGGCTCTGACCCTAATTTTTAATTCCCCTCTGGCCATGGGGGAGGTGCCAGAGGACTGGAGAACAGCTAATGTGGTTCCGCTATTTAAGAAGGGTTGCAGAGAGAAGCCAGGGAACTACACGCCAGTGAGTCTCATGTCAGTGGTAGGGAAACTATTGGAGAAAGTTCTGAAGGAGAGAATCTATCTCCACTTGGAGAGGCAAGGTTTGATCAGGGATAGTCAGCATGGCTTTGTCAGAGGGAGGTCACGTCTAACAAATTTGATTGAATTTTTTGAGGAGGTGGGTAGATGAGGGTAGTGCAGTTGTTGTAGTTTATATGGATTTCAGCAAAGCCTTTGACAAGGTCCCACATGGGAGACTTATAAAGAAGGCAAATGCACATGGGATACAGGGTAATTTGATAAGGTGGATTCAAAATTGGCTTAGTTGTAGGAGGCAGAGGGTGATGACAGAAGGATGCTTTAGTGACTGGAAGCCAGTGTCCAGTGGCATACCACAGGGATCTGTGCTCAGTCCCCTATTATTCTTCATTTATATAAACGACATAGATGACTATGTGGGGGGGAGGATTAGTAAGTTTGCGGATGACACAAAGATTGGCCGGGTGGTTAACAGTGAGGTTGAGCGTCTTGGGCTACAGGAAGTATAGACTGGATGGTCAAATGGGCAGATAAGTGGCAGATGGAATTTAACCCTGAAAAGTGTGAGGTGATGCACTTTGGAAGGGGTAATTTGACAAGGAAGTATTCAATGAATGGCATGACACTAGGAAGTTCTGAGGAACAAAGGGACCTTGGCATATGTGTCCATAGGTCTCTGTAGGTGGAGGGGCATGTTAGTGGGGTGGTGAAAAAGACATATGGGACACTTGCCTTTATCAATCAAGGCATAGATTACAAAGGTAGGGAGGTCATGTTGGAGTTGTATAGAACCTTGGTGAGGCCACAGCTGGAGTACTGTGTGCAGTTCTGGTCGCCACATTATAGGAAGGATGTGATTGCAGTGGAGGGGGTGCAGAGGAGATTCACCAGGATGTTGCCTGGGATGAAACATTTAAGTTATGAAGAGAGGTTGGATAGACTTGGGTTATTTTTGTTGGAGCAGAGAAGACTGAGGGGCGACCTGATCGAGGTGTACAAGATTATGAGGGGCATGGACAGGGTGGATAGGGACCAGCTGTTCCCCTTAGCTGAAGAGTCAGTCACAAGGGGACATAAGTTCAAGGTGAGGGGCAGGAGGTCTAGGGGGGATGTGAGGAAAAACTTTTTTACCCAGAGGGTGGTGACGGTCTGGAATGTGCTGCCTGGGAGGGTGGTGGAGGCGGGTTGCCTCACATCCTTTAAAAAGTACCTGGATGAGCACTTGGCACATCATAACATTCAAGGCTATGGGCCAAGTGCTGGTAAATGGGATTAGGTAGGTAAGTCAGGTGTTTCTCATGTGTCGGTGCAGACTCGATGGGCTGAAGTGCCTCTTCTGCACTGTGTGATTCTGTGACTCTGTGGTAACTACTAAACGGAGTCTTCCAAGAAAATATCCCAATGATTTTTCTCTCAGCTTTGTTTGCTGCAGTGTCCTGAAGATTAACATTTCATTCCTGGAGACTCTAGGACAAACCTGGAGAGTTGGCAACCCGGTTCCTTACACAATGGATCTGTACCTCATTCCCTGCTCTTCACTTTCTGTGCATAGCCTGCTTCACAATGGCCCTACATCCTAGACATTGTATGCTCCGCCCTGTTCACTTCCATTCCTTCTTACAATGCTGCATTGCCACTGTTGCCTCTTTCTCCTCTATTGCGTTCAGGGCAGAGGAGTTCCGCTGTGAGATTTGCATGACAAAAGTCTTCAGCTTCAGCTGTTAAGATAATAAAGACAAAAGAAATAAGAGCAGGAGTAGGCCATGCGACTGCTCAAGCTTGCTCCACCCTTCAATAATATCGTGGCTAAAATTCTACTTTAACTCCAATTTCTGCATAACCCGCGATTCTCTTAGTGCCACCAAGATCTATTGATCTCAGTCTTGAATATACTCATCAACTGTGCATCATAGAAAATTCCAAAGATTCACAGCCCTTTGAGTGAAGAAATTTCTCCTCATCTCAGTCTTGAGTGGTCAAACCTATATCATAAGATTATCACTCCTAGTTGTGGACTCTCCAGCCTAGAGAAATAGCCATTCAGCATCTATCCTGTCCAGCCCTCTAAGAACTTCATAGGTTTCAATTAGCTCACCTCTCATTCTTCTAAACTCCAGAGAATATAAACCCATTCTACTCAATTTCACCTCATAGGATAGCCCTTTCATCCCAGGAATCATATTTTTGAACTTCCATTGGTTACCCCATATTACCCCAAAGGCAATATGTCCTTCCTTTGGCAAGAAGACCAAAACGATACACAGAACTCCAGGTGTAGTCTCACCAAAACCCTATAATTGCAGCAAGAGTTCCTTACAGTTATACTCAACCCCTCTTACAATAAAAGCTAACATAACACTTATCTTCCTAACAGCTTGCTGTACCTATGGAACCATAGAATGATTACAACACAGAAGGAGGCCTTTTGGCCCATAATGCCCACGCTGGCTTTCTGCAAGAGCATCTTAGCTAGTCCCACTCTACTGCCCTTTCCTTGTAGCCCTACAAGTTTGATCTTTTAGGAGCTTACACAATTTCCATTTGGAAGCCCCGATTGAATCTGCCTTCACCACACTCCCAGTTAATGTATTCCAAATCCTATCCACCAGTTGCATGCAACAGGTTTCCTCATGCCACCCTCCATTACTTCTATTGCTAACCACTTTCAATCAGTGTTCTCTGGTTCTTTTCCCTTCCATCAATGGAAGCAATTACTCTCTTTCTCTGTCTAGACCCTTCATGATCTTGAATACTTTTATCAAATCTCCTCTCAACCTTCTATTCTCTAAGGAGAACAGCCCCAGCTTCTCCAATCTATCCATGTAACTGAAGCCTCTTGCCCTGAAAACATTCTCTTAAAACCTTTCTGCACCCTTTCAAAAGTCTTCACATCCTTCCTAAAGTGTGGTGCCCAAAATTGAACACAATACATCAGTTGAGGCTGAACCAGCGTTTTATGGAGGTTCACCATTACTTCCTTGCTTTTCTGCTCTGTGGCTTGATTTATAAATGTCTGCCTTTATAAACACTTTCTCCACATGCTCATTAATTTTCTGTGATTTGTGTACAAGGAGCCCCAAATTCCTTTATGTATCAACATTTACTAACCTTTCATCTTTGAAAAAAATCTGCTTTTCCATTCTTCCTAGCAAAGTGGATAATTTTGTTGAGTAAAGGAATAACTCTAACACTACTCTAATAATAGCTACTGAGCATATGTGTAAGAAGCTGTGTCATAATGATGTCACTCAGAGAGAGAAGATTGAGAAGAGTCTAAGCGAGGAGCAGTAGCTCTGTCCCAATGTTCTGTAATCTTGTATATAGTTAATTATGCAAAGAAAAGTATTTTGAAGAAAGGACATTTGCCTCCGGCCGGATCTCTTTCTAAGACAGCCATCATCTTCCAAAACAACCCAACAATAACAGATGGTGGCAGCAGTGATTACACCCACAGAGAAACAGTAAAAAAGTGGCAGGAAACAGCCTGAGGTGAAGCCCAGCAGTAACAAAGAGAAGTGAGTGAAGGACTTTGAGGCATATCCAGTAATCGCACCATAGAGGGAAACCAGGAGGACAGCCCAGCAACAGGCACAGAAAGCAGCATGTGAAACAGGAACCTTGACCCAGGGTAAGCAATGACTTCTACCCTATCTCTCCCAGAATTATTCCAGAACATAGAGAACCCCAGAAAGGCTGAGCAATGTCAACACTGAGAAGGCTTTTCACTCATTATCGAAATGCTTTGTGTTTTGCAAGGAAGAATAACAAGGACCAGGTTAACACCTTGTTATACGCCGTCAGTATCATCACAGGTAACATGCTGGCCAGGCAGGGGGTGAACAAGGCACAGCCTCCAATGAGGATATCGTTGGATCCTTTGTAAGGGGTGAAAGAGAAATCCTGCAGAACAGCTTGTATAGGTCTGAACCTACTCCTTAAAGTTGGTGAAGTCAGCGAACAAGAGGATAAAACATTCATTGGGGAAGTCGAGGCCTTTACAACTTTAACCACTCAATGCTTGGTGGCAATAGAGTGGAGGTTGGAAGACTTTTGAGAGGCTCAAACGCAAGATGCGGAATACGTGCAGCTTTGCACATACTGCCTTGATGGATGGCCACAGTATATTCCTGGTAACCCTGCCTTGAGGCAATATTTTGAACAACGTCGCCACATCAGCATCATAGATGACCTCTTGGTCTACGGCGCACAATTGGTGGCACCATGAGCTCTCTGCCTGGAAGTCCTCTCAAAGATTCATCTAGGGCATCTTGGTATTACCAAGTGTTGAGCCAGGGCACAACAGTCCCTATGGTGACCAGGTATCTCACACTTTATCAAAGAGATGGTCACCCACTGCCTCTCCTGTGCCATTCACAGACAGGAGGAGAAAGAGTCACTTTTGTCCTCCTCTTTCCCATTTGGTCATGGGAATGCCTTGGTATGGACCTATTCGGAATCATTTTCAATGAATTTCCCACATTCATTCAGTGCGGGAAAGCATTTCTCATCGTTGTGGATTATTATTCCAATTGGACTGGGATGCACGAGCTACATGGCTTCACCCCGAAGCTGCTATAACCTCACTAAAGATGCTATTTTCCACACATGGCATTCTGGACCCTGTCACCTCTGACAATGGGCCATTGTTCACCAACAAGAGTTACCCGCCCTTTATAGTATCATATGGATTTGACCACATCACAAGTTTGCCGAAGTACCCTCAGGCCAACAGAGAGGCTGAGAGAAGGAGATGTATCATTCAAGGCCTCTGCAGAAAAAATGAAGATTTTGAATTAGCTGTGCTCAGTTATTGCTCTAAAACATTACAGAACAGTTTCACTCCATGTAAACTCTTGATGGGCCACAGGCCTTTCCTGCCCCAGACATCAATACCAAACATCACACTACAAGACCACGATTGTGCCTGACAGAAGAAGGTTACAGAGCAGGCCAAGCTCACACTTTCTACCAATAACACAGGGTTCACAGCCTTCCCACACTTGCAAGGGAAGAGGTGGTGTGGATTAGGGACCAGCAGCAGAAAGTTACCATAATGGAGAGGTTGCAACAACAAGGATTACATTTTGTCCAGATAGAAGCTGGTATCATCCGAAGAAATAGGAATGCCTTGATTACAATGAACAAGAAGCCATTAGCTGGATGGACAGCATACCCTGATCCTCAGGAGGAAAGCACGACAATTGAACCACTAACAATGGAAACAAGAAATGACAACCCTTAGTAAACGAGTTCAGAGAGAACAGATCTTCAACAACCTCAAAAAGAACTCCATACATGTTCAGGGAGATTGGTGAAACTACCAAGCAGATTATCCCTTTAAAAACAGAGACTTTGGGGGGAGGTGTAGGAGAATGTGTAAATAAATTGTAGAGATAAAAAAACTTGTGGGGAGATGTAGAGTAAAGGGTTAAATCCAACACAAGTAGTAACTACTGAGCATGTGCAAAAGGAGCTATCTTTTAATGATGTTACTCAGAGAGAGAGAGAGAAAAGAGTGAGAAGAATCTAAGCAGTAGCTCTGTCCTAATGTTCTGTTATCTTGTATATAGTTAGTTATGTAAATAAAAGTACTTTGAAGAAAGGATCTTTGGCTCCAGCTAGATCTCTTACTAAGAGTAAAACTCCCATCACCTTCCAAGACAACCCAACATTAACAGAACTTTTACACTTCCCACATTATAATCCATCTGCCATCTTCTTGCCCAATCTACCTTACCTATCTAATATCCCTCTGCAGCCCCTTTCTGTCCTCAGAACTTACTTTCATATGTAGCTTTGTATTGTCAGGAAATTTGGATACATTACACCCTGTGCCCTCACTGAAGCCATTGATATAGCCTGTAGATATCTGTAGGGATCAATGCTTGGGTCTCAGTGGTTGTTACACCTTGCCAACCTGAAAATGTCTTGTTTATTCCGACTCTCCATTTTCTGCTCATCAACCAACCCTCTACCCCAATCCCATCAGACCTAAACATGCGTAACAACCTCTTGTGTGGCATCTTATTGAATGCCTTCTGAAAGTCCATGGTTTCTCCTTATCAACCTTGCCAGTTCAACCTCAAAAAGCACTATTTGTCAACCATGATTCCCCTTTCATAAGACCAATTTGACTGCCTCATCGTGATGTGATTTTCCAAGTGCCCTGTTACTACATTCTTAATAATAGTTTTGAGCATTTCCCCAACTATTGTTGTCAGGCTAACTGGCCTATAGTTCACTGTTTTCTTTGACCCTTCTTTCATGAACAGCAGGGCTACATTTGCTACCTTCCAATCCATGGATATAGGGTAAACTTCTGGGGTTGGAGGACTCATTGAGGAGCAACCATTCCAGTCCTCCATGCCTGAGTTATACAAACAGTTGAGGTTCAAAGTCAGCACCATGCACAATTATGCAAAGGAGGCCAGGTTAAAGTAGCTCATGGGCAAGTGGAACACAGGTCACACCTTGGAGAGCAGCACACCAGGAAGCAAGCTTCTGAGTTTCGGGGCATGGACATAAGTAAGTAAGTTAAAAGGATCTTCACTCTGCAATGGACTGTGGCTATAAATAAAACATCAGTGACTAATACTGCTCAGGCACATCATATGGAGTTATTTTTGCAGTAGGCTTTGGATAATTCTTAGACTTGGAGTTATGAATCGGATATTGCCAACAATGAACATTATTATTCCCATTCTCAGAACTGTCTGGCCCAATGCTCACTGTGTAAATGCGCTGCTCTTGTTACTGAGCCAGAAAAGGTCACAAGATTTGTTTCTGGAACTGGGCTTTGTAAACTGAGCTCAGCTGTGGCTGCTATCGGTATCATTACCCTTGGTGTGAATTAAAGAACAAATAGCCAGAGATTCCCACGAGTGGACCATTTCCAAACTGTTTGCATGTGAATGTTAGATGGAGATAATTTTAGGTTGTGTTGCCCATCCGCAATGAAATAATGCACCATCACTCTTTGTCCAGGTTTCGCCATGACAAACGGCATTCCCTGTAGGTTCAGTGAGTGAAGGTACTGTCTGCTGCGTTTAAAGGAAGGACAACTAGCATTTATATAGTACCTTTTATGACTTCAAGAATCTGAGACCTGACCCTGTCTGTGCAGTACTGAAGGAGTGCTGCAGTGTCAGAGATGCCATCTTTTAGACAATACTTTAAACCAAGGCTCCATGTGCCCTCTTAGTGGCCATGCAAGATCATGTGATATTATCTTGTAGCGGGACAGGGGAGTTCTTCCCAGTGCCCTGGTCCAATTTTTTACATCAACCAACATCACTAAATCAGATTCTGGCCATTATCACATAGCTGTTTGTGGGATCGCACTGTGCACTATATTGACTACTCTTGTTTCTGATTTACAACGGTGACTATGGGCTGGATTTCGCCCTATTGTCGCAGTGCCCAGTGGCTGGCCCGGAAGTCATCGGGGATCTGGTGTGGGTCCGTGTTGGTTGGCTGAATTCGATTATGTGGCGGCAAGTTCATGAATGCCCGTGACACAGGCTTGCCACCGAATCGTATGGCAGGGGTGGCTCTGAGGGTGGGAAACCCGAATCATCTGGCACCACGTTGAAAGGGCAGCCAGCCCTGTGTTCGGTTGTAAACAACCGTGCAGGCTTGTTAAGAAAGCTCTGCAGATTAAATCTCCAGCACCTGAATTTCTGTTGCTCCAGCTCAAATAGACGTTCTAAGGTCCAGGCAGAAGATTCCTCCACCATCACAAAAAATCATTCGGTGGCATCAACTGGTCCAAATGAGGTCTGAGATTTCACGGTCCAACCAGCACAACCCCTCCAGCGCTCGAAGGTGAAGAATGGCATTTGTGGATGATTCCCATGCTGCCACCTCCTCTCCTTTTCCTTGCAGGCAGCCTCCTGAGTGTCCTCCCCTTTGGCACTCAGATCTGTGATGCCACTTTAAGGGATGGCTCCTCTACACCTCAGTTGTGTGCTGCCCCTTTAAATTTTTGATCCAATACTCCCGGGTTCTGAATGCCTGAGGCTCCGCTCCTCAGCAAGCTTTTACAGAGAGAAAACATCTCCAAGATCAATACAATGGCCTGTAACTCAGCCTCCTAGAAGTCCAAAGTGACTCACTCTCACAGTGAGTCAAGGAAGCCACTTATAAGGCGTCAGCTTTCACTGGGCAAGAGGGACATGTGTGAGTTTCACTAAATTGGGGAGGCAGGACTAAATTGCATTACACGGTGTTTAAATTCTATGGAAGTGGGCAATTAAGTGAATCAATATGCTTCCTGCGAATTTCCCATTTTGTTACCTTACTGCCGCTCACTTAATCGCTTATAGTTTTCGCACCACCGGGATTCTTACGCACGGCCTCCTCCAACTCTCCGTGCCCACCCGCCATCTTGCCCACAACAGCGGGCTCCACAAAATCCAGCCCTACATTTCAAAAGTACATCATTGGCTGTAAAAGCGTTTTGGGATGACCTGAGGTCATGAAAATCGCTTCAGAAACACAAATCTATATAAAGAATAATCACTTGGGAAAGGCATTGGATGGGATTATGGTGCATGAAAATATTACCTCAGGCTTGAGTCAGCAGCTTCCCTAGACGAGAAATGGAAACTGGAGGAGGATTAAATGAAAGAAACTGATATATTTCTGTTACAGCAGAGCAACATATTTTTACACACAAGTCAGTAAAAGAATTATAATATTCATTATGTCTGACTGACAACCATAGAAGGAAAAATCTTTATGTACTGTTCCCACATTATCAGCCAACATTACTGACACTATTCCCTCAGATACAATCTGTCTGCATATGTGAATGCTCTTGGGTCCATACCCAGGCACGTTACTCCAGATAAGCTGTGCTTGAAACAGGTTGAATGGAAATGGAGGTGCTAAGAATGACTCTTCTATCAGAGCAACACCGTGCAATAAGTGTATTTTAATTGACTACATGATGCCCTGGACTTCAAATACACACCAACTCCATGGACTGGATTTTACGACCCCTCCCTCCGCCACTGGGTATGTTTTTGGCGGGGAGGGGCACATGAAACATGACGGGTGGGTGGCCCACTGCCTTCTCGCCCCATACCCCCGACTGGTCCCCATAATATGGCAGGTTGGTGGGTGCCGAAATCAGCAGTCTGCCTGCAATTTTAAAAAAGATAATTACTGGGCAATTGAGCTTGTTAACAAGGCAATTGACCCGTATATTGACCTGTTCACGCTATAATATGGTTGGTGTGGTCAGGCATGCAGGAGTGCATTGGCCATTTTAAAAAATCCAACTGGTTAAAAGGCGGAAAGGAAGTTGCAGGATACATCATTTTGGGTCACCTCCCCAATTTGTTACACCACCCCTACTTTTGTTCCTTCTGCCTGGCCTGCAAAACCCTCCCACCCTCCTCACCCCACTTCCTAGGTTGTCCAATCCCTTCCTGCCTAAAAGCCGAGGGCCTACCTCACTCTGGACACCATTGCTCTCCCTCATGGGCCTGCTAGCAGTCCTAGCAGTGCCCACTACTGAGTTCTGGCAGTGTTGGGTCTGCTAGAGCTGCCAGCCAATCAGATTGGCCGGCAACTCTCGAGGGTGGGACTTCCTCTCACAGAGATGTGTAAGTCCGATGCTCACCTGCTTAAGGCCGCCAGCAGTGAGCTATTGCTGTGGTGGGGGGGATCTTGTTGAACATCGGTCAGTGAGGTACCAATTTTCCTTCTGGGTGGCGGAGGGAGGTGATGGGGTCGGGTGGGTGGGGGGGGTGGTGGGTGGGGAGGGGGGTGTGGGGGGTCAACAATATTGAGGCCATTAAGTGGCAAATTAATGACAACATAAGGGCCTTATTCCACCACCGCTGGTATTATCCTTTAGGAAGGGAAATCTGTCACCCTTACTTGGCCTGGCCTACATGTGACTCCAGAGCCACAGTAATGTGATTGACTCTTAAATGTGCCCCGAAGTGGCCTAATAAGCCACTCAGTTGTATCAAATCACTAAAAACAAGTCAATAAGGAATGAAATTGGACAGGCCACCCGGCATCGACCGAGGCACTGGAAACAACAAAAGTAAATTCAGCCCTGTCAACCCTGCAAAGTCCTCCTTACTAACATCTGGAGACTTGTGCCAAAATTGGAAGAGCTGTCTCTCAGACTAGTCAAGCAGCAGTCTGACATAGTCATATTCACGGAATCATACCTTACAGATAATGTCCCAGACACCACCATCACAATCACCATCCCTGGGTATTCCGTGTCCCACCGGCAGGACAGACCCTGCAAAGATGGCGGCACAGTGGTACACAGTCACGAGGGAGCTGACCTGGGAGTCCTCAACATCAACTCTGGACCCCATGAAGTCTCATAGCCTCAGGTCAAATGAGCAAAAAAACCTCCTACTGATTATAACGTACAGTCCCCCCTCAACTGATGAATCATTACTCCTCCATGTTGAACATCAATTGGAGGAAGCACTTAGGTCCCCCACTTGGGTGGGGGACATCAATGTTCATCACCAAGAGTAGCTCGGTAGCAACACTACAGACCGAGCTGGCCAAGTCTTAAAGGACATCACTGCTAGACTGGGTCTGCAGGTGGTGAGGGAACCAACAAGAGGGAAAAACATACCTGACCTCGTCCTCACCAACCTGCCTGCCACAGATGCATCTGTCAATGACAGTACCGGCAGGAGTGACCATCGCACAGTCCTTGTGGAGACAAAGTCCCAGCTTCGTATTGAGGACATGTTCCATTGTGTTGTGTGGCACTAACTTTCTAAATGGAATAGATTTTGAACTGATCTAGTAACTCAAGACTGGGCAACCATGAGGTGATGTGGGCCATTAGCAACAGCAAAATTGCATTCAACCACAATCTGTAATCTCATGGCCCAGCATATCCCCCAATCTACCATTACCATCAAGCCAACATTAACCCCGGTTCAATGAAGACTGTAGGAGGCCATGCCAGGGACAGCACCAGGCATGCCTAAGAATGAGATGTCAGATTCGTGAAGCTACAATACAGGATTACTTGCGTGCCAAACAGCATAAGCAGCAAGCGATAGACAGAGCCAAGGGACTCCACAACCAACAGACCAGATCTAAACTCTGCAGTCCTGTCACATCCAGTTGTGAATGGTGGTGGACAATTAAACAACTCACTGGAGGAGGAGGTTCCACCAATATCTCCACCCTCAATGATGGGGGAGCCCAGCACATCAGTGCAAAAGATAAGGCTCAAGCATTTGTAACAATCTTCAGCCAGAAATGCAAAGTGGATGATCCACCTCAGCCTCCTCCAGAGGTTCCCAGTATCACAGATGACAGCGTTCAGCCAATTTGATTCACTCCAAGTGATATCAAGAAACAGCTGAAGGCACTGGATAGTGCAAAGGCTATGGGCCCTGGCAATATTCTTGCAATAGTACTGAAGACTTGTGCTCCAGAACTTGTCACGTCCCTAGCCAAGCTATTCCAGTAAAGCTACAACATCAGCATCTACCAGGCTATGTGGAAAATTGCCCAGGTTAGTCCTGCACACAAAATGCAAGACAAATCCAACCCGGCCAATTGCCACCCCATCAGTCTACTTTCAATCATCAGTAAAAGTGATGGAAGGGGTCATCAACAGTGCTATCAAGTGGCTTTTGCTCAGCAATAACCTGCTCACTGATGCTCAGCTTGGGTCCCATCAGGCTCGCTCAGCTCCTGACCTGGTTCACAAGAACTGAACTCCAGAGGTGATATGAGAGTGACTGCCCTTGACATCAAGGCCACATTTGACCAAGTGTGGCATGAAGGAGCAAAACTGGAGCCAGTGGGAAAAGGGGGGGGGGGCGGATTTCCTAGCACCAAGGAAAGTGGTTTTGGCTGTTGGAGGTCAGTCATCCCCAATTTCCCTTGAGAAGGTAGTGGCGAGCTTCCTTCTTAAACTACTGCAGTCCATGTGGTGTGGGTACACCCACAGTGCTATCAGGAAGGGAGTTCCAGGATTTTGACCCAGCAACAGTGAAGGAACAGCGATATATTTCCAAGTCAGGATGGTAAGTAGCTTGGAGGGGAACTTGTAGGTGGTGGTGTTCCCATGTTTCTGCTGCTCTTGTCCTTCTAGGTGGTAGTGGTCATGTGTTTGGAAGGTGCTGTCTGAGGAGTCTTGATGAATTCCTGCCGTGTATCTTGTAGATGCTACTGTGTACTGTGGTGGAGAGATTGAATGTTTATGGATGGGTGCCAATCAAGCAGGCTGCTTTGTCCTGGATGGTGTCAAGCTTCATGAGTGTTTTTGGAGTTGCACTCACCCAGGCAAGTGGAAAGTATTCCATCACATTTCTGACTTGTGCCTTGTAGGTGGTGGACAATCTTTGGGCAGTCAGTAGGTGAGTTACTTGCCACAGGATTCTTAGCCTTTGACCTGCTCTTGTAGCCACAATATTTATATGGCTAGTCCAGTTCAGTTTCTGGTCAATGGTAACCCCCAGTATGTTGACAATGGGGAATTCAGCAGTGGTAATTACATTGAATGTCAAGGGGCAATGGTTAGATTCTCTTTTGTTGGAGGTATTCATTGCCTGGCACTTCTGTGGTGCAAATGCTACTTGCCACTTGTCAGCCCAAACCTGGATATTGTCCGGGTCTTGCTGCATTTGGACATGGACTGCTTCAGCATCTGAGAAGATGCAAATGGGGCTGAACATTGTGCAATCATCAGTGAACATCCCCACTTCTGACCTTATGATGGAAGGAAGATCATTGGTGAAGCAGTTGAAGATGGTTGGGCTTAGGACACTACCCTAAGGAACTCCTGCAGTTATGTCCTGGAACTGAGATGACTGACCTCCCAACAACCACAATCATCTTCCTTTGTGCCAGGTTTGACTCCAACCAATGGAGAGTTTTCCCCCGATTCCCAGTGACTCCAGTCTTGCTGGGGCCCCTTGATGCCACACTCGGTCAAATGCTGCCTTGATGTGAAGGGCAGTCACTCTCACCTCACCTCTGGAGTTCAGTTCTTTTGTCCATATTTAAACCAAGGCTGTAATGAGGCTAACGTTGACTTAACATTGAGTTCAACAACTTCAGACCATGAGCGTTCCCCTCCATCCCCACCCCATTTTAATCCCTGCTTTTTTCTATATTCATTTTTATTTATTTATTTGTTTTCATTTATTTATTTTCCCCACTTGTTTTCATTATTATTATTTTTTAAATCTATTTCCATTTTTATTCATTGTTTCATTCCCAGCTTTTAGCCTTAGATCTTTTTCCCCACCACCGTCCCCCTCCCTCCCCCCACCCCAGCCCTACTAGGGCCATCTGTCACTTTCCAGAGTGCTTACCCTGGTCCTACCATTATCACATTCTGCTTTCCACTCTTAATGTCACCGTTAGCACCTCCTTTAGCCAGTACCACCGCTATTAACAATCCTTTGACCTTTGGTTTATGACATCTTTCGCAATCTCTCCTTTGCCTCCACCTAATGCTGGCCTTCTTTCCAGCTTCACCTGTCCCAACCCCCTTAAACAGTACATATTTCACCACATTTCTACTTCCCTTTAGCTCTGAAGAAGAATCATGCAGACTTGAAACGTTAACTTTGTTTTTCTCTCCACAGATGCTGTCAGACCTGCTGAGTTTTTCCAGCATTTTTTGTTTTTGTTTCAGATTTCCAGCATCTGCAGTATTTTGCCTTTATCTGTAATGAGACTACTTTACTGTCAATGGTTTTAGTGAGCTACAGTTCAGTGTGATGCTCTGGAATTAATTGGAATCAGATGTACATCTCCAATAAAAGCAATTGAAAAATTCTTGTTCTTAATTTTATACAGCTGTTACATTTTCAAAAGTTGGGAGATGATCTTAAGAGGAGAATTTAAGCCAAGAATTGTTCACAGCAGTTAGTGTTCAGGGTGAAAGGAAGCCAATTGGACCATCATGTCCAATGAGCTTATGGAACACAATACATTCTGATTCAGAAATATTTATTGAGTCGTGAAATAAAAATCAGAATGTGTAGCTGTATGCAGAATAATTTGATGTTATTCATGCTTTTTTTGGCTTTTTAACATGGTTTGCTTTTTCTCATCAATAGCAAACTAATCCCACTACTCTAGTCTCTCTCCAAAGTCCCGTGTGCTCCTCTACTTCTAATATTTAATGAATTTTCCCTTAAAAGATGAATCCACCCCTGTGGCAAAGTATCTCATCTTCTGACAACCTCTGCATAAACAAATTTCTCTACATCTCTCCCCTCATTCTTAGTGACAATTATTAACTTGATGATCCCCTCCTTGCTGACACCCTTAGCAAAGGAAAGAATTTTTTCCTAGACACTACCAAAACTACATAATTTTAAAACCTTTAATAAATCTCTTACCTTCTCAACTCCAGTGGAATGAGTCCCAGTAGCTCAAGTTTCTCCTCAGAATTATGGTTTCCAATATCCAGTATCATTCTGGTGAATCTGCACTGCACTCTGGCTTTAATATCCTTTAAGAAGCATAAGAAATAGGAACAGGAGTGGACCATTTGGCCCCTCGAGCCTGCTCCACCATTCAATAAGATCATGCCTGATCTGCTTGTATTTTGAATTCCACATCCCCATCTACCCCAATAACCTCTGATTCCCTTGCCTAACAAGAATCTATCTACTCTAGCTTAAAAATATTCAATGAACCCACCTCCACTGCCTTCTGAGGCAGAGAGCTCTAAAGTCGCACAACCCTCTGAGAGAATAAATTTCTCTTCATCTCTTCATCTCTGTCCTAAAAGGGCAACCTCTAATTTTAAAACAGTGCCCCCCTAGTCTGGACTCACCCACAAAAGGTAACATCCTTTCCAAGTCCACCTTGTCAAGGCCATTCAGGGTCTTGTATACTTCAATCAAATCACCCTTCACTCTTCTAAACTCCAGTGGAACAAGCCCAGTCTGTCCAACCTTTCCTCATAAGACAATCCTCATAATGGGCACCCAAAAATCTTTCTATCTGGTGGCCTCAAATGTTGACTCCAAATTTAGTTATTAGTTTTTCACTCTTGTACTCTGTGGAGGTGAATTTCCTCAGGGTTCCTCCAACTGGTTTGCATAACTTTGCTGAAAATCCTCTTTACACAAATAAATGGTATTTCTGCCATTCTTCCATCAAAGTTATGACAGCCATTCAGGGAACCCAAGGACATTTTCAGTGTATGGCTCTATTTATTTACTAACTCTGCTTTTGCCTTTTACTGCCTTCATCAAACTGCACTTACAAATTCAGGAATGATTTGAACTCCAGAATCTCTTTCCTCATCCTTATCCTGTGCTGTCTTTCCATTCAGCACAACAATATTGATATAATGCCTTCAACATAACAAAATGCCCCAAGGCATTTCACAGGAGTGTAAATCAGACAAAAACTGAATCGAGCCAAAGAAGGAAGCAGGTGACCAAATGCTTGGTCAGTGAGGGAGATTGAAAGAGTGTCTTAAATGAGAAGAGTGAAGGAGAGAGGCAGAGAGTTTTAAGGAGGGATTTCTAGAGTTTAGAGCCTGTACAGGTCAAGGCCTGGCCACCAGTGGGTAAAAGAAGTGGAGGATGCAAAAGAGGTCAGATTTAGAGGAGGACAGAGATCGCAGAGGGTTGTAGGACCAGAGGAGGTTGGAGGAGGCCATAGAGGGGTCTCAACACAGGGTAAGGATAAAAATTTAAAATTGAGCCACTGTTGAGTGAGGAACAAAAATAGGCCAGTGAGCATAGGAGTGATGGGTAAATAGGATTTGGTGCAGGTTAGGATACAAACTGAAGAGTTTTGGGTGAGCTCAGGTTTATGGTGGGTGGGAGTTGGGAAGGGGGTTGGAATAGCATACAATCTCATTCCTTACTTTTCCTCCCAAAATGTACAACCTCCCACTTCTTTGCATTAAATTTCATTTACCAACTCTTTACCTTCATGAAGACTCAGGCCTCCTCACAGTAGGGCCAGAACTGTGCAACACTTACGCTCTTTTGCTTTTTTCCATTTCCCACACAATTACAATTAAAATTTAAAGTGCTGGCAGCATGCACAGGAGACACGTGTGATTCCATAGCAGGCGATGCTTTTCCTTGGTGAAAGCCACCATCAGTTGACAATGCAGCAGCTATGGGCAGGTTATAATGGAGCCTCCTAATCAAACAGGGAGGCTCTGTATCACAGGCAAAACTTTCCTGCCCCAGGTAATTTCCATTAACATAAGGCTTATTGAGAGCACAAAGGTGGCATGGGTGTTTTTCAAATTTAGATTTCACTTGTAAATATTTCACATTACATTAGTTTCACTTTATTCATGTGTGCATCATTGTTATTTGTTGAGACTAGCTTAGTCAGAAAGTTAAACGTCTTGGCACACCTCATTGGCACACATTGATGATTACAGAGGAGTTAGTGTCAATTCCCTTATTGTGGAAGAAACACATGTTGTGTTTTTGTGGCTTCACTCTTTTATTGAATGATCATGTTAGTGTCCAGTGTTGTACTCGTCACTCTGTGGGATGTGGCTGAACTTGTATGTTCAGCTGCCCCTCTCTTCTATGCATTGTAAAGGACATTGTCCGAGGTCACTCTCAGCAGGGGATAATTGAAATGTTGTAGGTGAACTCAAAACTCTGCAATGACTCTGCCAGCCAACACCCTGAGATGGACCCACATTTGAACAGTATTGACACTGCCGTTTAGGTCCCTCATTTTCTTACCTTGACTGATTGCCCCACCATCCCTCCCCTACCATACCGAAGATGCCAGGCCCTTCCCACTTCACTCCTCCATGCCCCTGACCTCAGTCCACACCCCCTTCACCACCGCCATTCTCCTGCTCCCTTCCCTTGTGCTGTGAAGTTCAACAAGGAAAATGGCTGACCTCAGACATAACTGCACAAAGCTGACTGGTGCATGCCACCTTTAAATGAATGTGAACCAGGTACAATGAGATTCTTGTGTGCCACTGACTTTATCTTGAAGGTAGGACGTAACTTTAAAAAGTCTTATGCTAATGAGTATTCATGACATTCAAATGTATTATATATATTTATATATATTTATTCAAATGTATTAGATGCCACAAGCACACCATTGACTTAATCTGGGCATCTCAACCTGCTGTTGGGAAATCAAATTCTCACATCCCACCTAATTCAGTCACCCCACATGCCACATTTCCCGCTCTTGCAGACTCCACAAAATCCAACTCTCTCCACCTGCCAACCCAGGGGATCAATCACTTCCAAACCTTCAATCCGAGTAACATCAGTTGACACCAACCCTTTTGGTTCTTGTTTGTCAGCCAACTGTTTAGCCACACTGCAATTTCTCTTACACTATATGCCTCAATTTTTGTAACAAGCCTCCCTTCTCCTTTGAGGTGCTCCTTAAAATCTATCTCTTTAACCAAGCTTTTGGTCATCTATCCTAATTCTTCCTATGTGCCTTAGTGTCAAGTTTTGTTTAATAATGGACCTGTGAAGCACCTTGGGGTATTTTATTATGTCAAGGGCACTATATAGATGCAAGTTATTCATGTTGTTGGAAGATACCTTATCAAATGCCTTCTGATAATCTGTATACACCATCTACATTTCTCTTGTCCCATCCAATTTGTCACTTCATGAAAAAAGGCTCCTGATCATCCCTTAGTCTGAGAAATCAGTTGTGAAAATGGTAGGAAGTCGCATCAGTTTCTGCTCTTTGAATAAAACTATGGGTAGAATTTTTGGGTTGGTGGGTGGGCCCAGGAACAGCTGGGGAACAGCCCGCCACCCATGATTGGCCCCCGACTGCGATTTCAAGCTGGTTGGCCAATTAACGGCCAGCCAGCATGAAATGCGTGCTTAAAGGCTCAGCACTGCCGGGAAGAGGGCGAGCGCTGAAGTCTCCATAGGTGTGGGGGAGTGCGGAATGAAAGTTCCCTGAAGGCAGAGAGCTGCCTCAGAGAGCTGAAGGATTTAACACCGAAGATTTGAAACTGCAGAAAAAAATGTCTACACATCAGATTCGCTCACCTGAAAATATAGATGATGAAAATTCTGTCCAAACGTTTTTATTTTTTTAAATTAATAGCAGAAACCTCATCCCATCCTTGGATGAGGTTTCATCAAAAAGGCAAAGTCTGCCTGGCAGACTCGCCTGCCCGTCAATTGTAACGTCAGGCGCGCACCTGCACGCCAAGCGGAAAATCCTACCCTATCATTCTGTGAACATATTGGACAATCTGATGAGGGTTGATCAATAGAACTTAAGTCAAAGATGGGGAAAGGCCAATCAAGCTCTTCAGGACTGCACTTTAATAAGGGCTGATTGGTCCTTGTGAGAAATTTTCATCCTGCCTCATTGTGCAATGTTTAAATTGTACCCCATCTAATGTCCAACATTCACCTTAACAATGGCTATTACTTGTGAGAAATGGCACTTGTTCCTTTCCCTGATAGCTGGGTGCTGTTAGCTCATGAACCATCCTCTGAATTCCCTCTGAGGTGGGTGTAAAGGATCCCAGGGCACTATTTTGAAGAGAAGGAGAGATGGTGCTGATGGCCTGACTCAATTTGAAGGCACAGATTATTTGGTTATTATCTCACTGTTGTTTTTGGGGCGTGCTATGTGCAGATTAGCTTTGCTACATTTCAACAGTGATTATAATTCAAACTCACTGGCTGTAAAGTGTCTTGGGATGTCCAGACATTGTGCAAGGTGCTTTGAAATGGAAGTCTTTCTTTCCTTTTTTCATTTAGATGGGCTTGGGAATGTGGTCCAGTGGCGACAGCTTGTTCCTTGATTTCTCCTGTCCCCTCCCCAAATGGTAGGACTGGAAGCTCAAGAGAGTGGTGGAATCACATTTCTGAAACCACCAACGCATGCCACAACATCTGTCATTTTGTCACCTACTTCCTCAAAACACTGAAATTTCATCCCTCCTTTGAACTCCTCAGTTTAAGTCTGGTTAGTGATAAGCCTGGTGGAGTGAAACAGTGAGAGGCTTCTGTACAGCCAAGTCTTCAGGGAGCTGACCGTTGCCATGTTACCGACCATTTCGCAATAAGGGTTGGTGCACACATGCAACAAATTAAAGATGAACAAAGGTTTAGATTTTTGTTAATGTTTCCTGTTGATTTCTGTCCACCCAGGAGCTGCCTAATTTTTACCAGAATACCAATGGTTTGTGGTCCTTTTGAAAGATGTTTTGTTTCTTCAAATGTTGTTGAATTGCTTTCATATGAAAGAACTGAAGATGTGAGAAAAATTGTCCGGAACCAACAGTAATGGGTTGTCCTGAACTTAACACTTATGACGTATTTTCTTGAATTGTACTTGCCTGACTGAAGTGTACAGAAGTGCAATTAATTATATGGAGTAGTAAAACAATGAGAAAAGAAACACTTCAGAACAAATGGAAAAATGAAACAAATAAAGAAATACAGAATGAATGAGCAATCTTAGAAAGAGAAGGAACTGGCACCTCATCTGAAATTCTCCACATGCTGTGCCAAGGAAATGCTTCAATGTTGGAGGTTTCATCTGTTGACGGTACATTAAACTGAAGTTCCATTTGCCTTCAATTGAATGTTAAAGGGCACCACACATTAAGAAGGTGTCGAGGCCTTAGAGAGGGCGCAGAAGAAATTTATTAGAATGGTACCGGGAATGAAAGACTTTAGAGACTGGGAAAGCTGGTGTTGTCCTGTTTAGAGCAAAGAAGGTTAACAGGAGGTTTGATAGAAGTGTTCAAAAATCATGAAGGCTTTTGATTGGATAAATAAAAAGAAACATTTTGCAGTAGCAGAAGGGTAGGTAATCAAAGAATTTATGGTAAAGGACATTTTAAGGATTTTTTTTATACATACAGTTGTGATCTGTAATGCTCTGCCTGAAAGAATGGTGGAATCAGATGTAATAGTAACTTTCAAAAGGGAACTAAAGTCATAAAGTCATAAAGGCAATACAGCATAGAAGGAGGCGATTTGGCCCTTCGAATTCATGGTGGATCTCTGAAGAGTAATCTAATCCCTTTGCCTCGTAACCCTTCAGGTTTATTTCCCTCAAGTGCCCATCCAATTTCTTTCTGAAATCATTCATCTTCTCAGCTTCCACCACCCTCATAGGCAATGAATTCCAGGTCATAATGTGATTGTGTTTTACATTCAGTTTTAGGGAGAGAAGAGTCGGTTTGAGACTAGTATTTTAAACTTAAATAAGGGCTATTATGATGCCATGAAAACAGAGCTAGCTAAAGTAAACTGGCAAATTAGGCTAAGGGATAGGTCCATAGAGATGTAGTAACAGGCATTTAAGGGGATATTTCAGAATGCACAGGATAGATACGTTCCAATGAGAAAGAAACATTCCATTGGGAGGACCCACCATCCATTTTTAACTAAAAAAGTTAAAGTATAAAACTTAATTAAAAAGCATATAATTATGCAAACATGGGTGGCAGGGCAGAAGGTTTGACAGAATATTAAAAAAGCAGTAAAGAATGACTAAAAGATTGATAAGGAAGGAAAAATTAGAGTACAAGAGAAAGCTGGCTAGAAGTATAAAGATAGTAAAAGTTTCTGCAAATATTTTTTAAAAAAGAGTTAACAAAGTGATCATTGGTCCTATACAAAGTGAGTCTGGGGAATTAAAAATGGAAAATAAGAAGATGGCAGATGGATTGAACATGTATTTTGCATCAGTCTTCACTATAAAGGTTAAGAATAAAGTCCCAGAACTAGTTGTAGATCAGGAAATGAAATGGAGGGAGGAACTCAAGAAAATTACAATCACTGGGGAAGTAGTACTAAGTAAACTGTTGGAGCTGCGGGCTGACATGTCCCCGGGTCCTGATGGACTTCACCCTTGGGTCTTGAAAGAAGTGGCAAGTGAGATAATTGATGCATTGGTATTAATTTTCCAAAGATTGGGGAAGGTTCCATTAGATTGGAAAATAGCAAATGTAACTCCTTTATTCAAAAAGGGAAGGAGACAGAAAGCAGGATGCTACAGGTCAGTTAGCTTGACATTTGTCATAGAGAAAATGTTAGAAATTGTTATTAAAATGTTATAGCAGGGAACTTGAAAAATTGAAATTAATCAGGAAGAATCAGGTTTTGTGAAAGGAAAATCATGTTTTACCAATTTATTGGCATTCTTGAAGAATTAGCATGTTCTGTGGCTAAAGGGGAACTAGTGGATGTACTATACTTAGACTTCCAGAAGACATTTGATAAGGTGCTACATCAAAGGTTATGGCTTAGGGGGTAACATATTGGTAAGGATAGAAGATTGGTTAGCTAACAGGAAACAGAGGGTAGGGATAAAAGGGTTTTTTTTTTGCTTGGTAAAATGTAATGAGTGGTGTCCCACATGGATCAATCAATGCTTGGGCCTCAATTTTTTACAATTTATGTAAATGGTTTGAATGAAGGGACCAAATGTTTGGTTGCTAAATTTGCTGATGACACAAAGATAGGTAGGAAAATGAGATGTGAAGAGGACATACAGAGGCTACAAAGGGATATAGATAGGTTAATTAAGTGGGCAATGATCTGGCAAATGGAGTATAATGTGAGAAAGTGGGAAATTGTCCATTTTGGCAGGAAAAATAAAAAAGAAGCATATTATCTAAATGGTGAGAGATTGCAGAGCTCTGAGATGCAGAGGGATCTAGGTGTCCTGAGGCATGAATTGCAAATGGTTAGCATGCATATGCAGCAAGTAATTAGGAAAGCTAATGGAATGGTATAATTTATTATGAGGGTAATTGAATGAGAACAAAAGTAGGGAGGCAATGCTTCAGTTTTATAGGGCATTGGTCAGATTACATCTGGAGCACTGTGTACAGTATTGGTCCCCTTATTTAAGGAAGGATGTAAATACATTGGAAGCAGTTCAGAAGGTTTACTATACTAATATCTGGAATGGGTGGGTTGTCTTATGAGGAAAGCTGGATAGGCTAGGTTTGTATCTGTTGGAGTTTGGAAGAGTAAGTGACGACTTGATTGAAACATGTAAGATCCTGAGGGGTCTTAACAGGGTGGGTGTGAAGAAAACGTTTCCTCTTGTGGGAGAATCTAGGTCTAGGGGTCACTGTTTAAAAGTAGAGGTCACCCCATTTAAGACAGAGATGTGAAGACATTTTTTTCCCTCAAGCTCATGAGTCTTTGGAAACCTCCTCCTCAAAAAGCGGTGGAAGCAGTGTCTTTGAATATTTTAAGGCAGAGGTAAATAGATTCTCAATAAGCAAGGGGGTGAAAGGTTATAGCAGATAGGTGGAAATGTGGAGTTGATGTTACAATCAGATCAGCCATGATCTTTTTGAAGCCTACTCCTGCTCCTAATTTATATGTTCCTGCCATTACCATTCCATGTGTAAAAGGTTTTTCCTCATAACTCCCCTGCATCTCTTGCCCAAAACCTTAAACCTATGTTCCCTGGTCCCTCTACCATCAACTAATAAAAGTAGCTTTACTTTGTCTACCTCATCTAAGCTATCATAATCTTGTACACCTCTATCAAATCTCCCCTCAATCTCCTTTACTCCAAGGAGAACAATTCCAGCTTCCCGAACCTAACTTGGTAGCTGAATTCCCTCATCTCTGGAATTATTCTGGTAAATCCCCTCTGCACACTCTCAAGTGCCCTTACATCCTTCTTAAAACGTGGTGATCAGAACTGATGCAAAGCTCTAGTTTGGCCTAAACATAGCTTTACAAAGGTTCAACATAACTTCCCTGCTTTTTACTCGATACCTCTATTAATGAAGCCCAAGATCCCATATGTTTTGCTAACTACACTCTCAATATGTAAGATCCACGCACAGCACCTCCTCTGTCTCTGTACACTCTTCAAATCTGCGCTGCCAAATCCTTAAACCAATTTTTAATCCAAGCTAACACTGACCTCCTACTCCATGAGAGGCAATAGAGACTTAGTAGGATTGGGTAAATCTTGAAGGAAAAAGTTGTGTAGAATATGGGGAAAGAGCTGGGGAATGGGACAATTGAGCAGCTGTTTCCAACAGCTGGCACAGATGTGATGGGCCACATCTCTGTGCTGTATCATTCTATGATTCATTAATTTTATGTTACTGTTTGAAGGACAAAACAATTCTCCTGGCCTACTTTCTTCCCTCAACCTGCTCCATCAAAAAGAAATTAATTGCTCATCATCTCATTGTTGTTTGTGAAACATCGCTGACACAAGCTGTGTTGCATCCCACAACAATACACTGCCAATCGTGAAAGTGTGACTGACTTTCAATACAAATTGGGCTTTTTTTGCGATTCCAATGCTCTGCTTGCTGGTCTCCCATTTTTCACCTATCTCAAGTTGTGCTGCCTATCTCCTAACTCACACTGAAGACAGAAGCTTTAGATCAACACGCGGGTGCGCACCCAACCCAATCGGATGCAAAATCGCATGGGATGACATCAGACAAGTGTCCCGATGTTATCCCGCGCTCACACAATATTTCAGTTGGCGGGCATGCGCATAAGTTGGAAGCGCGCCACCACCAATTAAGAGGCCAATTATTGTTGCAGTTGTCTCTGATTTTTCATGGTCTGTCCAACCTTACTGGTGACTGACAGGCAAATTGACCAGGCGGACTTTGCATTTTTCATGAAGCCTCATCCAAGGGTGGAATGAGGTTTCCGTTAATAAATAAAAATAAATAAAAATGTATGGACAGAATTTTTATCATGTATATGTCCAGGTGACTGAATGTGATGCTTAGACATTTTTTCTGAATTTTAAAAGCTTTATTTATTGGTTTTAAAGTCTTCAGCTCCCTGAGGCAGCTCTCTGCCTTCAGGGAGCTATCATTCAGCGCTCGGCCGCTCCCACGCTTTGTCAGTGCCCGCTTGCCTCTCGCCACCACCCCGGCAGCGCCGAGCATTTCAGTGCACGCTGGCCGGCCGTTAATTTGCCAGCCAGCGTGAAATCGCGGTCAGGGGCCAATTGTGGTCAGTGGTCCGTTCCCCGGCCGCTCCCGGGCCCACTGATCGCACCCCCACACCGACCTAAAAATCCTGCCCCATGTCCCGTTCACCCATCATCTGTGCCCATTCGCCTACATTGGCTCCTAGTCCAGAAATGTCTCAATTTTAAATTTCTAACCATGGTGTTCCAGTCCCTCCACGGCCTTGTCTCTCCCAATCTCTGTAAGCTCTTCCAATCCTATGGCCTTTCAAACTTTCTGTGCTCCTCCAACTCTGACCTTTTGCGCAAAGCCGATTTTAATCTCTCCACCAATGGCCTCCGTGGCTTCAGCTGTCTGGACTCCAAACTCTGTGGTTCCTTCCCTAAACCTCTTCACCTCTCCATCTCTCTCTCTCTCCACCTTTATGACCATTCATAAATCCTACCTTCTTGTCCAAGATTTTGGCTATCTTCCCCATCATCCCCTTATGTGTCTTTGTGGTGAACTTTGTCCTATTGTGCTCCAATATGGTCCAAATGCTTGGGTTGTCTTACTACATTAAAATTGCTATATAAACACAAGTTGTTGTGATGAAAAAAATAGAAACATTTGCTGAAACAGACTAAAATGTACCTTATAAAATTCTTTTGTGTTCTATAATGCAAAAGTTTCAAATTCCAGAAGGTTGTTCTGGACATTAAACATTTGCAATACAGGACCAAGTCGCAACTGAATCTTTCATTTCTTTTGGGAGGGAGTTTGTTTCCTTTAACTCTACCACAGAGTCTTTGTTCTATAATTTTCACAATCAGACAGATAACGAATGAAATGTTTGAAGAAAAAATTAAAGTTTAGATTAAACTAAAAAAAAAATCCCTCTGATTCTGTGGTCAGATTTGTTGTAAGTCATTATCTATGTCAGAGTTGAAAGCTGTACTTTCAGAAAACCTCAAACTTATAATAACTAATCCTAGTAATGAAAATTGTGTTGAGACCACCCAGTGTTGTGAACTGGAGGGTGTCCTTGTGGTTGGATTTTTTTCATGTTGGGAATCTGTGAACCAGTTCCTTTTGAAGAACAGTCAGTAACAACTTAGTACAAACTCATTCCTCAGCAATCACCTATCCAATTATTCCTCATTTCTACTTCTCCTCGCGTCAAGGGGTCTGGTTCCAGTAACACACCCAAAAGAAAGCCATGGGTGACATGCAAACAAACTGGAAAATGCATATCATCCTTCTTCATTAATATCAGTGAGGTCTTTCATATAATGATGGCGAAGGAGAGCATTCAGCCCATTGTGCCTGTGCTGGCTCTTTGAAGGAGTTACCTAGTTAGTCTCACAACCACCACCAGCACCCCCAACCCACCCCACTCTTTCTCCATAGCCCCGCAAATTTATCCAGTTTAAGTATTTATCCAATTCCCTTTTGAAAGTTATCAGCGGATCTGCTTCCATCAATTTCTCAGGTAGTGCATTCCACATCTAACTCACAGCATAAAAAACACTAATCTCTTCTCTGGTTCTTTTGTCCTATGGTTACTGACCCTTTATTTACTCTATCAGAATCCTGAATAATTTTGTACACCTGGGTTAAATGCCCCTTAACCTCTCTGCTCTAAGAAGAACAGTACCAGCTTCTCTCTTCACTCCATATAATTGAAGTATCTCATCCCTGCTATGATTCCGAATCCTTTATCCATCTAGGTTGATCAGTTTTAGTCTCTTCCCTGCCAATTATTTGAGTCACAATTACTGTTGTTATATCATGAACCAACAATTCTGCTCTGTCAGCACTTTCTACAGTAGGTTTAAAATATTTTCATTATATTTCTCAGAATTCTCTTTGGCTATCAAAATATAAAACCATAAGAGCTGAAAGGAAGAATTGCTTTGATATAGCAACTTTTACCATATCAGGAAATACTAAGTCACTGTACAGCCAATGGATTACTTATGAAGTGTTGTTATTGTTATAATATAGGAAATAATGGCTGCTGATTTGCGCAAAGCAAGATCCCTTGAATTGTTCAAACCCCTTTAAACTTTACTTCATGTGCAATTTTCCTTGGAAAATTCAGTGTGTACAGCACACCTCCATTTTAGTTTGGCTAAAATTTACTAATAGTCATTCTAAGCAGAATATACCCCCAAAGAATAGGCGATTATGTCGCTGGGCTAATACTCAAGATTGATTGTTCAAATTCCACTAGGTCAAGTTTGGGGCATTACATTCAGAACTGGCTGCAGTGGCTGAATACACACCTGCCCATATTTGAACAAAGAACAAAGAAAAGTACAGCACAGGAACAGGCCCTTCGGCCCTCCAAGCCTGCACCGATCATATTGCCCGTCAACTAAAACATTTTGCACTTCCGGGGTCCGTATCCCTCTATTCCCATCCTAAAAGAACAAAGAAATTTGGACAGACCTATGGGAATGGCAAGGTAGAGAAAAAGTCATCCAATCTTTTCTCAAGTCTCAACACCTAGTGGGTGCTGCGTATCAGGAATTCCTTTGACATCTGACACCCAGAATTGCTGAGATGGGTGGGGTATTTAAAATTTAAGGAGCTCATTAAGGATTCACTCCTGATCTTGATCAGTCAAACCCACTTTGATGGAAATTAAATAGTTTATTTCATTTTTTAAAAAAAACTTTTATTAACATTGTACTTGTGAGAAAGTATCATTCAATTAACAGCTTTAAAAAATAACCTTTAAAATATTGTCGATATGTGTCTCTGTCTTCCATTTTCCAGTATTATTGGCATCTGAGTAACAGCATCGCAGCTTCCAAGATATAGCATTTCTTGCTATTTTACTTTAAAAATGGCTTTGCTTCTTCTTCTTATTTATTATTATTATTTGTTTATTATTATTACACCGACCCCCGGTTTAGGACAAGGGGGACATAACATTAAAATGGGAACCAGGCCATTTAGGAGAGAAACTAGGAAACACTTCTTCAAACAAATGGCGGATCTCTCACCCACCAAAAGCATTAGATACTAGCCCAATAATTATTTTTTAAATCCAAGATCAATAGATCAATAGACAAGGGTAGTGATAGATATAGAGCCTAAGTGGATGGATGGAGTTAGGATATTTGAATGTCAGAACAAGCATGAGAGGCTGAATGGCCTCTTTCTGTTCCTATTATAATTGAATCGTCAGGCTATGTCCATCTACCAAACAACGACAGTAATGAACATTGTACAACGTCATACCTGGCAGAGGAGCTAAGTCACTCTCAATGATCCCAGACAATTCCATGTGTAAATTACCTTGACCAGTGGGATACAGGCCTTGCTCAGGGACACATGCTAGAGGCAAGTGAAAGTCATGCTGTCAAAAGACCACCTTTAATGTGGCAGAAGACAGAAGTCTCAGCCAATGTGTCTGAATTGAGATATCCTAAAAAAAAAAGTGGGAACTTAATTTAAAGAAGTCCCTTCACTACCTCAGGGTGTCTGGTTATTATTTGACATGTAGTTACTGTTATTTTATTGAAAAACACAACAATAGCAGCCAATTAGAGATCAGCAAGATGGCACAAATAGCAAGTGAGATAAATGCTCAGTTAATCTGTTTTTGGAGGTTGTTACAAAGTCCAATCGTTGAGGAGCCTTCTTTCTTATTTAAACAGAAGTGGTCTTTGATAAATCCCAGTAATGCATATAACACAAAGAACATTTGCACAATCTACCATTTAGCTCTTCAATTCCCAGCCTCCCTCAACCCTTACTTTCCCTGAATCTCCCCTTTTATGCTCACCTGGCATGGGCAAGTTCCCTCCTACTCCAAGTGCAATTTTCTTTAAAAGGGAGATTCTTAAAGGAGCCATACCCTTGCCTGGAGATCAAAGCCCTCAGCGGCTTGCGACTGGTGTATCGACCCTCAATCATCCTACTACAAGGTGTTGCTGAATGTCGGCTGGAACAAATGGAGATCACTGTTTAATGAGACCGCAGGGTCTTTTGCATCCATCTGCGTTGATAGTTAGAGCTTTAATGTCTCATCCAAAAGGCAACCATCGGAATTTCCTATGCCCGCTGGCGTCGGGCATGTTTGGCAGTGCGAGCAGACAATATGGCGAGAAGGCCAAAAATCATGACGTCGTGAAACCAGTTTGTAATCGTCCGCTCAGCCCATCGATGGCAGGTCATGTTTCCCCCCATCGGACATTGGGAACCTCATTGTAATACATCTGCATATCATTATAAGGCCAGCCCGCCAGAATCATCCCACCTCACTGGATTGTCCGCGCATGCTGACACATTTCACAATAGCATATATAAGACGTGCAGTTGGCAGGCTGCACTTTGAAGGGAACTCGGAGATGAGTGCAATAATGTTGCGCTGCGCTCACCTGTTGGGCTTCAAGGTTGAGGCGACTTGGTGGGAGGGCTGCCCTGTGGTTGAGGTGACTTGGGGTGGATGCAGGGATGGAGGTGCAAGGGCTGCCCTGCAGTTGAGGCACGTTGGTGGACGCGGGGGTAAAGGCTGCCCTGCAGTTCAGGAGTGTTGGTGGTGGGAGGGGGGGGAGGAAGCGCAAGGGCTGGCCTGTGGTTGACGGTAGTGCACAAGCACATATGGGGTGGGGGATAGGGTGGGGGAGGAAAGCAGCCACACATTAGGGAAACTTCGTATAAAGTGACCATTCCTCTGCAGCCGAGAAAGTTCAGATGCAGCCATATTGACATGCATGGAGTTGGGCCTCTAACTTATCTGCCCAGTCAAGCAACACAGAGGCATGAAAGTGTCATCAAGTGCTCCAGAGCGTCACACCCTTGGGCCCAGACTGCAAACTAATGAGCGTTTAAGTGGACTGCAGAACAGTTGGACGAATGCGCAAGTGAAAGCTGGCCGTGGAGCAGTCACTGGTGGAGGCACTCCTTGCAAGGTCATCATTCCAGTTTGGACCAGTCTCCTCCATGGTTCAAGCTAACAGTGCAGCCTTGCAGTGTGGGTTAGGAGAATGCCTGCATCTGAGCTGAGAGCACAGTATGCAGTCCAATAGGTAAAGGTACCGCCAATTGATCAGGTGGAGTGGGGCAGAGATGCCTGGTGTTTCAGACAGACATGCAGCGCACTAATCTCTGCCCATCCAAGTGGTGGCCAGCACTCTCCAGGATGCGTTAAGGGTCCTTCAGACTTAACCAAGGGCGGTTCTTAGTACACCCAAGCTAACCCACGCATCCCTCTCCTTCATCCTGCAGGAGGAGTACATCAGGATCATGGAGCCTGGTGAACTAGCTGTATGCCTCATGGTGTACAGGAGAGAGTGACTGAGGCTCCTGGCTGTGCCGAGGGAGGAGCAGCACCCTCAGAAAGAAGAGGTAACTGGGGCTCCCGCACACGCCACTAAAGAGCCACAGCAAACCAACACTGGTTAGTGCTTACCTAGACCCTGGGTCTATAGATACCATCTTTCGTTCCTGCAGATGACCAAAAACCAGTGTCGCTGAAGGCTGCACAAGTTCTAGGGAACTGGTCGGTCACATCTGTCGCCAGCTGCAGGATTTGGCGCCACAGAGACATGGAGGGCATCCACTGCCAGTGCCATGAAAGTGACTGTGACGATCAATTTTTACACCAGTGGCTCATTTCAGAGCTCCACAGGTGACCTCTGTGGGATATCACAAGCCGCCACCCACAAATGTATCCATGAGGTCACAGATGCCATCTTCATGAGGGTACACAACTTTGTGCATTTCGCTCAGGACCAAGAGAGCCAGGATGTAACAGCGGTTGGATTTGCCCAGATCTCGGGTTTTCCACAGGGGCATGGTGCAATTAACTACACTCAAGTGGCGCTCAAATCTCCATCGGGTTGCAGGCATCAGTAATGTGTCCAAGGAGTCTGAAGTCGGACCATCACTTTGGTCTGAAGGCTGCACAGAGCGCAGGGAAGAGGCCCTGGACTGAGACACCTGCCTTTATCTTGTGCAGAAAAGTTTCACATCTGAGTGACACAAACACTGCTCATCAGAACAAGGAACCGCAGGCAGGGAGACACGGTTGAGAGTTTATTTACAATAATGAACATAATGTACAAGTGACTAACACCCGTGCCCAGGCTGTGCAACTACATCTTTTTAACTAGATGCTCCCTGGACATCCACAGTGGAGGTGGAGGCAGCCTGCTGACTGTTACGCCTTGTCTGTGATGACCTTGTCGGGCGTCCTCTGGAGGTCCAAGACCTGAAGGACTCCGGCCCACTTTTGGGGTCCTGTTGTGTGGCAGTCGCACCCTGCTCGGCCTGTGGAGCTGGAGCTGCTGGGGTCACAGGAAGAGGAGATTCGGATGAACCAGACTTTCCCGGAGTCATCTGGGTGAATGGCCCTATGGTGTGCACCTGCTGATCCTCCTCCCTATGGGTGCCTGAGGGACCCTGGCTTACTCCTTGAGGAGGAGGGGATGCTGGAGTGAGTTGGAGCTGCCCTGCACCCCTCTCGCATACACAACGCTGGAGGTAAACTATGGCATCAGCGATAAAGTTCAGCCCACGCAGCAATGCAGGAGTGACATCTTGGACCAAGGTCTCCATGGCAGCCGGCATCCTACCAATGTTGATCTTGGTGTGTTGGCATGCTTCAGCCTGAAAATGGATAGACTCCTCCATCGTGCCTTGCAATCTGAGGAGTGCAGCGGACACCCCTTCCTGATATTCCCAAGCTTGCCTTTGCAGCTCCAGCAACTGTGACATGAACGAGTTCAGAGGGTCATCATTTGACTCAGGCACAACAAATTTCTGGCCTCCAGCAGTCCTCCGAATGCCGGGGACCTGGGAAAACCCTGCTGCCACCTGCTGTGGATTAGACAGTGCGATGTGCTCATTGGATTGTGATCCCGAGGCTACTCTAAAGCTAGGCCCCACTGAGGTCTGTGTCTCTGTGCTGGTGGAGGGTGTGGGTGAGCGCTGTGACGGGACTTTTGGGAGGGTGCCTTCAGATTCCTCTTCAGAGATTTCTTCAGGGCTTGATTGGAGGCCCTGGGTCATGGATTCGTCGGCTGTTTCCCAGATGTGCCTGCGAAGGCAAGGGGAGATAATTAGTGCATGGCAGTGGCCTGTGAAACAGGACACATCGCTCACAGCACGGTTGTCTGATGGATGTTGCACTGCTGGATCCTTACGTAGTAGAGCACCACCAACTTCACCGTCAGTGCAGGACCGGTCTAGATCCATGCTGGCCACCTGGATGGCTCAGTTTTCAAAGTCCATGAGGACCTTGATTTCAGGTATTCCTCCACCAGTCTTCAACCCCTCCCTCGTGTTGTGTGCCAGCTTGTCCTGCATGAATACAACTGGAGAGAGTGTAAGCAGGGAGCCTGCCAGGCCAGGTGATAAGTATGCCTGGCATGTGTGGGTGGTGAATGGTCCCATGGATAGGCTGAGTACAGTGAAGGCGTGGGTGAGAGATGAATGGTGATGTCCCTTGAACTGGCAGTGAGCGAGGGCCTTGTAGGTGTGTGATGGGTTTGTGAGTGTGTGAGTTGACAGTGATGAGAAGAGCGACTTACCCTGGCAGGACGAAAGAGATTATTCATCCTCTTGCGGCACTGGGTGGCTGTCCTCTTTTGCAGGGCATTGGTACTGACCACCGCTGCCACCACCTCCCATGCTGGATTGGTGATGTTACTGCCTATCCCGTGGCCAGAGCTGGGGTAGAGGACATGGGCCTCCATGGCATCCAAAAGGTGCTCGAGGGATGCGTCATTGAACCTGGGGGCTGCAGTCTTTTTGCCTTTTGAGCCATGTCTTCCGTGCAGCAGTCCTGGGCTGGAAGCACTCAGAGGTGTGTGCACGGCTGCACTTTAAATATGGCGCCAGGGGCGTGATGAAGCGACGAGGTGATGGCATGGCAGGAAAATGAGAGCCTGCCCGGCATTGAAGTGTCGTGATTCCCGGGAATGCATAATTACTGTGGTGGGATTGGGATGATACGGTGTGAGAAGCTGCTATTACAGCCGATGGGTAAAATGTTGCTTTCCCACGCACTACCGCACTTAATGCAAATCTGGAACGATTCCACCCAACACCTCGGACATGCAACAGTCCCTCAATGCTGCATGTGAGTGCCAGTCTAGATTGTGTAGTCAAGTCATGGAGATGGGCTATGGTCCCATTACCTTTCGACTTAGGGATGAGAGTGCCAAACTGACATATCAGCACGTGAATGCTTTAAATTGCAGCTTTCTTTACCTGTTCCCTTTGATCTGTGATTTCTAAGGTAAACTGTTTACAACTCATGGACTCATTGATGTTTACAGCACAGAGGCCATTTGGCCCTTCGTGTCCACGCCAGTCAACAAGGATCTGACTACACTAATCCCATTTTCCAGCGCTTGGCCCATAGCCCTGGAGGCTTTGGTAATGCAAGTGAATATCTAAATATTTCTTAAATTTACAAGAGTTTCTGACTAAACCACCCGTTCAGGCAGTGAGTTCTAGTCACCCACCACCCTCTGGACAAAAAAATTTCTCCTCAACTCCCCTCTACCTCTTCTACCTCTTACCCTAAATCTATGCCCTCTGGTATTGACCCATCTACCAATGGAAAAAGTGCCTTCCTATCCACCCTATCTATGCCCCTCATAATCTTGTTCACCTCTAACAGGACCTCTCTCAACCTTCGCTGCTCCAAGGGAAACAATCCCAGCCAATCCAATCTTCCCTCATAGCTCAGATCCTCCAGCCCAAGCAACATCCTGGTAAATCTCCTCTGCACCATCTCCAGTGCAATCACATTGATAATGTGGTGACCAGAACTGCACGCAGTACTCCAGTTGTGGCTTAACTAGTGTTTTATACAGTTCCAGCATAACCTACCTGCCCTTGTATTCTATGCCTTGGCTAGTAAAGGCAAGTATCCCATAAGCCTTCTTAACCACCTTATCTACCTGCCCCGCTATCTTCAGAGATCTCACAACTAGTGAGAGTGGGATTGTTCCAGCTGCTATTAGGGGATCTATTCTGGGTTTTTGATCAGCAGTAGCACAGATCTCCGCTGATCTGTTTACGATGTGCAGACTCCATTCAGTCAGTCTCCTGAGCCATCCCCTTGCATGAACTTTTTAAGAATCTCAGCCATTATCTATGGCATCCTATGGATGTTCAACAAACAAACAGGAAAGATCTATATTTTGATACCGTTTACTCACAACATCACAAGGTCACAAGATAATTACAAATGAATGCGAGACAATTTGATTCAATTTCTTTCAGCCCTAAGTCTGGCATGCAGAATCCAAATCATTCTTTAATTATTTCCGGTGTTTATTTCTCTGCCATGTTCAGTACATGAAGAAAATCTTCCTGGTAATAGTCCTAAATTTGTCTTTTATTAGCATGAGCCTATGTCTCATTATCCTTTGCAATTTACTGGTGGGATGAGCGGGCATGAGGTTAGGGGGTGGTGGGGGGGGTGGGGGGGTGGTGTTGTTGGGATGTAAGGGGAGGCAATAGGAAGGTGGTTGGGATGGGTGTGGTAGGGTGGGGTGGGGGGATGGGTGGGCTGGTGGGCAGGGTGTGGGAGTGTTAAGATGGCGTGGGTGTTTTGGGTCACTTTTAAGGTATGGTACCACAAAATAAAATATTGTACACTTCTCAAAATTCTCTCTTGAATTAAAACAAGCCAATATATAGCATTCTAAATGTTCATTATGCCCTAAAGTAGGTACAATTCTGCTGACATGCTATGTTGATGTACCAGAGGCTTGAGAATCTTAGGCCTCATCAAAATAAAGGTAAGAAAATGAAAAAAAGAAGTGATGCAAAACAGGGTATTGACTCACTTTTGCCCATTTTATTACTCTTGCAAGGTCTGGGAATGAAATCCCTATTTGTCACAAGGCGATTGCTTAAAGAAAGATTTCACAAACCTCTATGCCATTCTAAGTTCACCCCAGATAGGCAGTAAATTCATAGTGTACAACACAATTTGTATGGCAGTTTCTGGGGGAATGGGAAACAATTCAACACTTGAATTAAAGCCATTTTGAATTTATGTACCATGTATAATTCAGAACAACAATTCAACCTACACTTTTCCTGAGTTGCTGTTACATTGATTGATGAATCCTGGGACTAGTGTATTTAGCGTAAAAGGAGTGGGTGCCATTTATATTATATTGGTTGGCCCCAAAGAAGTCAGAATGGTAAGGTTGTGTTAGCTACAGAGTTGAATCGTTTCGTAAATGTAGTGATTTCTTTGTAGCTACTTTCCTAACATTAGTTGATTGTTCTGTGATTAATTACCAGCATAATCAGCATTAGAGAATCAGCAATGGGCCTCCAATTTCGCCAGTGCTACAGTCGCTCTGCTTACTGCATGCATGCATGAAAGAAAGACAAAACCTGTATATATACACCACATTTCATGATATTCAAATTTGCTTTACAGTCAATTAAGTACTTTTGAATTGTAGTCACTTGTATAATGTAGGCAATATTATCAAATGGCAGAGCAGGCTTGAGGGGCCGAATGGCTTACTCCTGCTCATAATATGTATGTTCGTATGTTTATATGTCATTTGGATAGATGATATGAGCTGAGCTAGATGGCCCTTGTCATCCGTAATTATCGTGCAAACAGGGTGGAATCATGACTGGAGTTCTATTTATTTTGTTGCTAATGGAAGTTTACTGAGCAGGCTTTGTGTGATGAAATTCCCAGGTCAGCAGTGTGTAGTGGGTCCATAATGAATCAGTAACCTGTTTTACAGTGCACATGATTCTCAAGATTCTTTTCCATTGACTTAAATATTGTCCTTTTGTCTACTTACCCATTATCCCACTCTATCTTGGTGCTTTTGTGAGTTTTTTGATGTATTGAAATATTGTGATAAAGTTGTGCTGTATAGTAGATATTGAAAATATATTGCAGTGAGAAGCAGCAATCAGCATAGTCTTCGGACTTGCTGATCAGGAAAACACAGATACAATTGTGAACAATTCAGACTTTGTCCTCTGGCCTTTTAAAAGTTGTGCATGCAGAGGCACCTGAGGACTCCAACACTTCTCATTACCAGTGAAGGCCGATGTTGTTCAATCATTCCACTTTGTTGCTCAGGAGCCATTTGATCTTTCTATACTGTCAAATTACTGAAAAAATGGAATCCAATTACACCCCTTGTATGAAATGGTTATACAGAATAATATCATGCACCCAGGCAGGAGAACGTCTTCTATTCCTTTTATGGAATGGAAAAGATCTTGTGCAATTTATCTGGGTTGCAAGTATTGAATCTTTCCTCCAAATATGAATTTACTGTTACCGTGTCCATATGATGTAATGTGCAGAACATGTTAATGAGAACTGAGGCAGTCGCCAAAATCAGTGTTATCATCTGCACAGTGTTATAAATAATTAATGGGATTTTCCCTGTCTATTAACACAATTGCATGATGACTTTAAAATAAACTTTGTACTCTCTGGTAATAGATGGTGGTGGGATCACCTCTAGGGCACACACAAACTAACATTGCATTATATCATTGCTGGCCATAATGTTAGTCATTCATGCTGCATATATAATCGGATGATATTTGTAACCAGATACCAACAATGGGCATTATCATTTTACTAGGACCTTTCTGTGATTGTTTGGTGAACCGACTGATGAATCTTGAAAGGGGAAAAAATATCATGCATGATTGAGGGGGAGGGTTAAAGGGGGAGGGAGGGGGAAATAAGGGGTCTGGAAACAAGAGAAGCATCAGGGTCCCTGATTTCTCTCTCTGGCCCTGGCCATTGTACCAGCAATGTAGCTGAGAGAATTTAAATTCAATTAATTAATAAATGTGGAACAAAATGCTAGTCTCATTAATGATGATCAGCATTGTTGCTGGCTCTTAACTGTTCTCTGAAATGGTGTAGTAAACCGCTCAGTTGAATCAAATTACCACAGGAGAAAAAACGTTGTAGGTATATGATACCTTCTCAAGGGCAATTAGGGATATGCAATAAATGCTGGCCTAGCCAGTGATGCTCATATGACCCAAAAGTGAATTTTAAAAAATGCAGCTCTCCTTGTTTCTCAGTGGGTAGCACCTGTGCCCCTCAGCGTAGAAGATTGTGGATAGAAATCCCACTCTGAGGCTTGAATACAAAATCTAGCCTGAGAAAGAATGACTTGTCAGAATGGCACCACCCTTCACAACCTCAGAGTGTTTCAAAGAACTTTACAGCTCTTACTGAAGACCTTTGGAAGTGAGTCACTTATAATGTAGGAAACACAGCAACCCATGTGCACAGAGCAAGCTCCCACAACAGCAATGTTATAATATTCTGATAATCTTTGTTTGAGTGATGTTGATTGAGGGATGATGAGTCTTCAGAACACCAGGGAGAATTCCCTTGCCGTTCTTCATTATAATACCATGGGATCTTTAACATCTGACCTGTAAGACAGCACCTCCAACAGTGCAACACACCCTCAGTAGTGCACTTGGAGTATCAGCCTGGATTATCTGCTCAAGTCATGAGACTGAGATGGAAGTTTACAACCTTCAGACTCAGAGTCAAGGGTCAGGATTTTCTGTTGGCGTCCTGAGCCTGCAATCAGTGGGAGGCAGTCTGGAGGATTTTTATCCAGTTAAGGACAGCAGGTCTCCCGAAGCTGCTAGCCCAATCAGAGTGCAGCAGCTTTAAAGCCTTGGCAACCTCAACAAGAGAAGTTGGTGCAGATAAGGCAATAAGAAAAATGTGAGTGTCACAACATAGAGGGATGAAAATTAATAAATTTTTCAGAGAGGCTCCTCTGATCTGAGGGGAAACCCCACTGATGGCAACGTTCAGGCTGTAGCTACAGCTATTGCTGCTACTGGCCTCCTCTTTGGAAGATGGACCCTCTGGCTCTGAGGGCCCCCTGCAGTTGCACCCATTAAGCTGGCAGCCTCTGCACATGGCAGAAGGCCGCTGCACTGGTGGCAAACTGCTGGCAAGTGTTCAGAATAGCTCCTAATTGGGGCCATAAATATGCAGGTTGGCGCACACTGCCCTGAGGCAGGCAGCCGATCTGTGTGCTGGCCCAACCCCGGGAAACTCCCTGGCAGCTGGAATGCCCAATGTGGCTCCCTACTATTTTCTCAGCCTTCACGCCTCCACTCCCATAATCCCGCAGCCAGGAAAATCCAGCCCATGAATGCTACCATTGAGCTATTGCTGACATCTAGGGCAACACTAGTGAAGTGCTGCTGTACTGAAGCCCTGGCCACCGCCGCAGGTGGATATAAAAGATCTCATGGCATTATTTAAAGAAGAGCAGCAGAGTTCTCCCTGGCATCTTGGCCAATATTCATCCCTCAAACAACATAATCGAAAACAGATTATCTTGTCATTGCTGTTTGTAGGACCTTGCTGCCATGTTTGCTGTCTTGCAACAGGGACTATACTCCAAAAAAATGCCTGCGAAGCACTTTGTTATGGCCTGAGGTTGTGATAGGTGATATAGAAATGCAAATCTTGCTTTTTTATCCCCAGTGACTAGAACCAGACTGAGTGATCAGGGTACTGCTGTCCTAATTTATACTGATTGCCTTCACAGTTCAACATTTTGTTGACCTCTTTGATTATTTGGACATGTTGACAATTGAAGTGTATGAAATTACGAAGGCTCTAAATAGACTGGATGAAGACCAAATAAATAGACTGGATGAAGACCAAATTCCCCATGGTTGATGAATCCATAACCCAGGGGAATAGATTTAAGGTAACAGACAGGAGGTTTAAAGGGAATTCCAGGGAAAATCTTTCACCCAGAAGTTGGTGTGCATCTGGAACTTACTGCCTGAAAGGATGGTAGCAGAAGGTAATATTTAAAAAGTACTTAGATATGCACTGGAAATACTGTAACCTACAAGACTATGAACTAAATAATTAAGGGGCAAAAGATGGAGAGGAAATAAATACAATAACTATCACAAGAAAAAGTACTAGGGAAACTAATGGGGCTAAAGGCTGATAAGTCCCCTGGGCCTGATGGGTTACATCCTAAGATATTAAAGGAAGTAGCTACAGAGATAGTGGGTCCACTGGTAGTAATCTTCCAAGAACCCTTAGATTCTGGAAAAGTCCCAGAGGATTGGAAAGCTTCGATGTAACACCCTTATTCAAAAAGGGAGAGAGACAAAAAACAGGTAACTATAGGCCAGTTAGCTTAACATCTATCATTGGGAAAATGTTAGAGCCTATTATAAATAATGTACTAGCAGAGCATTTAGAAATGCATGATATAATCAAGCAGAGTAGCATGGCTTCATGAAGGGGAAATCACGCCTGACAAATTTATTTGAATTCTTTGAGGAGGTAACAATGAGGATAAATAAAGGGGAACCAGTAGATGTAATATATTTGGATTTCCAAAAGGTGTTCAGTAAGGTACCATACATAATTACTTAATAAGATAAGAGCCCATTGTGTTGGGGTAGTATATTAGCATGGATAGAGGATTGGCTAACTAATAGAAGTCAGAGAATTGGAATGAGGGGGGCATTTTCAGGATGGCAACCTATAACAAGTAGAGTGCCACAGGAATCAATGCTGGGGCAACAATTATTTACAATATATATTAATGACTTGATGAGGGAAATGAATGTACTATCGCCAAGTTTGTGGATGACACAAAAATAGGTGGGAAGGCAAGAGGTGAGAATGAAACAAAGAGTCTACAGAGGGGTATAGACAGGTTAAGTGAGTGGGCAAAAACTTATCAGATGGAATATAATGTGAGAAAATGTGAGGTTTGCACTTTGGCAGGAAGAATAAAGGAGCCGAATATTACTTAAATGGAGAAAGGCTGCATAAAGCTTTGGGGGTCTACATGCATGAATCACAAAAAGCTAGCATACAGATTCATCAGGTAATAGGGAAGGCAAATGGAATGTTGGCCTTTATTTCAAAGGGAATGGACGATAAAACAGGAGAGTCTTGCTAAAACCATACAAGGCACTAGTTAGACCATACCTAGAATATTGTGAACAGTTTTGGTCCCCTTATCTAAGGAAAGATATACTGGCATTGGAGGCAGTCCAGAGAAGGTTCAGTAGGTTGATCTATGGTACTCACTGGAGCTTAGAGGAATGAGAGGCAACCTTATTGAAACATATAAGATTCTTAGGGGGCTTGACAGAGTAGATGCTGAGAGGTTGTTTCCCCTTGTGGAAGAGCCTAGGACCAGAGGGCATCATCTCAGAGTAAGGGGTCACCCACTTAAGACAGAGATGAGGAGGAATTTCTGCTCTCAGAGGGTGATGAATCTCTGGAATTCTTTACTGCAGAGGGCTGTAGAAGCTGAATCATTAATTATATTCAAGTTTGAGATAGACAGATTTTTAATCAGCAAGGGAATCAAGAGCTATGAGGAAAAGGCAGGAAAGTGGAGTTGAGGATTATCAGATCAGCCATGACCTCGTTGAATGGCGGAGCAGACTTGATAGGCCGAATGGCCTACTTCTGCTCCTACGCCTTATGGTCTTATGGAACCAAGAGCTGGAAAATGGGGTTAGGCTGGATGGTACTTTGTTGGCCAGCAGAGACATGATGGGCTGAAAGGCCTTATTCCCTGCTGCAGAATTTTATGATTCTATGTATGTCTTGTCTAGTAGGTATCTTTCACCTCCACCCTGAGCTATTTCAATACCATTCATGGAGTTTGTCTGTCACTCAATTTGCCTTCTCAAGTACAATATTTAGTAATAAATTTCATCTGCCATTGCTTCTGCCTGCTCATATATTTTGTCCAACTCATTCTATGTTTTCTGCCCTAAGTATTACTAACTCCACTGACTCACTCGTTTGGCATCTGTTTGCTAATTTGACCAATTTACATTGAGTTTCTGTATTTGAGTTGTTGCTGTAAATTAGAAACGGTTAAGACCCAAACATTGAGCCCTGGGGTACCTTACTCTGTCCCAGCAAAACACCTCTAACAACTATTTGATGTTTCCTATCCTTCAACTAATTTCTTAACTATTCCCAAGGTTTTCCTGGAATTTCTACAGCTTGGGGCACAATTTTATGGCCCCTGCCGTTGGCAGGATTTTCTGGTCCCATTAAAGTCAATGGCCTTCTGAATGCCTCCCTTCTACAGTGGGGCCATACAATTCCGCCCTTAAAGTTTCACTGATAGCCTTTCATGCAGAACTTTGTCAAATGTCTATTCAAAGTCCAGGTACAAAATATCTGGGTTAGAAATTATATTATAGAAAGAATTTCCCCTGTTCAGTAGTATTTCTGAAGCGGCCAGAGAAAACAAAAGAAAAACAGAGAAGGGATGGAGAGAGAATAGGAAGAAAATAGCTGGGAGCAATTCATAAAAACTGGAGCAATTGTGTAAGATTGTGGAGAGGATCTTGGTTTACATTGGAGTTTAGCACAGAAGACGCAACTGTTGTTATTTCCATATTTGATCGAAAATTGTAAACTTCTGGTTACTTTAAGTCTGCAGCTACTATTTGCACATCTGTTTCTTGTTAATAAGTTTATTCAGTAATTTCCTTATATACATCTAGGATTTTCTGAAGTCAAGGGGATCATAAGGGATGAGATGGGACCTGGGTAGGGATGCTGAAACAGACAGAATGATATGGATCTCACAATGTCCAATATTCAATCCCACTGACGTCAATAGCATTGGATGTTGGTGGGTCGTCTAATGGGTGACCCATGCCATGTCACCTGAGTGCCTCGCTCATGTCCAATTTCACCCCAGTGTGTGAAGGTGCAGTGATACATCAGAGACAAATAGGAGTAACAAAGGTTTCTGTTTGAATCCAGGGCTCACTATAATTCCCTGATATTGGGCACTTTCTATGGAGTTTTATAAAATTTATTGCTGAGATATAGGTGCCACTGCCAGGACAGTGTTTGTTGCCCAACTAGGGATGAGGTATTAAGAAAAAGAATGCGCATTTACATAGCACCTCTCACAACCCCAGGACATCCCAAACTGCTTTACAGACAATTAAGTAGAGTTTTTTTACAGTTACTGTTGTAATGTAAAGAAACACAGCAACCAATCTGCAGACAGCAAAGTCTCACAAACAATAATGTAACCATGACCAGATAGTCTGTTTTAGTGATGGTGAATGAAAGATAAATATTGGCCTGGACCCAGGCTCATGTCCATTTTACGTCCACCTGAGAGGCAGATAGGGCCTCAGATTAATGTCTCGTGAAAGGTGGCACCTTTTCAGTACTACTGCTATGGGAATAGTGGCCTAGTTTTGTTGCTTAACTCTCTGGAGTTGAATAAAGCCACCACCTTTGGACTCAATGCACTATGACGCCTGCTTATTCTTCCACCATTAATGATCCAGTGCTGCCTTAGGACCTGTCTTAAAAGAAATTATACTACTTGCATTCTGACCATATGGGCCACCACTCTGCTACTCAGGCAAAGTGGTTCATTTCCTGCGCCTCAGACAGTGCAAATGTCATTGCTGTGCTGTTAAACAGGCTTCAGCCACCCACCCCCAATCTGTACACAAGCCTGTTCACTAACAATTGGGATTGGGTCTGTGTCTTTTAATAAGGCGGTTGGGGGTGCGGTTCAGGGTAACTGGAGGTTCTATTAATACCATCAGAGACATGGGATTCCAAGAATTTAAAAACCTTTGTGTATATACCTGGGCACATACCGCAGGAGCGCAGAAAGGGCGAATGCAATTCATTTGTCTTCATTATGGAATCATAGTTTGAACATTCTGCTAAAATGATTTGTGAGTCCTGGCAAAATCCCTGAACATTCAAGCAGATTTCTTAATAACACAAACCAATTTAACCAGTGCCAGGGACCTCACACTAATAAGTTTCATCTGTAACAATATGTAAGAAATACCAGTTATTTTAATGAAATTGCACACATGTGGTGGACCCCAGGCTTCCTCTTTGCTTTTCTGATTGTTACTAGGGTACAGTTCCATTGCATCTGAGGATCCCTCATACTTTATTCATCTCTCAGTTGTGAGCCCAGATTGTGAGGGTCGGTAAGTTTTTGACCAAAACACCACCTGGACTTTGCCCATTAACCAAAGATGTCTAACACCAGGTAATGACTGTTTATTGTAGTTTAATGATCACTACACCAGATTTTGCATGATGGATAGGAAAAGACCTGCTGCTCCAACCAACTTGTGGCATATCATTGTGATATGCAGACACCAGGTGACCTGGGAGAGGCAAAAAACAGATCACAAATTAGGGACCAAAAAAATCCAAGACAGCTCTCAGGCCCACACGCCACCCACCTCCACCTTGACTTAGGCAATCAATCGGGAGATCACTCTGGCCCTGATAATTTAATATGGTTCCTACCCCTTGAACGAGTTGATATCTGCATCAGCCAGAAACAGGTTCAGCTTTTGCATAATGAATTTAGAGAAATGATGTCCATTGCAGCCTATTCCAGGGGTCCACTATTTTCTGGGAGAAAAACTATCTCTTGACATTTAACCTAGATCTGCCTTTTACATAACCTGAGATTGCAATTCCTCGTCCTCCCTAATCTATTTAACAGATTGTCTGCAGCCACAATCTTATCTCTTTGTACCCCAATGTTTCATGGCAATAATTAAATTAACCTGATAATTTTGTAACTGAAATAAAGGAACACTCTAAAAGTTGCCACAAGGCACAAATTTGGAGTGTGATGAAATACTCACCACGCATTGTGATTAAGCAACAACACTTAAGAAGCTCGACACCATCCAGGACAAAGCAGCCCGCTTCATCGGCATCTTAAACATTCACTCCCTCCACACCAACCTATGGTTTCAGTGTATACAATCTGCAAGACGTACTGCAGCAACTCGCCAAGACTTCTTTAGCTGTAACTCTCTACCATCTGGGAGGATAAGAACAGCTGACGCAAGGAACCGCCAAGTTCCCCTCCATTCGCACTAACATAGGTTGGACAAATATCAGCTGTTTTTTCAACACAGCTGGGTCAAAATCCTGGAACTCCTTATCAGACTGCAATGTGCAAGTTCCTTCACCACTTGGGCTGCAGCAGTTTAATGGGGCCCACTACAGCCTTTTCAAAGTCAACAAGGGGGTACAAAATCAATGCTGGCCTTGGCAGCGAGGGCCACGTCTTGAGAATGAATTAAATAAAAATGCAACCTCTTCAATAATGTATTTCATGCAACCTGTTCAATAACATACTTCATTTATTCCAATGCACTCCTGGCTTGCCTCTCACATTCCACCCTCTATAAACTTGAGGTCAACCAAAACTCTGCTGCCCGTGTCCCTTTCACCTATCACCTCTGTGCTCACTGACCTACATTGGCTCCCAATCAAGCAAGAAAAGATTCAATTTTATAATTCTCTTTCTGGCTTTCAAATCCCTCCATGGTTACCCCCCTCCCTATCTCCGTAATCTCCTTCAGCCCCACAGTCCTCCAAGTTACCTGTGCTCATCCAATTCTAGTCTTTTGAGGATCCTTGATTTTAATTATCCACCATTGATGGCCATGCCTACAACTGCCTTGGCCCTAAGCTCTAGAATTCCCTTTCTAAACCTCTTTTATTCTCTATCTCACTTTCTTCCTTTAAGACCCTCCTTAAAACCTACCCCTTTGACCAAATTTTTGTCTATCTGCCCCAATATTGCCTTATGTGGCTCAGTGTCCAATTTCCCTCTATAATTCCCCTCGGATGTGCCTTGGGATGTTTTATTACATTAAAGGTGCTATATAAATATGTCGTTGCTCAGGGAAGGGAACTTATCAACAATCGCTGGTCTGGCCCACATCTGATCTTGGTGCATGTTGGATTCCTATTGCTCCCTGGAGTCAGAGTGACCAACTCTCAAGGAAAAAGTTAAGGGATGCTTTTAGTGCTGCTGTAAGAGTGGGTTCAAGGACTTGGTTGGACGTCCCCCCAAGACGTGAGCTCGGATCCTCTGAGCGCAAGTCATGACACTTCCGGGGCCAACACGTACATCAATAAAAAAAATGACCGACGCATGTGCAAATCAAAGACTGGCCAACACGTGCACATCCACAAAGATGGACAGAAGCATGAGCAAAAAAACGACTAGCAGGCACAGATGAATTCTGGGACAAAACTCATCTCGGGAAGACATGTCCTGGGACGCAAGGCAAAAGGCCTAATTATGGGACAGTCCCAGAAAATCTGGGACCGTTAGTCACCCTGTCTGAAATGGCCTAACAAGTTGGACAAACTAATAACTGCAGCAGCATCACACAAAGGCCCAGCACCTTGTCAGACAGTGGCACGACTGGGTGAGAAGAGGTGAAATAGTTTCCTTCTTTTCCCACTCCTCGTTTGATCATAACAAGGTTTTTAATTTAAAAGGATTTACTTGCCAATTCTGTAAGTAATTAACTGTTTACGCACTGTGATCATAAAAGTGCCAATCAAACATGTTTTCTTGAGCTTAACAAAGAAAGAGGTTTTATTATACTTACAGCATTCTAGGTAAAATAAAATATGCACCAATTTTCTCTCTCACACACACACACACACACAAATACAGATTACAGGGTGAGGAAGGATAGGTTGATCAAATCAGACTCGATAAGTAAAAGGAATATATGGTCAGTTACTTGGTGATTCTGTTGGTCAGATGCTCCATCAGTGGGCCTGATCTTCCGATTTAAATTTGTGACTGGTTAATTTGCTTGTTCCTCTGGAGACGGTGGTGTTGAGCAGAATTTCTGTTTTGAAAGGCTTCTGTACTCTGTAGGTTTGCCTCTGGTTGGTCTTGATCAGCAAAAGGGGCTTGAAGCTGATCAGGAAGGGTGGGGAGAGAGGGCAAGACTCAACAGCTTCAGCTGCTTGTCCTCAGTTCACCAGCATCTCAGCCTCAACTCTCCACAAAAGGTATCTTAACTAACACACAAAAGGGGTTTGCTGGTCATGTGATTTGCTCTCCATTGTCAGAGAGGGAATCCAAATAATTCTTCATGTATTTCAAAATGTAGCTTGATTACTTCATGTCTGCAAAGTTACCTTAGCCATTGTCTCATGGCCCAAGTGATTAGATTTAATAACCTTAATGTCCCCATTAGCACATTTCTTAGATAATATCACCACTGTCAACACCTTTTTGTCCTTTTGTCTATGACATCTTTTGGCAATCTCCACCGATCACTGCCCCTCTATCCAGCTCTACCTGTTTCCCCTCCCCCCCCACCCTTAAACCAGCTTATATTTCACCTCTTTTCTATTTTTCCTTAGTTCTGATGAAGAATCATTCGGACTCGAAATGTTAACTGTGTTCCTCTCCGCAGATGCTGTCAGACCTGATGAGTTTTTCCAGGTATTTTTGTTTTTGTTCTAGATTCCGGCATCCGCAGTATTTTGCTTTTGCTTAAATCTGATGTCCTATCTCCAACAGGATTCTCCTGAATCTCAGGTGCTTGTCATTTTAATACCTTGTTAATGGCATAGGCAATAGGGTCTTTCAACTTCCTCAGGGGTTTATTGTCTCTGGTGGGGTCTTCACAGACCCAGTGTCTCCATCTCAATGAAGTGTAATGTGGAATGCATAGGGATGTAAATTGGAGTAGCAGCCATTTTTATTTGGCTGTGATTTCCAGTCACCCTTTTCCACTTGTTTTTTTTGAAAAATATACTTCATAAAATATCTGGAAGAACATTACAAAACATTTCTAAATGGCCATCACAAAAAGTACGATCAGATTCAACTTTTACACATGGATCACGAGGTGCTTCAATACAATCAATGAATATTACAATCACTTCAGTTTGGTCATTACAGTCAGACAGTGTAATGGTATTGGACTTATCAACATACATCATGTTGCACTCTGGGGTGCTTCAGTACAATTATAATACAATTAGTATTTAATGCATACATTTATTGTGATCCGTACAGCCCGAGGGGTCTATACCTTTCCCAGCCCCTTGGTGCACTGTGGCAGAAAGGTCTTAGGCAGCGACCTTTCCCCTTTGCGCCTTTGTGGCAGCTGCCCCAAGCTTTAGTACCAGTCTGCAACACTCAGTCAGGGACAACTCTTTGCACTGGAAGACCAACAAGTTTCGGGCAGACCAGAGAGCGTCTTTCACTGAGTTGATGATCCTCCAGCTGCAGTTGATGTTTGTCTTGGTGTGTATCCCTGGGAACAGCTCGTAGAGCACAGAGTCCTGTGTCACAGCACTGCTCGGGATTAACCTCGACAGAAACCACTGCATCTCTCTCCAGACCTTCTTTGCAAAGGCACAATCCACAAGGAGGTGAACATTGGTCTTGTCCCCACCACAGCCACCACGAGGGCAACATGCAGAAGGGATGAGACTCCCGGCGTGTTGGAAGGATCTGATGGGGAGGGCCTTTCTCACCACCAGCCAATCTATGTCTTGGTTCTTGTTGGAAAGTTGTTTTAAAAAGTCTGCTCTTAAAAGTTCTAGTCCAAGTTTCAAGTCAATGGATTCAAAATCACTATTTTAAATAAACACATCTTCATGACAGCAGTTAAGGATGGGCAATAAATAATGGCTTCGCCAGCAATTCCACCTCTCAAGAGCTTAATTTTTAATAGAGCCCAGGTTGAGTTTTGCCCCATGTGCATATCCCAAACAAAAACCATTTTCAGTAGGCCTTACATTGTCCAGCTACCTTAACTACTCTAGGGATTTGAACATAAAATCTAGGCAGCCACTTCACTGACAGTGTGCTACAATGTTGGAAACACCATCTTTCAGTAAATGCATTAAATGAAGACCCTGTCTGGCCTCCTGCTTGGATGTAAAAAACCCTTTGATCTACTTTGAAGAAGAGTGGGGGAGTTCTCCTCAATGACCTGGGCCAATATTTATCACTCAACCAAAAATCATTAAAACAAATTACATTGCTGTTTGTGGGAGCTTACTATGCCCAAATTGATTGCCACATTTCCTACATTATAATAGTGACCACCCTTCAGGGGACTCGAAACGTTAACTGTGTTCCTCTCCGCAGATGCTGTCAGATCTGCTGAGGTTTTCCAGCTATTTTTGTTTTTGTTTTAGATTTCCAGCATCCACAGTATTTTGCTTTTATCTTAGTGTTTAATTTACTGCCATTTCTCTTCCAGAAATGCCTACCTTGAAGAAGTACTGCTCTTCTCTCCGACAGGATTTCCACTTATCTTTTTTGCCCTGTTCACCTTCACTGCTTTCCATTTCTCTCCTGGTGTTTGACAAGGTGTTTACTAAAACCCGCTTTCACAGACATACTTCCTTCTTCAGTGACTGCCTCCATCTCCGACTCACCACACGTGGATTCCAACTGAAGTTCCATCCCTCATATTTCGAACCCACCAGGATTATGGGTATCTCCAGGACATAAAACGTTTCTAGGACTGCTGTTCTCGTCGCATCCTGAGATCCGCACTCAGTGCCATGTGCCGCCATATGAACACACTCGACCTCTCCCTCCAGCAGCACTGACTCACCCTATCTCTAACTGTCATTGCCCCCAGTTTAATTTTATTCTTCGTCTCATCCGACACCTCAACAAGAAACTTTGTCTCTTCCTTTCAGGTGCAAAGGAACGTAAGCTCCAACAACTCTTCGACACCAACGCCCATCCAGGACCCTCCACCCCTGCCCATCCCACTGACCTCATCCCATGTTCCAATCCCAGTCCCAGCCATGTATTCACCATACCCCCTGACCTTCTCCTCTCTGATACTGAACGTTCAGTGCTCAGCAAAGGACTCCGTTTCATACCCTTATGCCCTCACCTCAATGAATTTCGGGTTCGGCACGATGCTGAACTCTTCTTCCGCTGCCTTCGTCTCCGTGCTCACTTCTTTGAGCAGGAGTCCTCTCCCCATTTCAACGGATCCTTTTACCCGCCTCCAATATTCTCCCTCCACCTGGATTCCTCCCTCTGGATTCTTACCTGCTGTTGATCTTTTCATTGAGAACTGTCGGCTTGACATCAGTCGTCTCAATTTATCTGCGCCTCTCACCCACTCTAACCTGTCTCTTTCTGAACTTGCTGCACTCCGTTCTCTCAGGTCCAACCCTGACTTTGTCATCAAACCTGCTGACAAGGGAGGTGCTGTTGTTGTCTGGCCTCTACCTTGCAGAGGCTGAGTGTCAACTCACAGACACTTCCTCCTACCTCCCCCTGGACAATGACCCCACCACTGAACATCAAGCCATTGTTTCCAGGACTGTCACTGACCTCATCTCCTCTGGAGATCTTCCTTCCACAGCTTCCAACCTCATAGTCTCCCAACCTCGGACGGCCCGCTTCTACCTCCTACCCAAAATCCATAAACAGGACTGTCCTGGCAGACCGATCATGTGAGCCTGTTCCTGCCCCATGGAACTCATTTCTTGCTATCTTGACTCCCTTCTCTCTCCCCTTGTCCAGTCTCTTCCCACCTACATCCGCAATTCCTCTGATGTCCTACATCATATCAACAATTTCCAGTTCCCAGGCCCCAACCGCCTCCTCTTTACCATGGACGACCAATCCCTCTACACCTTCATCCCCCACCAGGATGGTCTGAGGACCCTCCGCTTCTTCCTCAAACAGAGGCCTGAACAATCCCCATCCACCACTACTCTCCTCCGTCTGACTGAACTTGTTCTCTCACTGAACAATTTCTCCTTAAACTCCTCTCACTTCCTCCAAATAAAAGGTGTGGCTATGGGTACCCGTATGGGCCCCAGTTATGCCTGCCTTTTTATGGGGTATGTGGAATATTCCTTGTTCCAGTCCCACTCCGGCCCCCTCCCACAACTCTTTCTCTGGTACATCGATGATTACTTTGGTGCCGCTTCAAGCTCTCGTCTGGATTTGGAAAAATTTATTAATTTTGCTTCCAATTTCCACCCCTCCATCATTTTCAAGTGGTCCATCTCTGACACTTCCCTTCCCTTCCTTGACCTCTCTGTCTCAATCTCTGGTGATAGACTGTCCACCAATATTCACTACCAGCCTACTGACTCCCACAGCTATCTCGACTACAGCTCCTCACACCTCACTTCCTGTAAGGAGTCCATCCCATTCTCTCAGTTCCTTTGCCTCCATCGCATCTGTTCTGATGATGCCACTTTCCAAAACAGTTCCTCTGACATGTCCTCCTTCTTCATTAACTGAGGTTTTCCACCCATGGTGGTTGACAGGGCCCTCAACAGTGTCCAGCCCATCTCCCGCGCATTCGCCCTCACTCCTTCCTCTCTCTCCCAGAACCATGATAGGGTCCTCCTTGTCCTCACTTATCACCTTACCAGCTCCACTCCTCCATCACCCCCTACAACTCAACCCCCTCCCACGGCACCTTCCCATGCAATCGCAGGAGGTGTTCCACCTGCCCCTTTACTCCCCCCCTCCTCATCATCCAAGGGCCCAAACACTCCTTTCAAGTGAAGCAGCATTTCACTTGCACTTCCCTCAACTTAGTCTACTGCATTCGTTGCTCCCAATACGGTCTCCTCTACATTGGAGAGACCAAACGTAGACTGGGTGACCGCTTTGCAGAACACCTTCGGTCTCTCCGCAAGCATGACCCAGATCTCCCTGTCGTTTGCCATTTCAACACTCCACCCTGCTCTCATGCCCACATGTCTGTCCTTGGCCTGCTGCATGGTTCCAGTGAAGCTCAACGCAAACTGGAGGAACAGCACCTTGTCAGAGAGTAATCGCACTAAGGCATCATTTCATATGTAGAAGCCCAATTTATTACTTGTGCACAAGGGAGACAGTACAATGAGAGCTATTGTACCATCTCCCATGTGCACAAGTAATAAATGGGGTTTCTACGTATGAAATGATGCCTTGGTATGATTAATCTCTGACAGCTTCTTGGAGGTTCCACTGAAATGACTAACCCCTGGGGTTGGGTCATAGAGCGCCAGCGTTAGGACCTCGCAGTTCAAGCTCTCCTCAGTCTGCGGCAGCCCGATTTGGGCTTCTGGGGTTCGTTGACCTGCGATCTGCATTCGCCTGCCTGTGGCTGACTCTTAGGGTAAGTCATCTATTTAAGTGTTTAGGAGATTAGTTGTCGCGGTCCAGGACCACTCTGGCCAAAATATAGTCGAGGTCAGTAGCCTCTGGAGTTTAGGTTTAGAATATACTCGAGGTCGGAAGCCTCTGGAGTTTAGGTTTAGAATATACTCGAGGTCAGTAGCCTCTGGAGTTTAGGTTTAGAATATACTCAAGGTCAGTAGCCTCTGGAGTTTAGATTTAGAATATACTTGAGGTCAGTAGCCTCTGGAGTTTAGGTTTAGAATATACTTGCGGTTGGTAGCCTCTGGAGTTTAGGTTTAGAATATACTTGGGGTCGGTAGCCTCTGGAGTTTAGGTTTAGAATATACTCGAGGTCAGTAGCCTCTAGAGTTTAGGTTTAGAATATACTCGAGGTCGGTAGCCTCTGGAGTTTAGGTTTAGAATATACTTGTGGTCAGTAGCCTCTGGAGTTTAGGTTTAGAATATACTTGTGGTTGGTAGCCTCTGGAGTTCAGGTTTAGAATATGCTTGGGGTCGGTAGCCCCTGGAGTTGGTACTGAGTATGTGTGTGTGTGATTGAGGCTCGGGGTCCGGGACCCCTTGAGCGTGTGAGTGGACTGATTGGTAAAAAATACCTTAGCAGTAGATTGGGGGTTGAGGACCCGCCAAGGACTGGCCTTTTTTTTAGTTATTAGACAGAAAATGGGTAATATGGCATCAAAGAAACCCCAGGTTCCCCCTCCAAAAGGAACCCCAAATGCTTATATGCGTGTCCATTATGGACCTGAAAGTGTCCAACATGTTTCTGAATGGGTTAAGTGGACCCAAGGTAAAGGAGAGAGCTTCCCACCAGATGGAACTTTTAATCGGGATAGAATTGAGTGCTTAGCACATGTTTTAAGGGAGGTGGAGAAGTAGGATAAGAAGAAAGTGGGTTGGCCTGTGTATGTCCACTGGAAGGATGAAACGCAGAGGCGGGCTGATGAGTCAAGGAAAAGGAGTCAAGAATGTGAGAAAAAGCGAAAGCAAGTCAATAATAAAGGGAAATCCAGGATCCTGGTCGCGCAGCCTCCAGCGCCCCTGTCGTCCGATGATGAGCTCAGCGAATGGGACTGGCCTGTCCACCGGTCCCCTCTCCCTTATGATGATTATGAACAGGTTTCACCCCTGGCTGCAGCTGCCCTGCTGGCTCTGCCACCTCCTGAGGTCATGCCAGAACCCGATAGTATTACCGGTGTACAAACTCGATCCTGCTCCCGCTCCCAACGGAGACGCAACTCGGATCCAGCCCTCCCAACCGACTCTTCGCTCTCCAGTACCCCATTGCAGCTGCCAATGAGAGCATGCCCTAATCCTGCAGGGGGTCAGAGGCAAGTCTACCGTCCATGGACACCTTTGAAATTACGGACGATTGTTGAATCCACCCCCGACCCTGAAGAGGGAGTTGAGAAGTTTATACAGAAACTTGAAATTCTCCGTAAATGTCATAATCCTAATTATAATGATATAGATGTGGTTCTTGATACTTCTCTGGGTACCCAGCGTTGGCGACCAATTCGGGAAAATTGTGAGTGGCCACTACCTTACCGCGGATCAGGAGGCACAACTCTGGCAGCGCATTTATGTGGCCTTGCGGAAGGCTTTCCCTGACATAGTTGATTGATTGGCACAAAACCCACAGCACAGCAAAAACCCGAGGAGGATGCTTGTGATTATGTTGAACGATTTCGTACTATTTTTATAAAATGTTCTGGTGTTAATCTTCAGGATTCTGTTCCGGCTCTTGTCAATGCTCTTGTATGGGGATTGCAGCCTGATTTTAAGAAAGCCTTTACCCTTACTTGCACTGGGTGGGAAGGTAAGGAAAATCTTCAAGAAATCATTAGCACCCTCCAACATTGTGAGCGCCAATTGAACCGATGCCAGAACCCCCCCAAAGAAAGGAATAATGGCCCCAATGTTAGACGATCCAGCAGCACCAGTAGCAGCGCCCCCAGTGGCGACGCCTCTGCCAACGCTGCTCCCGCCTGTAGCTCCACTCGCAGCACCCATGCTGACACTGCCCCCTGTATTTTACGCTGCCCCTCAATTAGCTTCTCAGCCGCCCAACTTTTATAATTACCAACCCCAATCTGTTATGTGGCCTTGGAAGATGTGGCAGCCTAATTGGCACCAGGGTGCCTGGGGGAATCGACGGCGAGGGAGAGGGAGAGGCCTCCAGGCGGGACCAAAAGGGGGGGGCCACTGGACTTGTTTTAACTGTGGCCAGGGGAGTCATTGGGCCCATACACCGCAGGCAGCACCTTAGCAGACGCTGGCCCCGGCCCCTCAGCTGAACCCCACTCGGGAGCTAATACATTTGGGGGTTCAACACAATAGGGTCACCACACCTTTTTACCTTTCATTACCGTTGAGGAACCCACTATCTCTTTGTCTGTAAATGGCCATCTCTTGGATTTCCTTATTGATACTGGAGCAACTGATTCTACCCTTCAGCCTGTCGAGGCTCCTGATGTCACCCCGTCTAGTGATTCCATTTCCGTCGTTGGGGTCTTGGGACAACCGCTTTCACTGCCAGTTTCCGAAGAAGTACCCTTTGACTTGAGCAGAAGAAAAGGATCCCATCGATTCCTCCTCGGGGCTGACGTCCCAGTCAATCTTTTGGGACGTGATCTCCTCTGCACACTCGGTTGTACTTTAGACTGTTCTAACAACTCTATCACTCTTCAAGTTCCTGAGTCTACTTATTCCACAGTCATCGGCCTTCTACAGGAAGAAACTTTGCGTCATCCTCACGTTTGGTGGTGGAATTTCGGACACTGCGATTTATCGGATAAACTCAAGACTGTGTTAGTCCGGCTACTGACTGGCCGCCATGTTTCCACTATGATAGCCATCCACCCACCCCTGCAACACTGGCTTCGGTATCTTCACTGTGCTCTGTCTGCTTGGATCACCAGTATGCCCATGAGGTAACAGGCCGTCTGGGTGAGTGCTATGTTCTTTCTGTATCTTCCCTTTGTGTCGGACCTGAAGGAGTTGCTGTGTCTCCGTTGGGTATCAGGCCAGGGACCTTGGTCCTATGGTGTACTGCCTTCAGTGCACAGATCCCCAATCATCTATGGAATTGATGGATGGTTCCCTGAATATCGATGATCAGGCTATCCAGTTTTTTCCCTCTATGCCCTTGAGCATCCTGCCTATTTTCAGCACCATGCTCTACGCAGTGTAACCACTGCTTCCCTCGATGCCTTGGTAACTATCCCCGATACCTTCTGGGCAAAGGATCCTAATGATGTTGGTCGGGTATTATCAGCAGAACCTTTTCGGGTGCGTTTGGATCCCACTAAACTCCTCCCTTGGAAATCTCAAAGCCCTTTTAATCCCAAAGTGATGGAAGGCATAAAGCCTGTCCTCCAAGACCTTTTAAACTCCAGTGTTATTGTTCCCACTGTTAGCCCCTGCAACACTCCTATACTCCCGTGCGGAAGCCAGGCAAGAATACCTGGCGTTTTGTCCAGGACTTGCGGGCGGTAAACGCTTGTGTGATCCCGGCCTATCCAGTAGTGGCTAACCCGGATACCATACTTACCTGTGTTCCCCTAACTCCACTTGTTATACTGTTGTTGACCTCTGTGGAGCCTTTTTCTCCAAACCCATACACCCTGACTCTCAGTTTCTCTTCGCTTTCACCTTTTACAGTACTCAATATACATGGACTCGGTTGCCCGAGAGATATACGGAGAACCCGACCATTTTATCCTGTGCCCTTACAGGATCTCGCCCTCCCTTCTGCCCCTGAGGACCTCGCTTGGGAGTCAGACGCCCAAGCTGCTTTCACAGCCCTCAAGACAGCCCTGGGCCTTCCAGATTATACTAAACCTTTTCGTTTTTATGTTCACGAACATTTTGGCTTTTCACAGGGGGTGTTTACCCAGTCCCATGGGGATGCCCAGTGACCGGTTGCTTTTTACAGTACTCGCTTAGATCCTGTTGCACGCGATTATCCCTCCTGTATTCGATCTGTTGTGGCAGCCTACTTCGCTGTCATCACCGCCCAGTCCCTTACCCTTGGGTACTCTATTGTTCTGCATGTTCCCCAGGCAGTCGCGGCTCTCTTTAACCGTTCAGCTACCCAACACCTTACCGCTGCCCGTGTCACCCGCTATGAGAGAGCCCTTTTACGGGATCCCTCATTGGCTATTGTATGATGCACCACTCTCAACCCCGCCACCCTGTTACCCACGGAGGAAGATGCCGAGCCTCATGATTGCTCCACTATTGTCCAGCACCCCACCCTACCTCGCCCAGATCTACAGGGTCATCCTCTATTAAATCCCGACCTCATTCCTTTTTTCGATGGCTCCTTAACTCAATTACCAGGTGGCAATTTACTTACCAGCTATGCTATTTGTGACTCTTACTCTGTTATTGAAGGATCGCGTCTCCGGCCATCCTGCTGTGCCCAGGCCACTGAACTTTTCACCCTTACACGAGCCTGCTTATTTGCTGCCAAACAATCGGTCAATATCTATACTGACTCTCGGTATGCTTTCGGCGTGACACATGACTCGGGCAGCTTTGGAAACTCCGGGAATTTCTCACATCAGCAGGACCCCCGTCCACCATGGGCAGCTCATCGCTAATCTTTTAACGGCTATCCAGCTCCCCTCCTCCCTTGCTGTTATTAAATGGTCTGCCCATACACAGGGCAATGATTTTGTCTCTCACGGTAATGATAGGGCTGATCGTGCCGCCTGTGCGGCAGCGGCCAGTCTCACTGGGTCTGTGGTTCCCCTTTTTTATCAGGCTGCAACCCCTTCTCCTGTAGCTAATCTAACTGATCTTATTTACTTGTAGTCACAGGCATCTACCCATGAATGACACAGTTGGACTCAAGCATCATGCGCACAACGCTCTGACAGCCTCTGGGTTTCTTCTGATGGCCCTGCTGTTGCCCCTGCTTCACTTCTGCCCTAGATTGCCCGCATGTAACATTCATTTACCCATGCGGGCAAAGGGGAGATGAACAGAATGGCACAGCAGATGTGGTTTGCACCTGGGTTTATCGCTATGGCAGCTAAAATAGCTTCACAATGTCTGTTTTGTCAATGACATAACCCAGGCAACACACCCACAGTGACTGCTGGTACAGGACCCCAGGCATGGGGCCCGTTTGTACACCTACAAATAGACTTTATACAAATGCCTAAATGTATGGGATATAATTATGTTTTAGTTAAAGTATGTTTGTTCTCGCAATGGCTGGAGGCGAATCCCACCCAACAGAACGATGCTGTTATTGTTGTAAAATTGTTGTTGCGTGAATACATACCCAGGTTTGGGATACCAGAGATTTTATCAAGTGATAATGGACCTCATTTTATCGCTAAAGTGATAAAGGAACTGTTGAGGGCCTTCAATGCACCATCACCTTTCCTGCCCATACCACCCCCAGACTACTGGGGCAGTGGAAAGGCAAAATGGTATTCTGAAAAACAAACTAGCTAAATTATGTGAAGAAACCGGTTTGAAATGGCCTGAAGCTCTACCCTTGGCACTCATGACTATGCGCTCTCACCCTAACCGTACCACCTCCCTTTCCCCTTATGAGGTTGTAATGGGACGTCCTATGCGCCTCCCAGTGGCCCCACCTTTATCTGCTAGGTAAATGGACATCCACACTATGGATGAGGGAATGATTACATATTGTATAGCATTTACTAATTCTCTCAAATGATGCCTTGGTGTGATTAATCTCCGACAGTTTCTTGGGAAACCTTATCTTCCGACTAGACACTCTACAGCTTTCCAGACTTAACATTGAGTTCAACAATTTCAGATCATGAACTGTCTCCTCCGTCCCCAGCCCCTCTCCAATCCTCCTTTTTCCAATAATTTATATTTTTGAAATATATTTTTCTTTTCCCTCCTATTTTTAAATCTATCGTTTTATCTCCACCTTTTAGCCCATTTCGATCCCTTCCCCACACCCCACCCCCACTAAGACCATCTGCGACTTGTTTGTCCTGCTTTCTACCCTTAATGTCACCACTAGCACATTCCTTAGATAATATCACCACTGTCAACACCTCTTTGTCCTTTTGTCTACGACATCTTTGGCAATCTTACTGGCCGTCTATCCAGCTCTACCTGTCACACCCCCCCTCAACCAGCTAATATTTCACCACATTTCTATATTTCTTTAGTTCTGATGAAGAGTCATATGGACTCAAAACGTCAACTGTATCCCTCTCCACAGATGCTGTCAGATCTACTGAGTTTTTCCAGCTATTTTTGTTTTTGTTTCAGATTTCCTGCATCTGCAGTACTTTGCTTTTATCTTCAAGGGGATTTTATTGGCTGTAAAGTTATTTGGGATATCCTGTGGTTGTGAAAGGAACTATATAAATGCAAGTTTGTTGTTTATTTATATCTTAGCACAAAGAAGTGGAATCTGAATCCACCCTATTGTGTACAATTTAGTTATAAACTGTATCTAACTGTTTTCTGAGGAAATTGAGATTTAGAGCTTCATTGGTACTTGGGAGTACGCTGCTGGAGTTTGCTGGAATGCTCTTAATTATTTTACTTGGCACAGCAGTTGGAGTGTTATAGGTGCCCTCAACACCTGGCCAGAGAAGATAGATGACTATTCCTGCCCTGATGGTTAACCAGCATACCATGTTGGAAAATGCACACGTGTGGACATCTGTAGTGATGTTTTCCTCATCTGTAGTGATGCAGCCACACAGTAAGCAGAAGCAGGGTGATATTATCTGGGCAATTGTTTCTTGAAAAATCGTAAACAAACTGTTTTTCAATTTACCAGAAACGAGCGGATGAATTCACACCAACAAAGCACGTCCATGAGCTGATAACATGAAAGGGCCTCTGGCTGGAAGTTTGCATTAGGTGCTAGGAGAGTGGGGAATCCTCCCACTGCACTCCACACACCTGGCTGTATTCTGCTCAGTAGTCAGAAGTTATGCAAAGTCTACTCCAACAAAAGCAGACTAATACTGTTAATATTGTACCTGCAAAGCAACAGTGCTATTCTGCATAGTTGCTATAAACAAGACTATTTCCTTACATTACTACAGTGACTACACTTCAGAAGTACTTCATTGACTGTAAAGCACTTTGGGAGCTCCTAAACTTCACAAAGTCAGGAACTTGGCATTTTAGAAATAATGAGGCACTATAGAAATGCAAATTCTTTTTTTTTATCTTTAGACTCCAAAAGGAATGAAGCAATGCTTTAAAAAAAACACGGACTGAGTTACAGTGGGTGCTATGAGGTCTAATATAGAGCCTTAACATTGCAGGAAGCATGTCTGATGCCATATAGTTCAGACACTGCAGAGATGTCACTAGTGGCTGTTTGAAACTGTCTGAAGGCATGGCTGCTAATGCTGGGTGTAAAGGAAATAGGAGATGTGCAAATGGCTGGAATTAGAGGAACAGGCTTGACTGAAAATACCAATCAAGCAGTCTCTCCTCTCCCTATCTTTGTAACCTACTCCAGTCCTACAACCCTTCAGGATTCTGAGCTAGATCTAACCTTTGCCTCTTGCACATCCACAACCTTAATCACTCCACCATTGGCAGCCATGTAAACCAGGTGAACATGAATGCAGATGGTCCAAACAATTTCTGGTTTGGTTCCTGAAATAACAACAAAGTGCATTTATATAGCACATTTAACCTAGTAAATCCCAAGGTGTATCACAGGAGCATAATTGGACACAATTTGATACCGGAGCAGAATTTTGCCCTCAGATGGCCGGTGGGCCCCACCACCTCAGCAGCGGGTGGGCAGCCATTTTGAGTGTTTGAGTGGGTGGGCCAATTAAGGCCCGCCCAGCAGCCTGCCCAACAGGAAGCGCTATGCAGTTCCTGTTCCAGTGGAGGGGGGGGGGGGCGGTGAGGGATTCCCCATCTGTCAAAGTGCGCACTTTCACGCATGTGCAGGAAAGAGCGCACTGCTCCCTGAGGCAAACTCCTGCCTCAGGGAGATTAGTGACAGGTAAGTAAAGTCTAAAAATAGAAAAATATTAAAATTATTAACATGTCCCCCTCATGTGACAATGTCACACGAGATGGGACATGTTAATAATAAACACTTAAGATTTATTACATTTTTAAAAATGGACATGAAATTTCATCCTGCCAGTGGATGAGGTTTCATGAATAGTCTGGAGCCTGCTGGGGCTCCTGGCCTGCCCACCAGCCTTAAGGTTGGACGGGCAGGTATTTACTTATCTTAACTAGCCTGTCAATGGCTTGGATGGATTTGAAAACAAGAATGAGCATTTTAAAACAAAGGCATTGGTGAAATGGGAACCAGTGGTGGGTGAATGGGACTTGGGGTGACTTAGGATAATAGTAACAGATATTTGGATGAGCTCAAGTTTACAGAGGGTGGTGAGTGGGAGGCTGGCCAGGAGAGTGTTACAATTGTCAAGTCTGGAAGTAACAAAGGCATGGATGAGGATTTCAGCAGCAGATAGGTGATAGAGGTAACAGTACAAGAGCAGGAAGGGAAGCTATTGCAGGGGATTTCCTGGCATGCAGAGGGCATGAGGGAGTTAGGAGAGAAACTAGAGAAAAGATGCGTGTTCAGGACTTGGGCAGTCAGGGATATCCTGGCCAACATTTTTCAGTCAATCAACATTAAATTAGCCTAATTGGTAGAGTGGAAATTTTCAGTCCAGAGCTCGCCTGATATCTTTGCCCACACTTCAAGAGACAAATGCAAAGATAGAGAGTAGTTTAGGCGGATTTTAAGTTAAAATTTTATTCTGACAGTACAATAGAGTTCTGCTGAAAGGCCCAAGCTTTTGCCTGTGAATCCAGAGTCCTTGTCCCTCTGTGTGTGTTTGCCTGTTAGCCTTTAATTGCCTAGCTGCTTGTAAGGGGAAGGGGAACACATCTGGAGTCTAGACACACTGGCTCTGTGGGTTGGTCCGTATCTTTATTCCGCATCACTCCAAGGCTTCCTTCTGTTTACACAGGTGCATGTACATAGCCTGTCAAACAGATTCATACCCAGGCATCCATAACTAGCCCAGCAGCGCACTCCCAGTGACTCAGAGAGAGGCGACGCTACTGTAAAACAACACCACAGTGCCATTTATGAATCTTAAAGGATTAAATATTTTAATTTGAGTCCAGGAATAATTTCTTATTAACTAAAGCTGGCAGAATTTTTTTGTGCTGTGTGGTTGCAGCACCCTCTTTCTAAGGATTCTGGCCCTGATCTTTGGGTTTTGACTCTATTGTGCGGCAGTGGCAATTCCTAATAAATTACAGAAGATACAAAATGACTGGAGGGAATAACTTCACTGATTAACATACAGGCGCCTATATGTAGTAAGGAAATATTTATCACGCTAAATTTTCAAAGTACTTTGGATCCAATGAGGATTTCCCCCATATCGACCTGAATGCTTTTTTTCCCCGATTTAGAATTTTATCAGTAAATAATAACAGGAATTAGATGATTGGAATTCCTTCAGAAAAATCCAAATTTCTGGATTTTTTTTCTCACTGATTTCCACCCCTTCCAGTGTCGCTGATTTTCACCAGTGTTCAGTTCCACAGGTAGTGACCACACTTCAAAAACGTGGTTAGGGACATCCGGAGGATATGAAAGGCATTATTTAAATGCAAGTTTGTGTTTTCTTTATATACGTTTCTCTTATTACCTTAGAATGTCTCAAAGTTCTTTGTATAATGAATTATTTCTCCCTGTCTCTGATATATCTCCCAGCCCTACAAACCTCCAAGAACTGGTGTTCCTCCAATTCTCACCTGCACGTCTCCCACATCCTTTGCTTCACTACTGATGGTCATGCCTTTGGTTATCTGGGCCCCAAGCTCTGGAATTCCTCCCCTAAACATCTCCGCTTCTTCCTTCTCCCTTAACATGCACCTTAAAACCTAATACTTTGACCAAGCTTCTGGTTCACCTGTCCTAATGGAGAAAAGAAATCTGAGAGGGGATTTGATGGAGTATACAAAATCATGAGGGGTCTGGACAGAGTAGATAGGGAGAAACTGTCCTGGCTCATGAAAGGATCAAGAACAAGAGGGCACAGATTTAATATAATTTGCAAAATAAGCAAAAGTGATATGGGAAAGAACTTTTTCACGCAGTGAGTGGTTAAAGTCTGGAATGCGCTGCCTGAGAGTGTGGTGGAGGCAGGTTCTATCGAGTCATTCAAGAGAGAATTACACTGTTACTTGAAAAGGAGCAATGTGCAGGGTTACAGAGAAAAGGTGGGAGAATGGCAACAAGTAAATTGCTCATTCGGAGAGCCAGTGCAAACTTGATAGGCTGAATGGCCTCCTTCTGCGCTATAAAAATTCTGTGAATTCTGTGACTCTTTCCTCATGTACCTTGGTGTCAGATTTTGTTTGATAACACTCCTACGAGGCACCTTGGGACATTTTACAATGTAAATGCTGATATTTTAAAGAGCAGTGACATTGTTATATAGGTAACTATGGCAGGGTGTCAGGAGAAGGAAAATCACATGAACAGCAATCAGACCAAGTATTCTGTTTTTTTCTCTCTTAATTGTGGGACGATAGGATGCACTTTTGAACTTCCTCTCCACCCCCTACTGTTCTACTGAGATCTTTAACTGAGTTAGGCTCAGCTGGGTGGAACAACTCCCCTGGTTATCAAATCGCTCCCCATGAAGTTAAGTAGGATGAGTCATTGTGCAAACTATTGTCCCACAGATCCTCCCAACCAACTGGCCAAAGAGATGCCACGAGAGGAGACCTCAGAGCAAGTGATCTCTCAGGGGATTGGACTCCTGTGTGTTTTTGGGAATAGACAGTTTGTTTTTTTAAACCAAACATTTTTAAATAAGAAATCAGGCCTCAGGAATAGTTGTTTTATTAAAAAAAAAGACCGATCCTTTCGATGTAGCCATGGATCTTATAGGGAAATGATTTTTGTGACCAGAAAAGCAAGCCTTGGCCTCCTCTCCAAGTCCCACCACAGTTCAGCCCTTGCCCATTTGCAGGCTCAGGAATAAGTGGCATCTTGCTCAAGGTGGTTAATGGATTGAGGGCACCAAGACAGCGGCATTTGCGCACAAAAAAGCATTTCTTAAATCCTGCACATGAGCCACCTCCCTGTTTAATTCTTATTAAGTTAGTATGCCTGTTTAATATACTTCAACCTCTCTTCAGGGAATGCTCTCCAATGGAGTCAAAAGGTCAGGGAGTATGGACTTTGGGGCCTCAAAGCCTTTTTGAGTGAGTAGGCCCCCTAGTCACAGGATGCAGGGTGCCTGCAATGACCTAGCCAGCAGAGCCTGGTTTAACATGAAGCACCACACCTGGGACGGAGGGTGAGGGGATGGGGAGAAGACACTAGGGTTGTCATAACTCTGCAACTCTGACTCCACAAAGTCTAGCCGGCATCTGGAATGCAAATCAAAGACAGCAAGTGCTTCCCAAAGAATGCGCACTCTCTCCCACATTCCTGATACAAATGTTTAACTATCTATGATGAAAGCTGAGATTTCTGATTCAAAGTGAATGTATTTTAATTGACTGTAATCATTCTGCTTCGCCTGGCAGATCTTTCAGTAGGAGGCACATCTAAGAGTAACTTTCTATTCCACTCACAGAAGGAAAAAACTAGTGCCAGGGGTCTGAACTGTAAGGAAAGACAAGAGAGACATGGCTTTTTTCAGCTTGGAAGTAAGATGGTGTTATAAATGTACGTAAAATATTATATATATTATATTAATGTGGTCACTGATCTACATTTATCCCAGACTACCCAATGCCTCGGTTTTAACATTCTCATCCTCATGTTTAAATGGTCTTGCCCTCTCCTATCGCTGAAACATCCTCCAGCCCAAGGTCTCTGTTCCTCCAGTTGGCTCCTTGTGCACCCCCCAACTACTTCCTTCACCCCACCATTGGCAGCTGTACCTTCAGCTGCCTCCCTCTCTGAACCTCAATCTCCACCTCTCCCTCAATCTTTAGGATGCTTAAAAGTCTACCTCTGTGAACAAGCTTATGTAAAGCTTGAGTCAGACACCATTCAGGATACTCAGTTCAGTTCCGGGCATCCCACTACAGGAGAGATATATTGGCCTCAGAGGGATTGGAGTGTAGCTTTACTAGAATGGCGAGGCTAAAAGGGTTAAATTATAAAGACAGGCTGCATAGATTAGGCTTGTATTTCCTTGAGTTTAGAAGATTAAAGGGATAGTCTAATTGAGGTGTTAAAGATGATTAAAGGAGTTGATAGGGTTGATCGGGTAGATTGAGAGAAACTATTTTCTTTAAACTGAACTGTGGGAGTCGGACAAATGGATGCTGGTTCAAATGAGTAAAAGGGAATTTTAAGACTGAAATATTCTTCACTTATCGAATGAGCAATGGTTGAACTGGAAAGAAGATGGAGGCAAGTACCTTGGATTCACTTAAGAAACAATTGGATAGAGCAATGGGGGAGTGAAGGGTCATTCTGGTTGGTATGTTAATATATGCCAAGTGGCCTCCCTCTTTATAAGTACGTGGTGCATTTGGCCTCAATATCCCTGTGCTGTGGGGGAGGGGTAAAGCATGTCGGTTTTGTGCTCCTCACGATATTATGACCCCTGTTGGAAGACGCCTGCACCCAGATGTTGAGTGAGGCAGCACTTGACTCAGCTGTGATGCCTCTACAGTTGAATAGTGCGCTGACACCCATTTCCTAAGCTCATACTTGAAAGCTAGCCAAGATACCTGAGGGTTGCTGACATATAACTGTAGACTGCCTTCAAGCAGAGGGAACCATGGTGAAAAAATGACACTCCGAGTTAACTCTTCCTCACTTTCTGTCTTGAACTCACAAGAGGGAAAATTCGCAGCCCATTGCTCTCTGGAGAGGGACGAGCGCTGCATGAGCTTCCATTGATTTTTGTCAGCAAACTCTAAGAGGCTAACACTGAAGCAGGGAAAATGCAGGCGTTATTTTGAGTCATGTCACGGGATCCTACATATGCATGAGTACCAGCAGGCAGGACCTCACTTTATAGCCCCCATCTTAAAGCTGTTACATCTGCAGCATTCCCTCAGTGCTCAGCAGAGATTATGTACTCAAGTGCTGGAGTGGGATGTGAACCCATAGCCTTCAAGAGTGAAAGATGGGGGTGCTACTAATGAGCCAAGTTGATGTAGAGGGCTACCTCATACATGTCTATATCTGGAATAAACAAATCCAAGGGTTCTTCCTGTGGTGGTTGTTATTACAAAAGAATGGTTAATCATTAATGACACTTTGTAATCAGTTTACTATGAGCTGCTTGTGCTCTCTGCCTTACTGGCCTCTTTCCACCCTCCGAAACAAGATATTTTTATCCAACACCTGGTTGAAAATGGCTGCGAATTACTGTGGGTGGGACAGGATGTCATTAAATACAAGATAGAGCCCGAGGGGCTGTTTTAGTCAAACACTTTGAATTTCAACACCTGTTGAAAATTTCGTTTTCTTAATAAAATCATTAGCTCATCCCAATTCTGCTGCTTGTATCCTAATTCACACCAGGTCCCACTCATGACCCTTGTGCTCGCTGACCTACATTGACTCCCAGTCCAGCAATGCCTCGATTTTAAAATTCTCATCCTTCTGTTCACATCTCTCTATGGCCTTACTTCTCTATTCGTCTAACCTCCTCCAGAACTAGTCCTCTGAGATCTCTGCACTCCTCTAATTCTGGCCTGATTTTCAACTCCCCACCATTGACAGTCTAGTCTTCGACTGCCAAAACCTCTTCACCTCTCCCCCCCTCATTTAAGATATTCCCTCACACCTACCTATTTGATCAAGCTGTGGATCACTTGTCTTAATATATTATTAGGTGGCTCAGTGTCAAATTTTGTTTTGTAACACCCCAATGAAGCGCCTTGGGGCATTTTTACATTAAGGGCGGTATAGAAATCCAAGTTGTTGTTGTTAGCATAGTGGCGGGCTACGTTTCCTGCTGCCACACATCAAGAAAGTCATTTTAATATATTTGTATCTAATTATAAGCCCTGCTTGCCAGAATCATCCCCCTGACGCTGGATCATCCAAGCACGTCAGTATGATTGCACACCGGTGGAGAAGAAAAGAGTTGACGTTTCGAGTCCTCATGGCCCTTTGACAGAACTTCAAGTTCTGTCGAAGGGTCATGAGGACTCGAAACGTCAACTCTTTTCTTCTCCGCCGATGCTGCCAGACCTGCTGAGTTTTTCCAGGTAATTCTGTTTTTGTTTTGGATTTCCAGCATCCACAGTTTTTTTGTTTTTATGATTGCACATCTACCTGTTAAAAGGCGTGCACCAGGAGAGCTGAACTTCAAGGGGAGCTCGGAGGTGAGTGCACGCCAGCGTATGCACAGGGCTCGCAAGGATCGCCCATTCCACTCTCAGGTAGAGGTGTTGTGCATTCACGCCAGGGCACAGGCAAGTCGGCTTTTTCCCAGTTGGCTGATAGCGCCGGTGCCGGAGCAAGGGCTGCACTGAGGTTGGGGCAAGGTGGGTGGGGGGAGGCAGCACGGTCTGATGACAGAGCACAAGCATGTGCGGGGGTGGGGTGGGGGGTAGGGAAGTGGCCATGCTTTAGGGAAACCTTGTATAAAGCGAGCATTCTTCCGCAGCTGAGACAGTTCAGGCGCTGAAAAGGCATTGCCACTAAATGCTCCTGAACTTTTCACCCCTCGGGCATAGACTGCAAATTAATGAGTGTTTTCGTGGACTGCAGAACAATTGGACATCTGGGCAAGTTCCACAATCTCCTTGCGAAAGCCGGCCATGGAGCAGTCACTGCTGGAGGCGCTCACAGCCCCTTGCAATGTCATCACCCTGGTTTGGACCAGTCTCACAGTCTGGCTGTCCGATGGATGTTGCATTGCTGGATCTTCACTTGGTTGAGAATCACCGACCACCAGTCTGCGACTCCTCCCTTTTCTTGTGTACCAGCTTGTCCTGCATGAATTCAGATGGGGAGATTATAAGCAGGAAATTTGCCAGGTCTGATAATAAGGATGCCTGATGTGTGGGTGGTGAGTGGTTCCATGGATGGGATGAGCACATGTTCTGCAGGGCAGATTATGGTATGTGTGAAAGAGTGAATGGTGATGTCCCTTGAACTGGCAGTGAGTGAGATCCCTGTGATTGTGTGATGAGCTTGTGAGTGTGAGTTGAGAACAATGAGAAGATTGAGTTACCCTGGTAGAATGGAGGAGATCATTCATCCTCTTTCGGCACTAGATAACTGTCCCCTTTTGCAGGGCATTGGTGCTGACCACTATTGCCACCGCCTTCCATGCTGGATTGGTGACCCTGCTTGCTGGCCTTCGCCCAGAGCCGGGCTAGAGGACACTGCAGCGGGCCTCCACTGTGTCCAGGTGGCTCTCAAGGGAGGTGTCACTAAACTTGGGGGCAGCATGTTTCCTCCCTTTGGCAGCCATCAGTTCCCAGCAGCTTCCTATCCCTCGTAGAGTGCTAGCCCTTTAAATATGGCACCCGGATTGCTGAAGGCCTGAGGTGATGGTGGGGTAGGCAAATCAGAGGCCACCCTGCCAGTGACCTGCCATGTTTCCCGGAGGCATGCCGGGAATGGGACGATACGGCACAAAAAGCCGCCATTACAGCCGATGGATATAGCATAATTTTTCCCACTCGCTACCGCACTTAGTGCAAATCTGAGATGATTCTGCCCAAATAAAGACTTGAATTAGATAGCGCTTTTCATGACCACCTGACGTCTCAAAGCATTTTACAGCCATTGAAGTTGTTTTTTAAAGTGTAATTACTGTCGTAATGTAGAAGGGGAGAGACTCAAATGATCTACATCCAAAATTCCTCTCCCAAAGCATATACGCTGCACCCCAAAAGCCTAAGATCTCAAGGTTCATTTCCTAGTTCTCATCCCTTCTCTCAGTTAGGCATTGTCTCTCCCAATACCTCACCCAAATGTCAAAATCTAGATTCCAAAGCATTGGCATGTTGTCCAACCAGGAGATTTGGCACGGCTGGATCAGTCATGTCTTCACCTGACATTCACGTACTGCTACTTGGGTGAGGTAACGTAGGGGAGTGAGAGCCCCTAAATCTCCAGGAGTACTCCTCTGAAAAGAACAAAAGGGATGAAATTGTTCAGACAATGCACCACAATTCCAACCCTAATCTCCAGCTCTCTGGTTGATTCTTTTAACCTGGTAAAACATTGCAACCAGAATATTTGCACAAAAGTCATTCTGATTCAATGAATGGTCTGACAGTTGACTATACCTGACTACAAAGTAGGCCTGGCTATTGACTAGGTCTAACTGCAGAGGCCTGACTATTGACCGGGACTACCTATTGACTATTGAGTTGGCCTACCTAATGACTATACCTGACTACAGAGTAGGCTTGACAAGGCCTGGCTATAGTTTAGGCCTGGCTATTGACTATAGTGACTAGGCGTAACTATTGACTAGACCTAGCTATTGACTTGGCTTGGCTGCAGTGCAAGTCTGACTCTTGACTAGGTCTGATATTGACTATTGACTCACACCAAGTTCCATTCATGCATCACCCTTACACTAGCCTCCTGGTTAAGCAATTCTCGATTTTAAAATCTCAACCTTGTTTTAAAATTCCTCCATGGCCTCACCCCTCGCTATTTCTATAATCTGCTATTAAAACCTACAACTTCCTGAGGTATCTCTGGTCCTCCAATTCTGGCATCCTTGATTTTAATTTCTGTGCCATTGGTGGCTTTGCATTCAACGGCAAAGGCCCTAAGCTCTGGAATTCTCTCTCTAAATCTCTCGTCTTTCTCCCTTTTTCTCCTCCTTTGAGACACTCATTAAAACCAACTCCTTTGACCAATCTTTTGGTCATCTTCCCTAATATCTCCTTACATAGCTGGGTATCAAATTTTATTTGGTAGCTCTTTTGTGAAATGCCTTGGGATGTTTTGCTACTTTAATGGCACTATAAAAATACGAGAATTCTTTGTCGTTGACCAAGTCTGACTATTAAATAGGCCTGATCATTAACAAGAACTGACAATCAACTGAGCCCAACCATCGACTAGATCTGATCACACCAGGGCTGATCATTCACCAGCTCTGTCTGGCCATCGGCTAGGTCTATGAGCTAGCCCAGACCATCAACAATGTCTGACTATTGATTAGGCCCCGCTATCCATGAACCCTGACTATCAGCTAAGGCCTTGCTATCATCCCTTCACTATCATTGCAACCTAGCAAAACAACTCCTTGACCTGACTACTGTTTGCAAAGAAACATCACATTGATAAAAATGGTTACATTTTCTTGCATTATCACAACATGAAGCAAATTCTTTCAGTGACCTCTGATCTACCACATGAATGTGAAACTAGTCAGGGACAGAGATTATAACACACAGACAAGTGCCTTCAAACGTGAATTTAAATTAAATACATTTAAGTTTTCTTGGGCCCAAATAACCCATTGTCAAATCTATTTATTTTCCCTGAGTTTGTCAAAAAGGGAATGAGAGACTAGTTTTCAAGATCATGAAGGGGATGACAACTCAGGGAAATGATTCAATGTGACCAAGAGCAGGATTTTCCAGTTGGTGTGTGGGGGACGAGCCTGACATGCCGACATATAAAATGAAGCGCGATGACATTGGGCATGTGTACCGACATCATCACGCAGTCCTGCAATGTTTCATTTGGCGGGCTTGCGCCGGAGTCGGCTGCGTGCCCACCGATATGTAAATGGCCTATTGAGGCCATTAAGGAACTGATTAAGGTCATTATTAACGCTGCCCGTCCAACCTTACGGTTGGCGGGCAGACGAAAAGGCCAAGCGGCCTTCGCATTTTTTAGGAAAACTCATCCACGAGCAGGATGATGTTTCCTAACGCTTTTGTTAATTAAATTTTTAAAACTTCATCAATATAAAAACATGTACCATCTCATGTGAGGGGACATGTTTAAATACATTTTTTAACCTTTTATTCATTCTTCACAATAGCGATTCAATCTCCCTGAGGCAGCTCTGTACCTCAGGGAGATTGAAGCGATCTTTCGCACGCATTGTGAAAGAGCGCTGGCTCTGACTCTCTCTCCTCCCCCTTCCCGCACAGGTAGCGCTGAGCTCCAGCGCTCACATATTATGCCTTAATTGGCCCGGCCGTGTAAAATGGTGGCGCGGAGCTGATCGCCACCGTCCCCGCCCGCTCCCGCTGGGCCCTCCCACTGCCTGAAAAGTTCAGGCCCAAGGGTTCAAACGCCAGGAATTCAAGTTAAAAATTAGGCAATTAGCAGAAAGTAGGGAAGTCAGGGGAAACTTTGTCCCTTAAAGGGTAATGGAATCTTTGAATAACTTTCCAGAAAAGGAATATCGTAGCAGGCAGTATGAATCGATTCACAAGACTGTGTTCCTGTGGAGAGAAGGACTTAAAAGGTATGGTGGAAACTTGAATAAGATCAATGAGAAAATGCACAGGCTGCAGTTGGGCCCAATAAGAAGGATTTACATTTCTATGGAGGCTTTCACAATTTCAGGATGTCCTAAGCCACTGAAAGCTTAGTCACTGATTTAAAGTAGAGAACACAATGGTCAATTTGTGCACAGCAAGTCCCCACAAGTGGCAATGTTTTCACTGATGTTGGTTGAAGGATAAATTTTGGCCAGGACGCCAGGAAGAATTGCGCTGCTCTACTTCAAAATAGCGTCATTGGATCTTTTACATCCGCTTGAGGAGGTAGACTGAGACCTTGGGATTTAAAGTCTTAACTGGAAGATAGCTCTAGTCTCTGGAATGAGACATGATACTTTTTTTAATTCATATATTCTTATTATTGTCTAAGGAAAAGTGAAAGCATCTATATCACATATTTGTTGCTCCTTAAATAATCTAAGAAAGGAATAAAATAATGTGAGACAAGTGAACAAAGCACATTGGGCAAAGACAGGAATGCCAATCTCAAAAATAAATACGGGAGCAACAGGGAAAGGAGTTCTGGGTCTGGTCCAATGGCTCTTTCCAATCACTGGCGTTCTTTAGCTATTTTGATGGATTTCTTCAATGCCCTGCTTGGTAAGTGGACTGTTCACTGTGATACTGAGCCTTACAAACCAAGAAGATCTCAGGCTCCATCTCTGATCTTTGTTAAAGTTGATCTTGGCAGAGAGTAGTAGAATTGCCAATTCTGATTGGACATAGTTCTGGATGATTCATCACATCCTCAATCCGCTCTGCCCCCACTCTCCCATCATTGGTACATCCTCTGGGTGCACTGCCTACCTATGGCTGGTTGGAAGAAGAACAGATTCTTTGGGCTGAATTTTACCTCCACCACCCCCACTCCCCCAACAAGAGGCAGGGGGGTGAGGGCTGGTAAAATTGCAGGGACCTATGTTGGATCGGCTCCTCAACCATATCCTGCAATGGGGACTGGAATCAGGGCAGCCAATTTCCATTTAAAGGCTACTTTATGGTACTGTCAGCATTTTTGTCCCAGCAGAGTGGTCTCCCACTGTGTGAGGAAGCTGCCTGTGCCAGGCTGGGAGGGGGTGGGGGAAAGGTATTATGAAACAAAGAGGGGGCCCACAGGCAGCAAAGGCAGCCACCTTAGCCCCAACAATATTCCTGTGGGCTGGGGTTTTCCCTCCAGCACTCAGCCCCTCAATTGTTAAAAGATTGTTTCTCCCTACCTGCTGTAGGCTGCAGGACCCAAACCTGCTCCTGGTGATTGAGTTGGTAGCTCTTGGGGGCGGGCTGCTGTCCTAGATAGGATGGCAACCCTGGCAGCAGCCACTTCATTGGCTGCCGCCTGTAAAATTCAGGTGGGGGAGGCCCTCCTAGTCACCCATGCACACTGGCGACATGCGTTTCCTCCTAATGTCGGGCTGTCTGCTGCTACGACCAGTCCCCGGGCGAGGTTCACCCAATTTGTTATGATCCTGGATGAGGAGGGATGAACTGGCTCCCCTTCTTTATTCAACCCCCTCGGACCCTTTCCCTCATGGATACCTTTTCCCAGTCCAAATGTATTTGTTTTAAAAGGAGCCAATTTAACCAGGCTTTCTTGAGTCAAAGAAAAGGTTAGTTTATCAGTTACTAAAACACAAGAAAAAAATAACAAAAATGCAACACATGTACACACAGATTAGAAATGAGAAGTGAGTCCAGAAATAAAGGTTAAAAAAAATATACGAATCAGTCTTTGACTTGTCTGTGAGGAGGAGATGGTGAAATGTTGCAGCCGTTAAGTTGGGTTATTCCGATGACTTTGGCAGTTGAGCAGTTATGTTTGGAGATTCTTGGTTCTGTGGGTTAACTGGATTAACCTTGTCTGCAAATAAAACATTTTTGCCTCAATCTTCAATATTTCTATAAGTAATACATGAAAATGTTCAAAGAAAATGAAAAAAAATAATTTTGACTACTACTTCTCTATTATTTCTCCCTAGGTGTTGCTCGGAGCAGTATGCTGTAGATTAATCTTCAACAACTGAAGACTCCAGGACAATCCTATGTGTGGTAAGAATAATGTCATGGGTTACGCAGTTTATTGGGCTGTGCTATTTCATTATTCATGTTCAGAGGTTCCTGAGAGTAGAATAAGGAAGCCTGGTAAGAAGCTGCAAGCATAGTAACTGGACTGTGCTTTTCTTTGTGTTAATCTTTCTCTGTGTTAACTTGTTGACTTAACGCCCTGTGAAGCAGATTTTCAATTTACCATCCAGCCAGCTTAAAAATCACCAGATGGTATCGATTTCAATGGAAACACAAATTGGGCAGTTTCTAAAAGGGTGGACAATCCACAATGCCAGATATGCGCCCAGGTGGCAGGTTGAAAATCTACTCCTATATGAGGAGACGCTACAATTAACAAAGGACCGGAGACGAGGTGCTATAATTGACCTTCATGCTCCAGTTCTAAGACAATCATGAGACAAGCTATCCAGCATCGTTCTTTTGTTCACTCATCTTGCACTCTTTCTAACCGTCTAATGCAGAAGCCTCTTTTCCATGACAGTCATGTAGTGAACCTTGTCACCCATCTTCAAAGTTGCCTTTCACTAGTTTGAACCTATGGCTAGAATTTTCCAGTCCCACCGCAATGGGTTCCCCCGTGATGGGGCCAGCGAGTCATTGAAATCTCCATTCACATCGGCAAGACCAGAAGATCCCGCCAGCATGGGGGGGCTGCAAAAATCCGGCCTATAATTCTCCTTGACAAAAACAATTGTGTTGTTCAATTGTTCAGTGTTTGTATGTGAGTCTGTTTACTGCTGATGCTCACTGTGCTTGATTGGTTAAGCCTGGGGGCGAAATTGTCCCAGGTTTGCACAAAATGCAGTAGCGAGCAGGAGAAAAGACAGTTTACCCACTGGCTGCAATGGCAGGTTTTTGAGCCATTTCGTCCCTTTCCTGCCTCATTAATTATGCAGCCATAGGAAACACGCCGTCTTGCTGGTGGGCAGCCTCCGATTTGCTCACCACACCGTTACCTCGCTGCTTCCTCAAGCAGGGCACCATATTTAAACTGCAGCCGCGCGCACACTTCTCAATGCTTGCAGCCCAGGACTGTTAAGATGAAGACATGTCCCCAAAAGCACAGAAGGGTTCAGCCCCCTGATTCAGTGACGTATCCCTGGGAGTGTTCTGGATGCTGTCGATACTCGCCGCGATGTCCTCTACCCCTGCTCTGACCGCAGAGGACCCATCAGTTTCACCACGCCAGCTTGGGAGGCGGTGGCAGAGGTGGTCAGTGCCAATGCTGCACACACAAAGTCGGCCATCCAATGTAGGTAGAGGATGAATGATCTCATCCATGCCGCCAGGGTAAGGCAGCCATCTTATCACTCTAAACACATTCACAAGGACATCACACATTCACTGGCATCTCACTCACTGCCAGCTCAAGGGACATCACCACTCACTCTCTCACACACGCACTTACATCTCTACCTGGCCTCATCTCCTCTGGAGACTGCCTCCTTAGTCCTCACCACCTTGAGGCCACTTGCACATGTCAACGTGTAGCCCCCACACACCCTGGGATACCTGCCTTCTGCAGTACAACCTTTGTCCTGCAGCCTCTTCTCTGTCCTGAGGGCACTTCTCCCTCTTCCCCAAGCAAGGCCTAGCCCTGCAGCCATTGAAAAGCCACCCCTGCCTTACAGCTGGTCTGGTAGTTAGAGACCTGTAGTTAGAGGTCTGGAATGTGCTGCCTGGGAGGGTGGTGGAGGTGGGTTGCTTTAAAAAGTTCCTGCATGAGCATTTGGCACGTCACTCAAGGCTATGGGCCAAATGCTGGTGAATAGGATTAGGTAGGTAGGTCAGGTGTTTTTCACGTGTCGGTGCAGACTCAATGGGCCGAAGGGCCTCTTCTGCACTGTGTGATTCTATGATTCTGTGACCTGCCCATGAGCCCCCCTAAAAGTGATGTGGTGCTGTCTGCGAAGCCTGGCGCTGATGACCGCAAGTGCCCCCCAAAGCAAGGTAAGCAAACAAACTTTGAAGCCCCGGCTTCAAATGCAGCTCACTGGTGCGTGTTGCTTATGTGAAACACGGTGGCAAGCAATCATGTCGCTGTACCCAGATGATCCAGCGTGGGTGGATGATTCCAGCGAGCAGGGCTTATAATTAGGTACAAACGTATTAGAATGACATTCCCGACGTGTGGCAGTGGGAAACACCGCCCACCACTAACAAGTGGAGCAGACAATCGCAAACTGGTTTCACGACAACATGAAACCGATTTTTCATCTTCTCCCCATATTGTCCCCACCCCCCAACACCGCCTCCCACCCCCCCCCCACCCCCCCCACCTCCCCCCCAACCCATCCGCCATGATAACCGACGCCTGTGGGGCCGGAAAATTCTGGCCTTGCTGTGGGCTCAGAAAAGAGTAAACAAACTGTAGAAGTTGCTGGAAGCTAGGGCTGTAAGCATGAGGCAGACATTTTAAAGCACTGTGATTAAATTTGTTACGCATGTAGGGAAGAATTTTCGGGTCGGCAAACAGGGGTGGGGCCCACTCTCCGATGCGTATAATGACGGGCGGTGATATCGGACAGGCGTGCTGACGTCACCCTGCGTCATTTAGATTGTCAGTTTGGCTGTGCGCCCGCCTAACTGTCAAAGGCCTATTAAGGCCATTAACAAAGTAATTAAAGTTGTTAAGAAAGCTGCCTGTCCAGCCTTAAGGTTGTCGGGCAGGCAAAGAGACCAGGCGGCCTTCACATTTTTCATGAAACCTCATCCACGGGCGGGATGAGGTTTCCTGAAGGGTTTATTATTTAAATAAGACTTTTTGAAAAAGTTATTGGACATGTCCCAGCTCATGTGACAGTTTCTCATGAGGGGACACGTCTTTAAAATGTTTTTTCACCTTTATTAAATATTCCAGAACTTAAACTGATTTCCCTGAGGCATGGAGGTGTCTCAGGGAGATTTCTGCGCAGGCCCCGACTCAGGGAACCCTGCCCTCACAGGGAGCGCACAGCTCTTCTGGTTGTGCGTCACGCTGGGCAGGCCCACGTAAAATGGCGGCGCACACCGGATCGGGGGCACAAATCAGGTGCGTACCCGCTCCCGCACAACCCCCCCCCCAAAAGCGTGGAAAGTTTTTCCCATAGAAACTAGTATAACTCCAAGGTATAAAGATATACAGCAATAACTCACACTGATACATGCTTTTAACATTCTAAAATGTTCCAAAGGTAAGCTATCAAATTTGACACCTAGCCACATAAGGAGATATTAGGGCGGGTGTTCAAAAATTTAGGCAAAGTGGAGGATTTTAACGTGCATCTTAAGGGAGGAGAGAGAGGTAACAGGGCAGAGAGGGCTAATGAGGGAATCCCAGAGCTTAAGAGCAAGGCAGCTGGAGACATAGCCGTCAATAGTGTCGGTCAGTGAGTATAATGCTGATGGGTGAATGGATCTTGGTGTGAATTAGGATACAGGCTGCAGAGCTTTGGATGAGCTCCAGTTTACAAAGGGTGCAAGGTGGGGGTCCTCCACATGCCAAAAGTTGGCTAAGTTAATGACAATTCCCGTGAGCAGAAATTGAGGTGAATCGTCAGTTAAAATATATTTTGATGGCAGTTTGGGGGCGTTCAGGCCATCAAGGGAACCATTAGTTCGTCTGCTACTCGTGCCCCAGAATCTTTAACGACCACCTGAACAGGCAGACAAGCATAGCATCTAAATTGAAAGAAGAATTTAATTACCTGCTGCATTTGTGAGAAAGTTAATAAAAAATTTCGAGCTAGAAGCAATCATTGCACCGAGGAGGTGATAATATTGTTTGTTCCTTAAGGGAATGTTAATGATAAGTGTTTGGTTTTGGTATTTTGTATCGGGTTTTGTATAGTGCTTGGGTTTGTTCAGCTGCACTGGGTCAATGACTGGGTAGTGCAGGGACATTCGTTGAAAAGCTGTGTATCTCCGAGGACTTGTATTGTGTTGTGGTTTTTCGCTGGTAAGCAGAAGGGCAGGAGAACAAAAACACTAGTGAAAAGTAAACTAAGTGTTGTCAGGCCTGTTGACCTTGCTAGAGTTGGAGACCACTCAGGACTGGTTTGCTCAGGTGCTGTGGACAGCAGCTGATGTGGTGCTATCAGAACAGCACCCAGCAGTTAAAGGGGCAGTGTCCACCTCTTAAAGGAGTATATTACTGCTAAACCCAGGCTTCATCTGCAATTCCATCATTGTTGTCACCTGCTGTACAACAATTAAGGGTAACCGAGGGAGCAATTTCAAATGCTTTACAAAAGCTAATTCAGCTTCTTTGCAATTTAAGTCAAAGGTTTTATTTGCCATTTGAATTGTCCCAAAAATCCAGGTTCACTTTCTCTTAAATGACTCAAATGTCATACCATCAAATTAGCTCCTGATCAACAAGATCTAGTTTAGTGTTTCATCCTGGACTGGGATGGAAGGCAATAGAAATAAAAATCGAGAGTGATATAATTGTCAGTTCACCAACATCAATTTGATACTATAGTCAAAATTACTTCCATTGTTTGTTACTGAGTATAACACTGCGTTATACATTATTTAATAACACACTAAGTTACTGAATATAGCACTGCATTATATATTGACACTGTGTGTCATTGGGTATAACACTGCTATGTATATATTATACAAGAACACAGTGCATATTACTGGGCTTAGCATTCCTGTATGTATTATAAAATACACTATTTGTTAATGGGTATGACACTCCTGTGTATGTATTATATAACACATTGTACGTTACTAGATATAACACTGTTGTGTATACGTTACATAATAGAAACTGCATGTTACTGGGTGTACTATTCCTGTAGTATATTATACAGTAATAACACATTGTGTGTTACTGGGTATAACACATCTGTGTATCTAATAGACCAGATGTTACTGGCTGTTCTAGCTTTCAATAACTTATGCCTGCTTTTGTCATTTGAACCAATGCTGAGTGATTTTTTTAATAATGGGCCCACTGGGAGGAGATAGTTTACTAACATGAGAAAGCTTATTTTACAAAAAAAAACTCCATCCCACTCCTCCTGTTGCTAAAGGAGAGTTTCTGCTTGTACTTTTTTATTTAGTTGTGTTGCTGGTTACGCATTGTGATTTGCCAAGTAGCACTTGGGAAGCTGTGGGTCACATGGACCTTGTAAAACATCAACATGTTTCACCCTGATTCCGGCTCAATCTCTTGATAGTGGACTAACAACAATAGTTTAACAGACACTGTTCTGTAAATATTTGACTGAGTATCTTTTGAAGGTGGAAATTACACTTTGATTTTTTTTTTGTCTTTTATTGTGATTGATCTCAGTCACTATCCCCGGTTGTACATATTCTTGAAAGTTTCATCATATGACCTCCCACCTTCAACTGCCTGCCCCAGTGAAACATCCTTTTCCTTATCTTCAATATTTTTATGACGAATAGATGAAAGTGTTCAAAGAAATTGGAAAAGAGCTCAATGTTTTGCATGCCCTGTCTATCATTTTTCTCTCTAGTTTGCTTCCAGCAGTAGTCTGGAGATGAATCTTCAATTCCTGGAGACCCTAGGGCAATCCTGGAGAGTTGGTAACCCTGGGACAGATGGTCATGAGGGTTTTGCTGTCAAGAGCCATAGTCAAGGGCAAGGTTCCTTCCTTTTAATCTGTCAGCTTTCTCTCCATTTCCCTAAAGGTACTGGCTCCAGTCAGTGCCATTGTCTCACTGGCACTGGTCAATATGTGACCCTAACTGATGAGCTCTCATGGAGGGCATCAGAGCTGTGCTTGTTTCTGGTTCTCTGTCAGGTGTCTACCAGCAGGAAGTCACTGGATATCCATCAGAAGCAGGAACACTGGTCAAAATCACCCTCATGATGTCAGGAGTGGTAAATTCAACATACCAGTCTAATGTGCTGGCTAATCGGCAGCCGACCTGCCATATTTAAATAGGTAATCGAGGGTCAATTAGGCTTGTTGCCAAACCAATTGACCCTGATAATGCCCTGCCCATGCCATAAAACGTTTGGTGTGGGCAGTCAGGCTGGAGCGGGCACCCTGATTTTTAAAATAAATTCTTCAAAGGACAGGAAGGATGGGGGGATTTTACTTTTCAGGGGCTGCCCTTTGCAAATTGGGGGCAGCCTCCCTAAGATAGAACACCATTTACTTCCTACCCACCTGCAACCTTAAACCCACCGCCCCCACCCCTTGTCTCCCTTCCTAACCTACCCAAGCCCTCCCCGACCAAGACTCCAGACTTACCTAGCTATTTCCAGGTATCCATTGCTCCTTCCTCTTGTTCCCCACTGCATTCCCAGCATTGCCCACTAATGTGCTCTTGGCGCTGCTGGGACTGATGGAGCTGCTGGCCAATCGGATTGACTGGCAACTCCTGAGGGCAGGACCTCCTCCCCAGCGAGGGACGACATCCCTACTCGGCCCTTGTTTATCTCACCCACAGCATCTTATGGCTGTGGAGCAGGCCTGCGTGGAGCAAATTGGCTCCTTCAGGGGTTTAGGGGTGGGGGATGCATTTCCCCCATGTTGCCCCTATCCCCCCCACCCTGGTAATATTCAGTCCTAGTTCTCAGTATAAAACATTTTATATACCAAGGTAGGTGAAAAGAGCTTGGACTCTTAATTAAGAACAGGTTTGTGGGTGATCTGCTCAAGTCTTATAAGTTGACGAAGAAAATCGATTGTATTCCAGTTGACAGTTTGTTCAATTAAATAGATTAGGGAGGACCTTGAGTCACAGTTTTAAATTTACAAGGCTAGATCAAAGTTAGATGGCAGGATGTGGCCCTTTTCCCAGAGAATACTGGATCTTTGAACAGTCTGCTGGCTTGGCCTGTGAACACCCCTTCTCTAAATTCCTACTGCACTTGAATCACACTCAGCAACATTCTATGCTGACATTCCAATGCCGTACTGAGGGAGTGCTGTGCTGTCAGAGGCACTGGCTTTTGTATGAGATGTCCCCATCTGCAGTTTCCTGAGTAATATTTGTCCCTAACATCTCAGAAACAGATTTATTATCCTTTTGCTGTTTGTAGAGAGAGTGCTGTGAGCAAATTGGCTGCAGTGCTTCCTACATTATAACAGTGATGACCTTCAAAAGTATATCATTGGTGTAAAGCTGTAAAGCACTTTGGGATGTCCAGTGATCATGAAAGGGGCTACATAAATCCAGGTCTTTCCTTATTTTCTTTGACCTGTTTCTGGCTGGGGTACAGGTCACCTCATTAGAGGTAGGGACTGCATCAAACCAATTGGGTGATCTCCGGGATTATTTTCAATTGCCTAGGTGAGACCAGAGAACTTCTCAGAACATGTTCCCAAAATTGTCCAGGGTTTTTATCTGTCTTTTTACTTTTTCCATGGGGTGGCATGTGTATATAATATGGTGCACAAGGTATCACAATTGTGTGGAACAAGGCGGATGCACCAGTGGATCATGTCCTATCTGTCATTGTGCATATCACTGTACTGTTCCTGTTGCTCCAATCCTCGGAACTCTGTCCTCTCAAAGCCAATGACACAGCACAGATTGGAGGGTAGCGAGGTCAGTATCAGATCACTGTGGCTGTGAGAAATTTTGGAGAACCCATCCTGCACTGGAAATCAATCAGCTGAAGAATCTGAGGGAGGAAAAATAAATCCTTGCATTTCTATAGTGCCTTTTGCGACTTCAGGATGTTTCAAAGCGCAAGTGGAGTAGTTTTGAAGTGTAATTACTGCTTTAAGGTAGAAAATGCAGCAACCAATTTGCACACGAGATCCCACAAGCAACAATGTGATAATGATCATGTAATCAGTTTTACTGATGTTGGTTGAGAGATAAATATTGACCAGGACAACTGGGAGAACGTCACTGTTCTTTCTCAAAACAGTTCCATTAAAAAAAAGGTTTGCATCTATGTAGCACTTTTCATGACCACTGGATGTCTCAAAGAGTTTTACAGCCAATTAAGTACTTTTGAAGTGTAGTCACTGTTGTGATATAGGAAACACAGCAACCAATATGCTGAGAGGGTAGACAGGGCATCTGGAAGCGAATTGGCCTGGATTTTGTGCTTAATTCCTGGTCTGGGGCTTCAACCTTCTGGCCCAGAAATCAGAGTGCTACCCACAGAGCCACAGCTGACATCCATGTTACTGACAATAGCAAAAAGGAATCACGACTTTCCAAAACATGGCAGTAGGATGCAATAACAGGCATCGAGCAGGTTAAACACAGGAAACAAAATATCGTTCACAAAATATTTCTGAAGGTTCTCTGCAACTTTCATGGATCAAGTAGAGACAGTCAGGGCCAGCAGTTTCCCAGGCAATTTAATCGATCAAGTGGAGACTGTCAGGGCCAGAAGTTTCCCAGGCATTTTAATCGATCAAGTAGAGACAGTCAGGGCCAGCAGTTTCCCAGGCAATTTCTTTCTGCTCTCAATGTCACAGAAGCGATTAATTGAAGGTTTGAGACGACAGAATTATAAATCTTCCAAAGCGTTTTTTATTGCACAATAGACTGTCAGAATGTGTAGAGGAACTGAAGAAAGATTGAACAAAATCAGAACTACCCAGGAAGCTGAGCTCAGACAAGATGTTCCTGGATCACAACATTCTGACTTATATCGGAGGATTGAAGCAGGCAGGTCAATGCAAACTGCTTCTCTGGCCATTGAAATTTAAGTTGAGTGCAGAAAATTGATCAGCTGTGTTCCTTGCCTGACACTCGGTATTTCTTCAAAAAGTTTCTAACTGCTTTCTAAGGTGCTTATTTCTTTCATGTCCCCTTCCTGTCCTGAGGTACTGAGTCCCACTGGGGTGCAGGTCTCCAACTCTCCTGAGGTGCTGATTCTCAAAGGGGTTCAGAACTCCACCTCTCCTGAAGTTGCTGACCCTCACTTAGGAAGCCTCTGATATTTCAGCCAATTGTCCATATTGGACAGGACCTGTACATTGAGTGCTGACAGGTTATTATCAAACCTTGGTTTAAAATTCCTCCAAAACCTCACTTCTCCCTAACTGTGTAACCTTTTCTATAACCCTGTATCTGCCCACGATCTCTGCATTCCTTCAATCCTGGTGTCTCTCTCACTTTCTTTGCATGATGTACATAATTAAGAAATTGTGGGAGGCAATTCTAGAGCTCAGGGCCCAGGCAGCTAAAGGCATAGGCGCCAATGGTGTAATGAAAAAAATCAGGGGCACTCAAGAGGCTAGAATTGGAGGAGCACAGAGATCTTAGAGAGTTGTAGGGCTGGAAGAATGCAAACTGCTCCTCTGGTCACTGAAATTTGAATGCAGAAAATAGAGCAGCTGTGCTCTTCATCTGACTGTCGGTATTTCTTCAAACAATTTCTAATTGCTTTCTGAGGTGCTTATTTCTTTCTCCTCCCCCTCCTGTTCTGAGGTACTGAATCCCACTGGGGTTCATATCCCCATGGGTGGCTGGGGTGGGGGGGTGGGGGGGGGGGCGTTGGTGGGGTGGGGGTGTGGTGGCAGGGGATACAAGGCCATGGAGTGATTTGAAAACAAGAATGAAATTTTAAAATTGAGGTGTTTCCAGCATGGGAGCCAATAGGTCAACAATGCAGGTTTGATGTGTGAATGGGACGCATTGTGAGTTAGGACATAAACAGCAGGCATTTGAATCAGCTCTAGATGGGAGGGCGGCTGTGAGAGCATTGGAATGGTCATCAGCATGGTAGCAATGGAAGGTGCTAGAAACACTTACAGCAGGTCTTTCGGTATATGGAAAGAGAAAAGACAGAGTCACATGTGACCAACTTCATCGACCAGCTTTCTGATTTCATTTCATTCACTCCTTTAGAATAAAAGAAAGTGATTGCCTCCACACAATAGCTGACTGAATCTAATGTTTGAGCTGGTGAACCACACAGATTAAGTTGAGCCTGATTCTGTTCATGCCTGACTGCCGCACACGTACACTTTCCAATATTGGAAGGGCTGGACTTTTATCAATGGGATTCCTCCCCCAAACTCGGGGGCATTGAAAAGAATTTGTGTCCCTGTTGCCTGTTTCAGCTAAGGTCAGCTAACTATGCACAGACCAGGACAACCCGACACCTCCCCCACCCATTGTGACCTGGGCCAACATTCATCCCTCAACTAACACTGCCAAAGAGAAGTTAATTGCATGTTCGCCGAAATTTCTGTTTTTTCTCTTGGGTTATGTCTTGTACAAAATTGTTACCATGTTTGCCTACATGTACATGGACAATGTGGGATGAGCAGGGGAATGGAATTAATTAGATAGCTCTGCCAAAGAGTTGGCACAGGCGCATTAGGCCGAATGGTCTGTTTATATGTTGTATCATTCTGTGATTCTATATAAAAAAGAGTTTGCATTTCTATAGCACCTTTTAGGACCTCAGGACATCCCAAATAACTTTACAGCCAATTAATTAATTTTAAAGTCTACTCATTATTCTAATACAGGAAACGTGGTATCACTGCAACTTCAAAAGTAATCCACTGGCTTTGCAAAGTTTCAAAGAGATGTGATAAAAGAGTCTATCAAAATTAGAGTGATCTCAAAAAAAAAGAGAACCAGTGTCAAGAAGGACAATGATTACACATAAACAAACAGTAAACTGATGATTCAAGGAAATATAAAATATATCATACAAACCTCAGTGAAGCATCCTGTACAGCTCACTGAAACATATTGTCACTCATACTCCATGGAATTCTTTGCAAGGTCACACTGTACCAGCCTGGCACAATGTTTCGTTCTCACTTGAATTCCTATCAGGACATGACAGCCTGTGTTTGTTGAACAATTTGCATCTTTTTAGAAAATCTAACTATTTAATCCAAAGTATTTAGTCACTGGCTGCTCACAGTCCGAGGGTCACCGTTTATACGTTAACAATGCTCTCTCTCATTTATACTGCTGACCTAGTGCTATTGTTGGGTGGGAATGGATTATAGGGCTATTGTTAACCCTTTCTAGACCTCTCCTCTGAAAAACTGGGGTCAGTTTTGATTATAGAGGAGAAGTCCCTGCTCCCAACGACCAATATTCAGTTGTAATGGATTTTATAGCTACTTTTATACTGAATTGAATGGGTGTCTTTTTCTGAATTCTTAGGATGTGGGTAACGCTGGGAAGGCCACCTTTATTGCCGTGAAGACATTACTAATCAACCATGTTAAGTGGGATTGGTGTCCCCTGTAGACCAGGTTGCAGTGGCAGATTTCGTAACAGATTTTAGCAAATGAGTTGGATTCTCAGGACAATCAGACAGTTTTCATGGAAATTTAACAGGTGCCAGCCCACAATTTAGCCGGTTTACTGAACTCAATCTCTCAATTTGTGATGGTGAGATTTAGACTCATAACCTTTGAAATGTTAAATCTATTTCATACCATAGCCCCTGCAGTGCTCAAGCCAGCAGCACACATTGCCTTCAGCAGCCCTATGACCGAGTGAGATCTCTGTACTCATCCAATTCTGGCCTCTTGCGCATCCCAATTTCTTTCACACTACCTATAGCAACTGTACCATTAGCTGTCTAGGTCCTAAACTCTGGAATTTTTTCCCTAAATCTTTCTATGTCTCTCCCTCCTTCTTTAAGTTGCTCTTTAAAACCTATCCCTTTGAGCAAACTTTTGATCAGCTGTAATGATAGCTATTGATGTGATTTGGTGTCAAATTTTGTTTGATAATGGTTCCCATGAGGCTCCTTGGGCTTTCCGACATTAAAGGTGTCAAATATATGCGAATTGTGTTGTTGGATCTTATAGTAATTATGGTTTTATTTAGTGTGTAATGTACCTTTAAGAATAATACTTGTTAAGGATGATCATGTGATCTGTAGTAACCAATAAGATAGTAGTCTTATCAGCAGATAGAGTTGGAGTTGAAAGCACACATGTAGTTGCTGCTGAGTATATTGTAAGTAAACTTAATGTTTCCACCCAAGAAACGTCAGCAGATCAACTCCATCATTAATAGCACAACTCTGCCACCCTACAACAGATCTGATGCAGCTGGCTGCATCAATGAAGTAAATTTGCAAAATGCAATAGAACCGGTTGCAAGGAAGATCCAAGTTTGGATATTTTTCCCATTGTCTGGTTTTAGCAAATTCAGCAGGTTTATTGAAAGACAAAACCAGAAGACAAGGAAATGCACAAAACATCTATCAGCATCTGGAAGCAGAATGGATGGGTTCCGATGAGGCATCAATATCAGGTCTTGTGATGGAAAGAAAGAATTTGTGTTTCAATTGTGACTTCCGCAATCTCAGGACATGTTAAAACCTTTAACTTCCAATGAAGAATGTTTTTGAAGTGTAATGTAGGGAATGTGGCATCAAATTTGCACACAGCCAACTCCCACAATGAGATAAACGACCAAATAATTTGTCTTCAGGTGTTGAGTGATAATTTTTTCCAAAGCTCCCTAGATTCGGACAAGGTTCCATTCAATTAGAAAATAGCAAATGTAACTCCTTTATTCAAAAAGGGAGGGAACTAGAAAGTGGTAGGAACTGGTGGATGTACTGTATTTTGATTTCCAGAAGGCATTTGATAAGGTGCCACATCATATTGCAAAAAATTAAGAGCTCATGATGTAGGGTGTAACATATTGGCAAGGATTGAAGATTGGCTAGTTAACAGTAAACAGGGAGTAGGCATAAGTAGGTCATTTTCTAGTTGGCAAGATCTGATGAATGGTGTGCCACAGGGATCAATGCCGGGGCCTCAAATTTTTATAAGTTACATAAGTGACTTGGATGAAGGGACCAAAGATATGGCTGCTAAATTTGCTGATGGCACAAAGATAGGTAGGATAGTAAATGTGAAGAGAACACAAGGAGGCTACAATTGGATATTGGTAGGTTAAGTGAGTGGGCAAAGATCTGGCAAATGGAGTACAATGGGAAAGTAAGAAATTGTCCATTTTGGCAGGAAAAATAAAAAAGAAGCATATTATCTAAATGGTGAGAGATTGCAGAGCTCTGAGATGCAGAGGGACCTGGGGTCCTACTGTATGAATCACAAAAGGCTAGTATGCAGGTGCAGCAAGTAATTAGGAAAGTTAATAGAATTTTATCATTTATTGCAAGGGGAATCGAGTACAAAAGTAGGGAGGTTACGCCTTGGTTATACAGGGCATTGGTGAGACCATATCTGGAGTACTCTGTACAGTATTGGTTTCATTGGAAGCAGTTCAAAGAAAGTTTACTAAACTAATACTTGGATTTGGTGGGTTGTCTTATGAGGAAAGATTGGACAGGATTGACTTGTATCCACTGGAGTTTAGAAGAGTGAGAAACAACTTGATTGAAACATATAAAATCCTGAGGGGTCTTGACAGGGTGGATGTGGAGAGGATGTTTCCTCTTGTGGGAGAATCTGGAACTAGGTGTCACTGTTTAAAAATAAGGGGTTGCCCATTTAGATCAGAGATGAAGAGAAATTTTTCTCTCAGGGTTGTGAGTCTTTAGGATTCTTCCTCAAAGGCGGTGGAAGCTTTGAATATTTTTAAGGCAGAGGTGGATAGAACCTTGATAAGTAAGGTGCTTAAAGGTTATTGGGGGTAGGTGAGAAGGCGGAGTTGAGGTTACAATCACATCAGCCATGATCTCATTGAATGGCTGAGCAGGCTTGAAGGGCCGAGTGGCCTCCTCCTGCTCCTAACTCGTATGTTTGTATGTAAATATTTGCCAGGACATTTGGGAGTGTCAATCATGCCATGGAATCTTTTACATGCATGTGAGAGGACGGATGTGACTTCGCTTTAACGTCTCATCTGAAAGATAGCACCAGCTCCGACAGTACAGCAATCGCTCAGTGCTGCACTGGAGTCCCAGCCTGGATTTTTTGCCCAGAGCACCAAATACAATGATAAAAACAAAAAACTGCGGATGCTGGAAATCCAAAACAAAAACAGAATTACCTGGAAAAACTCAGTAGGTCTGGCAGCATCGCCGATGCTGCCAGACCTGCTGAGTTTTTCCAGGTAATTCTGTTTTTGCACCAAATACAAAGGCTGTCCTTTCTCTTTTCAGACGCAGATGGCTATTTCCAGCTTTTTCAGTTTTACATGAGAGGTAACAACATTGTTCAGCAGCAAATGCAGCTGATTCTAAACCTATCAAGCACTAATTTCAGAATGCTATCAGATAAGGGGAGAGGTATCAGGAGCAACTACAGTCGCTTAATGGTCATGATAAACTCTGTGTTTGATGACATTTTTCTCTAATTAGGCTGTTTGCTGATTGTGTATGGTTTGAATCTTACTGTAATCCCTGCAGTAAATTCTCATCAAACAGGCCCCACTTCATGAATATAATTATACAATCCCCATTTTCTGTTTCACAACACAGTTAATCACCTTTGATGAAGACATTCATAGGAATTGGCTCATACATCAAGAGGTCAATGCATTAAGGTCAATGTTGCCAGTAACAGCAAACAAAACACTGAGATTTGCTCAGCACTTTTCTTCTCCCTTTTGCATGATCAGAGTTTCTTTCCTGGGTCTTGTTTTGATGTCAAGCATAAATTTGCAAGCATACTGGGAGAATTGGAAAGCACATATAATAGGGAATAGTAGTTAATAGGTGGAGTGAGAGTAAGGGAGAAAGTAATAAAGTCTAAATCAAGGTTACTGTGCATATATGTGAGTGGTCAGAGAGTGGCAAAAAAGATTGGTGAGTTATAGGCACAGGTTGCCATGTGGAAATGTGATGTTGTGGATAGAAGGGCAGGACTGGGTGTTCAGCATTCCTGGATACAAGGTGTTCAGGAAAGATAGGAAAGGTAGAAAAGGGGTGAGGGGTGGTGGTATTGATTAAGGAGAGCATTGCAGTGCTGGGGAAAGAGCATGTCCCAGAGGGTGTCAATGACATGATCTATGTAGCTAAGGAACAAAGAAAGTTCAATTACATTGTTCGGTTTAGCTTATAGACCACCAACAAGTGAGGAGGATGTAGAAAAACAAATTTGCAAGGAAATTACAGAGAGATGCAAAAATTATAGAGTAGTTATATGGGGAGACTTTAGGATAGCAGTAGTGTAAAGGGCAGAGAGGGGCAAGAGTTACTTCAGTGTGTTCAGGAAAATTTTCCACTGCAGTATATTTCCAGTCCAACAGGAAAGGAGGCCCTGCTAGACCTAATTCTTGAAAATGAGGTGGGCCAAGTGGATCAGGTGTCAGTAGCCGAACACTTAGCAGACAGTGATCATTATATCATACGGTTTAGGCTGACTATGAAAAAGAACAAAGAACAATCCAGAATAAGAATGATTAACTCGGGGGGAAAGCCAACCTCAATGTGGTAAGAATGGGTCTGGGCCGAATAAGTTGGAATCAAAGGTTGGCAGAAAAAAGGTAGCAGAATATTGGACGACCTTCAAAGACGAGGTAGTTCAGGCACAAAGTATATTCCCTCAAAAGGGAAAGGTAGGGCCAACAAATCCAGAGCTCCCTGGATGACAAAGAAGATAGAAATTAAAATTAGGATGAAGAAGTATGCTTAAGACAGGTAGGAAATACAATTGCAAACCTGGCTGAATATAGAAGGTTCAGAGGGAAGGTGAAAAACAAATAAGAGAAGCAAAGAGGGAGGATGACAAGAGACTTGCAGCTAACATAAAAGGGCATCCTACAATAGGAAGATAAATAGAAAAAGGGTGCTAAAAGGAGCAGTACAGATTAGGGACCAAAAAGGGGATTTACAAATGGAGACAGAGGGCATATAGCTGAGGCACTAAATGAATACTTTGCATCTGCCTTTACCAAGGAAGAAGATGCTACCCAGGCTTTGGTGAATAGGAGATAATTCAGACACTAGATGTGTTCAAAATTGATAAGGAAGAGGTACTGAATAGGCAATTGGTACTTAAAGCTCACAAGACTGAATGAGGTGTATCCAAGGATGCTAAAGGAAGTGAGAGTGGAAATTGCAGAGGCACTAGTCATTATTTTTCACTCTTCCTCACATTCAGGGCTGGTGCCAGAGGTCGGGATAATTGCAAATGTTACACTTTTGTTCAAAAATGGGTGTAAAGAGAAACCCAGCAACTTCAGGCCAGTCAGTTTAACATCGGTGGTGGGGAAGCTTCTAGAAACAATAATTGGGGACAAAATTAATATTCATATGGACAAATGTGGGTTAATTAAGGAAAACCAGCATGGATTTCTGAAGGGAAAATCATGTTTAACTAACTTGCTGGAGTTTTTTTGAGGCGGTAACAGAGAGGGTTGATGAGGGCAATGCTGTTGATGTGGTCTACATGGACTTCGAAAAGGTAATTGATACAATGCCATACAACAGACATGTGAGCAAAGTTATAGCTCAGGGAATATAGAGGAAAGTAGCAACATGGATACAAAATGACACATACGGAGATGGCAGGTGAATTGGTCTTCACTATAGAGGATAAAAGTAACATCCCAGAAATAGCTGTAATTGGAAGGGAGGGAGGAACCCAGGGAAAATTACAATCACCAGGAAAGTGGTACTGAGAAAATTGTTGGAGCTGCAGGCTGACAAATCCTTGGGTCCTGAGGTGCTTCATCCTCGGGTCTTAAAAGAAGTGGCTATTGACATAGTTGATGTATTGGTTTTAATTTTCCAAAATTCTCTAGATTTGGAGAAGGTTCCATTCAATTGGAAAATAAGGAATTTAACTCCTTTATTCAAAAAGGGAAGGAGACGGAAAGCAAGAAATTACCGGCCAGTTAGCTTAACATCTGTGATCGGGAAAATGTTAGACGCTATTATTAAAGATGTTATAGCAGGGCACTTGGAAAAATTCAACGTAATCAGGCAGAGTCAACATGGTTTTGTGAAAGGGAAATCATGTTTAACCAATTCACTGGCATTCTTTGAAGAAGGAACATATGCTGTGGATAAAAGGGAGCCTGTGCATGTACTGTATTTAGATTTCTAGATGGTATTTGGTAAGGTGCCCCATCAAAGGTTATTGCAAAAAATAAAAGCTCATGGTGTAGGAGATAACATATTGCATAGATAGAAGATTGGCTGTCTAACAGGAAACAGAGGGTAGGCATGAATGGTCTTTTTCTGGTTGGCAGGATGTGACGAGTGGTACGCCACAGGGATTAGTGCTGGGGCCTCAACGTTGTACAATTTATATAAATGACTGGGATGAAGGTACTGAAGGTATAGGGGAGAATTTTCTCCCTGTAGAGGGGGCTGCGCAGGAGCAGGCGTGTGCGGGGGCATAGCTGATCGCTGCCCGTGATCGGCTGTGCGCCGCCATTTTACGTGGGCATGCAGGAAGCGCTGAATGCCCCCTGTGTTGGCTGGAAGAGGAGACTGAATTGGGGCCCGTGCGCGAAAGAGCACAGGAATCTCCCTGAGGCACAGAGCTGCCTCAGGGAGTTTAATTTCATTATGAAAAATTTAAATTAAAAAAAATTCAGACATGCCCCTCATGTGTCAGTGTCACATAAGCTGGGATATGTCAATGAATTTTAATAAAAAAATTTATTTGGTTTTTAAATCCTTCATGAAAGCTCATCCAGGCCCTGGATGAGGTTTCATGATAAATGCGAAGGCCACCTGGGCTCTTTGCCTGCCTGCCAACCTTAAGGTTGGATGGGCAGCCCTATTAATTGTGACAATTAGATTTTAAATGGCCTTAATAGGCCTTTGACAGTTCGGCAGGCGCGCAGCCGACTCTGGTGCACACCCGCCGACCTGAAGATTGGAATGATGCACGGTGACATCGGGATGCATGCCCGACATCACCACGTGTCATTTTAAGCACGGGCGAGTGGGGCCCATCCCCGCACGCTGACCAGAAGATTCAGGCTATGGTTGTTAAATTTGTTGATGATACAAAGATAGGTAGGATAGTAAGACATGAAGATGACTCAAGGAAGCTACAAAGAGAGATAGATAGGTTAAGTGAGTGGGAAAAGACCTGGAAAATGGAGTATAATTTGAGAAAGTATGAAATTGTCCATTTTGGCAGGAAAAATAAAAAAAAGAAGCATATTATCCAAATGATGAGTGTGATGAAGCTATTAATTTATAAAATGTTTTTGGAATTTTTTTTAATAGATGTTTAGTCTGTGGGTGTGTCTGTGTGTGTTTTAATTGGATTAAAGCCAGCTAGTCTGGGTGTTTTGATGTATAGCAGTTTTGAGATGTAAATACAGATGTAAATGTATTAGAGGACATTTGCATTTTGTTGAATGGAGCATTCAAAGAAAGGGTGTGAAATCTTGCACCTAGTTAGGAGAGACCAAGCAATGTTTATATTACTAATAAAATTGGTACTATGAAAGGGGTTTATTGTTAGAAGAGGTGGAGTTCAAGGCCTGGTGAAACAATGAAAATTTACATTCAAGGAGAAGTGCTGGATAGAACAGAAAGCAGTTTTGTGTGTGCAGGACAGAGGCATGTAACTTCAAAGCAGCTGAAAGCCTACAATTGTCTGCAGAGGAACCAAAGTGAAAGGAACCTCATTTTAAATTTGTAAGGTGAAAATGCTTTGCCTTAATGGAGAATAGTTTTGGAATTTGTTAAAAAGTTATGACAGTAGTAATTTGTGGCCATGTCTATATGTTTAACTTGTGTAAATTAATAAATGTATCACATAGTTTGATCTAAAATCACCTCTTGAGAGCTGGTGGTCTTATTCCTGAATTTAGATCTGCAACTCAAAACATATCACTTGAAAATATAGGTTATGACAGTTGTTTAAGGTTTCCTTCTGGGATTTTAAATAACAGCCTTTATCAACTGCTGTCTCATAACAATTGGGAGCTCATCTGGAATAAAATTTCTAATTCTTTGATTAGTTTGGAATTGGTGAATCTTAAGGTTATGAATACGAGAATCACTTTGAATTCAGGAGTTGTAGAGGTGGTGAGACTGCAAGATGGCTTTGGCAATTGCTAAGACTTGTCTGGGAGTAGAAGATATAACTCTGATTGGGTTGGAAAAAATAACCAAAAGTAAGTTAACAGAATTGGCAGATAAGCTAAAATTGGGGTTACCTGAGGGTGCTAGGAAATCAGATATAATTAAAAGTATAGCACAGCATTTACAGTTTGAAGTGAAAGCTGACACTGGTAAGTCACAGCTGGAGACAGTGGGACTTCAGTTACAAATGAAGGCACTTGAATTTGAACAAACAAATGAACTGAAAAAACTTGAATTAGAAGCAAAGGACAGAGAAATGGCTTTTAAAATGGAACAGGTAGAAAGGTAGGAGAGAGAAAGAAAACAGGAAAGGGAATTAGAAATTATGAAGATAGAGAAGCAGGAAAGAGAAAAAGAGTGCAAGAATTCCAACTGAAAATGTTGGCAGTTAAAAAAGAGACGCCAGGAGATGGGAAAGGACTTATCTCCAGAGTAGAACCCAGTGGGAAAATGTCTAAATTTGTACAAGGTCTTCCAAAGTTTGACGAAAAAGATATTGAAACATTCTTTATGTCAGTTGAGAAGCTAGCTAAACAGATGAAATGACCACAGGAAAACTGGATGTTATTATTGCAGCCTAAGTTAGCGGGTAGGGTGCATGAGGTATATGCCTCGCTATCAGAAAAACTGTTGGTGAATCATGATGTAGTGAAAAAGGCTTTTTTGAGTGCATATGACTTGGTTCCTAAGCATACAGGCAGAAATTTAGGAATATGAGAAAACAGCCTGGGCAAACTTATACTGAGTTTGAAAGAGTAAAACAAAGGCCAGAATTTTTGAGTTGGCAAGAGGGGGCAGGGCCCACTCGCTGACAAGTAAATTGACAAACAATGAGGTTGGGCCTGCATCCCGATGTCACCACGCATCATTCAGATCGTGAGTTTGGTGGGCGCGCACCGGAGTCGGCTGCACACCAGCCGAACTGTCAGGGCCCTGTTAAGGCCATTTAAACAGCGATTAAAATAATTAACTGAGCTGCCCATTCAACCTTAAGGTTGTCGGGCAGGCAAAGAGCCCAGGCGGCCTTTGCATAATCATGAAACCTCATCCACGGGCGGGATGAGGTTTCATGAAGGTTTTTAAACTTTAATAAAAATTTTCCACAAAATTCAGACATGTCCCAGCTCATGTGACACTGTCACATGAGTGTACATGTCTTAAAATTTTTTTTTCCTTTTATTTTAAATTTTAAGATATCAAACTGATCTTCCTGAGGTAGCTCTGTGCCTCAGAGAGATTTCTGCGCTCTTATACACGCATGCGCAAAAGAGTGCAAGCCCCAACTCAGCCTCCTCCCCCATCCCGCACAGGGAGCGCTCAGCGCTTCCGGGTGTGCGTCATACTGGACGGGCCCTTCCACACAAAATGGCGGCGCGCAGCCGATCATGGTTGTTAAAAATGGAGACAACGTATGCAGCTCTTAGGGAAGTAATTCTTTTGGAAGAATTTAAAGATTCAATCCCTTCAGCAGTGAAAACTCATGTGGAGGAACAGAGGGTTGATTCCGCAAGACAAGCAGCAGAGATAGCTGATGTTTATGAGTTAGTTCATAGAGCTAAACCTTTTCTCTTGTCACCCTTTCAAATTGGAAAAGGATAAAAAGTGGGGTGAGAGGAAGGTAGGTAGTCAGGGAAGAGAAGGAGTAGCTGGAAGTTCCCAGGAAATTTTTTCTCAGAAGAAAAAGAAAGGTGCTGAAGGTAAAAGTGACATTTGAAAATTGAGGTGTTTTTGTGGTAATAAAGTGGGGCACATAAAGCCAGTGGCCTAAATTTTTCAGTCAGCATGTGGGGGCAGGCCTGACACACTGACGGGTAAAGTGGCGCGTGATGATGTCGGGCGTGCGTCCCGACATCATCGCGCTGTCTCACGATGTTTCATTCAGCAGGCGCGCGCCAGAGTCGGCTGCATGCCCATCAATAACTGATAACCTATTGAGGCCATTAACGAATTCATTAATATAATTGTTAACGCTGCCCGTCCAACATTAAGGTTGATGGGTAGGTAAAAAGGCGAAATGGCCTATACGTTTTTTCGGAAACCTCATCCATGATGAGGTTTCCTAAAGCTTTTCTTAATTAAATAAAACATTTCTCTGAAATATAAAAACATGTCCCATCTCATGTGACACAGTCACATGAGATGGGACGTGTTTAATTAAAGTTTTAATCCATTAATTTATTTTTTTAACAATTGTCTCAATCTCCCTGAGGCAGCTCCATGCCTCAGGGAGATTGAAGTGCTCTTTCACATGCATGCATGAAAAAGCGCTGATCCCGGCACTCCCTCCTCCCCCCGCCCGCACAGGAGTGCTGAGCACTACAGCTTGCACCTTACACTGGGTGGGCCTTAATTGGCCCGCCTGCATAAAATGGCGGCGCGGAGCCAATGGCGGGCGGGGGTCGGGTCCATGACTGCTCCCACCTGCTCCCACCAACTCCACCCGTCGACTGAAAAATTCAGGCCACTGTGTTGGAAATTGCAGGAAAAATCTATTGGAATTGTTGCAGTGCAGATAAGCTCTGGAAGTAAAAATACTGTGGGTTCTGAGGTCCAGGCACAGGAGAAGCCAATGGTTTGTGTACAGGTGAAACAAGGAGAATCAGTGATAGGTGAAGAAGTGGGAGTGTGTTCACAATTTACTCAAGAGGATTCTGAGGAGCTGGTTGCAAAAATGTTTAAAGACTTTGTATGTGAAGGGAAGTCTTTCCATGTGTACAGGGCGGAATAGGTAAAGATGTTAAAATGTTAAGAGACACAGGGGCTTGTCAGTCCTTAATGTTGTGGGATAGTGATATTTGTTGTTCAAAGGGAGTATCGCAGGAGCAAGTAATAATAAGTGGGTTCATGGAGATGCTAAAAGTATTCCGTTGTGGATGGTAAATTTAAAGAGCAAATGGAAAACAGGTGAAGTTATAGTTGGAGCGGTGGAAAAATTGCCCATTGCAGGGGTTCATTTTATTCTGGGTAATAATATAGCTGGATCACAAATGTGGGTGATGCCTATGGCATTTTAGCAGTCTGTAGAAGTGTTACAGAAGGAACATCCTGGATTATTTCCTGATTGTGTTGTACTGAGATCAAAGTTTCATAGGGAAGTACAAGAAAAACAAGGCCAGCCAGTTGAACGGCAAGAAGGTGTCAAAATCCAATTAGAAGGCATTGTGCAGTTCTGTGGAAGGGTCATGAGGACTCGAAACGTCAACTCTTTTCTTCTCCGCCGATGCTGCCAGACCTGCTGAGTTTTTCCAGGTAATTCTGTTTTTGTTTTAGAAGGCACTGTGTTTGATAACATTGTTCAGGAGGAAAGAATACAGGACTGAAGTGTTTAACTCAAGGAGGTTATGGTGTTACAGAAACATGATTTACAATTAAAGCAGTTATATCAGAAAGTTTATTCAGAAACAGAATCAAAATGTATTCCAGTGTGTTATTACCTTTAGGGAGATATTTTAATGAGAAAGTGGAGGTCAGATCATGTCTCAGCAAATGAAAGCTGGAGGGAGGTGCATCAGATTATTACCCCATTAAGATTTAGAAATGAGATTCTGAGGATTGCTCATGAAATTCCATTGAGGGGACAGTTAGGAATTAGAAAAACACAGGAAAAGATACAAGGGTATTTTTTGACCAGGATTGCATAGGGATATGGTCAAATTCTGTAGAACCAGTTATACATGTCAAATAACAAGAAAACCACAAGTAGTGATTGTGCCGGTGTCTTTAATCCCAATACCAGCATTTGAAGAACCTTTTACCAGGGTCATGATTGATTGTTTTGGACCCCTCCCTAAGACTAAAAGTGGAAATCAGTATTTACTGACAATAATGGATGTGTCTACCAGGTTTATTGAAGTGATACCGTTAAGAAATATTGCAACTAAGAAGATTGTGGAGGAGTTAATTACATTTTTTACAAGATATGGTTTATCTAAAGAAATACAGTCAGATCAGGGGTTAAATTTCATGTCACAAATGTTTAAGGAAATAATGAGCAGTTCGGGGATAAAACAGTTTAAGTCAACAGCTTACCATCCTGAATCACAAGGGGCTTTGGAAAGATGGCATCAAACTTTAAAAGCTATGATGAGAGCATATTGTCAGGATTATGGGATTGGGATACAGGAATTCAATTTTGGTTATTTGCTATTAGAGATGCTGCTAATGCATCCACTGGTTTTAGCTGTTTTGAACTAGTTTATGATCATGAGGTAAGGGGATCACTGAAATTGATTCATGAGAAATTGGTGGGTCAAAATTCAGAAACTATCCTCCTGGATTACGTATCAAATTTCAGGGAAAGATTGAACGGAGCATGTGAGTTGGCTATGGAACATTCAAATATATCAGAGCAAGTGATGAAAGTAAAGGCAGATAAGAAAGCCAAAACTTGCAGTTTTGTTTCTGGAGAGGAAGTACTAGTTTTGTTACCAGTACTAGGTGATTCGTTAAATGCAAGATTTAGTGGGTTTTACAGGATTGAAAAGAAATTGAGTGAAGTAAATTATTTAATAAATATTCCAGACAGAAGAAAGCAGAGGGTGTGTCATGTAAATATACTTAAAAAGTATTTTGACAGGGAAGATGAGCAAGAAGAAGCATTAGTAATGGTGGATGATGAGAAAGAGGTAGAAGTGCAGGACTCTGAAATTGTTTTTCCTCTACTGAAATTGGATAATGAGGGGGTGCTTGAAAATTTAAATGAAATATTGAGTTACTTTCCAAGCAAGTGCCAAAGTGATTTGGAAAAGCGATTGCAGTCACACAAACCTATTTGTGGAAATAAGTTAGGAAATAAACATTTAGCTATACATGATGTATGTATTGAAATGTCATCTTCAATAAGGCAACACCCTTATAGATTAAATCCAGCAAGTTATCACAAGTACAAAAAGAAATTGATGTCATGTTTCAAAATGATATCATTGAGTCTAGTTGCAGTAACTGGATTCGCCTATTGTACTGGTACCGAAACTGGATGGAACACAAAGACTATGTGTAAACTATCGAAAAGTGAATGCAGTGACAAAAGCTGATCCATATCCAATACCACGGTTGGAAGATTGCATTCAGAAAGTGGGGTAATTGACATTTATCACAAAGATTGACTTGCTAAAAAGATATTGGTAGGTACCATTGTTGGAGAGGGCAAAGGAGGTATCAGCTTTTGTAACGCCAAGTGGACTATATCAGTTTAAAGTCATGCCATTTGGTATGAAGAATGCACCTGCAACATTTCGAAGACTCAGAAACAAAGTAAAAGAAGCAAAAACTATATGAGCCAAAACTTTTTCACGCAGCATGTGGTTGGAATGCACTGTCTGTGAGTGTGGTGGAGACAGGTTAAATTGAAGCTTTCAAAACAGAATTAGACTATTATTTGAAGAGCAAGAATGTGCAGGGTTATGAAGAGAAGGCAGGAGAATGACACTAAGTGAATTGCTGATTTGGAGAGCTGGTGCAGACACTTCTTCTGCACAGTAATAATTCCGTGACTCTGTGAATTAAAGTTCAGGATGCACAAGTGGTCAGAGTTAGAGGAGCACAGATATCTCGGAAGATTGTACAGCTGTTGGAGGTTACAGAGATAGGGAAGGGCATTAGTCCATGGAGGGAGTTGAAAACAAGGATGAAAATTTTAAAATGGAGGCATTGCTGAACAGGGAGCCAGTGTAGGTCAGGGAGCCCAGGGTGATGGATGAATGGGATTAGGTGTGAGTTAGCATACAAGCGACAGAGGATGGAAGGTGGGAGGCCTGCCAGATGAACATTGGAGTAGTTGCTTCTAGAGGTAATATAAGTATGACTGAGTGTTTGAAATGGACACAAGAATCTTTTTCCCTCAGATCCTGAGATTATTGATGCACAGTATTGAAACATCATTGACCAATGTACAAACACTTACCCACTGTCAGTGCCCCCTAGTTCCCCTTGGTAGAAAGCAATATTTGGGTAGAAATTGCTTTGCGATGTGTCCACTTTCAAGTGTAAAACAGTTGTAAAGAATATCAATTTAGCAGTGGGACATAGTGTTGCCATTGGTTCCTCCTTATAAATGAATGGGGCCTACCCTTTAAGCATGGACCAGATGTGCTCAGGGCAGCCCAATTTGTGCAAAAGCGGCCAAAAACACTATATGAAAAGGGCAAGGGTTTAATGTTTGTTTCGAGCGGAAACCCTGGATGCCTCTTTTTTTCGCTTTACCAATATGATAACCACCAGGGTGTTATGAGCATGTGCATGGCCCACCTGCCATATTGGATGCTTTTGCATCTGAAAAATTGGTTCAGTACCATCGAACTTCTAGGCCATTGTTTCAGCATTGTGGAGCTGAGACAGACAGTGATCCCTGCCCTTGGCTACATTAACTGATCTTAGAGCTTGAGTGGCATAGCAAAATTGGCCTCATTCCCCTGGCCAGGAATCAGTAAAAGATATCCAGTGTTCTCAATCTCATCATGATCCAGAAACCTCAACTGTAAAGTATGAATGTAGCAGTGAGGACATGCTAGGGGGTGGGCTGTATTGCCCTCTCCCATGCCTCTCCTCGATGAGAATTGAGGCTGAGTAAATTTCTGAAAGGTAAGCAGATAGGAACTGGACTGCAGTGCAAGCTTTTAGGAGGGATAAATGCTGAGATAAATGCAAAATCATTTAAACAAAAGAGCTGGTTATTTTATGAGTGACTTATGGTGAAATAGGTCACATTTCAGAACCAAAAATTATCACTCTGAGTGAGTATCACTTGGTAACAACAGAAAGATATCATCAAATGGATAATGGCCCCTTGCCAGCCATTAGGTAGTCAATGCCACCAGCCATATTGTAAATTAACTGCTGTTTACTTCACAGTTACAATTTATGTCATGACACAAGGATATTGAATGCCTGAGTGGATTTTATTTCATCATCATAAGGCATCAAACCAAGGCTGAGTCACAGCTTCCTTCAACTGTACACTGGGAAAGACTGAAGGACATCATTTTTGGACCTTATTCCCATTGCCCTGCCAGGCTACTCACTGAAGCTGTATCAGGCAAGATGAAACCTAAGTGTCCTGCTTGATCTAGAGCTAAGCTTCGAACCCCATATTCTGTGCATCGCCAAGGTGTTTCCATCCTCAACATTGCCCACCATTGCCTGGTCTCAGCTACACCAATGATGAAGCACTCCCTGCACTTCTGTCAGCCATGTCAACCACAGGTGAGATTTTCAGCAGTAAATGAGTTGATGCTGGGTGGAATGAGATAATGTTAGAGGTGGAAATAGGTGATCTTAGTGATGCCGTGGATATCTGGTCAGAAGTTCACCTTGGGGTCAAATAAGACACCAAGGTTGCGAACAGTCTGGTTCATTCTCAGATATTTGCAGGGAGAGGAATGGAGTCGGTAGGGACGGAGTTTGCACTGGGGCTGTAAACAAAGGCTTCAGTCTTCCCAATATTTAATTGGAGGAAAGTTCTGCGCATCCAGGACTGGATGTCAGCAAGCAGCCTGACAACTTAGAGACAATGGATCCCATGGCACTATTTTGAAGAAGAGCAGGGCATTCTCCTTAGTGTCCTGGCCAATATTTATCCCTCAACCAACATCACTAAAAAAAAAGATTGGGTTGAATCATCAATGAGTGTCAATCACCGTCAGATTGCCACTCAGCTCCTACTTACTTGTCTTACACTGGAGCTCCGATTTTTTGACCCAGGCTCCTGAACTGGGCCTCCTGAGAAATGTGGAACATACCTACTCCTGGTATCCTTCCCTCGCAGTGTAGGAGCATCAAAGGAAGACAAGCCATGCCCTCTTTTCACGGCATTAGCTGCTGCATACTGGTAAGTTTAAAGATCCCAAAGCCACCTTGACAAGCCACAGAGAGAAGGTAAGTGGGTGAGGGGGTAGAGTGGTCGAGGGATGGGGGTTAAGGTGGCAGGTGGGTGATGGGATAAGGCGACAGGTAGGTGTGTGAGGGGCTAGGGTGACAAGTGGGTGAGAAAGTAGGGTGGCAGGTAAGTTGGTGAGGGGATAGGGTGGCAGGTAAGTGGATGAGGGGATAGGGTGGCAGGTATGTGGGTGAGGAGATAGGTGGCAGGTATGTGGGTGAGTGGATAGGGTGGGTCATGGGTTGGGAGAGTAGTCAGGTGGTCAATGGGGCAGTCAGGCGTGGGGATAGTAGTTGGGGGTCAGGGGGCAGTTGGGGGTGGAGAGTATAGTTGGAGGGCTGGGGATAATTTGGGGGCCAGGAAGGTAATATGGAGTCAGGGGTTCAATAGTATAGTTACCCATGGGTTAGAACTGGTTTTAATCTTCCCGACTTTTTCTGGGTAACTATTCTGCGAAAAGAGTCAGAACCATCTGAAGCCTCCAACTCTAACTCAGAGTTTCGGAGGATTCCAGAAGCAGGGTAATCGACCACCGGAATTTCAAACTTCCCGGGCAATTCCCATGTAGGCAGGGCATTGGGACTTCTGAGGGGTTCCCCCAGTGCATCTTCTGGGCTACCTCTGGGGTACATCTGGGGATCGGAAGATCTGGGCTGTGATCTGGCCATGATCACATTGCTGTTCATGGGAGCTGATTGTGCGCAAGTTGGCTGCCATGTTTCCTACTGCACAACACTTCAAAAGTGCATAATTGGCTGTGAAGTGCTTTGGTATACCCTGAGGCTGTAAAAGACACTATAAATGCAAGTCGTTTTTTATGTAAGTGGGAGTAAAGTCAATGGAAATGAAAATTACTGATGTGCTATTTCTCTGGTATCCCCACACCAGCCTCCATCCTCCACACTTTATAAACTCCAGCTGATCCCTACCTCAGCTACCTGGATGTATCCTGTTCCGCATTAAACCCTACACACTGATTGTCCCCATCCTCATTATTTTACATTGGCTGCCAGTAATAGGCACCACCCTATTTAAATGGCCCAGAGCCCTGGATCATTTGAAGCATTTTTGCATCTCCATCTATCCCAAATGCCAATCTGATGCCCAGCCACATATTAGACCAGCTTTTCTTCCACCGCAGCGGATTGTTAATATAACAAGACCATGGAACATGGGACATCATTTTACCCATAATTCTCCCTGAACAGAAGCAAAGCTGGTCTCCTCCCCCACTGCTGACAGTGGCAAATCTTACAAGGTTACATGTCACACTTATCAGGAACAGCGTGTACATGGTATAAATCACATAGGCAGAGCAGCCTGTTAGTGCAGAAGCTATTGAGGCATATTTCTTTAAGAAAAAAGGGAAAACACACTTCTTTCCAACTGAGCCTGTTCTGTCATTCAATTAGATCATGGCTGATCTGCGCCTCAACTCCATTTACTCGCCTTTACTCCATAATCACTCGACATACTTATCAACAAAAATACATCGATCTCCATCTTGAAAGCTACAATTGACCTGCAACATCCATAGTCTTTTGGGGAGTGAGTTTCACATTTCCCCTAGCCTTTGTGTGCTTCCTGATACCACTGCTGAATAGCTGTATCATTATTTAGATACAGGTTTCCCAGGCACTGAATGTTACAGGGATATGGTTTCCCCGGACGCTGAATTTTACTGGGATACAGGTTCCCAAAACACTGAAGGTTATTGGAGCGAAAGCTTCCTCGAAGCTGAATGTTGCTGGACTGGGGTCCCAGATATTGAATGTTACATAGGTTTCTGAATTTTAGACAATTGGGAATTTATTGATGGCAAAATATAGGAGGCCAGCATAGAGGATGCTAGAATAACACAAGTCTCAAGGTTGCAAAGTATGGATAAGGGTTTAATGGTCAAGGGGGCTGAGTTAGAGGCAGTAGCAGACAGAGGAGAAAGTAAGTGGTCTTATGCATGGACAGGAGATGGGACTTGAAGCTTCAAGGTTGAACAAGGTGCCAAAGTTTCGCACTGTCTGGTTCAGCCTGACTAAGAGGCTATGTCAGTGTCAAGGGAACAGAGTTTATGATGAGGGCTGATAATGATGACTATGTGGTCTTCCTAATCATAAATTGAAGGAAGTTGTGATTTGATGCCAGCTAGGCAATCAAACATTAATAGGCAAATGAAATTTCAAATAAAAAGGTAAATTCCACTCAGGATAGTCACAATAATAAAGATACATCTTATAAAACCAAGATAGGTGAGGGACAGGTAAGTCTTGTTGTCATCAATGAATATATAGAATATAATTCGAACCTTGTGAATGCTATCACTGAGGGGCAGTATGTGGATTAGGAAGAGGAGATGCCAGTGCCAGGGAGGGAAGAAGAAATAAAATCAAATTACATTTGATGGAACTTTTTTCACATACCAAAATGCTTCACAGTCAATTACCTACCAGGGCCAGTCACAAAAATTTTGTTGGAAAACTCAGCAAACTATTTTTGCACAGCAAGGCAAGAAGAGCCTTGGGTTAAAGTCTATATTCAAAAGGTAGCACCTCCAACAACGCTGTACTCCATCAGTACTGTACTGGGAGTTTCAGCCTGGACTATGGACTTGAGTTTGGATTGGGATTTGAATCCATAGGGCGGAATCCTGTGGAGGCAACAGGGGTCTCGGCCACCAGCTGGAAAGCTGGTGAGACCCCACAGTCACCTCTTTTTGAGAGGGCCCGCCGCATCTTAGGCACTTGACAAGCCAGCAGCGGGCCTTGCCCAGGATCAAGGACCCCAGGGGCAGAAGTCCGCCCACCTAAAATTGCTGGGCAATCAGAGGGTAAAATCCTGGGCCTCCCTTCCTAACAGCACTGTGGGTGTACCTACACCACAGGGACTGCAGCGGTTCAAGAAGGCAGCTTACCAGCACATTCTCAAGGGCAATTAGGGAGGGGCAATAAATGCTGGCCCAACCAGTGATGCCCACATCCCATGAATGAATGAAAAAAAAGAGGCTGGCATGTCTTCTGTTCACAACAGCACCACCGGGGAGGTGGTTGCTGCTGCTGGTATGACACGCACCTGAGGCCTCACATCGAGGAGGGTCCCAGGCATAGGTGAGCGATGGCAGGAAGGGGGTTGCACATTGGGGGTTGCAGTAGATGGAGGAGGTGGTACAGCAGCAACAGCAGGTGGGTGGAAGGAATGGCCATCAGTGCCCCACCCGACTCCCACCCCCCAACTTTCCCGGTGCTGGGTCTCTCGATCAGGCACCGAGTGCATTTGAACAAGGGTCCCTTCCTCGCTGGAAGCCCAACGTGCTTCCCAGATAGTAAGCCCTCTGCCTACTGATGGGTTATTACCAGCGGTGGCAGGATGCAGAGGAAGGCACTGCATTTAAGCGTTTACTGCCGAGGAAGACAGTGGGCTGAGAAGGTGTGCGATTCACTGGCCTCTCTTTTCTCTGGGTCCTCTTCTGGGCCAGCTGAGCTTTTCATTTCTGTTCATCTGTCTTAATGTCCTTCCAAACAGCCTCCTGAGGTCATGACCATCAGCAACTGTCTCCCAATTGTCAGTGTCAATGTCTGCCAACTTGATAACTCGCTTGCAGGTGTACTTGTATCAGAGATATGGACACCCAGGAGGTAGTGAATCAGTGGCCAATTCAGTGTGCAGAAGCTCTTTGGATAGTTTTTTAAAATTCATTCCTAGGATGTGGGACTTCACTGGCTAGGCCAGCATTTATTGCCCATCCCTAGTTGCCCTTGTGATGGTGGTGGTGAGCTGCCTTCTTGACCACTGCAGCCCATATGATGTAGGTACACCCACAATGCTGTTAGGGAGGGAGTTACAGGATTTTGACCCAGCGGCAGTGAAGAACAGTGATTTATTTCCAAGTCAGAATGGTGAGTGACTTGGAGGGGAACTTCCAGGTGGTGATGTTCCCATCTATCTGCTGTCCTTGTCCTTTTAGGTGGTAGTGGTCATAGGCTTGGAAGGTGCTGTCTGAGGAGCCTTGGTGAATTCCTGAATAAATGGCCATCATCCATCTGATGTACATGGCCGAGCCAGGCAAATGTCGTTGCTTAGCAATGAGTGTATACTACTGGAATTAACTTACACGTCAAAGGCAGTAGATTCATTGAAATTCTAAGTCAGGTCGCTGTTGTTCCGCACTCTCCTACTCAGCTCGGACATAACAGCTGCAGCTTTTGCGATGCGTGTGTTGATTTCAGTGACAGGTTGCTGGTGATTGTGGAGCCTAGATATGTGAAGCTATCAACAAGCTCCAGTGTCACATTGTCAATGCTGATAGATGGCAGTGTGACAAGATCTGCAGCCAGGACATTTGTCTTCCTGATGGCGATGGTCAAATCAAATTCCTTACAGGCATGAGCGAGTCTGTCTATTTGCCACTGCAGGTGTTCCTTGGTGTGGGAATGTTAGTGCAGCATCGCCAGCATAAAGCAACTCTCTGATGAGGACTTGGAGAACCTTTGTCTTGGATTTCAGGCTGAACAGCTTTCCATCCGTTCTGGTAGATGACCTGAAGGCACATGAGAGCAACAAAGAGAAGAGTATGCAAAGAGTGTCGGTACCAGAACACAACCCTGTCTGACCCCACTGCAGATCTAAAAGGGTTCTGATGTTGCCCAGTCATAGCTGATTTTGCCCATTATGTTGTCATGGAAAGAGGAGATCACATTGAGCAGCTTTGGCGGGCAGCCAGTTTTTTTTCCAGCAGCTTAAACAAACTGCCTCAGCTTACATGGTCGAATGCTTTGGTGAGATCCACGAAGGCAATATATAACGATCCCCTTTTTTCATGGCATTTCTCTCTTGTAGCTGCTGGACCGAGAAGATCATGTCAATTGTAGATCTTCCAGGTCTGAAACCATGCTGGGATTCAGGATAGATGTATTCAGCCGAGCTCTGCAGCCTGACAATGGCAACATGGGTAAATACATTTCCCACAATGCTCAGTGGGGAGATGCCTTGATTGTTAGTGCATCACAGGTCTCCCTTGTTTGGTTGCACAGGGTCACGATCACACATCACACATATCCTGGGGCCTAATCCCCTCTTTCAGCAGAGACAAAGAAGTCCATGAAACTGCTGCAGGAGTGCCAGTTTCCATGCTTGTTGAGTTCAGATGGTATAGCATCTGGAGCTTTGACCATGGCAGGCTTTGCTAAGCTCCTCAATTGTGGTTTCAGTATCTAACTTTGCCAATGACAGGCAGGCTTTCAATGGTGTCAATGTCCTCACTGGCAGTGTTCTCCCTAGAGTACTGTCCCACCCATCTTTCCAACTGTGCATTGCTGTCATGATGACTTCCCCCCATCTTTTTTTCTGATGGAGGCATTTTCTTTGCTGAAGGACTTCTGGCCTTTTTGGTCCCTTCAATTATGCCCCTGATATTCCCTGTGTTGAAGGCCATCTAGATATTTTAGCAGAGTTATAATCAGTAGTCATTGGGGCACTGTTTAGCAGTCTGTTGGACTTTACTTGGATGGCTGTTGGTGCATTCAGAGCCTTCATGCTCAGATCTCTTGTAATTAATGAGACCGGACCGGTTTGAATGATAGGTTCCATCACAATGATGTTAGACTGAACCAGTCAGCATTTTTCTGCTCTTGCTTCCCATGTGTTGAGAGCATTGTGGATGGTGCCTTGAAGTATGTTCTGTTTTGCTTCTGCGGGAATGCTACAGAGCGCCTGTTCAATTGAGTCATGGAGCTATTGGTCTACATCTGGGTAGGCAATATAGCTTATTTTGATATGAGGATGGCATTTCTGCTTTGAATGAAAAAACTTCAAGGTTTGCTTTCTAACCAAGGTGCACACTAGAGTGATCTGTATCACAGTCAGCACTGTAGTAGCTGCATTGAGAATGCTGTTCAGAGAGTCACATTTGGTGATGATCAGATCCAACTGGTGCCAATGCCCTGATCATGGATATCTCCAGGATACCCTTGTGGCATGGTTTGTTCTGAACAAAAGTGTTAGTTACACAAAGCTTGTGGTAGCAGCAAAGCTCAAATAGTCTTTGTCCATTCTCATTTATCTTTCCCAGACCATGCTGTCTGAGGTAGGAGGGCCATGCCTCGTGGTCTGCGCCAACACTTGCGTTGAAATTCCCCAATAGGTAAAGATGTTCTGACTTCGGGATTCTGCTGATTGTCAAACTCCTCAGAGAACTGGTCTTTCGCCTTCTGTAGTGGAGCATAGTGCTGAGCATTGATACTCATGAGGTTAACTGGATCCAAGAGGTGGATGGAGAGAACATGTTCTTAATGATTTGGGGGTTATCTATCATCAAGAATAGTGATTTATTTACAGTGAAGGCTACACCCTGCTCACATGTTTCCTCTGAACTCTCCCATGCCAGATAAACACATAATGTTTTTCTTTGAGTGATCCATTCTCGGTGAGTCTGGTTCCCTTGTAGGTAAACTATGTTGATGTTCAGCTTATCAAGTTCCATGTCAATCACAGCTGTCTTGCGCAGGTTATCAACCAGTTGCAAGTCGTCTGTCCATCCCGTGTACGTGATCCTGATGTTCCAGCTTGCCAATTGAAGAGTTGGCAACTTCTCTCTTTATGTTTCTTTTGTTTGTTTGTCTGGTGCGATGTATTCTGTCCGGTTGTTGAGCAGAGACTCTAAGCTCCAAGCACCCGTTGAACGAGATGGACCGTGGCAGGTCAGCACCTTACTAGCCAGGGCAGGGATGGGCAGTGGCTGACCAATGGGATATGGTGGTCCCTCCAAATGTCAGAGACAGCCCATAGCACCTGTTCAGTACACGAGCTGGGCTTATCACTTGTAACTGCTCTCCTCCATGTTGTGTTAACACTCTGTAGCGAAGGAGTGTCCTCTCCAGGGCGTAAGCCTGGGCAAAATATATGGAGACCGTGGGCTGCTCAACTCCCAGGTTGAGTCCAAAGGTATGCAAAGCAAAACACTGGGCATGAGCTTGGTTGTCGGAGTTGCTGAAAAGTTGACATATTTAAACATCAGTTTGCCTTTGGGCTCCACTCCAGATTTTTGTCATGGTTTACTCCTTTAGCCTTCAACTCTCCCAAGGTGTCCACAAGAGCATGCAGCTATTTGCTCATTGCTGGGAGTTTGGTTCCTGAGTACCAAGGCATGTCTACATGCCAGTGGGCCTTCACGCTGCACGCCTGGGGACCAAAGCTCTTCCAAGTTCCTCTGCAGATTTAGCCTAAGGCCGCGAAGGACCCAGTTTCCATGTGTCATGAGGAGGCACAGCTGAGGATTTGCCAATAGACACTTGACTCTCTTTTTCACATTGCTGCTGGTTTGAAAATGAGAAGCAAACAAGCACACTAAAGCAGAAAGCATGCAAACTCTCTTCACCCACACACTGGACGCATCACATCAACCTGTTAGACTGAGCAAAACACAGAACCATTTGTGGGCAGCTGAGATGCTTTAAAACGTACAGCCCATGAGTGGAACTGAGTGTTCGCATTGCCTCTGAGAGAGATTACAGAGCAGCAGACGGCAGCAGATTAACACGGACACAAGAACCTGATTAAAGACACAGAAATTGAACAACTGTAGGACTGTAATCAGATGTGACAGAGGCTTGGATTCTGACCAGGTGTTTGCTGGATGATAATACAATGCTGGGCACCCCAGGAAAGGCTCGGATTTATTAAGTGACAATACAATGAATGCCACATAATACCAGACTGCAGAAAACTCACTAAATGCTCACAGAGCTGTCAAGGGGATCAAATGAATTGCATATGCAGTCACTGTTTGGAAAGGAATTTACATATTGAAATGTGGTTATTATCTACTAGATTGAGGCACAACTGCTTCGAGGTGACAAGCCTAGAGATGCACATTTTCATTTATGCCATGCCAACCTTGACACAATGGGCAGCACACTTGTTTCATGGTTTGATGGTTGAGGGTTCAAAATCCAGGACTTTAGCACATAATTTAGTACTAAGAGAGTGCTGCACTATCAGAGGTGCTGTCTCACAGATGAACTGTTAAAGTGAAACCAAGGCCCTGTTAATCCTCTCTGGTGGATGTAAAAGATCCCATTCTTGTACTTCACTGCAGTACTGAGGGAATGTTGCATTGCTAGAGGCACCATCCCTTGAATGGATGACAAAATGCATTGCACCAATCCACTGCAACAACTTGTCAAGGCTTCAGCGGCAGCATTTCACAAAGCTGTGGCCTCCACGACCTTGAAAGACAAGAGCAGCAGGTGTGTGGGAATACCAACACCTCCAAGTCACACTGCGGATATGTATAGCTGCTGGGTCAAAATCCTGGAATTCCAGTACTTCAAGAAGAAGCTCCAGCACCACCTCCTCAAAGGCAACTAGGGCACCAGAGCTGAGCCTGGTCCAGTTCTCACCCAGTGTCCATTTTCCACTTGAGTCACTGATCTGGAGCAAGGAGACTCACTCATTTTATACTTTAGCCCAAGGATGTTGAATTGTAATCCCCCCATTATGGCTTGAGTGAGATTGGGGCTGGGGGGAGGGGTGGGTTGTAGTGGTAGGCGGAGTGGAAATTGGCACCCACTTTCTCTATAGATCTCAGTGCCTTACTGGAGATTCCAATCACTAACTGAGCCATGGGGCTGATTTAACCCCACCCTTTCACAAAGTGCATTTCAGAACATATCAATTCACTGTGTGAAAAAGATTCTCCCCATCTCCCCATTGGTTCTTTTGCCATTATCTTAAATTCATATCTTCGAATTACCTATCCTGCCAGTGGGAATGATTTCCCCTTACTTATGCTATTAAAACCCCTCATAACTTTGAATACCACTATTAAATCTCCTTTTAATCTTCTCCACCCTAAGGAGAACAATACCAGTTTCTCTAAGAGCTCCACATCATTTCAATCCCTCATCTCTGGTAACACTGGAGTAAATCTCCTCTACCCTCTCTGAAGCTTAAACAATCAGGGCTGGATTTTCGCTACCGAATCAGGTAGCTCGAATCGGGAGATTTCCAGACTCAGCAAACCCTCCTTGGTTTAAAGGGCCCCATTAGACCCAATTTTTGCTACAGGAAAGCTGGGGTGGGATAGAGTTGTGTCTGCAGTCTCCAGAAGCAGATCAGAGCTGGCCATGGGGGCAGGCAAGTGCTGAGGCAGGCTGGTTAGAAGATGTACCTTAGTTCTCTGGGACTTCTTCCCAGTTGTTTTAGAAGCTTTTATGCCCTCTAGCATCTCTCAACTCCCCATGCACCCCCATGCCCCATTATATCACCATGCAGCTCCATGCCAATTCATGCCCCCAACCACCCCCCATCCCCTCATATCCCCCATGACACCTCCATAGCTACTCACCCAGGATCCACCAATAGCAACCTCAACAGACATGTGGGGTTGAGAAAAATAAACTTCTAACAATCTAATACAGCTCTCACTCATGCACACTTGATAATGAAAAAAACTCTCATTTATAAAACCCATTCAAAGCTTTTAAATCTCATCCAGTAGTTATTCTCTGATTAAAAATAAGCAAACTTCTATTCAGATCCAACATCAAAGACATCTAATCATTTCTTAGCCTGCTTAAATTATCACTCAAATTGTGAACTCAGAAACCCTGCTGAGGTAACTGCAGCTTTTGAAACTCAGCCAAGTAATCATAATGACATAATAATAGCACTTGGGAAATGTCAACCATGACCTCTATCAAAATTACAGAAGATAATGTGTTTTTCCTAACCTATACCAGGCGGCCTGTCAATTAAAGCTGTCCGGCAGATTTCTTTTTAAACTCTCACTGACAACTTAAGCCTGTTGTCTTTCATACTTAAAGAGCAGGAGATTTTAAAACCCTCAGATCATGATACTTAAATGGACCTTATCACTCTTCAAGGGATTTTACGTCTATTGCATCAATTCATGATTGCCACATTGCAGGTTAAGTCCTTTGGAAAATCAAAATAGGGTCTGTTTGAACTTAGCACCAAGTTCAAGTGGCCTTGTTGAGTTTCAGTTTCCCTCTTGTGTGAATCACACCCTGCCCCTTTCACCTGCCAGCAAAAATTGGATCTGTCAGAAATGTGGGCCTGCACCCAGGTCCCACTCACCATTTTTAAAGCTTCTCAGAGTCTTCCTGACTCAGCGAAAATCAGGCCTTTAGACATTTTATAGATCACACACCAAGATGGAATTGGACATAAGAATATATGAAAATGATGATCAGTGATAGACCAGCTGTTCCATCAAACCTGTCTTACTTCATGATGACCAAAGCATCAAGACTAGATATTATTTACCCCCTTGCAGCCATGTAATCCCCTTTGAGAGACAAAAATCAGAACATTTCAGGGCCACAAAGGGAAAAAAAAATACCATGGAGCCTCATTAAGGTTGTCAACCCTCCAGGGTTGCCCTTGGATTTCCAGGAATTAAAGACTAAACTCCAGGACACTGTTTTGAGCAAACATAAAAGAAAATTCATAGAGGCATTTAAAAATAGTGTATGTAAAATAAATTTATTTTAATTCTTTTCTTTATTAGTTATAAAAGTATTGGACTTGGGGCACAAAACTGCTTCACTGACAGTCAAGAATCATCCAGTTGGGTAATGAAAAGAATGTTCACTTTTTGATTGGCTGTAGGAGGCCAGGGTACCAAAAGGGTTAACGTGACTGGCAACCAATGGCAGCATTGTGGGACGGGGTAGTTTGAGGCAGGTGGTCCTGTGAAGAAACCTCCAGGAATATGTCCAACCAAAACTGGGACTTCTACTGTCAGAAAATGGAAACTAGTTCTGGAGATTACATGGCCCATGCACATATTCTCTATTAATCCACTCACCTTTTAAGTCTTTTAAGGGCCTGGCTGAGGTTTTAGATGAGTACTTTGTATCTACCTTTACCAAGGAAGTACATACTGCCAAAGTCACAGTGAAACAGAAAGTAATCAAGGGCAGAATTTTCAGTTTGACGAGTAGGCCCCACATGTCTGCGCGCAAAATGACGCGCGGTGATGTTGGGCGAGCGTCCCGACATCACTGCGCACCATCACGATATTTCGCTGGGTGGGTGTGCGATGAAGTTCAACACATGCCCGCCATTAATTAACGAGCCAGTGAAGGCCCCTTTAGTCTTCAATCGATGCTGATTTTTGTGCGCCCATGCGATCTTCAGGTCAGCGCATGGGCGCAATGAGCGGGCGGGTAAGAGACTTTTCTATGAACCTTATCCACGGGCGGGATAAGAGGGCTCAGTGGGGTTGTGAATCTGCTTTGTGGAGTATTTATTGGAGAAAGTGTTTTAAACTTGCCTGTGTGATCTGCACTGCTTCAGAACGCATCCCAGCAGCTTTCTGTGTACTTTTAACCTTCAGGTCAGCACTCTGCAGTCAGGAATCTTTTCTGGGCCTGTAGCTTTCAGGAAGCCTTCCCTTAGCCTGGGTATGGGATCTGATCTGTCCACTGGAGGCAGCTGCTCTGAGAAGGAAGAGAGGGCTAGAAGGGGGAGAAGGCCAGGAGTACACATTCAACCTCCAGGGGAGCCACCTTTGAGAGGCCAGGCACAGGCACAAGGGATGCAGGGCCAAGGAGTAGTCCAAGGTGGAAGGGGCCACAGAAGATACCACTATCCTGCTGCCAGGGTATACAGGCGGCGAATCAGTTACCTCAATATGCCTGAAGTGCAGTGCCGAAGGAGGTCACAGACACTCTGTTCAGGCATGCATTGACCTTCATCCACTTCCATTAGGACCAGGCAAGCCAGGCACAGCGAGCTAGAGGCTTTGCGGCCATTACTGGCTTCCCCCGTGTCCAGGGTGCAATAGACTGTAACATGTGGCTATCAAGGTGCCAGCAGGTGAGCCCGGTGCCTTCGTCAACAGGAAGGGATTCCACTCCATGAACGTGCAGATAGTGTGTGATCACAGGATGCAGATTCTGCAAGTCTGTGCAAGGTACCCAGGCAGCTCCCACGATGCCTACATCCTCATACGCTCCCAGGTGCCAGGGCTCTTCACTGCTCCAGCCTGGCTTGATGGCTGCTGGATGACAAGGGCTATCCCTTCAGAAGGTGGCTTATGACATCTCTTTGCCATCCAAGATCAGAAGCTGACCAGTGGTACAATAGAAGCCACAGCACCACAAGGGCTGTGGTGGAGAGGGCCATCAGTCTTCTCAAGATGTGCTTCCGATGCCTGGACCATTCAGGGGGTGCACTCTAGTACCTCCCAGATCATGTGTCAGTGATAGTGGTATCATGCTGCACTCTCCACAACGTTGCACTGGAAAGGGGGGGACACAGTGGACGATGAATACGTTGACACAGTGGCTGCAGCTGCACATCATGAGTCCAGCACTGGTTCTGAGGATGAGCATGCACAGGGGGATGCTGAGGGGGTAGATGCTGACCTGGGACTATACCAAGGAGGCAGGGACAGCCGGGAGGCTTTAATCTGACGAACCTTCAGCTAGCTCCACACAAATGGATCAGCAGGACCTGCCTTGCCTGGCGCATCCATACTCAGCACCTAAGTGCAAAATCTGCCAGGTCATCAGCAGGAACTAAGGGCCTTGTACATAAATTTGAATATCCAAACAAACACTCAAGACTGTTTTCTTAAACATACACATGCAGAACAAACGAGCCACCCTCAGCCATAGTCACACATCTGAATCTTAATTTTCAAATCAGAAGTTCTCCCAATTGTTAAACAATACTGTAATCAAGCAAAAAGAAATCCTAAGGACCTAATCTCGGGCCAACACAAAGGCCCAGTGATAAACCCATGGTAAGCCTAATGTGCTGTACGTTTATATTCCCGGGTGCTGCGTCTTGGTGCTGCCCCATCGCTTGGAGTGGCATCTGAGACAGCCTGCTGACTCTGCTGTCCTGTTGGCCTCGATGAGCTTGGCAGTCGTCCTCTGGCCCGTGCAGCTTGTGCCTGGGAGGGATCTGCCAGTTCCACAGCTGCCATCTCCCCAGTTGTTGCAGCTTCACTGGATGATACAGTCACTGGGAGAGGGGTGGAGGAGCTGCGCCCTCACCCGGAGCGCCCTGAGAGGAGCCCGCAGAGATGACAGGCAGCTGCTGCGCCGACATGAGGTCACCTCGGACCTCCCTACTTACTGTGAATGGGTGGGCAATGAGCTGGGAAGCTTGATGCCCACACTGGCAGTGAGCAGCTGAGCTCATTGCCGATGTGAGGGCTTGGCTGGTCAGAGCGCATCCCCAGGAAGCCCTGTAGCAGGGAGGTAATGTTCAAACTGTAGGAAACGCTGCTTAGGCCACAGCTACAGTACTGCGAGCAGTTCTGAAATGTGCATTATGGAAGGGATGTGATTGTACTGGAGACAGTGCAAAGGAAATTTATCAGGATGTTGTCAGGCCTAGAGAGTTTCAATTATGAGGAGAGATTGCATAGTCTGGGGTTATTTCCCCTAGAGCAGAGGAGATTGAGGTGTATAAACTTACGAGGAGCATAGATAGGGCAGACAGGAAGGAACTTTTCGTCCTGGTGGAGGGATCAATAACCAGGGAGCATAGATTTAAGGTAAGGGACAGGAGGTTTACAGGGGATGTGATGAGCACACAGAGGGTGGTGGGAATCTGGCACTCACTGCCTGAAAAGGTGGTAGACGCAGAAACCCTTATCACATATAATAAGTATTTGGGTGTGCACTTGTGATGCCATGGCATACAAGGCTATGGGCCTAGTGCTGGTAAATGGGATTAGAATAGTTAGGTACGTGATTGACCTGTGAATCCTCGATGGGCTGAAGGGCCTTTTTCTGTGCTGCACACCTCTGACTCTATCACTCTGTGACCAAGCAATGTTGCAACGATAACAAATTTAACAATCATCAGTGCTATGGATGTTGGGAGGACATTGCGAATCTCACTGTTGGCCTCAAATACCTGGCCATTCCACCCCAGCCTCACCGACACCAGTTGACCTGGGTGCATGCTGCCTCTCCAGCTCGAGGGCCTCCTGCTTGAAGCAGCTTAAGATGAGGAGCTGTGCCTGGCCGCCTCCAGCCCTCACATGCTCCGAGGCATTATGAGCATTCTTCTCCTGAGAAAGAGAGAACATCATTCATTACGGCAAATTGCACATGGACTCTACCGCGCACACCTCCAGTGCCTCCTCTCCCCACTAATGCTGATCACTCACACAAAGATATTATGCCTGCTCCCCACCCCCCCGAACAGCCCCTTGGACACATGCTGCGTACATCACTTTAGAAACCACATGGTCTTTGCTCCCATAGCAAGGATGCACAACTACGTGCAGCATAGAGAGCAGAAGATGGTTCTTTGCCTTGACACCTTGAGGCTCTCCTTCCACCATCTCATCACCCTGAATGGGACATGTGCTGGAGTTCTGAGTATGTGCTGAGCTGCATCTCCTGCAGGTTGCCTCCAGACTAGTCTTTTGCGACTAAGAGCAACACATGGTGCGGGGGAGAACTCATCTCCTCATGAACCACTCAAGCTGATCTAAGCATGGGCACTACCTGCTTGCCCACCCAGCGAAGGAAAAATGCCCTACATGATTCAATGCAGTCACGACAGGAAGACTTGAGGGGTGGGGGCCTCAAAGGCTAAGGCTTCCTGCTGGGTTAAATGCCCAATGCCAACATGGTACTCACCCTGCCAGAGAGCAACAAATCATTGAAGTGCTTGTGGCACTGGATCCAGATGTGCCGCACCACGTCACGGGAGCTCATCACCTCCGCCACGTCCTCCCAGGTATGTTTGGTCATGTCGGGGGGTGGGGGGCCTCCTCCTCTGATCGGGGGGACTAACACCTCCCGCCGTGCAGCCACCTCCTCGAGGAGGGCAGCAAGGCATTCTTCAGAAAAATGAGGGGCGTGTTGGCCCCCTGGCTGGCCTTCCCTCCAGCCTGGCCCTGCTCCTGTGACAGACCCTGCTCCTGTGGCAGACCCTGCAGCCTGGCCCTGCTCCTGTGACAGACCCTGCAGCCTGGCCCTGCTCCTGTGACAGACCCTGCAGCCTGGCCCTGCTCCTGAGGCAGACCCTGCAGCCTGGCCCTGCTCCTGTGGCCTTCCCTCCAGCCTGGCCCTGCTCCTGTGGCAGACCCTGCAGCCTGGCCCTGCTCCTGTGGCCTTCCCTCCAGCCTGGCCCTGCTCCTGTGACAGACCCTGCAGCCTGGCCCTGCTCCTGTGACAGACCCTGCAGCCTGGCCCTGCTCCTGTGGCCTTCCCTCCAGCCTGGCCCTGCTCCTGTGACAGACCCTGCAGCCTGGCCCTGCTCCTGTGACAGACCCTGCAGCCTGGCCCTGCTCCTGTGGCCTTCCCTCCAGCCTGGCCCTGCTCCTGTGACAGACCCTGCAGCCTGGCCCTGCTCCGGTGGCCTTCCCTCCAGCCTGGCCCTGCTCCTGTGACAGACCCTGCAGCCTGGCCCCGCTCCTGTGACAGACCCTGCAGCCTGGGCCTGCTCACCCGACCCCCTGTGGTGCGCCCTCGAGCTAGCCATTGTCAGCAGCCTACAAAAGACTGCCAGACCCTCCTTTAAACAGACTGCCGGGTCGCAATTGGACCCGGCGGTCTGTGCACATCCGCTGCTGCCCACCTACTCCCGCTATCCACGGGAGTCGGCAAATACTCTGGGTGGGCCTTAATTGGCCCGCCCGTGTAAAATGGCAACACAGACCTGACCACAGGCGGCGGTCAGGTCTGCTCCCGTCCGCACCCACTTTCCCCCCCACCCAACAACGAAAAATTCTGTTGACAGGGCTAACAATTAATGACGAGGAGGTATTAGAAAGGCTGGCTGTACTTAAAGTTGACAAACCACCAGGATCAGACGGAATCCAGCCAGGATGCTGAGGGAAGTAAGGAGGAAATTGCAGAGGCACAGGCCATAATCTTCCTATCCTCTTTAGAAACAGGGGTTGTACCAGAAGACTGGATAATTGCAAAAGGCTGTAAGGATAAACACTAGGGTTGCCAACTGTGATTAAGTGCATTCCTGGACGTTTCATCACATGACATGCCCCACGGCCTTGCAATTGGCCGGCTAACACATCCATTCTTGCGACATACTATCTTGCTATGCCAATCGGAAAGCAAAATGACTCATTACCCAATTGGATGATGCTTGACAGCCAAATAGCCTTTTCTCCTCATCTTCAATATTTTTATATCTGGCAAAGAGAAATGTTCAAATGTTCCTATGATTTTTCTCCAGGATTGCACACAGCAGTGTCCTGGAGTATGATCTTCAATTCCTGGAGACTCTAGGCCAATCCCGGAGGGTTGACAACCTTAATAAAGGCAGAAACTACAGGCCAGTCTGTTTAACTTCAGTGTTAGAAAAGCCTTTAATAACAATAACCAGGACTAATTTAAAAGCCAGCATGGATTTGTTAAGGACAAATTTTGTTTAACTAACCTGATTGAGTTTTTCAATGAGGTTACAGAGAAGGTTGATAAGGGTAATGGGGTTGAAGGGGCTACATAGACTTCCAAGTACAAAGATGTTTCCATCTGTTTCTATTCAGATGAAGTTACATTGTTTCATAGTTTGCCACTGTGAGATTTGAACTCTTGATCTTGGGGTTACAAGCCCAGTACCATAACCACTTGGCTATTTAGGCCAAGCCCCTACATAGACTTCCAAGAGGCCTTTGATAAACTGCTGCATAATAGGCTTATTAGCAAAGTTAAAACCCATGGAATGAAAAGGGACTGTGGCAGTACAAATATGAATTTGGCTGAGTGACAGGAAACAAGAGAATACCTGTGAATGGTTGTTTCCCAGACTGGAGGAAGGTGGAACTGGAAGTGGGGTTCCCCAGGAGTCAGTGTTAGGATCACTACTTTTCTTGATCTATATTAATGACCGAGACTTGGATGTACAAGGCACAACCTCAAAATTTGCAGGTGATGCAAAACTTGGAAGTATTGTGAACCGTGAGGAGGATAGAGAACATAGATAGGCCAGTGGAATGGGCAGGCACCTAGTAGAATAGTGTGAAGTATTACATTTTGGTAGGAAGAACAAGAAGAGTCAATATAATCTAAAGGTTATAATTCTAAAAGGTGTGCGGAAACAGAGATACCTGAGACTTTAGAAGCACAAATCGTTAAAAGTGGGCAGGTCAGGTTGAGAAAGTGACCAAGAAGGTATATGGGATCCTGGGCTTTTAATGCAGGTATAGGGTTGAATTTTAGGTGCCCATGGTTGGCATGTTTCCCTCGGGGAACACGTAAAATGGGGTGGGCGTCAAACCCACCACCTTCCTGCCCACCCACGAGCTCACCCCCATAATACAGGGAGCGGGAGGGCATTGAAATTAGCAGCCTGCCCACTATATTTAAATTAACAAGTAATGGTCAATCCGGCTGGTTATCAAGTCAGTTGATCCTGATAATATGCTGCTCACATCATGATGTGTAGGCAGCAGGGCGGGAGCGGGAAGCCTGATTTTTTAACCTAAAATGTTAAAGGGTGGGGAGGAGGAGGGGTTCGCTCCTCGGGGGCTGCCCCTTGCTGATCATGGGGTGACCCCCCTTAGACTGAACACTCCCTTCCTTCCTGCCCACTCCCTCCCTTAAACACAGCTCCTCCCCCACCTCCCCCCAACCCCCGCCCCATACTGCCCCTTCCTTTAACTTCTGCTAACCCTCGCGGACCAAGACACCAGACTTATGCGCTAGGTCTTGGGCTCCACTCCTCACCTGCAGTCTGGCAGAGCTGCCACCGGCGCCTTCAAGGCGCTGCCGGGAACTGAGGGAGCTGCCGGCCAATCTGAGTGGCTGGCAGCTCCAGAGGGCAGGGTGTACAGAGGTCCCACTCGCCCCTTATTAATGAGCCCCATAGCACTTTACTGCAGGTGTGTCAGCTCCATGCCAACATGGTTTCCGGGGGACATGCTGTCCACTCCCCCGCCACCATATTATTCTGTCTATAAAGCACAAAATCAAGGAAGTTATGATGAGCCTTTATAAAACATGGGTTTGGCCTCAACTGGGGTACTGTGTCCAATTCTGGGGCTACACTTTAGATGTGAAGGCATTGGGGATGGCATAGAAGGGAGTTCCGAGAATGGTTCCAGGAATGATTAAGTTCAGTTATGCGGATAGATTGGAGAAGCTGGGGTTGTTCTCCTTAGAGAAGAGAGTTTGAAAGGGGATTTAAAGAAGAGTTCAAATTCTAGACAGTAGATAGGAAGAAACCGTTCCCATTAGGGGAAGGATCAAGAAGTAAAGGACACTGGTAAATAGCAAAAGAAGCAACAGCGACACAGGGAAATCCTTCTTATGCAGTGGGTGGTTAGGATTTGGAATGCACTGCCTGAGAATGTCGTAGAGGCAGATTTAATTGTGGTTTTCAAATGGGAATTGGATAAGCGCCTGAAGTGAAGAAAAAATTCTGAGCCACAGGGAAAGGCGGGGGAGTGGAACTAGGGAGTTGCAGGCATGATGGGCTGAATAGCCTCCTTCTATGCTATTACTATTCTATGATTCAATGAAGTCAGTGAAAAAGATACCCTTTGTAAATTTGTAATAAATACTAACTGAGTACAGCTGTGTGAGGATAAACTGTTCACTGGAAAGCATCCATTTATATTCCCTGTAATCAGAGTACAGTATCACTGCCCACTCAACCATCCAAGCTAATCGCAATCTTATCTCCCGGGCTGCACCTTATCCCAACATGAGAAATGGTAATTGTTTCTAATTTCCTTAATGAGCTGTGGAGCTCTGCATTATTGTGGGATGGAGTTATGCTAATTAGGGACCAATTATACCTCATTGTCATTATAATGTAGCACTTGGGAGCCAAGCGGTGTAGGCTTTGGGAGCTGTATGTAGCAGTGAATATGCTGCAGACATATCGTGTAACGTGATATGTTAAGCAGACAGGATCTCGAGTTCCAAGCTGACTCCTGCCTGCTGATATTCTACTCTGAGATCTCCTTCATTCACTCTGCACATTTAGCCATTCTGTGTGTGTGCGGTTATTTGAAAGGAAACTTCTCATGATAGCTCAGTTGAATGCCTAGGCTACACAGAAAAGGATGTCTTCAAGCCCTCTGTAACAGACCTAGAGTTGCCCATCCTCCAGGATCGTCCTGGAGTCCCCAAGAATTGAAGATTAATCTCTTGGGCATTGCCATAAGCAACATTCCAGGAGAAAAATTAATTAGGCATTGAATAAAACTCCCTTGACACTTTTCTGTTATTCGTTAAAGAAATGTTGGAGTTGGGAAATTAAAAACTGCTTTGACTGGCATTCAAGAATCATCCACTCAAGTAATGAAGTCTTGCTAAAAAATGAGACATGTCGAAGATTTTCGTCTTAGACTCATCAGGACATTTTGCAAGAATATCAGTATAAGGAGAAACTCTTGTGAAGTGTCCTGATGAGTGCAAGAAGAAAAGCTTTGTCATGTCTCTTTTTTCAGCAATACTCAAGTTCTGTATTAGCAAACGATTAAATCAAGAGTTTGTTCACTTGGCATTGGATATGTTGGTTGGCCAATGGCAGTTCAGGGGCAGAGCAGTCGAAGGGAAGAGATCATATGATAAACCTATTTCCAGTCAGAGCTGGCAGCCTTACCTTGGTCGGTGCTGGATTAGCTGTAACTGAACCTCGGTGTCCTCTGAATTGAGGAGGGGAAAAACAGTCAGGGCGTCTTCTCCTGCTGGCTATCCAGAGATGCCCATGAAGGGTTGTTTTTAACTGAGGGCAGCTGAGCATGGAGGGTGGGAGGGAAACTCTTTCAGCCCCCACTCCAGCCCTCGGAGAGCTCGCTATGAGGCTAGAGCTAATTTTAACACCCAGGTCCCATTGAATAAAACAGAACATTCTCTAGCCCAAAACCTGTTGGAGTGACACCAAGTGAGTAGAAGAAACATTTGGATGGGGATCCCAAAATGACCAGGAAATGGTCTAAAGTTAGCCCTAGGCAGGGGCTTCAGCAGCTAATACTAAAATCAGGGGCAAGTCTGTAGCTGGGAACTTTTCTAAGAAGTGGTTTGTGACCTTGACATCTCAATCAAAAGCACTTGCAACAGTGTGGCACTCCCTAAGTACCACACAGGAGGTATCAGCCTAGATTTTGTGCTGGTTCTGCAGTGAAACTTAAATCCCCAATCCTCTCTCTCAGAGTCTACCACATGATAGCTGAGCCACAGCTGATAGCCGAGAGTGCAACATGTATGTTGTAATTCAGCCACCAAAAACTAGGATAAAAGCAAAATACTGCGGATGCTGGAAATCTGAAAGAAAAACAAAAATTGCTGGACAAACTCAGCAGGTCTGACAGCATCTGTGGAGAGGAAGACAGTTAATATTTCGAGTCGGTATGACGCTTCATCAGAACTAAAGAGAAATAGAAATTGGTGAAATATAAGCTGGTTGAGGGGGGCGGGACAGGTAGAACTGGATAGAGGGCCAGTGATAGGTGGAGGCAAAGGAGAGATTGCCAAAGATGTCATAAACAAAAGGACAAAGGGGTGTTGATGGTGGTGATATTAGCTAAGGAATGTGCTAATGGTGACATTAAGGGTAGAAAGCAGGACAAGCAAGTGACAGATAGCCCTAGTGGGGGTGGGGTGGGAGGGAAGGGATTGAAATAGGCTAAAAGGTGGAGATAAAACAATGGATGGAAATAAATTTTAAAAATAATAATAGAAATAGGTGGGAAAAGAAAAATATATATATAAAACATAATAATTATTATTAGAAAAAGGGGATCAGAAAGTGGGTGAGGATGGAGTAGAGAGTTCAAGATCTGAAGTTGTTGAACTCAGTGTTAAGTCCGGAAGGCTGTAAAGTGCCTAGTCGGAAGATGAGGTGCTGTTCCTCCAGTTTGCTTTGAGCTTCACTGGAACATTGCAGCAGGCCAAGGACAGACATGTGGGCATGAGAGCAGGGTGGTGTGCTGAAAAAGCAACAGGAAGGTCTGGGTCATGCTTGTGGACAGACCAAAGATGTTCCGCATAGTGGTCACCCAGTCTGTGTTTGGTCTCTCCAATGTAGAGGAGACCACATTGGGAGCAGCGAATGCAGTAGACAAAATTGAGGGAAGTGCAAGTGAAATGCTGCTTCACTGGAAAGGAGAGTTTGGGCCCTTGGACGGTGAGGAGGAGGGAAGCAAAGGGGCAGGTGTTGCATGGGAAGGTGCCGTGGGAGGGGGTTGAGGGGTAGGGGGTGATGGAGGAGTGGACCAGGGTGTCCCGGAGGGAACGGTCCCTGTGGAATTCCAACAGGGGGGGAGGTGAAGGGAAGATGTGTTTGGTGGTGGCATCATGCTGGAGTTGGCGGAAATGGCGGAGGATGATCCTTTGAATGCGGAGGCTGGCGGGGTGATAAGTGAGGACAAGGGGGGGCCATATCATGGTTCTGGGAGGGAGAGGAAGGTGTGAGGGCGGATGCGTGGGAGATGGGCTGGACACAGTTGAGGGCCCTGTCAACCATGTGGGTGGAAAATCTTGGTTAAGGAAGAAGGAAGACATGTCAGAAGAATTGTTTTGGAAAGTAGCATCATCAGAATAGATGTGACGGAGGTGAAGGAACTGAGAAAATGGGATGGAGTCCTTCGAGGAAAAACCAAAAACTAGGGGTTGGGGGTGATATTGGTCTGGGACTATAATTCTAAACAGACAATAACAAATTGATTGCCCAGCTTACATCCAAGTTTCATTTCCACATTAGAATGATTTGTAATCACCTATTTCTGCATAAGCTTCCAGGGCCGATATCAGCCTTAACAAGGGAGTGGTCTTTATTTATCAAACCCCTGCAGCTGACCACACTATTATATCCTGGTCACCCAGGATGGTTGTACTATGGAAAAGGAGTCTCTGAGCTTAGCTGCACTGCAATCCCCTCATAAGCCACCAGAGTCATTGGGCAGAATTTTATGTTCCGCGGGCGGGCGTGTGCCCAACTCGATCGGGTATAAAATAGCGCGCGATGATGTCAGGTGACTGTCCCAACGTCATTACACACTCGCGCGATATTTTGGTCAGCGGGCAGGTGCAAGGATCAACAGCACGCCCACCGACAATTAAAAGGCCTATTAAAACCATTAATTTGTTATTTAAGAGAGATTTTTCGCAGCCCATCCAACGTTATGGCCTTTGCATTTTTTAAGGAAACCTCATCCATGGGCGGGATGAGGTTTCCAATAGCAATTTTTAAAAAAATGTTTTGACAGAATTTTTATACTCTATATGTTCATGTGAGCGAGTCTAATGTGAAACATTTTTTTCAGAATTTCAAACTATTTATCTTTGTATTTAAAATTCTTCAGCTCCCTGAGGCAGCTCTCTACCTTCAGGGAGCTTTCATTGCGCGCTCCCCTGAGTCTGCGCAGACTTCAGCGCTTGCCCTCCTCCCGCACTCCCCACCCCAGCCAGCATGAAATTGTGGTCGGGGGGCCGATCACAGGCGGCAGACTGCAGCGCTCCCTGGCACGCCCACCCGAAAATCCTGCCCAATGTTATGGTGCCAGCCATGGCTAGGTGGGTAACACTCTTTCCTCTGAGTAAACAGGTTGCAGATTTGTAGCCCCACTCCAGAGATCTGAGCACACAATGTAGCAATGTGCTGCTTCAGTGCAGTATTGAGGGAGTGCTGATTTTATCTTGAGGTGTTAAACTGAGTTCTCTCAGGCGAATGCAAAAGATCCCCCAGCACTATTTGATGAATTGCAGGGGAGTCCATGGTGTCTTGGCTGATATTAATTGCTCAACCAACATCGAAAACAAGTTTACCTGTCGTTGTTTGTGGGCATTTCTCTGGGCAATTTGGCTGCTGTGTTTCCTACATTAAACAATTACTTCAAAAGCACTTAATCGTCAGTAAAACACTTTGGGACATCCTGAGGTCACGAATAATCACTATAAAAATCCAATTCTGTCTATCTTTTGAATGAGAATTTAAACCAAGGATCCATCTGTCTTCTCAGGTGGATATAAAAGATTCTGGGTATAATTTTGAAGAACAGGGGAGTTATCCTTGATATTCTGGCTAATATTCATCCCTCAATCAACATCAGCAAAACAGATTATCTGGTCATTATCACATTGCTGTTTATGGATGTTTGCTGTGTGCAAATTGGCTGCCACATTTCTTACATTACAACAGTGACTACCATAAAAAGTACTTCATTGGCTATAAAGCACTTTTACAAAGTCCTGTGATCATGAAAGGCACTTTGTAAATGCAAGTTTCTTTTTCTCTATCAAGCTAATGTGCCAGTATTTCCAAATAGTTCCTCTGCTCACCGAGATCTTCCTCCCATAATTTGCAATCCTTTCCGCTTCGTTGTATTTCATTCATCTCATCTCTGGAAACTCAAAGCCTTGAAGTTGAGCTTGGTCAAGATGGGAAAAGTATGTAGAAAAGTCTGTTATTTTTAAGAACAGTTGTGGTCCCACAACTGTCAGACTTGCAACAATTTCCTTGTGTTGCAAGTCTTGTTTAATTTTTCTATCTGGTGTTGCCTAACCTCTGCTTTACTTTTCTTTACACAGGCAACGGTTCAGTGACCTCTCGGTGATAACTTTCAACTACAACCGTTTCTGGTTTTGGTGAATTTCAGCACACTCAACCTGCTTCGTGAGATAGGAAAGAAAACGGAACCAAGGCGGATATGTGGATTTTAGATACAGATCAGCCATGATACCACGCCAATGATGGAACAGGCTTGAGGGGTTGAATGGTCTTCTGCTCCTATGACTGATACCAGGAGGCTCTTCACACAACATTTGGAATGAACTGTGAGCAGACTGGGGGGATGCCAGTCTCCTGTATTCAATTAAGAAGCAATTAGATACAGTAATTATGTGGGGATAGGGCTGGGAAGTGTAGTGTCATTTTAGATAGGTGAACCAAGATAGGCCAAATGGCTTTCCTCATCTGAAAGTATCATGAGGCAGGGAGTGCTTGAGCGAAATAATTGGTGGTAAAGTAATGTTAACCCTGCCTGATCGAGGCTGATCCAGGAGTTAATTAAGACGGAGTGTAAATCAAAGAGTTCTTTGTCAGGAGGTGTGATGTGTGAGTCTGTTTAAGTCATGTCTGTGCTGTGCAGTATCTCAAACCAGTGCAGTTTCCTGGCACGTACCTGTTGAAAGCTCCACACCTGTACCTAACCTGAGGCAACAAACTGAAAAACAGGATATACAGCCTGATAGGCAAACACCTGCTGCCTGGGCCCTGTTCAGGAAAAGAAGGGTCCTCTGAGATTTTGTAAAGATTGATAAATATAGTTTTCGCTTTTTGTTTTGGTAACTCTTTCCGTTTTTTTCACCTCTTTGAAACAGCAGTGCAAGCAAGAACTGATTTTGCGTAGCAAGAAATTCATGGGGGAAATCATGAACATTGTCATCGCCGTTAATGCACTTTTACCTCAACAGGTCTCACACTGGCTGACAGGTGTTTCCCTTGAGTACCTGGAAGCCAAATGAATGGGCTCGGGCCACTCAGATACCATATAAATCAATACTGTGTATTTGTGATTCCTTCCACAATTTTGGGTGTGTTGTATGGAGAAAGGGTAATTGTGTGATTCTATAAATATATTTGGATTCAAGCAAAAATGAGAAAAGGTCACAATCAAATCACCATTGTAAACATAGTTTCTCTAGGGACTCTACAGATCTTGCACACAGTTATGGTGGTCGACTGGGAGAACCCTCAGCCCCATTGTGCTTCTGTCAAGTAAAGTATGGGTAAAAAGATAGGGCAGAAAGATCAATTCCCTTTCAGTGCCAGTGTGACAGTTTCTTAGCACTGGAAGAATTCAATGTCACAGTTAGTTAGAAGTTACAATGCATGAACAGGCTATTCAGCTCAACTAGTCCTTGTTAATGCAAGGTTGAGAAAAGTAAGAGAGAAGGTGAGATGACTAAAGAAGTGGAACTGAGGGGCTGCCAAATTTGGGAATGTGGTAGGAAATGATGCAGTTTCAGCCCGAGACCCCACGCAGACCGTTTGATCAGATCATCTGGTGAACACTTATTAACTTCCTTTGGCTAGAGAGAGTGGTGCAAGTCCATAGGTGGCCAGCACAAGATTTTCTAGCCACATAATTCAAACCAAAGTCTCAATTTCCAGACCAGTACAGCCAATCTGTCAAAAGATAGCCACCGTAAATTCCACATTTTTCAGATACAGGGAAAGGATGAGTTCAAGTCAGAAGCAGTGCAATGGTTGTGGGAGCATCAGAGAACCTGCAGGGAGAAATGGTCATTTAGCCCATCAAACTTATTCATAGGACCAGGAGCTGGCTATCCAGTCCTTCATCTTGCCATTCAATTAGACCATGGCTGATCTGTACATTAACTGTTTGGTTCTGCCGTCTACCTTTCTTATGCTGGATCTGTTGCTCAATGTGTAGCACTCTCATCTCTGTGTCACACGGCTTTAGGTTCATGTTCTCACTCCAGACTTAAGCACCTAATATTGGCTGACTCTCCCAGTGTAGTACTGAGGGAGTCAGCTTACATTTGGATTGTTAAACCATGCCTAAGTCTGCCTTCTCAGGTGCATGATTGGATGGGAAAGCAGATGTTATAGTTTAACGTCTCATCCAAAAGTACAGCACGCTCTCAGTACTGTACTGTGAGTGTCAGCCTAGATTATGTGCTCAAGTCTCTGGAGTGGGGTTAAAGCCCACAGCCTTCTGGCACAAGGGTATAATGTTACCCAATGAGCCACAGATGACCCTTTAGCTCATTGTCCACCACATCTATGTGATGAGTGGAAGTAATGGAGTCTTGCAGGGAACTTCTCATTACATGGTTAGCTATTGTATTTCAACTGACCCTAAAATGTTATGGGGCTGTCAATCAACAAGATGAACAAGTTCTTTGCTCAGTGTTAAATAAACTGGAAATGATCTCTGGTCAATGGGCTGATGTTATCTGCAGCGACACCTGTAGTGTTCCAATTGATCGCAGCATTCCTGCGATAGGCAGAAAAAATGATGGTGGAGGAGGTTGGAATCAGCTGGAATTCACACTCCTGAAAGTTTTCAAGTGACTTCTTGGTTATGATGCCAGGTACAGGTGCTGAAAGACTGAAAACATCCTTAGAATGATATCAGAATTCAGGTAGAGCATTTATAGGAGGATGAGATTGGGTGGAGCTTGTACTAATTGGAGGATGAGAGTAGGGAGGAGCCTTGTATTAAATGGAGGAGGAGAATGGGGCGGAGCCTTGTATTAAATGGAGGAGGAGAATGGGGCGGAGCCTTGTATTAAATGGAGGAGGAGAATGGGGTGGAGCCTTGTATTAAATAGAGGAGGAGAATGGATAGCATTTCTGGGTGGTCCATTCACATGGATTAAGGCAAAGGGGTCAGGTTGTTCGAACACCCCTGCTTCTGAAAGAACTTGCCTTAAATCACTTGGTGGAAAGACAGAAACCAGGGATTTGACAGCTGCTCAGTTCTCCAATTCAAGCCCTGTTAGCTGGGCATGTGATTGTAAATGTTTGTACAGTGAATAGCAACAAAATTATTGATAAACTAGTGACATTTAACCAGCACTTGGACATTGTGCTTTAGAGTTCCTGTTCAACAAGATTGTTTGACCTTTTAATTTGCTTCATTTGACATATTAGGTTAATGGGAATAATATTACATATATTTGAATCTTATTGTGAAACTTCTGTGTCTGACATTGTGTTTGATAATGCTCGAGAAAAAGAAAGTACTTCCCAAGAAAGGCACCAAGAAAGTACTGAATAAAGTATTAGCTCTGGCTCAGTCAAGAGCACTCTTGCCTCTGAACCAGAAGGTTGTGCGTTCAAGTTCCAATCTAGCACTTGCCCACCGAAATCAAGGCAGACACTCCAGTGTTGAGGGAATGCTGTAGGGTCGGAGGTGCCATCTTCTGATGAGACAATAAACCAAGGTAATGTGTGTTTTCTCAGGTGGATGTAAAAGATCCTATGGTACTATTTGTGAAAGAACAGGGGTGTTATCCACAGTGATCTGGTCAATATTTATCCCTCAGGCAACTTTAAAACAGATTTTCCGATCATTATCATATTGTGGGAGTTTGATGTGTGCAAACTGGTTGCTGCATTTCTTACATTACAACAGTCGCTGCACTTCATTGGCTGTAAAGAACTTTGGGACATCCTGAGGTCATAAAAAATTTACATAGATGCAAGTCTTTCTGTTTCCTTTTTAACAAAGGCTGGCAAAAAATGATGAAGGTCGACAGAGAGTTATTCCTTCTACATCTACAAAGTGATGAAGCAGGTTCATCCAATACCAACATCTCATCCAAGGCCATCATGAGCATTATGAAATTCTACTGAATAATATTATCGAGCACATTGCTGGTTCCTGCCTGGCCCATTACATCAAGCGTCCGCCCATCAGCTCCCAGGGGAGCCAGAGCACTGTGGGACTACACTGTCACCCAGAGAGCTGGTCAAACGTGAGGTTTTGGAAGGGACAAAGGTTGTAACCAAGTACACCAGCTTCAAGTAAAACTCCACCATGTACTGAAATAAAATCACAAATAGATTTTTGTTTGTTTGGCAAACTCATAGCCGGACACCTGCCTTTTCAAAAAAAATGTTCCGCTCATGTTATTGAATGTAGAAAATGCAGAACATGTCAATGGGAATCCCAGTTCATGACTGCTGCCTCCTATCTCCTAACAATAACAAATTTAATTTAAGTAGTAACATGCCCTAAGGATCATTTGGATAATATTTGACACTGAGCCAAATAAGGAGATATTGGGAGAGGAAACCAAAAACTTCTTAAAAGGTCATTTTTGAGGAGCGACTTAAAGGAGGAGAGAGAGGTAGAAGTTCAGAACAATTTAGGGAGTCAATTCAAGCTGTTTTACACAGCAGTCTTACTGAGTTGGAAGGAGGTCATACCTTTGCAGTGTCTTCCTCAGGGCTTATTGCACACTGCCTCATCCAGGGTTACTATACTTGAACATTCCCCCCATTCAGTATCTCTGCAGTATGATTCTCAGTTTACAGGGTAACAGGCTGGCAGTGATATTAATAGTCTAAATTTCTCTGATGCAATGCCAAGGGTTTTTTTCTCCTTCAAATTTCAAAAGGGAATTTAAAATAAAGATGACAGGGCTGTCAGTACACACAGGATAAACTGGACACGTGTCGGTTCCTGATTAAAACTGGCTCAGAGAAATTACAGAGAGCTGGAGCTTGGGTCTGTTTCACCGGTCAGTTACCAAGGGGAAAGTGTTCATTAAATCAAGTCAATATCAGCTGTTTGTAAGCCATGAAAGGAGTAGAGATGGCCGGCAGGCCGTGAGGGAAAGAGACAGAGAGCTCACGCTACAGGAAGCCGATTATCAGAGGGCAGCTCATGACTCCCCTGCCTCGCACTCCAAGGTGAGCTGGTGAGATAACAGGCGAAAAGGATGCAGCTGTCAGCAAGATGATGAAGCAAGTTTGGGAGCGACTGACTGCTTTGATTCTCCTCTTATGCAGTTTTGTAAGAGGTCCCTTAGTTCTCCTTGCCTGGCTCACACTGCAGCTTGCCTGCTTTTTAAAGCAACTCTCATATTTTCACCAGTTACTTGATAGGATCCCCCACCTGCCTCGTTGCCTGGCCCGTGGTGGAGGTTGTGGCGCTGTGGCTCTGACAGAGAACTCAAGAAGAAAAAGAAAAATCCCCCACACACCCCACGCCTCACTTTATTTTCCTGGAGGTGTCTGCTGTGGCTCAATGGGTAACACTCTTGCCTCTGAAGCAGTAGCGGGTTCAAGTTCCACACCAGAGGCTTGAGTAACTAAGATAAAAGCAAAAAACTGCGGATGCTGGAAATCCAAAACAAAAACAAAAATACCTGGAAAATCTCGGCAGGTCTGACAGCATCAACGGAGAGGAACACAGTTAACGTTCTGAGTCCCTATGACTCTTCAACAGATCTCTGTTTCTGTTGAAGAGTCATACGGACTCGAAACGTTAACTGTCTTCCTCTCCGCAGATGCTGTCAGGCCTGCTGAGTTTTTCCAGGTATTTTTTGTTTTTGGCTTGAGTAACTAATCTAGGCTGACACTCCCTGTGCCGGCACTGAGGCTACACTGTCAGAGGCCCAGTCTTTCAGATGAGATATTAGACAGACACCCTGCCTTCTTTCTCAGGTGGATGTAAAAGAACCCTTGACACAGTTTAAAAAAGTGCAGGGGAGCTCTCCTCTGTATCCTAGGCCAAAATTTGTCCCTTAATCAACACCATTAAAATGGATTATTTGGAAATGATCTCATTGCTGTTTGTGGGACTATGCTGTGTGAAAATTATGTCTCCTACATTACAATATTGGCTGTGGAAATTCATTGAGAAGTCCAAGTGCTGCGAAAAGTACTATATAAGTGCAAGTTTTTTTTCTTTCTCTCCACTTTCACCTGTTGATCTGGGATGGGGGTCCATTGGGTGTTGATGGAACTGTGGTTTAATGTATCTCTTTTCTCTTCTGCTCACCAATATTAGAAAAACTAGGGGGCGTTCAATTCATCACCCATAGTGTATAATGCAAGAGACAGCTCCCTAGAGTAGCACGATTGAAAGCTGGAGACTGGATTGAGAGGAAATGCATGTGCCAAGCTGCATTGCAACACTTCAAGACACAGCTTGCTGGTGAACAATGGATTCTTAAGCAAGGCACTGTGTCCTGGGACGTGATGCCCCTCAGCAAAGCTTCAGTAATAGTGAGTCCTGGAAAGAGGAAACGACACTGAAAAAAAGGGGGGAGGGGGCGTTTTCATAAACACCAGACAGGAAGTTTCTTTGGAGGAACAGAAAATAGGTTGGGATCCACTTTTTTTTTGAACAACGCAATTCTGAGGTACTTTTTAAAGATAGAGTGTCTTCAGTAAAAAGCAGGCAGCACCTTACTGAATCAGACAAAGCAAACCTGTTAATTGTATATTAATTGCATTTATTTGTATGCAAATGGTGGTTATTAACTGGGGATTCACTTGTCCCACTATTCCACTGGGCGGAATATTCCTCCCCTGCCAGCAGAGGGAATTGAGATGAGCGGGGGCACTTAATTTGGCAGGGTGCAGGATAAATTGCTGGAATTTTGCTCTCCCGACTTTCAAGGCAGGTTAAAGGTTTTTTTTAATTCATTTTTGGGATGTGGGCGTCACTGGCTAGGCCAGCATTTATTACCCATCCCTAATTGCCCTTGAGAAGCTGTCTTCTTGAACCCTGCAGTCCATGTGGTGTGGTTACACCCACAGTGCTGTTAGAGAGGAAGTTCCAGGATTTTGACCCAATGACAAGGAAGGAACGTCCGATATATTTCCAAGTCAGGATGGTGAGTGGCTTGGCGTGAACTTCCAGGTGGTGATGTTCCCATCTATCTGCTGCCCTTGTCCTTCTAGATAGTAATGGTCGCGGGTTTGGAAGGTGCTGTCAACGGAACCTTGGTGAATTCCTGCAGTGCATGTTGTATATGGTACACACTGCTGCTACTGTGCGTCAGTGGCGGAGGGAGTGAATGTTTGTGGATGGGGTGCCAATCAAGTGGGCTGTTTTGTCCTGGATGGTCTCAAGCTTCTTGAGTGTTGTGGGAGCTGCACTCATCCAGGTAAGTGGGGAGTATTCCATCACACTCCTGACTTGTGCCTTGTAGATGGTGGACAGGCTTTGGGAGTCAGGAGGTGGGTTACTCGCTGCAGGATTCCTAGCCTCTGAATTGCTGTTGTAGCCACAGCATTTACATGGCTAGTCCAGTTCAGTTTTTGGTCAACAATGACATTGATGACAATGTTGGGAACCCTATTTGCATGTATTAGAATTTCATGCATGTTCATTAAAAGGCCACCTCACCAGAATTAAGCTTCCCCTCCAAATTAAGTTCCCAGCCAGTGAGAATTTAGAATGTTCAGTTTTACGACAGTATATAAGTGGTGCACACCTGGCGAGCTTCACTGCTTCCAAAACTTTGAGGTCTGTAGATGTTGATTTCTCCTTCTTGGGGGACCTTGCATAACTTCACTCATATGGAGTGTTATTAGTAAATGCTGTGCCAACGCTGGACAATAGAGGCAGGCAAAAGCTGGAAGGTGGGGGCGTAGGTTGGAAGGATGGAGCAAAGGCTGGACAGGGGAGGCAGGCTTATGGGGAAAGTGGGGGGGGAGAATGTCAGGGGATGGACGGTGTGTGTCTTGGAAGGTGTGGCCAGTGGTGTTGACAGTGCGATCCTTGGGGGCAACTCTGGCTACTGGTGATAGGGGGGAACAGTCACAGTCAGAGGGGGTCGTGGAATGTAGTAAGATGGCAGGACCAGGGTGACAGTCTGTGGTGAAGGGCTCATCGGGTCGGTCAGGGAAGGGGACAAGACAAGGACTCGGACAAGGGGAGGTGGCAGGGTTAGGATGGGGATGGGGATGGTAACAGGTGTCAGCTCCGAGGGGGGGAAAGGCATGTGGAGGTGGATTGTGATCGGGTCCAGAGTAAAGGGGAGTGAGGTTCAAGGGTGACAGAGGAGAGAGAAATGGTGATGTTGGGTGGATCTATCGTAATGGGGTTAAGTTGGTGGGTGACAGCGGGAGGGTAAAATGTGGTGGTTCGAGTCTGGAAGGTGACATGTACCATTTTTCCAAACTGACATTGACCACGCGGTTAGTCAGTTAGTGAGATCCCTTGAGGTGGGAGGAAGGTCTTTTCGGGTGAGTGGAATTCAAGGTCAGCATAAGTGGCCAACTAAAGGGACACCCTAATAATTATGAAGCAACTTGATGTCAAAGATGCTCACTTGTGTTCTCCTTTCTATGGTTATAAGCCCACATTGCAGCAGGTTTGTTCCCAACTCACGGGTCTCATAACATTAAGATCTCTGCAAGATGTGGAGCTGCCATTCATTCTATGCCATTTGCCATTGCTGCAGTGAGAAGGAGGGATGAAGGGAGGGACGGAGGCAGGTGGAATGCCTCCAAGGGGCACAGTGGTGGAAGGCAGCCAATCCGTGACTCTAAACCTCCATCCTCCTGGGTGAATGGCCATGGCTGACAACGGATCATGTGGTTAGTCTTTCTATGCAGCCAAGGTAATGGTCTGGCTGTAGGGTTTTGAGGGTAGTGGAGGCAAGTGGAAAAGTGTCAGCTTGAGGTTTCTTGCACATGGCAATCATCATCCTGATCAAAGAACAACACCTCCATTTGCGTTAATGTATGAACAGGAGGAGCACCCATCACTGGTCCTGCAGGATGTCCTTTACCTGGAAGGGGTGGGATGGGGGTGCCATGTCTAGATAGAGGCCAGGTGAATGGTTTAGTGCTGTCCTGCTGGCTTTGAGATGGAGGGAAACCTGTAAAGAACATCCTTACTAAATATATCACTTCAATTCGTTCACACATCCACTGAGACATCAATGGTGCAGGCTGCAGGCAACCCTGCCTTGGTAATGGTTCACATTCAGATGAGAAGCAGGACCCATTGCATATTGGCACAGGGCCAGGAGGAGCAAGGGCCTGAGCAGCAAGAGGGAGTGGGGCCTCTGTAAGGTCAAGAGGCTGGTGACCATGGAACACTGCAATGACGAGCCTTGCCTGACTATGGCGGTATTGTCGGCGGTGCCCTTATCTATAGATGAGTGAAAGGCAATGATGGAGGTGCCCTCATATGTTCCAGGATGTGGTTGCTCACATTTGCTAGCTTCTCCAGTATGGCCACAAGAACCCTGTAGAAGTAGTGCAGAGCTCCTGGCCTGCATTGAGTGAATGTCTGACGGGTGCCCTTTAAGTATGGTTCCAGGAATTTTGACCCCATGAGGTAACGGCAGGGCAAGTGACTTCCTGCCCACCCCGCCACAAAATTCGCCAAGCTCTTCGTGGACGCATAATTAATGAGCTGAAAAGCTGAAGACCACACATGTTCACCCACCCAGCTACCCAGTGGAATCATGCCTACTCTCCCGCCCACCACTGCACTTACTCTCCAGAATGGAAAATTCCACCCATTGGCTTCACCTGTGATTGTTGGGTTAGGAGGTTCTTGCTTGTAATTTGTAACTGTAAATGCTTATTTAAGTGTGTAAAGATCGGCTCAGTTATATTCTTCAGCAATTGGTTTTCTGCAAAATAACAAAACTGATCACTGCAAAGACTCCCTAATTGGCTTAAGCACAGATTGACCCAAAACTTGTGGCTTATATCACGTCTGAACCCCTTAATCAATAAAAAACGATGTCAAGGCACAAACACAGGTAATAGCATTAACAGAAGTCCTTTCGGTTCACATTATCTATTGCTACATTTTTACAACATCTAAACCCTCTCCCTCCCCCTCAAACTGAAGGAAGAGCACATTGTGTTGATGGTGATGGTGAATGCAGAATGTTGCCACTAATCCTGAGTTGTTAGCCTGCCTATGTCACTGACTATATCAATCATCCATAGCTGCCCCTATTCATCCCACCCCCAATATCATTGCATTCCTATTCTGCAACCAGAAAAGAAAGGTGTATGTAAAATATCCTATGGCGTTACATTTCAAAAAATGGCAATGGAGTTATTCTTGGTGTTCTAGACCAATAAAAACAGATCATCAGGTCATTATCACATTGTCATTGTGGGAGCTTGTTTTGTGCAAATTGGCTACGGCATTTACTATATTACAACAGTGAAATTTAAAAGAACTTCATTGGCTATAAAGCACTTAGGGGCATCCTGAAATTGTGAAAGGTGCTATAGAAATGCCAGACTCTTTTTAATACAAAGACAGTAGTGCCCTGCAATGCAAAAGGACACTACACCCCGAGCATAGCACTGCATAAAACCTTGAAGTTGGACGTGTTTAATTTAACATGACACCAATTCTCCTCATGTGAAACTCCAGGCAGCTGCTGCTGAGTTGTAGGAAGTGAGACAGGCTGCTCTTTATAACTTGCAGTCACTGACTAGTGACTCTGCCCTCTTCCCAGAGGAGAAGCGGGACCCTGGTGATGTACTGACTGACCACAGCTGCTGCAGTGGGAAACAGCTGTTCAGGACATGGTCACACTACAGGCAACACTTAGCTCACTCAAGATACTTGAGCAATAGTGGTAGTTCATATGCAGTAATACGTTTCTCTGTCTTCTAGTACCTGTAAATATAGTGCCTCTAGGAAGAGTCATACAGACTCGAAACGTCTCTCTCCACAGATGCTGCCAGACCTGCAGAGTTTTTCCGGCATTTTCTGTTTTTATTGCCTCCAAATACACTCCACGATTCCCTTAATTAGAAGGTCGGCGGAGAGCATTTCACATGTGCTGCCACCTTCCATTGTGTCTTTTTATTTGGACACCATACATTTCATGTGTATAACTTTCGTAAACATATTTCACCAGCCTGTTTCTCCCCTTAATGTGGTGACCCCCTGACTGGGGTACAGTTCCACAAGCACCAGGCGCGTTCTGATTCTCGGAGGGGAATCTGGGCAATAGGTTTCGGTGGCTGTTCATTCATATAGGTCACTTCCAAAGTAGATCCTGATTTTACCTGAGATCTGCACACATACCTACATATACTTTCAAGTGAGATCATTGGAAAGTGATAAGGAGCTGCACCCTAGTAGGTTTGATCTCCCTGGTCCAGCTACATCATTTAAAGCATCAGCTGCAGCCAAACTGGAGGGGAACCGAGCACTGTTGTGCTTGGTTATACCCAGGAGATGGTACCATTACCCACTGAGCCCATCATGAGAGCTCCAGACATGCCATAGTTATTCTTTGTTCCTATTTTGAGTAAGAATCAAAATAAAATTTAGATCGAAAACAGGTGGCAGTTAATTTCCAGCATAGTTGTGGCAGCCATGAGTGCTGTGGTAGAACTGTAAAGTAAATGAGATGCAACAAACTCACTCAAAATCTTCATAAATATATGATCTGTCCTTAGTATGAAACAACAGAGACCAAGGGAGCTTCAGGTTCCATAAAGAGAAACTATTTCTTCCGGTGGGCGAGTCCAGAAAAAGGGGAGATAACCTTAAAGTTAGAGCGAGGCCATTCAGGGGTGATGCCAGGAAACACAACTTCACACAATGGGTAGTGGAAATCCTGCGATAATCTCCTCCCCCAAAAAAGCTGTTGAGGCTGGGGGCCACTAACAATTTGAAAACTGAGATTGGTAGGTTTTTGTTAGCCAAGGGTGTTGAGGGGGGCACAGAAACAAGGTGGAGAGATGGAGTTAAGATACAGAAAAGGCATGATTCAATTGAATGGTGGAAAAGGCTTGAGGCTGTAGGTCCTCCTCCTGTTCCTATATTCCTATGATGTCCAATATCTATGCTGAATTCGGGTTAGGGTTAGCTGTTGTTCTAATAGGGATGCTAAAATGGACCTTGTTGTCACACAACTAGAGAGGGACACATCAACCAGGGTTCTGATTCTGATTGCTGTCCATTGGCCTCTGCTAGAAAGTGCGTGTTTGTGTAGATATTAAGTAAGCACAAGGTCAGGCTTGGTTATGGAGTCTCTCTGCAAAACAGTCAACTATCCTTTACCGGGTTCACATGTGAAGATTGACACCTTGGGTGAGACAGGCAATGAGGGAACAAAGTATCAGCTGCCCAATACAGACAATAGCATCCCACTTGGCAGGACTCAGTCTCCAACTTCCCAAGCCCAAAACGATCAAAGAGGAAGGGATGGGAGTGTTTAATCTCCAAACTTGATTTGAGTGCCATAACTCTCCATCTGTAGATTCTTATTTGACCTTGAGTTGAGCTTCCAATGTCATAGCTTCCCCATCACAAAGACTCCCTGCTTCCACAGCCATAATATCACCCATTCCCTCCCCTGCCTCAGCAACTCTGTTGGAATTACTGCTCGTTGTTACCTCTGGCTTAGTCTATTCCAGTATCCTCATGTCTGGCCTCCCACTGTAAACCTGAGCTCATCCAAAATTCTGCTGATGCCTGTATCCTAACTCACAACAAGTCCCATTTGCTCATTCCCCTGTGTTCATTGAACTATTGGTCTCTGGTTCGGCAACGCCTTGATTTTTAAATTCTCTTCCTTATTTTCAAATCCCTCGATAACTATAAGCTCCTCCAGCCCTACAACTCTGTGCACCTCCAATTCTGGCCACTTGTGTATCCCCAGCTTTAAGCACTCCATAAATGGTGGCTTTGCCTTCAGCTGCTTTTTAGGCCCTAAACTCTAGATTTCCTCCCTGAACATCTCTGCACCTCTACCTCAATTTCCTCTACAAGGTGCTCCTTAAAATCTACCTCACCTGTCCTAATAACTCCTTTTGTGGCCAACAGTCAAATGTATTATCTCCTTATGCAGCGAGGTGTCAAATCTGATCTGATAACACACTTGTGGAGCTCTTTGGGATGTTACACTAGGTTAAAAGTGGAATATAAATGTAAGTTGTTTCTGTTGGTGAGGCAGCTGGAATCACTTTACTGAAAGTCTACTATAAACGGGAATGTGCAGGAGAAGTATCTATGTGATGCAAAGCCTCATGAGTCATGAAGAAACACAAAATAGGAAATGAGGACCACAGGGCCTTAACCAGTGTCTCAGTTGTGGTCCCTTGAAAACTCTCTTTTAAAGTTGTTTCTTTGGATATTATTTTCAAATGAGACATATGTTTCAGAAGTATCAATCAGCTACTTCTGTAAATGTTGGTACTGAAGCCGAGAGGAACTTAGTCCTCCATCGCTGGTTGGAGTGTAGCTAGCATTTGGTGCTTTTTCACCCTGACCATTAGTAAAATCCCACCTATAGGTCTCTATAAGAGCTGTCTCTCATTGACCTGTCTCAGTCCAGTCCCTTGGGAGTGTTAGCCATTGCGCAAAACTGCCCCCCCCACATTGGCAGTCTCTCTTAGTAGAGGTAAAATTAAGCTATGACAGGAGCATAAACCAAGAGGTAGTGGATTGTCTGCTTGGCCATTCCTCCTTTCCATTCACGACAATGCAGTTGGAGCTACCCTTCTCAGGTAGAGGCTGAAGCGTATTGAATCTTAATGGTGGTGCACCTCACTTGGAGGAGCCTGGTGCTGACCCTCAGTGTTTTGAAAGTTTCATCCTCCAACATTAAAATTCTTCACCTTGAAAGTTACACCAATTATTTTTAAGTAGAAATTAAGACTGCTCCTCACTGGCTTCATATTGTGCTCACTGGTATCAGTTTTCACATAGCCTGTAGCAACTTGTCTCAGTTGGGGAGGGTCAGGAAGTCAGAAGAATCATTGCGTTCAGAAGACTGAAGGGTGATCTGCTCGAAGTGTTTAAAATGAAAAAGGGATTTGATAGGTTAGATAGAAACTATTTCCTCTGGAGGAGGAGATCAGAACAAGGGGGAATAACCCTTAAAATTAGAGCTATGCCAATCGGGAATTAAATCAGGAAGCACTTTTTCACACAAAGAATAATGGAAACTCCCCCAAAAGGCTGCAGATTTATGGATCAATGGAATTTTCAAGACAGAGATTGATAGATTTCTGTTTAATGAGGGTATCAAGAAATAAGAAGTTAAGGCGAATAAATGGAGTGAGATGCAGACTGGCGGTGATCTACAACAGCAACTTGTACTCATTTGGCACCTTTAACTGGTCCCAAGGAGCTTCACAGCTCAAACAGACACCAAGGCACATAAGGAGCTATCAAGACAGATGGCTAAAAGCTTGGGGGTCAAGGAGGTAGACTTTTAAGTTGTGTCTTAAAGTAGGAGCGAGAGGTTTAGGGAAGGAATTCCCAGGGCTTAGCTGAAGCAAAGCAAATTGGGATGTGCAACAGGCCAGAGTTTGAGGAACGCAAGGATAGAATGGTGGAACAGGCTCGAGGTACTGAATGGCCTTCTCTTCTATCAAAGGTCCTGTGGAAAACCTCTCTGAACCAAAACTTTCTGGCCACCAGCAGAGTTAATTTTCAAGGTGCAACTGACTGTGCAATATTGCAAATGAGATGCTGAACCAGCTAAAACAGGTCCCAGTAGAATATTACAGCAGCTGCAGATGCTAGTTTTACGCTAGCCTTGGAGACACAGTCTGAATCCTATTAACTAACATTAAAGAACAGGGCTACATAGGGCTGATCAGAGGTTGGGGCATCATAGACTCCCCCAGGAGAAGTACACTGCAAGCAGGCAGACTTCCTTTCCTGTGCGACTTAATAGCTGAAAAATGGGTTGTTGTTTCTCACCAAGCTTCCTGCCAGTGCTGGGAAGATTGCTGCATCCATCATCAACATACGCTCCGCAGTGGGAAAGGATATTCCCCTGTCATCATCCAGGTGTTTGACCAGGAATTAATCCCGTACGGTATCTTAAACAGGCAGGATCCTTTTCCCTTCCTAACAGCATTGTTTACTCAATTTGCAACTCACTACTTTGCTGAAAGTGGGTTCCACTCTTGTCTCTGAGTCAGAAGATTGTGGATTTAAGTCCTGCTCTAGACACTTGAGCATATAATCCAGGCTGACACTCCCAATGCAGAGCTGTGAGGGTGCTGCACTGTTAGAGGTGCTATTTTTCTGATGAGATATTAAACTGGGGCCCTCTGTGCCCTCTTGGGTGAACAGGACAGATTCTATGGCACTATTTTGAAAAAGAGCAGGGGAGTTCTCCCCCGTGTCCTGGCCAATATCTATCCCTCCAACAATTCAACAATTATCTGGCCATTATCACAATTTAGTTTGTAGGAGCTTGCTGTGTGCCAAGTTTCCTACATTGCAAGAATGTCCACACTTCAAAAAGGAGAAAAAAGGAAGAGACTTGCATTTATACAACACCTTTCCAAAGTCCACCTTTCATGAATTCCTGAAGCACTAAAATTTTGAAGTGTAATTACTGTTATGACAACCCATTTACTGGTTACTAAGCACTTTTGGGATGCTTTGGTTGGTTGGGGAGTCTGGTTGGAGAGATTGGACTAGGGGCTATAGTCTAAAAATTAGATCCAGACATTTCAGGAGTGAAATTAGGAAACACTTTTAAGTACAAAAGGTAGTAGAAGCTTGGAGTTCTTTTGCATTCATTGCTAGGACAATTGTTAATTTTAAAATTGAGATTGATGGATTTTTGTTAAATGAAGGTATTAACAGATATGGGAGCAAAGGCAGGTATATAGAGTTTAGGTTGCAGGTCAGCCATGATCTCGTTGAATGGTGAAACATGCCTGAGGAGTTGAATGGACTACTCCTGTTCCTATGTTCTGAGATCATGAAAGATAGAAATATATGTTTTCTTTCTTTTGATCCTCACTGGGGTTTCATGGAAGCTGTTAGATCTCTGTTATCTCACTAAAGAGGTCACCCTTACCATAAGTGCTGGCAGACTGAATGAGCATGGGATTGAGGAATGGTGGGGCACCAGATCAGAGTCACTACTGCCACCCTATCTGATAATGGCCAAATCAACTGAGAGCTGAGGTTAAGCCTAGACAACAAATACCATGTCCATTTTTCTGTAACTGGTTTTCAGTTCCTTACACACCCCCACATTCCTGTCATTGGTGTGATACGAGCATGCGAATTATCAGCTCCTCGAGCCTGCTCCGCCATTCAATAAGATCACGGCTGATCTGAATGTAACCTCAACCCTACATTCCCGTCTACCCCCAATAACCTCTCACCCCCTTGTTAATCAAGAATCTATCCAGCTCTCCCTTAAAAATATTCAAAGACTCTGCTTCCACCGCCTCTTGAGGAGGAGAGTTCCAAAGACTCACAAACCTCTGAGAGAAAATATTTCTGCTCACCTCTGTCTTAAATGAGCAACCCCTTATTTTTAAACAATGGCCCCTAGTTCTAGATTCTCCCACAAGAAGGAACATCCACTCCACATCCACCCTGTCAAGACCCCTCAGGATCTTAAAGGTTTCAATCAAGTTGTCTTTTGCTCTTCTAAATTCCAGTAGGTACAAGCCTAACCTGTCCAGCCTTTCCTCATAAGACAACCTGCCCATTCCTGGTATTAATCTAGTAAACCATCTCTGAACTGCTTCTAACGCTTTCACATCTTTCCTTAAATAAGGAGACCAATACTGTACACCCCATATGTGGTCTCAACAGAGCCCTGTAGAACTGAAGCATAACCTCCCTACTTTTGTATTCACTTCCTCTCACAATAAATTATAACATTCTATTAGCTTTCCTAATTATTTGCTGTGCTTGCATACTAGCCTTTTGTGATTCATACACTAGAATGCCCTGGTCCCTCTGAATCTCAGAGCTCTTCAACCTTTCACCATTTAGATAATAAGCTTTTTTTAATCTTCCTGCCAAAATGTAAGTTTGCGGATGACACAAACATTTAAGTTATGAAGAGAGGTTGGATACATGTGGGTTGTTTTCATTGGAGCAGGGAAGACTGAGGGTGACCTGATTGAGGTGTACAAGATTATGAGGGGCATGGACAGGGTGGATAGGGAGCAGCTGTTCCCCTTAGTTGAAGAGTCAGTCACGAAGGGACATAAGTTCAAGGTGAGGGGCAGGAGGTTTAGGGGGGATGTGAGGAAAAACATTTTTACCCAGGGGGTGGTGACGGTCTGGAATGCACTGCCTGGGAGGGTGGGGGGAGGCAGGTTGCCTCACATCCTTTAAAAAGTACCTAGATGAGCACTTGGCACGTCATAACATTCAAGGCACTTGGATTAGGTAGGTAGGTCAGATGTTTCTCACGTGTTGGTGCAGACTCGATGGGCTGTAGGGTCTCTTCTGCACTGTGATTCTGTAACAACTTGCATTAATACAGCATCTTTAATGCAATAACATCTCTCAGGATCCTTCACAGGGCTGCAATCAACAAAATTTCACACTGAGCCATAAGGAGATAATAGGATAGGTGACCAAACGCTTGGTCCAAGTGGTAGGTTTTAAGAAGCAACTTAAAGGAGGAGGATGAGGTAGGGGGAAAGGTTTAAGGGAAAGCTCCAGATCTTACAGCTGAAGGCACCTGGGTGCATAGCCGCCATTGGTAGAGAGATGGAAATTGGGGAAATGCAAGAGGCCAAAATTGGAGCAGCATAGAGACTTTGGCGGATATAATGAAGCAAATACATCCCCTGCTCTGACACTTCAACTGCTTGATGGCTCAGCTAGTCATGATGACACTGCCTAGTGTGATACTGAGTTACACACACCCGAGGAAGGACCACATCCCTTTAACCTCCTCCAGCCATAAGAATTTGTATTCAATGGGATCCCACTGTTTTGTTAGGTAAGCATGTTATAGGATGGATTGACCCACAGTCATACCAAGAAGGAGCATAAATACTGGACTATCTTCCTCTCCCGTGTCTCAAAGAACTGAGACTAATTTTAGCTAGCCAACTGCTGTCTTGGATGGAATCATAAAGAAAAATGAAAAAGCTTGTATCTTCATAACATCTTTCACGACTTAAGTGCTTAGAGCAAATTAAGTACTTTTGAAGTGTAGTCACTGTTGAAATGCAGGAAATGTAGCAATCAATTTTTACACATCAAGCTCCCAAAGGGAGACCTTGACCAGATAATCTGTTTCAGTGATGTTAGTTGAGGGATAAATACTGGTTCAGGACACAGAGGAAAACACCCCTGTTGTTTCTTGCAATGGTGGCCATGGGATCTTTTCCATCCACCTGCAAGGACACACATGGCCTTGGTTTGCCATCTCATCTGAAAGATGGCATGACCGACAGAGCAGCACTCCTTCACTGCAGCATTGGGAGTGTCAGCTTGGGTGTTCATAGCCAGTCCCTTTGATCTTACCCACAATGGCCCAAGAGGAAGCCCCTCCCACATGTGACACTGACACCCGCCACCTTATTGTTGGGACAGAGAGGCATGCGACAAGCACGTGTGTGGAGCAGAGAAGAGAGCTATATGCCACATGCCCCAGTTATCCTACTTCAGCCTGACAACTTGCAAGCAACTGGGAATGTTAGTCCAGGAATTGCTGGAAGAAATCCAGCATCTGCAAAATATGCAAGCCTATGCACACTGGAATGTAATTTATGCAGTTCAAACTGTGTAAGAGGCTTGTTTTATTTCTTCCAGGAAAGTATTGTGCTTGAATTCTGAGACAGGATGATCACGTTGAAGTGTTTTGGGGTGGGTGTGAATCATCACTTCTTAAGGACAAATTTGAAGACTTTCTCTTTTGTGACTTGTAGGATTCTCGGCACTGCAGCTATTATGCACATTCCAAGATCGTTCCCACACGCTGTACTCAAAAGATCCTCTCGTGACGGTGGGGTATATATTTTTTTTGAGTCTGGGCGCCACTCTTTTCTTCATTGTGCAACTTTCATCTGGCGAGGGAGAAAAGGGACCCATTGTGCAACAGGGCATTTGAATGAAGGCGCTGTAGAAAGAAGAAGGGGAGAGCCGATTGCAAATTATAAACGGTGCTTGTTGATAGCTGATTGTCTTGAGTGCAGCTGCACAAAGCCTGAACAACAGGGGAAAGAAAAGAACTGCAGACTAACTGACGCCGGGCCTTCAACTCTCCCACCCAGGCTACAGCAACTCCAGCATTGTTTCCCTGCCCTTGTCCCCACCACCTGATCTGTAACTGTGTGGGAAGTAATGGAATCTGAAAGCTATTGAAAGTTATAGGAGCTGCACTGTCTACAGATTAAAATCACTGCAACTGCGAGTTGAAAGGGTTCATTTTCGTTTGCAACACAAGGCCCACAGTTAGAAGCTGCCTCTGTAGCTCAGTGAATAAGTGCGTTGCCCGATGTGGGAATAGGAAGATCCCAGCCCTGTACTTGATCCGTGACAGATTAGTTGTTCTCAACTAGATATCAACCGGGGTGGGCAGGGCGCCTGGGGGTGGGCAGGGAAGGGGATCCAGGTGTCCTTAAGCACCCTTAGTATAGGGAGGATGACAAAACCAGCCAGTGGTTCTGGCTCTTGATCGTTATCAACATTGTAAACCCTCCTACCCATATTCAAGGCCTCCCCTTGACCTAATCATCTCATGTAGCCTCCCTATTCTCATTGTATCAATCACAGACATGGCCATCTCTGATCATGTCCTTGTAATCCTCTCACTCACATTTCTCTTCCAACTCCACTTCTTCTGGATTTTCCCCTTGAAAAGAACTCTCTCCTAAGTCAGTACAATGACAAATTCCCAACCTTCTAACCTTTATCCAGCTGTTCCCCATGATACTTCTGCAATTATTGGTCTCCTTAATCATACCTTCAGCTATACCCTTGAAACCCTTTCCCTCAGAAAAACTCTTATTCTCTCCGAATGTAGTTGTTTACCCTGGTAAGACCCAATCATTTTTTAATTTATTCACTGGATATAGGTATTGCTGGCAAATTGCCACTTATTGGCCTCCTAGTTAATTTGTGAAGATAGTGGTGAGTCTTCACCTTAAGCCACTGCGATCTGTGTGATGTAGGTACACCTGCAGTGCTGTTAGGGAGGGAGTTCCAGGCTCTTGATCCAGTGGCAATGAAAGAAATGGTGATACGGTTCCCAAGTTATTGGTGTGTGATTTGGAGGGGAACTTTGAGGTGATGGTGGTCCCATGCACCTGGTACACTTGACTGTACAGATAGTTCAGGGTGCAGGTTTGGAAGGTGGTGTCAAAGATGATGTGGGAGTTACTGCAATGCATCTTGCATGTGGCACACAGCAGCCACTGTGCAACAGTGGTAGAAAGAGTGATTAGCTATCTATCAAGCAGACTGCTTTGTCCTAGGTGTTGTTGACCTTCTTAAGTGTTGTGGCAGGTGCACCCATCAAGGCAAGTTGAACTCCTGATTTGTGCTTTGCAAATGGTGGACAGGCTTTGGGGAATCGAGAGGTGAGTCACAAACCACATGGTATCCAGCCTTTGATGTGTTCTAGTAGCTACATCATTCACTAGCCGATTCAGTTGAGTTTCTGGTCAATGGCAATCCCACAGGATACTTATGGTGCAGGATTGGGTGGTGGGGATGCCACTGAATGTCAAAGGGAGGTGGTTCAGTTCGCACTTGTTGAAAATAGTCATTACATAGGACTGGTGTGACATGAAACTTACTCGCCAATTATTAGCCAAAGCCTGGATGTTGGTCAATTGAATCCAAGGACATAGACTTAAATATATGTGGAGAAATAACTGTTTATCACCAGATCTGGTTGGATCACATCAAGTGCTATTGGGTCCTTCTCTCTTCTTCTAAAAATGATCATTGCTCCAGGATCATCCTGAGGTGCAAAGATAACGCTCAGCTTCTCTTCTCTAATACCAACCATACCTGCCCCTACCAAACGAGAAGATCTTCTGCAATGGCATTTCTTCTCACCCTGCACCATTAACTCTAGAACCTCCCAAGGATCTATCCTTGGTCCCCTCCTATATGCTGCCCCTTAGGACCATTATCGGAAAAAAAAGTCAGACTCCGCATGTATGCTGACACATGCAGCTCTACCTCACCACTGCCTCTAATGACTCCTCCACTGTCTACGTTCTGACTGCTCGCCTGACATCCAGTCTTGGGTGAGCCAAAATGTTGTCCTTTTAAATACTGGGAAGTCTGAAACCATTGCATCCATTCTCAAGCCATCAATCTCCTCTCTCCTCAGCCACTGTCTCAGGCTGAGATAGGATGTTCACATTCTCAGCATTCGATTTGACACTGAATTGACCTCCCAACCTCACACCCTCTCCCATCACACAGACTTTCCTGCATCCATCACTATAACATCACTCATTTCCCCCTCTGCTTCAGTTTACCTACAGCTCAAACATCCATCTAAGTCTTTGTTACCTTCAGACTCAACTACGTCAATGCTCTCCTGGCCAGCTTCCCATCCTCCACTCTCCATAAAGCTGAGTTTATCCAAGACTCTCTGGTTGTATCCTAAATTGCACCAACTCCCATTCACCCATCACCAATGTTCCCTCTAAGTCATGCAGTCATGTAGCAGGCTGCACCCTAGAAGTTCCAGCATAGGCTGAGCACAAGACTGATCCTTTAGTTTACTGCATGTGTGCAGCCATGTATAAAAACAGAAAAGGTCCATTAAATGAATAGGCTGTGCACCACATAAAAAAGTGTGAGTGAATGTATTGCCCATCAAAAAAATCATAGAGTTGTTACAGCACAGGAGGAGGCCAATTGGCCCATCATATCTACATCGGCTCTCTGAATGAGCAACTCACCTGGTACCATTCCTCCACTTTCTCCCCATAACCCTGCACATTCATCCATTTCAGATAACAGGCTAATTCCCTTTTGAATGCTTCAATTGAACCTGCCTTTACCACACTCTCAGGCAGTGAATTCCAAACCCTCACCATTCGCTACGCGAGAAAAATTTTCCTCATCACCACTTCACTCGTAGATCTACACTGGCTTTTGGGTCTGACAACATCTTGATTTTAAAATTCTCATCCTTGTTTTCAAATCACTCCTTGGCCTTGCCTTTCTCTTCTCTATAGCCTCTACCAGCCCCTCATAAATCTTCGTTTGTTCCCTTGCAATCAATGTGGAGGTTCAACTCAAGCGACACCTGGTGATTCCTTTTCAAACTGGCTGCTGTGTTTCCTACATGACAACAGTAACTAAACTTCAAAAGTATTTAACTGGCTCTGAGGCACTTTAGGATGTTCTGAAGTCATGGAATACACTTTATGGCATGTTCTTTCTAACCTACGCTGTGCCAGCACTCAATGCTAACACTGAGTACTGAGGGTGGAAATATTCCCCATTCCTCAGCATCAATATCTCACACCTTGTCATTTCAAGAATAAAAGATTGAAAAGAAAACCCGGTCCTATAAAAATATGACAGCATGCTAATTAATTACAAATAATTCAGAAACACTGCACCCACACCATTTGGAGGCTTTCACTTTCGATTTCATGCTTCATTGTTGAACGGGTGTTGGATTGTTAGGTGAGTCATTCTTCATATGTTCCGCTGGCTGTATCTGGAAAAATGCAGGGAACTTTCCTAGTATCCTGGCCAACATTCCTCCTGAAGCCAAGAACAAAATCAGTTAACTAGTCATTAAAAATAACAACAACTTGGATTTATATAGTATCCTAACATAATAAAACGTCCCAAGGCGCTACACATGAGTATATTTAAGACCGAGATAGATAGGTTCTTGATTGGTAAGGGGATCAAAGGTTACGGGGAGAAGGCGGGAGAATGGGGTTGAGAAACTTATCAGCCATGATTGAATGGCGGAGCAGACTCGATGGGTCGAATGGCCTAACTTCTGCTCCTATGTCTTATGGTCTTATGAGGGTAATCTGGTCAAGTTAGTCACTGAACCACATAAGGAGACATTAGGGCAGGTGATCAAAAGCTTAGTCAAAGAGGTAGGTTTTAAGCAGCATTTTTAAACCTTGGTTCTAAAACTTTTTCAGTTGAAAAGCCCCTTATCAAATGGATTAGTAATCACGGAGAACACCCGCCCCCACTGAAATACCATGTAATGCTGATAATATGCAAATTTTGCATGTAAAGTGTTCTTTAATAATGCTTTTAGTGTCTTGATTTTAAAATTCCCGTCTATGTTTTAAAACCCCTAAATGGCCTTCCCCGTCTCTACCTCTGTCTTCTCTTCCAGTCCCACAATCATCTGTGATATCTGCAGTCCTCTAATTCTAGCCTCTTGGGCATCTCCAATTTTAATCGCTCCACCATTGGCGGCTGTGCCTTCAGTTGCCGAGGCCCCAAACTTTGGAGTACCTCCCTACACCTCTCCGCTCTCTACCTCGCTTTCCTTCTTTAAGACATTCCTTAGAAGACTTTTAGTCATCTGCCTAATATCTCCTTATATGGCTTGGTGTCATACTTTGTTTTATAATGCTCCTTGAAGCACTTTGGGACATTTTATTATGTTAACAGCGCTATATAAATATAAGTTTTTGTTGTTGTCAAGAAAATGGTCATTTACTTACAGATACCAGTGAATTGTGTGCCTGCTTCTCATTGCAGGGTCGGTCCATCCTTGGTTTGATGTTTGACAATGATACTCATGAACCATTTTCTATTTTAGCTTCCCAACTTTAGGGAACATGGTGCCCTGGGCGAGCTTGTATTTTGGTGCCTTATTTTTTAGCTTAAGTATCAAGTCCTTAAATATTTTTTAAAAACTCGGGTCTCTTGAATAAGTATGAACTCACCTGGTATCCACCACCAGCCTTAGTAACTGTGGGTCTACGTGGCAACCTTCGTGCCACTCTCAGTGGTCCTCCATGAGTACTCCTCTTCTGGTTGAGACAACTAGCCCACTTTGCACTGTACCTGCTGTGGCTGCCTTTGGCTCCCGCTGCCCAGCTCATACCAAGCATGCTTTCACTTGCTGCTGATTTGCTTTATCTTGACCACCAACTACCTTAAGGCCAGGTGAGTACACTTGTTGGGCAAGTGGTGGCATTGTGGTATTATCACTGGACTAGTATTCCAGAGACCCAGGGCAATGCTCTGGGGACCTGGGTTTGAATCCCACCATGAATCAATAAAAATCTGGAATTACTAGTCTGATGATGACCATGAAACAATTGCCAATTGTCATCAAAATCCATCTGGTTCACTAATGCCCTTTAGGGAAGGAAATCTGCCATCCTTACCTGGTGCAACCTGTCTGCGCCTGCTCGGTAAACATTTTCACATTATTTTGTGGACTTCCTGGAAAGACTCTGCAGACTCAAGGCCCAGTTTGAGAACCAATGTCTTCAATGAGGAGTAATTGGAGTGGCAAAGAGGTTTGGGGAGGAATTTTCAGAGCTTGGGGGGGGCGAGACAGCTGAAGTTACTGCTGCCATTGATGGGGCAAAGGAAGTGGGTGGTGCATAAGAGGTCAGAATTAGGAGTGCAGGGATCTCAGAGGGCTTTGGGCTGGATGAATTTATAGAGATAAGGAGGGATGAGAACATGGATGTATTTGAACATGGCAATGAAAATTTTAAGATCAAGGCATTGGCAGCCAAGGAGCAAATATGGGTCAGTAATGAATGAATGGGACTTGGTGCAACTAGAATATGAGCAGCCACTAGGATGGTCAGATGTCCAGTTTTGTACTGGGCAGTCTGGTCTTTGGCAAATCTGGCCATTGTCTGGTACTGGATGGCTTCAGATCCAGTATTTTGACCCTTAGTCCAGTTACCTTGGTAAAGCACCAGCAGTGGCCTGTGCTCATTCCTTTTCCTGACTACAGCAGCCTCATTACGACAGGGACACAAAAGTCTGGCTTATTTTGATACTTTTCTCACAACTTCCCTCCCTGCCTAACAACACAGGATCTCTGTGTACGTGATGACATCAACCTTGCACGTGCTGATGTCAGCCTGTGTGGGAAGAAGTCACCTTTTTTTTATTCATTCATAGGACATGGATGTTATTGCCCATCTCTAATTGCCCTTGTTCAGAGGGCATTTAATAGTCAACCACATTGCTGTGGGTCTGGAGTCACATGTAGGCCAGACCAGGTAAGGGCAGCAGATTTCCTTCCCTAAAGGGCATTAGTGAACCAGAAGAATTTTGATGACAATCGGCAATGGTTTTGTGGTCATCATCTTTTAATTCCAGATTTTTATTGATTCAAATTTCACCATCTGCCGTGTTGGGATTCAAACCTGGGTCCCCAGAGCATTATCCTGGGTCTCCGGAATACTAGTCCAGTGACAATACCACTATGCCACAGCCTGCCTGGTAGTTGTGCCCATCTGGTGTGCATCATGATGTTGTCAGTTTTTGGTGACCTCCAATGCTGGCTACCTAGCAGCAGAGTCTTAAATGAGCTCAAACTAATAGAGTGGAAGGTGGGAGGTTGGCCAGGAAAACATTGGACTAAGATAGTGCTGGAATTACACAGCAGATCCACCAGTAACTGAAAAGAAACACCACACAGCTATGGACTAGAATATGCTTTGATGAAAGGTCCAGTCCATAACAGCAGTGGTTCAGTGGGAAGTTCTCCTATCTCTGAATTAGAAGACTGTAGGTTCATAGTCCCACTTAAGATACTTGAGCACAAAATCTAGGTGGACACTTGCAGTGCAGTGCTGAGGGACTGCTGCACTGTTGGAAAAGTCATCTTTTAGATGAGATGTGAAACTGAGGTCCTGTCTGTCCTCTCAGGTGGACTTGGCATTATTTTGAACACCAGGCTGACCAACTCTTAGGGAAATAAATTAAAGGACACTTTTGCATGGGGGTATGTACAAGCAGGCAGGGGTAGCTAGTAAACCTGTGAGAATGGGATGGTGGGGTAGGGTGCTGGCGAACTTCTGGGTAAGGGGGCTGGTGAATCTGTCAGCTTGGGAACCATGCAGCCACACAGAGGCATACCGCGCATGCGTGTGATTCAAAGGGCTGATTTCCAGGAAAATCAACTTCCTGGCAACCAACAATCCGGGTGGGACAATCGTCTCAATTACAGGACGATCACTTGAAAATTCAAGATGGTTGGTCACCCTGTTGAAGACAGCAGGGAAGCAGGGAGGGTTCCCCAGGTGTCCTGGCCAATACTTTTCCAACAAACAACAATTCCTAAAAAGAAATCTGGTTATTACCACATTACTGTTTGTGGGAGTGTGCTGCAGTGTTTCCTACAGCCAGTGATGATGGTTCAAAAAGTTCTTCATTGGCTGTAAAGTTTTTTGGGGCGTTCTGAGGTAGTGACAGGCTGTTGAGTTGGAAACTCTTTCTTTACAAGTTGGCCACCATGCCAATCACGATTTACTTGGTATAATTGCTGGCAGTCCAGTCATACACTCCGTGACCTACACCCAGAATCCAAAATTGGCAAGCACCAGTCTAAAAGCTGGAACTCTGGATTTCCAGCCTCTGCAGTAGTTTGTTTTTCCTTTAAATCAGTGTTCATTCTAAAAGTTGTTTGATGAACATGGGCCTAAATAGTACATGAATTAATCAAATGATCATTAGATTTGCCTGTGATTACAACTTTGCAAAGCACCAAAGCAATCTTTGGTATGGGTTGACCCAGAATCATGACTTTTACATTTGCTTCATATCGCAAGATTTACCGCTTCTTTAAAAGAAAACAAATGCAAATATGCAGGTGGGCCTTGTAGTAAAATCATCTCCACTTGAGAATGGGGGGTGGGTGGGGGAACAAACACATTTCCTCACTGATTTGACACCTCTGACAAACAGCTTGAGAGTAATCCCAGAGCTCAGACTGATTGCTGCAAACCAACACCCAGCCCAGGGCTTGACTGACAGCTGCGTCACCAAGGTTACAGCCCCGTGGCTCGGCCCCCGGCCGCTGCTGATTGGGCAGCCTGTGAAAATAAAGGCGTTTGATTGACAGCTTTTGTCAGGACTCCTGGTTACGGTCGCCTTGGAAACCGCCGCAGCGGCGCCAGCGCTGGCTCTCATGAATGGGTGACGTCACGGGGCTGGCGCCAGGGAGTCTGGAGCTGAGTCTGCTGATTGCTTCTTGTTCCTGCCAATTCATCACCTGTCAAAACTAGCCCTGTTTGCCTTGAGAAAACGAATCTACCTAGATCAACACAGCTGGCAGGGACAGCCAGATGTGCAAAGATCAGTTTTTTAAAAAAAAGTTATGACAAAGTGTGCAAAAGTTGAAACTTTGGAATAGTTCAAAACTTTACACAAAGTTTCAAAAACTTTGCCAAGAACTTTTTAACAAAAGAATTGAAAAGCAACCTCTTATTTTTTTCCAACCTTTCAATAGCAAATACATTAGAGCAAGAAAAACTTTTAAATATCGGGCAAACTATTAGATATGCCAGTCAGAGAACTAGAAATGTATTCAGAAAGTTGCACTATACAAAGTCACGAGCTGGCAATATGCATGTTAAATAGCACAGTAACTGATGCAAATTGTATTCGAGTTTTAGGTGCCAACACTTTGCAGCTAAGGACCTTTTGGAATGATGCAAAAAAGGCATTTTAAAACTGCCGATTTGCACAGCTGTGTGAAACCACCACTTGCATTAGTCACAACGAAAACCTTTGCAGAAAGCAGCCTGTTAACGTTTTTGCATTTCTTAAGAAGGGAGCGCGGTAATGGCAAACTACAGGGGTAATCGGTAGGGAACTGGTGGAGAATGCCGGGGCTTCAAATTGAAAATAAAGATTAACTACTCTGCAGAAGCCTGAGGAGAACAAGAAAACGTTTACAGACCAAAAACCGCCCCAGAAAGTCAGGGCAACTAAATTCAGCTTAGTGCAGTTATGAATCAGAAGGGATTTTTTTTCACGTTTAACTGCTGACAACTGTCAGCTCTTAAATATATCTCTTTCGGTTCGTGAAAAACTAGTGGGAACTTTCCCAAACCCCCAAATTTTGTAAAACTGAAAGGTACAGGCTGACAACCGGCTGCTTCAATGCTTTACTTAATAGTTTACTTAACCATTTGCACTGAAAACACAATTGTAAAGGAATTCACACTGTTAAACCCGGCTTGTTCCAGTATTTTTTTCTCTCTTTTCCCAGCTGGCCAGCTCTTGTTCCTTATTCCTTCCGTGGCGCAGTTAATTCGTTAGACAGTATCCAATCAGATAGGGCGTTTCTAAATCACCCTCACGCTTCTTTCCAAAGATGGTTTTTCACTGGGCCACAGGAGGAGATGAAGTGGCGTTGGGTTTCTGCGTAAAATGTGGGGGCGTGGCTGGGAACTGGAGCGAGATAAATAGAGGAAAGTCCAAAACACAGCATTTCTGTGTTTGTTGCCGAAGCTGTTTAATGTACTGAATCTGTACAGAGAGAAACAGGCAGACAGTGCCATTTCCAAGATTCTCCTGACAAGTGTTTGTTAAACACGAGGTTTTTTTTTCCCCCAAAAGGAAATTTGAGACAGGAGACATGAAAGCCATCAGCCCCATCCGATCTGTCAGAAGCTGTTATGAAGCGGTCTGCTGTTTGTCTGATCAGAGTTTAGCTATCTCACGGAGCAAGAACCCCTTGGAAGAGTCCATCAGCTTGATGTACGACATGAACGATTGTTACTGTAAACTGAAGGAGCTGGTCCCCAGCATCCCCCAGAACAAGAAAGTTAGTAAAATGGAAATCCTCCAGCACGTTATCGATTATATTTTTGACTTACAGATCGCATTAGAAAGCCAGCAACAGGAGCCTGGCAACAACCCTGCATCAAGCAGCTCTATCCTGACACTGCAGGTAAACCAAACTCTCCTGATTCATTGACGGATTGTAACAGTGATTATTTTTCTTTCTGAAACTTACGTTTTTCCGCCTCAATTTTATAACTTTTTTTTCTCCACTTCTAGCGATCGGAACTGTCTAGTGAAGGAGATCGTTTGGGCTTCTGTCACTGAATGACACACGGTGAGTTACTGTACCTGGGATTGAACAGATTATTGTACATATTGCAAATCAATACAGCATTCAGTATCCAATGGGAAAGTTTTTTCAAAAATCATTAAAAGTAATGAGTACGATTCAACAGTTTGAAGTGGGCAGATAAATTAAGTATACATGGGGACAGTTACTTCCATTAAAAACTAGAACGATTATAATTTTTTTAAAAATGCCTAATCAGCTGCCGTAACAATTTAGCAAAAGAAACAAGATTTAAAGGCGAATATTCTAAAGGAGGAAGGAACATTTTAGTTGTTACAAAAATGATACTAAGATAAAGCAAGCCAGAATGAATTAAATGGGAGGGCAATTGAAACTTGGCAGAAAGATTTGTATATACAAATTCAATGGGTTTTTTTTTGTAATTAAATAATGGTTAGGATGTATTTAACAGCAGGAAGGGAGTAGTATAATTTGTATCCTTAACTGTACGTTGCACCAAAATCAGATGCCGGAGTTCTGCAGATCTTCAAATAGATATTCCCCTCCGCTCCCTCTCCACCACCCCCCCCCCCCCCACCCGCAGGAAGGGCGCCACTAAACATTTAATATTTTTGTTGTTCTTTGCCTTGCTGTAATCTTGCCCGGATAATTTTAGCTCCCATCTGTAAAGACTTAGGAACACAACAACTGTGCCAATTAACAAACTGTGTGTGTGGAGGGAATGGGTTGTGTGTTGTAAAGCGTGTTTCTCTCTCTCTCCCTCTGCTGATGTATTTATCAGTCGGGGGCAGGACAAGTTTCCTGCGTGGCGCCAGTCTGTCTGGCCCTGCTCTCACACTCACTGACTGACACGCCTCTCTCCCATTCAATCCTGCAGGTGTGCACTTAACAGCTCGCCGCTCCAGCATTGCTCCGATTGCCCTGCCAGCGATTCAAGCGTCAAAGAAGTCAACAATGAGATAATCTCTCCTCTCCCACTTTAAACACCGTCTTGAACAGTTTTACATTCATTTAAGGACAAATCGTGTGAATTCTGAAAGGAGCAAGTCAGTACATATCTGGGAAATCCATTCCAATTAGCATCCAGATGATTGAATTTAACCCTTAATAGTTTTTAAGCCACTAAAAGGACCAAAGACATTTAATGGAGTCGTCTGATTTCTCAGTTTTTAATGGTAATTCAGTGAGACATTTTGTGATTAACTTTGGAAAGTTGCTGGTTGATTTTAAACCTGGTGAAAAGCAACAAATGGCAGGACTCGGTCAGAGTGTTTCGTTTTATTCAAATTGTGAAGTAAATTTATCTTTCTTTGAGGGGGGACCTGGACAGTGGGGACTCAGCTGGTCTCCAGAGTTAAATACTAGAATGGCTTTTGTAATCCCAGTTCAAAAAGTGATCAAAGAGATTTTTAAGTTTTTTTGCAATATTCAAAGCTGCCCTTATCTTGGTTTCTTGATTCACCATCTCCTGCAGCACAGGTGACTGAGTATTGTGATGTGATTCTCATGCCTCTGTCTCCTATAGCATGGGTCACTGTCCCCCAGGGGTCAGTGCCTCCTGTAATGTGGCCACTGTCTCTTGGTGTCAGTGTCCTGTAGCTTGGGTCAGTGTCTTTCTCCTATAGTCTGGGTCAGCGTCTCCCAGGATCATGGTCTCTTGCGGTCAGTGTGTCTTGCTCTGTGTTCCCCCTCATTTTGTTGTGTGTTATCTGTTGTACTTCGGTGCTACATTCAAGGTTATGTGGAAATGTGCACCCGTGCATCTTGGAGGGAACCTTGGTGTGGACCACTGTCTGGGATAGTGTCTCCCATAGTGTGGGTCAAACCTAGCACAGGCTGTCAGTGTGCGAAGTCACTAGGCAATAATAGCAGCCGATTTGCATGAAAACCGTTGCTAGATCCACCAGCATACATTGGGAGAACAGCTCAGCTTGTTCAATCACCCTAGGAGCAGTATAACTGCAGCTCAGTGCTGGACCAGCAAATCTCAGGCAGGGCATGCTGTAACTTCAGAGTTGCTATAAAATCTTACATTAATCTCAAATTACTGAATGGGATCCTTAGACACTGACTGACCAACAGTACCTCATACAATCAGAAGGCTGTTGGAATATCAAGGGCACTTTGCACAGACATTAACAGATGGAGAACTGCAGGCTTGTGGCCCATTGATTTTCCTATAAACCTGTACCACCGAGGCCTTATGATATTCGCATCAGGAGATGGTAGAGTAAAGCAAATCTTTGGGTTAATCAAGACGTCCAGTGTCTATCACTTTATAAGTAGGAGATTTCTGGGCTACCCTGTTTAAAAAGATTGGTGGGTGCAGCTCTGTAACTGTGAACTAGATTTTCCCAGTGTTCCTTGTATGATTTTTAAATCAAGTCAGGAATATTATCCTAATGCAATTGAAACCTTAGGAGACCTTGGATGAGGCAAAAGAGATTTCCTGAGGATATCATTTCTAGTGAAAATGCACAAATCTTGGAGGAGAAGGACTTCCAAGTAGACATTGCTTCACCGATCTGTAGAGGAGGGAGTGAAGCTCCCCAATCTTTGCGAACTCTATACTAGAGTATCTTTTGTATATTTGCAGGGGGAAATGTCCCTGCAAACAGTTTTATTTCTTCTGACTGTTTTAAAAAAAACTTTTTATAAAAGTTTATGGAAATGTACATTTTATACATAATTAAAAAGTTACATTTACAAAAAGAAATTTGTCGTCTATTAAAGGCATGCAGTGTATGAGTAATTTGAGGCATGACATAATGAGTGTAGAGCGCTTGGGCTGAGACAGGTTCCCAACTCAACAGCACTGGGGGCTTTTCCTCACCTCATTACTAGATCTGTTCTAGATTGTTGTCACTAATAACTGATTAATCAACGGCCATTATCATATGCAACAACCAAGATTGTAGAAAGTGAATTAGGCCTTAGTCTTTAACATAGTTTACACAGGAATTACTAAATGTAAAATAGCTGCTTTCAAAAAGTTCTTTAATAGAGAATTCTAACTCTACAAGGGAGGGTAGAGTGTTTTTGCTCAGTTCTTGTTACTTACAGTTCTATCAGCCTCTTTCTTGTACCTTGCCCAAAACTTTAGAAGCATCAAAAGGGTCTCCCTGCGAATATTATCACGCACCCAGAGCTTTTTAAAAACATTAACATGCTCCACAGATACTTCTAGACGGATTCAACCAGTGCCCCTGCGGCAGGTTCCCCAACGGTGGAGCTGGCGAGTCATTGAAATCTCTGTCCACATCAGCGGGACCGGAAGATCCTGCAGCGAGAGGGGCTGGAAATTTCTGGCCTCTGTAAATATTAACAAACTCCAGAACTCTCAAATAATTAATACGCTCCCAGAGATTGTGTAAAATATTAACATACTGCCAGAGATTGTGCAATATATTAACACCCTGAGATTGTAAAATATAAACTTCCCACGCTTTTCTTGCTGGGAGGGGGTGGTGTGGAATCACGCCCTATTTCATATTTGGAAGCTCATTTCCTATGCATCAGTGAGTAGCTCTCCGAGTCACATGATGAGGCGGCTGCTGATTCATCCGCACTGCTGTATCCTAGTGGGGAAGCCATATTTAAATGCCACCCAAACGCACATTAGTCTCAGCAGTTCAGATGTGTGCAGGAAACTTGATGAGGTTCCACCAAAGAAAAAGCTGCTTCCAGGTTCAGCAATGACTCCCTTGAGACCCTCGTCCATGGAGTCTGCCAGCGCCGAGGGATGGCTCCAGGAGGTCCACCATCCTCACTGCGCCGGCCGGGTTGCAAGGGTGGTCAGCTTTTTGGGCACTTGCCCAAGAGATCCATTCAGTGCAGGAAGAGCGCTCCAGCAGGATAAGGCAACCTTCAGCTCTCTCCAGCCTCACACTCTCACGGTGGCATCATGCACTCAAATAGTAACACTGCTCAGGGATCTCACAATATTAGCACTGATTGTTTCACGGACACTTTAATATCATCAGCTATCATGCTGCACAAACTTGCATCTTCAGCCCTTTCTGGGGAAGGCTCAGCATACACAGCAGGCGTACATGCTTCCCAACCTCTCCTCCATCTCTTATCACATTCCATTCCATTTATCTTCCTGCCGGCCAAGTTCACCCACAACCGGGGGCTGGTATCCCAGACGGGAGGAGGGAGTGCGGATGTCCAGGAGCTGTCCCACTTTGAGGAGGATGTCGCCGAGCTGGTAGGCAAAGGCAAAGATCACTCCTGTGGGGAAGGTGAGATCGGCCTCTCCCAGCAAGCCAGTACTGATGAGGCCTCCGTGAGTTGATCACATCCTGACAATCACAGTGAGTGACAAGCAATGTTGTAGTCTGTCTGTTTATGAACTAAATCTACCTTCTCTCACTTACAGGCGCCAGCAGGTCCAGACAGAGCTCCAGACCAACCATATGTCCCAGGCCTCCAGGCCACCTCTGAGAAGGATGCTGAAGATGAAGAGCTGTCTCTGCATTTACCTGCACCCTCCACCAGCACAGACACACACTGATGGGTCATAGATCTAGATTAGGGTTGGGGTCACATTCTGGGGAACGCCTCACTGACATGTCTCCACAGCAATCAGAGGCAGTGACAGCCCAGGTCTTTGGCACTCGGAGGACTGCTGGAGATCAGGCACCCGCTGAGTCTGAATCAGATGATCCTCTGCAAGCGGCCGTCTCTAACATGTTGGAGATGCGGAAAATCAGGTAGAGTTGTGAGAGGCAATCACCAGACTACAGCAAAGGATGGAGGAGTCCGTCCACGTTCTGTCAGATGCCATGGCTCCGACATGCCGAGTGCCTTGAAGCCTCCATGGGAAAGGTGGCAGCTGCCTTGGAGACCTTGGTCCAGCAAATCCTGCCAGATTTGTGTTTGGACCTGTGCTCCATTGCTATAGGCATTGGTGGGATCCATCAGTGGCTAGACGAGGGGGCTACGGGGCACCATGACCTCCTTCCAGGTGCCCCTTCTCCTTGGGGAGTCAGGCAGGGACACATGGGCACTCGTGGAGGAGGACCAAATGCTGGAAACCCCTGGGCCATTCACCCAGGTGACTCCAAGACAGTCCAGCCCATCCCAATCCCCTCTGCTTGTGACCCCATCACCTCCAGCTTTACAGGCCAAGTAGGATGCACCTGCCCCACAGCAGGGGAGCCAAAGCAGCTGGGGCCCTCCAGCTCTCAGCCCTCTAGAGGATGCCTGCCAAAGTCATCAATGACAACAGAGTGCAGCAGTCAACATGCTGCCCCCACCTCAGCTGCGGCTATTGGGGATACACGAAGACGTAACAGTAGGGCTAGAAAAATTACAAAACTTTGACATCACTTCTGGGTCACTGGTGGGGATATATCATGCACCTTTGTAAATATATTTGCTGTTCATAGAAACTAGGAGCAGGAGTAGGCCATTCGGCCCTTCAAGCCTGCTCCACCATTCATTATGATCATGGCTGATCATCCAATTCAATAGCCTGCTCCTGCTTTCTCCCCATATCCTTTGATCCCTTTCGCCCCAAGAGCTATATCTAACTCCTTCTTGGAAACATACAATGTTTCGGTCTCAGCTACTTTCTGCGGTAGCAAATTCCACAGGCTCACCGCTGTCTGGGTGAAGAACTTTCTCCTCGTCTCAGTCCTAAATGGTCTACCCCGTATCCTCAGACTGTGACCCCTGGTTCTGGACTCCCCCACCATCGGGAACATCTTTCTTGCATCTACCATGTTTAGTCTTGTTAGAATTTTACAGGTTTCTATGAGATCCCCCCTCATTCTTCTGAACTCCAGCGCATATAATCCTAATCGACTCAATCTCTCCTCATATGTTGGTCCCACCATTCCAGGAATCAGTCGGGTAAACCTTCACTGCACTCCCTCTGTAGCAAGTACATCCTTCTTCAGATAAGGAGACCGAAGCTGCACACAATATTCCAGGTGTGGTCTCACCAAGGCCCTGTATAATTGCAGCAAGACATCCCTGTTCCTGTACTCGAATCCTCTGGCTATGAAGGCCAACATACCATTTGTCTTCTTTACCGCCTGCTGCACCTGCATGCTTATCTTCAGTGACTGGTGTACAAGGACACCCAGGTCTCATTGCACATTCCCCTCTCTCAATTTATAGCCATTCAGATAATAATTCATGAGAATGGTCTCGTCATTGGAAAGAGTCATGCACATGCATTCATGTGTCCTCTTATTGCGAGGTGAGCCATGGTCTCACTCAATGATTGCCTCCCTTTGTGAGCCTCACATTCACAGGACGTGTAGCTGAGTCATGATAGTTACTTGACCCTTGTGTTGTGTCAGGAAGATGTCAAACTCTTTACTGTGAAGAAGCTCTGAAGAAGAGTCATACTGACTCAAAACATCAATTCTGTTTTTCTCTCCACAGATACTGTTAGACCTGCTGAGTTTTTCTAGCATTTTCCGTTTTTGTTCTAAGATTTCCAGCATCCGCAGTATTTTGTTTTTATCTTTGCTGGAAGTAGTTGCAAAATGCATTAGTAACCCCTACTCCTTACAAGACAATGTGGGGTTCAGGGAGTGGAACCCTTTCCTCTTAATGAGCATCAGGGGCTGCTGACATGGAGCAGTCAAAGCCACATGTACGCAATCGATTGCACCCTGTACTCTGGGGAAGCCTGAGGTAGCTGCAAACACCAGAAATCTAGCAGCCTGGTTAGCTTCATCGAGTGTGAACTTCCATAATGATGAGCCTTACTGTAGAGGGCACTTGTCACCTCTTTGATACATTTATGTGTTGAGGTCTGTGAGAAGCTGCATAGGTCTCCTGTGGATCTCTGGAACAATCCACAGACAGAAAAATTGAGCGCAGTGATGACCTCCAGGGCCCACTGACGAGGGATGTCCTCTCAGTCCATGGGGCATTAGATCCTCCCACAGAATGTGAAGGATATGATCCACCACAATATGACAAGCGCAGATTTGCGTGGCATTGTCTTTCGCTCATCTCCAGATAGGAAAGTCTTCTTCGATAGACTTGGTCGTGCGAGTCACCCCCGTGGGATAGGTCTAAGCTTCTCATCCTCTGGGTGTTGCTGGGGATCTCCTGTACCATGGACCTCAGGCCGGGCCTCTTCTTGAGGGCCTCCTCTGTGCTAGGCGGCGCTGGGTCCTTCTCCTCAATCCGATCACTATCACATAGAAGGCAGCATTGATCATAGGCTCCATTATTTAACCCTCCTTCTCCCTGTGGACTGATAGATGTAGCATATTAATGAATACTGGGCAAATATAGTGGACCTTCCACTTGCAAACTGAAAGCCACTGTCATGCCCTAGAGCTGCATCTGCAGTACTAGCTTTTTTGCTGATACAGCCTTGTAGATGAGGCACACACTCACAGATTTAGGTGACCAAGATGCCAACCCTGATACCTAACATTTCAATCCCACAGAGGTTGGAAGAGGTTTGGACACATTCATGAAATGTGCCAACCTACCAAAGGCACTCCTGCAATTTCTAGTACACTGAAAGTACACTTGAAAGTTCAACTTGCACTTCAGCAATGAGTGGATGACCTTTGGCCCATTAACCACTCCCAATTGGCGGAAGCACATGAGAGGCTTTCATTGATGATCTGGCAAGAGGTGCAGCAGCTGTGCCTCCTCAACGGTTGCCTGCATTTCCCATTCTCACATAACTCTCTGTTAATGCTCAAATGGAACTACTGTATTGTGAAGACAATGACTCCTGCAGTCTCTCATTAAAATGCACCAAAAGGCAATGGCTCCAATGGCACCTTCTCGAGGAAGTCTCCTTTTCTCTCAGTCTTGACTCTATTTCAATGTTGTGACTCTAAGCAGTTGGAGGGTGCTCCCTGAAAGGCCCCCTTAGTCCAGCCGTGGGCTCCTCTCACACTGTGTCAGACCCCTCTCATGCACATTATTTTCCAGTTTCGATTTTAAACTGCACAATAACTGCAGGGTTTCAAGATGATGGTGCTACATTTCTACCTCAAGACCAGTTTCGACCCTCATCCTGTCAGTGTTCGGGTCTCTTCAATCTTCCTGGAACCTCATGATGGTAGACCCCCATCGGGTTATTCTCCAGCCTCCCCCCGTAACCCTGGATCTCATTGTCATTGTGACGGAGATTCCAGCCCTCCCCACTGAACCCGTCACTGTTGATGTCCCCATGCCCCATGTTTTTTTTATTCAGTCATGGGATGTGGGCATTGTTGGCTAGGCCAGCATTTATTGCCCATCTCTAATTGCCCTTGAGAAGTTAGTGGTGAGCTGCCTTCTTGAACTGCTGCAGTCCATGTGGTGTAGGTACACCCACAGTGCTGTTTGGGAGAGAGTTTCAGGATTTTGACCCAGCGACAGTGAAGAAACGGCAGCATATTTCTAAGTCACTACAGAGCCACTCTTGGTGATGGACATTAAAGTCTGCCATTTGAAGTAAATTCTGCATCCCTGCCACCCTCAGTGCTTCATCCAAGCGATGTTCAATATGGAGGAACAAGATTCATCAGCTGAGGGGGGATGATATGTAGTAATTAACAAGAGGTTTTCTTGCCCATGTTTGACCTGCTGCCATGAGACTTCATGTGGACCTCTCCCCTTCCCATCTCGGTGCTTAGTGCATGGTGACATACAAAGAGACCTCACCCCACCCACAGGAGACCACTGAGCAGCCCCCCACCCCCCATCCTTATTACCTTTTCCTCATTTATAAAGTGCAAATGCCTCCCCTAATCATGACTGTTGCGTGTGCCTGCATGCCATTGTAATGTGAAGGTGTTCGGAAGAGCAAGGATTCACATGGGACTGGAGAATAGCACTGCTCACAGTATAATGCATAGAGTCCCATGGCAATAGACTGAGAGAATAGCCTATAGAGGGAACAGTCTACATGCAGCCAGGATAGAGACAGCAGCACCATCCATGACATTAACTGGGACCTGTAAGCAGTTAGAAATTAACAATAAATGGTTCATGTTTAAACATACAAGTCTCAAGATTTCAACACTGAGACACCACAGTGATGGCACCATAACTCAACATGGTGATCAGTGGTGATAATACAATAGGGTGAGTAGCGGCGGTGATATGAAAGGTGGCATTTTAAACGATGAACCCAGAACAGAATCCGAGGATATGAAAGACTAAATACAGCTGAAGAAGAAGAAAACTTGAAGAAACAGTTGAAGAAGTTTCGCTACACACTCAGAAGTTAAGTAATCCACCAGAGTAAGTGGAAGTCCATTGCAAGACCCCCGAGTGACACAAAATGAAGGCACATGGTCAGATCACAAAGGCTCGTGAGCACAACTACAAAACTTGCAAGACACCTGAGTGATGCTGAGCAAAAGAAAACTGCTCAGATCACAAGTAGGGTGAGCAACACTGCAGCAACGTCTACAGTCAAAGGACCTGGAGCAGTGAGCAAAAATGCAAAATAGAAGCTGCACTTATTTTATAGAAGAGGTGGCAGTCCCAAGGGCTCAGCATCCAGAGGGCAGCTGGAGGAAAGCTGCAACGCCAGCTGGCACCATCTAACACCATGTGGCTAAGTAAAAGAAAAAGAGAATTGCTACTGTTCTAAATTTTAAAGAAATATATCCTTCACAGCCAGCACAGCAGACAGAAGGAAGTGCTGTCGTTTTACTGTTTCACAGTGTCTTTACAGTGCAGAAGAAGGCCATTCGGCCCTTCGAGTCTGCACAGGCTCTCTGAAAGAGCATTCCACCTAGTCCCATTCCCCTGCCTTATCTCTGTAACCTTGCACATACTTTCCTTTCAGGTAGCAATCCAAATCCCGTTTGAATATCTCGATCAAACCTGCCTCCACCTCTTTCAGGAAATTTGGTCCAGACACCAACCCTCTTGGTGAAAAAAATTTCCTCCCATCACGTTTACTCTTTTGCCAATTATTTTGAATCTGTGCCCTCTAGTTCTTGATTTTCTCCTGAGTGGGAACAGTTTCTCACCATTTACCCTGTCCATACCCTTCAGGATCTTGAATACTTCTATCAAGTCTCTTCTCAGCCTTCTTTTCTCCAAGGAAAAGAGTCCCAACCTCTCCAATCTATCCTCATAGCTACAGTTCTTTATCCCTGGACTCATTCTTGTGAATCTCCTCTGTACTCTCTCCAATGCCTTTACATCCTTCCACAAGTATGGTTCCCAGAACTGGACGCAGTACTCCAGAGGAAGCCTAACTAGTGTCTTATACAAGTTCAATATGACCTCCTTACTCTTGTACTCAATGCCCTATTGATAAAACCTAAGATACTATATGCTTTATTAAATGCTCTCTCGACATGCCCTGCCATCTTCAATGACCTATGTACATATTCAACGAGGTCCCTCCATCACTGCACCTCCTTTAGCGGCTCCCCCTTTATTTTATACTGTCTCACTATATTTTCCCTGCCAAAATGAATCATCTCACACTTCTGTGTATTGAACTTCACCTGCCACCTGCCTGCCCAATCCACCAACATATCCTTTTGAAGTTCAAGACTATTCCCATCATTGTTGACATTTCCAATCTTTGTATCATCGGAAAATTTTGAAATCATGCCCTGCACACCACAGTCTAGGTCATTAATCTATACCAGGAAGAAGCAAGGGTCCCAGCTACAACTCCTGTTTGTATGTTTTTCTCCTCTGCACTCTGATTTTCCCCTCAGGTTCCCATCCCCCTGCCAATCTCATTTAAACCCTCCCCAACAGCACTAGCAAACCTACCCGCAAGGACATTAATCCCGGTCCTGTTAGGGTGTAACCTGTCCTTCTAGTACAGGTCCCACCTGCCCCAGAACTGATCCCAATGCCTCAGAAATTTTAAGCCCTCCCTCCTATTCCATTTCTCCAGCCATGGTTTTAACTGCCCAATCTTCCTGTTCTTATACTCATTGGCACGTGGCACTGGGAGTAATCCTGAGATGACTGCTCTTGAGGTCCTGCTTTTTTAGTTCCCTTCCTAACTCCCTAAAATCTGCTTTCAAGACCTCATGCCTATTCATACCTAAGTCATTGGTCTCAACGTGGACCACAACTTCTGGCTGTTCACCCTCCCCCCAAAAGAACAGTCAATCACCGAAAGGCTGAGAAGTCTCTCAGAATGCGGGGCACTCAAACAAAAAGAGAAAAGTTCCTGCCGGGTAAAAGAAACAAATGAAAGAATTGCCAAGGAAATAAATTCTCCCACCTTGAACGGTTAAAGAAAAAGACCCACAATCACTAGGATCCTCTCCAGCTTGAAAAAATACGGAAAATTACTGAGAGAAAACATCATCTAGAAAAGAAACCACTGCAGGGCAGTGGCTTTCTTTAAAAAAAGAGGAAAAGTTTTAAACATTTAGAAGCTGAAAAAATCACATCACCGGAGAGCCTGCCAAAGTTGTAAAAGCATAGGAAATGCTCAGTGATGAAAACCAACAGCCTGAGTGAAAAGTACAGTTACTGCACAGATTGTCTTAAAGCGGCAATGACAGTTAAAGCATTAACTTCAAGAAAAAAAACAACTATGGACAGCAAATTAGAAGAGCCAGGTGTATTCTTGCTGTGGAGAGGGTTAAACCAGATCTAAGAGTGGGAGTCTTGGAGAAGAGAATTTTTAGTTTACAGGCAAAGTACAAGATTAAGTAAGGAATCAGAAGAAGTACAAGTTGAGAAGCTTTTATTCATCGTTGGTTCATTTGCTGGTGAAGTACTCCACAGCTAAGTTATAGATCAATACTCAACATCATTTGGTGAGATATTAAAAGGCTTTGATAGATATTTTAAACTCCAAGTTGTAGGGAGCGCAGACCCTGGAAGAAAGTCCTCCACACCCCCAATAAAACACCAAGGGCAACAAGAGGCCCCAGAGAGAGGGCAACTCCCAGTAAAGCACCCAGGGCAGCAAGGGACTTCAGACCTCAGACCGAGGGCAACAAAAGACGTAAGAGCAAGGGTAACGGAAGGCCCCAGAGAGAGGGCAACAAAATGCTACAGAGAGAGGGTAACAAGAGACCCCAGACTGAGGGAGACAGGAAACCCTAGTGCGAGGGAGACAATATTCAAGTAAACCACAAGATGTTTGTTGACCATGTCGGTGCAATAAAATATACGAGCCAAAGAGTTCAGGGCAGAAGAAAGAAATGGCTGAGAATTAGCCAAAAGGCTCTGCCAAGCGACCGACACCCTCAGCCAGCCAGTCCCTCAGCTCCATCCAGGTCCTCAGTGCAGTCAAGAGGACACCTCCTCCATTGAAGAGCTGGAAATAAGCAGTCTGGAAGACCCGTCACAGCACTTACGCATACCCTCCACCAGCGCAGAGACACACACCTCGGTGAGACCTAGAAATAGAGCAGGCTTGTGTTCACAATCTGGTGATCACCACACAGACATGTGTCCGCAGCTAGAGGAGGCAGGTGTGGCCGAGCTCCCCAGCATTTGGACCGCTGGTGGGAAGGGGCATCTGTGAGGCTCGAGTCAGATGACGAACTTCTGGATTTGACCTTCCAACTCATCCTGGAGAGTTAGCAGAAGGCAGGGGAATATCATGCAGAGCTGTTGGAAGCCCTCAATAGAGTGGCTGGCAAGTCAGAGGAGTATGTCCGCCTGCTGTCTGATGAGGTGGTGCCCACATGTGCGCATATGGATGTCTCGATGGGAGGGATGGCGGATGCCATGGAGACCCTGGTCCAGCAGAACATGGTGATGTGTGCAGACATGCACTCCATTGCGGGAGCCATTGGTGAGTTCCTGCAGTGGCAAAGCGAGAGGGGAACAAGGCACCTCGACATCCATCCAGGTGCTTCTTCCCCTCAAGGACAAAGACTCGGGCCCCAAGACACCTGAAGGGAGGGGAAGTGGCAGCTGGACACCCCTGGGTCATTCAGTCTGGAATCTCAGAGGCTGTCCTCTCCCTCCGAGTCCCCTTTGCCTGTAAGCCCCTCAACCTCATCCTCTGTCACAGCAGAGGGAGCAGCCAACCAACGAGTGATTCTGGAGGGAGAAGTGTGTGTGTGTAGCAGGGCCTTTTGGAGTCTCGTGCAAGCTCTCTCCCACACACGCAGGTCCTTCCCCTATCACTTTCACCTCAATATATTGAGCATTTTCAATGCTGCCTGCTGAGATTCACTTTCAGTTGTCCATCTGAGCTGACCTGCACCTCCACCCACCCACTGATCACACTCCCATGCAGTACTTGGCCTCACCCACCATGACTCTTGTTTCACTTTCAATTTAGAGAGCATGGTGGTGATATAGTATTTCATTCGCCCCCACCCCCAAACCCCCGACCTTTCCCCCCACCCAGTCACCCATTTCCTTTCTCCCATCACAGTTGACCCCCCCCACCCAGCATTAGCTTCCATCTCCCCTTTGTGACCTACCAGCCCCAACCCATTTCTTTCTGGGAACATGCACATTCCCTTCCTTCCCGAAAATCCCACCCCCATCCACATTAACCTCCCCGACCTCCTTGTTCCCGCCCCCAGGGTCCGTGTCTGCCTCCAAGTCCCCATCCTCACCATCCCTTCTACCGATATTACCAACCCCTCACCCTCCCACCCTACCGCCTCACTCTGCCCTCGGTAATTCTCACCAATCCCTCATACCCACCCTCAATTCGGTCCCCAGGAGGGAGTCATGGACTCAGCAGAGCCCTCCCCTGCACTATCGCTTGGACATGCCCCCACCGTCCCCTTGAAACAACTCCCCCCCCCCCCACAACCGGAAGCCCTTCCCTCCTGAAACATTTTCCCACAGGAACTCCTTCCACTCCTGGACACACCCCCATACCCCCCTCCCCCCCGCCCCCCCCACCTTCCCAGCCTTCCCCCCCGCAACTTAGATCTTCCTCATTCCTGCCTCCTTCAGACAACCTTATTTCTTCCATCAACCTTAGTCCTTCCCCATTCCCAACTCCTTCCTCCAGCCTCACTCCTTCCCCCTTCCTGACTCCTTCGGACACCCATACTTCTTTCTCCAGCCTTACTTCTTCCTCCACTCTCACCCCCTCCCCTCTCCGGACTCCTTCCTTCCCCTGGACTTCCTCCGCTCTCCTCACTCCTTCCTCCAACTGGACTCCCTCCCCTCTCCACAGAACTTCCCCCCTCTGAACTCCTTCCATTAAACCTTCCACTCCCCTTACACCGATCTCCCCAGTTGCCATTTTCTCCCCCGTTACTCACTCCTTCCCCCATTATCCCTCCTCATCCCAACCCTCCCCCCACCCCCCACAACCTTTGATTACACTCCCCCAACTACACCCTCTCCCCCACCCCAGACACCTCTTCCTCTCCCAGTCGATCCTAGACCTTCCCCTCCCACTCCCCGGTACATCTTCCTCTCCAAAAATCTACTGGACCTTCCTCTCCACCTCCTCGACCATCATCTGTTGTGAGAAGACCCTCAAAGGTGAATTTCCAGCTTCTGTGAGCTGCTTCACAGCAGAGCCATGTACATGAGAATCCACCCAGCATGCCATTGGTGTTTCTCCATTCGGGCTCCAATATCTTCTGCCCCTCGAATGTCCAGGATGTGAGCAAGGCCCTGGATGTAAGTCCCGATTTCTGCTTGTTACACTTTTCAAAACATGTTCTCCACTGGTGTGTTTTCCCCCTAATGTGGGAGGATGATCCAGCGTGGGGGGTGTTTCTGGCAGCCTGGACTTATAATGATGTGCAGTTGTATTACAGCGAGGTTCCCAATGTCCGATGGTTGGAAACGCAGCCTGCCATCAAGGGGCTGAGCGGAGGATCGCAAACTGGTTTCACGACGTTGCAAAACCAATTCCTGGCCTTCTCGCCATATTGTCCGCTCACGCCACTGAACATGCCCGACGCCTGCGGGCATGGAAAACTCTGCCCTTGGGGTGGAGAAGCAGGGATAGCAAGTAAAGATTGTGTTATAAATAGCTATACTCTGTTAGAAGGGAGGGACATTTTCTTTTGAAGAGAAAGGGGGATGTTGTGTGTGCCTGCATGCCATTGTAATGTAAAGGTGCTTCCAGAGCAAGGGCTAATGTGGGACTGGAGAATAGGCCCACCTATGGTATGATGCATAGAGTCACATGGTAATAGACTGAGAGAACAGCCCAGAGAGAACACTCTAGAAGCAGACAGTAGCACCATGACATTAACATCGATCTGTAAATAGTTAAAGATCAACAATAAATGGTTCACGTTTAAACATACAAGTCTTAAGATCTCATCACTGAGACACCACAGCGATGGCACCACAACACAACATGGTGATCAGCGGTGATAATACAACATGACATCCCACCTGCAGCCCAGTACAGAGGCCAGACAACCCCATCACCACTGATAGTAAAACAATGAGCATAGCCTCCACATCAATCTGTGCTTTATCCCAGTTGAGCACACAGTCCTTGCCACACCGCCACCCCCCACCCCCGCCCCCAGAGCAGGACTACAGTGTAGAACTGCCTTTAATCTCTCACTCTGACATCTTGGCCTCAGACCAGGGACTATGATTATCTTTCAATCAGCTCTCCCGTTCCTTGGTGACTGATCACAACACAGGATCCCTTCCACTACCCCTCTTCCATGAGTCTCTGTGCAACCCATCCCTCTTGTGCCACACTAGCATAAAACCCCTCCTCCTATCCCAGGGGCTGCGTGTTTCCCATCGTATTCATACAGTTTGATTCCTATCCCTCCCCTTCTTTATCTGCCTTCCAGTCTTCCATGTTGGGCTCGTTTCCCCACCTTTGGTCTCCCTTCTGCCTGCCATTGCCCAGCCCCCTCCCAACCCCACCTCACCCATTGTCCCTCGTGTCTCTGTCATCCTTCCCTCCACCCCTGTGAGAGTCCAGTGTCACACAGACTGTGAGAGTCCAGTGTCACACAGACTGTGAGAGTCCTGTATCAAACAGACTGTGAGAGTCCAGTGGCACACAGACTGTGAGAGTTCAGTGTTGCATAGACTGTGAGAGTCCAGTGTCACACAGACTGTGAGAGTCCAGTATCGCACAGACTGTGAGAGTTCAGTGTCACACAGACCATGAGAGTCCAGTGTCTCACAGACTGTGAGAGTTCAGTGTCACACAGACTGTCGGAGTCCAGTATCACACAGACTGTGAGAGTACAGTATCACATAGACTGGGAGAGTTCAGTATCACACAGACGGTGAGAGTCCAATATCACACAGACTCTGAGAGTCCAGTATCACACAGACTGTGAGAATTAAGTATCACACAGACTGTGAGAGTTCAGTATTGCACAGACTGTCGGAGTCCAGTATTATACAGACTGTCGGAATCCAGTATTGCACAGACTGTCGGAGTCGAGTATTATACAGACTGTCGGAATCCAGTATCACACAGACTGTGAGTCCAGTATCACACAGATTATGAGAGTTCAGTGTCTCACAGAATGTGAGAGGTCAGTGTCACACAGATTATGAGAGTTCAGTGTCACATAGACTAAGAGTTCAGTATCACACATATATGAGAGTTCAGTGTCACACAGACTGTGAGAGTCCAGTATCACACAGATTATGAGTTCAATATCACACAGACTGTGAGAGTCCAGTGTCCCACAGACTGTCAGAGTCCAGTATCATACAGTCTGTGAGAGTCCAGTATCGCATAGACTGTCAGAGTCCAGTGTCATACAGACTGTCAGAGTCCAGTATCATACAGACTGTGAGAGTCCAGTATCACAGAATTACACAGTGCAGAAGAGGCCCTTCAGCCCATCAACTCTGCACCGACATGTGAGAAACATCTGACCTGCCTACCTAATCCCATTTACCAGCACTTGGCCCATAGCCTTGAATGTTATGATGTGCCAAGTGCTCATCCAGGTACTTTTTAAAGGATGTGAGGCAACCCACCTCCACCACCCTCCCAGGCAGTGCATTCTTGACCGTCACCACCCTTTGGGTAAAAAAGTTTTTCCTCACATCCTCCCTAAACCTCCTGCCCCTCACCTTGAACTTATGCCCCCTCGTGACTGACCCTTCAACTAAGGGGAACAGCTGCTCCCTATCCACCCTGTCCATGCCCCTCATAATCTTGTACACCTCGATCAGGTCGCCCCTCAGCCTTCTCTGTTCCAACGAAAACAACCCAAGTCTATCCAACCTCTCTTTATAACTTAAATGTTTCATCCCAGGCAACATCCTGGTGAATCTCCTCTGCACCCCCTCCAGTGGAATCACATCCTTCCTATAATGTGGCAACCAGAACTGCACACAGTACTCCAGCTGTGGCCTCACCAAGGTTCTATACAACTCCAACATGATCTCCCTACTTTTGTAGTCTATGCCTCGACTGATAAAGGCAAGTGTCCCAAATGCCTTTTTCACCACCCACTAACATGCCCCTCCGCCTTCGGAGATCTATGGACACAGATGCCAAGGTTCCTTTGTTCCTCAGAACTTTCTAGTGTCATGCCGTTCATTGAATACTTCCTTGTCAAATTACTCCTTCCAAAGTGTATCACTTCACACTTTTCAGGGTTAAATTCCATCTGTCACTTATCTGCCCTTTGACCATCCTGTCTATAACTTCCTGTAGTCCAAGACACTCAACCTCACTGTTAACCACCCGGCCAATCTTTGTGTCATCCGCAAACTTACTAATCCTACCACCCCACATAGTCACCTATGTCATTTATATAAATGACAAATAATAGGGGACCCAGCACAGATCCCTGTGGTACGCCACTGGACATTGGCTTCCAGTCACTAAAGCATCCTTCTGTCAGCACCCTCTGTCTCCTACAACTAAGCCAATTTTGAATCCACCTTATCAAATTACCCTGTATCCCATTTGCATTTGCTTTCTTTATAAGTCTCCCATGTGGGACCTTATCAAAGGCTTTGCTGAAATCCATATAAACTACATCAACTGCACTATCCTCATCTACACAGCTGGTCACCTCCTCAAAAAATTCAATCAAATTTGTTAGGCATGGCCTCCCTCTGACAAAATTTTCCCATCCTGCTCGTGTTGGGTGGGAGCGGAGAATCCAGCAGCCGGCAAAAAGTCACAAATCCACTGTCGTAAAAACAAGTCATGATTCCCCCAAAGGTTGGTTCCTGGCAGGCAGGTTATCCCGCTGACTGGCACTGTGGACGCCATGTGCATTCATTAACATGTCTTGAATGGTCATCAAAGCAGCTGCTTCCCAGGATCTTGCCACACCTTCCAATCTTCTGTCACACCAGTGGGAAACTATATCAGCCTCAAATCAGTCTGTAAAGGGTCGGCGTGCATAACTCAGACTCAGTTCGCTGCTAACTTCGAGGTGAGTGGAACATACCTGCCATAGCGCTGTGCTGGTCTTGTTGCAATGAACGCTGCACTGCTGGGAGTGTAGGTTTGGACTGCTCCAGCTCTTTGCTTTCATTGTCCTGAGGAACACCACTGTGCTGTGGTACTCATGCAGGCCTCCACTTGCAGAGACTAGCACTTCAACCGGGGATGGGCTGTGAGGAGAGGGTCGGGTTGACGAACAAGATGGGGGCAACAGAGAGGGAAGGGTGTGAAACGGCAAATACTATGGCGGCCTTTCTGATGTTGCCCTCTAACCTCTTGTCGCTGCAGGAGTAAGCAGGAATCTGCTTAGAAAGAAAGGAGGAGGACCTCCATGTGATGAAAGCCACTGAAAGCCAATGGCTTCATTAGCGGGGTTAAAGGGCTACTCAGAACTCAGTGGCATCACATCACAGTCGCTGCATCTCAAGAGTAACACATGGGATTGTAGAATTTGGGAATGCAGCCAATGGTGAAGGAGATGCAGCTGTATCATATATGGCATTCCATCAATGAAGGCCTGTCACGTGTTCACCAGATGTGACATGCCCAATGGGCCAAAGGGCATCCACTCATTGACCATGAACAACTGATTGGTCATTAATATGCCACATCAGAGATTGGTGAACAGAGCTAGGTTCAGTGAATCATCTCACTGAAACTTTAGCATCCCACACAGGGCTCAAAATGTTACATCTGCGATGCATCCTTGGTCACCTTGATGTGTGTGCTCAGGGAGAAGGTGGCATCAGCCACAATGCCAGTAGGTCAAGAGGAGCTATGGACCCTTACAGTCTCCTAACATGTCACCTTTTGAGCTTCATTTTCTTGCTCCTTGAATCATTAATGTCTTCAATGTTTTCTTTCAGAGGGAAGGCAAAAGCAGATAAGGATCCAGGGCTCAGTGCTGCCTTTGTCAGGGTCCTAACGCAATAGAGGAGGCGAAGGAGGGAGAAGCAACTCAGCGCACAGCTCCAGCAGGAGGGTCATGGTCAAACGGAGCCAGAGCATGAACAGGAGGGTCAGGAGGAGAGACCCAGACAATGGGGGTGACTCACTAAACCTAGGGTTTATCGTAGAAGGGCCTCTTATTTATAAATGAGTGAGAGGCAATGACATACACATCAGCGCTTGTCCCGAGCTCTGGTACATCACATATGCCACGTTCTTCGTGAAGACCTGACTCCACGTGGAGTTGGAGGGTGTCCCCTGCCAGCGGCTCTGAAGGTGACCGCAGTGCTCAATTTCTTTGCCCCTGGTTCTTTCCAGGGAACCTGAGCAGCATCTCTCAGCCTGCAACACATGGATGCATAAAGGTGTTAACAGATGCATAGAAACATAGAAACTAGGAGCAGGAGTAGGCCATTCAGCCCTTCGAGCCTGCTCCGCCATTCATTATGATCGTGGCTGATCATCCAACTCAATAGCCTGCTCCTGCTTTCTCCCCATATCCTTTGATCCCTTTCGCCCCAAGAGCTATATCTAACTCCTTCTTGAAAACATACAAAGTTTTGGCCTCAATTACTTTCTGTAGTAGCAAATTCCACAGGCTCACCACTCTCTGGGTGAAGAAATTTCTCCTCGCCTCAGTCCTAAATGGTCTACCCCGTATCCTCAGACTGTGACCCCTGGTTCTGGACTCCCCCACCATCGGGAACATCTTTCCTGCATCTAACCTGTCTAGTCCTGTTAGAATTTTATAGGTTTCTATGAGAACCCCCCTCATTCTTCTGAACTCCAGCGAATATAATCCTAATCGACTCAATCTCTCCTCATATGTCAGTCCCGCCATCCCAGGAATCAGTCGGGTAAACCTTCACTGCACTCCCTCTATAGCAAGTACATCCTTCCTCAGATAAGGAGGCCAAAACTGCACACAATATTCCAGGTGTGGTCTCACCAAGGCCCTGTATAATTGCAGCAAGACATCCCTGTTCCTGTACTCGAATCCTCTGGCTATGAAGGCCAACATACCATTTGTCTTCTTTACCGCCTGCTGCACCTGCATGCTTATCTTCAGCGACTGGTATACAAGGACACCCAGGTCTCATTGTACATTCCCCTTTCTCAATTTATAGCCATTCAGATAATAAACTGCCTTCCTGTTTTTGCTACCAAAGTAGATAACCTCACATTTATGCCCTTTACAGGGAGGCCCATCACTATGTCAGGTTTGCTGTGGATGAAGATAGCCAGGCTGTGAGATTCACCAGCTTCGCCACCATCTCAGGCTTCCCAAGAGTGCAGGGTGGAATAGACTGCACCCATGTGGCTATCTGAGCAGCAGCACCTAATGTTTATAAACTGCAAGGGCTATCATTCCATCAATGGACAACTAGTGTGTGATCACCAGAAGCACATACTGCACATTTGTGCAAGGTAACCTAGGAATTACCATGACTCCTAAATCCTGAGTCACTCCCAGGTGCCTGAGATTTTCGAGGCACCATTACATCTGCAGGGATGGCTGCTTGGGGATGAGGGGTACCCACTGAAACGTTGGCTGATGACACCAGTGTGTCATTCTCAGAGTCATTCCGAGGAGAGGTACAACACTGCTCACAGCTCCACGTGTTCCCTAGATCAGACCATAGGGCTTCTGAAGATGTGCTTCAGATGCTTGGACCACTCAGGTGGCTCACTCCAATACACTCCCGACAGGGTTTCCCGCATCATCACAGTGGGTTGCTCCCTTGATAATCTGGCAATGCAAGGAGGTGACCCCCTGTCAGAGAATGAACTGGAAGAGTGTGAGAGCTCATTGATGGATGAAGATCCAGAGGCCCAGGAACCTCACAAAGCTGCTGAGGGTCAGTACGAGTGCGATGATGCCATGGAGGAAGGAAGATGTGGGAGACATGCCCGTGATACGTTAAATGCTGACAGGTCCAAGGAAGAGTAAAGTCAAGTGGGGGAACATGGCCACAACTCTCTTCGCCCTCAATGCCATTTTCTTTCAACTCAGAGGGTGTCCAACCACTTGAAGCGAGAACGAGTCCCGCATTCACACTTGCCTCATTAATCGCCAGGCCATGATCTTTGCTTTGGTCTGTGGAGCCCTGTAAGTGAGCTCACTCTGGGAACTGAGAAAATAATTTTCACCCAGAGGGTGGTGGGCATCTGGAATTCACTGCCAAAGTCGGTGGCTGAGGCTGGAACACTCAACTCATTGAAAATGTACCTGGTTCTGCATCTGAAGCTCTGTAACCTGCAAGGAAAGTGGGATTAAAATGAGCAGCTAGTTTCTTTTTTCTCCTTTTGGCCAGCGCAGGCATGATGGGCTGAATGGCCTCTTTCTGCACCGTAACTTTTCTATGGTTCTATGGCTCTAACTGAGAGCCCTCTGAGGAACAAGAGCCATGTGGACATGCCTAGAGATCCCCTCCTCCCGTGCATGTCTTTTCTTCTGCCACTACCACTGAGGAGAGAGAAATGCCACTAGAATATCAATGCTGATGAGCTGCCCTCGCTCAATGGTGTTCTTTGAGGAATCAACGTTAGAAACGCTTACACCACACACTTCAAATTTAAACACATCTCCCTGACATCACACAAGGGGCACGGAGACTAGTTCAACTGAGGTTGACATCACAGGAATGTGAATCTCACAGTGGGACGCTATCACTGAGTGGAAGCAAGACTAAACCTCAGAACAAGTGGATTCCAAAAAACAAAATTACAACGCCTTCAGTTGACAGGAACATTCACATAACCATCAAATGTATCAATTTATTTACATGCCTAGCACACCCGTGACCCAAAAGTGACATCAGTTTTTCTTATCTTTCCTAACTCTAGCACAATACCTGGCTGCAGCCCCAACACCCACAGCAGAGGTGGAGGCAGCCCGCTGACTGCTACATCCTGATGTCTGTGATGACCTTGGCGGATGTTCTGTGGTGGCCCGAGGCCTGGAGGGTCCCCAGCCCTCGGTTGCCTGAGAAGCTGGAGTGGATGATTTCAAAAGGCAGAGGGGGCTGTGAGCGGCTGCACTCCCTTGGAGCCACCCAGCCTGTCCAGCTGACCCACATCCTCCCTGTGGGTGCCCAAGGGCCCTGCCCTGACTGCTTCAGGGGATGGTGCACCTCATTGCCATGTCGCCTGCATCCTGATGGTGCCCACCGGGGTGTGTGGCCATGGAGTGCATGGCCAAGTGCAAATCTGGCAAGACCTGCTGGACCAGAGTCTCCAGCCTCCCCATGGTGACCTCGAGATGCTTGCATGTGGGAGCCACGACATCAGACAGAACGCAGACGGTCTCCTCCATCGTTCGCTCTAGTCCGCTGAGTGACAGTCAAATCTCTGCCTGATGTTCTGCTGCCTGTTGTTGCATCTCCAGCATTCAGTTGGCAGCTGCTTCCAGAGGCTCATCATCTGACTCGGACTGAGCGTGTGGCTGGTCCTCTGAGTGCCGGAGACCTGGGCTGTCCCTGCCTCCGACTGCTGCGGGGACGTGTCAGTGAGGTGCTCCCCAGAAAGTGAGGCCGAATCTAATTTACATCTGTGTCCCATGGACGCGCGTCACTCTGAGCTGGTGGAGGGTGCGTGTGAGCACCGTAATGGTTCTTCTGGAACTTCCTCTTCAGATGAAGTCTGGAGGCTCGCACTGGTGCTGGACTGGCTTGTGGGCCTCGATCTGCTGGTGCCTAGAAAACAGAGTTCAGTTAATGAGCACGAGCTGGATAAGACTGTACGTGAGTCACTGTGAATGTCAGGATTTGATGAAGTGATTGAGCTGTGATTCGTATAGGTTGGTGGGAGAGGCCGATCTCCTCTTCTCCCACAGGAGCAATCCCTATCCTCCCCAGCCAGCTCGGCTGCAGCTTCCTCAAACTCACTGAGGGCGGGGCTACCCCGGTCTGTGATTTCTTACGCCTGTTGTGCACCAACTTGGCCTGTATGAAGAAGAAAGAAAGGCAGGTAATGGGAAGGGATGGAGCAGAGTTTGGGTGAGATGCATGTCCCCTGTGTTTGGTGAGTCCTCTCCAGAAGGACCAGTGGATGGAGTGTGAGCAACATGATAGATGTGATGGCGGTGATGTGAAAGTCTCGGTGAGAGAATGTGTTGATGTGCGTCCCCCGCTAATGGTTGTGTGAGTTCCCTGAAGAGAGGAGCTGTTTGAGTGCATGATGCCACGATGAGAGTTTGATCTTGGAGGGAGTTGAAGGGTGACTTACCCTGGTGGAGAGGATGAGATCATTCACCATCTTCCTGCACTGGCTGGCATTTTGGGTGCGGTTGCCAGTTGTGCTGATCTGCTCCGCGACAGTCTCCCAGGCTGCAGAGCTTCTGCAAGACATCCCTGGGATAGAGTACTTGCCTATGTTCGTCTCCCCCCTCTGATCAAGGCCTGGAGGGCCAGGTGCATAAGCAGGGTGCTGCCTTCCTGTTCAGGCTCTCGGCCTTCCTGATCTGACTGCCGGATGTCCCTGGTCGGCAGCAGAGAGTGAGATTGTGTGTTGGGCTGGCCTTTAAATATGGCGCTCGTCCTTCGAACCCACCAGCTGGTGGTGGACAGACGAATCAGCTCCCAACCCACGGGTCATTCAGACTGATACTCGCTGCTGCATAATTAATCAGGCTCCAAGCGCAGAATCAGGAGTGAGTTGCCGCCATTACGGACAGTGGGCTGGACGCTGCTGAAAATGCCCATCACTGCACTGAGTTTAATTGTGGGAAAATTCCACCCACACAGACTGTCAGAGTCCAGTATCACACAGACTGAGAGAGTACAGTATCACACAGACTGTCAGAGTACAGTATCACACAGACTGAGAGAGTACAGTATCACACAGACTGGGAGAGTACAGTATCACACAGACTGTCAGAGTCCAGTATCACACAGACTGAGAGAGTACAGTATCACACAGACTGTCAGAGTACAGTATCACACAGACTGAGAGAGTACAGTATCACACAGACTGGGAGAGTACAGTATCACACAGACTGTCAGAGTCCAGTATCACACAGACTGAGAGAGTCCAGTATCACACAGACTGAGAGAGTACAGTATCACACAGACTGGGAGAGTACAGTATCACACAGACTGTCAGAGTCCAGTATCACACAGACTGTCAGAGTCCAGTATCACACAGACTGAGAGAGTACAGTATCACACAGACTGTCAGAGTCCAGTATCACACAGACTGTCAGAGTCCAGTATCACACAGACTGAGAGAGTACAGTATCACACAGACTGAGAGAGTCCAGTATCACACAGACTGAGAGAGTTCAGTATCACACAGACTGAGAGAGTCCAGTATCACACAGACTGTGAGAGTCCAGCATCACACAAACTGTCAGAGTACAGTATCACACAGACTGTGAGAGTTCAGTATCACACAGACTGTCAGAGTCCAGTATCACACAAACTGTCAGAGTACAGTATCACACAGACTGTGAGAGTCCAGTATCACACAGACTGTCAGAGTACAGTATCACACAGACTGTGAGAGTCCAGTATCACACACTGTCAGAGTACAATATCACACAGACTGTGAGAGTCCAGTATCACACAGACTGTCAGAGTACAGTATCACACAGAATGTCAGAGTCCAGTATCACACAGACTGTGACAGTCCTGTATCACACAGATTGAAAGTTCAGTATCACATAGACTGTCTGAGTCCAGTATTATCAAACCGTTGCTTCACTGAGTTTAAACAGAAATATTTGTTCAGTGTTGATTCATCCTTTCATGAAGATTGGTGTCGGAGAAATAGCCTTCACCTGAACCATGCAGGGACCAGCGTTCTGGCGCATCGGATAAATAGGGCAGTAGAGAGGCTTTAAACTAAACAGTGGGGGGAAGGGATCATGTCAGAGGAGATGTGGTAAATCAAAGAGAAACAATGAGGTATTAGAGCAGGATAACGATTTGAGTAAATATTCACAGAGTTTGACAGGAGGAACAGAAAGTACAAACTTAGTGCAACAGCGGGTAAGGCCAGAGATTGCAATAATAGTAAAAAGGCAGAATTTAAGGCCCTGTATCTGAGTGCGTACAGCATTCGTTAGCATAGAGAGAAATAAATATGTATGACCTGATAGCTATCATGGAAACATGGTTGCAGGGTGACCAAGGCTAGGACCTGAATATTGAAGGGTATTTGACATTTGGGAAAAACAGAAAACTAGGAAAAGGTGGTGGGGTAGCTCTGTTAATTAAGGATGCCATTAGTACAGTAATGAGGGAAGGCCTTAACTGATAAGAGCAAGATGTGGAATCAATTTGGGTGGAGCTAAGAAATAGGAAAGATAAGAGGTCACTTGTGGGAGTAGTTTATAGGCTCCCTAACTGTAGATACACTGTAGGACAGAGCATACAGGAAGAAACAGATGGTATGTGTAAGAAAGGTACTGCAATATTCATGGGTGACTTCAATCTACATGTAGATTGGATGAATCAGGTTGGCAGAGATCGCCTGGAAAATGACTTCATAGAGTGTATGCAGAACAATTTCTTAGAGCACAATGGTCTACAGCCAACCAGGCTATTCTAGATTTGGTAATCTGAACATTCTGCAATCATCAGTGAACATCCCCACCTCTGAACTTATGATGGAAGGAAGGTCATTGATGAAGCAACTGAAGATAGTTGGGCCTAGGACACTACCCTGAGATAGCCCTGCAGTGATGTCCTGGAACTGAGATGACTGACCTCCAACAACCACAACCATCTTCCTTTGTGCTAGGTATGATTCCGACCAGTGGAGAGTTTCCCCCCTGGTTCCCATTGACTCCAGTTTTGCTCCAGTGGGTTCCTTGATGCCACTCTCGGTCAAATGCGGCCTTAATGTCAAGGGCAGTCACTCTCACCTCACCTCGGGAGTTCAGTTCTTTTGTCCATGTTTGAACCAAGGCTGTAATGAGGTCAGGCGCTGAGTGGCCCTGGCGGAACCCAAACTGGGCATCAGTGAGCAGGTTATTATTAAGCAAATGCCGCTTGATAGAACTGTTGATGACCCCTTCCATTACTTTTTGATGATGGAGAATAGACTGATGGGGCAGTAATTGGCCGATTTGGATTTGTCCTGCTTTTTGTGTACAGGACATATCTGGGTAATTTTCCACATAGCCAGGTAGATGCTTGTGTTTTAGCTGTACTGGAACAGCTTGGCTAGGGGCACAGCAAGTTCTGGAGCCTAAATCTTCAGTACTATTGCTGGATTATTGTCAAGGCCCAGTGCCTTTGCAGTATCCAGTGCCTTCAGCCATTTCTTGATATACTGTGGAATGAATCGAATTGGCTGAAGACTGGTTGGGGACCTCAGGAGGAGGCCAAGATGGATCAACACTTCTGTTGAAGATTGTTGTAAATGCTTCAGCCTTATCTTTTGCACTGCTGTGCTGGGCTCCTCCATCACTGTGGACGGGGATATTTGCGGTGCCTCCTTCTCCAGTGAGTTGTCTAAATGTCCACCACCATTCATGACTGGATGTGCAGGACTGCAGAGCTTAGATCTGATCAATTAGTTGTGGAATGGCTTGGTCCTGTCTATCACTTGCTGCTCATGCAGTTTGTTAAACAATTAGTCCTGTGTTATAGCTTCACCAGGATGACACCTCATTTTTAGGTGTGCCTGGTGCTGCTCCTGGCATGCCCTTCTGCACTCTTCATTGAACCAGGGTTGATCCCCTGGCTTGATGGTAATGGTAAAGTGGGGGAAATGCCGGGCCATGAGGTTACAGATGCGTTCGAGTACAATTCTGCTGCTGCTGATGGCCCGCAGCACCTCATGGATCGAGTCTTGAGTTGCTAGATCTGTTTGAAATCTATCCCATTTAGCACCGTGATAATGCCACACAAAACGATGGAGGGTTTCCTCAGTGTGAATATAGACTTTGCCTCCACAATGACTGTGTGGTGGTCACTCCCACAAATACTGTCATGGACAGATGCATCTGCGGCAGGCAGGTTGGTGAGGATGAGGTCAAGTATATTTTTCCCTCTTGTTGGTTCCCTCACCACCTGCCGCAGACCCAGTCTAGCAGCTATGTCCTTTAGGACTCAGCCAGCCCTGTCTGCAATGGTGCTATTGGTGGGATAGCACATACTCAGGGATGGTGATGGTGGTGTCTGGGACGTGATCTGTGTGGCATGATTCTGTGAGTATGACTGTGTCAGGCTGTTGCTTGACTAGTCTGGGAGACAGCTCTCCCAATTTTGGCACTTGCCCCGGATGTTAGTAAGTTGGACTTTGCAGGGTTGACAGGGCTGAGTTTGCCATTGTCATTTCTGGTGCCTAGGCCGATGCCGGGTGGTCCATCTGGTTTAATTCCATTTTCTTGACTTTTTAGTGGTTTCATACAACTGAGTGGCTCGCTAGGCTATTTCAGAGGGTATTTAAGAGTCAACCACATTGCTGTGGGGCTGGAGTCACAGGTCGATCAGATTAGGTAAGGGTGGCAGATTTCCTTTCCTAAAGGACATTAATAAACCAAGTGGTTTTTACAACAATGAGACAGGATTAATTAATAACCTCACGGTAAAAGGGCCTTTAGGTGACAGCGATCGTAACGTGATAGAATTTCATGTTCAGTTTGAAGGGGTGAAACGTGGGTCTAAGACTAGAGTTTAAACCTGAGTATTGGTAATCATAAGGGTATGAAAGCAGAGCTGGCTAAAGGGAACTGGGACACCAGGTTAAAAGGTGGGATAGTAGAGATGCTGTGACAGGTGTTTAAGGAGATAGTTAAAAACTCTCAGCAAAGTTTATCTCAGTAAGAAAGACCCTTTGAGAAGGACGCATGGCCTGTGGCTGAATAAAGAAGTTAAGGCTTGTATTATACTGAAAGAAACACTGTACGAATCTGCAAAGATTAGTCATAGGTCACAAGATTGGCCAGATTTTAAGAATCAGCAAAGAATGACTAAAATAAAGGGAGAAAGTTAAGTATGAGAGAAAGCTAGCTAGCAATCTAAAAACAGATGGTAAGAGTTCATACAAATGTTTATCTAGGAGAAGTGTGACTAAAGCTAGTTTTGGCCCTCCAGAGAGTGAGTCAGTGGAACTGATAATGGGAAACAAGGAAAACAAAGATACTTGAACATCAAATGGTGAATGGGAGGAAAGAACTTCAAACCATTACCATCACTAGGGGAATGTTGCTGGGGAAACTATTAGACCTATAGGCTGACAAGGCCCCAGATGGCCTGCATCCTTGGGTCTTAACAGAATTGGCTGCAGAGATAGGAGATACATTGGTTATAATCTTCAGAAATTCCTTAGATTCTGGAAGGGTCACAGTGGATTGGAAAATAGCTAATGTGACATCTTTATTCAAGAAAGGAGGGGGAGACAGAAAACAGGAAACTACAGGCCAGTTAGCCTAACCTCTGTCATAAGGAAATTACTAGAATCCAATATTAAGGAGGTTATATCAGGATACTTAGGAAATCACAACATGATCAGGCAGAGTCAACATGGCTTTGTGCAAGGGACATAGTGTTCGGCTAATTTGTTTGAGTTTTTTGAGGAAGTAATAAGATGGATAAAGGGGAACCTGTACACGTTGTGTGCTTGGATTTCCAAAAGGCATCTGATAAGGTGTCAAACCAAAGGGTACAAAGAGAACATGGTGTAGGGGGTAACATATTAGCATGCATGAAGGATTGGTTAGCTAACAGGAAGCAGAGATTAGGGTTAAATGGGTCTTTTTTTGGGTGGCAAGCTGTAATGAGTGCCATAGGGATCAGTGCTGGGGCCTCAGTTATTTACAATCTACATCAATGATTTGGATGAAGGGACTAAATATATAATACTTAAATTTGCTAATGACAATAAGGTAGGAAAGTAAGTTTGTCAAGAGGAGGTAGAGTCTGCAATGGGATATAGACAGGTTAAATGAGTGGGCAAAAATTTTGCAGACTGAGTGTAATGTGGGAAAATATAAACTAGTCCACTTTGCGGTGAAGAACAGAAAAGCAGTATACTATTTAAATGGAGAGAGATTGCAGAACTCGATGGTACAGAGGGAACTGGGTGTCCTGGTACATGAACTATAAAAAGTTAGTAAGCATGTACAGCAAATGATTAGGAAGGCAAATGGGATGTTGGTGTTTATTGCAAGGGGAATGGAATATTAAGGTAGGGATGTTTTACTGCAGCTGTACAGGGCTTTGGTGAGACCATGTCTGGAATTCTGTGAACAGTTTTGGTCTCCTTATTTAAAAATAGATATAATTGCATTAGGAGCAGTTCAGAGAAGGGTCACTCGACTCATTCTGGGATGAAGGGCTTATCTTATGAAGAAAAGTTGAACAGTTTGGGCTTATACCCATTGGAGTTTAGAGGATTGAGAGGTGATCTTATTGAAACATACAAGATTCTGAGGGGATTTGATAGGGTGGGTAGCAGGGGGGGGGGATGCTTCCACTTGTGGGGAGGCCAGAACTAGGGGACACAGTTTAAGAATAAGAGGCCTCCCTTTAAAGACTGAGATGAGTCTAATTTTTTCCTCTCAGGAGGTTATTAGTGTGTGGGATTCTTTACCCCAGAAAGCAGTGGAGGCTGTGTTATTGAATTTATTCAAAGCAGAGTAAGACAGACAAGGGAGCCAAGGGTTATGATGGGCAGACGTGAAAGTGGAATTGTGACCACAATCAGATCACCCATGACCTAATTGAATGGCATAGCAGGCTCGAAGGGCTGAATGGCCTCCTCCTGCTCGCTGCCCCTATCCCGCCTCAGCCTGTGCCCGCCCAGTCAGGCTGGCTCAGCACCAGGGACTCAGCACCAGGGACTTCTGCTTCGGACAACTATCCATTGACCCAGATGGAATGTTTCTAAGAGGGTGTGAAGTGGGGTCTGGCAGGGGTTTGAATGTGGTGCCACCCTTGGCCCATTGGTATTGAATTGAATACAGAACAAGCGACTGCTGTTACGCTGAGCTGGGTGCCGTACTCGTGTCACAGCCGTCAGTGAACCCTGTGTTTGCTGATCTCCACTGGCCCCGATTCGGAACCTGCTCGAGTTTAAAATTCTCATCTCCTGTTCAAATCGGTCCATGACCTCCTCCAAGACCTCGGCACCAATTCAATACTGGCCTCTTGCACATTCCCAATTCTATTTGCTCCACCATGGGTGCTGTGCCTTTTAACTGCCTGGGCCTCTCAACTCTGGGATTCCTCCCTAAATCACTCTCTCCTTAAAACCTTACCTCTTTCGATCATGTGTCCCAATATTTCCTTATGTCACTTGCTGCCAATTATATCTGTGTAAATTATATGTGTCATCTTGCACAACTGGGCTTATTCTCTGGGACCAGTTAGTGGGAATACCCGACGGCCTGGATAGCCCTGGATATTTGGCCCCGGGATCTTTCCACATTTCCACTTAACAAAGAATTCTAGTTTTAATGTGGAGATCTGCTGCCACCCTGTGGAGGATGTAGGATAAATTTGAGACCATTTATTTGTGGAAACACTGGCTTTTTAACATTATTTCTTTCTTGAAAGAATGAGTTAACTAGTATTTCTCTAGTACCTTTCACAACCTTAGGATGTTCCAAATTATTTGACAGCCAATTAATTACTTTTGAAGTGTAGTCACTGTTACAATGTTTGTTTAATTTATTCATTCTGGGCTGTGGGTGTCACTGGCGATGCCAAAAATGTATCGTCCTTTCTTAGTTGTCCTTAGGGATTGTGCTCCACCTTCAGACAGCTTGGTGTAGGTACACCCACAGTGCTGTTAGGAACGGACTGCCAACATTTTGACACATGCAGCAACAGTGAAGGAACGTGAAATGGTTCCAAGTGTGGATTTGGAGGGAAACTTGGAAATGGTGGTGTTCCCACGCTTCTGCTACCCTTATTCTTCTCAGCAATGGAGGTCACGGGTTTGGAAGGTACTGTTGAAGGTTCCTTGGTGATTTGCTGCGGTGCATCTTATAGATGGTGCACACTGCTGCTACTGTGTGTCGGTGGTGGAGGGAGTGAATGTTTAAGGTGGTGGATGAGGTGCCAATCAAGCAGGGTGCCATGTACTAAATGGTGTCAAACTTCTTGAGTGTTGTTGGAGCTGCACACATCCAGGCAAGTAGGTCGTGGAGTGGCTTTCGGAGTTATGAGGTGAGTCACTTGCCACAGAATATCCAGTCTCTGACATGCTTTTGTAGCCACTGTATTTATGTGGCTGGTCCAGTGAAGTCGTTGGTCAATGGTGACCCAAGGTACCTGATGGTGGAGCATTAGACAATGGTGATGATTTTGAATGGCAAGTTGGGGTGGAGTTGGTTAAACTTTCTCTAATTGGATATGATCATTGCTGAGAACATAATGTGGTTGGTACAAAGAATATTTGCTTATGAGCACAAGCTGGAATGTATGAAATGTGGGAGCCAATTTGCACCTTGTGAAATTTCATTAAAGGTTTTCTATAAATGCAGGTTGTTGTAAATACAGTTGAGGTGCAGGTCAGGCATGGTCTAATTGAACAGCGATAGAGGCATATCAGCTTGAATGGTCAACTCACTCCTGTCTGAATACAAGAACTGAGAAATATGGCCACTGGGATGGTCAATACAATGGTCAATGGGATCACTTTCTACTGTAAACTCCTTCATCTGCCCCATGGGCTGAGGGAAATAGGGAGTGGAAGTGATTGCAAGTCCTGAGAGTCCTCAGTAACATTCCTTCCAACATTGAGCATAGAGCAGCACTGGGAGTTGGGCCCATGTGCTAGCTGATCCCAAGTCCCAGCTACAGAAACATTTCACCAGTTCTGATGAAGGTTGTGAATCTGAAACATTAACTTGCTTTCTTTCTCAACAGATGCTGCCTGGCCTGCTGAGTACTTCCAGCATTTTCTGTTCTTTATTTCAGATTACCAGCATCCTCAGTGTTCTGCTTTAACATTTAATCATTCCTGGACATCCTGCCATTCCCAGTTCAGTGGGAGCACTCTTGCAGCCCAGCCAGAAAATCAGGGATTCAAATCCCTGAGACTTGAGCACAAAATCCAGGCTGACAGTGTTTGAGTGTCACCTGGTCTTGAGGATGAGACATTAAATAGAGACCCCTCCACAATAGTGTCTTCATTTCAAAATCTTAATCAGCAGGAACTACTTTGGTGCATTCTGCAGTCACGATAAATGCGATAGAAAAGCGAATCTCTCTTTGCTTGTGCTATGAAAACCGTGTTTCACTCTTTTCTACATGCTCCTGTCCAGAAGGTTTGGTGTTCCAGTTTCTGCACAGAGCTCATTCCATGTATCCTGCCCTTTGTGAGAGTGTAAACAGGAGGGGATTGGGCAGCAGAGAAAGTCACCACCATTGCTAAACCCACGCACACACACCCCTACACCCCTACAAACACATACCCCTACACACGCACACACACACCTGTACACACACAAACCCCTCCAAACACACCCCCACACACACACCCCTACATCCCTACACAGACACACACACCTACAAACACACACACCCCTAAACACATACCCCTACACAAACACACACACACTCGTACACACACACCCCTACAAACACACCCTTACATCCCTACACAGACACACACACACACACCCCTAAACACATACCCCTACACACACAAACCCCTACACACACACACACCCATACACACACAAACCCCTACAAACACACCCCCCACACACACACACCCGCACACACACACACACCCATACACACACAAACCCCTACAAACACACCCCCCACACACACACACCCGCACACACACAAACCCCTACAAACACACCCCCATATCCCTACACAGACACACAGCTACAAACACACACACACCCCTAAACACATACCCCTACACACACAAACCCCTACACACACACACACCCGTACACACACAAACCCTTACAAACACACGCCCACACACACCCTTACATCCCTACACAGACACACACACCTACACACACACACCCCTAAACACGTACCCCTACACACACACACACACATGCACACACGCCCCTACACCCACACACACACACCCATACACACACACACAAACCCCTACAAATACACCCACCCCCACACACACACACCCTTACATCCCTACCGACACACACACCTACACACACACCCCTAAACACGTACCCCTACGCACACAATCTCCTACACACACACCCCTACACACACACGCCCCTACACCTATACCCGTACACACACACCCCTACAAACACATGCCCACACACACCTTTACATCCCTACACAGACACACACACCCCTACACACATATCCTTACACACACAAACCCCTACACACACACACACACACACACACACACACACCCATACACACACACACACACAAACCCCTACAAATACACCCACCCCCACACACAGACACCCTTACATCCCTACACAGACATACACACCTACACACACACAACCCTAAACACGTACCCCTACACACACAAACCCCTACACACACACACACATGCACACACGCCCCTACACCCACACACACACACCCATACACACACACACAAACCCCTACAAATACATCCACCCTTACATCCCTACACAGACACACACACCTACACACACACCCCTAAACACATATCCTTACACACACAAACCCCTACACACACACACACACACATACACACACAAACCCCTACAAATACACACACCCCCATACATACACACCCTTACATCCCTACACAGACACACACCTACACACACACAACCCTAAACACGTACCGCTACACATACAAACCCCTCCACACACACACTTACATCCCTACACAGACACACACACACACCCCTAAACACGTACCCCTGCACACACACATCCCCTACACACACACCCCTACACACACACGCCCCTACACCTATACCCGTACACACACCCCCTACAAACACACACACAATCACACACCTATACCCCTACAAACACATACCCCTACACCCACACACACACACCTGTACACACACAAACCCCTACAAACACACCCCTACACACACATACCTCTACACCCCTACACACACACACACCCCTAAACCCCTACACGCACACACCCCTTCACACACACCCCAACACACACACCCCTACACACACACCCCTACACACACACCCCTACACACACACCCCTACACACACACCCCTACACACACACCCCTACACACACACCCCTACACACACACCCCTACACACACACCCCTACACACACACCCCTACACACACAGACCTCTACACCCCTCCAGACACACACATCCCTACACACATCTCTACACACACCGACACACACCTACAGACACACACCCCTACACAGACACACACCCCTACACCCATGTCCCTACACACACACACACAGCTCTAAACCCCTACACACACACACACACCCCTACACCCCAACACACACACACACCCCTACACCCCAACACACACACACACCCTTACACACACACACACACCCCTACACCCCTACACACACACACACACCCCTACACCCCTACACACACACACACACACCCCTACACCCCTACACACACACACACACCCCTACACCCCTACACACACACACACACCCCTACACCCCTACACACACACACACACCCCTACACCCCTACACACACACACACACCCCTACACCCCTACACACACACACACACACCCCTACACCCCTACACACACACACCCCTACACACACACACACACACCCCTACACCCCTACACACACACACACACCCCTACACCCCTACACACACACACACACACACCCCTACACACACACACACACACCCCTACACCCCTACACACACACACACACACCCCTACACCCCTACACACACACACACACCCCTACACCCCTACACACACACACACACCCCTACACCCCTACACACACACACACACCCCTACACCCCAACACACACACACACCCCTACACACACACACACCCCTACACACACACACACCCCTACACACACACACACACCCCTACACACACACACACCCCTACACACACACACACCCCTACACACACACACACCCCTACACACACACACACCCACACACACATCCCTACACCCACACCCCTACACACACAGACCTCTACACCCCTCCAGACACACACATCCCTACACACATCTCTACACACACCGACACACACCTACAGACACACACCCCTACACCCATGTCCCTACACACACACACACACAGCCCTAAACCCCAACACACACACACACCCCTACACCCCAACACACACACACACCCCTACACCCCAACACACACACACACCACTACACCCCAACACACACACACACCCCTACACCCCAACACACACACACACCCCTACACCCCAACACACACACACACCCCTACACCCCAACACACACACACCCCTACACCCCAACACACACACACACCCCTACACCCCAACACACACACACACACCCCTACACCCCAACACACACACACACCCCTACACACACACACACACCCCTACACCCCAACACACACACACACCCCTACACCCCAACACACACACACACCCCTACACCCCAACACACACACACACCCCTACACCCCAACACACACACACACCCCTACACCCCAACACACACACACACCCCTACACCCCAACACACACACACACCCCTACACCCCAACACACACACACACCCCTACACCCCAACACACACACACACCCCTACACCCCAACACACACACACACCCCTACACCCCAACACACACACACACCCCTACACCCCAACACACACACACACCCCTACACCCCAACACACACACACACACCTACACACTCACACCTCTACATCCTACACACACACACCCCTATACACACACACCTACATCTCTTTACACAAACACGCCTACACCCCCCCATACACATACATACCCCAATACACACACACAGGCACTTATATTCCTACACACACACACACACACACGCATACCCCCTTACACACTCATACGCACCCCTACACGCGCACACACACATATCCACCTCACACACACCCATACCCCTATATCCACAGCTCTACATCCACACACCCTTAAACACACACTTTCCTAAACCCCCTAAACACACACACACCCCTACACCCCTACACAAACATACCTCTACACACACATACCCCTACACCCACACACACACCCCTACATCCACAGCCCTACGTCCACACACCCCTACACTCACACACGCACATACACACACCCCTATACACAGGCACCCCTACACCCATACACCACACCATCCACCCTCCTACAAAAACACACACACCCCTAAACACATACCCCTACACCCTATGCACATGCCACCCCTAAACCAGCTACACACACATACACCCCTACATACATATTCATTCCTATACACACATCCCTAAACCCCACACACACACACACACCCCTACACCCCCTTAAACACATACACACACGCAGCCCTATACCCTCTACACACACACACCCCTACATACACATACATGCCCGACACACACACGCGCCCTACACATAATCATCCCTGCACACAGATAGCCCTTACAACCCCCTACACAAGCACACACCTACACCCCCTACACATACACATCTCTACACACAGACACACACACACACATGCACACACACACACACACACACACTCACACAGACTCCTACATACACACAGACCCCTACACACACACATACCCCCTTACACACACACAGGTATACCTCCCTCCCCTCCACACACACCCCTACACACACACACCCCTACACACGCGCACACCAGCTACACATACACACATATACCCCTTTACACACACACACATACCCCCCTACACACACGCTCATACACATACCCCCTAGACACAAATATACCCACTGCACACACACACACCCCCTCACACCCCTACACCCCCTATACATACACATCCCTACACACTGACATCCCCAATCACCCTACACACACACATCCCTATACCCACACATACCCCCCTACACACACATACACCCCCTACACAAATGACCTCCTGCACACACACAGATGCCTACGCTCATATAGACCCCTACACATACACACATACCACCTGCACACACACATCCCTACACGCAGACTTGCCCCCCACAAACAAACACACACACACACATATACCCGCTAAGCGCACCCACACACACACACCCATACACACATATACCCCCACACCCACACACAAACACATACTCCCCTACACACAGACACACCACTACACACACACACACACACACATACCGCCCTACACATGTGCTCTCTAAATGCACACATAACCCCCTACATGGACACACAGATACTTCCCCATGCACCCCTATGCGCACACACACAGTCCCCTACACACACATACCCCTAAACCCCTACATACACACACACATAACGCCCCCCCCACACACACACACTCCCCTGCACACGCACACACACACTCACACACCCCCTGCACACATACACCACACACATACTCCCCTATACACACACACGCCCCCTACACACACACCCCCTACACCCCCTTACACACACATCCCAACAACTGATACATACACACACCCCTACACTCCCCTACACAAACACACCCCTACACCCCCTACACAAACACACCTCTACACACACACAGACTCCTACACACGCACACATCACCTACACACACACATATACCCCTTTACACACACACACACACCCTCACACCCCCTACATATACACATCCCCAATCACCCTACACTCACATCCCTATACCCACACATACCCACCTACACACACACATAAGTACACCCCTACACACACACACATCCCCAATCACCCTACACACACATCCCTATACCCACACATACCCACCTACACACACACAAGTACACCCCTACACACACACACATACACCGCCCTACACACATGCCCCCTCCACACACACAGACCCCTACACATACACACATATCCCCTGCACATACACACCCCTACACATACACACACACACCCCTACACACACACAAACCTCCCTGAAAACAAACACAAACACACATATACCCCCTATATACACACACCCTTACACACACATATACACACACACAGACTGCTACAAATACACAGACCCCTACACACACACATACTCCCTGCACACACACACACACACACACCCCTACATGCACACATACCCCCCCTACACACACACATATACCCCCATACATACACACACACATACCCCCCTACAAATACAGACACACATACCCCCATACATACACACACACCCATACATAAATATACATGCATAAACACACACACACCCAAACCTATACAGACACACACGGCCCCTCTACAGACAACACACACACATATCCTCCTTACACACACCCCCCCAGCATCACACACACTCCCCTACACCCACACGCAAACACACTGGTTGGAGTCATACCTCGCACAAAGGATGATGGCTGTGGTTGTTGGAGGTCAATCATCTCAGCTCCAGGATATCGCTGCAGGAGTTCCTCAGGGTAGTGCTCATGGCCCAGCCATCTTCAGCTATTTCATCAATGACCTCCTTCCATCATAAGGTCAGGAGTGGGGATGTTTGCTGATGATTGCATAATGTCCAGCACCGTTCGCGACTCCTCAGATACTGAAGCAGTCCATGTCCAAATGCAGCAAGACCTGGACAATACCCAGGCTTGGGCTGACAAGTGGCAAGTAACATTCACGTCACACAATTGTCAGGCATTGAGCGTCACCAACAAGAGAGAAATTAACCATCGTCGCTTGATATTCAATGGCATTATCATCACTGAATCCCCCACTATCAACATCCTGGGGTTTACCATTGACATGAAACTGAACTGAACTATGTATATAAATACTGTTGCTTCAAGAGCAGGTCAGAGGCTAGGAATCCCATGGTGAGTAACTCACCTCCTGACTCCCCAAAGCCTGTCCACCATCTACAAGGCACAGAAGTGTGATGAAATACTCTCCATTTGCATAAATGAGTGCAGCTCTCACAACACTCAAGAAGCTGGACAACATCCAGGACAAAGCAGTCTGCTTACTTGGCACCACACCCACAAACATTCACTCCCTCCACCACCGACGCACAGTAGCAGCAGTCTGTACCATCTACAAGACACATTGCAGGAACTCACCAGGGCTCCTTAGACAGCAGCTTCCAAACCCACAACCACTACCATCTGGAAGGACAAGGGCAGCAGATAGATGGAAACACCACCACATGGAAGTTCCCCTCCAAGTATCTCACCAGCCTGACTTGGAAATATATCGCCATCACTGTCACTGGGTCAAGATCCTGGAACTCCCTCTCTAACCACACTGTGGGTGTACCTACACCGCATGGGCTGCAGCGGTTCAAGAAAGCAGCTCACCACCACCTTCTCAAGGGCAATTAGGGATGGGCAATAAATGCTGGCCCAGCCAGCGAAGCCCACATCCCGTGAATGAATAAAAAAAACACCCACCTCAAAACACACACGTGTCTCTAAACGCATGCACATGCACATGCACTCCCAAACAGGCACGCAGGGCCCAAAACTTGCGCACGTGCCTCTAAACCTGCACATCCCTAAACACACACACATACATTCCCTCTTCCTCTGCTCCCCGCCAGGTCACTGGATCGATCTGGGGGAAGGAGCCTGGGTTGACCTAAGCAATCGGTATCACCAAATTTTATTAGGTGGGGGGATAAATAAAGACAGGAATCACACCAGGTTAAAAAAATGAATGATTTTATATCAAACACTAAATTTACCAAATTTTTACATAGAATTGTTGATCGTCTGCTTATAAAATTAATCGCTGCATATAAAACTCTTATAGCGAAAGCTAGCACTATGTCCCCATTAAATAAAACAATTGGGTGGAGGCATTGCTTATGCCCCAACGACACTAAACATATTTAAATTGGAATTTCTTGGATAAACTCTAAACAATATCAAACCAGATATCCTGAGCCAATAGCCTGAAAGAGCAGCGGCACCTGTCATAGTGATCTTTCCATTTTCCCCACACACTGACTCTCACTGGGGTACAGTTCCACACACACTGACTCTCACTGGGGTACAATTCCCCACACACTGACTCTCACTGGGGTACAGTTCCACACACACTGACTTTCACTGGAGTACAGTTCCACACACACTGACTTTCACTGGGTACAGTTCCATGGACACTGACTGTCACTGGGGTACAGTTCCACACACACACACTGACTCTCACTAGGGTACAGTTCCACACACACGACTCTCACTGGTGTACAGTTCCACACACACTGACTCTCACTGGGCTGCAGTTTCACAGACACTGACTGTCACTGGGTTGCAGTTCCACAAACACTGACTCTCACTGGGCTACAGTTCCACACACACTGACTTTTACTGGGTACAGTTCCACGGACACTGACTGTCACTGGGGCACAGTTCTACACACACACCCTGACTCTCACTGGGGTACAGTTCCACACACACTGACTCTCACTGGGTTGCAGTTCCACACACACTGACTCTCACTGGGTTGCAGTTCCACACACACTGACTCTCACTAGGGTACAGTTCCACACACACTGACTCTCACTGGTGTACAGTTCCACACACACTGACACTCACTGGGGTACAGTTCCACACACACTGACACTCACTGGGGTACAGTTCCACACACACTGACACTCACTGGGGTACAGTTCCACACACACTGACACTCACTGGGGTACAGTTCCACACACATTGACACTCACTGGGGTACAGTTCCACACACACTGACACTCACTGGGGTACAGTTCCACACACACTGACACTCACTGGGGTACAGTTCCACACACACTGACACTCACTGGGGTACAGTTCCACACACACTGACACTCACTGGGGTACAGTTCCACACACACTGACTCTCACTGGGGTACAGTTCCACACACACTGACTCTCCCTGAGGTACAGTTCCACACACACACTGACTTTCACTGGGGTATAGTTCCACACACACTGACGCTCACTGGGGTACAGTTCCACACACACTGACTCTCAGTGGGGTACAGTTCCTGAGTGGAGAGTTGGACTCCGACAATGAACTCTGCAGTTTAGAGAAAATTCACTTGGCTGATTTCTGGGATGAAGGGCTTACCTTATGAGGAAAGGTTGAGCAGGTTGGGCCTATACCCATTGGAGTTTAGAAGAATGAGAGGTGATCTTACTGAAACAGAAGATTCAGAGGGGGTTTGGCAGGGTCGGTGCTGACAGTATGTTTCCCATCTTTCAGGGAATCTAGAACTGTGGGGGGGCGGGGGGGGGGGGCGGTGGGGGGCACAGTTTCAAAGTGCGGTGTCTCTCATTTAAGACAGAGATGAGGAGGAAGAAGATGAGGAGGAATTTTTTCTCTCAAAGTGTTGCTAATGTTAGGAATTCATTTTTCCAGCGAGCAGTGGAGGCTGAGTCATTGAATATATTCAATGCCGAGCTAGACAGATCTTTGATTGACAAGGAAGTCAATGGTTAGGGGGGGAAAGGCAGGAAAGAGTAATTAAGGCCACAATCGGATCAGCCATGACTTTATTGAATGGCAGAGCAGACATGATGGGCCAAATGGCCTACTCTTGCTCCTATTTCTTATGATCTCATGAACCCGGGGTTGGGAACGCTAAATGGGACTGGGAATCGAGTTCAACAAGACTCCCAAACACAGGAGTAAACCTGTGCCTCTCAGAGTGATGGTACAGCTAGCTCCCTGGATGTGTAAGTATTGGCTACACTAAAAGGACAGGTCAGACACATGGAGCAGCCAAACGGGAAAACAGAAGGTACCTGCTGCTACTTCACTGTTAAGATACAAAATTTGAGTAAAGAAAATCCAATACAATTCATCACGAACCCATCTCTGAATTTCCCATCCTGGACATCTGTATTGAAACTATTAATGTATATAATATTATTAGAAAATACTTTTCTTTTAAAATAGAGGTTTAGTCTGTGGGTGTGTCTTAATTGGATTAAAGCCTGCTACTCTGGGTGCTTTGATGTGTACTAGTTTTGAGATGTAAGAGAGGTAGAGTGCATTTGCATTTTTTAAATAGAGCATTCAAGAGGGTGGTGGGTGAAATCTGGCACCCAGCTAACAGAGATCAAGCAATATGTTTATATTACTAATACAATTGGTACTATGAAAGGGGTTTTATTGTTAAAGGAGGCTGGTGATACAATGAGAATTTACATTCAATGAGCTGTGTTAGGTATAACCTCAGCAGTTTGTGTGTGTGCAGAGCACAGCCAATGTAAGATAAAACTAGCTGTCAACCTCCAACTGCCTCCACAGGAACCAAAGTGAAAGAAACCTCATTTTGATTTTATCAGGTGAAAATGCTTTGCCTGGTGTCTGCTTAAAAATCTATGGGTTGCTGTTGCCTTAATGGAGATTAGTTTAGGAATTTGTTAGAAGTTATGATAGTAGTAATTTGTAGCCATGTGCATGTGTTTAATGTGTTGTAACTTAAAAAATGTTTTATTTAGTTTAATATAAAACTTCTTGAGAGTTGGTGGTCTGATTCCTGAATTTAGAGCTGCATCTCAAAGATGCCACTTAAAATATAGGTTATAACAGTTGTTTAAAGTTTTCCTCTGGGATTTTTAAATAACTCAGCTTTACAAAAAGGCTGTCTCATAACACATCACCTCCCCCTCCCTATTTTGTACAGTGCCTTTGATATACTCTACACTGACCCAATAGGATTACAGTATGGCTATTCCATATCACATCATCAGGCGCTGTTCCATGTTGCTGTCTTCACACTCTGTGGTCATGATTTTGGACTATTAATCAATAGGTTAAGAGTTCAAATCTGACAAAGTTTGTCTGTAAAATTGAATTCAATAAAGTTGATAATTTGTGACTGGCAACAGTCTGTGAAGACAGCAACACGATTGTTGCAAAAAGCCAACTGCTTCATTAAGATGTTTCAGGGAACCAAACCTCTTCATACAGACTGACCTACGTGTGACTTCAGTCCCACTCTGTGTGGCAGACTGTGAATGGTCTCAGGCAATAAATGCCAGCCTCACCCGCATCACCCACAACCCAAGAACCTACTGGTGTTTGTGACAGTGATTTTTGACAGTGTGTAATATTTCTCAGCCTGCCATTGTACCCAAAACAACAATCCATTTAAAATAAAATCTGTTCACTCCTCCCTCTAGTAGCAGAGTGAGAATGTTACACATGGGTGGAGGTAATTTTGACAAATTATTTATGACTAGTGCACTTAAACTGCAATAACGCTTAAAAAAATATATACACAGTTCCCTCTGACTCCTGGATCACTCAGTCCCACTCCCTCTCCCAGGATTCAAGCTGGAGTTTCTGGTGAGGATTTCCAAACTCACAATGGATTAAAATGTTAGTTTAGGAAACTACCCGGGGCCCTCCTCTCGGTGGTTTTTGCCCCCTGCTGTCCACCTTTCCTTCGCCCAACCTCTTTCCTCCCTTCCCCATTCCACCATCAACACTCTGAGGGAAGTCTCCACATATATAGGAGACAATAAAGATGGAGGCAGCTGTAATGTGGGAACACACACACACACACACACGCACACCCGGGGCAGACAGAACCTGAATCTCAGAGGGTGCCTGTTGGTAAATGGAGAACACCCTCCTCCCAGAGTGAGGCGCTGCAAGGGTCAAAGGGAGCAGTGGAGAGGGTGATTGGAGGGGAGGATGGCTTCTTGTGTGAGGTTCCAGCAATTTGCTCTTCATCCGTTAATATTGCTACAGCATCTGAATCTCCCACTGTTGGGTTGGATTCTCATCGTCACTTTTACAAATCATCGCACTGTCCCGGTCGTAAGACTTGCCGCCTGAAGTGAAGAAAACAAGAATCATGTCAACAGGTTCACAAAACGTCGAGCATGCCCCTCAAGCACACAAGAGATCTTTCTCCCCAGTTTTCTCCTAAAGGCAATACCCCCTTCACTTAAGTACATTGGCATAAATACTGACAGTTCACCTCTCAACTGCTATTCCAGGAGAGGATCAGTTGGCTTGGCACAGACTTGGGGATCGCACCCAACTGAGATGAAATATCAGAAGAAATATTTCCCCATCCCCAGAATCGGAAGGTGGGAGAAATGAGCAGCAAGAGCAATGGGAGTGGAGGGGCTGGATGAATACGGTGATTGGGAACAGGATTGTTGTGTCTGTATATATGGGCACTGGAGTTCAATGGTTGTGAGACAACTGGGCTTCAAAGCTAAGAGGCGCCTCTCATCTTTCATACCTGATGGGTCCTAGCTAATCCCTCATGAGTGGAAAAGGAAGCTGATCTCTGATCAGGCATCCTCTCTAGATCTACAGCCTCTCAGTTCAGGTCCGATCCACCCCTTCTCCCTGTTAACCCCTATCTCAAAGTGGAGGTTCAGATGTTGGAAGGGTGAAACAAAGTCCATTGTGGCATGAAAGGTGACACCGACAAGTATTTGGTACTTTCGGCGGACAGGGCACAATGGTAATGCAGTGTGGGCTGCGGCAAAGGGCGAAAACAGATCATCCTGTACTGACCACCCAATGCAGCTGCCAAGCTACCCAGGCATCTTGGGCCCTCGTCCCCACTGGGATCATGCAGACCAGCTGAGAGAGTGGGGGCAGCAGTACACACCCTTCCTCCACTAGACTCAAACTCCTTAGTGTAGATTTAGCTGTAAATTGTGACCTATAAACATTTAGTTCTGTGCACGCCCCTGCCGATCTCACATCGGACTCTTCAGCCATGAGACCACCCACCAAAGTCATTTACACCTTGGGCATAATTGAATAATGAGAAGTCTACCATCATGGGTTGTGGGAGAGATTAAATGGGTGGGTAGTGTCCGTGATGGGATAGTGTGTACATGGGCTGTGTGGAAAGAACAGGGGTGATGGGCCGAATAGCTTTGATTCACTCTGTGCTTTAAACTCCTACCAACTTGTGTCAATCTGTCAAAAACAGGAAGTGGCTGTGCTCGTTGGCAGAAGTGTAGCCTCTTCATTCCGTTTAATTTGACGCGCAAAGTAATTGAGAAATCTAGGTGAGGAACCCCAAGACTCAGAGTGCAAGCAACTGAACAAGTTAGAGAAGTGAAGCAGCTATCAGAACACATGCTGAGTTGTGCGAGAGTGGAGATAAAAGAGCTGGAATCAGTGTGGAAATCTGGAATGGACTGGGGTTTTTCTCTAGAGTTACGGGTTGTAAGGGCTTGGTGTGAAAGAAGCAGATCAACCTCTCAGAAGGCAAAGCTTAGTGATGGAAAAAGTGCTGATGAAGATACAAAAGGGAGGATAACAAAAACTTACATTTACATAGCAGACTTAAACACAGTTAAACACTCGAAGACGCTTCATAGGAATATAATCAGACAAATTATTGATGGAGATATTAGGACATTTTAAGATGAGAATTATAAAATTATAACTGGGCTGGGAGCCAATGTGGGTCAGCGAGACAGGGGTGGTGGATGAACAGCACTTGGTGCAAGTTAGGATACAAGAGCAGAGTTTTGGATGAGTTCAAGTTTATTTTGGGTGAAAGATGGGAGGCCAGTCAAGAGAGCGCTGAAATAATCTGGACTAGAGATAACAAAGGCAAGGTGAGGATTTTAGCCATGGATGAGCTGAGGCAGGGTGAGTTGGGTGATGTTACCAAGGTGAAAGTAGGCAGCTTTGGTGATAGAGCAGAAGTGGTTGGAAACTCATCTTGGGTTCAAATACAACATTCTGGTTGTAAAGAGTCTGGTTCAGTCTTGGAGGGCTACCAGGAAAAGGAATGGAGTCTGTGGCTAGGGACTGGAGTTCGTTGCAAGGACCAAAGGCAATGGCTTCACTTAGCCCAATATTCAGGAGCATTGAGACAAGAGACAGTTGCTGGCAGGACTCGAAGACACGACATTCAAAAAGCATCACTTTAGAGAACACTCACCTTTGATGTCGAGCACAAGCCCCTCATACAAGAGGCTCTGGATTGTGCCACTCATTTCAAATGTCCAGCAATGACTCGGTATCCGTTTCTCTGACCAGAGCACAACCTTACTGCCGGCATCAGTTACTGTGCCAATGGTTTGAAGGCTCACGTCCGGAGCAAACTGCAACACAGGGGAGGAAAGACACATTAAATAGGGAATGTAACAAGGCACAATGAAGGTTTGTCTGTTTATCTGGTGTGAAACAGACTCTGGCATTTCTTTTACCAACACTTCTCAATATGTTGACTCTTGCTGGGGTACTGATTCCAATGTTACCAAGCTGCCTTCTGGTACTAAACAACTCTTCTCGATGATGCAACTGTAGCATTGAGCATCATTGAATTGTTTGCATGTGGAGGCCATCACCATTGAGCCCAATCACATTCTCAACCAGCTATCAGCTGTGGCTCAGTGAGATGCACTCTTGCTTCTGAACCAGAAGGTTGTGGGTTCAAGTCACTCAGCTGTGGTACTGAATGGGTGCTGCAATGTTGGAGGCGTTGTCTTTCAGATGAGAAATCAGCTTCAAGCTTTGATATTGTGCCCTAAATCTAAGTCATGAATGTACATCAAAACAGTAGTTATCCTAGTCCTGAACCCTGGGGAACACCACCGAATACGTCCCTCCATTCTAAAAAACAGCCATTTGCCACAAAGCTCTGTTTACTATCCTGTAGCCCATTTGGTACCTGTGCTGCTACTGCCCCTTTTATCCCATGGGCTACAATTTTGCTAAGGAGCCTAACATGTGGCACTTTATCAAGTACCTTTCAAGCCCATGTACACATCAACTACACTACCCTCATCAAACCTCTCTGTTATCTCACCAAAAATACTCTATCAAGTTCATCAAACACAATTTGCCATTAACAAATCCATGTCAACTCTCCTTTATTAGCCTGCGTTTGTCAAAGTGACTGTGGATTTTCTCCCAGATTATTGTTTCTAAAAGCTTCCCCATTACCGATGTTAAACTGCCTGGCCTGTAGGTAAAAGATTTATGCAGCTTTTTTTTAATATTCGTTCATGGGATGTGGCCTTCGCTGGATAGGCCAGCATTTATTGCCCTTCCCTAATTGCCCTTGAGAAGGTGGTGGTGAGTTGCCTCCTTGAACCGCTGCAGTCCATGTGATGCTGGTACACCCGCAGTGCTGTTAGGGAGGGAGTTCCAGGATTTTGACCCAGCAACAGTGAGGGAATGGTGATATATTTCCATGTCAGGATGGTGAGTGGCTTGGAGGGGAACTTCCTGGTGGTGGTGTTCCCATATGTCTGCGGCCCTTGTCCTTCTAGATGGTAGCGCTCATGGGTTTGGAAGGTGTTGTCTAAGGAGCCTTGGTGAGTTTCGGCAATGCATCTTGTAGATGGTACACACTGCTGCACTGTGCATCGGTAGTGGAAGGAGCGAATATTTGTGGATGTGGTGCCAATCAAGCAGGCTGCTTTGTCCTGGACGGTGTCAAGCTTCTTGAGTGTGTGGGAGCTGCACTCATCCAGGAAAGTGGGGAGTATTCCATCAGATTCCTGACTTGTGCCTTGTAGATGGTGAACAGGCTTTGGGGAGTCAGGAGGTGAGTTACTCATCGCAGGATTCCTAGCTTCTGACCTGCTCTTGTAGACAGAGTATTTATGTGGTTAGTCCAGTTCAGCTTCTGGTCAGTGGAAACACCCAGGATGTTGATCATGGGGGCATTCAGTGATGGTAATGCCATTTATGAACAACATTTGCAGTCCTATGGCACCATCCCTCTTCCAAGTTAAACACTGATGCAACATGCTCATTTAGTACCTAAGCCAGGCCATCGGCCTCCACCAATAGATCTCTTTTTGGTTTCTAAGTTTTTTTTTCATTTACAGAATGTGGGCATCGCTGGCTGGGCCAGCATTTATTGCCCATCCCTAATTGCCCTCAAGAAGGTGGTGGTGAGCTGCCTTCTTGAACTGCTGCACTCCTTGAGATGTAGGTACACCCATAGTGATGTTAGGGAGGGAATTCCAGGATTTCGACCCAGCGACAGTGAAAGAACAACAATATTTTTCCAAGTCAGGATGGTGTGTGGCTCGGAGGGGAACTTCCAGGTGGTGGTGTTCCCATTTGTCTGCTTCCCTTGTCCTTCTAGATGGTAGTGGTCATGAGTTTGGAAGGTGCTGTCTAAGGACCCACATTGCTGTGGGTCTGGATTCACATGTAGGCCAGGCCAGGTAAGGATAGCAGATTCAGACATTAGTGAACCAGTTGGGTTTTTACAACAATCGACAATGGTTTCATGCTCATCATTAGACTTTTAATTCCAGATTTTTTTTTATTGAATTCAGATTTCACCACCTGCTGTGGTTGGATTTGAACCTGGGTCCCCAGAGCATTAGCCTGGGTCTCTGGTTACTAGTCCAGTGACAATAGCACGACACCTATGCAACCACCTCCCCCACCATCCCTCTAACAATAATTTATTCATGGGATGTGGCATTGCTGCCAATGCCAACATTTATTACCGTTCCCTATACAACTAGTTACAATGTCCTAGCAAGCCAGAGTTAAGAGTGAACAAAACAAAAACAAAAATACCTGGAAAAACTCAGCAGGTCTGGCAGCATCTACACAGAGGAGCACAGTTAACGTTTCGAGTCCGAATGACCCTTCACCTGCCAAGGTGGGATTTGAACTCATGTCTCTAGGTCATTAACGTAGGCCTCTGAATAGAATGCGTTTTGACTACTTTATGTTAGCTGCCAATCTATTTTTGTACTGTCACTTTGCCCCTTCCTTTCTTTCCTATTTCTGTACCCTCTTTCAAGGGGCCACTTATTGCTCCATTAACTTCTAGTTGTCCGTCTTTGACCCCTGGCCAGATTCCTCCACCATTTGCTGAAATTAGTTCTCCTCTAGTTTTCCTGGGTGATTTGGAGGGTGTACAGGCCATAGTGAGCTCAGGGCCAAAATGACAGAACAGGGTCTAGGGGCTGAATGGCCTACTCCTGTCCCTATGTCAACAAAGTGAAGCAATTGGCCTTGATCTGTTTGAATCCAGGTAGGGGAAAAGTGGGAACGTAGTCCGAATACACGGCCATTTTAACCCTCCCCCAGCCCCCCCACACACACCACCTACCCCTGCGCCACCCCCTACCTGAACATCAGTGTATTACTCAAACATCCCAGAGTATGTTACATCCAAAGGATGTTGATAGTGATCCCCTCTTTAAGGCGGGTGTCACATATCAACTTGTTGAGCTGCACAGAATCCCCCCTCCCTTGTAGATCAGTGTAAACGAACAGCAACTCTCTTACTTTGGGTTTTAGCAACCCGTTCTCATAGAACCAGATCTGCTCCAGCTCCTTATTCTCAGAAGCGACGATGACCCGTCCGGACTTTACATCCTCCTGACACACAGTAACCGACAGGAAATCCTTCGTCTCTTTGTTCTTGATTTGGAAAAATGCAGGTTTCTGTAAAGACAAAGACGTTTGGCATTAACCTTGAAGGTGTTGGGGCAGTGAGAGCAATGGTCTCATGTTGCTTCCCTTGTACTTGTGCTGAATGTCATGCAACAGGAGTAAGGGAAACAACAAGATGACTTTCAGGCCAGCCAATTTAGTACATTTGAAGGAGAGAAGCTGAAGTACCGAGGCCCCTGGTCTGGGGTAAAATGAGTAGGAGAGGAGAAGAGATGAGTCAGCAAGTTTTAAAAGGGAGATAACAAGATTGGGTTTTAAAGGGCAGTGGTAAGATTGGAGTTTGCGAGTTGGAGGTTTAGGTTTGGCTGGTCATTGACAGTCTTGCACTAACCTGTGAGACTGGTGATAAGGATCCAATCCTGGAGAAGCCACTGTACTTGGGCCAGTTTGAAATCTCAATGGGCTCCAGGAGCACTTGGCGACCTCGGAAGTTGCTGTACTCGTAGAGCACCCAGCTGCGGACAGCAAAGGGAAACAGGTGGGTCACGGCGCGGTGATATAAACAAGCTCTATTTATACCCCTTAACTTCTGGGGTTCCATGCAGCCTGTCACAGACTGGTTCAGGGTGGGGAGTGCCTGGGAACCTTGCATCACAATGGAGTCGTCAGGCTGGAGGTGTTAATGCTTGGCAGTTTGGTAGTTCTGCCCACCACGTTAATGTTAGGGCACTACTCCCTGTCATGCTGCCCAGAAGCTGCCATGTGGAATAATCTCATGCTGTTTAGCCAGCCACAGTTTGAAACTGTTTCAACTGCAGAGCGTGAGGCTAAGATTCCCAATCTTTCAGCATTGTCCTGAGTGTCTGAAAATTGCAGAGGACAGGGCTGCAAACAACACAGGAAAAAATTCATAACACTGTTTTAAAACAAAAATGCTTTCCTCCCTTTTTATAAAAACTATTTTCCTTAACAGTTGCAAAAACATTGGGGCTGAGGAAGAAGCCTGTCTGACAGAATCGAGAATCATCCAAATGGATAATGAGGAGCCTGTGTGCTTTCTAATTGGCCATGGGAAGGTGGCCTCCTGTAACAGGCCTTGTTGCAGAGGGACACTCAGGGGTGACAAACCCATTGGATGTCTCTGATTGGAGAAGCCATATCCTTCATTCAACATCAGCCTACTCAATGTGGCTCAGATAGGAAACGGACAGAAAACTCTGTGAACCTCTCATCGCTCATCTCTGTTACGCTGTCTGATCTGATAAAAATGTACAAATTCCGGGATGCAAACATCACACATCCAAGAGGTTGTCAAAGAAAAAAAAGGTTGCCTATCATGACACCACTAACCCTGGCTATAATGGAGATGAATGGGTAATTCCTGTCACTTGTGTCTGGAGACTTGATTTTACACATATATAACTCGTATTGTGTAACTATCCTCCGCTAACTGCAAGTTTCTGGAGAAATAATCCTGCTTTTATTGAGCTTTTTTGAGGTAGTTTTGATCCTGCGTTTGGAAACTCTGATGGCACCTCCAATGAGTTAAAGTTCCACACCCACCTCCAACTCATTGGCTGGCGATATTTACTCTGGAAAATTAAACTCAAGTTCACTTTCCAAAAAGAGTCATCGAAAGAGGTGTTACTCACTAAAACTGGCTCCATACTTACACACCGCCATTGACACGGAGAGACAGAACCAGGTTGTTGTAGCCATCAGACAGCAGGTTTTTCACTTCCGAGTTCAGTTCAATCTCTTTCCCTTCAAAGTTCTCCAAGCTACATAAAGTGACTGAAGGCTCAGAGAAGACCTGTGTGAAACAGACAGTTACCCAATGGACCACACACTAATCCCACCATTACTCCCTTTGGTCCATCATGTACAAATCCTGGATTTCAGGTACGTTTTTTCAAACTCAATTCTTGTCAGGGATGAAGATTTTTTTCAAATTTAACTGGGAAACTATGGGACAGCCAAGGGCAAACTTTGTCCCAAAAAAGAACTTGTTTTTATATAGTGGCCTCAGGGTGCCCCAAAGCCCTCACAGGCAATGAAGAACTGAAGTGTGGTCACTGTTGTCAAGTTGACGAGGGCCAACTAGGTGGGATGATGCCCCATTGGAGGTCTTTGGTGGGAAGTACCATTATTATCATTCAACACCTGCTTACCCGATATGGCTTTGGCAGGAATTGGTCAGAAAACTTGGTGAACCTCTCCCCCAACCACCTTCGAGAAACTGACTGAATCTGTTGTCTTTTAGGGGAACACAGCAGCTCATTTGCACTCAGTGGGATGTAAATTCACCTTGAACTGTAATGCAACATGGCAAGCCTGACATTTTGCCCAAATTCCTTTTGAGTTCTCAATTCGTTATTGCCCAGGTGAATTCATAACCCAGCAAGATCCTGTAAACGCCGATAATGGCCGGGTAAACTGTTGCAGTCATGTCAGTTTAAGGCTAAATATTGACCAGAACACCACTGGGAACTCTCCTCCTCTTCTTCAAAGGAGCATCATGGAATCTTATACATCCATCTGGGAGGGCAGACAGACCCTCAGCTTAAAGACTCACCCAAAGGATGGCACATCCACCAGTGCTGCATCCCCTCAGTACTGCACTAGAGTGTCAGCCTAGATACTGTGTACAAGTGGCTCGGGTGGGGCTTGGACTTCTGATCCAGTAGCAAGTGTTCAACCAACTGTGTCACATCTGAAGGTAAGCTGTGAATCTGTCATCCTATGCACTCTTCCTCCCCTTGTATTTTCACAATGTTGAAATGAAGGGGTGGGAGGGGGGGTGGTTGTTAACTCCTGGGCAGGGAGCTTATAGGATGTCCAGGCCATCCCCCCAGGGCTGTGGTGGGAGATCTGTTCACTTCAATAGCCAAGCCTCGAGGCATAGAATTTACAGCACAGAAACAGGCCATTCGGCCCAACTGATCTGTGCTGATCTTTATTCTCCACTTTTGCCTCCTCCCACCTACCAGTATATCCTTCCATTCCTTTTTCCCTCATGTGTTTATCTAGCTTCCCCTTGAATGCATCTATTCTATTCACCTCAACTGCTCCATGTGGTAGCAAGTTCCACATTCTCACCACTGTCTGGGTAAAGAGGTTTCTTCTGAATTCCATGTTGCATTTATTAGTGACTACCTTATAATTTATGACCCCTAGTTTTTGTCTCCCCCACATCTACCCTTTCAAATGCTTTCATTATTTGCAAAAAATTAAAGGAACCCTAACCTGTTCAACCTTGACAGTGAGTAATAACCCAACCAACCAGCTGGCGTTGGGCCTGTGAAGATTGGGCCATTATTGGCTGCCAAGTCGGCAGTCAGGCCTGTCACAAGGGTTTGAAAGGTTCAGGGAAGTCCTGTGGGTCAGAATGTGGCAGGGAGGTGGGTCGGGGTGTGGGGGGTGGGTTCCTGGAGAAGCAAGAGCCCAAACTTTCTTTGTGGGAACTTCAGCTTCCTGTCGACCCTCAAAAATATAAACTTACAACTTTACTCAACTGGGCTTCTGCTAGGTGTGTCTGAGCTGACTTATTGTTCAATAGGCTGTTAAAATTATATTAAGTTCTGAATGATTTCATAGGGCCTAAGTTACATTTACTGAGGGAGCTCCTGCTGCAGCCAATTGAGCTTCTTAAATGCCCAGGAAAACACAGCGTCATTAAAACGGCCACGGGGGCGGGGAAAGAACAGGAAGCTCACTGCTCGGATTTTAACTCCCATTCCACCTGATTTCCACTATCAAGACACATCGCTGTCTACAACTGTAAACATAATCTAATGCAACCAACTCAGCCACTTAGTCAGGATGATAAGCATTTTCTCTAATTGTTGTGACCCACTTACAACAGCAACTTGCATTTATATAGCACATCCCAAGGTGCTTCCCAGGAACATAGTCAGATTTTGACACCAAGCCACATGAGAAGATATTAAGCCAGGTGAGCAGGTATGTTTTTAAATCGAGGACTGCCAATGGTGGAGCAATTGTAGATACTTACATGTGGGATGGCCTTGACACTTCGTATGTGGGTGGTCATCCTGCAGCCCATCGATTGCAGGTCTGGGTACTCTCCTTCACCAACCACAAAGACTCTCCCATCATAGGCCTGGCCCTCATATAATGCCCAGCTGAAAGACAAAGCATGCTTGGATTAGTGAACACTCCACCAACTTGGAATATAAAACTGTAGCTTTCAGCAAGATCGTAAGAATAGAATTATACAGAGCACAGAAACCCATCTGGTCCATGTCAGGATTTATGACTCACATGAGCCTCCTCTTGTATGATACCTAGGTCGAAAGGGTTTAATTATGAGGACAGATTGCATAGACTAGGCTTCTCAGTCCTCAAGTATAAAAGAAAGAAGTGATCCGGTTGGGGTGTTTAAAATGATAAATTGATTCATCTTTACGTCTTGTAATTACAAGGGTAACTGCATGGTAAACACTGATGATGCTCTGACACTAAGTATGGATTTTCATCCCTCATGTGTATCATTTTAGGAAATTTTAAAAATGTAAAATTTTTAATTTTTCAAATGTATTTTCTTGTTTTGCTGTGTCTCTTCTCCTCAATCCCTTTCCATCCAACTTTTCTTCTCCTCTCTATTTCTCTTTCTATACCTGATTTGACACATTAAATTTAAAGAGTTTAATTCAACCTCCTTCTCAGTCCTTCACTTTCCAAACAATTCAAGCTCATTGATTAAGAGAACCAGTTGGTTGCCATGTTCACTCTGGTCTCCAATCCCGTTACCTTCACTACCACTGCTATCAGCTCACACTTTCAATAACTTGGTGGGTAAATCATTTTTGAGCTGGAGAGGGCAGGGGCACATTTGACAGCAAACACTGTTATATGGTTGTGTATGAACCTGGTGCCTGATGACAAAGAGAAAATTGGAGGAGGAGGGAAGACAATGGATGTAAAAAGAAAAGACTTGCATTTATATAGCATCTTTCACAATCTCAAGATATCCCAAAGCACATTACAGCCAGGCAAGCACTTATTTTAAAGTGTAGTCATTGCTGTAATGTAGGAAACATGGCAGCCAATTTGCTCACAGAAAGCTCCCACGACCATCAGTGTAATCATGAACATAGAAATCTGTTGTAATGATGTTGATTGGGGGATAACTATTGGCCTGGACATCAGCAGGGCAACTCCCCAGCTCACACAACATGTCATAATCAAGTATGTTACAACACACTGGCAATCGAGTGCATTTACCTGCCATTTAGAACTCTGCATGATTGCATCTTAAATTCTCTTGGGATTCCTATCTTTTTCTTCTCAAGTATCAGGCAGCGTCCACTGAATTCGGACTCCGAGTAGACCTTTATCTTTGTGGTGAAAGAAAAGAATTTGAACTTCATTTTAATCGCACATAGGTCAAGACAGCAACAGGACCAAGGGAAAGATTAGTATCAGCAACTAGCAAAATGAATAATATAGGAGGGAAGGAAAAGTCATGTAACCGATTATAAATCTAATCTGGCATGTGGTTGTTTTGTTTGTTTTGTACTTTCTTGTGCGTGTCATTCCTTGTTGTCTTAAATGTGACTGTGGGCTTTAAGAAAAGAAAAAAACATGACTTGCATTCATACAGCATCTCTATGTCCCAAGAAATCCCAAAACACTTCGCAGCCCATGACATACTTTAAGCGCAGCCATTGTTGTAAGGTAGCAAGTGGGCAACCAGTTTGCACCCAGCAATCTCCTGAAAACAGCTCTGTGATCTTGGCTAGATAATCTGTTTTTAGAGATGTTGGTTGAGGATCAATATTAACAGCCTATCCAAAATTTAATCTTGAATGTTAACATAGTTTCTGCCTCAACCATTAACTCTAGAAGTGAATTCCACGGCCTCACAACTCTTCGTGTGAAGAACTTTCTCTTGTTCTGTGTTCTAACTCTCTTAGTATAATCTTGTATCTATGGCTCCCTGAACTACTGGAAACAGTCTTTTTCTATTTGCCCTCTCTCATTCTTTCATAATTTTAAACACTTCTGCTATATTGCCCTATAACCTGTTGGTTGTATGGTGGTTGTTTTGGGGATAAGTGGGGGATGCTGCCACAATGGGGTTGGATTGGTGGTGGCCACATTAGGGTTGAGGAGGGGGGCTGTCTACTTTGAGGGTTGCCCATGTTCTGACACATCCTATGGTGCATGAGCTGCTTATGATGAGTGTTGGAAGCTCAGAGCCAAGTCAACACTGCATAGCTGTCATGGTTGATAATTGTTGATAATTAAGCAGCCATCTCACCAATGGAACTGAGACTTTGACCAATTCAACACCCCATTCCCCACCAAATACTCGTCGTTCTCCTCCTTTTCTGAGGAACCCGACTCTAGCTATGAAGTAGCTCCAAAGGAGACATTTACATTAGGATAATACACCCAAGAAGTCACTTGGAATTGTGTGAGCCTTGCAAGTGAAAGCTGGTTATCTAGGTCGGTCATCACAGCCAAAGCTCATCCTGTCCTATGTTGGATGTCCACATGTGCACATTCTGGCAGAACGCATTCAGGAACCCCGACTGATTTAATACAGAACACAGGAACAATGAAGCTAATTGTAGCAACCCTACCCCTATCTTAATGAAAGTCTCTAACTCAGTAAAGACCCAAGATAAACCAGGAAATTCCCTGGTATCTCCCAATAGGATCACAGGATGAAGCAGCACCAAAAGAGGCCTTTTGGCCAATCATGCATATGTTTGCTTTTTGATTGGACTGCCTGACTAGTCCCAGTTCCATTCCTTACAACCCAGCAAATCTTTTCTCTTAGGAATTTAAATTGTTATTTAATTTGCATCCATCGCCCTTTCAGGCGGTGTATTCAAGATCAGAATGACTTCTCGTGAAAATTTCTTTCCTCTTTGGTGCATTTGCCAATCATCTTAAACTCACTGGTTATTGACCTTCCTGCCACTTTAAATTGTTTCACTTTATTTACTCTATCAAAACTCCTCAAGATTTTGAACACCTTTGTCAAATCTCTCCTTAACCTTCTCAGCTCCACAAAGAAGAACCCGAGTCTCACCATGTAACTGCAGTTTCGTATCCCTGGTACCTTGCTAGTAAACCTCCTCCGCACCTTCTCTAAGACCTTGACATCCTTCCTAAACAGTGTTGCCCAGAAATGGGCAGAATACTCCATCTGGGGTCCAGCCAATGTTTTATGGGGGTTCAGTATAACTTCCTTGCTTTTGTACTCCCTGTTTCTATTGATAAAGCTAGCAGCCTCATTTACAAAATAAATACAGTGGGAGGGTGTGGAGAATGATACTCACCTTTAGTCTCAGCTGCTGATCAATTGGCTCCACCTGAATACACAAAACAGATGACGAATCACTTTATCAGTCAGTCTGTACCTATGCCACAGTACACTGACTCCCCCCACCCTGCCTCCACTCCCCAGCTCTCAGGAAGATATACTATGAAATATGCTAGAGCAGTGATTCTCTCAACCTTTTTGCTTCAAAGATCCCCCTCTCAGTTATCAAAATTCCACAGACCTCCCCATAGCACAACATAATGTTTTATCTGTGTAAAATTTAGTTATACGATTAAAGGTTATATATGTGTTATTATTTTAGTTTTTCTTAATGTGAAATTAAATGGGCCAGGCAGTTTCAATGGTTGAAAATACACAGCCACTGTCCACAAGCAGACCTGCTGGAGAGAGCGCAATGGAGAACTCATCCCCTCACACGTCTGACTGACTGCAGAGCCCCCGTTTTTTCTATAGCATTGCCTGCACTGCCTGAGGAGTTGTTGCCTTGTCCTCATGACAGAACATAGAGGGTTTGTGGACGCCTGAGTGTGGCCAATGTTTAACCTGTCCCAGGGATCTGACAGGTGCTCGCTAGCTCCCAGCATGCCTTAGCATCCCAAAATGTTACAGCGCTTCAAAGGAAATTTTGAATCTTTTAGTTCCCCCACCAACCTCCGCTTTTCCATTTAGGCTTTTTTTCCCCACACCAGGCCCGCTTATATTTAAGAACACTTTAATGTCATTTTAATTTCAAAATAAATTTAATTTCACTTTAATCCTGTCCTTGGCATATTATTTTTAATCCTCTTCTCTGCCAGTCACAGCAGAAGGGACACTGTCCAGCAGTGCTGCTTCCTTGCCAAACTTGACAACGGCCAACAGCGAGTGACTGAGGGAGTGAGGGGCAGAGTGTAAGCCAGCCTCCACCATGCGGATTTGCACGTGGCATTTGGAAGCCCAGTCTAAAGTGAGGCCACAGTCGCAGGGGAAGAGCCAGTTCTTGATCCAGCTTTTGGAGCCCTCGCAAATGGCACAGGATGGTGACAATGACAGTTCCTTCTCTTCCTCCTCCACCCTCACCCCCAATGGGAACGTCTTGAAATCTTCTCATGGACCCCCACTTCAGAGCCCTTGTGCAGCAAGCAGTGAGTTAGAAAACCTGTTTATCGCTGGATTTATTTTTAGACAGGAGTATTGAGGCATCTGCAACAAAATAAGGATCAGGCACCAATCAACAATGATTGAACTCAATGGCCAAACAGGCTTGGGGGGGGGTTAATGTCCTCCCTTCCTGATTATATAAAATGAAAGACTATTTTAAAACCCTAGGAAGAAGGTTTTTAATGTTCTCTGGATTACAGAACATTCTCCTTGTTAAAAATTGCAACACATTTTTTTTATTCGTTCATGGAATCTGAGTGTTGCTGGCTGGGCCAGCATTTATTGCCCAGGCCTAATTGCCCTTGAGAAGGTGGTGGTGAGCTGCCTTCTTGAACTACTGCAGTCCATGTAGTGTAGGTACACCCACAGTGCTGTTAGGGAGGGAGTTCCAGGATTTTGACCCAGCGACAGTGAAGGAGTGGCGATATATTTCCAAGTCAGGATGGTGTGTGGCTTGGAGGGGAACTTCCAGATGGTGGTGTTCCCAGGTATCTGCTGCCCTTGTCCTTCTAGATGGTAGTGGTTGTGGGTTTGGAAGATGCCGTCTAAGGAGGCTTGGTGAGTTTCTGCAGTGCATCTTGTAGGTGGTACACACTGTTGCTACTGTGTGTCGATGATGGAGGGAGTGAACGTTTGTGGATGTGGTGCCAATCAAGCAGACTGCTTTGTCCTGGATGGTGTCAAGCTTCTTGAGTGTTGGAGCTCATTCATCCAGGTAAGTGGAGAGTATTCCATCACATTCCTGACCTGTGTCTTGTAGGTGGCTTTGGGGAGTCACAAGGTGCATTGCTTGCCGAAGGATTCCTAGCTTCTGACCTGGTTTTGTAGGCACAGTATTTATATGACTCGTCCAGTTCAGCTTCTGGTCAATGGTAACCAACAGGATATTGAGAGTGGGGAATTTGCTGATGGTAATGCCATTGAATGTCAATGGTTGGATTCTGTCTTGTTGGAGATGATCATTGCCTGGCACTTTTGTGGCGCGAATGTCACTTGCTACTTTTCAGCCCAAGCCTGGATATTGTCCAGGCCTTGCTGCATTTGGACATGGACTTTCCCCTTGAGCAACAATTTGAATATCCCACTGATGCCCCAAGTCATTGTAGGATTGAGTAATGCAGAGCTGAGAGGATCATGTACACACACACAGCCCTTTAAAACAGGTTCCAATTGCCAATAAATATCCTGTTAGACCTCTGCTTGTGTAAATTTTTAAAGAAGAATAGACTCCTCAAACATACAATGTTTTCCTCAAGACTTTATTCTCCCATTTTCTCCCCTCTCCTATCCTCACTCCCAAAGGGACCGACTCTTTGTTGGACCAGCGGTTCCTCTGATAACAAATGCCCTGTTACCTTCCCCAGCTCAATCCACTTTAGCCTAGGCTACAGTATTGGCTGCATATTCAGTGTTTGAAGGGACATCAAGATCAGTTTGAAATCCCTTCTCACTTGACATCCATACAACTCTTTTCTAGAGGGTCACTGGATAGCAATCAGGGATAGGAACCCTGATTAATTCCTTTCCCAGGCCAGAGTAGAGTTGCCAACTCTGGGTGAATGTATTCCTGGAGGTTTCATCACATAACTACCTGTCCCCATCCCCATACTCCCACCACTGGTCACCCAACATGCCCATCTTTGTGGTGTCCCTCCTTCCACAGCCAATTGGAAGGTGAACAGACTCTGTTTCCCAATTTGATGATTCTTGACTCTCAGTCAAACAGCCTAGTTCCCAGCTGCAATATTTTCTGAAGGAATAAACAGGAGACTTCCAAGAAAATGCAAAAAATAGCTGCAATTTATTTTAATGCCTCACGATTCTTCTTCAGGTTTGCTTGCATCAGTATTTTGTGCATTCATTTTCAATTCTTGGAGACTCCAGGGCAATCTTCAAGGGTTGTCAACCCCAGTCCAGTGGTGCTGAGGTGCTCCACTACTCGCGGAGGTCAGCCAGATGCCCCCAGACTGGTGATCGAATTTGGAGGCTCCACATCTGAAGAGCTTGGGTATAAACTGGAGAGGACATTTGCCCATCGAGCCACTGTGGTAGCTCAGGAAATAATGGTTTATTCACCAAGGGGCCGATGGTGGTGGGGGTGGGGGGTTCATATTATTAAGATCATAGGATGCACAGTATCAAAGTAAATGATCGGCTTACCTGTAAGATAGGGTGCAGGGAGCTAATCTTACAGTTCTGGGCACCCCAGTCCTGAGGGTTCCTGTAAATTCCTTTCTCGACAATGTACTGAGATCCAGAATAATTGACACCCTCGTAGGCCACCCATCTGAAAGAAGAAATGGTGAATATTTAGCAGCAAGGAAGCAGCTCAACGCCAAGCATTGAAAACAAGCTCTGTGCCTCAACTCTGGGCATTGATCCATAACCTCTACCGTTCTCCAGATACAAGTTCTTGAAATTATTCACTTTCATGGTAAGCTTGTTTGTTTTTTTTTCCTGTAGGATTTTCTCCCTGGGTTGTTGGCCCTCCCCGTACCTCATTCAAGATACCTTCCTTCAAATGCAAGCATAGGTAACCAGTGTCGAGAGATTGTCCAACTATGGAGCACTTGGCAGTCTATACCTGAACCCATCTGATGCCACACCCATGGGATAATCTGCAGCGAGCCAAGGGGAAACTCCCCATGTCCGTGACACTGCAGACAGATTGCAGTGCTCAGCTGAAATTAGATCTCAAGCAACAGGTCAGAGGTCAATCCTGAGACCATCCTAGTCAACATGGCTACCGCATGGTAACCTTGCGTCTAACACAAGTGAGCAGTAGATTGTGCACACAGCTATTATAGGAAACAGTAGCCTTTGTAAACCAAAGGCAATAGTAGCCAGTGTACAATATAATATCAGCTCCATTATATATTGCACAGTCCCAGCCCATGCTAACTCTCTGTCACATGCAATTATAGTTCAGACCGCTGCAATGTGGTTACTGTCACTTACACTCCACTCAAAACATGAATGGATTGTATTATATCATCGACATCAGCTGGCTCCAGGTCTGGGACTGATTCGACCATCATGAATGAATCTTTCCCCTTGTCATCTTTATTCTCATTCAGAACAATCGCAGGGTTTGAAAAATCCTTCAAAAAAACAAAGAGAAGATATCAAACAAGATCACCCGCAACACGCTTTCTGCTCAGTTAATGCCAATCGCTTTTAGATAAAGGAATTATCAACTTTTTACAAAATTATTCCACCCCGCAACTCCGCCCCCACCCTTGTTCCCCCGGCGATGATGACTTTGCTGGGGAGACAGGTCTGGTCATCATCCTAGTATCAGTTCTACTTGCCTGAGCCTGGACCATTAGTAGGTTGTTCTGGCATGTGAATACCATAGTGAGGCATCAACGCACATTATGTGCAAACCTTACACCCCCCACTGCCCCACTCATACCACCACACATGTGAACTAGTCCCCAAATGCTCCCCTCCTCCCCCTGCTCAAACACTTCACTAAACAGCACAGGCATCAGCAGCAGGAATCATAGCTGATTTCCCCTAAGCCCTAACTCTGGCTCAAATCACATCCCACATAATCAAATCATAGAATAATACAGCATCAAAGGTCATTCAATCCATCATGCCTGTACTGGCTCTTTGAAAGCTATCCAGTTAGTCCCACTCCCCTTGAACTTTCCCCATAGCCCAGCAAATTCTTTAATTTCAAATAGATACCTGATTCCCTACTGAATGTTACTACTGGGTGCACTTCCAACACCCCTTCTAGTGCATTATTCCATGAGGCAATGTAGTGCCACCATTGGCCAAGATCACAGACTGGACATTGACCATGGAGCACGTCTTGTCTCCATGCCGGGACTGCTCACCTCCCTCACCAGCTAAGCCCCCGGCACTGGGGGAAATGCTGGACTTTTGCCATTATCGTCCCATTGTAAGAAACGTCTCTCTCAGATCCCAACACTCACTGCCCGAATGACGCGAAGTGACTTTAAATCCTCATCGCAGCCACCCCATGACCTCCAGTCCAGGAACTCGCCTTCTTCCAAGAGGTACTGATGACCCCTGAAACCTTCCTTTGAGTAGCCAACCCAACTGCAAGAAAGGGTTAAAGGGCAAAAAAACAGCATGTCAGCGGAAAGCATTTAAAGAGCACAAATAAACATCCCAAACAACATTTTTAGACAGCATAGATTAAAAAGAAAGGGTGGAATCGTCCCAGATTTGCACAAAGTGCGATAATGGGCGTGAAAAACAACATTTTACCCGCCAGCCGCAAAGGCGGATTTTCACGCCGTACTGTCCCCTTCCCGACCTGTCCCACCTCATTAATAAGGCATTCAGGGGAAAAACGCCCAATCGCTGGCAGGTGGGCTCCGATTTGTCCGTTACACCATGACCTCAGTGCTTCCTCGCTCTGGGCGCCATATTTAAAGCGCATCAGAGCACAGCCTATTTCATGTCTACTGACCAGGACTGTTCCAGGCAACAGATAGCCCTGAAAACAAAGGGGATGGTGACCCTCAAATTTAGTGATGCCTCTCTGGGGCGCCTGCTGGATACACTGGAAGGCCACCACAAACTCCGCTACCCCCCCCCCCCCCCACCCCGCTCTGGCTGCAGGAGGTCCAACAGAGCCACCAATCCGACCTGGGGGGTAGTGGCAGTAGCGGTCAACACCAACAGAGCACAGAGGAGGCCAGCCATCCAGTTTAGGAAGAGGATGAATGATCTCATCCGTTCCGCCAGGGTAAGTCAACCACCTCATCACTCTCAATTCACACACTCCCAAACCCATCTCACATCCACAGGGATCTCACACCTCAAGGGACAACACTAACTCCTACACACACCCTCACACCTCCAGCAGGCTCATATCCTCTGGAGCTCGCGTCCTCATTCTGTCCGTGGCTCTGCTCACCACACAAACATTCCACATAGTGCCATGTGTCCTGCTCACACTCTCTCCATCTGTTTTCATGAAGGAGAAGCTGGCTCACAACAGGAGAGGTCTCAGTGGCCCACATTAAGCCCCTCACTCACTTTGCGGTGTGTGCCATCACGCTGACTGGCGAGGAGGTGGATCATGCCTATGGCAGTGGTGAGGTCGGTGGTGAACACCCACGTGAGGATCCTGCACCACATCATTCCTCCTTCAATGCAACTGTGAGTGCTCTCTCTCTCCTGCTTTTGACGGTTGTCATGCACTAATTATCTCTGCTTTGGTTCACAGGGAGCTCTGCCAAGCAACCGACACTCTCAGCCAGCCAGTCCCTCAGCTCCAACCAGGACCTCACCTCCAGTAAAGAGGACACCTCCTCCACTGAAAAATAGGAAATAAGCAGCCTGGAAGACCCACACCCTGCACCAGGGCAGAGACACACACCTCAGCGGGACCTAGATCTAGAGCAGGCTTGTGCTCACAATCTGGTGGTCACCGCATGGACATGTGTCCGCTGCAGGAGGAAGCAGGTTCAGCCGAGCTCCCCGGCACTGGAAGGAATGCTGGGGAAGAGGCAGCTGTGAGGTCCGAGTCAGATGATGAGCCTCCGGATTCAGCCTTGCAACTCATTGTAGAAAGTCAGCAGAAGGCGGGGAACATCACGCAGAGCTGTTGGAAGCCCTCAACAGAGTGGCCCACGAGTCGGAGGAATGCTTCAGCTCTGAAGAAGAGCCATAAGGACTCGAGGTGTTGGCTTGGTTTCTCTCTTCACAGATGTTGTCAGACCTGCTGAGTTTTTCTGGCATTTTCTGTTTTCATTCCAGTGTTTATGCTTCACTTGAGCTTCCTCCCATCTTTCTTCAACTAAATCTATCATTGTAACCATCAATTCCCTTCTTCTTCATATGCTTATCTAGTTTCCACTCAAATGCATCTATACTATTTACTTCAGCCACTCCTTGTGATAGCAAATTACTTGTATACTGCCAGCCCTGTATTGCAAATAGACCCTGACCCAAGGTAATGGATCAGGTCAGTGGGAGGGGAGGGGAAGGGAAAGTATGGTTGGAAACCTTACCCCCCACCCCTCGCTGCTCCTCCCCAAAAAGGAGTATCCCGACTGTAGGGCCAGTGATTAGAAAGCTGTATCACCAGGCCACACCAACCCTTTCTGTGCTATGCTATGTTCTTGTGCTGAGGTACTCACATTCCTCCATACACCTTTATGGAGCCAGCGTTTGAGAGAGCAGCACCAGTGTTGGGATATCTGGACAGGAAGTCTGAGGAGTCACTGTACACTTCTCTGCTTCTCCCTGTAAAGTGCGGTTTCTCAAAAATGCTGATCTGGAAGGAAAATACAATTTTTTAAAATCAGGGGACCCAGGTGAAGGGCCAGGATCCATTGTACTGGATAGCAGCAAGGCTGGAACATGTGGCTGAGAGTGCATGTCACAGCTGTATGCAAGTGCTCCTGAAGAGTCATTGCAGTAGGCCAGTGCGGCGCATAATCTGGGCAAGGTCATGTAGTGCTTATGGCATTGCAGTAATAATCAAGAGGTCTGGGCTCATAATCAGGAGAATGCAAGTTCAAAACAAAGTTTGAGAGACTGAATAAGAATCTAGAAATGAAAACCTGGGATTGGTAAAAATGACTGCGAGGCTGTCAGATTGTAATTAAAAACCCAAATGATTTCGCGAATGTCTCTTCTGTCCTTGCTCAGCCTTGGCCTAAGTGTGACCCCAATCCTATGTCAACATGGCTGACTCTTCATTGCCCTCTGAAGTGACCTCGCAAGACCCTCAGTTATACCAAACTGCAACATTGCAGAGATTCAAGACAATGATTCACTACTACCGCCTTGGGTAGTAAGTGATGGGAAATAAATGGTGGGCTTGTGAGAAGGATGAGGAAGGGGAAAGAGCAAGAGAGAGAAGCAAAGGAAGAGAAAAGGCTGAACGGAGGGAACGAGAGAGGGCAGGAGAAAGAAAGAAAAAAGGGAAAACATTTCTTGCACCAGTTCTCAAAACTTTACAGGAATTTTATGTGGCACAATCCAGAAAATGTAATTTTTTTCCCCCAAAAGCTCCCTCCCCCAGGATACATTAACCTAACAAATCTGCAGTGAAACAACTGATCAATTCCATTTTGTGTTTTCCTACCTTGGGTTCGTAAGGCTTCTCCACCCTGGGCGGACCCTGAAAATAAATCACACAAGACAATCAATCTTTGGCAGTTCAGCCTGAAACATTTGACCTGTTAGAAGGCATCTTATATTTAAGGCGCCTTGTTACCCACAAGTGGATTCAATTTCTCCACATCCACTGCACAGCAACCCCCCCACAACTCCAATCGTCCCCTTTAAACCCCTTCATAATTCTGAATAAGTCTATCGGGTCTTCTCTCAGTCTTCTCTTTTCCCAGAGACAAGAACCCCAAGCTGCTCAAATATTCCTGACAGATTGTAATTCTGGGATTGCTGATTCCTCCCAGTTGGTGAAAGCTGAGATGACCTCCTAACACCTACTTGTCCTCGCATTAGAATGCTGGGGAAATTGGTCAGTTTTGACACCCCTCTTGACACCTCTGCAATGATATTTTTATGTTGCGTCGCATTGTGTGTATACCATTTGTACTGGCATCAGAGATCCCACTTGTGCTTTCTCTGCTCTCCATTCCTCCAGTGTTCGATAGCCACCCACTTCCAGCGTACTCTGCTGGCCTTCGAAGAAAGGTTCCGAGTAAACAAGCCATCTGAGGAGATAGAGAGACATCACTGTGGATCCTATTAAATCCATTTCAAAATTCTCATCCTTGGGATCAAAATTCCCTCCATAGTCTTCACACTCTCCCCATCTATGGAACCTCCTTCAGCCTTACAACCCTTTGGGATCTTTGTGCTCCTCCAATTCTGACCTCCCCTGCATTCCTGATTTCCATTGCTCCATCACTAGTGCTCTTGTCTTCAGCTGCCTAGGCCATAATCTCAGAAATTCCCTCTCCAGCGTCTTGCCTCCTAAAAGATGCTCCTTAAACTCTATGGACAGGATTTTTTAAATGGTGGGTTTTCCTACCCTGACACCCATAGAGCCAGCGGGGAATGCACCCCTCCCAATCACGGCAGCCCCGTAACCATTTAAAGCTTCAAGGAGCGTTAATTGGCATGAGATGGGACTTCTACGCCTCACTTGGGCAGAGACACGCCTCAGAGAGCTGCCAGCCAATCTGATTGGTCATCAGCTCTGTAGACCCAGCAGTGCCAGTGGCAGCAGCGGTCAGGACTGGAACTACAAGCAGTCACCAGATTTTAAGTCCTGAAGACCAGAAAGTGCGGGAGGTCTCATGGCGGGAAGGGGAGGCAAGGTGGGGCAGAGGGTTGGACGTTTTGATGGGGAGTCCACGAGGGAAGACCTGGAGGGGTGTTCGATGTGGAAAGGGGGCCCTTGAGGGACGCACCAGCAGGGTGACCTGCTGTGCTTCTCCTCGCCACTGAACTCCTCCTACCAGCCTCAAAATTGAGGCCAGGACAGGAAGTGGCCCTAAGTGGCCAATAATTAAAGTTATCCTGAACGCCCTGGTTAGTGTTTTATCCCTCAATCAACATCACAAAAATAGATTACTTGGTCAATGTTATATTGCTAATTGTGGGAGCTTGCTGTGAGCAAATTGGCTGCCACATTTCCTACATTACAGCAGTGACTAAGCTTAAAAAAAAGCTTCATTGGCTGTAAAGCATTTTGGGACGTCCTGAGGTTGTGAAAGGCGCTATACAAATTTAAGTTCTTTCCTTTGCTCCCAATGCCCCCACACATCTTACAGTGGCTTGGGAATGGCATCCTGCTCATCACCTTGATACAGGACAGTGCAAGACATAAGGGGCACTTACAGGGATGGCAGAAGCTACAAACAAGTAGCAACAAGTATTCAGTGTCACACTTGGCGCACAGTTAAACCAACCGAGCCATCAGTACTCATCCAGTGAGACCCTTTAACAACAAAAGAACTGAGAGACTCACAGTCCAGAATTCACAACGATGGAAGTTGTTCTTGGGGGAAACCCAAATATCCGAATATCCTCGGATTCACCATAAAATGACAGCTTCTTCCCCTCGCCATTGGCATCTGGGAACAAAGATATTTGTGGTATGGTGTAGTCCTGAAAAACAGCAAAGAAATGATGAATCATGGAATGGTTCTGATTAATGAAGTTTGATCAGTGTGGAAGGACTGTCAATGATCATCTCCTTGTAGACTTTCCCCTGGTTTCAATGCTGTGCGCAGTTGTGTATATCTCCTATACCACTTTGCAGAAGCACAGAAACAGGAGTAGGCCATTCAACCTCATTTCACACTGGACTCTAATGACCAACAGAAAGAGGTAACCTTCCTCTGGGTACCGACTGTCTTCCACATTCTCCAACATATGGGCAGGAAGAGGCCATTCAGCCCTTAAAGCCAATTGTCATTCAGATCTGTACCTTCACTCCATCCTTCTGCCTTGGTTTTGTAACCCTTAATAATTACCTAATAAAAATCTACCAATTTCAGTTTTAAAATTTTCAACTGGCCTCCTGCCTCTTAAAATTTTTTCTTGTTGGGGGTGGGGGTGAGGCGGTGGGGAGTGTTCCAGGTTTTCACCACCCTTAGTGTGAGGAAGTTCTTCCGGAGATCACCCCTGAATGAACATTCCTTAAAAACCTGCCTATTTGGAGAAACGATTGGTCACCAGTCCAAGTTATCTCTTTATGCGTTTTGGTGCGAAATTGTGCCTGGTAACCACTCCAGTGAGTCCCCCTGGGACACTTTACATTGTTAATATATACAATGCAAATTCCAGCTGTTATTGTTGTTATCTCACACCAGTAGTTTGGGGATTTTACGTTGCAAATTTCTAAATTCAAGTCCCATTGCTTTGGTGCAACCAGTTTCTAATCGCTTTTAAACAGCCCTTCAAATAGGGGCCCTGAACTAGCATTGTGAATACTGGGAGAGAGAAACCAAGAGAAATTATTGACGAACTCTTGTGTCAGATTAGAAACTTAAATCGTAGTTTGGGGATTGAAGTGAAGGGAGGGTTGTGTTAGTTCTGAATCAGTCATTGTGTTGGATGGTGCTTTAGCTCAGTCAACTGCTTATAGCCCAGTCCCACTCTCTAGCATACCGGCCTCCCTCAGCACCACAGTGTCCTGCTCCCCCATGTGCAGTATCTGTAGTGTGGGGAATAGTCAGGATGCATCAAAAATCAAATGTCATAGGAATAGCAGTCAACCTTTCGGTTCCTTGAGGCTTTTCAACCCTTCAATTAGATCATGGATGATCTGTATCCTAATTCCAATTTCTTGTCTTATTTTGTATCTCACAATATCCTCACCCAACAGAAATCTATCAGTCACAGAGTTGAAACTTTCAATTGACCCCCAGCATCTACAGCCTCTTGGGGAGAGAGTGTTAGTTTACCACAAGCCAGCATGTGAAAAAGTGCTTCCTGATTTCATAGAGTCACAGAGCAGGATTTCCCGGTCAGCAGGTGTGTGTGGGGGGGGGGGGGGGGGGGGGTGTGCGGGGGTGGAGGGGGTGGTGCCGCTTGCGTCATTTCAGTTTTCAGGTTGGTGGGGGCGCAGCCGAATCAGCTGTGCACCCGCCGACTTGTCAACAGCCTATTGAGGCCATTTAAAAGGGTAATTGCAGTAGTTGAAGACCTGCCCGTCCAACCTTAAGGTTGGCGGGCAGGCTGGGAGCCCAGGCGAGCTTCAGTGAAAGCATCAAACCTCATCCACGGGCGGGATGAGGTTTCATGAGGGCTTTTAAAAATTTAATAAAAGTTTAACTAAAAGTGATGGACATTCCCAACTCATGTGACAGTGTCACATGAGGGGACATGTCAGGGGAATTTTATTTCTCTATTTTTAACATTTTTGGTGTCAAACTCCCCGAGGCAGCCCTTAGCCTCAGGGAGATGAGTGCGCTCTTACGCGCGCATGTGCAAAAAAACACCCTCTCGGCTCAGGGAATCGCACCCCCCCCCACCCCCCCGCCCGCACAGGGAGCGCATAGCACTTCCTGGTGGATGGCATGCTGGGCAGGCCTTAATTGGCCCGCCCACCTAAAATGGCGGCGCACCCCCACACCCGCTCTTCAACTCCACCCCCCCAATGAGGGGAAAATTCTGCCCATAGAGTCATAAAGGTCTACAGCACAGAAAAAACCCTTTGGCTCATTGAGTCTGCGCCAGTCGAACAAGTACCTAACTATTCTAATTTCATTTTCCAGCACTAGGCCCAAAGCCTTGTATGCCATGGCATCGCAAGTGCACATCCAAATACTTCTTAAATGTTATGAGGGTTTCTGCCTCTACCACCCTTTCAGGCAGTGAGTTCCAGATTCCCACCACCCTCTGAGTGAAAAAATTCTTCCCCACATCCCCTCTAAATCTCCTGCCCCTTACTTTAAATCTATGCCCCCTGGTTATTGATCCCTCCACCAAGGGGAAAAGTTTCTTCCTGTCTACCCTATCTATGCCCCTCTTAATTTTATGCACCTCAATCATGTCCCTCCTCAATCTCCTCTGCTCCAAGGAAAATAACCCCAGTCTATCCAATCTCTCAAAACTAAAACTCTCCAGTCCAGAGAACATCCTGATAAATCTCCTCTGCACTCTCTCTAGTGCAATCACATCCTTCCTATAATGCGAATTCCAGAACTGCATGCGATACTCTAGCTGTGGCCTAACCCAGCGTTTTATACAGTTCCAGCATTAGCTCCCTGATCTTATTTTCTATGCCTTGGCTAATAAAGGCAAGTGTCCCATATGCCTTCTTAACCTCCTTATCTACCTGTCCCACTACCTTAAGGGAGCGGTGGATCTGCACAGTTAATGTTGGGGAAGTTTAAATCCCACACTATTACTACCCTATTTTTACACTTGTCTGAAATTTGCCTAAATATCTGCTATTCTATTTCTCTCTGACTGTTTGGGGGCCTATAGTACACTCCCAGCAATGTGATTGTTCCTTTTTTGTTTTTCAGTTCTACGCATATGGCTTCATTTGAGGAGCCTTCTAAGATGTCATCCCTCCTTACTGCTGTAATTGATTCCTCCATCAATATTGTGATACCCTCTCCTCTTTTACCTCTTTCTCTGTCTTGCCTGAAGACCCTATATCATGGAATATTGAGCTGCCAATCCTGCCCCTCTCTCAACCAGGTCTCTGTGACAGCAATGACATCATACTTCCATGTGTTAATTTGTGCCCTCAACTCATCTGCCTTATTCGTCAGACTCCTTGCATTAAAATAAATACCATCCAACCTTGCCAAACTCCCTTGTGCTTTAACTAGCTTATAATTTCTATGCCTTCCAGACTCACTTGCACTGTCTTCTAATTTTGGCTGTGCATCTCCCCCTGCTGAACCTCCTGTCAGGATCTCATCCCCCTGCCAAGTTAGTTTAAACTCTCCCCAACAGCACTAGCAAACCTTCCCGCAAGGATCTTGGTCCCATTCCGGTTCAGGTGCAACCCGTCCACCTTGCACAGGTCCCACTGCCCCCAGCAACGGTCCCAATGTCCCAGAAATCTAAAGCCCTTCCTCCTTCACCATCTCTCCAGCCCCATTCATCTGGACTAACCCCCTATTTCTATACTCACAAGCGCGTGGCACCAGAAGTAATCCAGAGATTACTACCTTTGAGGTCCTGTTTTTTTAATCTGCTCCCTAGCTCCCTAAATTCTGCTTGCAGGACCTCATCCCTCTTTCTACCTATGTCGTTGATACCAATATGCACCATGATCTCTGTCTGTTTGTCCTCCCCCTTTAGAATGTCCTGTAGCCGTTCAGTGACATCCTTGACTCTGGCTCCAGGGAGGCAACATACCATCCATAGCCACATCTATAGCTGCAGGAATGCCTGTTTGTTCCCCTTATTATTGAGTCTCCTACCACTGTTGCCCTTCCCCTCTTTTTCCTCCCTCCCATGCAGCTGAACCACTCACAGTGCCATGAGCGTGGCTGCACTCCCCAGAGGAACCATCATTCTCACCATTTTCCAACACAGAAAAATGGTTCTCGACCGAGATGCACCTTGGGGATTTCCTGACTACCTGCCTGACACCTTTCTTCTGACTAACGGTCACCCATTCCCTCTCTGTTTGCACTTCCGTAAGCTGTGGGGTGGCCACGTCTAAAAATGTGCTATCCACGAAACTCTCAGCCTTGTGGATGCACCTCAGTGCCTCCAGCTGCTGCTCAAACTCCGAAACTTGGAGCTCAAGTATCTGCAGCTGGTGGCACTTCCTGCACATGGTCAGTCAGAGCGCAAGGAACATCTAGGACTTCCCACATGTTGCAGGCGGTACATAACACGGGACTGAGCTGCCCTGTCATGCCTCTAGTTTAAAAGAAAACCCTTACTTTAACTTACATACAGTAAAAAAAAGTTAAGTTATTTATGTACCTTAAATAAAAACTAGAACTCTTATCTTTCCTTAGCTTAATCTATTTTAAACTGGAGAAAAACACTTATCCATTACTCACCAATCAGCTCTCACCTTTGTGCTGATGTCATTTTTTGATGCTTCCCCGCACTCACGCTAGTTCTGATCTCTCCGCCATTCCCTTGCGCTGTCTTGTGATGTCACTCTTCACTCCCAATGTGCCTCGCTTTTATTATGCCCCTTCCTATCTCCAGTACAAAACCCTTGGAGATCTCTGTGTTCATTCAATTCTGGTGTCTTGAGCATCCCCGATTTTAATCACTCCACCATTGGCTGCCGTGCCGTCAGCTGTCTAGGTCCTAAGTTCTGAAATTCCCTCCCTAAATCTCTCTACTTCGCTCTTCTCTTTTAAGTCAGTCCTTAAAACCTATCTCTTTAACCAAGCTTTTGGTCACCCATGCTGCTGTCTCCTTACATGATTCAGTGTCAAATTTTGTTTGATATGAAGCACTTTGGGGTTTCTTTTACCACATTAAAGAGGGTATATAAATGAATGTTGTTGCTGCTGTTGCCATAGATTGTTTAGATTTGCTTTGGGCTAGAAAGTGGAGAGTTTATTATGCACAAGTCACTTTAGATGAGAGTCCTTTACAGTATGAAGCTAAAATGTATTGGACAGTCAGTAATTACGCTCAAAACTCTGGCCATATGCAAAGTTTGGTCGAGAGAATCATTTCAAAGTTTCAGTCATTTCTAACTGATAACTTGGGGATTAATTAGCTCAGTTTTTATTTTGCAATCCAGAGAATACAAGTTCAAGTCCCACCAAGGCAGTTTGTGAATCTGATTTTGGTTTAAAATGTCTGGAATATCAGCATGAATTTTCATCACCGAGGTGGGTAGGAGGTGTCAGGAAAATTCCTGGCTCGGCCCGCCTGCCTCGGGAGAGAGGAGCCGCAAAGGAGGGATCTTCGTTGCTGTGGGGAGTGTGTGGGATGGAATCAGGCCAGCCAGCTCGAGAAGGAGGTCAGAGGTAGCCACAGGGATGCCAGGTGCCAAAGCCAGCTGTTTAGATGGGCAGCCAGTCTTTGTCCCAGTTAAAATAAAGACACAAAGGGCCTCCAGCCCTCACCCATCACACCTCCTCACCCCCGACACACTCCTTATGCCCTATCCATGCCCCCCCCATGCCCCCTACCAAACCCCTATGGCTCCTCAAACATCCTAAGTCAAGCTATGACCAGCCTCTTACACATCTCCTATGGTCTCGGGATTGGGACCAGTCCGCCATTTTTAAAGGGCTCCTGAGTCATTCCAACTCGGTGAAAATTCAGCCCATAAAGCTGGTATCCATAAAAATTACCTCGAAACTACCAGATTGATGTGAAAACCTTGTGGTTGAATGGTAAATGCCTTCTGAAGTGGCCTCGCAAGCTGTTCAGTTGTATCAAACTGATGCAAAGAATAACCAGGCCAGTGATTCAAAACACTGCCTCCCCATCACTAAGGAGGGCCAATAACTATGGCCCTGCCAGCGACACCCATTTCCTGAGAATTAACAAAAAACACAAAGGAAATCATTTTTCATGTTTCTCTTACCCTGACTGCTCTCCTGATGGAGCCGATGATGATGGGTTTGGTAGGAGGTGGTTTGGAGTCAGGATCTTCAGTCTCATCTTCAAATTCCTCTGACCAGGGATCCATCAACTCGATATCCTCCTCTCCAAATATGAACTTCTTCCCATTAAAATCTGACTTCTCATAGGCCACCCAGCTAAAGATGATCAGAACAAGGCCACAGGTTTTTTTTCAGATGTTTCTTTTGTAAAATGTTTCTTTTTACAATCACATGAACTCTCAGTGACGGGATCCACTGTAAATACAATTGCTTATTCCATCTCTCTGTCTATCTTGCATTGCTTTGGGGAAAAGGAGAGAGAGGACCAGGTCATGTAAAAATGGCATTGCCAACTTTGATTGGAGATATTTTTATCACATGATAAAATGCAAGAGCATGAACAGTGAATTTAACCTATTGATTGGAGGCTAGGGGATCCCAGCCCTCTCCTTCCCTGGCATTTAATGTGTGCATTTTCCAGAATGGTCCCAGGATAACGTTCTGAAGTGGGAAGCCTGGCCAATTCTTTCCCATTGTCAGCAATGTAAGCCATCCACCCCTCCCAACCAACCAGTCTACTGGTACTGAAGCCAACTGTAGCCCTGAGTGTAGTAGTAGGGTGTGGTACTTACAGGGTTAACGTGGAACTGAGTAAAGTACCGCCCACACAGTGATGTAAGAAGGCACATGACCCAGAGCCAGTGTCATTCTGGAGAGGGACAGAGATGTGAAAAGACCTAGGATGGATTCAGCTCCATACCTGTCCCTCTACTATATATGTTATATAGTTATGAGTTGTTAATAAAGACTTGCTTATAATATTCTCAAGATTACGAAGCCTACTTCATGTTTTCCGAAGCAGGATTCTTCATGGCAGCAGCATTCGGATCAAAAACCCTTACCTCACATGAACTAAAAACTAAGGAAAAGGACACCTTCAACGGATTCTGACCTGAAACAAGCTCCCAGCTGAAACTACAGACATGGAGAAAATTCACCAGAAAGAAAAAGCCCCAGCGAGAGAAGAGCTTGGGAGCAAAAACTTTTACTCCAGCATAAGACACCACTAAATCTCCCTTGGAAGTCCAGCTGCTCTGGCTGAGATCAGCTAACTTGCTGCCCATCCAGGCTCGAATCTATCTGTATGGTTCAGTACTAGAGTGACTGAGTCATGAACAAAGCTCATCAAGATACAGGGGGGGTTAAATTCACTGTTGTCTGCCCCCTCCTTCCAAGTAGCTTTACTCCCCCATGAACAAATAATGCAGGTCCAAGGAGCCAATGGAGGTCCATTGTGCTTCAGACCCCACCACAGTGAAGCCAGGGCTGCAGGAGGAGGCAGCTGCAGTTAAGTCTTCAAACCAATATTGCAACAAGAGACCTGAAGCAAGCACCGAGTCACGTACTTTCATATGCAGATGGCCTAATCACTGTTTCAGCAGTGGGTGAATCAAGGATACCTAATTTATCCTTTTGCAATATGGTAAGCAGTACACTTTCAGGTCACACAAGCCAAAACTTCAAACCCTTTATTCTGGAATCTTCGAAGGCAGTGTGGTACCTGAAAAAGGAGTCATACACACCCCAATTTAACCCCCTTAAATGCTAACAACCAATTTTAAACGCTATTTTTTTTACAACAAGAAAGAGAAGCAAGGGGAGAAAAAGAAATCACTGGAGCCAGAGGATTAGCAGTTAAACACCCTCCAAAAGGTAGTATGGCATTGACCAGTTGTGAAGTGTTTGCATTGGACTTACCATCCTCGAATAACTCTCACTGAAATCACAGCAGGAAAAGGCCATGACGAGCAATCAGGCACATCACAACTAATTTCTCTCTGAAAGCCGGTGAAGTTTGGCTTGTCGTAAATGATGATCTAAATGATGAGAGATAGGAGATCAAAAAGAGTCAGAAGTAGAGCGGAGTTGATCTGCTCCACAGACAGAACCAATGACAGGTGTCATCACTCACTTCTAGTTAAGCTTGTGAATCTTTGCTCATCACAAATGACATAGAATTACATAAAATTTATGATACATAAACAAGCCATTCAACCCAACCAGTCTACATCAGTGTTTATACTCCACACCAGCTTACTCCCACCATTCCTTTTTTAACTCCATCAGCATATCCCTCTATTTCTTCCTCATGTACTCATCTAGCTTCCCCTTAAATGCGTTAATGTTGTTTGCCTTAACTACTGCATGTGGCATGTGACACGAGGGTTATAACGTTGCGAAGAGTCCTAGTAAACCTGAGGCTTGGAGAATTTTAGAAGCTAGCAAAGGACAAACAAAAAATGCATGAAAGGGAAGAAAATGAATTCGAGTAAACAAACAAGAAATATAAAAACAGTTGGTAAAAGCTTCGGTAAAAGTATGCAAAAAGGAAGAGAAGGGTCATGAGGACTCGAAATGTCAACTCTTTTCTTCTCCGCCGATGCTGCCAGACCTGCTGAGTTTTTCCAGGTAATTCTGTTTTTGTTTTAGCAAAAATAAACGTTGGTCCCTTAGAGGCTGAGACAGGAGAAATTATAGTGGGGAATAAGGAAATGGCAGAGGCATTAGACAATCTTTGTATTTGTCTTCACAGTAGAAGACACACAAAGCATACCAAAAGTAGTGGGGAACTAAGGGGCTAATGAAATTGAAGAACTTAAAAGTAATTAATATTAATCAATTTTAATTTAAGGGGAGATGGTGGTGTAGTGGTAATATCACCGGACTAGTAGTCCAGAAGCCCAAACTAGTGCTCTGGAGACATGGGTCCAAACCCTACCATGGCAGCTGGCGGAATTTGAATACAATTCAATAAGTCTGGAATTAAAAGCTTGTCTGAGTAAGGAAACTATCATTGATTGTCATAAAAGCCCATCTGGTTCACTCATGTCCTTTAGGGAAGGAAATTTGCCATCCTTACCAGGTCTGGCCTACATGTAACTCCAAACCCACAGCAATGTGGTTGACTCTTAACTGCCCTCTGAAATGGTTGAGCAAGTCACTCAGTTCAAGGACAATCAGGGAAAAGCAACAAATGCTGGCCCAGCCAGTGATGCCCACATCTCGTAAAAGAATGAAGAAAAGTATCAGTAGAGAAAAAGTACTAGAGGAAGTTAAGGGATTAAAAGCTGACAAATTTCATGGACCTGGTGGCCCACATCCTAGTGTTCTAAAAGAGATGGTTGCAGAGATGGTGGATGCATGGTTGTGATCTTTCAAAAATCCCTAGATCCTAGAATGGTCCTAGTGGTATTCAAGAAAGCAGAGAGAAGACAGGGAACTATAGGCCAGTTAGCCTGACATCAGTCATGCGGAAAATGTTGGGAAACCAAGTAGGTTAATATGACATTTAGAAAATCAAAATATGAGTTGGCAGAGTCGACATGGTTTTATGAAAGGGAAATTGTACTGGACATATTTGACAAATTTATTTGAGTTTTTTTGAGGATTTAACTAACAGGGTATTTAATGGGGAGTCAGTAGATGTAGTACATTTGGATTTCCAAAAAGACATTCGACACAGAGCCATATAAAGATTATTACACAAGAGAAAGGTTCATGGAGTTGGGGAATTATATTAGCATACACAGAAGATTGATTGATGGACAGAAAGCAGACAAGAGGAATAAGCAGGGCATTTTAAAGTTGGCAGGCTATAACTAGTGGGGTGAGGCCACTGCTATTTACCATCTATATCAACGACTTTGATTAAGGGACCAAGAGCAATGGATCCAAGTTTTTTGATGATACAAAGTTGGGTGGTACAGTAAGCTGTAAGGAGGATAAAGTCTTGCTACAGTTAGACAGGGTTTTGGTGAGACTACTCCTGGAGTACAGTATACAGTTCTGGTCTCCATACCATAGGAAGGATATATTTGCCTCGGAGATGGTGCAGTGAATGTTCACTAGATTCATCCTAGATGAGAGATTGTCCTGTAATTTGTCAATAAATGCTGGCCCAGCCAGCGAAGCCCACATTCCGTGAATGAATAATAAAAAAAATGAGAAATGATTTCACTGAAACATGTAAGATTTTGAGGGGGCTTGATAGGTTAGATTATGAGAAGTTGTTTCCCCCTGTTGGAGAGTCTAGAACGAGGGGTGGCATAATTTCAGGATAAGGGTTTGAGCATGCAAGGTGGGATGAGGGGGAATGTCTTCATTCAGAGAGTGATGAATCATTGGAATTCTCTACCTCAGCGGGCTGTGGATGCTCAGTTGTTGAATCTATTCAAGCCCGATGAAGGTAGACTTTTGCACTCTAAGGCCAGAATATAACACTCGTTGAGTGGGTGTGTGCCCAACCCGAATGAGCATAAATTGAGACACGATGACATCAGGCGAGCATCCCAATGTCATTGCGCAGTCACGTGATATTTCAGTCTGTAGGCGCATGTGGAAGTCGGCAGCGCGCCCGCCAACAATTAAGAGACCTGTTAAGGCCATTAAAGTTATAACTGAATTCAATTTTACGTGAAAAGGCCAAACGGCCTTTGAATTTTTTAGGAAACCTCATCCACAGGCGGGATGAGGTTTCCAACAGCAAATAAAAGTAAAATAAAAATTTTTACATTTCATTAATAACATGTCCCTGCTCATGCGACAGAGTCACATGGGGGGACATGTTTCATAACATTTTAAAAATCTTTATTTTTAATTTTTCAGATCTACATCTCCCTGAGGCAGCTCTGTACCTCAGGAAGCTTTTCCAGCACACACTCACGTCCATGCGCGAACTTGCACCCTCGCCCTCCTCCCCCTCCCCCCACAGGCAGTACTCAGCGCTGAAGCTTGCGTTTCACACTGGACGGGCCTTAATTGGCCTGCCAGCATGAAATCATGGTCCGGCCCCGAACACTCCCGCCAAGCCCACCCGACGAGGGGAAAATTCCAACCTAAAGGAAGCAAGAGAGTGGGGTTCAGGCAGGAAGGTAAAGTTGAGGTCAAAGATCAGGCATGATCTTAATGAATGTTACAGTAGGGTCATGAGGCGTCTACTGCTCTTATTTCTTGTGTTTTTATGCTGTTGGTTTCCACATTCCCACTGCTCTGTGGGTAATGAGATTTCACTTGAATCCCCTGTTAGATTTATTAGTAACTACTTTTATATATGGCCCCAAACTTTAGATTCTCCTGCAAGTGGAAACATTTTCTCTACAATTGTACTACTGTAACTCCTTCATAACTTTAAAGACCTCTAAGAGGTCACCCTCTCAGTCTTCTCTTTACTAGAGAAATGACCCCCAGCCTATTCAATATTTTCTAATAGTTATAACCTCAATTTTCTTCTATTAACCACAGTAATCTTTCTTGCACCTTCCCTAATATCTCTGTATCCTCATTTATAATAGAGACTGAAACTGTTCCCAATATTTTGCTAAGTCACTAGACTAGCCCTAACCCAATTCTGATCGGTGAGCTGAGGGGTCATATTCCATAATAAAAGCCAAAAATGCTGGGTAACACTCAGCAAGTAAGGCAGCTTCTGTGGAGAAAGAAACATATTCCATGTTTCAGATCGATGGCAGATCTGATGAAAGGCTATCAACCTGAAACGTAGCACTGAATTGTGTACCCCCCTCCCCCTGCAGGTGGGCTTATTTCCTGTGGTGAGGGGTCACATAAAATGGAGTGGGAGCCCATCCCACCAGCTTCCCACCCACCCCCAAGCTCATCTCCATAGTACTGGGTGGGGGGGAGTGGGGGGGGCATTGCCCACTATATTAAACTGAGCAATTAAGGGTCAATTAGACTTGTTATCAAGCCTATTGACCCTAATAATATGCTGTCCAGGCCATACGTTTGGCGTGGGCAGCAGGATGGGAGCAGAAGCCCGGTTTTTACCTGAAAAGGTTAAAGGGCGCAAGGGGGGGTGCGGGTGGGTGGGGTTGCTCTTCAAGGGCTGCCCTTTGCCATTTATGGGGAAGCCCCCTTAGACTGCGTCCCCCTTCGTCCCTACCTGCTCCCTCTCTTAAACTCACCCCCTCCCCACCACAGCCCTTCTCCCTAACAATCCCAAACCCTCCCAGCCCAAGACCCTGGATTTACCTGCTCTGGGGATCCTAGGCCCTGGACTCCACTCCAAGCTTGCAGTCCTGGCACAGTGGGGTTGGCCGGTAGCTCCCGGGGGCGGATTTTCTGCCCTGCTGTGGGGCAGAAGTCCCACTCGGCCGTACAATGCTTTATCTCTATGGGGCTGGTCGGCCTGGAGCATGTTGGCTTCATGATTTCCGGCAGGATTGGGTGGGTGGGGGGAGGCATGCTGTCCGCCTCCCTGTAAAATTCAATCCATTAACTCAATTTCTCTTTCCACAGATGCTGTTTGCTTGATTTAATTGGCAGCTCCAATTCTTTTCACTTGAAGGACCAGTTTTGTCCCATTGTGAAGATCTGTCCACCTGATGACGGTGTGCAATTTATTCATATGTTCCTGGAAACTCATCTCTGCATTTGCGTGAGCGTGTTGCACGGCTGCTGTTTTGCTTTAATTCTTACATGACATTAGTTGGAAAGGATGAAGCTGAATTGTTTATCTAAGATTGGTTGGGCTTTGTATGAGCAAGTCCTTTAATCCATGCAGCAATTAAAACATCACCTGAGTCATAGCCAGGAAACCTGTTTTACTCTAATTAGAACTGTCGCTTCTAATATTTCTCAGTGTGTCAGGAGAGATACGTAAATAATCTGATTTTGTCCATTGAATTACAACATAGGAACAGGCCATTCTGCCCAACTAGTCTATGCTGGAGCTTATGCCCCTTACAAGCTATCTCCTGCCTTACATTATCTTACCTTATCAGCATATCCCTCTATTTCTTTCTCCCTCATGTGCTTACTTAGCTTCCCCTTGAGTATATCTATGCTTGAGTATTGCTGATAAAAAAGAGACATGCAATCAAAGCTTTTCGTCTTGCACTTACCACGACAGCTCACAAGAATTTTCCAACAGTTTTGGGCAGGGCCATCCCTGAGGGGGTGTAGAGCTTGGGGCAAATCACACTGTATGGACCCCCATAACATTTTTAGACAAGTTTCCCCTGGACGGATGGGCTCCTGAGCGTGTGTGTGAAAAGGAGAACCAGCAGCTTCCCAGCTACTGAGCACTTGGTTACAAGCACAGACTGCACTATTGACTGTGACAACTGTGACACATGTAAAACTACACCTTGCTTCCAAGGCTGAACACAATTGTTGGCTCTCCTTTCATTAAGGAGAAATCCATGATCTCTGTGGGATTCCATTAGAACATTTTTACTGACTCAGCCCACATCCCAACTAAAGAACAATTTTGGTCCCCTTATCTAAGGGAAGATATACTGGCATTGGGGCAGTCCAGAGAAGGTTCACTAGGTTGATCCCGGGTATGGATGGATTTTCTTATGAGGAGAGGTTGAGTAGGTTGGACCTGTACTCATTGGAGTTTAGGAGAATGAAAGGTGATCTTATTAAAACATAACATTCTTAAGGGGCTTTATAGGGTAGATGCTGAGAGGTTGTTTCCTCTGGTGGGGGTCTAGGACCAGAGGGCATAATCTCAGAGAAAGGGGGCACCCATTTAAAACAGAGATGAGGAGGGATTTCTTCTCTCAGAGGGTAGTGAATCTATGGAATTCTTTACCGCAGAGGGCTGTAGAGGCTGGGTCATTAAGTATATTCAAGGCTGGGATAGACAAATTTTTAATCAGTAAGGGAATCAAGGGTTATGGGGAAAAGGCAGGAAAGTGGAGTTGAGGATTATCAGAACAGCCATAGTATCAATGAATGGCAGAGCAGACTCGATGGGCCGAATGACCTAGTTCTGCCCCTATGCTCCTACGGCTTATGGTCCTATGGTCTAAGGTCGGAATTTTCCAGTCCCTCACGCCGGTGGGATCTTCCAGTCACGCCGACGTGTTTGGGTGAATGGAGATTTCAATGGCTCGCCGAACCTGCAATGGGGGGGAGTTGGTGGGGGGGGGGTTGGCAGAGAGGGCTGGAAAGGTTCGGCCTAAACGTCAGAGTGAGGGCATTCACTGTGCTCAACTTTTTAAAAAAAAAAATACAAATACAACGCAATAAATAATTCGACTTTTAAAAAAGTGACAGTCCATCTTCCAATGTTAAGCAAACGTTCATTGCAAATGCAACTGGAAGAAAAATAAGAAGCAGAGGGTTTCAATTGCCCGGGATCAAAAATAAACACAAGTGAGTGACTTACCCCGCAGGTTGGACACTATGCACTGAATGCTGGCTTTAAAGACACTAACTAGTTTGGAATAGTTCATCTTACCCCCCTGCATTAAATGAGAGTTGGAATAAAAGCCGCTCTGCCACTGCCACCGAGGTCAGCGCTGCTGTCTCTAGGGGTGACAGACGGTGCTGAGCCCGCGTCGTGCTTCTGGCCGCTGGACCTGCTGCCTTGACAGGGATTTATCCCAGTTCAGGTGGTTTTAACCTGCTTTCTCTTCTTTTGGAGAGGGGATACCAGCTTCGTTTATTCGCTTATATCCACCAGCTTAGAGTGTGAGAGACAGCGAATCAGCTGGTATGCACCTACAGACTGTATTACATCTGATGTCAAAGCACGGGGGTCCCCTCAAAGCGAGGGGCTTGTGACGGTCGCCCCGATTCACTGTACCATAGAGATGGCTCTGGTAATGGGGGAACAACAATTTATATTGCATGAGAAGAGAGTGTTGATTGGTTGGCAAGTGGACTCTGATTGGTGGAGGTGGGTCCACCAATCAGAGTCCACTTGCCAACCAATCAAACGCTCTTCTCATGCAATATAAATTGTTGTTCCCCCATTACTGTTGGAAAATTCTTGTGAACTGTCCTGATGAATATAAGACTAAAAACGGAGACAGCATGTCTCTACTTTTCAGCAAAACTCAAGTTATGTACTATCAAATGACTATTGGTATATCTATGCTATTCGCTTCAGTTATTCCATGTGGTGCCATGTTCCACATTCTAACCACTCTCTGCCTAAGGAAACTTCTCCTAAATTTCTTATTAATTTATTAGTGTCTAGCTTATATTTATGGCCTCTAGTTCTGGTCTCTTCCACAAGTGGGAACATCCAATCTATGTCTACCTACCAAACCTATTCATAGAATTAAAGACCTTCATCAGGTCATCTCTCAACCTTTCTTTTTCTAGAGAGAAGAGTGTGGAGAATCACTGCATGAGTTTGAGTATCGCTGGGATGAGGTTTGTTTTCAGTACATTGGCCGTTTGGGTGGAAGAATCTTTCAGCATCTCTCTACCTTGTGGCATCTGTCTGAAACTTTTAAAGCCTCCTCCCTTTTGATGTCTGAATCTCAGCCCTCTCTTCCGTAAAGCCTCTGGGAAATTTCATTACATGAATAGTCTTACTGGAGCAACCACACTTTGCTGAGAGAGGAAAAACTTGTCTATTCTTGTGCACAGGCTATAATTTTCTTAAAAAGCTGGGAACTTTCAGAGTATTTTGCAGAGGTTATTCAAAGCCATGAGCTTTCCTTGTAACACACTGAATTTTGCACTGACTGATTGTATTCTACCTATGACCTGCTCAGACTCCTAAAGGCAGTTTTCAGAAGTGTTTAGACATTTCTGTCCATAATCATTCTTTTAACCTTCTGCTTTGTTTTTATCTAAGTACTCATCCAGCTCTTCTTTATAAAAGGAAGTTAACTTACACAGCAGTAAGTACACCATTTGGCTCAATGATGAGAACATTCACCTGATGTCAGAAAGTATTGGGCTTAAACCAAAGTCCAAGCTGGTAATTTGGTTCCAGGGAATATTGCACTGTCAGAGGTGCCATCTTTCAGACACAATGTTAAACCGAGGTCCTGACAGTTAATTGTATAAATTAAGGTTAAGCTTAAACAGGTGGAGGGGCACTCATTGTATAATACTTGTGCAAATATTCTATATTTGCCATTGGTTTACAGAACGTTTAATGCATTGCTTCTTTGTATTAATAACACCTTTTGCATCTATAGTAGTGGCCAGGTGGTTAAGGCAATGGGTTAGAATTGCATTTGGGGTCTCCTCACACTTCATTCAAATACTGCTGATTCTATTCCTGATTGACTTGAGTAGCTCACTTGGTTTGACATCTTCCTCTGGTTGGGAAGGGCATGTGATCAAAATCTGTTCCAGGAGTTGGGAAGTATGGAAATAACATTTATCTGGCTTGATTTTTTTTTTAGGTACAATACCCTTTTAAAGAAGTTGTTCATCTAGTTAATTTGTTCTCTTGTTCATCAGTACTCAGAAGAGTATAAGAGACACTTCTCTTTCAAATGGGTTGATCATTTGTTTATTTTTATTTGTTTTCAAAAAGAGTATAAACATTTATTGATGCTGGTGGTGGGCTGCAGAGTTTAACGATTTACATTTGTAATGTCCTTGTGAAAAAATCCAAAACTGTAAGAAGTTTGGAGAAGTTTAAGACTATCTGCCTGCTCAGGCAGAGGTCAAAGATCCAAGATACTATTAAATGAAGAACAAAAGCGACCTCCTGTTGATGTGACAAACCATCCTCCTTCAAAACATTATCTGCTGATTCGCTTCACCTCTATCCATGGGACTTTGCTGTGTACAAACTGGTTATCACGATTACCCACCAAATAACTGATGGCAGGCACTGTGATGACACTTCAAAAAGTTATTGATTAGGAAGTCCTGAGCAGGTGAAAGGAACTATGATTCATTTTGATAAACTTCAGTTGCCCATGGGCTTGTGTAAAATAGAATCTCTTTATCAAATATAAACATTTTGCATTTTCTGGTTCACAGTTCATTGCTCTTAACTTTTCGTTCTAGTGGTAAATGTTTCTGCCATTTTTTTTCACTCATAGAATTTTACAGCAAAGGAAGAGGCCATTTGGCCCATTGTGCCTGATCCAGCTCTTTAAAAGCTATCCAATTTGTCTCATTCCCCTGCTCCTTTTCCAATAGCCCTGCAATTCTCTCCCAAGTATTTATCCTATTCTTCCTTGAATGTTATTACTAATACTGCTTCTATCATTCTTTCAGGAACATTTCAGATCATCATAACCTACTGCATAAAAAAAAAATCCTCCTCATTAACCCTCTGGCTCTTTTGGCAATTACAATGAATCTGTTTCATCTGGTTACTGAACCTTCTGACACTGGAAACTCCTTATTTACTTTTTCAAAACCCTTCACATCTCTCTTAAAAGTTCCCTTATCTTTATCTGCTCCAAGGAGAACAATCCTAGTTTCTCCAATTTCTACATGTAACTGAAGTCCCTCATTCCATTGTATCATTTTGGTCAATCTCCTCTGCACCCTTTCAAAGATTCTGACAACCTTCCTAAAATATGGTGTCCAGAACTATTTCATCGATTGAATTGCTCCAGGGGCGGTGGTGGGCTAGCAGTAATATCACTGGACTAGTAATCCAGAGGCTCAGTCTAATGCTCTGGGGACATAGTTGAAATCCCATCATTGCAAATGGTTGAATTTAAATTCAATCAATTAATCTGGAATTGAAAGCTACTCTTAGTAATGGTGACCATGGGATTGTCATAAAAACCCATCTGATTCACGGTCATTTAGGGGAGGAAATCTGCCATCCTTATCTGGTCTGGCCTACATTTAACTGTAGATCCACAGCAATGTGGTTGACTCTTAGCTGCTCTCTGAAACGGCCCAGTAAACCTCTCAGTTCAAGGGCAATTAGGGATGGGCAACAAATGCTGGCTCCGTCAGTGACACAAGTATTCCACGAAAGAATAAAGAATCTCTCTGAATGGCATCAATTTACTTAATGGCTTCAGATTATCAAGACTCTTGTTGGCTAAGGGTAGATGTTAACATGCACCTAGGCTATTTTTCTTTAAAATTGAGAAACCTCTGTCAAAGCCATCTGTCATGCCAGAGACCACTTGCTTGAAGAATTATCATGGAGGCAAGGTAGATCAAAAAGTGGTAGTTTTGTTGGTAGTTGGTCTTGTTTCTTTAAAAAAAAAACAGGTCCTGAACGAAGGGGAAACTGATAGGATGGGTGGGATGTTGCAGGGGGAAAGGCATGTTACTGGGAAAGAATGAGCCAGAATAGAAAATAGAGTGATGAGTCGGGGTTTCCACACAACAAAGAGGGAGCAGGAGGGTGTCACTGGGGCCCATAGAGGGTTATCAGATGAAATCTCCAAGGGCCACTGACCCTTGTAGGATCAATAAAAGAAACAAAGAAAGAGGATCAAGGCTACTTGAGGTGCACCCAGGCGAAACGTACATTTAGTTTGAATTGAACAGGGCTAAGAAACTTCCCATGAAATTTTTAATTCTTACCTTGCCAGGTCGTGGGTTAATTTTTCCCTGGTCCTTTGGTATGCGTTTCTGTAAAGCAAAATATATATGAAACTTTTGATTAATTAGAGCTGTTTCACAGTGAATGACACCAGCTCCTGTCAAGTGGGCACTGAGGGTTGAAATAGAGGGTGTGACTATAGTATTCATAATCAAAGAATTAGCTTGGATGTCAAGAATAATTCTTCTCCCAGAAAATTGAGTAGACACACACACACAAAATTAAAAAAAAAAATCATTACTTTGCTTTAATCAGCTGCATCAACATTCCCTGGAGCCCCACTGATGGTTAAACCATTTAAGTCAAAAGAGCCTGGAGTGATAATTGGGATTAGTTAATTAATGCAAAATGGAAAACACAATGGAAAGTAGGTGTGGCTGATATCCTGCTCAGAGTTAATAATCTCACTCAGGGCAGTGACCAAAATGGCAAAATTAGCCGTGATAAAAAGAAGATAAAAGGATTCCTGTTCCTCATTACAATCAAGTGACTCCTTTCAGAATGTGCACAGGTGAGGATGTTGTAGCAAGGGCAGGATTGGGCTCAGTGCTGATAGATTTCATAGACAAATGACTTGTCAACACTTACTTCTAGGTGGATACTTGAAGAATGGTCACTTAGGTGAGGTACAGGAGGGTAAACATCTCTTATGTGGCCATAATCTAGCAAGAGTTAATATCAGAGGGTGCATAAAACGGACAATGAACCTATACACCCTCCCATGATTTTTTTCCTTTGGAAAGCTTATAAATCTATCATAATAAATATTACTTGAATAGCCACTTAGAAGCAATTACCCTCTTAAAAGCTCACACATCTGTTGAAATAAACAAGCACACATTCCCCTTGACAGCTGTGTCAGCAAACCCTCCTGAGCAGAATCAATTAGAGTCTTTGAACACACCCAGAAGCTCAGCCAACTGGCAAAGCTTTGAAACAGCCAAACAGACGGCAGAGGTGAACTTAAAAGGGAAAATCAAAACAATGGGGACATTTCACACTCTCAGAAATGGATTTCAATATTGTACAATACATAATAGCACTTTATCCAGTAGATAATGTACAATATAGGGTATAATGTATCTTAATACATCTGAAGACTTTTCTACTTTTGCATTTTTAAAGCCCACCTGACGCACTTCAGCCCTGTGTCAGGACAGAAAAATCTAGCCCTTGGAGTTAGTTCCCAGGGACACAGGGGGCCAGAGCAGTGGCAGCCAATGGAGTGGCATGGGAATGGTAGAATGGATATGGGCTGGTTTATGTCAAAACATCTTGAGCAAAAATTGGACCTCAGGCAGAAAATGGAACAATCTAACCGAGGAACAGTTTCAAAATAATTCCCCTCCTTTCCTCCATTTCCCATTCCTATTTTCTTCCCTCCTTCCCTGAAAGCACTAAATGAAACTTTCGATTCTGACGGGGAGTAGAACAGGCAATAGATCATTGGCTGCCCGTTATATACCCTCGCCTGATTCTGATTGTGGATGGCATTCTGGGATGTTTCTGTATATGTGGAGTGCTGCAGAGATGCAAGGTCTCACTAGTTTTATTTCCTGTGTTTATTGAATAATGCCAAATCCAAAGAAGCCATATTATGTGGCAAAACTAACTCCATGTTCTGTCAGCATGTCTGCACTTTCCTTGAGTTGACTTTGGTTCTACTCCTGGAGAGCAGTCGCTACAGGCTGAGTTTACATATGTAGATATCCAGCTCCACAGAAAGAGTGGTTTGGTGACATATTTTTCAACATTGATCTCATGCAGGGTGAAAATTCTCTAAATTCCACTGAACTACATCAGAGCACAGGTATTAACTTGGGTACCCAAAGGGCATTTATCATTATGCAAACATGCATATATATATATATATATATATATATATATATATATATACACACATATATATATATGATATATATATATATATATATATATATATATATATATATATATATATATATATATATATATGATATATATATATATATATATACACATATACATATATATGATATATATATATATATATAATATATACCATTTTCATTAAATGTTTAGAAAAAATTGCATTGCCTAGAGAGAGAAAGAATCATGTATCTTAATCATGATGAAATTTGTTACAAGTGAAAGATTTTATGCACTTTCTGGTGATATGTTTTAACTCCTTCATCAGTGTGTCAAAAAATGGACAACGATGATTCAAGTCTTCAACGAGTCCCAAATATACGTAAGTTACTAATGCTTGCTTAGATACCAGCTGCTGCTGGGATACAGGCATTACAGGGGGTAAGTCAACCTCACTACCTCACCTATGTAGCCACTCTTTCTTTGGAAGCCTAGGGAATGAGTATCAAAAGGCTATTTGGTAGTGGGTAGCATCACAACTAAGCTGATCCTCTTCTCACCTGATGCCCAAACCCAAGTGATTTCCGACAGGTGTGACAAGATAGCCCTGGAAACTCTAGTCAACATCTTCCTGCCCATCCAGGGACTCTGGAGTAACTCTATGGACTCTATTACCAACATACCACCCATAGACTGAGCTAGGAATTTTGTCTTTATGGGTCACTACACTAAATGATGCATTTCCTGGTCTGCAATCTAAGTTAGTTCTCCAGAATTGTCCTGGAGTCTCCAGGAATTGAAAACTGATCTCCAGGTTTCTGGTCCTGAAGAAATATCATCATGCCATTAACAAAATTGTGGTGTTTTTTTTTCTCCTCATTCTTTGAACATTTTCACTTACTAGATACTGAAATATTGGAGGTGGGAATAAAAAACTGTTTGGTTGAAGTTGAGAATCATCCAATTGGGTAAAGAAAGAGTTCATTCATTTCCCAATCAGTGTGGCTGCAAGGGTGGCTGTGTTAGTGCAAGAGTGTGGGGGTGGGGTAATTGACGACGGGCGGTCGTGTGATGAAACCTTTATGAATACATTCAATGAAAGTTAGGAACCCTATGTGATATGCTTTGTTTCTTGTTTGGAGGAAGGGATGCTCCCCAGACACCTCCTGATGCAGCTCTTTGACTGGTTAGAGATTGGGAGCAACACAAATGCAAAATGTGAGCAGACCAGTCATCCAGTTAGCATTGGTCTTGCCAATAGATACAATTTATTGATACCATGGCATGGATCCAATTAACAGTATTGAGGCATTCAGACAAGGGGTATTGGGTCAAGTATGAATAAATTGCTGTTTCAGAGTTGGTGAGATAAGCTAAAGGTGTGCCCTAGAGTATGTGTTAGGACCTAGCTCATCACATACATAAGTAATTTTGGAATGGGCATGGAGGACCAATATCAAAAGTTGCTGAAGATATCAAATTAAAGGGCACAGCAAGTGTGAGGGTGGTGGAGGAAGACGAAGGAAGGTTAGGGGTGGGAATAGGCAAATTATTAGGAAAATGCATGGAATCCCTGTATAGTGATCAGGAATGGGAATTGTCGGGAAAAAAACAGAGGGGATAAACTTTCTACTCACCCATACATCTGGAAAAGCTGTGATTGTTCTTGGTTTTCCATTAGCAATTGCATGCTGGCCTAAATCAGAAGGTAAAGAAATTCTGCTGGACTGAAGTTTCCTGCTAGTATCTGACAGACTGGAGTACCCAGTCATCAGCCTTTCAGAGATGCTAGAGGGCAGACTGGGCCTTCTAGTATCCATCAAACCCCCTTCAAACATACTAGCGATGAAAGTTGTTGGTTGCTGGTCAGTGGCCATTGTTGTTGTGCTGCCACCTTCATATGACAAACTTCTGTGTATAAGATTTGGCAATGTAGTCGATGGACTTATTGAACTCGCAGTTATTGATTTCAGGCTATGATCCGATGAGCTAGAGAAAGATTCTAGGGGTTTCTTATAGTTGGAGTACAACATGCTGTTACTAAGTCGAGACCATTTGTTTTCTGCACCAAGGGGCTCTTTGTTTTCTGAATTTGCATTGAATGCCAGGTTGGTCCTTCCCAGAAGACTCGATTGAAAAACTATGCTGTTCTCCGCAGATGCACGTTGGATGCCAATTCTGGGCTTCTCCTCGAGTTGCATCTTCATCATCTCCAGAGGGGTGAGAATTTCTTTTTTTGGAGTCTTTGAGAAATCTATTCGAGGGACTGGTGAAACAGGTTGGGAAGGGAGGCTTGACAAAGGCTTTCCATCAGTAACCAGAATGCCTGACAGCTGCTGTGGTTTCTCAGCGTTTGGAGAAGATAGAGGATTCTTTGGGTTGGTTTGATCCTCTTCTATTGGAGGCAATGTGGCAAAAGGAGGAGAGATGCAAAGTGTTCTCTGGTTTCTAGGTCCTTTGTTACGACTCAAGAGCATTGGAGAATCCAAGTTACGAATGGCATCTGCAAACCCATCTATTTCTGATAGACCATCAGGGTCGTCTGAGACATTTGCGGGCCATTTGTCTCTTTGATTTTGAATGAAGGTGTTAGTGGAAGACAGTTCATTCTCTAGAATGAGGCTTCCAGTTGGTTGGAGTTGTTGATCACCACTTTCCTCTTGACCTGTCTTCTCGGATGTATACCTGAATGTCTGTGCTTGAGACCCTGGATTAACTACGATGAAGCTTCTGGCCTGGAAGTCTTTTGAATCCTCTGCAGGATTTTGAACAACAGCAGTTTTTGAATCGAGAAGAGGCTTTTCAATGGTGTCGGCTTTGAAGGAGTCCAAAGAGTATTTTAGAGTTTTTTGAAGTGACCCATTTTCAGAATTTAGGAGAGGGGATTTAATTGGCTGTGGTCCAGGGACTTGATCCAATTTCAACCTGGCAGGTACACTTTCCTCACTAATTGGAGAGTGACGCATTTCAGAAATAAGACCATTCTGATCAGGGTTCAGTTGATGGAGAGTATTTATCAGTTGAGCACGTCCAGAGGAATTCACATTCTGCAACACATCACCTCTATCAAGTTGAGACTCTTTGCTGGGTTGCTGAGCTGAATCACTTCCAATTTCCCTGACGTACAGAACCGAATTCATGGTGCTGTGGCTGCCAATGTGTTCTGCACTGCTGCTCTGTGTTGGATTGCCTGACAGAGGGAGATCACTTCCATTCACAACACTGCCTTCAGAAACTTTGTTTCTCGAATCTGCAATGCTCAATCGCAAGAAGCTATCTGGCGATCCTGACATTCCACTCCTGTCGTCACTGGGCCCTCCATTACTCTGTTGCTGCACTCTGCTGTTTGAGGTAAGTGAGGAGTCAGGACTCCCCGCAATTTGAGAAGACACATCTGTGGAAAGGTGCTCAGCAGTTTCAGCTCCTAGTTGGCTGCTAGTGCTCATTGTCCCAAAGTTATCAATTCCCACTTTTCTTGTATTCTCTCGGTTGCTTTCTACGCCTCCTGCTTGCTGAACTGGCCGTGGCAAGCTCACTAACTTTAGAAGACTTGTTTGGCTGAAAGAAACATTAAATAGTTTGCTTTTAGAAAGTGTTTCGTCACAGACATTCAAAACACAAGTACGCTAGATTCAATGCTTCAAAGAGAGAGAACACTTTCATTTATTGAAAAAAACTGTGTCCATAACCTGGGGATTTTTTTTCAGTGGAGAAGAGAATGCTGACAAGAGACCTGATAGTGCTCTTTAAAGATTATGAAGGGAATCTCTCGGGTACATGTGAAGAAAATATTTCCACTTGTGAGGAATCCAAAACAAGAGACCATGAATTTATTAGTGACTCTGTCTGTAAAGACGCACAGTGCAATGAAACTAGGCAAGCTCAATCCAAAGCACAGAATGCCTTCACATTCGACAATAACTCCTCAAACTCTCGCACCAACCCTCAGTCCCTCCTCAAATACTCACACCGACCCTCAGTCCCTCCCCAAACTCTCACATCGACCCTCAGTCCCTCCTCAACCTCTCACATCGACCCTCAGTCCCTCCTCAACCTCTCACATCGACCCTCAGTCCCTCCTCAACCTCTCACATCGACCCTCAGTCCCTCCTCAACCTCTCACATCGACCCTCAGTCCCTCCTCAAACACTCACATCGACCCCCAGTCCCTCCCCAAACTCTCGCAACGACCCCCAGTCCCTCCCCAAACTCTCGCTATGACCCTCAGTCCCTCCTCAAACTCTCGCTACGACCCTCAGTCCCTCCTCAAACTCTCGCACCGACCCTCAGTCCCTCCTCAAACTCTCGCACCGACCCTCAGTCCCTCCCCAAGCTCTCGCACCGACCCTCAGTCCCTCCCCAAACTCTCACACCGACCCTCAGTCCCTCCCCAAACTCTCACACCGACCCTCAGTCCCTCCCCAAACTCTCACACCAACCCTCAGTCCCTCCCCAAACTCTCACACCGACCCTCAGTCCCTCCCCAAACTCTCACACCGACCCACAGTCCCTCCCCAAACTCTCACACCGACCCTCAGTCCCTCCCCAAACTCTCACACCGACCCTCAGTCCCTCCCCAAACTCTCACACCGACCCTCAGTCCCTCCCCAAACTCTCACACCGACCCTCAGTCCCTCCCCAAACTCTCACACCGACCCTCAGTCCCTCCTGAAACTCTCAAACCGACCCTCAGTCCCTCCCCAAACTCTCACACCGACCCTCAGTCCCTCCCCAAACTCTCACACCGACCCTCAGTCCCTCCTGAAACTCTCACATCGACCCTCAGTCCCTCCTCAAATACTCACATGACCCTCAGTCCCTCCTCAAACTCTCACATCGACCCTCAGTCCCTCCCCAAACTCTCACACCGACCCTCAGTCCCTCCCCAAACTCTCACACCGACCCTCAGTCCCTCCCCAAACTCTCACACCGACCCTCAGTCCCTCCCCAAACTCTCACACCGACCCTCAGTCCCTCCCCAAACTCTCACACCGACCCTCAGTCCCTCCCCAAACTCTCACACCGACCCTCAGTCCCTCCTGAAACTCTCAAACCGACCCTCAGTCCCTCCCCAAACTCTCACACCGACCCTCAGTCCCTCCCCAAACTCTCACACCGACCCTCAGTCCCTCCTGAAACTCTCACATCGACCCTCAGTCCCTCCTCAAATACTCACATGACCCTCAGTCCCTCCTCAAACTCTCACATCGACCCTCAGTCCCTCCTCAAATACTCACATCGACCCTCAGTCCCTCCTCAAATACTCACACCGACCCTCAGTCCCTCCCCAAACTCTCACACCGACCCTCAGTCCCTCCCCAAACTCTCACACCGACCCTCAGTCCCTCCCCAAACTCTCACACCGACCCTCAGTCCCTCCCCAAACTCTCACACCGACCCTCAGTCCCTCCCCAAACTCTCACACCGACCCTCAGTCCCTCCCCAAACTCTCACACCGACCCTCAGTCCCTCCCCAAACTCTCACACCGACCCTCAGTCCCTCCCCAAACTCTCACACCGACCCTCAGTCCCTCCCCAAACTCTCACACCGACCCTCAGTCCCTCCCCAAACTCTCACACCGACCCTCAGTCCCTCCCCAAACTCTCACACCGACCCTCAGTCCCTCCCCAAACTCTCACACCGACCCTCAGTCCCTCCCCAAACTCTCACACCGACCCTCAGTCCCTCCCCAAACTCTCACACCGACCCTCAGTCCCTCCCCAAACTCTCACACCGACCCTCAGTCCCTCCCCAAACTCTCACACCGACCCTCAGTCCCTCCCCAAACTCTCACACCGACCCTCAGTCCCTCCCCAAACTCTCACACCGACCCTCAGTCCCTCCCCAAACTCTCACACCGACCCTCAGTCCCTCCCCAAGCTCTCACACCGACCCTCAGTCCCTCCCCAAGCTCTCACACCGACCCTCAGTCCCTCCACAAGCTCTCACACCGACCCTCAGTCCCTCCCCAAACTCTCACACCGACCCTCAGTCCCTCCCCAAACTCTCACACCGACCCTCAGTCCCTCCCCAAACTCTCACACCGACCCTCAGTCCCTCCCCAAACTCTCACACCGACCCTCAGTCCCTCCCCAAACTCTCACACCGACCCTCAGTCCCTCCCCAAACTCTCACACCGACCCTCAGTCCCTCCCCAAACTCTCACACCGACCCTCAGTCCCTCCCCAAACTCTCACACCGACCCTCAGTCCCTCCCCAAACTCTCACACCGACCCTCAGTCCCTCCCCAAACTCTCACACCGACCCTCAGTCCCTCCCCAAACTCTCACACCGACCCTCAGTCCCTCCCCAAACTCTCACACCGACCCTCAGTCCCTCCCCAAACTCTCACACCGACCCTCAGTCCCTCCCCAAACTCTCACACCGACCCTCAGTCCCTCCTGAAACTCTCACATCGACCCTCAGTCCCTCCCCAAACTCTCACATGACCCTCAGTCCCTCCCCAAACTCTCACATGACCCTCAGTCCCTCCCCAAACTCTCACATCGACCCTCAGTCCCTCCCCAAATACTCACACCGACCCTCAGTCCCTCCCCAAACTCTCACACCGACCCTCAGTCCCTCCCCAAACTCTCACACCGACCCTCAGTCCCTCCCCAAACTCTCACACCGACCCTCAGTCCCTCCCCAAACTCTCACACCGACCCTCAGTCCCTCCCCAAACTCTCACACCGACCCTCAGTCCCTCCCCAAACTCTCACACCGACCCTCAGTCCCTCCCCAAACTCTCACACCGACCCTTAGTCCCTCCCCAAACTCTCACACCGACCCTCAGTCCCTCCCCAAACTCTCACACCGACCCTCAGTCCCTCCCCAAACTCTCACACCGACCCTCAGTCCCTCCCCAAATTCTCACACCGACCCTCAGTCCCTCCCCAAACTCTCACACCGACCCTCAGTCCCTCCCCAAACTCTCACACCGACCCTCAGTCCCTCCCCAAACTCTCACACCGACCCTCAGTCCCTCCCCAAACTCTCACACCGACCCTCAGTCCCTCCCCAAACTCTCACACCGACCCTCAGTCCCTCCCCAAACTCTCACACCGACCCTCAGTCCCTCCCCAAACTCTCACACCGACCCTCAGTCCCTCCCCAAACTCTCACACCGACCCTCAGTCCCTCCCCAAACTCTCACACCGACCCTCAGTCCCTCCCCAAACTCTCACACCGACCCTCAGTCCCTCCCCAAACTCTCACACCGACCCTCAGTCCCTCCCCAAACTCTCACACCGACGCTCAGTCCCTCCCCAAACTCTCACACCGACCCTCAGTCCCTCCCCAAACTCTCACACCGACCCTCAGTCCCTCCCCAAACTCTCACACCGACCCTCAGTCCCTCCCCAAACTCTCACACCGACCCTCAGTCCCTCCCCAAACTCTCACACCGACCCTCAGTCCCTCCCCAAACTCTCACACCGACCCTCAGTCCCTCCCCAAACTCTCACACCGACCCTCAGTCCCTCCCCAAACTCTCACACCGACCCTCAGTCCCTCCCCAAACTCTCACACCGACCCTCAGTCCCTCCCCAAACTCTCACACCGACCCTCAGTCCCTCCCCAAACTCTCACACCGACCCTCAGTCCCTCCCCAAACTCTCACACCGACCCTCAGTCCCTCCCCAAACTCTCACACCGACCCTCAGTCCCTCCCCAAACTCTCACACCGACCCTCAGTCCCTCCCCAAACTCTCACACCGACCCTTAGTCCCTCCCCAAACTCTCACACCGACCCTCAGTCCCTCCCCAAACTCTCACACCGACCCTCAGTCCCTCCCCAAACCTTCACACCGACCCTCAGTCCCTCCTCAAACCCTCACACCGACCCTCAGCCCCTCCTCAAACTCTCACACCGACCCTCAGCCCCTCCTCAAACTCTCACACCGACCCTCAGCCCCTCAAACTCTCACACCGACCCTCAGTCCCTCCCCAAACTCTCACACCGACCCTCAGTCCCTCCCCAAACTCTCACACCGACCCTCAGTCCCTCCCCAAACTCTCACACCGACCCTCAGTCCCTCCCCAAACTCTCACACCGACCCTCAGTCCCTCCCCAAACTCTCACACCGACCCTCAGTCCCTCCTCAAACTCTCACACCGACCCTCAGTCCCTCCCCAAACTCTCACACCGACCCTCAGTCCCTCCCCAAACTCTCACACCGACCCTCAGTCCCTCCCCAAACTCTCACACCGACCCTCAGTCCCTCCCCAAACTCTCACACCGACCCTCAGTCCCTCCCCAAACTCTCACACCGACCCTCAGTCCCTCCCCAAACTCTCACACCGACCCTCAGTCCCTCCTCAAACTCTCACACCGACCCTCAGTCCCTCCCCAAACTCTCACACCGACCCTCAGCCCCTCCCCAAAGTCTCACACCGACCCTCAGTCCCTCCCCAAACTCTCACACCGACCCTCAGTCCCTCCCCAAACTCTCACACCGACCCTCAGTCCCCCCCTAAACCCTCACACACTCGCTCCTCAAGCTCCCTCACAAACTGAGGAGTAAATCTTCAAACTCCCACACAATAACTTAACACTCTTAGGTACTTTCAGGAACTCATCAGACGATATCCTCTAGAACAGCGGTTCCCTTATCCCTTAAAGCCACTGACCTGGAAGTTCCCCTCCAAGCCACTCACTATGCTGACTTGTAAATATATCGCCATTCCTTCATTGTCGCTGGGTCAAAATCCTAGAACTCCCTTCCTAACAGCACTGTGGGTGTACCTACACCACAGGGACTGCAGCGGTTCAAGAAAGCAGCTCACCACCACCTTCTCAAGGGAAACTAGGGATGGGTAATAAATGCTGGCCCAGCCAGCGAAGCCCACACCCCATGAATGAATTTTTAAAAAAATTCGCAGAACATCAACTTCCTCTGACAGTGCAGGAGATGCATTTTTCTGTAAGTTTATTTAGACTATAGCTTGCGGCGCACCCTCCCAGCCTGGGCATCAGTGGGGTGGCAGCTACTGCCTCAAGTCTCCACAGCCGCTGTAAACCTCACAATAAAGCAGGGTACCAGTAATCACAGTGATAAAACAACAGCAACGGTCACATCAATAACACCCCTTCAAACCACCAGGTTTCTAACAAAATCTCACAGGAGCAGATTAAAACATTTACGAGAGAGAGTAGACCCAAATAAAATACTTTGGCTTTTTTTTTTAAACAAAAAATAAAAAAAAAGATGTGTTGTAGGTTTGTTTGTCCCGGCCGTGTGTGTGTGTGTGTGTGGAGCACCCACCTTTCAGTGTGGGGGTCGGGGGTTTTGTCCAGGATGCGGCTGTAGCCTGGGTCCCGCGGGGGGAGAGCTGTGATGTGTCCCTGGTGATGTTTCCCGATCTCTCCTCTCGTCCCGCATCCCAGCTCGGGGTAGTGGCTGGGTAGACGGAGAGGCGTGCCCGGTACACCCGCCGCATTCCTGTGGCATTCCTCAGCCTGTGCAGTCGGAACTGGCCCCGCAGGTTTCTCCTGTTCCGGGGAGCTCGTCTCTGCCATGTGCACCTGGTCGGATTCCGCTGTGCCAGGGCCAGCCTCCTCCCTCCCCAGCCTTGGTCAGGGTGATGGTGATGTCCTCTTTAGTCCTGGCTTTATCCAGGGGCTGCCTCCCTGTGGGGGGGCGGGGGGGGGCACCGAGAGACTCAAGAGCTCCCACCCCCCCAGCGCTGACCGGACTGCGGCTGGGTCAGGGAGGGAGGGTCACTGTGGGTTCCTGGAGCTGGGGTTTCACAGGCAGGGCGGCCTCCTCTTTATCTGAGTGAGTATATGAAGTGCCCCCCACCCACCCAGCCCAGCCAAGCCAAGCCAAGCCAAGCCAAGCCAAGCCAGGCCAGGGAGTTCCTGCTCTGTAAGAGAGACGGTGGGGGACCTGGTATGGCGTTGGGTGTCAGGAATGTGGTGACACTGGATGCTTTCAGGGTGCGATCCGAGTCTCCCTGCCGCCGAAACTCGGCTCTGACACTACCGAGCATCTGGCTCATTGGCCACCCCTCCCCTCCCCTCCCCGGCCAGGCTGTGTGGACAGTGAGGCCGCCCCACCCCACCCTACCCCACCCTACCCTCCTGGCCAATCCCGGGTCTCTGATGGTCCCTTCGCCGATTGCCTGCCTGGCCCCGCTGCTACCTCGCTGGGCAAAGGCACTGACACAGCCCCGGGGGTGGGGGTCTGGCACCTCTCTCTTTCAACCCTTCCTGCCGGCCCACACCTCCAAACACGCTCAAAATGCTCCCCACCCCACCCCACCCCCTTCTCAGGTCCGTCTCGGAGAAGCTGAAATAACGTTTCTATAAAAAAAAAACAAAGAAAACATAAAGGACATTCAAAGTGGGCTTAACATGAACACAGCTGGCCTGAAGAAATTGTCTCCCTCAGTGTGGTGAATTTCCATAGAACTGTCAGAGTCAACGAGTTAATTGTTAATAACGTTGTAGATGTGTCGCGCGTGTATTTGTCTCTCCCCGAGTTATATTGAAAATTCTTGGAGAGCCATGTTCACCAACAAAACCTCCCTCCCCACTGTTCAGATCCCTCCATGGCCTCTCTCCTCCCTATCCCCGCAACCTCCTCCAGCTCTACAACCCGCCGAGATCTCTGCACACCTCCAATTCTGACCTCTTGTACGTTTCCAGTTTTCATCCCCTCACCTTTGGCAGCCATGCCTTCGATTGCCTGGACCCAAGGAATTCCCTCCCTAAACCTCTGAATCTCTCTCACTCTCTCTCTCTCTCACTCCCTGTCCTTTATCCAATATACTTCAAATCTACCTCTTGACCAAGTTTTTGGTCACTTGCTGTTATATGTCATGTGGTCCAGTGTCAAATTTTGTTTGATTATGTTCCTGTGAAGGGGCTTGGGGATGTTTCACTTACGTGTTAAATGTGCTTTATATATGCAAGTTATTGTTGGGCTGGGAATGAGACTAATTGTATATGGTGGGGCTAATCTGATGCCCTGGCACTTGGAATGAACGCATAAATAGTAGAAGTTATGTGGACATACTGGGGTCAAAATTGATGTCTTTCTCCTTTTGATAGGGAGTAAAGCAGGCAAGTTCCAGCAGCTAACCACCACCAGTGGTATTGACCCCATATTGATACTCAGGATTTTTAGGTGACGTATTCCATACCCATGTGTTAGTGGGTACTTATCTGTAGATAGGGCAAAAGTGGAGAAAGTGCTTACACTTGTAGGTGATTTCAAAACAATAACATCCTTGGGGTTACCATTTACCAGAAATTGAACTGGGCCAGCCATATAAGTACTGTGGCTACAAGAGCAGGTCAGAGACTGGGAATCCTGCAGTGAGTACATAGGAACATAGGAGCACGAGGAGACCATTCAGCCCATCGAGCCTGCTCTGCCATTCAATATGACCATGGCTGATCATTCACTTCAATGCCTTTCTCACACATTATCCCCATATCTCTTTAAGTCATTGGCATTTAGAAATCTGCCAATTTCTACTGTAAATAAACTCAATGACTGAGCTTCCACAGCCCTCTGTGGTAGACAATTCCAAAGATTGTTGATGACCCCTCAATGGGTGAGAGGCCTGTCAGAGGCTAGGAATCGTGCAACGAGTAACTACCTCCTGACTCCCCAAAGCCTGTCCACCATCTAAATGTGATGGAATACTCTCCCTTTACCTGGATGAGTGCAGCTTCCACAACACTCAAGAAGCTTGACACTGTCCAGGACAAAGCAGCTCACTTGATTGGCACCACATCCACAAACATTCACTCCCTCCACTGCCAATGCACAGTAGCAGCAGTGTGTACCATCTACAAGATGCACTGCAGGAATTCACCAAGACTCCTTCGATAACATTTTTCAAACCCACGACCACTACCATCTAGAAGGACAAGGGCAGCAGACACATGGGAACACCACCACCTGGAAGTTTCCCTCCAAGTCACTCACTATCCTGACTTGGAAATATATTGCTGTTCCTTCACTGTCGCTGGGTCAAAATCCTGGAACTCTCTAACAGCGCTTTGGGTGTACCTACACCACAGGGACTGCAGTGGTTCAAGAAGGTAGCTTATCACCACCTTCTTAAGGGCAACTAGGGATGGGCAATAAATGCTGGCCCACCCAGTGAAGCCCCCTCTGAGTAAAAAAAGAAAATTCTCCTTATCTCAGTCCTAAGTGGCTTCCTGCTTATTTTGAAATTGTGTCCCCTGGGTCTAGACTCCCTTACCTGCATCTACCCTGCCTATCCCTTTAAGTATTTTGTAGGTTACAATAAGAACACTTCTCATTCTTCAAAACTCTAGAGAATACAGGCCCAGTTTCCCCATTCTCTCATCAAGTAATCACCTCCTGACTCCCCAAAGCCTGTCCACCATCTGCAAGGCTCAGCTGGAGTGAGATGGCCATAGTCTTCAACTGCCTAGATGAGCGCAGCTCCAAAATCACTCAAGAAGCTTTTACCAACCAGGACAAAGCACATCAGCCATGACTTTCAACATTCACTCCCTTCACCACTAGCACACAGTGTTGGAAATGTATACTATCAACGTGTACTACTGGGGGCGAGAGTTCAGAGGGGATTTGGGGCAGGTGTTCAGGGTAGACTCGGGGCAGGAGTTCAGAGATGACCCGAGCAGGAGTTCAAAGGAGACTCGGGGTGGAAGTTCGGAGGAGACTCGGGCAGAAGTTCGGAGGAGACTCAGGCAGGAGTTCAGAGATGACTCGAGCAGGAGTTTGGAGGAGACTGAGGACGGGAGTTCAGAGGAGACTCAGAGTGGAAGTTCAGAGGAGACTCGGGCAGAAGTTCAGAGGAGACTCAAGCAGGAGTTCGGAGACGACTCGAGCAGGAGTTTAGAGGAGACTTGGGGTGGAAGTTCGGAGGAGACACCGAGCGGGGGTTCGCAGGAAACTTCGGGAGACACCGGGTGAGGGTCGGGGGAGACTTCGGATAGGGGTTCAGGGGAGACTCCGGGCAGTGGTTCGGGAGAGATGCAGAGGAGACTCGGGGTGGGGGTTTGGGGGAGACTCAGGGTGGGTGGTCGGGAGAGACTTGGAATGGTGGTTTGGGGAAGACTCGGGGTGGGGGTTCGGAGGAGACTCAGGGCGGGGGTTTGGGAAAGAATTCAGGTTGGTTTGGGGGAGATTCTGGGCAGGGGTTCGGGGGAGATTCCGGGCGGGGGTTCTGGGGAGATTCCGGGCAGAGGTTCGGGGGAGACTCTGGGCGGGGGAGATTCCAGGTGGGGTTTCGGGGGAGATTCCAGGTTATCCAGCGCTGCTCTTGGTGTTTGGAAACAGAAATCGTGGTATGACATCACAGAAAGATCATAAACTGATTGGCTGGTGAGTATTGTTGCTTAGGGATGGAGTCTTATGGGGGCGCGCTGCCATTTTAGGTGGATGGGCCAATTAAGGCCCGCCCAGCGTGACGTCCACACAGAAGCGCTATGTGAGAGTGCGCTCTTTCGGCAATGTGCACGAAAGAGTGCACTCATCTCCCTGAGGCTAAGTGCTGCCTCAGGGAGATCGTCTCTATTGTACAAATGATTAAAAATAGAGAAAAAAAAAATCCCCAACATGTCCTCTCATGTGACACATGAGTTGGGACATGTCCATAACTTTTTTAAAAACTTAAATTAAATTTTTAAAAACTGACATGAAACCTCATCCCGCCCATGGATGAGGTTTCATGCTTTTTCTAATGTTCGCCAGGGCTCCCGGCCTACCCGACAACGTTAAGGTTGGACGGGCAGGTCCATTAGTTACTTTAATGACTCTGTCAATGGCCTCAATTGGCCATTGACAGGTTGGCGGGCTGATTCTGCTGAAAATTTAAATGAGGCGCGGTGATGTCGGGAGTTCTGCCCGATGTCATGGTGTATCATTTTATGCCCTGCTCCCCGCTCACTGACAGGAAAATCCTGCCCATAGAGTACTTATAATGGGGGACTTTAAATACCCAGGTATAGACAGGGATAGTATTAGTGTAAAGGGCTGAGAGGGTCAAAAGTTCTTAGAGTGTGTTCAGGAAAAATTTCTTCAGTAGTATGTTTCCATTCCAATGAGAAAGGAGACACTGCTAGACCAGGTTCTTGGGAAAGGTGAGCCAAGTGGATTAAGTGTTGGTACGTGTACCTTTAGGGGACAGTGATCATTGTACCATAAGGTTTAGGCTGACTGTGGAAAAGGACAAGGAACAATCCAAAGTAAGAAAAAAATAACTGGAGGAAAGCCAACCTCAATGGGATAAGAACAGATCTGGACTGAATAAATTGGAGTCAAAGGTTGGCAGGAGAAACGGTAGCTGATCAATGGGTTACCTTCAAAGAAGAGAGAATTTGGGCATAGTCAATGTATATTTCTTCAAAAGGGAAAGGTAGAGCAAACAAATCCTGAGCTCCCTGGATGAAAAAGGAGATAGAAATTGAGATAAAGAAGAAAAAGTGTGCTTACGACAGGTGTCAGGTAGAAACTGCAACTGAGAACCAGGCTGAATATACAGGGTTCAGGGGGAAGGTGAAGAAGGAACTAAGAGGAACAAAGGGGGAGTATGAAAAGAGACTGGCAGGTAACATAAAAGGGAGTCCCAAAGTCTTCTGTAGGCATATAAATGGCAAAAGGAGTAGGGATGATGAGGCACCAGAAAGGGAATTTACACATGGAGGCAGAGGGCATAGCTGAAGTACTAAATGAATACTTTGCATCTGTCTTTACCAAGGAAGAAGATGCTACTCAGGCCATGGTAAAAGATTAAGTAGTCCTGACATTAGGAGGTTCAGAATTCAAAAGGAGGTATTGGATCGATCACCTGTACTTAAAGTTGATAAGAGACCAGATGACATGCATCCAAGGATACTGCGAGAAATAAGAGTGGAAAATGCGGAGGCACTGGCCATAATTTCACTTTTCCTTAGATTCAGGGATGGTGCTGTAGGACTGGAGATTTGCAAACATTACACCCTTGTTCAAAGAAGGGTGTAAGGATAAAGCCAGCAACTACAGGCCAATCAGTTTAACTTCAATGGTGGGGAAACTTCTAGAAACAATAATTCGGGACAAGGTTAATAGTCACATGGACAAATGCAGGTTAATTAAGGGAAGCCAGCATGGATTTCCTAAGAAAAAAATCATGTTTAACCCAACTTGCTTGAGTTTTTCAAAGAGGTAACAGAGAGGGTCGATGAGGGTAATGCTGTTGATGCGGTGTACATGGACTTCCAAAAGGCATTTGATACAGTGCCACACAACAGACTTGTGAACAAAGTTATAGCTCATAGAATAAAAGGGACAGTAGCAACATGGATATAAAATTGGCTGAGTGACAGAAAACAGAGAGTAGTGGTTAATGGATGTTTTTCGGACTGGAGGAAGGTTTGTTGTTGAGTTCCACAGGGGCCAGTGTTGGGAGCCTTGTTTTTCCTGATATACATTAATGACCTAGACCTTAGTGTACAGGACACAATTTCAAAATTTGCGGATGATATAAAATTCAGAAGCATGGTGAACTGTGAGGAGGATAGTGTAGAACTTCAAAAGGACGTAGACAAGTTGGAGAATGGACGGACAGGTGGCAGATGAAGTTCAATGCAGAGAAATGTGAAGTGATCCATTTTGGTAGAAAGAACATGGCAAGATATTATAAAATAGGGGGTACAATTCGAAAGGGGGTGCAGGAGCAGAAGAACCAGGGTGTATATGTGCATAAGTCTTTGAAAGTGGCAGGACAGGCTGAGAGCGTGGTTAGTAAAGCATAAAGTATCCTGGGCTTTATTAATAGGGGCATAGAGTACAACAGTGGTAACAATGGCACACGCTCTCCTAGCTGTGCTCTGTCTATATAAAAAGTTTTCCTTCTTGCGGCTGCCTCTTTAAATATGCTTACCCGTAATATTCGGGAGATTATTTTTCATCAATACGGCAGCTTATGCATCGTCCGAAAAATTCTAGTAAAGTGTGTGTGTATGTGTGTGTGCGAACACATGCGTGTGCACATGCCTGTGTGTAACACTGTGTCTTGTGGCACTGTGACAAAGCTGTAACTGGCAGATTTACTCCGAGTAGTTGGGCCCCATTGAGAGCATTGCGCAAACTTTGATGTTTCAGGTTCCACTTAGTAAGCAATTTTAAAATTGGACTGAAATGAAAATTCAGCTGAGAGATAACTTGGGGAGGTAAGATTAGAGTACGCCCACACATCGGTGCTTCCAGGGTAGCTTGATTTTTCAACAGAGTGATTAGCTGAAGATCCTACCTCCTGCCTGTGGCAAAAAATGGATCATTCTGTCCTCCTTCATCAGCATTTATTTCAACCTGTCAGCAGGTTGTCTATAGGAAATGCTTTGCAGTTTGGGCAACCTGACTGAGAAACCCTGAATGTTGATGTACATGGGGTGAATTACAGCACAGTAGGAAGCCATTTGGCCCTCTGCCCATGCTTAAACTCTGCAAGAACCTCCTCCTGCACCTCACCCTTTCTCCCTCATATGCTTATCTAGGGTATCTATTCCCCTCAAATACACCTATGCTGTTCCCCTTAACCATCTGAAGGTACAGTTGTTTAAATGAAAAAGGGGCTTATTAGATCCTTCGTTTTAAAAAGTGGTATAGAAAGTTAAGCTAAAGCTGCCCAGATCGTTAAGTTAGACAGCAGGTAGAGTATTGCATTTAGTTTTGGATGCCTGAGGGATGAGAGAAACATGGGGAAAGAATTCACTGGGATAATGCAAGGGCAGAAAGGTTTTATTAGTGAGACTAGAGGAATTGGGAATAAATTGTTGTTGCTAAACAAGAGAAGGGCATGAAGAGATCAGATAATGTTCATAATTGAGGATTTTGATAGAGTATAGTAGAAATTGTTTTCACTGCTCCCTGAGTTGGTAACTGGTTGGAATAAATTTAAGGCCATTGACAAAAAGGGGAAAGTTCGGAGGATAATTTAATATAGAGGATTTCCTGGACATTGAATACCCTATAAGAAACAGCAATGGCAGCAGAATGTATCTCAGTTTTTTAAAAGGGAGCAGATAAATAATAGCAAAGTAAACACCTACAGGAAAGGACAGTGAAGCGGGGCTAATTGGATCAGCCTTCAAAGAGCCTGCAAAGGCACATTGGGCCAAGTGGCCTCCATTCTCTATTGTTTTATTCCACGAGAGTTAGCAACCAAAAAGACACAGGTTAGAGTCAAGCCCAAGGTCATCTGAGAAAAGGAGAAAATGCATGGAACAAAAGTCAAATTTGCTTTACTCAGAGATGAGTGGCTTTGCTCCTGACACTTAGTGATCCAGTAATGAGCCATCAATGCCACCAGGTGGAGCCAAAGAGCACAGAAAGGCAGCAGACAGAATCGCAGGAGGCCATTTGGCCCCTTGTGCCTGTGCTGGTTCTTAGGGAGAGCTATCCAAATTAACCCCACTTTCCCTGCTCTTTCCCCATGGCCCTGAATTTTTTCTAACTTGCAAGTACTTACCCAATTCTGTGTCCCCCGGTTACCGACCCTTCTGCCAGTGCATTGCTTCTCCCTGTTTATCCTTCACAATTTTGAACTCCTGTATTAAAGTTTAATTGACATTGTGTATGTGGGCAGGTGTGAGTCTGGGGGGGTAGTGAGTCTGTCCTGGGATGCATTACTCAGCGCAAAGCACTGTTTTCTCTACAGCAAATACAAAGCAAGCTAAGTCTGTGATTCAGCTGCCTCATGCTTAACACCATATCAGCTGTGGCTCAGTGGGTCGCATTCTATCCTGAGGCAGAAGGTTATTGGTTTAAAATCCACGCCAGAAACTTGGGCGTATCACCCAAATTGACACTCCCAGTGTTGTTTTGAGGGAGTGCTGCACTGCCTTTCGGATAAGGTGTTAAACCTGACCAAATATTTAAGATGTTAAATGTCTGCTCTTTCGGATGGATGTTAAAGATCCTGTGGAATTATTTGAAGGGCATGAGAGACCTGGACTGATACTTTGCTCTCAACATCTTAAAAATAGGTTATCGTGTCATCCATCTTACTGCTGCTGGGTGCTTGCCGCATGCAGATTGGCTATCCTGTTTCCCTAAATTACAACAGTGTTAATGTTTCAAAAGTGCTTCATCGACTCTTTGGGGACTTCCTGTGGTTGTGAAAGGTGCTACACAAATGCAAGTCTATTCTTTCTTTATCATTCCCAAAACGTGCTCATGTGAATTTGTCATTGTTCTGACTCAATCACCCTGCTGAGTGTCACCAGTGAACAATTCCTGGGTGAGACAATTCCAGTCTCGAGTCAAAGGGATGAGAGAGCAGCTAATGTCAAAGCATAAACACAACAGCAAAACAAATAATCAAATGGACTTCAGGAGTCTGTCGAGTGGAATTAATAGAATCTTCAACTGTCCTTTCCTTTCTTCCATTTTAACTTCATAACCTAGCTGCTGAATTTGGAATGTTTTCTCTCTCTGAAGAATGGAAAAAGCTAGAGACAGCAATGGAGATGAGGCTATCCCAGAATCCATAGCAGTAGTGAGCATGCTCTATTAAAACTGAAGGGCCGAACTCCACAATCGTTCAGCTGTTTAAAATATTGGACCGTACCAACAGGATGGGCCTGAGTTCAGTCAGCGCACATACTTGCTATCCAGTGATTCCTGCTGCTAAATACTCAGGTTGAGTAAAGACAGGATATTCTCTTAATTGGCCCCCCACATTCCACCCTCCGAAAGTTGAACTCATCCAAAACACTGCTGCCTGTATTCTAAATCACACCAAGTACTGCTCACCTATTATTGCCAACCGGTCCAGTAATGTGTTGTATGTATGTGCTCAAATCCCTCCTCCAGTTCCACAACACTCCGAGATCCTACACTTCTCCAATTCAGACCTCTTGCATATCCCTGATTTCCTTTGCTCTGCCATTGCTGAACTATAGCTTCTGCTCCCTGGCCCTAAAATTTGGAATTCCCTCTCTCCAAAGCTCCCCCAACTAACCCCGCACCACCACCACCCCCTGCCCACTTTAAGACACTCCTTAAAACCTTCCACTTTGGCTAAGTTTTTGGACACCTGCCCTAATATCCCACTGTGTGTCTGTTTTTGTTTAATAAATGCTTCTTTGAAGTGCCTTGCAACAGTTTAGCACACTGATGATGCTATGTAAATGCAAATAGTTATTGTTATTGTTGCAGGATTGGGCAGAGCTGCGATGCCCTTTGTGTACAAATATCATGTTGACACCCACAGTCTGGGCTCACACACACCAAGAGCGGCCCCTTGGCTGGGGGACCAGGAAGGGCTGAGAGTCCCATTTCCCAACAGGAGCCTTGCTCTTCACCCCCAAGTGGCTAGGTACGAAGGTCATGGAGTGAAATAAACTAAACTTGGTCACAGAAATCAATTACATCAGGAAGTAGAAAGGGTGATTCCCCCAGTGCAAAGAGTACACTTCAATCACACGCAAACTATACACACCTCATCCATCCCCCACAAAAGTGTGGACATTCACTGGCACGCACACACATACGTGCACAGATACACACACACACACACACACACACACACGTGCACAGATACACACACACACACACACACACACACACACATTCCTGCTCAGGTAAATAAACCATACCTTTTCATTATCTCAAATGCACAGGATTTTCATTTTCACAGGGGACTGAGTCTAAAGACCTGGATTTTTCAGTCGAATCACCCAGCAGCACAGAGATGGTGTGTTAGACAGGCAATCAAACCAAAGAAGGACTGCTGATTATTATTACTTTGGAGGAGGAAGTGAGCACAGTTCATTCTTAAGCTTTTGTTGGTAGTTACGGAGTAGAAACACACCATTCATTGCTCCACATTGGCCTTACCGTTTTACTCTGGAGAATTTGCTTGGGGATTGAGCTTTGATGTGTAGACAATTAACCGGAGTCCAACAAACTGACCTTGTGATCACTCCCCACTTTCCTGAGTCCATTTGGGGTGGCTTCGGGCAATCTCAAATCTACTTGATTATTGAGCGCACACAGTCAGCTTTCCCTGCTCTGCTTGGCTGGAAGAAGAGGGCAAATATCTTACAGAGACAATTGGGTCCGTTTCAGTAAATCATCCATTTGCCAGTTAACTCTGCGCTCCTCCCATTTTGGCCTCTTAGACATCGCAGGCTTGCGCTACCACCATTGACAGCCATGCCTTCAGCTGCCTAGACCCTAAGCTCTGGGATTCCCTCCCTAAACCTCTCCACCTCTCTTTCTTTCCCTTAAGTGGCTCCTTAAAACTCTGCTCTTCGACTGAGCTTTTGATCATCTGTCCTAATACATCCTTACGTTGCTTGGTATCAAATTTTGCTTCATAATCGCTCCTGTGAAGGCCCTTGGGATGTTTTAATTATGTAAAGATGCTACTTAAATGTAATTTGTTGTTTGTTGTTGGCGGAACCACAAGAAGCTACTGTTTTCTCACAACACATCTCTAACACGAACCGATTTCCCTCCTCTTTTCTCAGCTATCCTTCCACCCATCCTGTCCCATTGGCAGGAGTACGGTTCCAGGTGTACTGACAGCAGCCCCTCCCCCACACCCCAGTACGTCTCCCCAAATGGCCAGACAGTCTGCACAGTAAAATTGGGGACCTACCCGACTCCAGGGTTGGAGGATCAGAGAGACCTCGGAGGGTTTAGAGGAGGTTACAGATAGAGGGAGGGTTGAGGGATTTTGAAAGCAAGAATGAGAATTTTAAAATCCAAACCTCACCAGTTGGGAGCCAGTGTTGGCAAACAAACACAGGAGTGTTGGATGAACAGGACTTGGTGCAAGTCAGGGCACAGGCAGCAGCTTTGAATGATCAAGTTTACGAGGAGTAGTATGTGGGAGTCTGGCCAGGAGTGTGTTGGAATAGTCAATTCTAAAGGTAAAGGACCAATGAGCGTTTCAACAGCAGTTGGGCTGAGACCTTCAGAGTAAGGTGATGTAACAGAGACAGGCAAGTGCCAGGCAATGACCAACTCCAACAAGAGAGAATTTAACCATCTCCCCTTGATGTTTGACAACACTTATCATTGCTGAATTCCCCACCATCAACATCCTGGGTCAGGCACATAAAATACTGGCATTGGAGGCAGTCCAGAGAAGGTTCTCTAGGTATTTCCTGGGGATGGAGGGATTTTATGAGTAGAGGTTGAGTAGGTTGGGCGTGTACTCATTGGAGTTTAGAAGAATGAGTACGCTTTATTGAAACATATAAGGTTCTTAGGGGGCTTGACAGGGTAGATGTTGAGAGGTTGTTTCCCCTTGTGGGAGAGTCTAGGACCAGAGGGCATAAACTCAGAGTGAGGGGTTGCCCATTTAAGACAGAGATGAGGAGGAATTTCTTCTCTCAGAGGGGAGTGAATCTGGAGAATTCTTTACAACAGAAGGCTGTAGAGACTGGGTCATTAAGTATATTCATTGCTGAGGTAGACAGATTTTTAATCAGTAAGGGAATCAAGGGTTATGGCAGGAAAAGGAAAAGGCAGGAAAGTGGAGTTGAGGATTATCAGATCAGCCATGATCTCATTGAATGGCGGAGCAGACTCGATTGGCCAAATGGCCTAATTCTGCTCCTACATCTTATGGTCTTACAAGAGCAGTTCAGAGACTGGGAATTTTGCAGAGAGTAACTCACCTCCTGACTCCCAAAAACCTACAAGGCATTCTCTACTTGACTGGATGATGCAGCTCCAACAACAGTCAAGGAGCTTTACACCATACAAGACAAAGCAACCTGCTTGATTGGCACCCCATCCACCACCTTCAACATCCACTCCCTCCATCACTGATGCACAGTAGCAGCAGTGTGCACCATCTATAAGATGCACTGCAGCAACTAATCAAGGCTCCTTTGACAGCACCTTCCAAACCTGTGACCTCTATCACCAAGGACAAGGGCAGCATATGGGAACAACATGATGGCACGTTCCCCTCCAAGCCACACACCATCTTAACTTGGCACTGTTTCTCTGTCACTGAGTCAAAATCCTGGAACTCCTTCCCTAACAGCACTGTGGGTGTACCTATACCACATGGACTGTAGCGGTTCAGGAAGGTGGCTCAACAGCACCTTCTCAAGGGCAATAAACGCTGACCTTGCCAACAACATCCACATCCCATGAATAAATAAAAGAAAAATGTGTAAAAAGGTGATCTTAGCGGTGACATGAGTATGCGGTCTCAACTCAGGGCCAAATATGACACTAAGTTTTGGTTCAGCTTCACACAGTTGGTGGGAGAGGGATCAAATAAGTGACTAGGAGATGGAATTTGTAGCAGGGAGCGAAGACAATGGCTTTGGTTTTCATAATATTTACTTGGAGGAATTTTCAGCTGAACCAGCACCAGAGGCCAGAGAAACCCTGATAAATTAGAGTCAGTGGGAGAGTCAGGCGAAGTGGTGGTGAAGCAGAGGTGCCAAGGAGGTGTGGTCGTCCTGTATTAAAATCAGAATAGTTTGGCCCATCATGCTTGTGTTGGATCTGTGAAAGACCTGCAAAATTAACCCCGTGCCCCGTGCTCTTTTTGGATAACCTGACGTTTTTCTTTTGCCTTTCGAAATATTAATCTAACTTTCTTCTGTAAGCTATTACTGAATTTGCTTCCACCACCCTTTCAGGTGGTGCATCCCAGATCGTAATTTGCAGTGTAACATAATTCTTCTCTCTCCATTTGGCTCTTTTGCGAATTTCCATTACATTGGGTCCTCGGTTACCGACTCTCCTGCCACTGGAAACAGTTTCTCCTTATTTACTCTGTCGAAACCCTTCATGATTTTAACATTATTACAGACTCAAAGCTGATAAATTGGCGGTTGGAACCCACAACCTTCTTACTGAGAGGTGAGAGTACTGCCCACTCAGCCATGGTTAACAGCTATTTTGTTGAACAGCTAAACCTCCTCAAAGTCAAGTTTCACTTCTTCCCTTAGGACCTGAGAGATCCTTAGTGAGTCACTTGGCTGACATTTAGAATGAATTGCTGTATAATTTCAGTAATAATTGGATTATTAATGAAATCCAATGTATCAGCAACTTACCAGCTTAACGGGGTGTTGCCCGTTGAGTAAAGACTTTTCAATTAAATTCACATTGATAGTTTTAAAAATTCTTTCACAGGATATGGGCGTCGTTGGCTGGGCCAGCATTTTTTTTATTGCCCATCTCTAGTTGCCCTTGAGAAAGTGGTGATGAGCTGCCTTCTTGAACTGCTGCAGTCCATGTGGTGTAGGTACACCCACAGTGCTGTTAGGAAGGGAGTTCCAGGATTTTGAACCAGCGGCAGTGAAAGAATGGCGAGATATTTCCAAGTCAGGATGGTGAGTGACTTGGAGGGGAACTTCCTGGTGGTGGTGTTCCCATTTTGTCCTTCTAGGTGGTAGTGGTCGTGGGTTTGGAAGGTGCTGTCTAAGGAACCTTGGTGAATTCTTGCAATGCATCTTGTAGTTGGTACACACTACTGCTACAGTGCGTCAGTGGTGGAGGGAGTGAATGTTTGTGGATGTGGTGACAATCAAGTGGGCTGCTTTGTCCTGGGCAGTGTCCAGCTTCTTCAGTATTGTGGGAGCTGCCCTCATCCAGGCAAGTGGGGAGTATTCCATCATATTCCTGACTTGTGCCTCGTAGATGGTGGACAAGCTTTGAGGAGTCAGGAGGTGAGTTACTCATCGCATGATTCCTAGCCTCTGACTTGCTCTTGCAGCCATAGTATTTATATGGCTAGTTCAGATCAGTTTCTGATCAATGGTAACCCCCAGGATGTTGATAGTGGGGGATTCAGTGATGGTAATGCCATTGAACATCAAGGGGCGATGGTTGGATTCTCTCTAGTTGGAGATGGACATTGCCTTACACTTGTATGGTGCGAATGTTACTTGCCACTTGTCAGCCCAAGCCTGGATATTTTCCAGGTCTTGCTGCATTTGGATACGGACTGCTTCAGTATCTGAGGAGTCGCGAATGGTGCTGAACATTGCGCAATCATCAGCGAACATTCCCACTTCTGACCTTATGATGGAAGGAAGGTTATTGATGAAGCAGCTGAAGATGGTTGGGCCGAGGACACTACCCTGAGGAACTCCTCCAGTGTTGTCCTGGAGCTGAGATGACTGACCTCCAACAACCACAACCATCTTCCTTTATGCGAGGTATGACTCCAACCAGTGCAGAGTTTTCCCCCTGATTCCCACTGACTCCAGTTTTGCTAGGGCTCCTTGATGCCACATTCAGTCAAATGCAGCCTTGATGTCAAGGGCAGTCACTCTCACCTCACCTCGGGAGGTCAGCTCTTTTGTCTATGTTTGAACCACGGTTATAATGAGGTCAGGAGCTGAATGGCCCTGGCAGAACCCAAACTGGGCATCAGTGAGCAGGTTATTGCCAAGCAAGTGCCGCTTGATAGCACCGTTGATGACCCTTTCCATTACTTTACTGAAGATGGAGAGTAGACTGATGGGTTGCTAATTGCTGGGTTGCATTTGTCCTGCTTGTTGGTACAGGGCATACCTGGGCAATTTTCCACATAGCTGGGTAGATGCCAGTGTTGTAGCTGTACAGGAACAGTTTGGCTAGGGGCGCGGCAAGTTCTGGAGCACAAGTACTAATGCTGGAATATTGTCAGTGCCCATAGCCTTTGCAGTATCTAGTGCCTTTAGTTGTTTCTTGATATCATGTGGAATGAATCGAATTGGCTGAAGACTGGCATCTGTGATGCTGGGGACCTCCAAAGGAGGCCGAGATGGATTATCCACTCGGCACTCCTGGCTGAAGATTGTTGTGAATGCTTCAGCCTTACCTTTTGCACTGATGTGCTGGGCTCCTCCATCATTCAGGATGGGGATATTTATGGAGCCTCCTCCTCCAGTGAGTTGGTTAATTGTCCAGCGCCATTCACGACTGGATGTGACAGGACTGCAGAGCTTAGATCTGATCCGTTGGTTGTGGGATCACTTAGCTCTGTCTATCATTTGCTGCTTATGCTGTTTGGCACTTGAATAGTCCTATGTTATAGCTTCACCAAGCTGACATCTAACTTTTAGGTTCTGCTGCTGCTGATGGCCCACAGCACCTCATAGATGCCCAATCTTGATTTGCTAGATTTGTTTGAAATCTATCCCATCTAGCACAGTAGTAGTGCCAGACAACACGATGGAGGGTTTCCTCAATGTGAAGGCGGGACTTCATCTCTACAATGAGTGCGGTGATCACTCCTACTGATACTGTCATGGACAGGTGCATCTGCGGCTGGCAGGTTGGTGAGGACGAGGTCAAGTATGTTTTTCCCTCACCACCCAGTCTAGCAGCTATGCCACTTAGCACTAAGTAGTGGTGCTACCGAGCCACTCTTGGTGATGGACATTGAAGTCCTCCACCCAGAGTACATTCTGCACCCTTGCCACCCTCAGTGCTTGCTCCAAGTGATTTTCAACAGGAGGATCACTGATTCATCAGCTGAGTGAGGGCAGTAAGCGGTATTCAGCAGGAGGTTTCCTTGCTTATGTTTGACCTGATGCCATGAGACTCCATGGGGTCCGGAGTCGATGTTGAGGACTCCCAGGGCAACTCTTTCCCGACTGGATACCACTGTGCCGCCACCTCTGCTGGGTCTGTCCTGCCGGTGGGCCAGGACATACCCAGGGATGGTCATGGTGGTGTCTGGGACATTATCTGTCAGATATGTTTCCGTGAGGATAACTGTGTCAGGCTGTTGCTTGACTAGTCTGTGAGACAGCTTTCCCAATTTTGGCACTAGCCCCCAGATGTTAGTAAGGAGGACTTTGCAGGGTCGACTGGGCTGCAATTGCCATTGTCATTTGCAGTGCCTAGGTCGATGCCAGGTGGTCCATCTGGTTTCATTCTTTTTTTATGTCTTAGCGGTTTGTTACAACTGAGTGGTTTGCTAGGCCATTTCAGACTCAACCATTGCTGTGGGTCTGGAGTCACATGTAGGCCAGACCAGGTAAGGGCAACAGATTAAAGCAAAAAACTGTGGATGCTGGAAATCCAAAACAAAAACAGAAACAGAAATACCTGGTAAAATTCAACAGTTCTGGCAGCATCGGCAGAGGAGAGTACAGTTGACGTTTCGAGTCCTCATGACCCTTCAACAGAACTAAGTAAAAATAGGAAAGGGGTGAAATATAAGCTGGTTTAAGGGGGTGGGGGTTTGCAGTGTTGTTGGGACAAGCAGCCAGTAATAGGTGGAGATAACCAAAAGATGTCACAGATAAAAGGACAAAGAGGTGTTGAAGGTGGTGATATTATCTAAAGGAATGTGCTAATTAAGAGTAGAAAACAGGACAGACAAGGTACAGATAGGTCTAGTGGGGGTGGGGGAATACTAAAAGGGCTAAAAGGTAGAGATAAACAATGGGTGGAAATACATTTAAAAATAATGGAAGTAGGTGGGACCTATTTCCATTATTTTTAAATGTATTTCCACCCATTGTTTATCTCTACCTTTTAGCCCTTTTAGTATTCCCCCACCCCCACTAGAGCTATCTATACCTTGTCTGTCCTGCTTTCTAATCTTAATTAGCACATTCCTTTAGATAATATCACCACCTTCAACACCTCTTTGTCCTTTTATCTGTGACATCTTTTGGTTATCTCCACCTATTACTGGCTGCTTGTCCCAACAACCCCGTACTCCCCCTTAAATCAGTTTATATTTCACCCCTTTCCTATTTTTACTTAGTTCTATTGAAGGTTCATAAGGACTCGAAACGTCAACTCCGCCGATGCTGCCAAACCTGCTGAGTTTTTCCAGGTATTTCTGTTTCTGTTTTTGTTAAGGACAACAGATTTCCTTCCCTAAAGGGCATTATTGAACCAGGTGGGGTTTTTATAACAATCGAGAATGGTTTCATGGTTATTATTACACTTTTAATTCCAGATTTTTTATTGAAATCAAATTCCACCCGGGTCCCCAGAGCATTACCCTGGGTCTCTGGAATACTATTCTAGTGACAATCCCACTACGCCATCACCTCCCCCATACACCCACAGTGCTGTTAGGGAGGGAGTTCCTAGATTTTGATCCAGTGACAGAGAAGGAATGGTGATATATTTGTAAATCAGGATGGTGTATTTCTTGGAGGGGAACTTACAGGAGATGGCGTTCCCATGCATCTGCTGCCCCTGTTCTTCTAGATGGCGGAGACAGCAATTATCCCATTGGAAAGCTGTCCATTTTGGGTTGTGGGAATGGTTTGATCTTTTTCTTTTCCTGTATATGATTTGTGCACACTTACAAGAACAAGTTGGGTGTTATGAATTATTGTGCACACCAACGCATTTCTCAGCTGTTCATCTGCCATGACACTACAGACAATGCTCCCTCAAACTTCTGTTTGCTGGCTGGCTTGTTGCACTCTGCACTCCCTATAAGACTAGGTGTGGCCATGCATACACACAGCTTAAGAAGTATGTTGCATTTTTGCGGCCTGTTTGTTCTCTGCGCAACACAGGCCCGATTGTTGCACAGTCACACACCCGTGCAACCTAGACAGAACACTGACTATGGGCTATCTTAACTGAATTAGGAACACTTTCACTTCCAGACTCAGTAAAGTGATAGCTTCAACTTGAGCATGTAAACACAGTGCAGTACTAAGGGAAGGGCTGCACTCTCACTTCCAGACTCAGTAAAGTGATAGCTTCAACTTGAGCACATAAACACAGTGCAGTACTAAGGGAAGGGCTGCACTCTCAAAGGTGCTATCTTTCAGAAGAGACATTAAACCATGGCCCCTTCTGCCTGCACATGTAAAATTAAAAGTTGTTTTGAGACTGGGGTCAGTGGGGGGGTGGGGGTCAATTGAAAACGTCATCACTGAGATCATTAGGTTTTTGTTACATAAAATTATTAAGGGTAATGGGACCTAGGTAGATGGATGGAGTTAATATGCTGATCATCCATGATCTAACCGAATGGCGAAACAAACTCAAGGAGCTGAATGGCTTCCTCCTCTTTCTATACCCCCATCTTACGGATGGAAGAGAAACACAGAACATTTCTAGCTTCCTGACCAAAATTCCTCCCTGAAACATCACCAAGCCACTGGTCCTTTGTCTCATATCATTGTAGTGGGATCTTCCTGTGCAAAATGGCTTCCACATTTGTTTGCATAACTGAGATTGTATTTCTGATCATTTAGTGTATGTGACGCACCTCAAGGTGTGATAACTATATAAATAGTCTTTCTTTGTTTTTGACGTGTCATACAACAAGGTTAAACAGTGAACATAGGGGTAGGAATGCCAAAGGGATTCTTACGTGGCCAAGGTCCTGCTTGCCTGCCCAATGACCACTAATGATCCCTTGGCACCACTGGAAGAAGGACAGGAAGCTTTCCCTCTGTCCTGGCCGACATTCTTCCTTTAACCAAGACAATGGCTCCATTGTTTACTGAGGCAGGATATCCAACACAAGGTTGGGACGAGAAGACTTCTGTTTGGGATGCTGTGGGGTTTTAATTCCGATTAACAGGCTCGACTTCCTGTCAAGTGGGGAACTCTGCAGCGGAGGCCACAGCCCAAGAGCTGCTGGGTTTTCCCAGCATTTTCAGTGTTTATTTCAGAATTCCAGCATCCTCAGTATTTTGCTTTTATCCAAGAGCAGGAAATTTCGGTTGCAGGGGTAGAGGTCGTGAAGGGTCGGAGGTGGGGAGACAGAGGTGGGGGAAGGGGGGTTTGGTATCAAATGGCTCGTAGGGTTGCAGGGAAGTTGGGGTATCCGTGATCACAATGGTGAGGGCCCAATCACTGGGAAAGGTGGGGTTCGAACATATAGGGTGGGGGAGGGTTGCGGGTGCGGTGGGGAAGAAAGCAGGTTAGCTGGGGACACTAGATGGGAGCTTCCCTGCTTTACTGGGCCCATAAGCAGAGCTGTAAAGAAATTCTCTATTCCAGGCAGCAGCGCTAACCTCCCTTTAGCCGCCTTTTTGGGGTGAGCGGGAATAGGAACAATGGTGTCCATCTGTCATGGTTTCCACCCTATAATATCAAGTTTTAATTGTGGGTTCCTTCTCAGTCAGGAGATTGTGAGCTCAAGTCCCGCCTCAGAGAATTGAGTACATAACCCAGGCTGACACGTTCAGTGCAGTCCCAAGGGAGTGCTGCACTGTCAGAGGCACTGCCTTTCGAGGCCCCGACTGTCCTCTCAGGTCATGGAAAAGCAGAGCAAGTTTAGACAAAATTTGGTAGTTCATGAATTGGGACATTTCTGTTGTAGAGTAAATAAGGAGAAACTGTCAACAGTGGAGCTATGAAAATCGGGAATGTGCAAGAGGCCAGAATTAGAGAAGCTGAGAGAGTTCAAGGAGTGTGGTGTTGGAGGAGTTGACTATGTGGGTCAGCAGGCACAGGGAACAATGGGTGAACAGGACTTATGATGATCTAGAACATGGGCAATGTGCTGACTGAGCTGAAGTAGGAGGGCATTCGTTAAACCTAACGTCTATTTCAGGCCAGAGTCCTGGTTGCTTCTGCAGCAGCCTTACAAATATGGCAGGCAGCACACACTCATTTGGCATACACGCAATGAAGTTCATAGCCAAGAAATTCAAAGTAATTGCTAAGTATTTCTCACAGAAACAGGCCATTCAGCTCAACAGCTCTGTGCTGATCTCGATGCTCCAATGTACCTTCTCCCACACTTCATCTAACCCCATCAACATATCCTTCAACATAACTTAACTTATTTTGCAGTGTGTGGGTGATTCGGTTAAGTTACGGAGGCCCTTTAAAATTTTTTGTGCATGGCTGGCAATTTAAAGGGACTGACTTTTGCGCAGCCTGATCTGGAACTTTCAGGTTGCTGTGCAGCTTAGAGGGGACATTGCTATCCTGCTATCCCTTTCTTCCTTGTGGTGATCTAATTATCCTCTCAACGCTCCTTGTGGTCAAGAATTCCACCATTCTTGCCACTCCTCTGGGTAAAGAAATTTCTCCTGAATTCCTTATCAGATTTATCTTTATTGTGGTCCCCTAGTTCTGGTGTCAGCTGAAAGTGGAACATTTTCCCTACCTAACTATCTCTATCAGACCTCGTTTTCTTTCTTTCTGTGTGAAAAGGACTCAGCCTGTTCAATCTTTCCTGATAGAATTACTAGAATTGAGAGGATATACCTTTGTTTCCAAAGACATGAAAACATATCTGCACAAACATCTTACTTGGGTGCTTTGCATCGCCCATTCACCCTCCTGCTGTATGGCTCTCTCCACCAATTCTCACTCAATGATTTTAGTGAGCTACAGTTCAGTCTGATGTATGGAATTAATTGGATCACATCTAAATCTCCAATAAAAGCAACCTGAAGATTCTTGCTCTTAATTTGCTAGGGAGTGGCCATGGAGGGATTTGAAAACAAAGATGAGGATTTTAAAATTGAGGTGTTGCCCAACCAGGAGCCTATGTGGGTCAGCAGGCACAGGGAACAATGGGTGAACAGGACTTATGATGATCTAGAACATGGGCAATGTGCTGACTGAGCTGAAGTTTATGGAGGGTGTAGAACAGGAGAGCAGTGGAATAGCCAAGTTTAGAGGCTATTTGGTTGATCAGGTTGCCTGTAGGAGTCATTAAACATTCGTTAAACCTAACGTCTATTTCAGGCCAGAGTCCTGGTTGCTTCTGCAGCAGCCTTACAAATATGGCAGGCAGCACACACTCATTTGGCATACACGCAATGAAGTTCATAGCCAAGAAATTCAAAGTAATTGCTAAGTATTTCTCACAGAAACAGGCCATTCAGCTCAACAGCTCTGTGCTGATCTCGATGCTCCAATGTACCTTCTCCCACACTTCATCTAACCCCATCAACATATCCTTCAACATAACTTAACTTATTTTGCAGTGTGTGGGTGATTCGGTTAAGTTACGGAGGCCCTTTAAAATTTTTTGTGCATGGCTGGCAATTTAAAGGGACTGACTTTTGCGCAGCCTGATCTGGAACTTTCAGGTTGCTGTGCAGCTTAGAGGGGACATTGCTATCCTGCTATCCTTTCTTCCTTGTGGTGATCTAATTAATCCTCTCAACGCCTCCTTGTGGTCAAGAATTCCACCATTCTTGCCACTCCTCTGGGTAAAGAAATTTCTCCTGAATTCCTTATCAGATTTATCTTAATTGTGGTCCCCTAGTTCTGGTGTCAGCTGAAAGTGGAAACATTTTCCCTACCTAACCTATCTCTAATCAGACCTCGTTTTCTTTCTTTCTGGTGAAAAGGGACTCAGCCTGTTCAATCTTTCCTGATAGAATACTAGAATTGAGAGGATATACCTTTGTTTCCAAAGACATGAAAACATATCTGCACAAACATCTTACTTGGTGCATTTGCATCGCCAATTCACCCTCCTGCTGTATGGCTCTCTCCACCAATTCTCCCTCAATGATTTTAGTGAGCTACAGTTCAGTCTGATGTTATGGAATTAATTGGGATCACATCTAAATCTCCAATAAAAGCAACTGAAAGATTCTTGCTCTTAATTGCTCACCATACCCTCAGCTGCCTGTTTTATGTTTATCAGTTCGGCGTGGTGCCAATGAATTCTGCGGTCCACTGTGCTCTGTGGGACTTGATGGATAATGACTCTGTGATCCTGAGGTCATGGGTACCGAGGTTGGTTGTTGCATTCCCACCAACAGGGCAGCTGAAACTGCAACCTCAGCACAGATTTTCTGAACCACTCCCACTCCACTGGCGTTACTTCACAGGAAGCGTGGCAGAAACCGAGAGCAGAAAGCAGCTCCAAGAGATTTCCCAGCTACAGTGTTCTCTTTCTCAAAGATTTATTTCTTGCCCACAATAAGTCAGAAGCAATGCTCATTGTTCTTGCTCTACAGCCAGCCGCTTGGAGATGCCTGAAGCTCTCCTGGGGTAACTTTTCCACCTAGTGTTAACTCTGGCTCAGTGGGTAGCACTCTCACTTCTGGTACAGTTCAAAAGCCCACTCCAGAGACTCGAGGCCACAACGTAGGCTGATGCTCCCAGCACTGAGGGAGAGTTGTACTGTTCCAGGTGCTGTCTTTTGGAAGAGATGTTAAATTGAGGCCCCACCCACTCACTTGGGTGGATGTTTTGATCCCATGGTACTGTTTTTAAAGAAAAGCAGGAGAGTTCTCGCATGTGTCCTGCCAATATTTATCCCTCAACCAACATCACTAAAAATATTATCCAAAGTCGTTTCGTAGTACAGAATTTGAGTATTGTTGAAGAAAAGAGAATTTTTTTGTCAAAGCTTTTCATCTTGCATTCATCAGGATAATTTGCAAGAAAATACCAATATCAGGAGAAACAACATATTTACACAGTATGATAAGAGAGTGCTGATTGGTTGGCAAGTGCACTCTGACTGACAGAGATGTTATCATGGAGAATGCACCAGTTGATGGTGACTGACAATTAACTGCCAAGCATTGTTTGAAATTTAAACCAGGCAGCTTGACTCTGATTGATCAACCATTGTTCTGGGGAATGAACCAGTGAATGGCTGTCACTTAATTTGTTTAGCTGAAGCAGGTGCAATTGTGTACATGTTCTTTCTGTCTGCAAAAAGCAGGGCCTTTTTAGTATATGTAGCTTCCATTACATGCAAATGTGCCACACTGTGAGCCCAACTAACAATCTTAAATTGGTTGTCAGCGTAATCGTTGGCACACTGAGGATTACTTAGCAAATGTTGTCCAATCGCGGAATCACATTTAATGTTGGAAACTGTGTTTCGAGTTTTGCAAGCACAGGCTGATTGGATATGGGCCATACCTTGCCTGTTATGAACAGTGGAATGGATATGCTATTTGATACACAATACTCAAAACATTATCTGGTCATTATTACATTTCTGTTTATGGGAGCTTATGTGTAAATTTGCTTTAGTGTTTCCTACACTACAACAGTGATTATGCCTCAAAAGTGTTTTAATTGTTGCTAAGCACTTTGGGGCCTCCTGAGGTTGAGAATGGTGCTTTATAAATGCAAGTTCTTTCTTTCTTGCCTGAAAAAGAACTACATCCACAAAATGACCTCCACCTTATGTTTAACATAAACACAAAAAAGTCTCACTACAATATCGCTAGAAAAAATTCAGGTTATGAGTTCTACATTGATCAGCTCCTTTGAGATCACATACATGGTGCTCACACCCTCCAGGGCTCTCCAAATGTCATATCCCAACCCAACACATCTCTGCCTCCTCAGAGTTCTATGGAGGACCAGTGAAATCTTTCCTCTTTCAGTTGGGGGAGGTGATGGCATCATGGTATTGTCACTGGCCTACTCCAGAGATCCAGCATAATGTTTTGGGGACCCACCATGGCAGATGGTTGAATTTCAATTGAATTGAATCCAACGAAAATCTGGAGTTAAAAATCTCATGATGACCAAGAAAAGTCATTGTTGATTGTTGGAAAAAGCCATCTAGGGAAATCTGCTGTCCTTACCTGGTCTGTGATTGGCTCTTAAATCCCTCTGAAATGGCCTGGCAAGCCATTCAGTTCCAGGGCAATTAGGGGCGGGTAATGTGATGCCCACATCCCAAGAACAAATTTTTAAACAGTTCTTCAAAGAGAGCTTGAAGTTCATGTCTGCTGCAAGTCCAAACAACTTCTGACCCCATTCAAGACTCCCAATCCTACAAACAGCTGATGAAGATCTTACAACGGAATAGGGTGAAGTTCTAACAGGTTGGATGGAAGAGCATAATCGAAAACAAATCTTAAATAAAACACTCAATCTGAGACTGATAGATTTTTGTTAGCCTAGTATACTAAGGGATAATAAAGCCATGCAGGCAGATGGAGTTAAGGTCCAGATCAACCATAATTGAACTGGATGGCAAGTCAGGCTGGAGGGGCTGAATGGCCTATTGCTATTAACACTGTGCTCCTAACACTGTGCAGGTGAGACAGAAACTGAGGAGGGTTCAGGTTTTGTCATTCTACCAGCTCGCAGCCAAGTAATCTACTTCCAGGCCTCTGTTAACAGCCAGTCACTTGACGATGGACAAGATTAACTCAAGCTAACTTGCCCTTTAGGTGGCAGCCTTGGCTCTGGGGGTGGCAGTCAGAAAGTTGTGGGTTTGAGTCTCACTCCAGAGCCTCTCCGGGTTTAGTGGGGAGGCTGGGGTAGGGAAGTGTGGAGGGGTGGGGCTGGTGGAGTGGGATGGGTGGTGGTTGGTCCTGGAGAACATTACATATGAACAGGTGACTAAGTGGATCAGAGTCAGGGTAAAAAGAAATCAGAGAATGGTTTAAGTACGGGAGGTCATCATATGGTCAAAGGAAGGTAGTTGTCGTTGTTGGAGGTCAGCCATCTCAGCTCCAGGACATCACTGCAGGAGTTCCTCAGGGTAGGGTCCTCAGCCCACCATCTTTGGCTGCTGCATCAATGACCTTCCTTCCATTAGAAGGTCAGAAGTGGGGATGTTTGCTGGTGATTGCACAACATTCGCGACTCCTCAGATACCGAAGTGGTCCATGTCCAAATGCAGGAAGATCTGGACAATATCTAGGCTTGGTTGACAAGAGACAAGTAACATTCAATCCGCACAAGTTCCAGGCAATGACCATGTCCAATAAGAGAGAATCTAACCATCGCACTTTGACATTCAATGGCATTACGATTGCTAAATCCCCCACGATCAACATCCTGGGGGGTTACCATTGACCAGACACTGAACTGGGCTAGCCATATAAATACTGTGGCTGCAAGAGCAGGTCAGAGGCTAGGAATCCTGTGGCAAATAACTCTCCTCCAGACTCCCCAAAGCCTGTCCACAATCTACAAGGCACAAGTCAGGAGTGTGATGGAATACTCCCCACTTGCCTGGATGAGTGCAACTCCAACAACACTCAAGAAGCTTGACGCTGTCCAGGACAAAGCAGCCCGCTTGATTGGCATCACATTCACAAACATTCACTCCCTCCGCCACTGATGCACAGTGGGAGAAGTGTGTACTATCTACAAGATGCACTGCAGGAACTCAGCAAGTCTCCTTATACAGTATCTCCAAACCCATGACCACAACCACCTAAAAGGACAAGGGCAGCAGATAGATGGAAACACCACAATCTGGAAGACCCCTCCAAGCCACTCACCATCCTGACTTGGAAATATATCGCCGTTCCTTCACTGTTGCTGGGTCAAAATCCTGGAACTCCCTTCATGACAGCACTGTGGCTGTACCTAAACCACATGAACTGCAGTGGTTCAAGAAGGCAGCTCACCACCACCTTCTCAAGGGCAATTAGGGATGGGCAATAAATGCTGGCCTAGCCAATGATGCCCACATCCTATGAACGAATAATTTAAAAATGTAGTCCATTGTAACCTTGCTGGTTTTCTGCAAGAGCAACTCACCTAGTCCTTTTCCCTGTAGATTTGAACATTTTTTTTATCTTCAGTTAATTATCCAATTCCCTTTTAAAATTGCCTCTGTCACACTCTTGGGCCCTGCATTTTGGATCTTAACCACTCGTTCCGTTAAAACGTTTTTCCTCATGTTACTGTTCCTTCTTTTGTCAATCACCTTAGTCTCCCACCAATGAGAGCAGTTTCTCTCTATCTACTCTATCAACTCTGTTCAAACCCCTAATGATTTTGAACACCTCTATCAAATTGCCTCTGAATCTTCTCCAAAGAGAACAGCCCCAACTTAACCAACTTATCCATGTAGCTGAAGTTCCTCATCCCTGGGACCATTCTTACGAATATTTTCTGCACTCTCTCTAATGCTTTTACATCTTTCCTAAAATGCGGTGCCCAGAACTGGGCACAACACTCCAGTTGAGACCAAACAGTGTTTCTTCCAGGTTTATGATAACCTCCTTAACGGGGGTGGGGAAAAAGAGAGATCCACGAATTGATTGAAATGATTAAATAACAGAAATGAAAATTGCAAAAGACAATAATGAGAGAGATAAAAGATGTATCTGAGTCACAGACGTTGTTTAAATTGCAGGGTCGAGGTAGGAAATTTGGAATGAAAATGACCTTTCTTGTTACCAGTCTTAAAACTGGGGAGTGAGGATTGAGACAAGTTTTAAGATTCCACCGTTTGGAGCAGAATTGGAAATAAAGCTTCAGGCAGCGTACCTGCAACACAAAGACATCTCTATCCCAGGAGGATTAGGAGTTTGTTGGTTGCCATTCTTGAACATGAACATGTTACAAGAAGGTTTTATTTTGCGGAAATGAATAGTCCCTCAGTTGTAAACCTGGACAGACCAGTTTGAATATGAGCCTTACAAACAGGTAACTGGGGCTAAGATTAATGAGATACCAAAGAATTTCTGCCTCTCCTGAGATTAGTCGAACAACACAAAACAAAAACAAGAACATTTAACCCATCCTGATGATATGCTACATGCTAAAGGGTTTTAGCTGTAGGCATTTGAAAACTTTGTTTTCTCACTGCAGTTAGGGACTGTCTCCAAACCTTTTGGAACTTCTGGTTATTGGTCTAGAGACCGGATGTTGTTCTCCTAAGGGCACAAACTCTTTCTGATCCATGGACATGGCTCACTCTCCAATAACTTTCAGTTAGAACCTTTAATGTAGTAAAACTTCTCAAAATGCAAACAAAATTTTACAACGAGACCACATATGTAGGCATTAGCCCCAGATGTGCAAAAGCTTGGTCAAATAGGTTTTAAGGAGAATCATAATGGAGGAAAGAGGTGGAAAGCTTATAGGGAGGGAGTTTCAGAGTTTAAGTCTGAAGGAAAAAATGGAAGAGGCCAGATTGGGGGGAAGGCAGAGATCTCAAGGGTCACAGGGCTGGAGGAGGTTACAGAGGGTCAGAAGGAGAAAGGCCACAGAGGGATTTAAGCACAAGATGAGAATTTTAAAATTGAGGCACTGCTGGACCAGGCACCAATGTAGCTCAGCGAGCACAGGGAGTGATGGATGACCAGGAATTTCTGGGGTGATGGTGCTTCATTAATTTGTAAAAAGAGTAAACCTCCTTCTTCAATCTTCTCCTCATCCTACCACTCAGTGTCAGCCGTGGCTGCATTAACAGCATTTCCCACCTCTGAGTCAGAAGGTTCTAGGTTCAAGTCCTACTCAGAACCTAAGCGCAAACATCAAAGGCTGACCCTCCAGTGTAGGACTGAGGGAGTACTGACTTGTTAGGGGCCCCATCTTCCAGATCAGACATTAAATGGACACCCTATCTGCTCTCCCAGGTCAATGGTAAAAATGTCATGGTGCTAATTCAAAGATGAGCAGGGGTGTTAATCCCCCATGTCCTGGGCCAATATTTAATCCTCAATCAACATCACAAAACACAGAGTATCTGGTCATTATCACATTGCTATTTGTGGGAGCTTGCTGTGCGCAAATTTGCTGTCCTGTTCCCCACATTGTAACAGCAGCTACATTTCAATAAAATACTTCATTAGCTATAAAATGTTGGGACATCCGTTGGTAGTGAAAGGCACTATACAAATGTAAATCTTTCCTTTGCCATGACTTTATTCATAGCAGGTCCCACTTTCTGCTCCTCAGGCATCATCACATTCCTTTTTAGATAGCTGGCAATTGAAGCAGGGAAGGTCTGTGGCAGAGAGGAGAGCAGGGAGATTAAATGCCAGAAGGTTTCGTGGGTTCAAGGCCAAAGGGACTGGTAATGGAACAAATAAAGAAATAAAATACGCAGCCACAGGATGGAAGGATTGCAGCCGTCTGAATGCAAAGTAATGGAATTAAAATAGAAAAAAAAAACAAGCCAGCAAAAGAAAACACAAACAAAATGAGGGCAGAAGTTTATGATCCAAAATTAATTCAGTTCAGTGTTGAGTCCGGGAGATTGTAAAGTGCCCAGTTGAAAGATGAGGTGCTGTTCTTTCAGCTTGTGTTGAGCTATGTTGGAGATTGGCAGCAGGCCAAGGTCAGAAAGACAGAATCAGAGCAAGGTGGAGATTTAAACTGACAGGCGACTGGAAGCTCAGGGTCATGCTAGGAAATTGAACAGAGGTGTTCCACAAAGCAGTCACTCAGTCTGTCTTTTACAGAGGAGACCACATCATGAGCAGTGAGTACAGTTCACTATACTAAATTGAACAGTATACTAAATTGAACTAAGTACCAGTAACTAGCTGTTTCATTTGAAAGGAATGTTTGAGGTCTTGGACAGTGAGAGAGGAAGTAGGAGGACAGTTGTATCTCCTGCACTTCCATGGAAAGGTGCCACCGGAAAAGAGAGATGGTGTTGGAGGTGACTGAGGAGTGAACCAAGATGTCGGGGAGGGGAGGGGATGGTCCCTATGAAATGCTGAAAGGGGAGGGGTGGGGAAGATGTGTTTGATGGAGGCATCATGCTGGATGTGGCAGAAATGGCAGAGAATGATCCATTGAGTACAGAGGCTGGTGGGATAGAAGGTGAGGACAAAAGGAACCCCATCGTGGACTCAACATTGGGTTCAACAATTTTAGATCATAACCTCAACAGATCAGCTATGATCAGGTTGAATAGTGGAGCAGGCTCGAACGGCTGATGGCCTACTCCTCTGAGCAAACAACTCATGCTGCTCCCAGTTATGGATTCAAATGGCAATCAGCATTTTTCAGGGACATTAATTATCCCATTCCTGGCTCCTATTACTCAATAAAGAATGCTGCTGTTATTGACTTCACAACAATTATAAATGATCTATTTGCCTTGACATGAATTTGGCATACAAGTCCAAAATTAAGGTTTGGTGATATTACTCTGTGCACGAATGAGCATGTCATAAATTAGTGTTAATTACTAGCGCTGTTCAAACTGATATTACGATCCCACATGATGTTTATACTGGACAAGTCAGTTCCCAGGATGCAACCTGGCTTAATGGATCCTAACAGTATTTTGTTCAGAAACCATGGAGGTCAGTTACTGACCAAAATTCACAGGAGTCCACTGATGAACTTTTAACGCAAGGAATAAAACATTTGTTAAACAAGAAAAATGAATTATATTACACCAGACAAAAAGGTTGGAAAGATCTCAACACAAACACAAGAAAATGACTCAAATATTCGCTATCCCTTCATCTCAGCCAAAAACATACAAATTCGTAAAGATAGAACAATTTACCATATCTATCTTGCACTCTGATATTCAGGATAAGTATATGGTGCATGTGAATTAATGGGTGAACTGTGGACAGACATACCAAAGTAAGTGACAGATGTGACCAAAGCAGATTCTATGGATTTCTCAACAACCCACCCAGACACTTGTTATACCACGTGCCAACCAGTCTCACGGAAACTCTGTCTTTCTCACGACGGTTTCTAATCTCCATGTTTGAAATGGAATTCTCTCCCAAATGTCGCTCCCACTCAGACAACTTCAACAAGGATCCACCTCCAGGGTTTCAATCTCACCTCCTGTTGTTTCTTTCCTCTGGATCTCTGCAGACATGCAAGCTCCTGCTTCCAGGCACAATTTCAGATCTTCGGCCACACCAAGCAGAACACCCCTGCTCCAAAGGGTGCCTTTGCCCTTATGGCCCGCAGCACGGAGTCAACAACCTTCGGCTGCCCTCGTGGACCTTCAGGGTTTCTTGCAAGCCCACTTTCACTTCGAGACTGCTCCCCGCGGCTCTCTCCCTTTAATTTGGAGTCAATTGCTCTGGTCCTCCCTCTCAACTTTGTTTAAGAGGATCTATCCCTGATCTCCATCCTTGTCCTTTACCTAGGATTGTCTTTTGGGACCTCTTTCTGTCCTGCTCTGTGGTTTGGGATCTTCTTCTTGGTTTGGGACCTCTCCCTATCACCCTCCCTGTGCCCTGCTCCCTGGGGCACCTTCTCTGCAATGGCTCTCCTCTTCAGGTCACCTGACCTGCAGCTTCACGCTGTTTCACTTTCCTTCTCTCTCTTCTCTGTATGCGCGCGGGGCCAGGTTCCAGCTCGAAGACATGAAAATGGGCGAACTGCGCACAGACGGCCCTTTCCCCGCTGGCGTATGCGCAGAGACCTCAAGGCCCGAAGGAAACAGTAGTTCCTGAACCACGACTCTGATTTGAAACTTGAGCTTTTTTGTCATTTTGTTTTGTTTCACCACACTGGGCACGGCTTGCTTTCACCTTTTTACTCAACTCTGCCCATCTCAGCCCATCTGCCGCTGAAGCTCCCAACCATGCCTTTGTTATCTCCAGACTCAATTATTCTAATGCTCTCCTGGCCAGCCTACCTCAGCTCGAGCTTATTCAAAACCCTGCTACCCCTACCCTAATTCGCGCCAAGTCTTATTTCTCCTTCGGCCCTGTGCTCGCTGATCTACTATGGCTCCCGATTCAGCAATACCGAGATTTTAAAATTCTCATCTTTCTTTTCCAATCCTTGCATGGCCTCACCTCTGCCCATCTCTGTAACTCCTTCCAGCCCTACAACCCTCAAGAATTCTCTGCACTCCTCCAATTTGGGTCTTTGATGCATTCCCAATTTGAAATCCTTCCACCATTGGTGGTCATGCCTTCAGCTGTATAGGTCCTAAATTCTAAAATTCCCTCCATCAATCTCTCCACGCCTCTATCTCTTTCTCTACACCTCTCTCTACCTCTTTGACCAAGCTTTTGGTCAGCTGCCCTAATCTTGTGTCAATTTTGTTTGATAATTCAGACATTTTATTAAGGTGCTATATAAATGCAAGTCATTGTTGCTGTTGTCTTTAACCACACTGAGCACCAGTTGCGGTCATTTTCTTTGACACACTGAGGATTTTACAGTGACATCTTGTGGTTCATTACAAGTTGCAGGATTAGGTTCAGAGAACAGAAAGGCAGGAGAACGCATACACCACAATGTGCACTACCCAGATTGGGAAAGGGCAGCTCCAAATAGGATTCCTTACACAGGACAAGTTTTTCTCGGTACCTCTGCATTGTGACTGTGTCTCTAGCCTGCCCCTTGTATTGCTAAACAATCAATCACATGACTTAGTTAGAATCCGGATTTTGTGACGTGACATTTCCTGGTTTCTAGCTGAACAGAACCTGTCACACAGAGACACAGGAGGTCACAGCAAATAGCTGTGATTGACGGGAGGCAGTGAGAGTGCACAGAGCGGCCTCTGCTGGCAGCTAAAACTGACTGCACCAGATATTCCCAGACCTGACTCTGCTTAATTTCCGAGATCGGGTGTGCTTTTTCTTTAAAAATACTTATTCGATTTATTTAACATTAAGCACATTTACAACATTATGAACATTCCTCTGCACCACACCAATCATTTCTTTAACAACCTTTAACTACAAAAATGAAAGACATTAACATCTTTATTATTCTGTTACACTGTGCACTCTTTCATTTCCGAAGTTATCAAAGTTCAATTTGTCACCCGTGACATATTAATCTACTGAAATTCAAAAACTGGTCATAAAATGCCAACTTTAAATCCTTTTCTCCACAATGTTCTGATAGTTTCTATTTGAAACACTCTCAGGTTTATTCTCCTGCCCTTGTAAAACAGAGCAAACCTTTGTTGTACAACCACAAACCTGGCCACGTTGAACTTTAAACTAATTGTCGCTCCCTTAGGTTCGGACAAAATCTCCTGCAATCCCCAACTCAGAATCCCATGGGTTTCCCATTCCTGCTTTTCAACCCGCTTAAAAATCAGTTAACTGCAGGCACAAGACCAGTAAATGGGACAATCTTGTCCTGTGTTGACTGGTTTTCCCTATGCTTAAAAGACTTAAAAGTTCTATCCCTGTCTCTCATTGCTACTTTCCATTTTCCCCCTCCCTGACATACAGTCACTTCCTTTCCAATAACTGATCTGCCTCCCAAACTACATGTCCCATCCTTCATTGCCTTCTCTTTGCCTCAAAATTCAATTAGCTTCATCATTCCTTACCTCACTCACACACTGCTACAGGAGCCATCTTCCTTATGCCTCCAATGCACAGTCTCCTCTCTCACGCCCAAATGCTTTTATAACCTGCAGTTCACATTCAAGTCTTGTTTGTCCAATTCATATTCAAATAGCACAGAAAGATGTAAAGATATGGAGATTTTATTTTCTTCAGCCCCGCCTTCTGTTTCTTCCTTTCTTCACTCAGTCTCCCAGATCTACACTTCACTGCCTTGCCTCAAGCTTCACAAATACATTAACTCCACCACACACTCACTGGAGACCCCATTATTCCCATCCAGCCTCCAGTCTCCAACAGAGTCCACCAACCCTCCCCACCCCCAGTCTCCCCCAGAGCCCACCATCCCCCCCACCCCTAGTCTCCCCCACAGCCCACCAACCCCCCCACCCCTAGTCTCCTCCACAGCCCACCAACTCCCCCACCCCTAGTCTCCCCCACAGCCCACCAACCCCCCCACCCCTAGCCTCCCCCAGAGCTCACCAACACTCACCACCCCCCAGTCTCCTCCAGAGCCCGCTAACCCTCACCACACCCAGTCTCCCCCAAAGCCCATGAACTCTACCCACCCCCAGTCTCCCCTAGAGCTCACCAATCCTCCCCACCCCCAATCTCTCCCAAAGCCCACCAACCATCACCACCCCCGTCTCCCCCAAAGCCCACAACCCTCACCACACTCAACTAGGACATCCATCCAATCCTCCCAGCGTGCATTATGTGCTCAAGTCTCTGGAGCAGGATTTAGAACCCACAACCTTCTGACCAGAGTGAGAGTACTACCCACTGATCAACATCTGACAGATCTAGCACAACTGTTTGCTGCATCTACTGTCACTACCTACTGCACAGGCCACATAATCCTCTCCTGGGCATGGGGAGGGGATTGGTAGACCAGTTCCCCTCCTCACTCCTCCCACCCAAAAAGACATCCAAGAGATCCCATGGACTCCCTTTGCAAGGGGGTGGAGTGGGGGGCAGATTTGGAAGCATTTAAAAAAAAACATTTCTCTGATGATCCAGGCTACGGCTTAGTTTCTGTGATATCTTTGCAGGACAAAAAGAGACAGATGTATGCACATGGATTTCAAGTAACCAACTAACTAGTTTAATCTTCTCTTGGTTTATATACATACATACACAAATGGCCACAAGAGGGTACTATAACAGTTTCTTTGATCAGTTACACTGCAACTTTTAACCTTCATTTATCCTGCTTTCTTACCTCTGATTTTGGAACTGGGTTCCAACTGGATGCATCCTCTGACTCCAAGTTGTCCAGTGATTGATTTGTACTAACTGAAGGTTTCATACTACTGTCTTGTGCACCCTTATCATCCTGTTCTCTCTGGTTCTCCAAACACCTGAATGGATCAAAATGGAAAATAATTGCTTGAACCCATTGGCCTTGACTTTGATTAATTTGTGATAAAGGCCGTAATGGACCAATGTGCGGGTGGACTATGACGGGTCGGTATTGAACTGGACAAGTAAGGTCTCAGGATTGATCCATGTCCTACGCTTAAGGCTGGACTTTTTCCTGGAAGTGTCATCAAGTCACCTCCTGCCTTCAACCAGCCCACCCACACTCTCCACCACTGGCCACCTGAAACATCCATCCTTGCAGTGCCCCCCTCCACCCCCCATATGACTAATCAGAAAATAAACAGATTCCTCAGTACCTGATTGAATGATCCGTGACCATCAATCAAACGGCCTTTTATCTCCATGTCTAATATATTTATGATTAGTTAACAGAAGTGTTCAAATAACTTATTTTTAAAAACAATTATTTTTAATGCTCTTATGATTTGTCTCCCAGGTGTTGCTCACAGAAATGCCCTGGAGATTAATCTTCAACTCCTAGAGGGCGAGAGCACACAATGCAGGGCACACACTTGGGTGGGGTGGGTGGGAATGTCAGAACTAAATAGAAATATTAATATTGAACAATCACTAATAAATCCAATAAAGAATTAGGAGAAACTTCTTGCAATGATTGAGGTGAATAGCGTAGATACATTTAAGGCTGTGGCTGACTAGGGAATGTTTGACTGGATAGCAGTTCCAGGTTCACTATCCTAGACCAAGATAAACATGTGGACAATTATGGCTTATCTATGCTGTGCATTGTCAGGGAGACTTATAAATGGGGGTGTGGTTTAGGGGGACATGTCCAGCACAGATAATGCAGTAGTCAATCAACAAAGCAACTCAGTTATAAACTGGTGTTAAACAGGGAGTGGGGAGTTAAAGACAGCAGGTTGATACCAATATTGATTTCTAACTGAATTGTGATTTGCATTTCATATCTTTCCAGCAACCTGTTATACAATATGAAATACTGCCTCTTGCAAACATAACTATATTCAATGCACTGGCCCACAGGAACTCACGGTTATAATAATGTCTATTCATGATCATGATGTGGATTATCATGTTAAAAAAAAAACTAGTTCACTCATATCCTTTAGGGAAGGAAATCTGCTGTCCTTGCCTGGTCTGGTCTATAAGTGACTTATAAACTAATGTGGTTGGTTCTTAGCATTTATATAGCAGCATTCACAACCTCAGGTCCTCTCAAAACACTTGAAAGTCAATGAGGTACTTTTAAAGTGTAATTACTGTTGTAATGTAGGAAACAAAGCAGCCCGTTTGTACATAGCAAGCTCCCACAAACAGCAATGAGATGCTGACCAAATAATATATTTCCTGTGATGTTGACTGAGGAATAAATATTGGTCAGAACACCAGGGAGCTCCCCCTGCCCTTCTTCATAAAAGATCCCATGGCTTTCTTTCATCAGCATTTTTTTGAAAGTGCTGGCATGGACTTGATGGATGAATGGCCTCACTGTGTGCTGTATTATTCTATGATTCTAACCCAGATCTACCAGAATGCATCGATAGGATGTGTGAACCACACTTACCAGTGCATACTGTGATAAGTGCAGTGTTTTTTTATTCTCAGGATGTGCACGTTGTTATTGAGGCAGGAATTTATTGCCAATCCCCAGTAACTTTTTCACACAAATGGTAGTGGAAATGTGGCACACTCTACCACAAAGCTGGTGAGATTGAAGTCAATTCAAAATTTCAAACCTGAGATTGATAGATGTTTTTATTGTGTAAGAGTATTAGGAGTTACAGAACCAAGATGGATAGATGGAGTTTGGGTACGGATCAGCATGCTCTAACTGGAAGATGAAACAGGTTGAAGGGGCTGAGCTGTCCACCCCTCCTCCTGGGTGCCTTCCTATGGTGGGCTTTCTTGAAATATTGCAATCTAAGCAGTTTTTTTTAGCTTTTTTATTTTTGCATGGAACATGGGTGTCGCTCGCAAGGCCAGCATTTGTTGCCCATCCCTAATTGCCTTTGAGAAGTAATACATCTAATGGTGTCAATGTGTCTCAGTTGGTAACACTCTTACCTTGGAGTCAGAAGGTTGTGGGTTCAGGTCCCCCTCTAAGACATGAGCACAAAAATCTAAGCTGACAAAACAGTGCAGCACTGAGGGAGTGCTGCACTGTTGGAGGTGCTATTTTTCAGATGGGTCATTAAACCAAGGCCTTCGTTCTTTCTCAGGTGAGCATAAATGATCCTACCGCACTATCTGGAGGAGCGCAGAGTTGTTTCCCCTGCTGGCCTGGGTGATATTTACCACTAAATAAAACTGATCATCAGGACCTGTATCGCTGCTGTGTGGGAGAACATTCTGGATGCAAATGGGCTGCTGTGTTTCCCTATAGCAATATTTACACTTTTCACTGTAAAGGACTTTCATGAAAGGTGCAATAATACTGAAAGTCTGTGTTTCACTCTCCCACAAGGGTTAGTAGCTGCTGGTGTCTTAGATTAAGTGTCCAGTCTTTATGTCTGAGCCAAGTCAGTATATCAGGCTGCTGGACTGTTGGGTGGTGGGGTAGAGGAGGGGGGAGGGAGTGGGGGCAGTGGGCATTGCGTGCAGGAACAGTACACACAAATCAGGGGATCATGATGGAGGGTGGGGACCTTGCTGATGGTTTGGCTTACCAAGTCCAATGTGTCACTGCTGACCTGTGTGCTCCTTTGCCGTATCCTGGAGGTTCATCCAGCCAGTTCAAAGGTATGATGTTTGTTTAAGTAATGTTTATTGATCACACCCATTATTTAACAGCCAGCTGTGTGTACAGGCAATTCCACGTTATTTGTCTCTATTTGCTCGACCAATTTTATTGGGTCTAACTAGTTGAAGGAAAGGAGGAACATGTATTTCTATAACGCATATCTAGACCTAGGAAGGCCTCTTCTTTAAGGGGAGACACTAAACAGAGATCTTGATGCCCTGTCCGGGTAAACGCAAAATCCGTGGAGCAGGAGCTCTCTCCCCACCGAATCTTCAACACCCTCCATCTGTCCCTCTAAGGAACTCTGTTTATGCTGCAGTAAAACTAATAAAAAAATGCAGCCAGTGCTGGCCCGGAGCTATGTTCCGCCTGGTTTTTCCTAGTATTTTACAAAGGGATCCTGAACCAAGCACAGGACCCTTCCTTGCAGATTTAAATTGATCCAGCGCTGATTTCAGATGGCTGCAAGGGTTGCTCAAAAACGCTGAAGGCCAGTTTAGCGTCACTGGTTAAATTAGGTACAAGACATCATGTTCAGAAATTGGTATACATTGCAGCCATTTTATACCCAATAAACGGGCATCAAGCTCTTAGATTTCTACCCTAGTTTGTCCAAATAACCTTTGCTGAACCAGATGAAGTGGCCCACATCAAGGGCAAGGAAATCAGATCAAGCCCTGTAAACTGAGTTTTACTCCCAATTTGTTACCATGTGTCAATGTTCATAATCTATTAAAGGAATTGGGGGAGAATTAGGATCAAAGCAGGGAATGAGGAAACCTCTCCTCATGCGTGCGGACACACACTGGTTAACTTTCCAAACAGATCTGGAATTCCTTCCCTAAATCTCCATTCTTCCCACACACCATTCAAATATTTTCTTGCCTGGGGAGTACCACACCACACACTGCCCCCAGGTGATTGATGGTTTTTACTGAATTAGCTGTTTCAGCAAAGGCAGCAAGTTACTGCGCAAAACTAAGGAGTTTTCCAACACGTAGAGAAAAGCCCAATGAATTGTTCCATGCGTGACCTTTTTGCTTTGTGCTGTGACCTGGGTGATTAGTCTCAAATTGTTACCATTGCTTCCTGCGATTATTTGATTGTCCCACTGATGATCGACTCCCTCATCAGCTAACTCAAACCGATGTGCTTTAGTTGTATTTAATTAGATTGTGATCACTCCCATTGAGGGAAATCGGGAAAACGTGTATTTCCATAAAACTTTTAACTTCGAAAAATTTCCAAAAAGGCTTCACAGGAGCATAACCAAAATCTGAAAAAAGACACCAAGCCAAAAAAAGAGATATTAGAAGAAGGTAAGGGTTAAGAAGGGGGAATGAGAGACAGAGAGGTTTAAGGAGGGAATTCCAGACAATGTGGCCTATGAAGCTAAAAGCACAGTGGTCAATGGTGGAACGATGGAAAAGCTGGTGATCAAACTCAGTGAAGGGCCAAGGCAGGATAACATCAAAGAAGAGTGAAGGAGAGATGATGTATAATTTCAGAACATCAGCAAGCTGTTTGACCATTGAGGGGCAACACAGTCCAATTCCAATGTCAGTCAATGCTGCACGATTGACTAACTTTCTGAAGGTGTCACAGGGTATCAATCAAGACCACAGATCCATCACATTCGCTGGGTATTGATCAGGAGCACAGACCCTGTCATATTCACAGGGTATTGAAGAGGAGCACAGACCCTGTCACATTCACTGGGTATTGATCAGGAGCAAAGACCCTGTCACATTCACAGGCTGGTGATCAGGAGCACAGACCCTGTCACATTCACAGGGTATTGATCAGGAGCATAGACACTGTCACATTCAAAGGGTATTGATCAGGAGCACAGACCCTGTCATATTCACAGGGTATTGATCAGGAGCACAGACCCTGTCACATTCACAGGATATTGATCAGGAGCACAGACCCTGTCACATTCACAGGGTATTGATCAGGAGCAAAGACCCTGTCACATCCATAGGCTGGTGATCAGGAGCACAGACCCTGTCACATTCACAGGGTATTGATCAGGAGCACAGACAATGTCACATTCACAGGGTATTGATCAGGAGCACAGACCCTGTCACATTCACAGGGCATTGATCAGGAGCACAGACACTGTCACATTCACTGGGTATTGATCAGGAGAACAGACCCTGTCACATTCACAGGGTATTGATCAGGAGCACATACCCTATCACGTTCACTGGGTATTGATCAGGAGAACAAACCCTGTCATATTCACTCGGTATTGATCAGGAGCACAGACCCTGTCATGTTCACAGGGCATTGATCAGGAGCACAGAACCTGTCACATTCACAGGGTATTGATCAGGAGAACAGACCCTGTCACAGGGTATTGATCAGGAAAACAGACCCTGTCACAGGGTATTGATCAGGAAAACAGACCCTGTCACAGGGTATTGATCAGGAAAACAGACCCTGTCACATTCACAGGGTATTGATCAGGAAAACAGACCCTGTCACATTCACAGGGTATTGATCAGGAGCACAGACACTGTCACATTCACTGGGTATTGATCAGGAGAACAGACCCTGTCACATTCAAAGGGTATTGATCAGGAGCACAGAACCTGTCACATTCACAGGCTGGTAATCAGGAGCACAGACCCTGTCACATTCACAGGGTATTGATCAGGAGCACAGACCCTGTCACATTCACAGGGTATTGATAAGGTGCACAGATCCTGTCACATTCACAGGGTATTGATCAGGAGCACAGACCATGTCACGTCCACTGGGTATTGATCAGGAGCACAGACCCTGTCACATTCACAGGGTATTGATAAGGAGCACAGACCCTGTCACATTCACTGGGTATTGATCAGGAGCATAGACCCTGTCACATTCACAGGGTATTGATCAGGAGAACAGACCCTGTCACATTCACTGGGTATTAATCAGGAGAACAGACCCTGTCACATTCACAGGGTATTGATCAGGTGAACAGACCCTGTCACATTCACAGGGTATTGATCAGAAGCACAGACCCTGTCACATTCACAGGGTATTGATCAGGAGAACAGACCCTGTCACATTCAAAGGGTATTGATCTGGAGCACAGAACCTGTCACATTCACAGGCTGGTAATCAGGAGCACAGACCCTGTCACATTCACAGGGTATTGATCAGGAGAACAGACACTGTCACATTCACAGGGTATTGATCAGGAGCACAGACCATGTCACATTCACAGGGCATTGATCAGGAGCACAGACCCTGTCACATTCACTGGGTATTGATCAGGAGAACAGACCCTGTCACATTCACAGGGTATTGATCAGGAGCACATACCCTATCACGTTCACTGGGTATTGATCAGGAGAACAAACCCTGTCATATTCACGCGGTATTGATCAGGAGCACAGACCCTGTCATGTTCACAGGGCATTGATCAGGAGCACAGACCCTGTCACATTCACTGGGTATTGATCAGGAGAACAGACCCTGTCACATTCACAGGGTATTGATCAGGAGCACAGACCCTGTCACATTCACAGGGTACTGATCAGGAGCACAGACCCTGTCACATTCACAGGGTATTGATCAGGAGCACAGACACTGTCACATTCACTGGGTATTGATCAGGAGAACAGAACATGTCACATTCAAAGGGTATTGATCAGGAGCACAGAACCTGTCACATTCACAGGCTGGTAATCAGGAGCACAGACCCTGTCACATTCACAGGGTATTGATCAGGAGCACAGACCATGTCACGTCCACTGGGTTTGATCAGGAGCACAGACCCTGTCACATTCACAGGGTATTGATAAGGAGCACAGACCCTGTCACATTCACAGGGTATTGATCAGGAGCATAGACCCTGTCACATTCACAGGGTATTGATCAGGAGAACAGACCCTGTCACATTCACTGGGTATTAATCAGGAGAACAGACCCTGTCACATTCACAGGGTATTGATCAGGTGAACAGACCCTGTCACATTCACAGGGTATTGATCAGAAGCACAGACCCTGTCACATTCACAGGGTATTGATCAGGAGAACAGACCCTGTCACATTCAAAGGGTATTGATCTGGAGCACAGAACCTGTCACATTCACAGGCTGGTAATCAGGAGCAGAGACCCTGTCACATTCACAGGGTATTGATCAGGAGCACAGACACTGTCATATTCACAGGGTATTGATCAGGAGCACAGACCCTGTCATGTTCACAGGGCATTGATCAGGAGCACAGACCCTGTCACATTCACTGGGTATTGATCAGGAGAACAGACCCTGTCACATTCACAGGGTATTGATCAGGAGCACAGACCCTGTCACATTCACAGGGTACTGATCAGGAGCACAGACCCTGTCACATTCACAGGGTATTGATCAGGAGCACAGACACTGTCACATTCACTGGGTATTGATCAGGAGAACAGAACATGTCACATTCAAAGGGTATTGATCAGGAGCACAGAACCTGTCACATTCACAGGCTGGTAATCAGGAGCACAGACCCTGTCACATTCACAGGGTATTGATCAGGAGCACAGACCATGTCACGTCCACTGGGTTTGATCAGGAGCACAGACCCTGTCACATTCACAGGGTATTGATAAGGAGCACAGACCCTGTCACATTCACAGGGTATTGATCAGGAGCATAGACCCTGTCACATTCACAGGGTATTGATCAGGAGAACAGACCCTGTCACATTCACTGGGTATTAATCAGGAGAACAGACCCTGTCACATTCACAGGGTATTGATCAGGTGAACAGACCCTGTCACATTCACAGGGTATTGATCAGAAGCACAGACCCTGTCACATTCACAGGGTATTGATCAGGAGAACAGACCCTGTCACATTCAAAGGGTATTGATCTGGAGCACAGAACCTGTCACATTCACAGGCTGGTAATCAGGAGCAGAGTCCCCGTCACATTCACAGGGTATTGATCAGGAGCACAGACACTGTCATATTCACAGGGTATTGATCAGGAGCATAGACGCTGTCATATTCACAGGGTATTGATCAGGAGAACAGACCCTGTCACATTCACAGGGTATTGATCAGGAGCACAGAACCTGTCACATTCACAGGGTATTGATCAGGTGCACAGATCCTGTCACATTCACAGGGTATTGATCAGGAGCACAGACCCTGTCACATTCACAGGGTATTGATCAGGAGCACAGACCATGTCACATTCACAGGGTATTGATAAGGAGCACAGACCCTGTCATATTCACAGGGTATTGATCAGGAGCACAGACCCTGTCACGTTCACTGGGTATTGTTCAGGAGCATACACCCTGTCACATTCACAGGGTATTGATCAGGAGCACAGAACCTGTCACATTCACTGGGTATTAATCAGGAGAACAGACCCTGTCACATTCACAGGGTATTGATCAGGTGAACAGACCCTGTCACATTCACAGGGCATTGATCAGGAGCACAGACCCTGTCACATTCACAGGGTATTGATCAGGTGTACAGATACTGTCACATTCACAGGGTATTGATCAGGAGCACAGACCATGTCACATTCAAAGGGTATTGATCAGGAGCACAGACCCTGTCACATTCACAGGCTGGTGATCAGGAGCACAGTCCCTGTCATATTCACAGGGTATTGATCAGGAGCACAGACCCTGTCACGTTCACTGGGTATTGTTCAGGAGCATACACCCTGTCACATTCACAGGGTATTGATCAGGAGTACAGTCCCTGTCACATTCACAGGGTATTGATCAGGAGCACAGACCCTGTCACATTCACTGGGTATTGATCAGGTGAACAGACACTGTCACATTCACAGGGTATTGATCAGGTGAACAGACCCTGTCACATTCACAGGGTATTGATCAGAAGCACAGACCCTGTCACCTTCACAGGGTATTGATCAGGAGAACAGACCCTGTCACATTCAAAGGGTATTGATCTGGAGCACAGAACCTGTCACATTCACAGGCTGGTAATCAGGAGCACAGACCCTGTCACATTCACAGGGTATTGATCAGGAGCACAGACCCTGTCACATTCACAGGCTGATGATCAGCAGCACACGCCCTTTCACGTTCACAGGGTATTGATCAGGAGACCAGACCCTGTCACATTCACAGGCTGGTGATCAGGAGCACAGACCCTGTCACATTCACAGGGCATTGATCAGGAGCACAGATACTGTCACATTCACAGGGTATTGATCAGGTGAATAGACCCTGTCACATTCACAGGGCATTGATCAGGAGCACGGACCCTGTCACATTCACAGGGTATTGATCAGGAGCACAGCCCCTGTCACATTCACAGGGTATTGATCAGGAGCACGGACCCTGTCACATTCACAGGGTATTGATCAAGAGCACAGCCCCTGTCACATTCACAGGGTATTGATCAGGAGCACAGACCCTGTCACATTCACAGGTTATTGTTCAAGAGCACAGCCCCTGTCACATTCACAGGGTATTGATCAGGAGCACAGGCTCTGTCACATTCACAGGGCATTAATCATGAAAACAGACCCTTTCACATTCACAGGGTACTGATCAGGAGAACAGACCCTGTCACATTCACAGGGTACTGATCAGGAGCACAGACCCTGTCACATTCACAGGGTATTGATCAGGAGCACAGACACTGTCACATTCACTGGGTATTGATCAGGAGAACAGACCCTGTCACATTCACAGGTTATTGATCAGGAGCACATACCCTATCACGTTCACAGGGTATTGATCAGGAGAACAAACCCTGTCATATTCACTCGGTATTGATCAGGAGCACAGACCCTGTCATGTTCACAGGGCATTGATCAGGAGCACAGACCCTGTCACATTCACTGGGTATTGATCAGGAGAACAGACCCTGTCACATTCACAGGGTATTGATCAGGAGCACAGACCCTGTCACATTCACAGGGTACTGATCAGGAGCACAGACCCTGTCACATTCACAGGGTATTGATCAGGAGCACAGACACTGTCACATTCACTGGGTATTGATCAGGAGAACAGAACATGTCACATTCAAAGGGTATTGATCAGGAGCACAGAACCTGTCACATTCACAGGCTGGTAATCAGGAGCACAGACCCTGTCACATTCACAGGGTATTGATCAGGAGCACAGACCATGTCACGTCCACTGGGTTTGATCAGGAGCACAGACCCTGTCACATTCACAGGGTATTGATAAGGAGCACAGACCCTGTCACATTCACAGGGTATTGATCAGGAGAACAGACCCTGTCACATTCACTGGGTATTAATCAGGAGAACAGACCCTGTCACATTCACAGGGTATTGATCAGGTGAACAGACCCTGTCACATTCACAGGGTATTGATCAGAAGCACAGACCCTGTCACATTCACAGGGTATTGATCAGGAGAACAGACCCTGTCACATTCAAAGGGTATTGATCTGGAGCACAGAACCTGTCACATTCACAGGCTGGTAATCAGGAGCAGAGACCCTGTCACATTCACAGGGTATTGATCAGGAGCACAGACACTGTCATATTCACAGGGTATTGATCAGGAGCACAGACCCTGTCATGTTCACAGGGCATTGATCAGGATCACAGACCCTGTCACATTCACTGGGTATTGATCAGGAGAACAGACCCTGTCACATTCACAGGGTATTGATCAGGAGCACAGACCCTGTCACATTCACAGGGTACTGATCAGGAGCACAGACCCTGTCACATTCACAGGGTATTGATCAGGAGCACAGACACTGTCACATTCACTGGGTATTGATCAGGAGAACAGAACATGTCACATTCAAAGGGTATTGATCAGGAGCACAGAACCTGTCACATTCACAGGCTGGTAATCAGGAGCACAGACCCTGTCACATTCACAGGGTATTGATCAGGAGCACAGAACATGTCACGTCCACTGGGTTTGATCAGGAGCACAGACCCTGTCACATTCACAGGGTATTGATAAGGAGCACAGACCCTGTCACATTCACAGGGTATTGATCAGGAGCATAGACCCTGTCACATTCACAGGGTATTGATCAGGAGAACAGACCCTGTCACATTCACTGGGTATTAATCAGGAGAACAGACCCTGTCACATTCACAGGGTATTGATCAGGTGAACAGACCCTGTCACATTCACAGGGTATTGATCAGAAGCACAGACCCTGTCACATTCACAGGGTATTGATCAGGAGAACAGACCCTGTCACATTCAAAGGGTATTGATCTGGAGCACAGAACCTGTCACATTCACAGGCTGGTAATCAGGAGCAGAGTCCCTGTCACATTCACAGGGTATTGATCAGGAGCACAGACACTGTCATATTCACAGGGTATTGATCAGGAGCATAGACCCTGTCATATTCACAGGGTATTGATCAGGAGAACAGACCCTGTCACATTCACAGGGTATTGATCAGGAGCACAGAACCTGTCACATTCACAGGGTATTGATCAGGTGCACAGATCCTGTCACATTCACAGGGTATTGATCAGGAGCACAGACCCTGTCACATTCACAGGGTATTGATCAGGAGCACAGACCATGTCACATTCACAGGGTATTGATAAGGAGCACAGACCCTGTCATATTCACAGGGTATTGATCAGGAGCACAGACCCTGTCACGTTCACTGGGTATTGTTCAGGAGCATACACCCTGTCACATTCACAGGGTATTGATCAGGAGCACAGAACCTGTCACATTCACTGGGTATTAATCAGGAGAACAGACCCTGTCACATTCACAGGGTATTGATCAGGTGAACAGACCCTGTCACATTCACAGGGCATTGATCAGGAGCACAGACCCTGTCACATTCACAGGGTATTGATCAGGTGTACAGATACTGTCACATTCACAGGGTATTGATCAGGAGCACAGACCATGTCACATTCAAAGGGTATTGATCAGGAGCACAGACCCTGTCACATTCACAGGCTGGTGATCAGGAGCACAGTCCCTGTCATATTCACAGGGTATTGATCAGGAGCACAGACCCTGTCACGTTCACTGGGTATTGTTCAGGAGCATACACCCTGTCACATTCACAGGGTATTGATCAGGAGTACTGTCCCTGTCACATTCACAGGGTATTGATCAGGAGCACAGACCCTGTCACATTCACTGGGTATTGATCAGGTGAACAGACACTGTCACATTCACAGGGTATTGATCAGGTGAACAGACCCTGTCACATTCACAGGGTATTGATCAGAAGCACAGACCCTGTCACCTTCACAGGGTATTGATCAGGAGAACAGACCCTGTCACATTCAAAGGGTATTGATCTGGAGCACAGAACCTGTCACATTCACAGGCTGGTAATCAGGAGCACAGACCCTGTCACATTCACAGGGTATTGATCAGGAGCACAGACCCTGTCACATTCACAGGCTGATGATCAGCAGCACACGCCCTTTCACGTTCACAGGGTATTGATCAGGAGACCAGACCCTGTCACATTCACAGGCTGGTGATCAGGAGCACAGACCCTGTCACATTCACAGGGCATTGATCAGGAGCACAGATACTGTCACATTCACAGGGTATTGATCAGGTGAATAGACCCTCTCACATTCACAGGGCATTGATCAGGAGCACGGACCCTGTCACATTCACAGGGTATTGATCAGGAGCACAGCCCCTGTCACATTCACAGGGTATTGATAAGGAGAACAGACCCTGTCACATTCACAGGGTAGTGATCAAGAGCACAGCCCCTGTCACATTCACAGGGTATTGATCAGGAGCACAGACCCTGTCACATTCACAGGGTATTGATCAAGAGCACAGCCCCTGTCACATTCACAGGGTATTGATCAGGAGCACAGGCCCTGTCACATTCACAGGGTATTAATCAGGAGAACAGACCCTGTCACATTCACAGGGTACTGATCAGGAGAACTGACCCTGTCACATTCACATGGCATTGATCAGGAGCACGGACCCTGTCACATTCACAGGGTATTGATCAGGAGCACAGACACTGTCACATTCACTGGGTATTGATCAGGAGAACAGACCCTGTCACATTCACAGGTTATTGATCAGGAGCACATACCCTATCACGTTCACAGGGTATTGATCAGGAGAACAAACCCTGTCATATTCACTCGGTATTGATCAGGAGCACAGACCCTGTCATGTTCACAGGGCATTGATCAGGAGCACAGACCCTGTCACATTCACTGGGTATTGATCAGGAGAACAGACCCTGTCAAATTCACAGGGTATTGATCAGGAGCACAGACCCTGTCACATTCACAGGGTATTGATCAGGAGCACAGGCCCTGTCACATTCACTGGGTATTGATCAGGAGAACAGAACCTGTCACATTCAAAGGGTATTGATCAGGAGCACAGAACCTGTCACATTCACAGGCTGGTAATCAGGAGCACAGACCCTGTCACATTCACAGGGTATTGATCAGGAGCACAGACCATGTCACGTCCACTGGGTTTGATCAGGAGCACAGACCCTGTCACATTCACAGGGTATTGATAAGGAGCACAGACCCTGTCACATTCACAGGGTATTGATCAGGAGCATAGACCCTGTCACATTCACAGGGTATTGATCAGGAGAACAGACCCTGTCACATTCACTGGGTATTAATCAGGAGAACAGACCCTGTCACATTCACACGGTATTGATCAGGTGAACAGACCCTGTCACATTCACAGGGTATTGATCAGCAGCACAGACCCTGTCACATTCACAGGGTATTGATCAGGAGAACAGACCCTGTCACATTCAAAGGGTATTGATCTGGAGCACAGAACCTGTCACATTCACAGGCTGGTAATCAGGAGCACAGACCCTGTCACATTCACAGGGGATTGATCAGGAGAACAGACCCTGTCACGTTCACTGGGTATTGTTCAGGAGCATACACCCTGTCACATTCACAGGGTATTGATCAGGAGTACAGTCCCTGTCACATTCACAGGGTATTGATCAGGAGCACAGACCCTGTCACATTCATTGGGTATTAATCAGGAGAACAGACCCTGTCACATTCACTGGGTATTGATCAGGTGAACAGACACTGTCACATTCACAGGGTATTGATCAGGAGCACAGACCCTGTCACATTCACAGGCTGATGATCAGCAGCACACACCCTTTCACGTTCACAGGGTATTGATCAGGAGAACAGACCCTGTCACATTCACAGGCTGGTGATCAGGAGCACAGACCCTGTCACATTCACAGGGCATTGATCAGGAGCACAGATACTGTCACATTCACAGGGTATTGATCAGGTGAATAGACCCTGTCACATTCACAGGGCATTGATCAGGAGCACGGACCCTGTCACATTCACAGGGTATTGATCAGGGGCACAGCCCCTGTCACATTCACAGGGTATTGATAAGGAGAACAGACCCTGTCACATTCACAGGGTATTGATCAAGAGCACAGCCCCTGCCACATTCACAGGGTATTGATCAGGAGCACAGACCCTGTCACATTCACAGGGTACTGATCAGGAGAACTGACATTGTCACATTCACATGGCATTGATCAGGAGCACGGACCCTGTCACATTCACAGGGTATTGATCAGGAGCACAGACACTGCCACATTCACTGGGTATTGATCAGGAAAACAGACCCTGTCACATTCAAAGGGTATTGATCAGGAGCACAGAAAATGTCACATTCACAGGCTGGTAATCAGGAGCACAGACCCTGTCACATTCACAGGGTATTCATCAGGAGCACAGACCATGTCACGTCCACGGGGTATTGATCAGGAGCACAGACCCTGTCACATTCACAGGGTATTGAAAAGGAGCACAGACCCTGTCACATTCACAGGGTATTGATCAGAAGCATAGACCCTGTCACATTCACAGGGTATTGATCAGGAGAACAGACCCTGTCACATTCACTGGGTATTAATCAGGAGAACAGACCCTGTCACATTCACAGGGTATTGATCAGGTGAACAGACCCTGTCACATTCACAGGGTATTGATCAAGAGCACAGACCCTGTCACATTCACAGGGTATTGATCAGGAGCACAGACCCTGTCACATTCACAGGGTATTGATCAGGAGCACAGACCCTGTCACATTCACAGGTATTGATCAGGAGCACAGACCCTGTCACATTCACAGGGTATTGATCAGGAGCACAGGCCCTGTCACATTCACAGGGTATTGATCAGGAGCACAGACCCTGTCACATTCACAGGGTATTGATCAGGAGAACAGACCCTGTCACATTCACAGGCTGATGATCAGCATCACAGACCCTATCACGTTCACAGGGCATTGATCAGGAGCACGGACCCTGTCACATTCACAGGGTATTGATCAGGTGAATAGACCCTGTCACATTCACAGGGTATTGATCAGGAGCACAGACCCTGTCACATTCACAGGGTATTGATCAGGAGCACAGCCCATATCACATTCACAGGGTATTGATAAGGAGAACAGACCCTGTCACATTCACAGGCTGATGATCAGGAGCACAGACCCTGTCACATTCACAGGGTATTGATCAGGAGCACAGACCCTGTCACATTCACAGGGTATTGATCAAGAGCACAGCCCCTGTCACATTCACAGGGTATTGATCAGGAGCACAGGCCCTGTCACATTCACAGGGTATTGATCAGGAGAACAGACCCTGTCACATTCACAGGGTACTGATCAGGAGAACTGACCCTGTCACATTCACATGGCATTGATCAGGAGCACGGACCCTGTCACATTCACAGGGTATTGATCAGGAGCACAGACCCTGTCACATTCACTGGGTATTGATCAGGAGAACAGACCCTGTCACATTCACAGGGTATTGATCAGGAGCACAGACCCTGTCACATTCACAGGGTATTGATCAGGAGCACAGACCCTGTCACATTCACAGGGTATTGATCAGGAGCACAGACCCTGTCACATTCACTGGGTATTGATCAGGAGCACAGACCCTGTCACATTCACAGGGTATTGATCAGGAGCACAGACCCTGTCACATTCACAGGGTGTTAATCAGGAGCACAGACCCTGTCACATTCACAGGGTATTGATCAGGAGCACAGACCCTGTCACATTCACTGGGTATTGATCAGGAGCAAAGACCCTGTCACATTCACAGGGTATTGATCAGGAGCACAGACCCTGTCACATTCACAGGGTATTGATCAGGAGCACAGACCCTGTCACATTCACAGGGTATTGATCAGGAGAACAGACCCTGTCACATTCACTGGGTATTGATCAGGAGAACAGACCCTGTCACATTCACAGGGTATTGATCAGGAGCACAGACCCTGTCACATTCACAGGGTATTGATCAGGAGCACAGACCCTGTCACATTCACAGGGTATTGATCAGGAGAACAGACCCTGTCACATTCAAAGGGTATTGATCAGGAGCACAGAACCTGTCACATTCACAGGCTGGTAATCAGGAGCACAGACCCTGTCACATTCACAGGGTATTGATCAGGAGAACAGACCCTGTCATATTCACAGGGTATTGATCAGGAGCACAGACCCTGTCACATTCACAGGGTATTGATCAGGAGCACAGACCCTGTCACATTCACAGGGTATTGATCAGGAGCACAGACCCTGTCACATTCACAGGGTATTGATCAGGAGAACAGACCCTGTCACATTCACAGGGTATTGATCAGGAGAACAGACCCTGTCACATTCACAGGGTATTGATCAGGAGCACAGACCCTGTCACATTCACAGGCTGATTGATCAGGAGCACAGACCCTGTCACATTCACAGGGTATTGATCAGGAGCACAGACCCTGTCACATTCACAGGGTATTGATCAGGAGCACAGACCCTGTCACATTCACAGGGTATTGATCAGGAGCACAGACCCTGTCACATTCACAGGGTACTGATCAGGAGCACAGACCCTGTCACATTCACAGGGTATTGATCAGGTGCACAGATCCTGTCACATTCACAGGGTATTGATCAGGAGCACTGACCCTGTCACATTCACAGGGTATTGATCAGGAGCACAGACCCTGTCACATTCACAGGGTATTGATCAAGAGCACAGACCCTGTCACATTCACAGGGTATTGATCAGGAGCACAGACCCTGTCACATTCACAAGGTATTGATAAGGAGCACAGACCCTGTCATATTCACAGGGTATTGATCAGGAGCACAGACCCTGTCACGTTCACAGGGTATTGATCAGGAGCACAGACCCTGTCACATTCACAGGGTATTGATCAGGAGCACAGACCCTGTCACATTCACAGGGTATTGATCAGGAGCACAGACCCTGTCACATTCACAGGGTATTGATCAGGAGCACAGACCCTGTCACATTCACAGGGTATTGATCAGGAGCACAGACCCTGTCACATTCACAGGGTATTGATCAGGAGCACAGACCCTGTCACATTCACAGGGTATTGATCAGGAGCACAGACCCTGTCACATTCACAGGGTATTGATCAGGAGCACAGACCCTGTCACATTCACAGGGTATTGATCAGGAGCACAGACCCTGTCACATTCACAGGGTATTGATCAGGAGCACAGACCCTGTCACATTCACAGGGTATTGATCAGGAGCACAGACCCTGTCACATTCACAGGGTATTGATCAGGAGCACAGACCCTGTCACATTCACAGGGTATTGATCAGGAGCACAGACCCTGTCACATTCACAGGGTATTGATCAGGAGCACAGACCCTGTCACATTCACAGGGCATTGATCAGGAGCACAGACCCTGTCACATTCACAGGGTATTGATCAGGAGCACAGAACCTGTCACATTCACAGGGTATTGATCAGGAGCACAGACCCTGTCACATTCACAGGGTATTGATCAGGAGCACAGACCCTGTCACATTCACAGGGTATTGATCAGGAGCACAGACCCTGTCACATTCACAGGGTATTGATCAGGAGCACAGACCCTGTCACATTCACAGGGTATTGATCAGGAGCACAGACCCTGTCACATTCACAGGGTATTGATCAGGAGCACAGACCCTGTCACATTCACAGGGTATTGATCAGGAGCACAGACCCTGTCACATTCACAGGGTATTGATCAGGAGCACAGACCCTGTCACATTCACAGGGTATTGATCAGGAGCACAGACCCTGTCACATTCACAGGGTATTGATCAGGAGCACAGACCCTGTCACATTCACAGGGTATTGATCAGGAGCACAGACCCTGTCACATTCACAGGGTATTGATCAGGAGCACAGACCCTGTCACATTCACAGGGTATTGATCAGGAGCACAGACCCTGTCACATTCACAGGGTATTGATCAGGAGAACAGACCCTGTCACATTCACAGGGTATTGATCAGGAGCACAGACCCTGTCACATTCACAGGGTATTGATCAGGAGAACAGACCCTGTCACATTCACAGGGTATTGATCAGGAGCACAGACCCTGTCACATTCACAGGGTATTGATCAGGAGCACAGACCCTGTCACATTCACAGGGTATTGATCAGGAGCACAGACCCTGTCACATTCACAGGGTATTGATCAGGAGCACAGACCCTGTCACATTCACAGGGTATTGATCAGGAGCACAGACCCTGTCACATTCACAGGGTATTGATCAGGAGCACAGACCCTGTCACATTCACAGGGTATTGATCAGGAGCACAGACCCTGTCACATTCACAGGGTATTGATCAGGAGCACAGACCCTGTCACATTCACAGGGTATTGATCAGGAGCACAGACCCTGTCACATTCACAGGGTATTGATCAGGAGCACAGACCCTGTCACATTCACAGGGTATTGATCAGGAGCACAGACCCTGTCACATTCACAGGGTATTGATCAGGAGCACAGACCCTGTCACATTCACAGGGTATTGATCAGGAGCACAGACCCTGTCACATTCACAGGGTATTGATCAGGAGCACAGACCCTGTCACATTCACAGGGTATTGATCAGGAGCACAGACCCTGTCACATTCACAGGGTATTGATCAGGAGCACAGACCCTGTCACATTCACAGGGTATTGATCAGGAGCACAGACCCTGTCACATTCACAGGGTATTGATCAGGAGCACAGACCCTGTCACATTCACAGGGTATTGATCAGGAGCACAGACCCTGTCACATTCACAGGGTATTGATCAGGAGCACAGACCCTGTCACATTCACAGGGTATTGATCAGGAGCACAGACCCTGTCACATTCACAGGGTATTGATCAGGAGCACAGACCCTGTCACATTCACAGGGTATTGATCAGGAGCACAGACCCTGTCACATTCACAGGGTATTGATCAGGAGAACAGACCCTGTCACATTCACAGGGTATTGATCAGGAGCACAGACCCTGTCACATTCACAGGGTATTGATCAGGAGCACAGACCCTGTCACATTCACAGGGTATTGATCAGGAGCACAGACCCTGTCACATTCACAGGGTATTGATCAGGAGCACAGACCCTGTCACATTCACAGGGTATTGATCAGGAGCACAGACCCTGTCACATTCACAGGGTATTGATCAGGAGCACAGACCCTGTCACATTCACAGGGTATTGATCAGGAGCACAGACCCTGTCACATTCACAGGGTATTGATCAGGAGCACAGACCCTGTCACATTCACAGGGTATTGATCAGGAGCACAGACCCTGTCACATTCACAGGGTATTGATCAGGAGAACAGACCCTGTCACATTCACAGGGTATTGATCAGGAGCACAGACCCTGTCACATTCACAGGGTATTGATCAGGAGCACAGACCCTGTCACATTCACAGGGTATTGATCAGGAGCACAGACCCTGTCACATTCACAGGGTATTGATCAGGAGCACAGACCCTGTCACATTCACAGGGTATTGATCAGGAGCACAGACCCTGTCACATTCACAGGGTATTGATCAGGAGCACAGACCCTGTCACATTCACAGGGTATTGATCAGGAGCACAGACCCTGTCACATTCACAGGGTATTGATCAGGAGCACAGACCCTGTCACATTCACAGGGTATTGATCAGGAGCACAGACCCTGTCACATTCACAGGGTATTGATCAGGAGCACAGACCCTGTCACATTCACAGGGTATTGATCAGGAGCACAGACCCTGTCACATTCACAGGGTATTGATCAGGAGCACAGACCCTGTCACATTCACAGGGTATTGATCAGGAGCACAGACCCTGTCACATTCACAGGGTATTGATCAGGAGCACAGACCCTGTCACATTCACAGGGTATTGATCAGGAGCACAGACCCTGTCACATTCACAGGGTATTGATCAGGAGCACAGACCCTGTCACATTCACAGGGTATTGATCAGGAGCACAGACCCTGTCACATTCACAGGGTATTGATCAGGAGCACAGACCCTGTCACATTCACAGGGTATTGATCAGGAGCACAGACCCTGTCACATTCACAGGGTATTGATCAGGAGCACAGACCCTGTCACATTCACAGGGTATTGATCAGGAGCACAGACCCTGTCACATTCACAGGGTATTGATCAGGAGCACAGACCCTGTCACATTCACAGGGTATTGATCAGGAGCACAGACCCTGTCACATTCACAGGGTATTGATCAGGAGCACAGACCCTGTCACATTCACAGGGTATTGATCAGGAGCACAGACCCTGTCACATTCACAGGGTATTGATCAGGAGCACAGACCCTGTCACATTCACAGGGTATTGATCAGGAGAACAGACCCTGTCACATTCACAGGGTATTGATCAGGAGCACAGACCCTGTCACATTCACAGGGTATTGATCAGGAGCACAGACCCTGTCACATTCACAGGGTATTGATCAGGAGCACAGACCCTGTCACATTCACAGGGTATTGATCAGGAGCACAGACCCTGTCACATTCACAGGGTATTGATCAGGAGCACAGACCCTGTCACATTCACAGGGTATTGATCAGGAGCACAGACCCTGTCACATTCACAGGGTATTGATCAGGAGCACAGACCCTGTCACATTCACAGGGTATTGATCAGGAGCACAGACCCTGTCACATTCACAGGGTATTGATCAGGAGCACAGACCCTGTCACATTCACAGGGTATTGATCAGGAGCACAGACCCTGTCACATTCACAGGGTATTGATCAGGAGCACAGACCCTGTCACATTCACAGGGTATTGATCAGGAGCACAGACCCTGTCACATTCACAGGGTATTGATCAGGAGCACAGACCCTGTCACATTCACAGGGTATTGATCAGGAGCACAGACCCTGTCACATTCACAGGGTATTGATCAGGAGCACAGACCCTGTCACATTCACAGGGTATTGATCAGGAGCACAGACCCTGTCACATTCACAGGGTATTGATCAGGAGCACAGACCCTGTCACATTCACAGGGTATTGATCAGGAGCACAGACCCTGTCACATTCACAGGGTATTGATCAGGAGCACAGACCCTGTCACATTCACAGGGTATTGATCAGGAGCACAGACCCTGTCACATTCACAGGGTATTGATCAGGAGCACAGACCCTGTCACATTCACAGGGTATTGATCAGGAGCACAGACCCTGTCACATTCACAGGGTATTGATCAGGAGCACAGACCCTGTCACATTCACAGGGTATTGATCAGGAGCACAGACCCTGTCACATTCACAGGGTATTGATCAGGAGCACAGACCCTGTCACATTCACAGGGTATTGATCAGGAGCACAGACCCTGTCACATTCACAGGGTATTGATCAGGAGCACAGACCCTGTCACATTCACAGGGTATTGATCAGGAGCACAGACCCTGTCACATTCACAGGGTATTGATCAGGAGCACAGACCCTGTCACATTCACAGGGTATTGATCAGGAGCACAGACCCTGTCACATTCACAGGGTATTGATCAGGAGCACAGACCCTGTCACATTCACAGGGTATTGATCAGGAGCACAGACCCTGTCACATTCACAGGGTATTGATCAGGAGCACAGACCCTGTCACATTCACAGGGTATTGATCAGGAGCACAGACCCTGTCACATTCACAGGGTATTGATCAGGAGCACAGACCCTGTCACATTCACAGGGTATTGATCAGGAGAACAGACCCTGTCACATTCACAGGGTATTGATCAGGAGCACAGGCCCTGTCACATTCACAGGGTATTGATCAGGAGAACAGACCCTGTCACATTCACATGGCATTGATCAGGAGCACGGACCCTGTCACATTCACAGGGTATTGATCAGGAGCACAGACCCTGTCACATTCACAGGGTATTGATCAGGAGCACAGACCCTGTCACATTCACAGGGCATTGATCAGGAGCACAGATACTGTCACATTCACAGGGTATTGATCAGGAGCACAGACCCTGTCACATTCACAGGCTATTGATCAGGAGCACAGACCCTGTCACATTCACAGGGTATTGATCAGGAGCACAGACCCTGTCACATTCACAGGGTATTGATCAGGAGCACAGACCCTGTCACATTCACAGGGTATTGATCAGGAGCACAGACCCTGTCACATTCACAGGGTATTGATCAGGAGCACAGACCCTGTCACATTCACAGGGTATTGATCAGGAGCACAGACCCTGTCACATTCACAGGGTATTGATCAGGAGCACAGACCCTGTCACATTCACAGGGTATTGATCAGGAGCACAGACCCTGTCACATTCACAGGGTATTGATCAGGAGCACAGACCCTGTCACATTCACAGGGTATTGATCAGGAGCACAGACCCTGTCACATTCACAGGGTATTGATCAGGAGCACAGACCCTGTCACATTCACAGGGTATTGATCAGGAGCACAGACCCTGTCACATTCACAGGGTATTGATCAGGAGCACAGACCCTGTCACATTCACAGGGTATTGATCAGGAGCACAGACCCTGTCACATTCACAGGGTATTGATCAGGAGCACAGACCCTGTCACATTCACAGGGTATTGATCAGGAGCACAGACCCTGTCACATTCACAGGGTATTGATCAGGAGCACAGACCCTGTCACATTCACAGGGTATTGATCAGGAGCACAGACCCTGTCACATTCACAGGGTATTGATCAGGAGCACAGACCCTGTCACATTCACAGGGTATTGATCAGGAGCACAGACCCTGTCACATTCACAGGGTATTGATCAGGAGCACAGACCCTGTCACATTCACAGGGTATTGATCAGGAGCACAGACCCTGTCACATTCACAGGGTATTGATCAGGAGCACAGACCCTGTCACATTCACAGGGTATTGATCAGGAGCACAGACCCTGTCACATTCACAGGGTATTGATCAGGAGCACAGACCCTGTCACATTCACAGGGTATTGATCAGGAGCACAGACCCTGTCACATTCACAGGGTATTGATCAGGAGCACAGACCCTGTCACATTCACAGGGTATTGATCAGGAGCACAGACCCTGTCACATTCACAGGGTATTGATCAGGAGCACAGACCCTGTCACATTCACAGGGTATTGATCAGGAGCACAGACCCTGTCACATTCACAGGGTATTGATCAGGAGCACAGACCCTGTCACATTCACAGGGTATTGATCAGGAGCACAGACCCTGTCACATTCACAGGGTATTGATCAGGAGAACAGACCCTGTCACATTCACAGGGTATTGATCAGGAGCACAGACCCTGTCACATTCACAGGGTATTGATCAGGAGCACAGACCCTGTCACATTCACAGGGTATTGATCAGGAGCACAGACCCTGTCACATTCACAGGGTATTGATCAGGAGCACAGACCCTGTCACATTCACAGGGTATTGATCAGGAGCACAGACCCTGTCACATTCACAGGGTATTGATCAGGAGCACAGACCCTGTCACATTCACAGGGTATTGATCAGGAGCACAGACCCTGTCACATTCACAGGGTATTGATCAGGAGCACAGACCCTGTCACATTCACAGGGTATTGATCAGGAGCACAGACCCTGTCACATTCACAGGGTATTGATCAGGAGCACAGACCCTGTCACATTCACAGGGTATTGATCAGGAGCACAGACCCTGTCACATTCACAGGGTATTGATCAGGAGCACAGACCCTGTCACATTCACAGGGTATTGATCAGGAGCACAGACCCTGTCACATTCACAGGGTATTGATCAGGAGCACAGACCCTGTCACATTCACAGGGTATTGATCAGGAGCACAGACCCTGTCACATTCACAGGGTATTGATCAGGAGCACAGACCCTGTCACATTCACAGGGTATTGATCAGGAGCACAGACCCTGTCACATTCACAGGGTATTGATCAGGAGCACAGACCCTGTCACATTCACAGGGTATTGATCAGGAGCACAGACCCTGTCACATTCACAGGGTATTGATCAGGAGCACAGACCCTGTCACATTCACAGGGTATTGATCAGGAGCACAGACCCTGTCACATTCACAGGGTATTGATCAGGAGCACAGACCCTGTCACATTCACAGGGTATTGATCAGGAGCACAGACCCTGTCACATTCACAGGGTATTGATCAGGAGCACAGACCCTGTCACATTCACAGGGTATTGATCAGGAGCACAGACCCTGTCACATTCACAGGGTATTGATCAGGAGCACAGACCCTGTCACATTCACAGGGTATTGATCAGGAGCACAGACCCTGTCACATTCACAGGGTATTGATCAGGAGCACAGACCCTGTCACATTCACAGGGTATTGATCAGGAGCACAGACCCTGTCACATTCACAGGGTATTGATCAGGAGCACAGACCCTGTCACATTCACAGGGTATTGATCAGGAGCACAGACCCTGTCACATTCACAGGGTATTGATCAGGAGCACAGACCCTGTCACATTCACAGGGTATTGATCAGGAGCACAGACCCTGTCACATTCACAGGGTATTGATCAGGAGCACAGACCCTGTCACATTCACAGGGTATTGATCAGGAGCACAGACCCTGTCACATTCACAGGGTATTGATCAGGAGCACAGACCCTGTCACATTCACAGGGTATTGATCAGGAGCACAGACCCTGTCACATTCACAGGGTATTGATCAGGAGCACAGACCCTGTCACATTCACAGGGTATTGATCAGGAGCACAGACCCTGTCACATTCACAGGGTATTGATCAGGAGCACAGACCCTGTCACATTCACAGGGTATTGATCAGGAGCACAGACCCTGTCACATTCACAGGGTATTGATCAGGAGCACAGACCCTGTCACATTCACAGGGTATTGATCAGGAGCACAGACCCTGTCACATTCACAGGGTATTGATCAGGAGCACAGACCCTGTCACATTCACAGGGTATTGATCAGGAGCACAGACCCTGTCACATTCACAGGGTATTGATCAGGAGCACAGACCCTGTCACATTCACAGGGTATTGATCAGGAGAACAGACCCTGTCACATTCACAGGGTATTGATCAGGAGCACAGACCCTGTCACATTCACAGGGTATTGATCAGGAGCACAGACCCTGTCACATTCACAGGGTATTGATCAGGAGCACAGACCCTGTCACATTCACAGGGTATTGATCAGGAGCACAGACCCTGTCACATTCACAGGGTATTGATCAGGAGCACAGACCCTGTCACATTCACAGGGTATTGATCAGGAGCACAGACCCTGTCACATTCACAGGGTATTGATCAGGAGCACAGACCCTGTCACATTCACAGGGTATTGATCAGGAGCACAGACCCTGTCACATTCACAGGGTATTGATCAGGAGCACAGACCCTGTCACATTCACAGGGTATTGATCAGGAGCACAGACCCTGTCACATTCACAGGGTATTGATCAGGAGCACAGACCCTGTCACATTCACAGGGTATTGATCAGGAGCACAGACCCTGTCACATTCACAGGGTATTGATCAGGAGCACAGACCCTGTCACATTCACAGGGTATTGATCAGGAGAACAGACCCTGTCACATTCACAGGGTATTGATCAGGAGCACAGACCCTGTCACATTCACAGGGTATTGATCAGGAGCACAGACCCTGTCACATTCACAGGGTATTGATCAGGAGCACAGACCCTGTCACATTCACAGGGTATTGATCAGGAGCACAGACCCTGTCACATTCACAGGGTATTGATCAGGAGCACAGACCCTGTCACATTCACAGGGTATTGATCAGGAGCACAGACCCTGTCACATTCACAGGGTATTGATCAGGAGCACAGACCCTGTCACATTCACAGGGTATTGATCAGGAGCACAGACCCTGTCACATTCACAGGGTATTGATCAGGAGCACAGACCCTGTCACATTCACAGGGTATTGATCAGGAGCACAGACCCTGTCACATTCACAGGGTATTGATCAGGAGCACAGACCCTGTCACATTCACAGGGTATTGATCAGGAGCACAGACCCTGTCACATTCACAGGGTATTGATCAGGAGCACAGACCCTGTCACATTCACAGGGTATTGATCAGGAGCACAGACCCTGTCACATTCACAGGGTATTGATCAGGAGCACAGACCCTGTCACATTCACAGGGTATTGATCAGGAGCACAGACCCTGTCACATTCACAGGGTATTGATCAGGAGCACAGACCCTGTCACATTCACAGGGTATTGATCAGGAGCACAGACCCTGTCACATTCACAGGGTATTGATCAGGAGCACAGACCCTGTCACATTCACAGGGTATTGATCAGGAGCACAGACCCTGTCACATTCACAGGGTATTGATCAGGAGCACAGACCCTGTCACATTCACAGGGTATTGATCAGGAGCACAGACCCTGTCACATTCACAGGGTATTGATCAGGAGCACAGACCCTGTCACATTCACAGGGTATTGATCAGGAGCACAGACCCTGTCACATTCACAGGGTATTGATCAGGAGAACAGACCCTGTCACATTCACAGGGTATTGATCAGGAGCACAGACCCTGTCACATTCACAGGGTATTGATCAGGAGCACAGACCCTGTCACATTCACAGGGTATTGATCAGGAGCACAGACCCTGTCACATTCACAGGGTATTGATCAGGAGCACAGACCCTGTCACATTCACAGGGTATTGATCAGGAGCACAGACCCTGTCACATTCACAGGGTATTGATCAGGAGCACAGACCCTGTCACATTCACAGGGTATTGATCAGGAGCACAGACCCTGTCACATTCACAGGGTATTGATCAGGAGCACAGACCCTGTCACATTCACAGGGTATTGATCAGGAGCACAGACCCTGTCACATTCACAGGGTATTGATCAGGAGCACGGACCCTGTCACATTCACAGGGTATTGATCAGGAGCACAGACACTGTCACATTCACTGGGTATTGATCAGGAGCACAGCCCCTGTCACATTCACAGGGTATTGATAAGGAGCACAGACCCTGTCACATTCACAGGGTATTGATCAGGAGCACAGACCCTGTCACATTCACAGGGTATTGATCAGGAGCACAGACCCTGTCACATTCACTGGGTATTGATCAGGAGAACAGACACTGTCACATTCACAGGGTATTGATCAGGAGCACAGACCCTGTCACATTCACAGGGTATTGATCAGGAGCACAGACCCTGTCACATTCACAGGGTATTGATCAGGAGAACAGACCCTGTCACATTCACAGGGTATTGATCAGGAGCACAGACCCTGTCACATTCACAGGGTATTGATCAGGAGCACAGACCCTGTCACATTCACAGGGTATTGATCAGGAGAACAGACCCTGTCACATTCACAGGGTATTGATCAGGAGCATACACCCTGTCACATTCACAGGGTATTGATCAGGAGTACAGTCCCTGTCACATTCACAGGGTATTGATCAGGAGCACAGACCCTGTCACATTCATTGGGTATTAATCAGGAGAACAGACCCTGTCACATTCACTGGGTATTGATCAGGTGAACAGACACTGTCACATTCACAGGGTATTGATCAGGAGCACAGACCCTGTCACATTCACAGGCTGATGATCAGCAGCACACACCCTTTCACGTTCACAGGGTATTGATCAGGAGACCAGACCCTGTCACATTCACAGGCTGGTGATCAGGAGCACAGACCCTGTCACATTCACAGGGCATTGATCAGGAGCACAGATACTGTCACATTCACAGGGTATTGATCAGGTGAATAGACCCTGTCACATTCACAGGGCATTGATCAGGAGCACGGACCCTGTCACATTCACAGGGTATTGATCAGGAGCACAGCCCCTGTCACATTCACAGGGTATTGATAAGGAGAACAGACCCTGTCACATTCACAGGGTAGTGATCAAGAGCACAGCCCCTGTCACATTCACAGGGTATTGATCAGGAGCACAGACCCTGTCACATTCACAGGGTATTGATCAAGAGCACAGCCCCTGTCACATTCACAGGGTATTGATCAGGAGCACAGGCCCTGTCACATTCACAGGGTATTAATCAGGAGAACAGACCCTGTCACATTCACAGGGTACTGATCAGGAGAACTGACCCTGTCACATTCACATGGCATTGATCAGGAGCACGGACCCTGTCACATTCACAGGGTATTGATCAGGAGCACAGACACTGTCACATTCACTGGGTATTGATCAGGAGAACAGACCCTGTCACATTCACAGGGTATTGATCAGGAGCACATACCCTATCACGTTCACTGGGTATTGATCAGGAGAACAAACCCTGTCATATTCACTCGGTATTGATCAGGAGCACAGACCCTGTCATGTTCACAGGGCATTGATCAGGAGCACAGACCCTGTCACATTCACTGGGTATTGATCAGGAGAACAGACCCTGTCAAATTCACAGGGTATTGATCAGGAGCACAGACCCTGTCACATTCACAGGGTATTGATCAGGAGCACAGACCCTGTCACATTCACTGGGTATTGATCAGGAGAACAGAACCTGTCACATTCAAAGGGTATTGATCAGGAGCACAGCACCTGTCACATTCACAGGCTGGTAATCAGGAGCACAGACCCTGTCACATTCACAGGGTATTGATCAGGAGCACAGACCATGTCACGTCCACTGGGTTTGATCAGGAGCACAGACCCTGTCACATTCACAGGGTATTGATAAGGAGCACAGACCCTGTCACATTCACAGGGTATTGATCAGGAGCATAGACCCTGTCACATTCACAGGGTATTGATCAGGAGAACAGACCCTGTCACATTCACTGGGTATTAATCAGGAGAACAGACCCTGTCACATTCACAGGGTATTGATCAGGTGAACAGACCCTGTCACATTCACAGGGTATTGATCAGCAGCACAGACCCTGTCACATTCACAGGGTATTGATCAGGAGAACAGACCCTGTCACATTCAAAGGGTATTGATCTGGAGCACAGAACCTGTCACATTCACAGGCTGGTAATCAGGAGCACAGACCCTGTCACATTCACAGGGGATTGATCAGGAGAACAGACCCTGTCACGTTCACTGGGTATTGTTCAGGAGCATACACCCTGTCACATTCACAGGGTATTGATCAGGAGTACAGTCCCTGTCACATTCACAGGGTATTGATCAGGAGCACAGACCCTGTCACATTCATTGGGTATTAATCAGGAGAACAGACCCTGTCACATTCACTGGGTATTGATCAGGTGAACAGACACTGTCACATTCACAGGGTATTGATCAGGAGCACAGACCCTGTCACATTCACAGGCTGATGATCAGCAGCACACACCCTTTCACGTTCACAGGGTATTGATCAGGAGAACAGACCCTGTCACATTCACAGGCTGGTGATCAGGAGCACAGACCCTGTCACATTCACAGGGCATTGATCAGGAGCACAGATACTGTCACATTCACAGGGTATTGATCAGGTGAATAGACCCTGTCACATTCACAGGGCATTGATCAGGAGCACGGACCCTGTCACATTCACAGGGTATTGATCAGGAGCACAGCCCCTGTCACATTCACAGGGTATTGATAAGGAGAACAGACCCTGTCACATTCACAGGGTATTGATCAAGAGCACAGCCCCTGCCACATTCACAGGGTATTGATCAGGAGCACAGACCCTGTCACATTCACAGGGTACTGATCAGGAGAACTGACACTGTCACATTCACATGGCATTGATCAGGAGCACGGACCCTGTCACATTCACAGGGTATTGATCAGGAGCACAGACACTGTCACATTCACTGGGTATTGATCAGGAGAACAGACCCTGTCACATTCAAAGGGTATTGATCAGGAGCACAGAACCTGTCACATTCACAGGCTGGTAATCAGGAGCACAGACCCTGTCACATTCACAGGGTATTCATCAGGAGCACAGACCATGTCACGTCCACTGGGTATTGATCAGGAGCACAGACCCTGTCACATTCACAGGGTATTGAAAAGGAGCACAGACCCTGTCACATTCACAGGGTATTGATCAGAAGCATAGACCCTGTCACATTCACAGGGTATTGATCAGGAGAACAGACCCTGTCACATTCACTGGGTATTAATCAGGAGAACAGACCCTGTCACATTCACAGGGTATTGATCAGGTGAACAGACCCTGTCACATTCACAGGGTATTGATCAGAAGCACAGACCCTGTCACCTTCACAGGGTATTGATCAGGAGAACAGACCCTGTCACATTCAAAGGGTATTGATCTGGAGCACAGAACCTGTCACATTCACAGGCTGGTAATCAGGAGCACAGACCCTGTCACATTCACAGGGTATTGATCAGGAGCACAGACACTGTCATATTCACAGGGTATTGATCAGGAGAACAGACCCTGTCACATTCACAGGGTATTGATCAAGAGCACAGACCCTGTCACATTCACAGGGTATTGATCAGGTGCACAGATCCTGTCACATTCACAGGGTATTGATCAGGAGCACAGACCCTGTCACATTCACAGGGTATTGATCAGGAGCACAGACCATGTCACATTCACAGGGTATTGATCAGGAGCACAGACCCTGTCACATTCACAGGCTGGTGATCAGGAGTACAGTCCCTGTCACATTCACAGGGTATTGATAAGGAGCACAGACCCTGTCATATTCACAGGGTATTGATCAGGAGCACAGACCCTGTCACGTTCACTGGGTATTGTTCAGGAGCATACACCCTGTCACATTCACAGGGTATTGATCAGGAGCACAGAACCTGTCACATTCACTGGGTATTAATCAGGAGAACAGACCCTGTCACATTCACAGGGTATTGATCAGGTGAACAGACCCTGTCACATTCACAGGCTGATGATCAGCAGCACAGACCCTGTCACATTCACAGGGTATTGATCAGGAGCACAGACCCTGTCACATTCACAGGGTATTGATCAGGAGCACAGACCCTGTCACATTCACAGGGCATTGATCAGGAGCACGGACCCTGTCACATTCACAGGGTATTGATCAGGAGCACAGCCCCTGTCACATTCACAGGGTATTGATCAGGAGCACAGACCCTGTCACATTCACAGGGTATTGATCAAGAGCACAGCCCCTGTCACATTCACAGGGTATTGATCAGGAGCACAGACCCTGTCACATTCACAGGGTATTGATCAGGAGAACAGACCCTGTCACATTCACAGGGTATTGATCAGGAGCACAGACCCTGTCACATTCACAGGGTATTGATCAGGAGCACAGACACTGTCACATTCACTGGGTATTGATCAGGAGAACAGACCCTGTCACATTCACAGGGTATTGATCAGGAGCACAGACCCTGTCACATTCACAGGGTATTGATCAGGAGCACAAACCCTGTCATATTCACTCGGTATTGATCAGGAGCACAGACCCTGTCATGTTCACAGGGCATTGATCAGGAGCACAGACCCTGTCACATTCACTGGGTATTGATCAGGAGAACAGACCCTGTCAAATTCACAGGGTATTGATCAGGAGCACAGACCCTGTCACATTCACAGGGTATTGATCAGGAGCACAGACCCTGTCACATTCACTGGGTATTGATCAGGAGAACAGAACCTGTCACATTCAAAGGGTATTGATCAGGAGCACAGAACCTGTCACATTCACAGGCTGGTAATCAGGAGCACAGACCCTGTCACATTCACAGGGTATTGATCAGGTGAACAGACCCTGTCACATTCACAGGGTATTGATCAGCAGCACAGACCCTGTCACATTCACAGGGTATTGATCAGGAGAACAGACCCTGTCACATTCAAAGGGTATTGATCTGGTGCACAGAACCTGTCACATTCACAGGCTGGTAATCAGGAGCACAGACCCTGTCACATTCACAGGGTATTGATCAGGAGCACAGACCCTGTCACATTCACAGGGTATTGATCAGGAGCACAGACCCTGTCACATTCACAGGGTATTGATCAGGAGCACAGACCCTGTCACATTCACAGGGTATTGATCAGGAGCACAGACCCTGTCACATTCACAGGGTATTGATCAGGAGCACAGACCCTGTCACATTCACAGGGTATTGATCAGGAGCACAGACCCTGTCACATTCACAGGGTATTGATCAGGAGCACAGACCCTGTCACATTCACAGGGTATTGATCAGGAGCACAGACCCTGTCACATTCACAGGGCTATTGATCAGGAGCACAGACCCTGTCACATTCACAGGGTATTGATCAGGAGAACAGACCCTGTCACATTCACAGGGCTATTGATCAGGAGCACAGACCCTGTCACATTCACAGGGTATTGATCAGGAGCACAGACCCTGTCACATTCACAGGGTATTGATCAGGAGAACAGACCCTGTCACATTCACAGGGTATTGATCAGGAGCACAGACCCTGTCACATTCACAGGGTATTGATCAGGAGCACAGACCCTGTCACATTCACAGGGTATTGATCAGGAGCACAGACCCTGTCACATTCACAGGGTATTGATCAGGAGCACAGCCCTGTCACATTCACAGGGTATTGATCAGGAGCACAGACCCTGTCACATTCACAGGGTATTGATCAGGAGAACAGACCCTGTCACATTCACAGGGTATTGATCAGGAGCACAGACCCTGTCACATTCACAGGCTATTGATCAGGAGCACAGACCCTGTCACATTCACAGGGTATTGATCAGGAGCACAGACCCTGTCACATTCACAGGGTATTGATCAGGAGCACAGACCCTGTCACATTCACAGGGTATTGATCAGGAGCACAGACCCTGTCACATTCACAGGGTATTGATCAGGAGCACAGACCCTGTCACATTCACAGGGTATTGATCAGGAGCACAGACCCTGTCACATTCACAGGGTATTGATCAGGAGCACAGACCCTGTCACATTCACAGGGTATTGATCAGGAGAACAGACCCTGTCACATTCACAGGGTATTGATCAGGAGCACAGACCCTGTCACATTCACAGGGTATTGATCAGGAGCACAGACCCTGTCACATTCACAGGGTATTGATCAGGAGAACAGACCCTGTCACATTCACAGGGTATTGTTCAGGAGCACAGACCCTGTCACATTCACAGGGTATTGATCAGGAGCACAGACCCTGTCACATTCACAGGGTATTGATCAGGAGCACAGACCCTGTCACATTCACTGGGTATTGATCAGGAGAACAGACCCTGTCACATTCACAGGGTATTGATCAGGTGAACAGACCCTGTCACATTCACAGGGTATTGATCAGGAGCACAGACCCTGTCACATTCACAGGGTATTGATCAGGAGCACAGACCCTGTCACATTCACAGGGTATTGATCAGGAGAACAGACCCTGTCACATTCACAGGCTGGTGATCAGGAGCACAGACCCTGTCACATTCACAGGGTATTGATCAGGAGCACAGACCCTGTCACATTCACAGGGTATTGATCAGGAGAACAGACCCTGTCACATTCACAGGGCATTGATCAGGAGCACGGACCCTGTCACATTCACAGGGTATTGATCAGGAGCACAGACCCTGTCACATTCACAGGGTATTGATCAGGAGAACAGACCCTGTCACATTCACAGGGTATTGATCAGGAGCACAGACCATGTCACATTCACAGGGTATTGATCAGGAGCACAGACCCTGTCACATTCACAGGGTATTGATCAGGAGAACAGACCCTGTCACATTCACAGGGTATTGATCAGGAGCACAGACCCTGTCACATTCACAGGGTATTGATCAGGAGCACAGACCCTGTCACATTCACAGGGTATTGATCAGGAGCACAGACCCTGTCACATTCACAGGGTATTGATCAGGAGCACAGACCCTGTCACATTCACAGGGTATTGATCAGGAGCACAGACCCTGTCACATTCACAGGGTATTGATCAGGAGCACAGACCCTGTCACATTCACAGGGTATTGATCAGGAGCACAGACCCTGTCACATTCACAGGGTATTGATCAGGAGCACAGACCCTGTCACATTCACAGGGTATTGATCAGGAGAACAGACCCTGTCACATTCACAGGGTATTGATCAGGAGCACAGACCCTGTCACATTCACAGGGTATTGATCAGGAGCACAGACCCTGTCACATTCACAGGGTATTGATCAGGAGCACAGACCCTGTCACATTCACAGGGTATTGATCAGGAGCACAGACCCTGTCACATTCACAGGGTATTGATCAGGAGCACAGACCCTGTCACATTCACAGGGTATTGATCAGGAGAACAGACCCTGTCACATTCACAGGGTATTGATCAGGAGCACAGACCCTGTCACATTCACAGGGTATTGATCAGGAGCACAGACCCTGTCACATTCACAGGGTATTGATCAGGAGCACAGACCCTGTCACATTCACAGGGTATTGATCAGGAGCACAGACCCTGTCACATTCACAGGGTATTGATCAGGAGCACAGACCCTGTCACATTCACAGGGTATTGATCAGGAGCACAGACCCTGTCACATTCACAGGGTATTGATCAGGAGCACAGACCCTGTCACATTCACAGGGTATTGATCAGGAGCACAGACCCTGTCACATTCACAGGGTATTGATCAGGAGCACAGACCCTGTCACATTCACAGGGTATTGATCAGGAGCACAGACCCTGTCACATTCACAGGGTATTGATCAGGAGCACAGACCCTGTCACATTCACAGGGTATTGATCAGGAGCACAGACCCTGTCACATTCACAGGGTATTGATCAGGAGCACAGACCCTGTCACATTCACAGGGTATTGATCAGGAGCACAGACCCTGTCACATTCACAGGGTATTGATCAGGAGCACAGACCCTGTCACATTCACAGGGTATTGATCAGGAGCACAGACCCTGTCACATTCACAGGGTATTGATCAGGAGCACAGACCCTGTCACATTCACAGGGTATTGATCAGGAGCACAGACCCTGTCACATTCACAGGGTATTGATCAGGAGCACAGACCCTGTCACATTCACAGGGTATTGATCAGGAGCACAGACCCTGTCACATTCACAGGGTATTGATCAGGAGCACAGACCCTGTCACATTCACAGGGTATTGATCAGGAGCACAGACCCTGTCACATTCACAGGGTATTGATCAGGAGCACAGACCCTGTCACATTCACAGGGTATTGATCAGGAGCACAGACCCTGTCACATTCACAGGGTATTGATCAGGAGCACAGACCCTGTCACATTCACAGGGTATTGATCAGGAGCACAGACCCTGTCACATTCACAGGGTATTGATCAGGAGCACAGACCCTGTCACATTCACAGGGTATTGATCAGGAGCACAGACCCTGTCACATTCACAGGGTATTGATCAGGAGCACAGACCCTGTCACATTCACAGGGTATTGATCAGGAGCACAGACCCTGTCACATTCACAGGGTATTGATCAGGAGCACAGACCCTGTCACATTCACAGGGTATTGATCAGGAGCACAGACCCTGTCACATTCACAGGGTATTGATCAGGAGCACAGACCCTGTCACATTCACAGGGTATTGATCAGGAGCACAGACCCTGTCACATTCACAGGGTATTGATCAGGAGCACAGACCCTGTCACATTCACAGGGTATTGATCAGGAGCACAGACCCTGTCACATTCACAGGGTATTGATCAGGAGCACAGACCCTGTCACATTCACAGGGTATTGATCAGGAGCACAGACCCTGTCACATTCACAGGGTATTGATCAGGAGCACAGACCCTGTCACATTCACAGGGTATTGATCAGGAGCACAGACCCTGTCACATTCACAGGGTATTGATCAGGAGCACAGACCCTGTCACATTCACAGGGTATTGATCAGGAGCACAGACCCTGTCACATTCACAGGGTATTGATCAGGAGCACAGACCCTGTCACATTCACAGGGTATTGATCAGGAGCACAGACCCTGTCACATTCACAGGGTATTGATCAGGAGCACAGACCCTGTCACATTCACAGGGTATTGATCAGGAGCACAGACCCTGTCACATTCACAGGGTATTGATCAGGAGCACAGACCCTGTCACATTCACAGGGTATTGATCAGGAGCACAGACCCTGTCACATTCACAGGGTATTGATCAGGAGCACAGACCCTGTCACATTCACAGGGTATTGATCAGGAGCACAGACCCTGTCACATTCACAGGGTATTGATCAGGAGCACAGACCCTGTCACATTCACAGGGTATTGATCAGGAGCACAGACCCTGTCACATTCACAGGGTATTGATCAGGAGCACAGACCCTGTCACATTCACAGGGTATTGATCAGGAGAACAGACCCTGTCACATTCACAGGGTATTGATCAGGAGCACAGACCCTGTCACATTCACAGGGTATTGATCAGGAGCACAGACCCTGTCACATTCACAGGGTATTGATCAGGAGCACAGACCCTGTCACATTCACAGGGTATTGATCAGGAGCACAGACCCTGTCACATTCACAGGGTATTGATCAGGAGCACAGACCCTGTCACATTCACAGGGTATTGATCAGGAGCACAGACCCTGTCACATTCACAGGGTATTGATCAGGAGCACAGACCCTGTCACATTCACAGGGTATTGATCAGGAGCACAGACCCTGTCACATTCACAGGGTATTGATCAGGAGCACAGACCCTGTCACATTCACAGGGTATTGATCAGGAGCACAGACCCTGTCACATTCACAGGGTATTGATCAGGAGCACAGACCCTGTCACATTCACAGGGTATTGATCAGGAGCACAGACCCTGTCACATTCACAGGGTATTGATCAGGAGCACAGACCCTGTCACATTCACAGGGTATTGATCAGGAGCACAGACCCTGTCACATTCACAGGGTATTGATCAGGAGCACAGACCCTGTCACATTCACAGGGTATTGATCAGGAGCACAGACCCTGTCACATTCACAGGGTATTGATCAGGAGCACAGACCCTGTCACATTCACAGGGTATTGATCAGGAGCACAGACCCTGTCACATTCACAGGGTATTGATCAGGAGCACAGACCCTGTCACATTCACAGGGTATTGATCAGGAGCACAGACCCTGTCACATTCACAGGGTATTGATCAGGAGCACAGACCCTGTCACATTCACAGGGTATTGATCAGGAGCACAGACCCTGTCACATTCACAGGGTATTGATCAGGAGCACAGACCCTGTCACATTCACAGGGTATTGATCAGGAGCACAGACCCTGTCACATTCACAGGGTATTGATCAGGAGCACAGACCCTGTCACATTCACAGGGTATTGATCAGGAGCACAGACCCTGTCACATTCACAGGGTATTGATCAGGAGAACAGACCCTGTCACATTCACAGGGTATTGATCAGGAGCACAGACCCTGTCACATTCACAGGGTATTGATCAGGAGCACAGACCCTGTCACATTCACAGGGTATTGATCAGGAGCACAGACCCTGTCACATTCACAGGGTATTGATCAGGAGCACAGACCCTGTCACATTCACAGGGTATTGATCAGGAGCACAGACCCTGTCACATTCACAGGGTATTGATCAGGAGCACAGACCCTGTCACATTCACAGGGTATTGATCAGGAGCACAGACCCTGTCACATTCACAGGGTATTGATCAGGAGCACAGACCCTGTCACATTCACAGGGTATTGATCAGGAGCACAGACCCTGTCACATTCACAGGGTATTGATCAGGAGCACAGACCCTGTCACATTCACAGGGTATTGATCAGGAGCACAGACCCTGTCACATTCACAGGGTATTGATCAGGAGCACAGACCCTGTCACATTCACAGGGTATTGATCAGGAGCACAGACCCTGTCACATTCACAGGGTATTGATCAGGAGCACAGACCCTGTCACATTCACAGGGTATTGATCAGGAGCACAGACCCTGTCACATTCACAGGGTATTGATCAGGAGCACAGACCCTGTCACATTCACAGGGTATTGATCAGGAGCACAGACCCTGTCACATTCACAGGGTATTGATCAGGAGCACAGACCCTGTCACATTCACAGGGTATTGATCAGGAGCACAGACCCTGTCACATTCACAGGGTATTGATCAGGAGCACAGACCCTGTCACATTCACAGGGTATTGATCAGGAGCACAGACCCTGTCACATTCACAGGGTATTGATCAGGAGCACAGACCCTGTCACATTCACAGGGTATTGATCAGGAGCACAGACCCTGTCACATTCACAGGGTATTGATCAGGAGCACAGACCCTGTCACATTCACAGGGTATTGATCAGGAGCACAGACCCTGTCACATTCACAGGGTATTGATCAGGAGCACAGACCCTGTCACATTCACAGGGTATTGATCAGGAGCACAGACCCTGTCACATTCACAGGGTATTGATCAGGAGCACAGACCCTGTCACATTCACAGGGTATTGATCAGGAGCACAGACCCTGTCACATTCACAGGGTATTGATCAGGAGAACAGACCCTGTCACATTCACAGGGTATTGATCAGGAGCACAGACCCTGTCACATTCACAGGGTATTGATCAGGAGCACAGACCCTGTCACATTCACAGGGTATTGATCAGGAGCACAGACCCTGTCACATTCACAGGGTATTGATCAGGAGCACAGACCCTGTCACATTCACAGGGTATTGATCAGGAGCACAGACCCTGTCACATTCACAGGGTATTGATCAGGAGCACAGACCCTGTCACATTCACAGGGTATTGATCAGGAGCACAGACCCTGTCACATTCACAGGGTATTGATCAGGAGCACAGACCCTGTCACATTCACAGGGTATTGATCAGGAGCACAGACCCTGTCACATTCACAGGGTATTGATCAGGAGCACAGACCTGTCACATTCACAGGGTATTGATCAGGAGCACAGACCCTGTCACATTCACAGGGTATTGATCAGGAGCACAGACCCTGTCACATTCACAGGGTATTGATCAGGAGCACAGACCCTGTCACATTCACAGGGTATTGATCAGGAGCACAGACCCTGTCACATTCACAGGGTATTGATCAGGAGCACAGACCCTGTCACATTCACAGGGTATTGATCAGGATCACGGACCCTGGCACAATCACAGGGTATTGATCAGGAGCACAGCCCCTGTCACATTCACAGGGTATTGATCAGGAGGACAGACCCTGTCACATTCAAAGGGTATTGATCAGGAGCACAGACCCTGTCACATTCACAGGGTATTGATCAGGAGCACAGACCCTGTCACATTCACAGGGTATTGATCAGGAGCACAGACCCTGTCACATTCACAGGGTATTGATCAGGAGCACAGACCCTGTCACATTCACAGGGTATTGATCAGGAGCACAGACCCTGTCACATTCACAGGGTATTGATCAGGAGCACAGACCCTGTCACATTCACAGGGTATTGATCAGGAGCACAGACCCTGTCACATTCACAGGGTATTGATCAGGAGCACAGACCCTGTCACATTCACAGGGTATTGATCAGGAGCACAGACCCTGTCACATTCACAGGGTATTGATCAGGAGCACAGACCCTGTCACATTCACAGGGTATTGATCAGGAGCACAGACCCTGTCACATTCACAGGGTATTGATCAGGAGCACAGACCCTGTCACATTCACAGGGTATTGATCAGGAGCACAGACCCTGTCACATTCACAGGGTATTGATCAGGAGCACAGACCCTGTCACATTCACAGGGTATTGATCAGGAGCACAGACCCTGTCACATTCACAGGGTATTGATCAGGAGCACAGACCCTGTCACATTCACAGGGTATTGATCAGGAGCACAGACCCTGTCACATTCACAGGGTATTGATCAGGAGCACAGACCCTGTCACATTCACAGGGTATTGATCAGGAGCACAGACCCTGTCACATTCACAGGGTATTGATCAGGAGCACAGACCCTGTCACATTCACAGGGTATTGATCAGGAGCACAGACCCTGTCACATTCACAGGGTATTGATCAGGAGCACAGACCCTGTCACATTCACAGGGTATTGATCAGGAGCACAGACCCTGTCACATTCACAGGGTATTGATCAGGAGCACAGACCCTGTCACATTCACAGGGTATTGATCAGGAGCACAGACCCTGTCACATTCACAGGGTATTGATCAGGAGCACAGACCCTGTCACATTCACAGGGTATTGATCAGGAGCACAGACCCTGTCACATTCACAGGGTATTGATCAGGAGCACAGACCCTGTCACATTCACAGGGTATTGATCAGGAGCACAGACCCTGTCACATTCACAGGGTATTGATCAGGAGCACAGACCCTGTCACATTCACAGGGTATTGATCAGGAGCACAGACCCTGTCACATTCACAGGGTATTGATCAGGAGCACAGACCCTGTCACATTCACAGGGTATTGATCAGGAGCACAGACCCTGTCACATTCACAGGGTATTGATCAGGAGCACAGACCCTGTCACATTCACAGGGTATTGATCAGGAGCACAGACCCTGTCACATTCACAGGGTATTGATCAGGAGCACAGACCCTGTCACATTCACAGGGTATTGATCAGGAGCACAGACCCTGTCACATTCACAGGGTATTGATCAGGAGCACAGACCCTGTCACATTCACAGGGTATTGATCAGGAGCACAGACCCTGTCACATTCACAGGGTATTGATCAGGAGCACAGACCCTGTCACATTCACAGGGTATTGATCAGGAGCACAGACCCTGTCACATTCACAGGGTATTGATCAGGAGCACAGACCCTGTCACATTCACAGGGTATTGATCAGGAGCACAGACCCTGTCACATTCACAGGGTATTGATCAGGAGCACAGACCCTGTCACATTCACAGGGTATTGATCAGGAGCACAGACCCTGTCACATTCACAGGGTATTGATCAGGAGCACAGACCCTGTCACATTCACAGGGTATTGATCAGGAGCACAGACCCTGTCACATTCACAGGGTATTGATCAGGAGCACAGACCCTGTCACATTCACAGGGTATTGATCAGGAGCACAGACCCTGTCACATTCACAGGGTATTGATCAGGAGCACAGACCCTGTCACATTCACAGGGTATTGATCAGGAGCACAGACCCTGTCACATTCACAGGGTATTGATCAGGAGCACAGACCCTGTCACATTCACAGGGTATTGATCAGGAGCACAGACCCTGTCACATTCACAGGGTATTGATCAGGAGCACAGACCCTGTCACATTCACAGGGTATTGATCAGGAGCACAGACCCTGTCACATTCACAGGGTATTGATCAGGAGCACAGACCCTGTCACATTCACAGGGTATTGATCAGGAGCACAGACCCTGTCACATTCACAGGGTATTGATCAGGAGCACAGACCCTGTCACATTCACAGGGTATTGATCAGGAGCACAGACCCTGTCACATTCACAGGGTATTGATCAGGAGCACAGACCCTGTCACATTCACAGGGTATTGATCAGGAGCACAGACCCTGTCACATTCACAGGGTATTGATCAGGAGCACAGACCCTGTCACATTCACAGGGTATTGATCAGGAGCACAGACCCTGTCACATTCACAGGGTATTGATCAGGAGCACAGACCCTGTCACATTCACAGGGTATTGATCAGGAGCACAGACCCTGTCACATTCACAGGGTATTGATCAGGAGCACAGACCCTGTCACATTCACAGGGTATTGATCAGGAGCACAGACCCTGTCACATTCACAGGGTATTGATCAGGAGCACAGACCCTGTCACATTCACAGGGTATTGATCAGGAGCACAGACCCTGTCACATTCACAGGGTATTGATCAGGAGCACAGACCCTGTCACATTCACAGGGTATTGATCAGGAGCACAGACCCTGTCACATTCACAGGGTATTGATCAGGAGCACAGACCCTGTCACATTCACAGGGTATTGATCAGGAGCACAGACCCTGTCACATTCACAGGGTATTGATCAGGAGCACAGACCCTGTCACATTCACAGGGTATTGATCAGGAGCACAGACCCTGTCACATTCACAGGGTATTGATCAGGAGCACAGACCCTGTCACATTCACAGGGTATTGATCAGGAGCACAGACCCTGTCACATTCACAGGGTATTGATCAGGAGCACAGACCCTGTCACATTCACAGGGTATTGATCAGGAGCACAGACCCTGTCACATTCACAGGGTATTGATCAGGAGCACAGACCCTGTCACATTCACAGGGTATTGATCAGGAGCACAGACCCTGTCACATTCACAGGGTATTGATCAGGAGCACAGACCCTGTCACATTCACAGGGTATTGATCAGGAGCACAGACCCTGTCACATTCACAGGGTATTGATCAGGAGCACAGACCCTGTCACATTCACAGGGTATTGATCAGGAGCACAGACCCTGTCACATTCACAGGGTATTGATCAGGAGCACAGACCCTGTCACATTCACAGGGTATTGATCAGGAGCACAGACCCTGTCACATTCACAGGGTATTGATCAGGAGCACAGACCCTGTCACATTCACAGGGTATTGATCAGGAGCACAGACCCTGTCACATTCACAGGGTATTGATCAGGAGCACAGACCCTGTCACATTCACAGGGTATTGATCAGGAGCACAGACCCTGTCACATTCACAGGGTATTGATCAGGAGCACAGACCCTGTCACATTCACAGGGTATTGATCAGGAGCACAGACCCTGTCACATTCACAGGGTATTGATCAGGAGCACAGACCCTGTCACATTCACAGGGTATTGATCAGGAGCACAGACCCTGTCACATTCACAGGGTATTGATCAGGAGCACAGACCCTGTCACATTCACAGGGTATTGATCAGGAGCACAGACCCTGTCACATTCACAGGGTATTGATCAGGAGCACAGACCCTGTCACATTCACAGGGTATTGATCAGGAGCACAGACCCTGTCACATTCACAGGGTATTGATCAGGAGCACAGACCCTGTCACATTCACAGGGTATTGATCAGGAGCACAGACCCTGTCACATTCACAGGGTATTGATCAGGAGCACAGACCCTGTCACATTCACAGGGTATTGATCAGGAGCACAGACCCTGTCACATTCACAGGGTATTGATCAGGAGCACAGACCCTGTCACATTCACAGGGTATTGATCAGGAGCACAGACCCTGTCACATTCACAGGGTATTGATCAGGAGCACAGACCCTGTCACATTCACAGGGTATTGATCAGGAGCACAGACCCTGTCACATTCACAGGGTATTGATCAGGAGCACAGACCCTGTCACATTCACAGGGTATTGATCAGGAGCACAGACCCTGTCACATTCACAGGGTATTGATCAGGAGCACAGACCCTGTCACATTCACAGGGTATTGATCAGGAGCACAGACCCTGTCACATTCACAGGGTATTGATCAGGAGCACAGACCCTGTCACATTCACAGGGTATTGATCAGGAGCACAGACCCTGTCACATTCACAGGGTATTGATCAGGAGCACAGACCCTGTCACATTCACAGGGTATTGATCAGGAGCACAGACCCTGTCACATTCACAGGGTATTGATCAGGAGCACAGACCCTGTCACATTCACAGGGTATTGATCAGGAGCACAGACCCTGTCACATTCACAGGGTATTGATCAGGAGCACAGACCCTGTCACATTCACAGGGTATTGATCAGGAGCACAGACCCTGTCACATTCACAGGGTATTGATCAGGAGCACAGACCCTGTCACATTCACAGGGTATTGATCAGGAGCACAGACCCTGTCACATTCACAGGGTATTGATCAGGAGCACAGACCCTGTCACATTCACAGGGTATTGATCAGGAGCACAGACCCTGTCACATTCACAGGGTATTGATCAGGAGCACAGACCCTGTCACATTCACAGGGTATTGATCAGGAGCACAGACCCTGTCACATTCACAGGGTATTGATCAGGAGCACAGACCCTGTCACATTCACAGGGTATTGATCAGGAGCACAGACCCTGTCACATTCACAGGGTATTGATCAGGAGCACAGACCCTGTCACATTCACAGGGTATTGATCAGGAGCACAGACCCTGTCACATTCACAGGGTATTGATCAGGAGCACAGACCCTGTCACATTCACAGGGTATTGATCAGGAGCACAGACCCTGTCACATTCACAGGGTATTGATCAGGAGCACAGACCCTGTCACATTCACAGGGTATTGATCAGGAGCACAGACCCTGTCACATTCACAGGGTATTGATCAGGAGCACAGACCCTGTCACATTCACAGGGTATTGATCAGGAGCACAGACCCTGTCACATTCACAGGGTATTGATCAGGAGCACAGACCCTGTCACATTCACAGGGTATTGATCAGGAGCACAGACCCTGTCACATTCACAGGGTATTGATCAGGAGCACAGACCCTGTCACATTCACAGGGTATTGATCAGGAGCACAGACCCTGTCACATTCACAGGGTATTGATCAGGAGCACAGACCCTGTCACATTCACAGGGTATTGATCAGGAGAACAGACCCTGTCACATTCACAGGGTATTGATCAGGAGCACAGACCCTGTCACATTCACAGGGTATTGATCAGGAGCACAGACCCTGTCACATTCACAGGGTATTGATCAGGAGCACAGACCCTGTCACATTCACAGGGTATTGATCAGGAGCACAGACCCTGTCACATTCACAGGGTATTGATCAGGAGAACAGACCCTGTCACATTCACAGGGTATTGATCAGGAGCACAGACCCTGTCACATTCACAGGGTATTGATCAGGAGCACAGACCCTGTCACATTCACAGGGTATTGATCAGGAGCACAGACCCTGTCACATTCACAGGGTATTGATCAGGAGCACAGACCCTGTCACATTCACAGGGTATTGATCAGGAGCACAGACCCTGTCACATTCACAGGGTATTGATCAGGAGCACAGACCCTGTCACATTCACAGGGTATTGATCAGGAGCACAGACCCTGTCACATTCACAGGGTATTGATCAGGAGCACAGACCCTGTCACATTCACAGGGTATTGATCAGGAGCACAGACCCTGTCACATTCACAGGGTATTGATCAGGAGCACAGACCCTGTCACATTCACAGGGTATTGATCAGGAGCACAGACCCTGTCACATTCACAGGGTATTGATCAGGAGCACAGACCCTGTCACATTCACAGGGTATTGATCAGGAGCACAGACCCTGTCACATTCACAGGGTATTGATCAGGAGAACAGACCCTGTCACATTCACAGGGTATTGATCAGGAGCACAGACCCTGTCACATTCACAGGGTATTGATCAGGAGCACAGACCCTGTCACATTCACAGGGTATTGATCAGGAGAACAGACCCTGTCACATTCACAGGGTATTGATCAGGAGCACAGACCCTGTCACATTCACAGGGTATTGATCAGGAGCACAGACCCTGTCACATTCACAGGGTATTGATCAGGAGCACAGACCCTGTCACATTCACAGGGTATTGATCAGGAGCACAGACCCTGTCACATTCACAGGGTATTGATCAGGAGCACAGACCCTGTCACATTCACAGGGTATTGATCAGGAGCACAGACCCTGTCACATTCACAGGGTATTGATCAGGAGCACAGACCCTGTCACATTCACAGGGTATTGATCAGGAGCACAGACCCTGTCACATTCACAGGGTATTGATCAGGAGCACAGACCCTGTCACATTCACAGGGTATTGATCAGGAGCACAGACCCTGTCACATTCACAGGGTATTGATCAGGAGCACAGACCCTGTCACATTCACAGGGTATTGATCAGGAGCACAGACCCTGTCACATTCACAGGGTATTGATCAGGAGCACAGACCCTGTCACATTCACAGGGTATTGATCAGGAGAACAGACCCTGTCACATTCACAGGGTATTGATCAGGAGCACAGACCCTGTCACATTCACAGGGTATTGATCAGGAGCACAGACCCTGTCACATTCACAGGGTATTGATCAGGAGCACAGACCCTGTCACATTCACAGGGTATTGATCAGGAGCACAGACCCTGTCACATTCACAGGGTATTGATCAGGAGCACAGACCCTGTCACATTCACAGGGTATTGATCAGGAGCACAGACCCTGTCACATTCACAGGGTATTGATCAGGAGCACAGACCCTGTCACATTCACAGGGTATTGATCAGGAGCACAGACCCTGTCACATTCACAGGGTATTGATCAGGAGCACAGACCCTGTCACATTCACAGGGTATTGATCAGGAGCACAGACCCTGTCACATTCACAGGGTATTGATCAGGAGCACAGACCCTGTCACATTCACAGGGTATTGATCAGGAGCACAGACCCTGTCACATTCACAGGGTATTGATCAGGAGCACAGACCCTGTCACATTCACAGGGTATTGATCAGGAGCACAGACCCTGTCACATTCACAGGGTATTGATCAGGAGCACAGACCCTGTCACATTCACAGGGTATTGATCAGGAGCACAGACCCTGTCACATTCACAGGGTATTGATCAGGAGCACAGACCCTGTCACATTCACAGGGTATTGATCAGGAGCACAGACCCTGTCACATTCACAGGGTATTGATCAGGAGCACAGACCCTGTCACATTCACAGGGTATTGATCAGGAGCACAGACCCTGTCACATTCACAGGGTATTGATCAGGAGCACAGACCCTGTCACATTCACAGGGTATTGATCAGGAGCACAGACCCTGTCACATTCACAGGGTATTGATCAGGAGCACAGACCCTGTCACATTCACAGGGTATTGATCAGGAGCACAGACCCTGTCACATTCACAGGGTATTGATCAGGAGCACAGACCCTGTCACATTCACAGGGTATTGATCAGGAGCACAGACCCTGTCACATTCACAGGGTATTGATCAGGAGCACAGACCCTGTCACATTCACAGGGTATTGATCAGGAGCACAGACCCTGTCACATTCACAGGGTATTGATCAGGAGCACAGACCCTGTCACATTCACAGGGTATTGATCAGGAGCACAGACCCTGTCACATTCACAGGGTATTGATCAGGAGCACAGACCCTGTCACATTCACAGGGTATTGATCAGGAGCACAGACCCTGTCACATTCACAGGGTATTGATCAGGAGCACAGACCCTGTCACATTCACAGGGTATTGATCAGGAGCACAGACCCTGTCACATTCACAGGGTATTGATCAGGAGCACAGACCCTGTCACATTCACAGGGTATTGATCAGGAGCACAGACCCTGTCACATTCACAGGGTATTGATCAGGAGCACAGACCCTGTCACATTCACAGGGTATTGATCAGGAGCACAGACCCTGTCACATTCACAGGGTATTGATCAGGAGCACAGACCCTGTCACATTCACAGGGTATTGATCAGGAGCACAGACCCTGTCACATTCACAGGGTATTGATCAGGAGCACAGACCCTGTCACATTCACAGGGTATTGATCAGGAGCACAGACCCTGTCACATTCACAGGGTATTGATCAGGAGCACAGACCCTGTCACATTCACAGGGTATTGATCAGGAGCACAGACCCTGTCACATTCACAGGGTATTGATCAGGAGCACAGACCCTGTCACATTCACAGGGTATTGATCAGGAGCACAGACCCTGTCACATTCACAGGGTATTGATCAGGAGCACAGACCCTGTCACATTCACAGGGTATTGATCAGGAGCACAGACCCTGTCACATTCACAGGGTATTGATCAGGAGCACAGACCCTGTCACATTCACAGGGTATTGATCAGGAGCACAGACCCTGTCACATTCACAGGGTATTGATCAGGAGCACAGACCCTGTCACATTCACAGGGTATTGATCAGGAGCACAGACCCTGTCACATTCACAGGGTATTGATCAGGAGCACAGACCCTGTCACATTCACAGGGTATTGATCAGGAGCACAGACCCTGTCACATTCACAGGGTATTGATCAGGAGCACAGACCCTGTCACATTCACAGGGTATTGATCAGGAGCACAGACCCTGTCACATTCACAGGGTATTGATCAGGAGCACAGACCCTGTCACATTCACAGGGTATTGATCAGGAGCACAGACCCTGTCACATTCACAGGGTATTGATCAGGAGCACAGACCCTGTCACATTCACAGGGTATTGATCAGGAGCACAGACCCTGTCACATTCACAGGGTATTGATCAGGAGCACAGACCCTGTCACATTCACAGGGTATTGATCAGGAGCACAGACCCTGTCACATTCACAGGGTATTGATCAGGAGCACAGACCCTGTCACATTCACAGGGTATTGATCAGGAGCACAGACCCTGTCACATTCACAGGGTATTGATCAGGAGCACAGACCCTGTCACATTCACAGGGTATTGATCAGGAGCACAGACCCTGTCACATTCACAGGGTATTGATCAGGAGCACAGACCCTGTCACATTCACAGGGTATTGATCAGGAGCACAGACCCTGTCACATTCACAGGGTATTGATCAGGAGCACAGACCCTGTCACATTCACAGGGTATTGATCAGGAGCACAGACCCTGTCACATTCACAGGGTATTGATCAGGAGCACAGACCCTGTCACATTCACAGGGTATTGATCAGGAGCACAGACCCTGTCACATTCACAGGGTATTGATCAGGAGCACAGACCCTGTCACATTCACAGGGTATTGATCAGGAGCACAGACCCTGTCACATTCACAGGGTATTGATCAGGAGCACAGACCCTGTCACATTCACAGGGTATTGATCAGGAGCACAGACCCTGTCACATTCACAGGGTATTGATCAGGAGCACAGACCCTGTCACATTCACAGGGTATTGATCAGGAGCACAGACCCTGTCACATTCACAGGGTATTGATCAGGAGCACAGACCCTGTCACATTCACAGGGTATTGATCAGGAGCACAGACCCTGTCACATTCACAGGGTATTGATCAGGAGCACAGACCCTGTCACATTCACAGGGTATTGATCAGGAGCACAGACCCTGTCACATTCACAGGGTATTGATCAGGAGCACAGACCCTGTCACATTCACAGGGTATTGATCAGGAGCACAGACCCTGTCACATTCACAGGGTATTGATCAGGAGCACAGACCCTGTCACATTCACAGGGTATTGATCAGGAGCACAGACCCTGTCACATTCACAGGGTATTGATCAGGAGCACAGACCCTGTCACATTCACAGGGTATTGATCAGGAGCACAGACCCTGTCACATTCACAGGGTATTGATCAGGAGCACAGACCCTGTCACATTCACAGGGTATTGATCAGGAGCACAGACCCTGTCACATTCACAGGGTATTGATCAGGAGCACAGACCCTGTCACATTCACAGGGTATTGATCAGGAGCACAGACCCTGTCACATTCACAGGGTATTGATCAGGAGCACAGACCCTGTCACATTCACAGGGTATTGATCAGGAGCACAGACCCTGTCACATTCACAGGGTATTGATCAGGAGCACAGACCCTGTCACATTCACAGGGTATTGATCAGGAGCACAGACCCTGTCACATTCACAGGGTATTGATCAGGAGCACAGACCCTGTCACATTCACAGGGTATTGATCAGGAGCACAGACCCTGTCACATTCACAGGGTATTGATCAGGAGCACAGACCCTGTCACATTCACAGGGTATTGATCAGGAGCACAGACCCTGTCACATTCACAGGGTATTGATCAGGAGCACAGACCCTGTCACATTCACAGGGTATTGATCAGGAGCACAGACCCTGTCACATTCACAGGGTATTGATCAGGAGCACAGACCCTGTCACATTCACAGGGTATTGATCAGGAGCACAGACCCTGTCACATTCACAGGGTATTGATCAGGAGCACAGACCCTGTCACATTCACAGGGTATTGATCAGGAGCACAGACCCTGTCACATTCACAGGGTATTGATCAGGAGCACAGACCCTGTCACATTCACAGGGTATTGATCAGGAGCACAGACCCTGTCACATTCACAGGGTATTGATCAGGAGCACAGACCCTGTCACATTCACAGGGTATTGATCAGGAGCACAGACCCTGTCACATTCACAGGGTATTGATCAGGAGCACAGACCCTGTCACATTCACAGGGTATTGATCAGGAGCACAGACCCTGTCACATTCACAGGGTATTGATCAGGAGCACAGACCCTGTCACATTCACAGGGTATTGATCAGGAGCACAGACCCTGTCACATTCACAGGGTATTGATCAGGAGCACAGACCCTGTCACATTCACAGGGTATTGATCAGGAGCACAGACCCTGTCACATTCACAGGGTATTGATCAGGAGCACAGACCCTGTCACATTCACAGGGTATTGATCAGGAGCACAGACCCTGTCACATTCACAGGGTATTGATCAGGAGCACAGACCCTGTCACATTCACAGGGTATTGATCAGGAGCACAGACCCTGTCACATTCACAGGGTATTGATCAGGAGCACAGACCCTGTCACATTCACAGGGTATTGATCAGGAGCACAGACCCTGTCACATTCACAGGGTATTGATCAGGAGCACAGACCCTGTCACATTCACAGGGTATTGATCAGGAGCACAGACCCTGTCACATTCACAGGGTATTGATCAGGAGCACAGACCCTGTCACATTCACAGGGTATTGATCAGGAGCACAGACCCTGTCACATTCACAGGGTATTGATCAGGAGCACAGACCCTGTCACATTCACAGGGTATTGATCAGGAGCACAGACCCTGTCACATTCACAGGGTATTGATCAGGAGCACAGACCCTGTCACATTCACAGGGTATTGATCAGGAGCACAGACCCTGTCACATTCACAGGGTATTGATCAGGAGCACAGACCCTGTCACATTCACAGGGTATTGATCAGGAGCACAGACCCTGTCACATTCACAGGGTATTGATCAGGAGCACAGACCCTGTCACATTCACAGGGTATTGATCAGGAGCACAGACCCTGTCACATTCACAGGGTATTGATCAGGAGCACAGACCCTGTCACATTCACAGGGTATTGATCAGGAGCACAGACCCTGTCACATTCACAGGGTATTGATCAGGAGCACAGACCCTGTCACATTCACAGGGTATTGATCAGGAGCACAGACCCTGTCACATTCACAGGGTATTGATCAGGAGCACAGACCCTGTCACATTCACAGGGTATTGATCAGGAGCACAGACCCTGTCACATTCACAGGGTATTGATCAGGAGCACAGACCCTGTCACATTCACAGGGTATTGATCAGGAGCACAGACCCTGTCACATTCACAGGGTATTGATCAGGAGCACAGACCCTGTCACATTCACAGGGTATTGATCAGGAGCACAGACCCTGTCACATTCACAGGGTATTGATCAGGAGCACAGACCCTGTCACATTCACAGGGTATTGATCAGGAGCACAGACCCTGTCACATTCACAGGGTATTGATCAGGAGCACAGACCCTGTCACATTCACAGGGTATTGATCAGGAGCACAGACCCTGTCACATTCACAGGGTATTGATCAGGAGCACAGACCCTGTCACATTCACAGGGTATTGATCAGGAGCACAGACCCTGTCACATTCACAGGGTATTGATCAGGAGCACAGACCCTGTCACATTCACAGGGTATTGATCAGGAGCACAGACCCTGTCACATTCACAGGGTATTGATCAGGAGCACAGACCCTGTCACATTCACAGGGTATTGATCAGGAGCACAGACCCTGTCACATTCACAGGGTATTGATCAGGAGCACAGACCCTGTCACATTCACAGGGTATTGATCAGGAGCACAGACCCTGTCACATTCACAGGGTATTGATCAGGAGCACAGACCCTGTCACATTCACAGGGTATTGATCAGGAGCACAGACCCTGTCACATTCACAGGGTATTGATCAGGAGCACAGACCCTGTCACATTCACAGGGTATTGATCAGGAGCACAGACCCTGTCACATTCACAGGGTATTGATCAGGAGCACAGACCCTGTCACATTCACAGGGTATTGATCAGGAGCACAGACCCTGTCACATTCACAGGGTATTGATCAGGAGCACAGACCCTGTCACATTCACAGGGTATTGATCAGGAGCACAGACCCTGTCACATTCACAGGGTATTGATCAGGAGCACAGACCCTGTCACATTCACAGGGTATTGATCAGGAGCACAGACCCTGTCACATTCACAGGGTATTGATCAGGAGCACAGACCCTGTCACATTCACAGGGTATTGATCAGGAGCACAGACCCTGTCACATTCACAGGGTATTGATCAGGAGCACAGACCCTGTCACATTCACAGGGTATTGATCAGGAGCACAGACCCTGTCACATTCACAGGGTATTGATCAGGAGCACAGACCCTGTCACATTCACAGGGTATTGATCAGGAGCACAGACCCTGTCACATTCACAGGGTATTGATCAGGAGCACAGACCCTGTCACATTCACAGGGTATTGATCAGGAGCACAGACCCTGTCACATTCACAGGGTATTGATCAGGAGCACAGACCCTGTCACATTCACAGGGTATTGATCAGGAGCACAGACCCTGTCACATTCACAGGGTATTGATCAGGAGCACAGACCCTGTCACATTCACAGGGTATTGATCAGGAGCACAGACCCTGTCACATTCACAGGGTATTGATCAGGAGCACAGACCCTGTCACATTCACAGGGTATTGATCAGGAGCACAGACCCTGTCACATTCACAGGGTATTGATCAGGAGCACAGACCCTGTCACATTCACAGGGTATTGATCAGGAGCACAGACCCTGTCACATTCACAGGGTATTGATCAGGAGCACAGACCCTGTCACATTCACAGGGTATTGATCAGGAGCACAGACCCTGTCACATTCACAGGGTATTGATCAGGAGCACAGACCCTGTCACATTCACAGGGTATTGATCAGGAGCACAGACCCTGTCACATTCACAGGGTATTGATCAGGAGCACAGACCCTGTCACATTCACAGGGTATTGATCAGGAGCACAGACCCTGTCACATTCACAGGGTATTGATCAGGAGCACAGACCCTGTCACATTCACAGGGTATTGATCAGGAGCACAGACCCTGTCACATTCACAGGGTATTGATCAGGAGCACAGACCCTGTCACATTCACAGGGTATTGATCAGGAGCACAGACCCTGTCACATTCACAGGGTATTGATCAGGAGCACAGACCCTGTCACATTCACAGGGTATTGATCAGGAGCACAGACCCTGTCACATTCACAGGGTATTGATCAGGAGCACAGACCCTGTCACATTCACAGGGTATTGATCAGGAGCACAGACCCTGTCACATTCACAGGGTATTGATCAGGAGCACAGACCCTGTCACATTCACAGGGTATTGATCAGGAGCACAGACCCTGTCACATTCACAGGGTATTGATCAGGAGCACAGACCCTGTCACATTCACAGGGTATTGATCAGGAGCACAGACCCTGTCACATTCACAGGGTATTGATCAGGAGCACAGACCCTGTCACATTCACAGGGTATTGATCAGGAGCACAGACCCTGTCACATTCACAGGGTATTGATCAGGAGCACAGACCCTGTCACATTCACAGGGTATTGATCAGGAGCACAGACCCTGTCACATTCACAGGGTATTGATCAGGAGCACAGACCCTGTCACATTCACAGGGTATTGATCAGGAGCACAGACCCTGTCACATTCACAGGGTATTGATCAGGAGCACAGACCCTGTCACATTCACAGGGTATTGATCAGGAGCACAGACCCTGTCACATTCACAGGGTATTGATCAGGAGCACAGACCCTGTCACATTCACAGGGTATTGATCAGGAGCACAGACCCTGTCACATTCACAGGGTATTGATCAGGAGCACAGACCCTGTCACATTCACAGGGTATTGATCAGGAGCACAGACCCTGTCACATTCACAGGGTATTGATCAGGAGCACAGACCCTGTCACATTCACAGGGTATTGATCAGGAGCACAGACCCTGTCACATTCACAGGGTATTGATCAGGAGCACAGACCCTGTCACATTCACAGGGTATTGATCAGGAGCACAGACCCTGTCACATTCACAGGGTATTGATCAGGAGCACAGACCCTGTCACATTCACAGGGTATTGATCAGGAGCACAGACCCTGTCACATTCACAGGGTATTGATCAGGAGCACAGACCCTGTCACATTCACAGGGTATTGATCAGGAGCACAGACCCTGTCACATTCACAGGGTATTGATCAGGAGCACAGACCCTGTCACATTCACAGGGTATTGATCAGGAGCACAGACCCTGTCACATTCACAGGGTATTGATCAGGAGCACAGACCCTGTCACATTCACAGGGTATTGATCAGGAGCACAGACCCTGTCACATTCACAGGGTATTGATCAGGAGCACAGACCCTGTCACATTCACAGGGTATTGATCAGGAGCACAGACCCTGTCACATTCACAGGGTATTGATCAGGAGCACAGACCCTGTCACATTCACAGGGTATTGATCAGGAGCACAGACCCTGTCACATTCACAGGGTATTGATCAGGAGCACAGACCCTGTCACATTCACAGGGTATTGATCAGGAGCACAGACCCTGTCACATTCACAGGGTATTGATCAGGAGCACAGACCCTGTCACATTCACAGGGTATTGATCAGGAGCACAGACCCTGTCACATTCACAGGGTATTGATCAGGAGCACAGACCCTGTCACATTCACAGGGTATTGATCAGGAGCACAGACCCTGTCACATTCACAGGGTATTGATCAGGAGCACAGACCCTGTCACATTCACAGGGTATTGATCAGGAGCACAGACCCTGTCACATTCACAGGGTATTGATCAGGAGCACAGACCCTGTCACATTCACAGGGTATTGATCAGGAGCACAGACCCTGTCACATTCACAGGGTATTGATCAGGAGCACAGACCCTGTCACATTCACAGGGTATTGATCAGGAGCACAGACCCTGTCACATTCACAGGGTATTGATCAGGAGCACAGACCCTGTCACATTCACAGGGTATTGATCAGGAGCACAGACCCTGTCACATTCACAGGGTATTGATCAGGAGCACAGACCCTGTCACATTCACAGGGTATTGATCAGGAGCACAGACCCTGTCACATTCACAGGGTATTGATCAGGAGCACAGACCCTGTCACATTCACAGGGTATTGATCAGGAGCACAGACCCTGTCACATTCACAGGGTATTGATCAGGAGCACAGACCCTGTCACATTCACAGGGTATTGATCAGGAGCACAGACCCTGTCACATTCACAGGGTATTGATCAGGAGCACAGACCCTGTCACATTCACAGGGTATTGATCAGGAGCACAGACCCTGTCACATTCACAGGGTATTGATCAGGAGCACAGACCCTGTCACATTCACAGGGTATTGATCAGGAGCACAGACCCTGTCACATTCACAGGGTATTGATCAGGAGCACAGACCCTGTCACATTCACAGGGTATTGATCAGGAGCACAGACCCTGTCACATTCACAGGGTATTGATCAGGAGCACAGACCCTGTCACATTCACAGGGTATTGATCAGGAGCACAGACCCTGTCACATTCACAGGGTATTGATCAGGAGCACAGACCCTGTCACATTCACAGGGTATTGATCAGGAGCACAGACCCTGTCACATTCACAGGGTATTGATCAGGAGCACAGACCCTGTCACATTCACAGGGTATTGATCAGGAGCACAGACCCTGTCACATTCACAGGGTATTGATCAGGAGCACAGACCCTGTCACATTCACAGGGTATTGATCAGGAGCACAGACCCTGTCACATTCACAGGGTATTGATCAGGAGCACAGACCCTGTCACATTCACAGGGTATTGATCAGGAGCACAGACCCTGTCACATTCACAGGGTATTGATCAGGAGCACAGACCCTGTCACATTCACAGGGTATTGATCAGGAGCACAGACCCTGTCACATTCACAGGGTATTGATCAGGAGCACAGACCCTGTCACATTCACAGGGTATTGATCAGGAGCACAGACCCTGTCACATTCACAGGGTATTGATCAGGAGCACAGACCCTGTCACATTCACAGGGTATTGATCAGGAGCACAGACCCTGTCACATTCACAGGGTATTGATCAGGAGCACAGACCCTGTCACATTCACAGGGTATTGATCAGGAGCACAGACCCTGTCACATTCACAGGGTATTGATCAGGAGCACAGACCCTGTCACATTCACAGGGCTTTGATCAGGAGCACAGACCCCTGTCACATTCACAGGGTATTGATCAGGAGACAGACCCTGTCACATTCACAGGGTATTGATCAGGAGCACAGACCCTGTCACATTCACAGGGTATTGATCAGGAGCACAGACCCTGTCACATTCACAGGGTATTGATCAGGAGCACAGACCCTGTCACATTCACAGGGTATTGATCAGGAGCACAGACCCTGTCACATTCACAGGCGGTATTGATCAGGAGAACAGACCCTGTCACATTCACAGGGTATTGATCAGGAGCACAGACCCTGTCACATTCACAGGGTATTGATCAGGAGCACAGACCCTGTCACATTCACAGGGTATTGATCAGGAGCACAGACCCTGTCACATTCACAGGGTATTGATCAGGAGCACAGACCCTGTCACATTCACAGGCTATTGATCAGGAGCACAGACCCTGTCACATTCACAGGGTATTGATCAGGAGCACAGACCCTGTCACATTCACAGGGTATTGATCAGGAGCACAGACCCTGTCACATTCACAGGGCTATTGATCAGGAGCACAGACCCTGTCACATTCACAGGGTATTGATCAGGAGCACAGACCCTGTCACATTCACAGGGTATTGATCAGGAGCACAGACCCTGTCACATTCACAGGGTATTGATCAGGAGCACAGACCCTGTCACATTCACAGGGTATTGATCAGGAGCACAGACCCTGTCACATTCACAGGGTATTGATCAGGAGCACAGACCCTGTCACATTCACAGGGTATTGATCAGGAGCACAGACCCTGTCACATTCACAGGGTATTGATCAGGAGCACAGACCCTGTCACATTCACAGGGTATTGATCAGGAGCACAGACCCTGTCACATTCACAGGGTATTGATCAGGAGCACAGACCCTGTCACATTCACAGGGTATTGATCAGGAGCACAGACCCTGTCACATTCACAGGGTATTGATCAGGAGCACAGACCCTGTCACATTCACAGGGTATTGATCAGGAGCACAGACCCTGTCACATTCACAGGGATTGATCAGGAGCACAGACCCTGTCACATTCACAGGGTATTGATCAGGAGCACAGACCCTGTCACATTCACAGGGTATTGATCAGGAGAACAGACCCTGTCACATTCACAGGGTATTGATCAGGAGCACAGACCCTGTCACATTCACAGGGTATTGATCAGGAGCACAGACCCTGTCACATTCACAGGGTATTGATCAGGAGCACAGACCCTGTCACATTCACAGGGTATTGATCAGGAGCACAGACCCTGTCACATTCACAGGGTATTGATCAGGAGCACAGACCCTGTCACATTCACAGGGTATTGATCAGGAGCACAGACCCTGTCACATTCACAGGGTATTGATCAGGAGCACAGACCCTGTCACATTCACAGGGTATTGATCAGGAGCACAGACCCTGTCACATTCACAGGGTATTGATCAGGAGCACAGACCCTGTCACATTCACAGGGTATTGATCAGGAGCACAGACCCTGTCACATTCACAGGGTATTGATCAGGAGAACAGACCCTGTCACATTCACAGGGTATTGATCAGGAGCACAGACCCTGTCACATTCACAGGGTATTGATCAGGAGCACAGACCCTGTCACATTCACAGGGTATTGATCAGGAGCACAGACCCTGTCACATTCACAGGGTATTGATCAGGAGAACAGACCCTGTCACATTCACAGGGTATTGATCAGGAGCACAGACCCTGTCACATTCACAGGGTATTGATCAGGAGCACAGACCCTGTCACATTCACAGGGTATTGATCAGGAGCACAGACCCTGTCACATTCACAGGGTATTGATCAGGAGCACAGACCCTGTCACATTCACAGGGTATTGATCAGGAGCACAGACCCTGTCACATTCACAGGGTATTGATCAGGAGCACAGACCCTGTCACATTCACAGGGTATTGATCAGGAGCACAGACCCTGTCACATTCACAGGGTATTGATCAGGAGCACAGACCCTGTCACATTCACAGGGTATTGATCAGGAGCACAGACCCTGTCACATTCACAGGGTATTGATCAGGAGAACTGACACTGTCACATTCACAGGGTATTGATCAGGAGCACAGACCCTGTCACCTTCACAGGGTATTGATCAGGAGAACAGACCCTGTCACATTCAAAGGGTATTGATCTGGAGCACAGACCCTGTCACCTTCACAGGGTATTGATCAGGAGAACAGACCCTGTCACATTCACAGGGTATTGATCTGGAGCACAGAACCTGTCACATTCACAGGGTATTGATCAGGAGCACAGACCCTGTCACATTCACAGGGTATTGATCAGGAGCACAGACCCTGTCACATTCACAGGGTATTGATCAGGAGCACAGACCCTGTCACATTCACAGGGTATTGATCAGGAGCACAGACCCTGTCACATTCACAGGGTATTGATCAGGAGCACAGACCCTGTCACATTCACAGGGTATTGATCAGGAGCACAGACCCTGTCACATTCACAGGTATTGATCAGGAGCACAGACCCTGTCACATTCACAGGGTATTGATCAGGAGCACAGACCCTGTCACATTCACAGGGTATTGATCAGGAGCACAGACCCTGTCACATTCACAGGGTATTGATCAGGAGCACAGACCCTGTCACATTCACAGGGTATTGATCAGGAGCACAGACCCTGTCACATTCACAGGGTATTGATCAGGAGCACAGACCCTGTCACATTCACAGGGTATTGATCAGGAGAACAGACCCTGTCACATTCACAGGGTATTGATCAGGAGCACAGACCCTGTCACATTCACAGGGTATTGATCAGGAGCACAGACCCTGTCACATTCACAGGGTATTGATCAGGAGCACAGACCCTGTCACATTCACAGGGTATTGATCAGGAGCACAGACCCTGTCACATTCACAGGGTATTGATCAGGAGCACAGACCCTGTCACATTCACAGGGTATTGATCAGGAGCACAGACCCTGTCACATTCACAGGGTATTGATCAGGAGAACAGACCCTGTCACATTCACAGGGTATTGATCAGGAGCACAGACCCTGTCACATTCACAGGGTATTGATCAGGAGCACAGACCCTGTCACATTCACAGGGTATTGATCAGGAGCACAGACCCTGTCACATTCACAGGGTATTGATCAGGAGCACAGACCCTGTCACATTCACAGGGTATTGATCAGGAGCACAGACCCTGTCACATTCACAGGGTATTGATCAGGAGCACAGACCCTGTCACATTCACAGGGTATTGATCAGGAGCACAGACCCTGTCACATTCACAGGGTATTGATCAGGAGCACAGACCCTGTCACATTCACAGGGTATTGATCAGGAGCACAGACCCTGTCACATTCACAGGGTATTGATCAGGAGCACAGACCCTGTCACATTCACAGGGTATTGATCAGGAGCACAGACCCTGTCACATTCACAGGGTATTGATCAGGAGCACAGACCCTGTCACATTCACAGGGTATTGATCAGGAGCACAGACCCTGTCACATTCACAGGGTATTGATCAGGAGCACAGACCCTGTCACATTCACAGGGTATTGATCAGGAGCACAGACCCTGTCACATTCACAGGGTATTGATCAGGAGCACAGACCCTGTCACATTCACAGGGTATTGATCAGGAGCACAGACCCTGTCACATTCACAGGGTATTGATCAGGAGCACAGACCCTGTCACATTCACAGGGTATTGATCAGGAGCACAGACCCTGTCACATTCACAGGGTATTGATCAGGAGAACAGACCCTGTCACATTCACAGGGTATTGATCAGGAGCACAGACCCTGTCACATTCACAGGGTATTGATCAGGAGCACAGACCCTGTCACATTCACAGGGTATTGATCAGGAGAACAGACCCTGTCACATTCACAGGGTATTGATCAGGAGCACAGACCCTGTCACATTCACAGGGTATTGATCAGGAGCACAGACCCTGTCACATTCACAGGGTATTGATCAGGAGCACAGACCCTGTCACATTCACAGGGTATTGATCAGGAGCACAGACCCTGTCACATTCACAGGGTATTGATCAGGAGAACAGACCCTGTCACATTCACAGGGTATTGATCAGGAGCACAGACCCTGTCACATTCACAGGGTATTGATCAGGAGCACAGACCCTGTCACATTCACAGGGTATTGATCAGGAGCACAGACCCTGTCACATTCACAGGGTATTGATCAGGAGCACAGACCCTGTCACATTCACAGGGTATTGATCAGGAGCACAGACCCTGTCACATTCACAGGGTATTGATCAGGAGCACAGACCCTGTCACATTCACAGGGTATTGATCAGGAGCACAGACCCTGTCACATTCACAGGGTATTGATCAGGAGCACAGACCCTGTCACATTCACAGGGTATTGATCAGGAGCACAGACCCTGTCACATTCACAGGGTATTGATCAGGAGCACAGACCCTGTCACATTCACAGGGTATTGATCAGGAGCACAGACCCTGTCACATTCACAGGGTATTGATCAGGAGCACAGACCCTGTCACATTCACAGGGTATTGATCAGGAGCACAGACCCTGTCACATTCACAGGGTATTGATCAGGAGCACAGACCCTGTCACATTCACAGGGTATTGATCAGGAGCACAGACCCTGTCACATTCACAGGGTATTGATCAGGAGCACAGACCCTGTCACATTCACAGGGTATTGATCAGGAGCACAGACCCTGTCACATTCACAGGGTATTGATCAGGAGCACAGACCCTGTCACATTCACAGGGTATTGATCAGGAGCACAGACCCTGTCACATTCACAGGGTATTGATCAGGAGAACAGACCCTGTCACATTCACAGGGTATTGATCAGGAGCACAGACCCTGTCACATTCACAGGGTATTGATCAGGAGCACAGACCCTGTCACATTCACAGGGTATTGTTCAAGAGCACAGCCCCTGTCACATTCACAGGGTATTGATCAGGAGCACAGGCTCTGTCACATTCACAGGGTATTGATCAGGAGAACAGACCCTGTCACATTCACAGGGTATTGATCAGGAGAACAGACCCTGTCACATTCACATGGCATTGATCAGGAGCACGGACCCTGTCACATTCACAGGGTATTGATCAGGAGCACAGACCATGTCACATTCACAGGCTGGTGATCAGGAGCACAGACCCTGTCACATTCACTGGGTATTAATCAGGAGAACAGACCCTGTCACATTCACAGGGTATTGATCAGGTGAACAGACACTGTCACATTCACAGGGTATTGATCAGAAGCACAGACCCTGTCACATTCACAGGGTATTGATCAGGAGCACAGACCCTGTCACATTCACAGGGTATTGATCAGGAGCACAGATCCTGTCACATTCACAGGGTATTGATCAGGAGCACAGACCCTGTCACATTCACAGGGTATTGATCAGGAGCACAGACCCTGTCATATTCACAGGGTATTGATCAGGAGAACAGACCCTGTCACATTCACAGGGTATTGATCAGGAGCACAGACCCTGTCACATTCACAGGGTATTGATCAGGAGCACAGACCCTGTCACATTCACAGGGTATTGATCAGGAGCACAGACCCTGTCACATTCACAGGGTATTGATCAGGAGCACAGACCCTGTCACATTCACAGGGTATTGATCAGGAGCACAGACCCTGTCACATTCACAGGGTATTGATCAGGAGCACAGACCCTGTCACATTCACAGGGTATTGATCAGGAGTACAGACCCTGTCACATTCACAGGGTATTGATCAGGAGCACAGACCCTGTCACATTCACAGGGTATTGATCAGGAGCACAGACCCTGTCACATTCACAGGGTATTGATCAGGAGAACAGACCCTGTCACATTCACAGGGTATTGATCAGGAGCACAGACCCTGTCACATTCACAGGGTATTGATCAGGTGAACAGACCCTGTCACATTCACAGGGTATTGATCAGGAGCACAGACCCTGTCACATTCACAGGCTGATGATCAGGAGCACACACCCTGTCACATTCACAGGGTATTGATCAGGAGCACAGACCCTGTCACATTCACAGGGTATTGATCAGGAGCACAGACCCTGTCACATTCACAGGGTATTGATCAGGAGCACAGACCCTGTCACATTCACAGGGTATTGATCAGGAGCACAGACCCTGTCACATTCACAGGGCTGTGATAAGGAGCACAGACCCTGTCATATTCACAGGGTATTGATCAGGAGCACGGACCCTGTCACATTCACAGGGTATTGATCAGGTGAACAGACCCTGTCACATTCACAGGGCATTGATCAGGAGCACGGACCCTGTCACATTCACAGGGTATTGATCAGGAGCACAGACCCTGTCACATTCACAGGGTATTGATCAGGAGAACAGACCCTGTCACATTCACAGGGTATTGATCAGGAGCACAGACCCTGTCACATTCACAGGGTATTGATCAGGAGCACAGACCCTGTCACATTCACAGGGTATTGATCAGGAGCACAGACCCTGTCACATTCACAGGGTATTGATCAGGAGCACAGACCCTGTCACATTCACAGGGTATTGATCAGGAGCACAGAACCTGTCACATTCACAGGGTATTGATCAGGAGAACAGACCCTGTCACATTCACAGGGTATTGATCAGGAGAACAGACCCTGTCACATTCACAGGGTATTGATCAGGAGACAGACCCTGTCACATTCACAGGGTATTGATCAGGAGCACAGACCCTGTCACATTCACAGGGTATTGATCAGGAGCACAGACCCTGTCACATTCACAGGGTATTGATCAGGAGCACAGACCCTGTCACATTCACAGGGTATTGATCAGGAGCACAGACCCTGTCACATTCACAGGGTATTGATCAGGAGCACAGACCCTGTCACATTCACAGGGTATTGATCAGGAGCACAGACCCTGTCACATTCACAGGGTATTGATCAGGAGCACAGACCCTGTCACATTCACTGGGTATTGATCAGGAGAACAGACCCTGTCACATTCACAGGGTATTGATCAGGAGCACAGACCCTGTCACATTCACAGGGTATTGATCAGGAGCACAGACCCTGTCACATTCACAGGGTATTGATCAGGTGCACAGATCCTGTCACATTCACAGGGTATTGATCAGGAGCACAGACCCTGTCACATTCACAGGGTATTGATCAGGAGCACAGACCCTGTCACATTCACAGGGTATTGATCAGGAGCACAGACCCTGTCACATTCACAGGGTATTGATCAGGAGCACAGACCCTGTCACATTCACAGGGTATTGATAAGGAGCACAGACCCTGTCATATTCACAGGGTATTGATCAGGAGCACAGACCCTGTCACATTCACAGGCTGATGATCAGCAGCACAGACCCTGTCACGTTCACAGGGTATTGATCAGGAGAACAGACCCTGTCACATTCACAGGCTGGTGATCAGGAGCACAGACCCTGTCACATTCACAGGGCATTGATCAGGAGCACGGACCCTGTCACATTCACAGGGTATTGATCAGGTGAATAGACCCTGTCACATTCACAGGGCATTGATCAGGAGCACAGACCCTGTCACATTCACAGGGTATTGATCAGGAGCACAGCCCCTGTCACATTCACAGGGTATTGATCAGGAGAACAGACCCTGTCACATTCACAGGGTATTGATCAGGAGCACAGACCCTGTCACATTCACAGGGTATTGATCAGGAGCACAGACCCTGTCACATTCACAGGGTATTGATCAGGAGCACAGACCCTGTCACATTCACAGGGTATTGATCAGGAGCACAGGACCCTGTCACATTCACAGGGCATTGATCAGGAGAACAGACCCTGTCACATTCACAGGGTATTGATCAGGAGCACTGACCCTGTCACATTCACAGGGTATTGATCAGGAGCACAGACCCTGTCACATTCACAGGGTATTGATCAGGAGCACAGACCCTGTCACATTCACAGGGCTGGTGATCAGGAGCACAGACCCTGTCACATTCACAGGGTATTGATCAGGAGCACAGACCCTGTCACATTCACAGGGTATTGATCAGGAGAACAGACCCTGTCACATTCACAGGGTATTGATCAGGAGCACAGACCCTGTCACATTCACAGGGTATTGATCAGGAGCACAGACCCTGTCACATTCACAGGGTATTGATCAGGAGCACAGACCCTGTCACATTCACAGGGTATTGATCAGGAGCACAGACCCTGTCACATTCACAGGGTATTGATCAGGAGCACAGACCCTGTCACATTCACAGGGTATTGATCAGGAGCACAGACCCTGTCACATTCACAGGGTATTGATCAGGAGAACAGACCCTGTCACATTCACAGGGTATTGATCAGGAGCACAGACCCTGTCACATTCACAGGGTATTGATCAGGAGCACAGACCCTGTCACATTCACAGGGTATTGATCAGGAGCACAGACCCTGTCACATTCACAGGGTATTGATCAGGAGCACAGACCCTGTCACATTCACAGGGTATTGATCAGGAGCACAGACCCTGTCACATTCACAGGGTATTGATCAGGAGCACAGACCCTGTCACATTCACAGGGTATTGATCAGGAGCACAGACCCTGTCACATTCACAGGGTATTGATCAGGAGCACAGACCCTGTCACATTCACAGGGTATTGATCAGGAGCACAGACCCTGTCACATTCACAGGGCTATTGATCAGGAGCACAGACCCTGTCACATTCACAGGGTATTGATCAGGAGCACAGACCCTGTCACATTCACAGGGTATTGATCAGGAGCACAGACCCTGTCACATTCACAGGGTATTGATCAGGAGCACAGACCCTGTCACATTCACAGGGTATTGATCAGGAGCACAGACCCTGTCACATTCACAGGGTATTGATCAGGAGAACAGACCCTGTCACATTCACAGGGTATTGATCAGGAGCACAGACCCTGTCACATTCACAGGGTATTGATCAGGAGCACAGACCCTGTCACATTCACAGGGCTATTGATCAGGAGCACAGACCCTGTCACATTCACAGGGTATTGATCAGGAGCACAGACCCTGTCACATTCACAGGGTATTGATCAGGAGCACAGACCCTGTCACATTCACAGGGCATTGATCAGGAGCACAGACCCTGTCACATTCACAGGGTATTGATCAGGTGAACAGACCCTGTCACATTCACAGGGTATTGATCAGGAGCACAGACCCTGTCACATTCACTGGGTATTAATCAGGAGAACAGACCCTGTCACATTCACAGGGTATTGATCAGGAGAACAGACCCTGTCACATTCACAGGGTATTGATCAGGAGCACAGACCCTGTCACATTCACAGGGTATTGATCAGGAGAACAGACCCTGTCACATTCACAGGGTATTGATCAGGAGCACAGACCCTGTCACATTCACAGGCTGGTGATCAGGAGCACAGACCCTGTCACATTCACAGGGTATTGATCAGGAGCACAGACACTGTCATATTCACAGGGTATTGATCAGGAGAACAGACCCTGTCACATTCACAGGGTATTGATCAGGAGAACAGACCCTGTCACATTCACAGGGTATTGATCAGGAGAACAGACCCTGTCACATTCACAGGCTATTGATCCGGAGCACAGACCATGTCACATTCACAGGGTATTGATCAGGAGCACAGACACTGTCACATTCACAGGGTATTGATCAGGAGCACAGACCCTGTCACATTCACAGGGTATTGATCAGGAGAACAGACCCTGTCACATTCACAGGGTATTGATCAGGAGCACAGACCCTGTCACATTCACAGGGTATTGATCAGGTGCACAGATCCTGTCACATTCACAGGGTATTGATCAGGAGCACAGACCCTGTCACATTCACAGGGTATTGATCAGGAGCACAGACCCTGTCACATTCACAGGGTATTGATCAGGAGCACAGACCCTGTCACATTCACAGGGTATTGATCAGGAGCACAGACCCTGTCACATTCACAGGGCATTAATCATAAAAACAGACCCTTTCACATTCACAGGGTACTGATCAGGAGAACAGACCCTGTCACATTCACAGGGTACTGATCAGGAGCACAGACCCTGTCACATTCACAGGGTATTGATCAGGTGCACAGATCCTGTCACATTCACAGGGTATTGATCAGGAGCACAGACCCTGTCACATTCACAGGGTATTGATCAGGAGCACAGACCCTGTCACATTCACAGGGTATTGATCAGGAGCACAGACCCTGTCACATTCACAGGGTATTGATCAGGAGCACAGACCCTGTCACATTCACAGGGTATTGATCAGGAGCACAGACCCTGTCACATTCACAGGGTATTGATCAGGAGCACAGACCCTGTCACATTCACAGGGTATTGATCAGGAGAACAGACCCTGTCACATTCACAGGGTATTGATCAGGAGCACAGACCCTGTCACATTCACAGGGTATTGATCAGGAGCACAGACCCTGTCACATTCACAGGGTATTGATCAGGAGCACAGACCCTGTCACATTCACAGGGTATTGATCAGGAGCACAGACCCTGTCACATTCACAGGGTATTGATCAGGAGCACAGACCCTGTCACATTCACAGGGTATTGATCAGGAGCACAGACCCTGTCACATTCACAGGGTATTGATCAGGAGCACAGACCATGTCACATTAACAGGGTATTGATCAGGAGCACAGACCCTGTCACATTCACAGGGTATTGATAAGGAGCACAGACCCTGTCACATTCACAGGGTATTGATCAGGAGCACAGACCCTGTCACATTCACAGGGTATTGATCAAGAGCACAGACCCTGTCACATTCACAGGGTATTGATCAGGAGCACAGGCCCTGTCACATTCACAGGGTATTAATCAGGAGAACAGACCCTGTCACATTCACAGGGTACTGATCAGGAGAACTGACCCTGTCACATTCACATGGCATTGATCAGGAGCACGGACCCTGTCACATTCACAGGGTATTGATCAGGAGCACAGACCATGTCACATTCACAGGGTATTGATCAGGAGCACAGACCCTGTCACATTCACAGGGTATTAATCAGGAGAACAGACCCTGTCACATTCACAGGGTATTGATCAGGAGAACAGACCCTGTCACATTCACAGGGTATTGATCAGGAGAACAGACCCTGTCACATTCAAAGGGTATTGATCTGGAGCACAGAACCTGTCACATTCACAGGCTGGTAATCAGGAGCACAGACCCTGTCACATTCACAGGGTATTGATCAGGAGCACAGACACTGTCATATTCACAGGGTATTGATCAGGAGAACAGACCCTGTCATATTCACAGGGTATTGATCAGGAGAACAGACCCTGTCACATTCACAGGGTATTGATCAGGAGCACAGACCATGTCACATTCACAGGCTGGTGATCAGGAGTACAGTTTCTGTCACATTCACAGGGTATTGATAAGGAGCACAGACCCTGTCATATTCACAGGGTATTGATCAGGAGCACAGACCCTGTCATGTTCACTGGGTAGTGTTCAGGAGCATACACCCTGTCACGTTCACAGGGTATTGATCAGGAGCACAGACCCTGTCACATTCACAGGGTATTGATCAGGAGCACAGACACTGTCACATTCACAGGGTATTGATCAGGAGAACAGACCCTGTCACATTCACAGGGTATTGATCAGGTGAACAGACCCTGTCACATTCACAGGGCATTGATCAGGAGCACAGACCCTGTCACATTCACAGGGTATTGATCAGGAGAACAGACCCTGTCACATTCACAGGGTATTGATCAGGAGCACAGACCCTGTCACATTCACAGGGTATTGATCAGGAGCACAGACCCTGTCACATTCACAGGGTATTGATCAGGAGAACAGACCCTGTCACATTCACAGGGTATTGATCAGGAGCACAGACCCTGTCACATTCACAGGGTATTGATCAGGAGCACAGACCCTGTCACATTCACAGGGTATTGATCAGGAGCACAGACCCTGTCACGTTCACTGGGTATTGTTCAGGAGCATACACCCTGTCACATTCACAGGGTATTGATCAGGAGTACAGTCCCTGTCACATTCACAGGGTATTGATCTGGAGCACAGACCCTGTCACATTCACTGGGTATTAATCAGGAGAACAGACCCTGTCACATTCACTGTGTATTGATCAGGTGAACAGACCCTGTCACATTCACAGGCTGATGATCAGCAGCACAGACCCTGTCACTTTCACAGGGTATTGATCAGGAGAACAGACCCTGTCACATTCACAGGGTATTGATCAGGAGCACAGACCCTGTCACATTCACAGGGTATTGATCAGGAGCACAGACCCTGTCACATTCACAGGGTATTGATCAGGAGCACAGACCCTGTCACATTCACAGGGTATTGATCAGGAGCACAGACCCTGTCACATTCACAGGGTATTGATCAGGAGCACAGACCCTGTCACATTCACAGGGTATTGATCAGGTGAATAGACCCTGTCACATTCACAGGGCATTGATCAGGAGAACTGACCCTGTCACATTCACAGGGTATTGATCAGGAGAACTGACCCTGTCACATTCACATGACATTGATCAGGAGCACAGACCCTGTCACATTCACAGGGTATTGATCAGGAGCACAGACCCTGTCACATTCACAGGGTATTGATCAGCAGCACAGACCCTGTCACATTCACAGGGTATTGATCAGGAGAACAGACCCTGTCACATTCACAGGGTATTGATCAGGAGCACAGACCCTGTCACATTCACAGGGTATTGATCAGGAGCACAGACCCTGTCACATTCACAGGGTATTGATCAGGAGCACAGACCCTGTCACATTCACAGGGTATTGATCAGGAGCACAGTCCATGTCACATTCACAGGGTAGTGATCAGGAGCACAGACCCTGTCACATTCACAGGGTATTGATAAGGAGCACAGACCCTGTCATATTCACAGGGAATTGATCAGGAGCACAGACCCTGTCACATTCACAGGCTGATGATCAGCAGCACAGACCCTTTCACGTTCACAGGGTATTGATCAGGAGAACAGACCCTGTCACATTCACAGGGTATTGATCAGGAGCACAGACCCTGTCACATTCACAGGGTATTGATCAGGAGCACAGACCCTGTCACATTCACAGGGTATTGATCAGGAGCACAGACCCTGTCACATTCACAGGGTATTGATCAGGAGCACAGACCCTGTCACATTCACAGGGTATTGATCAGGAGAACAGACCCTGTCACATTCACAGGGTATTGATCAGGAGAACAGACCCTGTCACATTCACAGGGTATTGATCAGGAGCACAGACCCTGTCACATTCACAGGGTATTGATCAGGAGCACAGACCCTGTCACATTCACAGGGTATTGATCAGGAGAACAGACCCTGTCACATTCACAGGGTATTGATCAGGAGCACAGACCCTGTCACATTCACAGGGTATTGATCAGGAGCACAGACCCTGTCACATTCACAGGGTATTGATCAGGAGCACAGACCCTGTCACATTCACAGGGTATTGATCAGGAGCACAGACCCTGTCACATTCACAGGGTATTGATCAGGAGCACAGACCCTGTCACATTCACAGGGTATTGATCAGGAGCACAGACCCTGTCACATTCACAGGGTATTGATCAGGAGCACAGACCCTGTCACATTCACAGGGTATTGATCAGGAGCACAGACCCTGTCACATTCACAGGGTATTGATCAGGAGCACAGACCCTGTCACATTCACAGGGTATTGATCAGGAGCACAGACCCTGTCACATTCACAGGGTATTGATCAGGAGAACAGACCCTGTCACATTCACAGGGTATTGATCAGGAGCACAGACCCTGTCACATTCACAGGGTATTGATCAGGAGCACAGACCCTGTCACATTCACAGGGTATTGATCAGGAGCACAGACCCTGTCACATTCACAGGGTATTGATCAGGAGCACAGACCCTGTCACATTCACAGGGTATTGATCAGGAGCACAGACCCTGTCACATTCACAGGGTATTGATCAGGAGCACAGACCCTGTCACATTCACAGGGTATTGATCAGGAGAACAGACCCTGTCACATTCACAGGGCTATTGATCAGGAGCACAGACCCTGTCACATTCACAGGGTATTGATCAGGAGCACAGACCCTGTCACATTCACAGGGTATTGATCAGGAGAACAGACCCTGTCACATTCACAGGGTATTGATCAGGAGACAGACCCTGTCACATTCACAGGGTATTGATCAGGAGCACAGACCCTGTCACATTCACAGGGTATTGATCAGGAGCACAGACCCTGTCACATTCACAGGGTATTGATCAGGAGCACAGACCCTGTCACATTCACAGGGTATTGATCAGGAGCACAGACCCTGTCACATTCACAGGGTATTGATCAGGAGCACAGCCCTGTCACATTCACAGGGTATTGATCAGGAGCACAGACCCTGTCACATTCACAGGGTATTGATCAGGAGAACAGACCCTGTCACATTCACAGGGTATTGATCAGGAGAACAGACCCTGTCACATTCACAGGGCATTGATCAGGAGCACAGACCCTGTCACATTCACAGGGTATTGATCAGGAGAACAGACCCTGTCACATTCACAGGGTATTGATCAGGAGCACTGACCCTGTCACATTCACAGGGTATTGATCAGGAGCACAGACCCTGTCACATTCACAGGGTATTGATCAGGAGCACAGACCCTGTCACATTCACAGGGTATTGATCAGGAGCACAGACCCTGTCACATTCACAGGGTATTGATCAGGAGCACAGACCCTGTCACATTCACAGGGTATTGATCAGGAGAACAGACCCTGTCACATTCACAGGGTATTGATCAGGAGCACAGACCCTGTCACATTCACAGGGTATTGATCAGGAGTACAGTCCCTGTCACATTCACAGGGTATTGATCAGGAGCACAGACCCTGTCACATTCACAGGGTATTGATCAGGAGAACAGACCCTGTCACATTCACAGGGTATTGATCAGGAGAACAGACCCTGTCACATTCACAGGGTATTGATCAGGAGCACAGACCCTGTCACATTCACAGGGTATTGATCAGGAGCACAGACCCTGTCACATTCACAGGGTATTGATCAGGAGCACAGACCCTGTCACATTCACAGGGTATTGATCAGGAGCACAGACCCTGTCACATTCACAGGCTGGTGATCAGGAGCACAGACCCTGTCACATTCACAGGGTATTGATCAGGAGCACAGACCCTGTCACATTCACAGGGTATTGATCAGGAGCACAGACCCTGTCACGTTCACTGGGTATTGATCAGGAGCACAGACCCTGTCACATTCACAGGCTGTTGATCAGGAGCACAGACCCTGTCACATTCACAGGGTATTGATCAGGAGCACAGGACCCTGTCACATTCACAGGGTATTGATCAGGAGAACAGACCCTGTCACATTCACAGGGCATTGATCAGGAGCACGGACCCTGTCACATTCACAGGGTATTGATCAGGAGCACAGACCCTGTCACATTCACAGGGTATTGATAAGGAGAACAAAACCTGTCACATTCACAGGGTATTGATCAAGAGCACAGCCCCTGTCACATTCACAGGGTATTGATCAGGAGCACAGACCCTGTCACATTCACAGGGTATTGATCAAGAGCACAGCCTCTTTCACATTCACAGGGTATTTACCAGGAGCACAGGCTCTGTCACATTCACAGGGTATTAATCAGGAGAACAGACCCTGTCACATTCACAGGGTACTGACCAGGAGAACTGACCCTGTCACATTCACATGGCACTGATCAGGAGCACGGACCCTGTCACATTCACATGGTATTGATCAGGAGCACAGACCATGTCACATTCACAGGCTGGTGATCAGGAGCACAGACCCTGTCACATTCACAGGGCATTGATCAGGAGCACAGATACTGTCACATTCAAAGGGTATTGATCAGGTGAATAGACCCTGTCACATTCAGAGGGCATTGATCAGGAGCACGGACCCTGTCACATTCACAGGGTATTGATCAGGAGCACAGCCCCTGTCACATTCACAGGGTATTGATAAGGAGAACAGACCCTGTCACATTCACAGGGTATTGATCAGGAGCACAGCCCCTGTCACATTCACAGGGTATTGATCAGGAGCACAGACCCTGTCACATTCACAGGGTATTGATCAAGAGCACAGCCCCTGTCACATTCACAGGGTATTGATCAGGAGCACAGGCCCTGTCACATTCCCAGGGTATTAATCAGGAGAACAGACCCTGTCACATTCACAGGCTACTGATCAGGAGAACTGACCCTGTCACATTCACAGGGTATTGATCAGGAGCACAGACACTGTCACATTCACAGGCTGGTAATCAGGAGCACAGACCCTGTCACATTCACAGGGTATTGATCAGGAGAACTGACCCTGTCACATTCACATGGCATTGATCAGGAGCACGGACCCTGTCACATTCACAGGGTATTGATCAGGAGCACAGACACAGTCACATTCACAGGGTATTGATCAGGAGAACAGACCCTGTCACATTCAAAGGGTATTGATCAGGAGCACAGAACCTGTCACATTCACAGGCTGGTAATCAGGAGAACAGACCCTGTCACATTCACAGGGTATTAATCAGGAGAACAGACCCTGTCACATTCACAGGGTATTGATCAGGTGAACAGACCCTCTCACATTCACAGGGTCTTGATCAGTAGCACAGACCCTGTCACATTCACAGGGTATTGATCAGGAGAACAGACCCTGTCACATTCAAAGGGTATTGATCTGGAGCACAGAACCTGTTACATTCACAGGCTGGTAATCAGGAGCACAGACCCTGTCACATTCACAGGGTATTGATCAGGAGCACAGACACTGTCATATTCACAGGGTATTGATCAGGAGCACAGACCCTGTCATATTCACAGGGTATTGATCAGGAGAACAGACCCTGTCACATTCACAGGGTATTGATCAGGAGCACAGACCCTGTCACATTCACAGGGTATTGATCAGGTGCACAGATCCTGTCACATTCACAGGGTATTGATCAGGAGAACAGACCCTGTCACATTCACAGGGTATTGATCAGGAGGACAGACCATGTCACATTCACAGGGTATTCATCAGGAGCACAGACCCTGTCACATTCACAGGCTGGTGATCAGGAGTACAGTCCCTGTCACATTCACAGGGTATTGATAAGGAGCGCAGACCCTGTCATATTCACAGTGTATTGATCAGGAGCACAGACCCTGTCATGTTCACTGGGTATTGTTCAGGAGCATACACCCTGTCACATTCACAGGGTATTGATCAGGAGCACAGAACCTGTCACATTCACTGGGTATTAATCAGGAGAACAGACCCTGTCACATTCACAGGGTATTGATCAGGTGAACAGACCCTGTCACATTCACAGGGCATTGATCAGGAGCACAGACCCTGTCACATTCACAGGGTATTGATCAGGTGCACAGATCCTGTCACATTCACAGGGTATTGATCAGGAGAACAGACCCTGTCACATTCACAGGGTATTGATCAGGAGGACAGACCATGTCACATTCACAGGGTATTGATCAGGAGCACAGACCCTGTCACATTCACAGGCTGGTGATCAGGAGTACAGTCCCTGTCACATTCACAGGGTATTGATAAGGAGCGCAGACCCTGTCATATTCACAGGGTATTGATCAGGAGCACAGACCCTGTCATGTTCACTGGGTATTGTTCAGGAGCATACACCCTGTCACATTCACAGGGTATTGATCAGGAGCACAGAACCTGTCACATTCACTGGGTATTAATCAGGAGAACAGACCCTGTCACATTCACAGGGTATTGATCAGGTGAACAGACCCTGTCACATTCACAGGGCATTGATCAGGAGCACAGACCCTGTCACATTCACAGGGTATTGATCAGGTGAACAGACCCTGTCACATTCACAGGGTATTGAGCAGGAGCACAGACACTGTCATATTCACAGGGTATTGATCAGGAGCACAGACCCTGTCATATTCACAGGGTATTGCTCTGGAGCACAGTCCCTGTCATATTCACAGGGTATTGATCAGGAGAACAGACCCTGTCACATTCACAGGTTATTGATCAGAAGCACAGACCCTGTCACATTCACAGGGTATTGATCAGGAGAACAGACCCTGTCATATTCACAGGGTATTGATCAGGAACACAGACCCTGTCACATTCACAGGGTATTGATCAGGAGTACAGTCCCTGTCACATTCACAGGGTATTGATCAGGAGCACAGACCCTGTCATATTCACAGGGTATTGATCAGGAGAACAGACCCTGTCACATTCACTGGGTATTGATCAGGAGAACAGACCCTGTCACATTCAAAGGGTATTGATCAGGAGCACAGAACCTGTCACATTCACAGTCTGGTAATCAGGAGCACAGACCCTGTCACATTCACAGGGTATTGATCAGGTGCACAGATACTGTCACATTCACAGGGTATTGATCAGGAGCACAGACCATGTCACATTCACAGGCTGGTGATCAGGAGCACAGTCCCTGTCACATTCACAGGGTATTGATAAGGAGCACAGACCCTGTCATATTCACAGGGTATTGATCAGGAGCACAGACCCTGTCACGTTCACTGGGTATTGTTCAGGAGCATACACCCTGTCACATTCACAGGGTATTGATCAGGAGTACAGTCCCTGTCACATTCACAGGGTATTGATCAGGTGAACAGGCACTGTCACATTCACAGGGTATTGATCAGGAGCACAGACCCTGTCACATTCACAGGCTGATGATCAGCAGCACAGACCCTTTCACGTTCACAGGGTATTGATCAGAACAGACCCTGTCACATTCACAGGCTGGTGATCAGGAGCACAGACCCTGTCACATTCACAGGGCATTGATCAGGAGCACGGACCCTGTCACATTCACAGGGTATTGATCAGGTGAATAGACCCTGTCACATTCACAGGGCATTGATCAGGAGCACGGACCCTGTCACATTCACAGGGCATTGATCAGGAGCACAGCCCCTGTCACATTCACAGGGTATTGATAAGGAGAACAGACCCGGTCACATTCACAGGGTATTGATCAAGAGCACAGCCCCTGTCACATTCACAGGGTATTGATCAGGAGCACCGGCCCTGTCACATTCACAGGGTATTAATCAGGAGAACAGACCCTGTCACATTCACAGGGTACTGATCAGGAGAACTGACCCTGTCACATTCACATGGCATTGATCAGGAGCACGGACCCTGTCACATTCACAGGGTATTGATCAGGAGCACAGACACTGTCACATTCACAGGCTGGTAATCAGGAGCACACACCCTGTCACATTCACAGGGTATTGATCAGGAGAACTGACCCTGTCACATTCACATGGCATTGATCAGAAGCACGGACCCTGTCACATTCACAGGGTATTGATCAGGAGCACAGACACTGTCACATTCACAGGCTGGTAATCAGGAGCACAGACCCTGTCACATTCACAGGGTATTGATCAAGAGCACATCCCCTGTCACATTCACAGGGTATTGATCAGGAGCACAGGCCCTGTCACATTCACAGGGTATTAATCAGGAGAACAGACCCTGTCACATTCACAGGGTACTGATCAGGAGAACTGACCCTGTCACATTCACATGGCATTGATCAGGAGCACGGACCCTGTCACATTCACAGGGTATTGATCAGGAGCACAGACACTGTCACATTCACAGGCTGGTAATCAGGAGCACAGACCCTGTCACATTCACAGGGTATTGATCAGGAGAACTGACCCTGTCACATTCACATGGCATTGATCAGGAGCACGGACCCTGTCACATTCACAGGGTATTGATCAGGAGCACAGACACTGTCACATTCACAGGCTGGTAATCAGGAGCACAGACCCTGTCACATTCACAGGGTATTGATCAGGAGCACAGACACTGTCACATTCACAGGCTGGTAATCAGGAGAACAGACCCTGTCACATTCACAGGGTACTGATCAGGAGAACTGACCCTGTCACATTCACAGGGCATTGATCAGGAGCACGGACCCTGTCGCATTCACAGGGCATTGATCAGGAGCACGGACCCTGTCACATTCACAGGGTATTGATCAAGAGCACAGCCCGTCACATTCACAGGGTACTGATCAGGAGAACTGACCCTGTCACATTCACAGGGTTTTGATCAGGAGAACAGATGCTGTCACATTCACAGGGTACTGATCAGGAGAACTGACCCTGTCACATTCACAGGGTATTGATCAGGAGAACAGATCCTGTCACATTCACAGGGTACTGATCAGGAGAACTGACCCTGTCACATTCACAGGGTATTGATCAGGAGAACAGATCCTGTCACATTCACAGGGTACTGATCAGGAGAACAGACCCTGTCACATTCACAGGCTGGTGATCAGGAGCACAGATCCTGGCTTGGTTTTCCCCTCCTCAACTTTTGAGTGGCACTGAGGGTAGTCACAGCTGCTAACTCAGCACAGGTCCCAGATCAAACCGGGGCCTTTCTGCTCCATCCAAATCTGCTGATTATGGAAGCCTTTTAGTCACTTTTCAGTCACTGCTTGAAGTCATCCTTGTCACACACACTACTGGGAAAACAGTCTGTATTATCACTGGGAGGAGAGAATCCTTTACAAAAATCTCTGTTTTGGCCTCATCTTAAGTATTTTATTCAAACTTTAGGAAGGGCCCAAGACCTTTGCCAATGTTTTGGGGAGGGTGCAGAGGAGATTTACGAGAATACCGCCAGTGATGAGGGACTTTAGTTGTACTTAGAGAAACAGAGAGGATTAGTGAGAGATTTAATAAGTGTTCAAAATTTAGAGGTTTTGATAGAGTGATAGGGAGAAAGTGTTTCCATTAGCAGGAAGGTTAGTAACCAAAGGACACACAATTAAAATAATTGTCTGAAAAAGCAGAGAAGACATAAGGAGAATGCTTCTTAACCTGAGGTTTGCTGATGTAGAATGCGTTATGAAAGGGTAGTGGAAGCAGGTTCAATAGTAACTCTCAGAAGAAAATTGGAGAAATACTTGAAAAGGAAAAGAAAGTTGCAGAACCAAAGTGAAAAAACAGGGAACTGAGACTAATTGGATGGCCCTTTCAATGAGACAACACAGGCACAATGGGCCAAATGGCCTCCTTTTGTGCTGTATCATTCTAAGATTCGATAAAGGCAATTTGAAATATTCAATTGTTTTGATTTGAACTTATTTTTAAGAAGCAGATTAGGACACACCTATCAAGCCACTACCACAAGAGTCTTGCCTGGCTCCTGGGCAGTTAATCCTTTCAGACCCACCTGGCATATGGCCCATAGCTCATTAGGCATACATCATTTTAATACAACAGTTGCCATGTACTGTGACAGTGACCTGCCTTTAGAAAGCAGAACAACAACTGTCAATTTTGCACTGAATAAATAATAGGGCTATTTTGTATCATTTTGTCCTGTCTCAGCATTTAGGAGTATTGTTACTTCCATAAGGACGTGATGTGAGGGCAGGCTATTTGGTCCATCAATTCTAGGCTATCACCGCTTAAGCAGGTTTTATCATTTTCCACATCATCACCTATGTCTGTGTGTGTCCCAGGAACATTCAAATTTCCCCTTGCGGGTGAATCCAGAACTAGGGGTCGCAGTTTTCAAATTAGGGGTTGCCCTTTTAGGACAGAGATAAGGATAATTTTTTTCTCTCAGAGGGGTGTGCGACTTTGGAATTCTCTTCCTCAGAAGGTGGTGGAGGTGGGGTAATTGAATATTCTTAAGGCAGAGGTACATAAGTTCTTGTTAGGCAAGGGAATCAAAAGTTATCTGAGGTAGATGGGAATGTGGAATTTGAAACACAAACAGATCAACCATGATCTTATTGAATGGCGGGTAGGCTCAAGGGACCGAATGGCCTACTTTTGCTCCTATTTCCTATGTTTTTATATTCGTATCTCTTTATACCCTCTCAAGCTGATAACTGGAGCTAAAAGAGTTAAATTATGAGGACAGGTTGCATAGATTAAGTTTAAAATTCCTTAAATGTAAAATATTAATATATATTGATATAACTGAAGTGTTCAAGCTGATTGAAAGGGGCTGATGAGAACAGGGATAGGTCACTCAGCCCTTGAGACTGCTCTGCCTTTCAATGAGATCATGGCTGAACTGTATCTTAACTCCATTCACCCACCTTGGCTCCATATCCTTTTATATCTTTGCCTAGCAAAAGTCCATTGATCTCAGATTTAAAATTATTAATTGATTGCTTAATCTTCTACTGCTTTTTGAAGAGTGTTCACACTTTTATGAAGATCTTCTTCACACAGAGTGGTAGTTTTTCTCCTGAATAGTCTGGTTCAGAATTTTAAGGTTCTGTCTCCTTTTCCTAAACTCTATCCATCCATCTGCCCTATCAATCCCTTTCAAAATCCTAAAAAAATTCAATAAAATCGCGCTTTAATTGTTTATATTCTAGGGGCAATGATATATAGAGAGAAACTGTTGTGGGAGAACCCAGAACAATGGGCATCACCTTGAAATTCAAATTAGGCAATTCAGGGGTAATGCCAGGAAGCACTTATTCACGCAGGGTATAGCGGAGATCTGGAACTCTCTCCCTCAAGAAGGTGTTGGGACTGGGGTTAACTGAATATTTCAAAACCAAGATTGATAAGATTTTTGTTCAGCAAGACCACTTTGGATTACAGACAAAATTAGTATACAGATCAGCCATGATCTAATTGAATGATGGTGCAGGTTCAAGGACTGAATGGCCTACTCCTGTTCCTATGTTTCCATCCCAGTTTACTCTCCTCTTTTCCCTGAAGATGCTAACTCTTGGGGCAACCCAGTTCCACAAGCGCCAATTGTTAACTTTATCCAAGTCAACATCTTTTTGCATGTGAAAATAGACAATGTGAAGAATGTATTCCATCATAAGGTGTGTTACACAAATGTCACCATTCATTTAATGGCTAGAGCAAAGTTCTGTATCTAAACACTGCCTAACTGAACAAACTTTCATTTATATACTGCCATTTGTTTAGACCATAAGATGTAGGAGCAGAAATTAGGCCATTCGGCCCAGCAAATGCTCCGCCATTCAATCATGGCTGATAAGTTTCTCAACCCCATTCTCCCGCCTTCGCCCTGTAACTTTGATCCCCTTACCAATCAAGAATCTATCTATCTCAGTCTTAAAAATACTCAATGACCTGGCCTCCACAGCCTTCTGTGGCAATGAATTCCATAGATTCACCACTTTCTGGCTAAAGAAGTTTCTCCTCATCTCTGTTCTAAAAGGTCTTCCCTTTACTCTGAAGCTGTGCCCTCGGGTCCTAATCTTTCCTGCCAATGGAAACATCTTCCCCATTTCCACTCTATCCAAGCCTTTCAGTATTCTGTAAGTTTCAATCAAATCCCCCCTCATCCTTCTAAACTCCATCGAGTATAGACCCAAAGTCCTCAAACGTTCCTCATATGTTAAGCCTTTCATTCCTGGGATCGTTCTCGTGAACCTCCTCTGGACCCCCTCCAGGGCCAGAACATCCTTCCTGAGATATGGGGCCCAAAATTGCTCACAATATTCTAAATGTGGTCTGACCAGAGCCTTATAAAGCCTCAGCAGCACATCCCTGCTTTTATATTCTAGTCCTCTTGAAATAAATGCTAACATTGCATTTGCTTTCCTAACTACTGACTCAACCTGCAAGTTAACCTTAAGAGAATCCTGGACTAGGACTCCCAAGTCCCTTTGCACTCCAGACTTCTGAATTCTCTCCCTATTTAGAAAATAGTCCATGCCTCTATTCTTCCTACCAAAGTGCATGACATCACACTTCCCCACTTTGTATTCCATCTGCCACTTCTTTGCCCATTCTCCCAACCTGTCCAAATCCATCTGCAGCCTCCCCTCCTCCTCCTCAATACTACCTGTCCCTCCACCTATCTTTGTATCATCAGAAAACTTAGCCAGAATGCTTTCAGTTACTTCATCTAGATCATTAATGTATAAAGTGAAAAGTTGTGGTCCCAACACTGACCCCTGCGAAACTCCACTAGTCACGGCCGCCATCCTGAGACGGACCCCCTTATCCCCATCTCTGCCTCCTGCCAGACAGCCAATCTTCTATCCATGCTAGTACCTTGCCTCTAACACCATGGGCTCTTATCTTACTGAGCAGCCTCCTGTATGGCACCTTGTCAAAGGCCTTCTGGAAGTCCATGTAGATAACATCCATTGGCTCTCCTTTGTCTAACCTACTTGTTACATCCTCAAAGAATTCTAACAGATTTGTCAGGCATGATCTCCCCTTGATGAAACCATGCTGACTTTGCCCAATTTTACAATGCACTGAAATCTCATCCTTAATAATGGACTCTAAAATCTTACCAACGACCGAGGTCAGGCTAATCGGCCTGTAATTTCCCATCTTTTGCCTCACTCCCTTCTTAAACAGGGGGGTTACGTTAACTATTTTCCAATCCTCTGGGACCCTCCCTGACTCGAGTGATTTCTGAAAGATCACCACTAACGCCTCCACTACCTCTTCAGCTATCTCCTTCAGAACTCTGGGGTGTAATCCATCTGGCCCAGGTGATTTATCCACTTTCAGATCTTTCAGTTTTCCTAGCACCTTCTCCTTGACAATGGCCACCATACTCACCTCTGCCCTCCGACTCTCTTGAACTTTGGGGTGTTACTCGTGTCTTCCACCGTGAAGACTGACGCAAAGTACCTATTCAGTTCCTCCACCATTTCTTTGTCCCCCAATACTACTTCTTCAGCATCAATTTCCAGCAGCCCAATGTCCACTTTTGTCTCTCTCTTACCCTTTATATATCTAAAAAAAACTCTTGCAATCTTCTTTTATATTACTGGCTAGTTTACCCTCATATTTAATCTTCTCCCTCCTTATTTCTTTTTTAGTTGTACTCTGTTGGTCTTTGTTTACAAGGTCATCCCTCTCTCCATATCATCTCCAAACTGGGAAAGTGGGTCATCAAGTGTCCAGAGCCTCCCCCAACTAAAGCCAAGGGATGATGTAAGATTGCTCAGGTAATGCATTTTGTCCAAGCACCTTTAATGAAACAAAACACCCCAAGGCACTTGAAAGGAGCATTATAAAACAAAGTATAAGACTGAACAAGGTAAGGAGATATCCAGTCAGGTGACTTAAAACTTGGTCAAAGAGATGCCTTAAAAGAGAAAGCGAGTGGGGAGGTGTAGGGAGGATATTCCAGAAGTTAAGGCTCAGACAACTGAAGGTACAGCCATCAATGATGGAGCGGTTAAAATCAGAGATGCTCAAGAGGCAAGAATTAGAGGAATGCAGATATCTTGGAGGGATGTGGGGCTAGAGGAGATTAGAGTGATCGGGAGGGGTGAGGCCATGGATAGGTTTGAAAATGAGGATGAGAATTTTTAAATCAAGATGTTCCTTGACTGGGAGTCAATGTAGGTTAGCGAGCATGGGTTGAAGGGTAAACGGGACTGTGTGTAACTTAATGTTTTGGCAAAGTTTTTAATGACCTAAAATTTATAAAGGGTAGAATATGGGAGACCAGCCAGAAATGCATTGGAATAGTCAAGCTTAGAGGTAACAAAGGCATGAATGAGGGTTCCAGCAGATGAGTTGGCTCGGGGGTGAAATCTGGCGATATTATGGTGTGGAAATCCATGGTCTTAGTGATGGCATGGATGAGGTCAGAAGCTCACCTCAGTGTCAAACGTGATACCAAGGTTGTGAACAAACTGGTTTAATGTCAGACTGTTACCAGGGAGAGGGATGAATTTGGTAGCTAGCGAATGGAGGTCGGAGTGCAGACTAAAAACAATGGTTCTTAAATTGGAGGAAATTTCTGCTCAGCCGGTACTGGATGTTGGATAGCAGCCTGATAATTTAACAACTTAGGAGATGTTGAGAGAGGTGGTGGTGAAGTTGAGCTGAGTGTCATCAGTGTACATACAGAAAATAATGCTGTGCTTTCTGATGATGTTACTGAGGGACAGCATGTAAATGAGAAATAGAGAATCAACTGATCCTTGTGGAGATTGGTGGGGGGTGGTGGGGGGGTGGGAGGTGCACCAGAAGTAATGGTGTAGGAGCAGGAAGAGACACCATTGCAAGTGACTCCCTGGCTATGGTTAGATAGAATGGAATGAGGTCAGAGCAGTCCCACCCAGCTGGATAACAGTGAAGAGGCTTAAAAGAGGCTGGTGTGGTCAACTGTGTCAAAGACTGCAGACGGGATGAGAAGAACAAGGAGCAAAAGTTTCCCTTTTTCAGAGTAACATAGGATGTTGTTTGTGATTTTGATAAGGGCTGTTTCAGTGTTGTTATGGGGAGAAACCTGGAGGAAGTCAAATATGGAATTAGGAAGAGAGTGGATTTGGAAAGCAAAATGTTCAAGGACTTTGGAAAGGAAAGGGAGGTTGGAGGTAGGACAATAGTTTGCAAGGACAGCGGGGTCAAGAGTTGATTGTTCTTGAGGAAGGGGTGATGACATCAGATTTAAAGGACAGGGGGACAACTCAAGTTTCCACTCAAACTTATTTGCATATCACCAAATAAACTAGCTCCATTGGGCAGCATACTAAAACCTGATGTAAAAATCAATTTTTACACAATGTTTATCAAAAGAAAATATTTATCACAAAGGGAAAGCATTTGAAAAATCACAATGTCATTCTGCCAAGCCTGTGAATAACATGGTTCTAAATAACTAAAGCCGACTTTATAAAAAGAACTGTACAGAGTCAAAGAACCACAGAAAAGTTACAGCACATAAAGAGCCCATTGTTGTCTGTGCCAGCCAGAGAAAAAGTTAATAAAACTAGCTTCCCATTTTAATCCCACCTTCCAGCACCTGGTCTGTAGCCTTGCAGGTTACAACACTTTAGGTCCAGATCCAGGTGCCTTTGAAATGAATTGAGGGTTTCTGCCTCCACCACCAAACCAGGCAGCAAATTCCAAACACCCACCACCCTCTGGGTGTAGAGGTTTTTCCTCATGTCCTCTCTAATCCTTCTACCTATCAACTTAAATCTGTGCCCCCTGGTAATTGATCTCTCTGTTAGCGGAAACAGGGGCATCCCTGCTATCTAGGCCCCTCAATCTTGCACCCTCAAATCAGGTTACCTCTCAGCCTCCTCAGTTCCAAGGAAAACAATCCCAGCCTATCCAACCTTTCCTCACAGCTGCAATTTTCAAGTCCCAGCAACATTCTGATAAATCTCCTCTGTACTCTCTCTAGAACAATTTTGTCCTTCCTGTAATGTGGCGACCAGAATGGTACACAAAATTCCAGCTGTGGCCTAATCAGTGTTTTATACAGTTCCATTGTTACATTCCTGCTTTTGTATTCTATACTTGTTCAATAAAGGAAACCATTTCATATGCTTTCTTTACCACCTTTTCCACCTGCCCTGCCACCTTCAGGAATCTGTGGATGTGCACACCAAGGTCTCTCACTTCATCTATCTCTCCCAATATGTTCCCATTTATTGTGTATTCCCTAGCTTTGTTTGCCCTCCCCAAATGCATTACCTCACCCCTCTCTGGATTGAATTCCATTTGCTACTTTTCCACCCATTCAACCAAACCACTGATATCATTCTGGAGACAACAGCTATCTTTTCATGATCAACTATACACCAAATTTCCCAATCATGCCACCCACTTTTAAGTCCATATCACTAATATATACATAAAACAGCAAGGGACCCAACACTAAGCCCTGTAGAATGTCACTGGAAACCATTTTCCTTTTGCAAAAACACCCATCAACCATTGTCCTTTGTTTCCTGTTGCTGAGCCAATTTTGAATCCAACTCTCCACATTCTCCTATATCCCACTGACTTTTACTTTTCTGATTAATCTGCCATGTGGGACCTAGCTAAATGCCTTATTAAAACCAATGTAGACAACATCCATCGCACCACCCTAATCAATCCACCTTGTTACTTCCTCAAAAAATTGATTGAATTAGTAAGGCACGACCTTCCCCTAACAAAACCATGCTGACTATTCCTGATTAATCCATTCTTTTCTAAGTGACAGTTTACCCTGTCTCTCAGAATTGATTTCAGTGGGTTAGAGTAGTCAGGGCATTTTAGCAAATCAAAAATTGTATTGCAAAGCTTTTAAAACTTGCCAATTAATCTTCTTGTGCCTTAAAGGAGGCTTAAAATTAAGATAAAAATAGAAAGTGCTAGGAATGCTCAGCAGATCAGGCAGCATCTGTGGAGAGAGAAACTAAGTTAACATTCAAGTTCGGTGACTCTTCCCTTCTTGAAGGCTCACCATGACCACAACTACATAGTAGTTAATTGTGTGGTGTACCAGCCTGTTTTATGGACAGGATTAGCTTCTAGAACACTGTTTATTTAAACCAGGATAAGAGATCCCAGGATAAAAGCAAAATACTGCGGACGCTGGAAATCTAGAACAAAATCAAAAATACCTGGAAAAACTCAGCAGGTCCGACTGCATCTGCGGAGAGGGATACTGTTGACGTTTTGAGTCCATATGATCCTTCATCAGAACTAAGACATATAGAAATGAGATGAAATATAACTGGTAGAAGGGAGTGGGACAGGAGTGTTCCAGTGAAGCTCAATGCAAACTGGAGAAACAACACCTCATCTTCCGACTAGGCACTTTGCAGTCTTCCAGATTTAATATTGAGTTCAACAATTTCAGATCATGAACTCTCTCCTCCATCCCTACCCCCTTTCTGATCCCCCTTTTCCCAATAATTTATAATTTTTTTACAACTATATTTTTTTCTTTTCCCTCCTATTTTTAAATTTATTTCGATCTATTGTTTCACCTCCACCTTTTAGCCCATTTCGATCCATTCCTCCCACCCCACCCGCACTAGGGCCATCTGCCACTAGCTTGCTTCCCTTTATGTCCCCATTAGCACATCCTTTAGATAATGTCACGACCGTCAACATCCCTTTGTCCTTTTGTCTATGACATCTTTGGCAGTCTCTTCTTGGCCTCCATCTATCACTGGCCCCCTATCGCGCTCTCCTGTCCCACCCCCTTTCTACCAGCTTATATTTCATCTCATTTCTTAGTTCTGATGAAGGGTCATACGGACTCAAATCTGTATCAACTGTATCCCTCTCCACAGATGCTGTCAGACTTGCTGAGTTTTTCCAGGTATTTTTGTGTTAGAGATCCCAGGAGTTCATCTTGTGCTGAAAGTAATCCTGCTTGAAATCTCACAATCTATTTGCAGCAATTTGGCCAATTTTGGGCAAATTGAACTGGTAAAAACAATGCAAGCAAGCGGAAACACCAGGCTGTTTGATCTTAGGGGTGCATGGGTTTAATGGAGTTTTGGTCCAGAAAGAATGTTAGACCTTTTTTTCATCATCCAATCCAATGGAGTAAAAAAGCAGATTTGAATTGAAGCTGGAGAAAGGAGCAGAGATGCAGATTAACCTATCGAATAGCTGTCTGGTATAACTGGATCAGGCTGAATTTGTTGAAACTACTTTATGCCTTCCAGATTAATAGTTTTAGTGAATAGATATATAATCTCTTAACCACTTCTGATTCTGATAAAGAGCCATCAACCTAAAACTTTAATGCTGTTTCTGTCTCCACAGAAGCTGCCTGATCTGCTGAGTGTCGTCAACATATTCTTTTTTCTAAACTAGACAATCCTGTATTGGTTATTCTGTGGAGACATTTTGGTGAAGTCTGGTCCTGGGATTGGATGGAGGCAGCTGGCACACAGGGACTGACCAATCACCCAGCTAGCATGAGGACACACAATAAGAACAGTGGGCAGTAACCAGAGAGGCAGATAAGACATAGATCCAGCCAGTGTTCCCTCATCAACTCAAGAGGGACATCTATGTTGGGGCAGCATTGGTGTTAGCATCTAACCAGGGACTTTGAGCTCTGATGCAGGAACAGTAGGGCATATTGGCACATACACCCTGCCTTTTCTTTATGGATACTTGGGGAGATTGCCTGGATGTCGATGCCAGGATTGGTCTGGCACAGAAGCACAGAGTGACTCAAGGTTATTTTAGGAATAGAACACTATATTGATGGAGTTAGTTGAAGAGGAGTGGGAGGAGGCTTCCATGCACCAGAAGGTCTGGAAAGGAGAGGCGGTGGCATAATGGTATTGTCACTGGACTAGTATCCCAGATACCTAGATTAATGTTCTGGGGACCCAGGTGAAATTTGAATTCAGTGAAAATCTGGAATTAAAAGTCTGATGATGACCTTGAAATCCATCTAGTTCACTAATGCCTCTTTAGGGAAGGAATTCTGGCATCCTTACCTGATCTGGTCTACAAGTGACTCCAGACACACAGCAATGTGGTTGACTCTTAATGTCCTCTGAACAAGAGCTTTTAGGGATGGGCAATAAATACTGGCCTAGCCAATGATGCCCACATCCCATGAATGAATAAAAAATCATGTTGTCAATTACAATTACAGTCAAATACAGTAGTCAGTTGGGTCCTCATACAGATTCAGTGATGAATGTAAGGTAAATCGATTCTTGAAGAAGTAATGCTCAAAGTATCGAACATGTGCAGATTTGACACCAGACTGGTCCAGTTATTAATCCAGTAAAATGCATGAGGCCAATGCGAAATAGAGACTACCACAGAGTGGAGAAAGTGATCTGCAAAAGACTTTGAAAGGAGCATGAGGAAAATATAAAGACCACTACCTTCACTTACAAAGAAGAAATGATGTCTGAAGGCAAAGGTCAGTCAGGGAGCTAGAAAGTGATGCTGAGTGTTGTTTAATAGTCTGTTAACATTCACTGTTTAAGGTCACACATGAAGAATAGCCACTTGGCTGATGCATCCTAAGTTCACTGGGCTTTGGTCTTCATGTGGCTGGCCAATCAGTGGGCGAAGAGGAGCATTCTAATCATTAGTCACAGTCACCTCTGGAACATAGGGTACAGGAGGAGGCCATTCAGCCCCTCGAGCCTGTTCCTCCAATGATATCATGGTTGGTCTGTATCTTAACTCCGCCTCCCACCTTGGTTCCTTAACCTTTAAAACCTTCACCTAACAAAAATCTAGGAATGTCAGTTTTGACATTGACAACTGACTTTGCCGGCCTCAACAACTGTAATTGGCACGCAGGGTGTGGCTGGAAGGAAAGAGGGCAGGGCCAACGTTTTCCAGAGTTTCAGCACCCTGCCTGAAGTGCTTCCTCACATCACCCTGAACAACCCCTTGAATCTGGACACACCCACCGAGGAACGTTTCTCTTGATCTACCTTAACAAATCCTTTAATCATTTAAACACCTCAGTTAATCTTAATCTACTAAACTCAAGGGATTCAAGTTTAATCTATACAATTTGTTCTCATAATTCTCATAATCATAACATGCTGATGAATCTGCCTGGCACACACTCTGAAAGCAATCTCCTGAGCTGCGATGCGAGAGTTGCACAACAGTATTCCAGATGGGAGCTCTACATAACTACAATAACGTCCAGCTGTTTGTTTTTCAGCCTCGTTGGTATAAAGGCCAACATTCCAGCAGCCTTTTAAATGGGGTTTTTTTTGTAACTGTCCGATAGCTTTAAATGATTGCTGCACCTGGAATCCTAAACCTCTCTGGTCCTGTACAGTTCCCACCTTTCAATATAATTCTTTGAACAACATAGATCATATTTGAGTCGTCACATCCCTGCAAAGCCGAATCTGTCCCTTTAACCCGCGGAGTTCGCTCCCCGCTTGAGCACAGACATAACAGGGACAGTTTCGTTACCCATGTGCTGCGGTAGCCCGAATATCTCTCTTTTTCTCGGCTCCCCTTCGCTTTTTCCTCGCTTTCCCTCCACCCCCTTCTCCCCTTGTTCCGTTTCTCTGCCTCACCGCAGTCCCTGGGGCTAGTGCCGCTCTTGGAGAATAACTTAGAGATCGACTTTCGTACGGAAACTCTGCTGGACATTGTGGCGGTCCTCAGACACCGGCGGTCATACTTAAAACACAAACTTCCTTCAAAATAACATCCGCGGCGATGATCCCGTGACGGAGCCGGGAGTCAAGTGAAACTGACGACAGGTACATCACCTGAGAAATTAACAACATTATGAAAGCAACACAGAAAGGTCCAGGACACAGACAGAGGGGCACAACCGGATTACTTTCGGTGTAATAGTTATTTGCAAGTTAAATAACAGGCGGGAGATATAGACTTACACTGAGGCGGAACTGAGCTGTTCTGTTGAAGGGTCATGAGGACTCGAAACTTCAACTGTGTTTCTCTCCACCGATGCTGCCAGACCTGCTGAGTTTTTCTAGGTATTTTTGTTTTTGTTTTGAGCTGTTATCAACTCCAGAGCAATAATTAAGTATTTGCAAGACAAATAAGAGAGAGGTAATGAGAGGCATACACAAGAGAGGGGCGGGACTGATTTGATGTCACGTCTAATGCTAAAGGTATGAGAGCGAGGGAGAGGGTAAGGGTGGGAGTGAGATACACATGTCAGCGGGGGGAAAAAAAACACTTGGCGATGAAGGTCTACTGTAGTCTTCACATTTTTGGGGGTGAAGCCCCTGCACATCTCCTGTTCCATTGGGGTCTGAGGTTTCATGAAAGTTTGATCCTAGCAAGGAGCCACTGCTGGCTGCATTTCTACAGCTCGTTCCTGGGTGTGGTCTCTCACATTCCACTGGCACCATGCTTGGAGGGGGAAGCCTTGGCATTTGCTATTCTCCTGAAAGACGGCCGTACTTGGCATCCTTTTATACTGTATCAACTGTGTTTCAATGGGTGAACCTCTTGTCCCTGAGTCAGAAGTTTGCAGGTTCAAGTTGCACTCTTGATATAAGGATAAATGTAGGCTAACAGTCCAGTGCAATAGTGAGGGGACAAAGATAAATGTCTGTCTTTCAGATGAGATGTTAAACTTAGGCAGATGCAAAAAGGACCTGTATAATTATTTGATGAAGAACAGTGGCATTCTCTTCATGTCCTGACCAACATTTATCTCTCAACCAATATTTTAAAATATACCCATTCATTTATGTCACTGTTGTTTGGATCTTGCTATACACAAATTAACTGTAATGTTTCCTACAGCTTAACAGAAACTATACTTCAAATCTTTGTTTCTTTTTTTCTCCCCTTTATCTGTCCTTTCTTCCTTTCACCCTTTCTTCCACTTGCTTTGATCCAGGACAGTTACATAGTAAGGGGTAGCTGCAGCATAGAGCAGGTAATCGTACAAACATAAGAATTAGGAGCAGGAATGGGCCCCTCGAACCTGATCCACCATTCAATAAGATCATGGCTGATCTGATTGTAACCTCAACTCCACATTCCTGCCTGCCCCGATAACCTTTCACCCCATTGCTTATAAGAATCTATCCATCTCTGCCTTAGAAATATTCAAAGACTCTACTTCCACCGCCTTTTGAGGAAGAGAATTTCAAAGACTCATGACCCTCTGAGAGAAAATAAATTCTCTTCATCTCTGTCTACCCCTTAGGCCCCTAGTTCTAGATTCTCCCACAAGAGGAAACATCCTTTCCACATCCACCCTGTCAAGACCTTTCAGGATCTTACATGTTTCAAATCAGGTGTAAGATTTTGGGTTTTGGAGACACAGACATCTAAGATAGGCAGCTGAGGATTTGTAAGTAATTTTAAGGTAGTTAATTAAGAAGTAACAATTTAGATATGATGAATTAACTAAGTAGACAAGAAAAGCATATGAACTGCGACAGTTGAGAGTGGCTCATCAATCCTAAACAGTTGACAAAGAGTGTGTTGATCTCAGTAGCTCAGGATAGCATCATTCTTTTCTCTAGTCGAAGTGTTAGGGAACTCTTCCCTTGGTCTTCCTCCATCTTCCCTGACCCAGCTTCCATCTGAAGAAGATGGCTGATTGATGAGATTGCCACCTGACGAGACTGGCCCTGTTTCCAAGCACATGTTAATATATTTTATTTTTAGGGGCTGGCGGTTTACTGTCATGAAGAGCAGATTACAGTCATGACTTACTTACAGGCATATTGAACTTTTTAAGAAAGACCTGTGTTGTTAAAAGAAATACAAGCAATGATACTGAGCAAAAGATGGCTGATAATGTAAAGTGACCACTTTCTGAAAAATTCCTATCTGGATTATATTGACAGACCTGTCGTGAGAGAACATGAAATGTCACACTTGAAAAGATGTCATGGCCTTCTTCAAGCAGAGACACTTGATAGTGAGATAGGAAAGATGCAAAAGACTGAACTTCAATCTCCCATGGTTGCAGAGACAAAAGACTGATTTGCATGCCTCAGCAGTCACCCAAAAATCCATCTCTTGTTGATATATATCTCAGATGTGTAAATACCTCTGAGATGGATGCAAGACATGACTATTTCCTCTCCTGGAATACACAGGAAAAAATGGGTTAAAAGCTATCTGTAGACCAGTGTACGGTGTACTGTGCGAGTGTGTCAGCAAGAAGAAAATGCAGTCACCCCTGCAATTTGCAATCAAAGTATTTCTCACTCTCTGTTGCTGGAGACAAAGCTTAACAAGAAGCCATAATCAAAGAGGAAATAGGACAGCCTCTTCAGCTATCCTACAGAACTAAGTGTCTCCAACTAACTGTGAATCTGCCAAGGTTAGCTCTACCAGAATCACCCAACTTAACTGCCACAACATATCATCATCTGCACCTCATAGACAAGCAAAGGACTGATTTGTGCTTTTTTTAACTTTTATTTGGACTCTTAACTTTTCATTTCTGATCTGTGTGTTTGCATGTTGCATTTTTATTATTTTTTCTTGGGTTTTAGTAATTAATGAGCTTACTCTTTCTTTGACTCAACAAAGCCTTGTTAAATTGGCTCCTTCTAAAAAGTAAATACATTTGGACTGGGAAAAGGTATCCAAGGGGAAAGGGTTTTTAAACTGACCTTGATGCAACCAACCAAGGGGGTTGAATAGAGAAGGGGAGCATAACAAATTGGGGTCCAGTTCTGGTCATAACAAACTGGGGTCCAGTTCTGGTCATAACAAATTAGGAATCTTGTTTGGAATTTAACAAATTGTGGAACCTCATCTGGGAACCGGTCGTAAAGTTTACCCTATGTCAATCACTTGTTTACACCTTTCCAACTCACGAATACAGGACAGGTACCCAAGATGTTAGGATGGTCACTTCTCCACTGTCCATCACTTAGCCCGAGATCACTTTTTAGTTTACCTCATGCTCAGGATGATTTGCTAGATAAAGACAGTACACTGGGTGCTAAAAGGGTTTCTGCTATTGGTTCAGGAATGTTTGTAAAGTCTAGTGACCTCAATGGTGGGAGCATAATCTTTGTGACCTTTATCCCTGACTCCTTAGGATTGTTTATTTTTTTCCAGACAGAGAGAGAGAGAGAGAGAGAGAGAGAGAGAATTAAATGCTGTGCCAGCTAGATCTATGAGAGTTCTGTACAATTCAAAATAAACCATTTCCTAAAGGTGCTTATTTCTTACACAGGATACTGCACTCGTCCCAACTATACCTGAATAGGAGTCATCACATTCGGGAGAGGCAGTCAGGCCCCATGGATAAAGCTCTATGCAGTCACCTTTGAGTTAATTCAGCTCTTATATTTTATTGGCCATTTTATTGTCCTGGAGCCAATCACAAAAGTAAGTACTGATGGGATTGAGACAAAAATATTCAAATAGTTCAGGGCTGGAATTGAGCCTGAGATTGTAAACATTTCTGATGACTGGAGGAGAATGACACAGAACATGATCTGGTTGGAAATGAAAGCAGAAAATGCTGCTAACGCTCAGAAAGTTAGACAGCAGTTGTGGAGAGAGGAACAGAGCTAACATTTTTAATGTGAAGACATGGTAGCTAAATTTGCAGATGACACAAAGATAGGTAAGAAAGTTGTGAAAAAGACATGAGGTTGCAGATGGATATAGATAGGTTGAGTGAGGGGCAAAGATCTGCCAAATGGAGTTTAATGTGGGAAAATGTGACGTTGTTCACTTTGGCAGGAAGAACAAAAAAGTAGAGTAATACTAAATTGGAGAACAGCTGCATAATTCTGAGGTGCAGAAGGATCTAGGTGTTCTAGTACATGAGTCACAAAAAGTTAGTTTGCAGGTACAGCAAGTAATCAAGAAGGCTAATGGAATGCTATCCTTTATTACAAGGGGGATTGAATATAAAAATAAGGATATTATGCTTCAGTTATACAGGGCATTGGTGAGACCACACCTTGAATACTGTGTGCAGTTTTGGTCTCCTTATTTAAGGAAGGATATAAAGGTATTGAAGGTGGTTAAAAGGAGGTTTACTAGATTGATACCTGGAATGAGTGGGTTGTCTTATGAAGAAAGGTTGGACAGACTGGGTTTGTTTCCACTGGAGTTTAGAAAAGTGAGGGGTGATTTGATTAAAGTATACAAGATCCTGAACGGTCTTGGCAAGGTGGATGTTGAAAGGATGTTTCCTCTTGTGGGTGAGCCCAAAACTAGGGGGCAGTGTTTTAAAGTTAGGAGTCTCCCTTTTAGAACAGAGATGAGGAGAATGATTTTCTCTCAGAGGGTTGTTGGGTGAGAATAAGATATAGGGCTGTATTTGAAGGGGGGGGTGGGGGGGGGAGGGGGGGGGGGGGCGGGTGGGGGTTGGGGGGCAGGCGTCAGGCAGTTTGACCACCCTTGCGCCTGTTGAGACCCTTAAGTGGCCAAATAGAGGTCACTTAAGGGCCACATCCCATATTTTACCTGCAGTGGGGAGGGGAGGCTCACCAGCATGGGTTAGTGTTGGATAAGGAGGGGGCAACCTCCATTGGGGGCCTCCTAGGCCCATTGAAGGCACGCCCCCTATCAGGTCATTACCCCCTTTAACCCTCCCCCCTGAAATCTTCAACCCGGTTCCCCGACCCGAGATTGCCGACTCCAGCCTTACAAGGGCTCCTTGACTTCTTTGGACTACCTGTTGTCCCAGCAGTGGCTACTGCTCCCATCTGGCACTGCTCGGACTACAGAGCTGCTGGCCAATCTGATTGGCCACCAGCTCGCTAAGGCTGGACTTCCTCCCGAGATAGGGGCAGATGTCTCACCTTAAAGCAATTCATACTGCTCCCAGCATTAGTTGCGACAGGGCAACCAGTGGGTGAGCTCCCCATCCCGACTTTTTTAACCGGGGGATGATGGGGGGCAGGGTCTGCATAAAATCCAGCTCACAATTTCATATTCCCCCACGGTTATCATTGACTGATATCGATACCAGCCCCAACCCATCATTACTCTTCTGCCTTGCTACTCCCTGTCATCACCCTGGGATTGAATCCTCCTTGGATAGGCCCATGGTTTCCCTCTGTGCCTCTCTCTCTGCAATCTCCAAAGGGCTCTTTGAGGCTCTCATCGCAGCCGTCTTACAGCAACCCCAGCTACCGCGTGCAGCTCTCCCATCAACCTTCCCTCCCAGCACACTCGCCAGTAGTCCTTCCGTTCCACTCACCCACCCTACCACTGCCCTCTGACAGTGAATCAGTGATCACTACCCCTCTTTGCATTTTGTTCCAGAATGATTGTTCACCTGTGAACAAGTTCCTCCCATTCATTACTTTATTATCTGATTGAATCAACATCATGGCCTTGATAGAAGCCTGGATCATGGGTGGGACAAGCAACTTGGCAAGGCTCCTTCGACAGCACCTTCCAAACCCACAACCTCTACCACCTAGAAGGACAAGGCAGTATACTCGTAGAAACACCACCACCTGCAAGTTCCCCTCCAAGTCATACACCATCCTGACTTAGAACTATATCGGCATTCCTTCACTGTTGCTGGGCCAAAACTGTGGAACTTCCTCCCTAAAAACACTATATCATTGCATTAGTTCAAGAAGGCGGCTCCCCACCTCTTTCTCAAAGCCAATTAGGGATGGGAAGCAAATGCTGGTCTTGCCAGTAACACTCACATCCCATGACACAATAAAAACAATACGCCTCGGCCCTTACTAAAGGCTCCTCACCCAGCTACACTTTGCACCATCCACCTTGCCCAAACCACTGCAGTGATAGTGTAGCCTTTTTTCACAAAATCATACTTTAATCTCTTCCCTTACTCCTCTGATAACTTCTTTCAAGCATCTCATTGTGTTTCATCCCTCTTTTAAAATACTCATTCTCCATATCTTGCAGAGTTTCCCATTAAGACAACCTTCCTCTCTTCCCTCAGCCTTTGTAAACAGTAACTTCTCATCCTCAGTAATTTTAATCTCCATTTACCTTAGCTTGCCCTCGCTTCCCTGATTTCATTGGTTTCTCATCCTCCTTTAACCGGTTTTCCCTGCATTAATCTCTCCAACCAATTTTCATGGCCACCTCATGACCTTATCATCTCACATGATCTCTCTGTATCCACTGTCTTGATCACAGATCGTATCCCATTATCCCTCAGCTCCATTGTCTTATAACCTCGGTTCCTTCTGTACCTGTCACTGGACAAAATTCTTCCCAATTCCTTTAGAAAGGTGTTTTCAAGCTGGCAACTTACAAGCCTTAGGCTATCTGTTTGTCATGATATTTCTGTCGTTGATGATTTATCTCTCCTTTGTTTGGAGAGTGTTAGTTACAGAATGGTGACCCTTAAAGAAGTCTTCGTATTCTTCCATAGGTTAATGGAACCTGAAGCGCTTAATATTCAAGAATAAAAGTGTTTCAAAAATATAGGAAAGGATGAAAAGGAAGTCGGGGAGCAACACTGATTAGGGAAAACTTTGCAGCTTTGGAAATAGAGGATATCCTTAATCCATTTGCTTAGAGTTGAGAAGCAAGAAAGGTATGATCAAGCTACTGAGGGGTATTCTAAAGGCCTCAGATTAGTGAGAAAGAGTTAGAGGAGCAAATCTGCAGGGAAATCACTCAAATGTGCAAGAACTATAAAGTGGTGATATCGAGGGACTTTAATTATTCAAATATCCAAATTAGGAAAATGTTAGAGAACAAGTAAGGAGGAGTTTCTGAAATGTGTTCAGAAAACTTACTTGACCAATGTGTTCCTGTTCCAACTAGGAAGGAGGCACGAGTGGATGTGGTGCTGGGGAATGAGTTGGGCCAAGTGTATCAAGTGTCTATAGGGAAACACATATGTAAGAGTGATAATTAAACAATAAGGTTGATATCATTAAAGGAGAAGAGAAAGGAACAATTTAAAGTAGAACTTCTAAATTGGAAAAGGGCTAACTTTAGTGGGATGATAGGGGATCTAGTAAGGGTAAATTGGACAGAAAGACTGGCAGGAAAATGGTAACAGAATAACGGATGATCTTTAAGAAGGAGATATTTCAGGTACAGGCTAAGTGCATTCCAACAAGGTTGGAAAGTAGGGGTACCAATGCTAGAGCTCCGTGGGTGATGAGAGAGAAAGAGAATATGAAACAAAAAAAAAGAGGGTGTATGATGCATGTCAAGTGAATTATTTAAGCAAGAACCAGGCCAACTATAATAAACTGAGAAGGAAAGCGAAGAGGAAATAACACTGAGGGAGAGAAACTGAGAATAGAATGGTAGTTAATATAAAGGGGAACCCAAAAAAGTCTCTATTGGCATGTAAATAGTAAATATATGTTTAAAGGCAGAGGCAAGGCTAGAATATCTGTTGACTAAGGACGTGGATGCTGACAAAATATCAGTAGAATTGGAGATGCTGGAGGTAATGGGTGGGGTGATGTACTGGAAAGGCTGGCTACGCTTTGAGAGGATAAGTCACCCGGTCAGGTTGCTGAGGGAGGTGAGGGTGGAGGTAGGGGAAGGAATTACTTCAATCTCCCAATCATCCCTAGATATGGAGGAGGTGCCAGAGAAATGGAAAATGATGACAAATTATTCAGGAAAAGGTGTAAAAACAATCCTAGTAACTAGAGGCTGGTCCATTTAACCTCAGTGGTAGGTCACGTTTCAACAACAATAATCATGGGAGAAATCAAAAAATCCTTGGAGAGTTAATTAAGGTACTTTGAGTTAATTAAGGAGAGCCAGCATAAATTTGTAAAGGGTAGATCATGTTGGTCCAAGTCGAGGGGAATGCCTGAGGTGGAAGCTGCGGCTAAGGACGGTGCACCCCGCAGGTTGAAGCAGTTGCTGACTAAAGTCACCAAGAAGCCGCCCAAGAAGTGGAGGAAATCTCGCAAGCAGAGCTATTCCGCTTATGTGTACAGGGGGCTGACCCACGTCCACCCTTCCACCAGGATCTCATCCAAGGCCCTGAGTGTTATGAATTCCTTCATTATTGACAGTTTCGAACACATCGCCTCTGAGGCCTCGCACCTCATTCACTACAACAAGCGCCACATCATCATGGCAAGGGAGATTCAGAGCGCCGTCCGCCTCAAGCTGCCTGGGGAACTGGCCAAACACACCGTCTCCAAAGGTGCCAAAGCAGTCAACAAATAAACCAACTCCGTTTATGTCGATCATTCTAAAGATTGAAGATCATATTTGATCAATCTAATTGAATTATTGATGAAGTAACAGAGAAAGCTGATGAAGGAATGCAGTGGATGTTCTTTATAAAGATCTTAAGAAAGTATTGGACAAAGTATCACTTAAAAGGTTGGTTAACAAAATTCAGGCTCATGGAATAGGAGAGTCAATGTCAGCTTGGATTAAAAATTGACTCAAGGACAGAAAACGTGAATTGTAGTAAAAGGTTGTTTTTCAGACTGGAGGATGGTGTTCAGCCTAGGACCACAGCTTTATTTTTCATTTATATATAAACAACTTGGATATTGGAATAGAGTAAATTTCAAAATTTGCTGATACCAAATTTGGTGGTGTAGTAAACAGTGAGGATGATGCCAACTGAGTGCAATTGGAATTAGATAAGCTAGTAGAATAAGCTAGTAGCTGGCAGACAAGCGACAGATGGAATTTATTATGGAGAAGTGTGAGTTGAGGCATTTTCGCAGAAGGGGAAGGAGAGGCAATATAGGCTTAATGGCACAGTTCTAAAACAGAACAAGGAACTGGGGTTCATGTCATAAATCCTTAAAGTTATGGAGCAGATTGAGAGAGTAATCAGCAAAGCATTTAGAATCTATGGTTTCATAAATTGAGGTCTTGAATACAAAATCGGGGAAGTTTTGCTGATCCTTTATTAAGTTCTGTTTAGGCCAAAACTAGAACGTTATATCCAGTTCTTGTCACTATACTTTAGGTGAGGGTGCTTGAGAGGGAGCAGAGGAGATTTATCAGAATGGTTCTAGGGATGAGGGATTTTAGCTGCAAGGTTAGGTTGGGGAAGCTGGGCTTGTTCTCCTTGGAGCAAAGGAGAGTTGATAGAGGTGTACAAGATAATGACAGTTTTAGCTAAGATAGACAAAGAAAAGCTATTCCAACTAGTTGGTGATACAAGGACTCAGGGACATAGACTTAAGGATTTGGGCAATAGATGCAGGGGTATGTGAGGAAGAACATTTTTACACAATGAGTGGTATTGACTTGTAACTTGCTGCCCACAAGGATGGTGGAAACAAAGACAATGGATGATTTCAAAAGGAAATTGGCACTTGAGGGAAATAAACTTGCAGGCCTACAGGGGGTAGTGGGATTGACTGCATTGCTCTACAGAGAGCTAGAAGGGACTTGAAGGGCCAAAAGATCTTCTGGATGTAATGACTCTACAACTATTAAAAGTAGATCCCATTCACCTGTAGCTTAAGATTCTTTCCTGCTTAATCTTTGTATTTGGAGCTCTCCTCTTTCCACGCCCCCTTCCGCCCCCCTCACCCCCTCATATTGTACACCAGTGTTGTGTGTAGGGGTGTAGGAGGTGTATATTTATGAATTCTTGTTGCTCTGACAAGGTGGCATCAAACCAGGAAATGTTGTTGATCTAAGAGTAGTCAGCAGATGGGGCTGCTGCACTAGATACATCCTGTAGAAAGGTGTGTGTGTGTGTGTGTGTGTGTGTGTGTGTGTGTGTAGGGGTGTGTGTGTGTGTGTGTGTGTGTGTGTGTGTGTGTGTGTGTGTGTGTGTGTGTGTGTGTGTGTGTGTGTGTGTGTGTGTGTGTGTGTGTGGTGTTTAATTTATGCCATTGGATTTGGCCCATCAAACTAACTTTCATTTATACAGCACCTTTCATGACCTCAGGTCATCCCAAAGTTCTTCATAATCAGTGAAGTACTCTTGCAATGTAATCACTGTTGTAGCCAAGAAAACCGGGCAGCCGATATGCCCACAACAAGCCCCCACGAAGAGCAAAGTGATAAATGACAGTCTGATTTTGTGATGTTGGTTGAAGGGTAAATATCAGCCAGGACATTGGGGAGAGCTCCATTGCTTTCTTTGAAGTAACGGCCATGGAACCTTTTACTACCACCTGAGAGGGGCAGATCAGGCCTCAGTTTAACATCAACCTGACTTGTCAATCACTTCTTCCACAAGGTCAGAAGGCTTTCTTTTCAATTCCACATAGAAAACCTTCACCCAACGTTATCACGGGATAGGCCGGATATGTGTTATGCCTGAGTTGTGCTCATAGCTGGTTGTTGTTTGTGTATCATCACATTCCACTCTGAGGTCAAAGTAAAGCAGTTGATCTACAGGCTGTGACTTAATGCTCCATCATTGGTTGTAACAATCTTTATACTAGCTGATAGGTAGGAATAGTCTCTGCATAGTGAGAGTTTCTAGGTTCCCATAACCCATATGATGAGGGGGAGGAAGTGACCCACATCTACCAAATGTCCAGTCAGAACTCAGAGCCCAGAGTTCCAGTTTCCACTCATTACGATCATCTGGAGCAGGATTTGAACCCCAGGACCTTCTGACTCAGAAGAGAATGACTACCACTGAGCTAAAACCTGGCTCCTTCCATCAGCAGTATCTCCTTTTAGGAACATATCACTTGCTTAACAGTCAACATTGGTAAGTTAGGCAAGCAAAAAGCTTTTGCTTAAAAAGGCTTTCTCGGGGACTGCTTTAGTTTAGATTTCAGATTTTGAAAGTCAAACAGTGCAAGGAGTTATTTTTAATCTAGCTTCCACGAATGCTAGTTTATTTATTCTGACCTAACATCAGTATCAGTTTGATTCTTCAAACACAAGATGGAATTTAACCCCTGTCCTATCCTTTCAACTCCCAATCCTGTACCAATAATTCTGCAGACCCTGATTCCCAGTTAGAACCAGCTGTGTTTGTCACCCTACAGGCAGGTTCTGGGAAAAATTCCCTACAGGTCCATGATTCAGTCCAAAGTGTTTCTGGAATAAACTGCAGCGATTTTATACTGTGATCAGACAGTGTATTGGAGCATGGATAGACAGGGCCATGGAAGAGTTTTAATAGAATAAATAAGGAGGTATTCTCTCCAGTGGCAGGAGGTTTGGTAACTAGAGGACACAGATTTAAGGTGCTTAGAAAGGTACCAAAGGCAACATGAGGAAATGATTTTTTACACAGCGAGTTGTCGTGGCCTGGAATGCTGTGCCTGAAATGGCGGTGAAAGCAGATTCAACAGCAACTTTCCAAAGGGAATTGGATACATATTTGAGGGGCAAAGCGTTTAAGGGCTATGAGGAGAGATCGGGGAGCAAGCTAAATTGGATGGTTCTACCAAAGAGTCTGCACAGGCACAATGAGCCAAATGACCATCTCCTTTACATCATACTATGATTCCATGAGGGTTGATAACCAGAAGACACAAATTTAAGATAATTAGTAAAAGAACCAGAGAGGAAATGAAGCATTTTTTTAATGCAACGAGTTATTGTGATCTGGAATGCACTGTCTAATAAAGGGTGCTGGAAGCAGGTTCAATAGTAACTTTCAAAAATAAATAGGAATTATGCTTGAAAAGGAGAAAATGCAGAGATATGGGGAAAGAACGAGGGAGTGGGACTAATTGGGTAGCTTTTAAAGAGCTGGCACAGGCTTGATGGGCTAGATTATCCTTGTGCTGTAGGAGTCAATGGAAAGGATTGAGCACCTGTATGCATTGAGATAAGATAAGCCGGTCAAAGGTGGACTTTACTTCCATCATCCTCCACCATTTCCACACTCCAGGCAGCAAGGAGACAAATTGGATAGGTAGAAAACCACTGCCAGTTCAGTGCAGGCTGCCTTTGACATGGCTGGTGTGACATTGGCAGTGTGGGTGACAGGACCATCCAAATCCTCCTTGGAAACAGAAGATGAGAGGTCCACAACAGGAAATGAGAGGGAAAAAAAAATATGCAACACAGTGAGCACTACTGCCATGAAATCAGTTCACACAGCGTTTAGCTTTTGATATCTTAAATGTGTTTGTGTAAATTTTTTTTGCCTTTAAGATCTTTTTTTAAGTTAGTACTCAGGATGCAGGCAAAGTTGATTCATTTAATACCCATTCCAAGATTTCCTGAGGAGGTGATGATTGGAAACAGGAAGGTCGGAGGCTCAGTTCCAGCTGACCTGATGGCATGTAATTTCTCGCCACCAAACCACCTCCCACCCTCAACCCCCAGTTAATTTAGTGAAAAGAAAATCACAGGCTACTGAGCAAACAAACAGGAAACCCTAGTGTCAAACTGACCTTGTCATTCAGTCTCCTGTTAACAACAATAACTTGCATTTACATAGTGACTTTAATGTAGTAAAATGTCCCAAGGCGTTTCTCAGAAGCGTTATTGAATAAATTTTGACATCGAGCCACACAAGGGGATATTGGGACAGGTCACCAAAAGCTTTGCCAAATAAGGAGCCTCTTAAAGGAGGAGAAAGGAAATTCTGGAGTTTCTTTTATTGTTTCATGGGCATCACTGGCAAGGCAGGATGGTTGCCCATCCCAAATTACCCTTGAACTGAGTGCCTTGCTAAGTCATTTCAGAGTTAACCACATTGCTGTGGGTCTGGAGTCACATGTAGGCCAGCAGACTTCCTTCCCTAAAGGACATTGGTGAACCAGATGTGTTTTTATCACAATCAATGATGATTTCATGGCTACTATTCCTGAGACTAGCTTTCAATTCCAGATTTTATTAATTGAATTTAAATTCCATCAGCTACTGTGGTAGGATTTGAATCCATATCCCCAGGGCATTAGCCTAGGTCGCAGGATCATTGGACCCCCTTTAGGCCCAAGCCAGTTGAAGGTGTGGTTGCTAATAGTGAAGAGATTAAAACTGGTGATGCACAAGAGGCCAGGACTGGAGGAGAGCAGAGGTTGGAGAAGTTTGTTGGGCTAGAGAGTGATAGTGATAGAGAGGGGCAACACCATGGGGATTTGAAAACAAGGACGCGAACTTCACAAATCAGGTGGGCCAGTAACCAATGTAGGTCAACAAGCACAGGGACGATAGATGAACGGGACTTGAATTGAGTTGGTATATAGGGATCAGAGTTTTGGATGAGCTGAAGTTCATGGAGAATGGAAGTTGGGGGGCCAGCCTGGGGAGCACCAAAATAGGCAAGTCCTGAGGTAACAAAGGCATGGATGAGGTTTTAAGTTGAGCTGAGGCAGGGTGGAGATGAATAATATTCAAGAGTTGAAAGCTATCTAAGAGAAATGATTGGCAGAGGTGCAAAAGAACCTTCTTTTAATAACAACCGAGCAAAATAAACGTGTAATTTCAGAGAACAGCCGTGCCCTTTTTACTGACTCAATCTAAGGCCCTTCAACCACAGGTGAGATGTACAGAAATAGATAGTGACTAACTGCAAAAACAATTCTGTAAACACTCAAGGACATGAAGAGCAACCTTTTATGGTGAAAATTAGTCAGACCAATATCTCCCCTCATGAGCAAAGAATTTTATTTTCAATATTTATTTTGTTTTTCATTTCAAGTTTCTAATCGCTCCTCAGAATGGTAGTCACTGTTTCTCTCTGTCCTGTTAACCCTTTGAGAGCTGGCACACACACAAATTCTTTAAAAAATGGAACTTGTGCTGTGAATGCTGCACTGTTGTCCTGATTATTGGTCCATGCTAATAATTAATGTCAAAGTATTTTTATTATTTTTATTCTCAGAACCAAGTCACTAAACAGCCTTTCCTGAAAAAAATGAATGTTGTGTTAAGAACATACACCTTTATTAAAGTGTAAATTGTCCAGCTAGCTCAGTGGATTAGGAGGTAAAAACCATAAGACCATAAGACACAGGAGCAGAAATTAGGCCATTTGGCCCATCGAGTCTGCTCTGCCATTCAATCATGGCTGATAAGTTTTTCAACCTCATTCTCCCATCTTCTCCCTGTAACGTTTGATCCCCTTACCAATCAAGAACCTATCTATCTCGGTCTTAAATACACTCGATGACCTGGCCTCCACAGCCTTCTGTGGCAATGAATTCCATAGATTCACCACTCTCTGGCTAAAGAAGTTTCTCCTCATCTCTGTTCTAAAAGATCTTCCCTTTACTCTGAGGCTGTGCTCTCGGGTCCTAGTCTCTCCTACTAATGGAAACATCTTCCCCATTTCCACTCTATCCAGGCCTTTCAGTATTCTGTAAGTTTCAATCAGAGCCCCCCTCATCCTTCTAAACTCCATCGAGTATAGACCCAGAGTCCTCAAATGTTCCTCATATGTTAAGCTTTTCATACCTGGGATCGTACTTGTGAACCTCCTCTGGACCCTCTCCAGGGCCAGCATATCCTTCCTGAGATATGGGGCCCAAAATTGCTCACAATATTCTAAATGTGGTCTGACTAGAGCCTTATAAAGCCTCAGCAGCACATCCCTGCTTTTATATTCTAGTCCTCTCGAAATAAATTCCAATATTGCATTTGCCTTCCTAACTACCGACTCAACCTGCAAGTTAACCTTAAGAGAATCTTGGACTAGGACTCCCAAGTCCCTTTGCACTCCAGATTTCTGAAAATCTCTTCCCATTTAGAAAATAGTCTATGTCTCTATTCTTCCTACCAAAGTGCATGACCTCACACTTCCCCACTTTGTATTCCATCTGCCACTTCTTTGCCTATTCTCCTAACCTGTACAAATCCTTCTGCAGCCTCCCTGCCTCCTCAATACTACCTGTCCCTCCACCTATCTTCGTATCATCTACAAACTTGGCCAGGATGTCCTCAGTTCCTTCATCTAGATCATTAATGTATAAAGTGAAAAGTTGTGGTCCCAACACTGACCCCTGCGAAACTCCACTAGTCACCGGCCGCCATCCTGAGAAGGACCCCTTATCCCCACTCTCTGCCTCCTGCCAGACAGCCAATCTTCTATCCATGCTAGTACCTTGCCTCTAACACCATGGGCTCTTATCTTACTGAGCAGCCTCCTGTATGGCACCTTGTCAAAGGCCTTCTGGAAGTCCATGTAGATAACATCCATTGCCTCTCCTTTGTCTAACCTACTTGTTACCTCCTCAAAGAATTCTAACAGATTTGTCAGGCATGACCTCCCCTTGATGAAACCATGCTGACTTAGCCCGATTTTACAATGCACTTCCAAGAATTCTGAAATCTCATCCTTAATAATGGACTCTAAAATCTTACCAACGACTGAGGTCAGGCTAATCGGCCTGTAATTTCCTGTCTTTTGCCTCACTCCCTTCTTAAACAGGGGGGTTACATTAGCGATTTTCCAGTCCTCTGGGACCCTCCCTGACTCGAGTGATTCCTGAAAGATCACCACTAACGCCTCCACTATCTCTTCAGCTATCTCCTTCAGAACTCTGGGGTGTAATCCATCTGGTCCAGGTGATTTATCCACCTTCAGACCTTTCAGTTTTCCTAGCACCTTCTCCTTGGTAATGGCCACCATACTCACCTCTCTACCTAACTCTCTTGAACTTTGTGGATGTTACTTGTGTCTTCCACCGTGAAGACTGACGCAAAGTACCTATTCAGTTCCTCCACCGATTCTTTGTTCCCCACTACTACTTCTGCAGCGTCATTTTCCAGCGGCCCAATGTCCACTTTTGCCTCTCTCTTACCCTTTATATATCTAAAAAACTCTTGCAATCCTCTTGTACATTACTGGCTAGTTTACCCTCATATTTAATCTTCTCCCTCCTTATTTCTTTTTTCGTTGTCCTCTGTTGGTCTTTGTAGGCTTCCCAATCCGCTGGTCTTTGCTCTTTGCCGCATTGTATGCTTTCTCTTTAGCTTTTATGCTGTCCCTGACTTCCCTTGTCAACCATGGTTGCCTTGTTCTCCCTTTAGTATGCTTCTTCTTCCTCGGGATGAATTTTTGCTGTGTCTCCCAAATTACTCCCAGAAACTCCTTCCATTGCTGTTCCACTGTCTTTCCTGCTAGGCTCATCTCCCACTCAATTCTGGCCAGCCATGAGTTGCAAAAATCCAGAACATGATGGTCCATTTACATCATTCCGCAGTTTGCTTCACACTGAGCTTTACCATTATTGATAAGAATTTGCTGGATTTTCACACTGATAGCTCATCAAACCCACTACAGACAGATAGGCTTATACTTAACAATGGCAAGTACTTTATAACAGGATACCACCCTCCAGAATATCTGTACTCCTCCAATTCTGGCACTTTGTGCATTCCCAATTATAACTGCCCCACCATTGGTGGCCATGCCTTCAGTAGACAAGGTCCCAAGCTCTGGAACTGCCTCCCTCCACCTCCCTGCCTCTACCTCGCTTTCCTCCTTTAAGACACTCTTTAAAATCGACCTCTCTGACCAAGCTTTTGGTCATCTGACCTGATATTTCCTTATGAGGCTCAGTGTCATATTTTGCTTTATAACACTCCTGAAAAGTGCATTGGGACATTTCATTACATTAAAGGTGTTATATAAATATAAATTTATGTTGTAATAATTGTTTATCATCTTAATTTTCCATTCTGTCTCTTCTTTCTCTCTCACTTTTTCCAATCTTTCTTTCCCTCCTTATTTTTCTTTCTGTAGCTGATTTGATTCTAATTCACCCTAGTTCCCACTCCATTATTCCTCTGTCCCTTTCTCCATTCTTAAAATTCTCCATGTCCAAATGCAGCAAGACCTGGACAATATCCAGCCTTGGGCTGACAAGTGGCAAGTAACATTTGCGCCACACAAGCGTCAGGCAATGATCATCTCCAACAAGGGAGAATCCAACCATCGCCCCTTGATGTTCAATGGCATTACCATTACTGAATCCCCCACTATCAACATCCTGGGGGTTACCATTGACCAGAAACTGAACTGGACTAGCAATATAAATACTATGGCTACAAGACCAGGTCAGAGGCTAGGAATCTCACAACGAGTAACTTACCTCCTGACTCCCCAAAGCCTGTCCACCATCTACAAGGCACAAATCAGGAGTGTGTGATGGAATACTCTCCACTTGCCTGGATGAGTGCAGCTCCCACAACACCCAAGAAGCTTGACATCATCCAGGACAAAGCAGCCCGCTTGATTGGCACCACATCCACAAACATTCACTCCCTCCACCACCGATGCACAGTAGCATCAGCGTGTACCATCTACAAGATGCACTGAAGGGATTCACCAAGGCTCCTGAGACAGCACCTTCCAAATCCACGACCATTACCATCTAGAAGGACAAGGGCAGCCCCACCACCTGGAAGTTCCCCTCCAAGTCATTCACCATCCTGAGTTGGAAATATATTACCGTTTCTTCACTGTCGCTGAGTGAAAATCGTGGCACTCCCTTCCTAACACCACATGGACTGCAGCAGTTGAAGAAGACAGCTCAACATCAGCTTCTCAAGGGCAGCTAGAGATGGGCAATATATGCTGGCCCAGCCAGTGAAGCCCACATCCCATGAATTAATTTTTTAAAAATTAAAAACCTCATTGATTAAGGCAATAGGCCATTGGCCCAGTCATTCAGTGAAGTCCCCAGTTACTCTGTTGCTTGCCTCCGTTGTTAGCTTGTTCTTCCAGTAACTAATGATGCTCTTTGAAAGACCATTGTATTTGCTTCATTATATCCCTGCAGATGCTCATTGCTAGAATTGAGGCATATAAGGGGGATACACACCCCACATGCTCAGGGAGCTACATTTACTCTTATGCAGCAGTCCATTTTGATTCTTGCCATCCACAAGAGTTCTAAAGAAGAATCATGTTGGACTCGGAACATCAACTCTGTTTCTCTCTCCACAAAAGTTGCCAGACCTGCTGTGTTTTTCCAGTGCTTTTTGATTTTATTTCAGATCTCTAGCACCTGCAGTATTTTGCTTTTATTATCCACAAAGGCTTTCTGGTTTGATAACCTCTCTCTCTAAAATCTTCTGATGGATTCCTTAATTTGGACAACTCAGAATTATGAATATCTTCAAAAATATGACCAGGAGCAAAAAATATAAATATAAATAACTGTTTTAAACTCAAAAAAGCTGCCAATCAAACAAATATTTGAACAATTCTCAAGATATTTCTGCTTGAATTAAATAGCTTTCTCTTGGACATAATAGCTAAAATCTGTAATATTTGTATAAAAATAACCAGGTATATTTTTCTATGTGAGGTAGCCAGTTTTAACCCCTTGTGCCACATGAAAAAATGATGCCAATACCATGCTAAATCTTAGCATAAATGCTTCATTTCTCATCACCAAGTCCCATTTAGCCATCATGACTATACTCACTGACCTATATGGCTCCCTGTCTGGCAGCGCCTCAATTTTAAAATTATCATCCTCATGTTAAAATCCCTCCATGGACTTATCCTTCCCTGGCTCTGTCACCTTCTCCAGCCCTGCAATCTTCTGAGATCTCGGTGCTCTTCCGCATCTGGCCTCGCGAGCATTCCTGATTCCCATTGCTCCACTATTAGAGCCGAGTCTTCAACTGCCTAGGACCAAACGCTGGAATTCCCTCTCTAAACCTCTCCACCTTACTCTTTCTTTAAGACACTTCTTAAAATCTACTTCAATAACCAAGCTTTTGGTCACCTTTCCTAATATCTCCTCATATGGTTTGGTGTCAAATTGTGTTCGATAATACTTCATCAAAGGTGGGATGTTTCACTACCTTAGAGGTGCTGTATAAATACTAGCTGTTGTTGTCATTTAGCTTAGTGTGAGGTGCTTTTGTTGAGAGTCTTGCCCGCAAATCCACTCCTTAATAGGGGAAAGAAAATTCCTCAGAATGTCTACTCTTAATGCTAGCTATGCACTTATGATTCAACTTAAGTAATCTGCTTACACCCACCTTACCCTTTCATTATGCCACTTTTACTTTGCCACATTGTATGCGGTAATATTTTTTTGACCCCCTCCATGAGGCCCCTTTGCACCATGAATGTGATTACTTGACCAACTAATTCAGAGAGAATGGAATGTTGCATCTAAAAGGTGTGTCACAGCCTACTTCATTCAGAGGCACTTCAAAGGAAAAGATACAATGCAAAAACTGAACTGTTATCTCCTGTAGTTGCAGAGATAATGGAAAATAAACACTATCTCAGCAAAAACCACCTCCTGTTGAGTTATATCCCAGACTGTGAACATGAACTGAGTTGAGATCTGGGTGAAAGACATGACTGTTTTTTCCATTCCAGGAATACACAAGGAAAAGAGTTTACAAAAGCCAACTGCAACCCTAGTTCTGTTACGGTCACAGGTAAAGAACACCTACTGGGCATCCCTGCACTTGCAGGTTTGAAAATAAAGTCTCTCTGATTGCTGGAAGCAAGTCACAAATCAGCAAAGCCACAGTCGAAAAGGAAACAGAACAACTCCTTTCAGCTAACCTGTAGAACGAAGAATCTCCAAACCAACTGCTCAACTGCCAAAGTCAGCTCTACCGGCATCACCTCAACTTAACGGCCACAACGTTTCACCATCTACTCCTCACAGACAAGCCAAAGGACTGATTCATATATCTTTTTTAACTTTTATTTTTGGACTCAATTTCTCATTTCTAATCTGTGTTGCATCTTTATTATTTTTCCTCACATTTAGTAACTAATAAACTCACCCTTTCTTTGATTCAAGAAGCCTGGTTAAATTGACTCCTTTTAAAACATAAATACAATCGGACTGGGAAAAGGTATCCACGAGGGAAAGGGTCCTTTTTAAATTAACTTTGCTGCGACCAACCGAGGGGGTTGAATAAAGAAAGGGAGCCAGTTCATCCCTCCTCACATGGGAGCATAATAATTTTGGGGTATCTTGTCCAGGATCATAACAAATTGGGGCAACCTCGCCCAGGGATTGGTTGTAACAGAGGAGATTAGACGGATGAGTAAGATTCCACATTTCTCCTCTTCCTCCTCCTCCTCCACATCATAATCAATGAAAAAAACCAACAAAAACTACAACATGCATCTATATTGTAGCCTTCAGAAAGAAAGAATTTGCACTTATTTAGCAGCTAATTTTCGCAGCCTCTGTACATCAAAATGCCTGCAGCCAATTAAGTGCTTTTGAATTGTAATTGCTGTTGTTATTAAGCCAAGTTGTGCACAACAATCTCCCACCGATTCGATTAAATAAAAAGAGCCTTGCATTTATCTCACGCCTTTCATGACCTCCCTTACAGCCGGTGAAGTTCTCTTGAGGTGCAGTCACTGTTGGAAGGAGGGAAACACAGCAGCCAATTTGCACACAGCAAGCTCCCACAAATAGCATTAACAGGAATGATGAGATAACCTAGTCTAGATGGCTGAGGGACACTTGTTACCAGGAAGAACTTGCCTGCTCTTTTTTGAATAAGGTCAAGGGATTTTTTACATCCACTTTTTGGGAGCGGACAGGAACTCAGTTTAAAGTCTCATCCGACAAACAGTGCCTCTGACTGTGGTGTACTCCCTCAGTACTGCAGTGAGTGCGTGCCAGGTAATTGTGCACATGGTGGCCTTCTGCCCGATTATTTCAACAGGTGGAAAAGCATCAGTTACATCCCTGGGAATGTCTGTGCTGAACTCCCATAGACTGACATTCCCAACTGGCAGATGCTGGGATCATGGAATCCACCTGGATGAAAAGTTTGGGAGTGTGATTCTATATAACCTACCATATGTCTGACAGGTTCAAATCCAAGACAATATAACCATTATTACATCTATGAGTAAGGTGATGTACAGTCTTGTACAACCCCATTTAGAGTATTGTATTCAGTTCTTGACATCAGAGGTCAGAAAGGATACATTGCTCTTGGAAGGGGTCTGGTACAGATTTGCCAGAATGCTACCAGGGCTAAAAGGGTTAAATTATGATTCTGGGTTACACAGGCTAGATTTGTACTTCCTTGAGTTTGGAAGATTAAAATGTGACCTAATTGGGATATGTAAAATGATTAAAGGGTTCAATAGGGTAGATAGAAATTTTACTTCCTCGGGGTGATGGAAAGCAGGTGTCAAAAATGGATCATAGCCTTACAATGAGAGCTCTTCAGTAGTAATTTTGGGAAACAGTTCTTCACACAAAGGGTAGTGGAAATCTGGAACTTTTTCTCTCTCAAACATCTGAGGGCGTGGGGGGGTGGGGGGGGACGGGGGCGGTGGGGGGTTGGTGGTGGTGTCAATTCAAAATTTCAAAGCTGAATTGATAAGGTTTTTGTTAGGTTAAGGGTATTGGGGATTATAGAGCCAAGGCAAGCAGGTGACATTAAGGTGCATTACTGGTGTAAAAATTCAAGGCTATGGGCCAAGTTCTGCTAAATGGGATTAGGTAGGTAGGTCAGGTGTTTCTCACCTGCCAGTGCAGACTTGATGGGCTGAAGGGCCTCTTCGGCACTGTGGTTCTGTGTGCAGATCAACAATGAGCTGATTGAATGGAAAGGCTCAAGGGGCTGATTGGCTCACACTTGTTCCTACTGCTCCATGGAATTATATTACATAAAAATTACAGCACATTAACCAGTTATTCAGCCCATCTGATCAATACTGATGTTTATGCTCTGCATAAGCCTCCTCCCACTTTATTTACTTCAATTCACCCTATCAATATATCCATCCATTCCTTTCTCCCTCATGCACTTACTTGGTTTTCCCTTAAATACATCTGAGTGCTGGGAGTATCCACCTACCATGTGAGCAGACAGGATACCAGCTGGGTAAGAACATGACTGGAACAGGCTCGCTCTCCTATTTTAGCTTTGCATTCACCTGTGGAGCTTATTTCAGCCATGTTGTTGCAGGTTCTTGAGTGTTGCTGCCAAAATTTAACAAAAAAACAGAAAGTAGGCAAAGAATGCTGATCCATTTGCTTCTCCATCAGTTCTGAGGCTGTGGAGGATGTAATACAACAGTGCTTAGCTGACTTGGGGTTAAGGAGGGAAGAGGTTAGCCCTGTGGTTTGTAATCCTCATTGTAACCCAATGCGCACCTGCTGAGAAATCTGCAGGAGAGGTGAGTGGGATGTGGTCAGGGTCAAGGACATGGTTGGGATTGGAACCTGCTGAGATTCAGGGTTGAAACTGAATGAAGGTAAAAATCTTATAAACATACAAAAGATGATGGGAAAGGGCTATGTTGTTGTCAAGTTCCTTATGTTACATTACTGGTGGGTGTAAAAATCCAGAGGACTGGATTGATAATCTGGAAAATGTGTATTCAAAGCCCACCATGGAAATTTGTGAATTTGAACATGGTTAACAAAAAAATGGGGAATTAAAAATAAAAAGTTACCATCCAGCTGTCTGATAGTCAAAAAAACTCAGGTAGTTTGCTAATTTCCTGTGCTGTACCTGCCCTGGAAGTGTTTGATGAGGACAGTGTAGAGGAAGCTTTACTCGGAGGGAATCTGTTGGAGCTTGCAAGAGCAGGAAACATGGTGGGTGGGGTGATCAGTTAGCCAGAGCTGAAATTTTGATGTCCCGATGGCAGGTTGAGATCTAGAGATGAAGTCAGCAGCATGTTGGACTGCCTACTGTCCTGTGGTGGGTTCTCATATTTTTGCAGGCCATATGTACTCATTAATGTGAAATTTATTAAAATTACGCCCTTCCTATTCACATGTGGGTCCATCTGAGGTGTTGTCTGGCCAAGTCCTTACGGGGCTTTGAGTTCACCAACAACTTTCTAAATTCCCCCACTGAGAGTGATCTCAGACAATGGCCTTTACAATGCACGGAAGGGAAGGTCAGCTGAGTCTACAAGTTCAGCCACATCCCACAGAGAGATGATTACAATACAAGATGAACATTCAATGAAGAGTGAAGACAAAAAAACACAACATTGTTTCTTCCACATTAAGAGAATTGACCCTATCTCCACAATAGTTATCAATGTGTGCCAACCATGAGGCTTGCCAGAATGTTTAGCTCTCTGACTAAGTTAGTCTCAACAAATAACAATGAATAATGTGAAACCAATGTAATGTGAAATGTTTACAAGTGAAATTTAAATTTGAAAAACGCCCATGCCACCTTTGCGCTCTCAATAAATCTTACGACAATGGCAATAGGGTTGGGCCTGGAAGTTGTGGCTGTGATGAAAAGACTCCCTGTTTGTCCAGGAAGCTCTTTAATAGCCCATCCATACCTGCTGCATTGTCAGCTAACAGCGGCTTTCACCGTTGAAAAGCTTCCCTTGCCACATGAACGCAGGCATCTCCCGTACACACCACCGGCTCTTTAAATTTTAATTGTAATCATGTAGAAACCAGCAAAATAACAAGATAGTGAAAGTGGCGCCTACTTCCTGTTCCTTCATATGGAAGGGTGTGCCACGGTTAAAATTCCACTCCCTGTACGTAACCCGTGCTGTACCTGCTCTGGGGAGTGTTTGATGGGACAGTGCAGAGGAAGCTTTACTCTGTATCTAACCCATTGTGTACCTGCTCTGGGAATGTTTGGTGCCATAAAGGCTCAAAAGGAGACTCCAGGATTGGTGACTAAAATTGAGTGAACGAGGGGTTTTAAAGGAGCAACTTAAATAAGGAGAATGTGGTAGAAAAGGGTGAGAGGTTTAGAGAGAAAATTCCAGAGCTTAAGGCCTATGTAACTGAAGGTATGATCACCAATGATGGAACAATTATAATTGGGAATGCAAAAGAGGACAGAATTAGAGGAGCAAATTGTAGAGTTGGAGAAGGGTACAGAAACAGAGAGGGGTGAGGCCATATGGGCATTTGAAAACACAAATGAGAATTTTAAAATGGAAGCCTTGCTCGCCTGGGAACCAAGTAAATCAGCGAACATGGGGTGAAGGTGGATGCAAGTTTGGATATAGGCAGCAGCGCTGAGGTTGAGCTAAAGTTGGCAGAGGATGAAATGTGGGAGGTCGGCCAGGAGTTCACTGGAATTGCTGCATCAAAAATGGCAGAAAAAGGGATTGGTGCCCAGGTTAAGCTGACACATGGAGAATGGCTCTCTGAGTGAGGTTCTAGTTACAGCAGGTCTTCCAAAATGTCATGAACTGTCTCAACGGCTCGAGTTAAGCAAACACAATGCACAAAAACAAACATCCCTGGCAAGCGCACCTCAATTGCATCATACTTTGCGAGGGCTGATTATAGACCTAGCAAGACAGCTGGGCACTCCTTGCTGGGGTGTAAAGGTCCGAAAAGACACAAACAATTTGTTCATTATGAAACTGCCATTTGTTGAACAAGCTCCAGCTGTTCTTTTAAAACTCAGCACAAGTGGTCACAGCATGAAATTGTTGCTTGTCCATGAGACAAATGTTTATTCTCTTTAGAGAAAAAGATTCTGAGCTGACACAATTCCTGCAGCAGAGAAAGGCTTAACAGTCTGATCTCAACATTGCGGTCTCTCTGCATCCAACCAGCCACTGACAGCACTGCAGCAGACTGAGTAATTAGAGTCATATCCTGGGGGCTAATAAATAAAACTAATCTTTCACCAAACAAGAAGTAATGAAAACAAAACACACTAGTGGCCCAGGTGGCGTGAGGTACAGGCCTGAACAATGCCCAGATCAGAGAGATGATTCACTAAGCATTAGATCAGTGTTCTGCTGTGCGTCGAGCAGTGAAATGTCACTCTGGGGCTCCAGATGAGGTGCAATTTAGGGTTGCCAACCCTGATTGGACCGATTCATGGAGGTTTTGTCACATGACTTCCCCTCCACACTCCTGCCATTGGCCACTCATCATACCCACCCTTGTTGTGTCTTGCTTTCCCATGCTCCCAGCAGTGTCTTGGAGACTGATCTATAATTCCTGGAGACTCCAAGGCAAATCTTGAGAGGTGGAAACCGTGGGTCAATTAGAATTTATTCAAAAAGTATAATTGCTTTTCCATCTGTGTATGCGAGCCACAATTTTAACTGGGTGATAGGTGTTGAGAGATTGGGCGGGGGGACAGGGGTTGGGTGATAAGCTCGGAGGGTTGCATTGGTGAGTTTATAACCTGCTCCCAGGCCTCATCATTGTCTTTCAAGGAAAGTCTCCTGTCTGAACCCAATCAGAATCACAACCTGGTTGGCTGGCAGAGGAGACCTGGCATTAATGGTGTGGCAGTGGGGGTTCAGGAAGCCATGGTCAGTGGGGGAGGAACACAGGACAGTGGAAGCCCAATGTTTCTTCATTAGGTCTGTGGGGACTTGCCTGCCCACTCCACATGGAAACCAGTGAATTGCACTGAGACTTTCACATCTCCCTGACAAGGTAGTATCTGCAACAACCTCCTGGGGGCACTCACAGCTCATTAACCAATCCCCGTCAGCATTTTAACTCTGCTGATAAACTATTTATTTACGTTTAAAGGAAATGAATGCTTACTTTCTCCTCTTCTACAGATACTGGGGCCTAGATTAGAAAAAGGACAGCAGAGACTGCCTCACCCATCTGAATGAGCTGGCTGATGAGAGCATTTTCAATGCTGGAAAGGGGGGATTAAGCAGGAATCCCAATTCCCCACCATAGGAAAGGGGGGAAAGTCACATCGAGCTGCTGCAGCTCAACAGTTTCTGCAGCTTAATGGACCAGGAACACTGTTTAACCATGTGGGGTGGAGGAGAGGGAGCTGGGGGGCAGGGGAGGGGATTTGGGGAGAGAGGGTGGGGGCAGGGGAGGGGGGGAGTAGGGGGTTGGGGGGTTGGGGGGTGGAGTGTAGGGCATGGGGAATTGGGCTGGGGTGTAGGGGGGTGGGAGTGGGGGGAAGGGGAGTAAGGAATGGGGAGATGGGGTGGGGGGATGGGAAATGGAAGGAGAGGGGGGTGGGAGGCAGGGGAGAGGGAGTGGGGAGAGGGGAGATGGGGGTGGGAGGCAGTGGATAAGGAGAAAAAGGGGCCAGAGAAATAACAAGGCAGACATATCGATAAAGGGGAGAAAGAGAGAGAAACAAAGGCTGGGAGAGAGATAGGTAAAGGGAAAGAGATTGTACAAGATAGCGAAGTGGTGAGTGAGGAAGAATAACAGATGGTTTGAGACAGACACAGAGAGAGTTAGCTGTGAGGGAGAGAGAAAATGCAGGGGGGAAGAGAGCAGGGAGAGATAGTGGAGAGAGAGAGAGACGCAGAAGTGAAGAGAGTGGCGAAACAGAGTAGCCAAGGAGGAGGGAGAAAGTGAAAGAAACTAGCAGAAGGGAAGGGAGAGGGGCAGAGAGAGAGAGAGAGTGAGAAGAGAGGGCAGAGAGAGAGCTGAGAGGGAGGGAGAGAGAGACAGACAGACAGAGAGGGAATGAAGAGAGTCAGGGAAGAGAGTATTAGAGGGGGAGGGAGAGTGAGAGTTTGTTAGGAGGGGGGAGGGAGAAAGTGAGAGAGGTGGGCAGAGAGATGGGATGTCTGGGATCTCGTGTAAGAGTTGCAATGGGAGAAAAAGTAGCACAGTCTGAAGGGTCTCAAAAAGCTGTAGAATTCACCTTGTGAGAAATAAGGGCATGAAGAGAAATGCCCTTTGCCCATCAAATCAAGCTGTTCATGCAGTTTGGATGGAGGTGGCCATAGTAAGTCACAAGTTGTGCCAGGCATTGGCATCACTGAGACATGTGCCACCTCAATCAATGAGAGCTCCACTGGGACTGTCCATGCCACTGTCTTGATAATGAGATAGCACCAATGATGTAACAGTAAGAGAAGCCAACACAAGTGAAACCAAATACAGGCAAGCAGTTAAAATGGCCACAGAAATTTACCAGTACTGATCATACTGCATCTTGTGGCTCACAATCTTAACCTGCCCTTCTGAGTAGGCAAGAGGGGCCTGAGCTGGAAGGCAGCAGCCGCTTTCAATATGATAATGAATCATAAACCAACATTGTCTGGACCTTTGCTTATACCAATTTGAGAGCAATTTTATCTCTACACTTGCATACTTACCTACAGAAAGATGCCTGCTCAAAGCTAGTGGGTCCTTCTTATGTGTCCTAAGAATTGTTTTACTTTGCCTGCATGTCCCCCACCCCCTCCACCAGTGATGTGTGTTTGGCCCCTTCCTCTTCCTTATCTATATATTACTTCCTATGACTTCAGGCACATAGGAACAGTCCTATGACAGGGTAAAGTGTACTGTGGAAGGCTATTAACTGGGTGGGTAGAGTCCATGATAGGGTAAAGCGTACGCAGGCTGTGGAAGTTGTTGAATGGCCTTTAGTCATTCTGTGTTTTTTTATTTCTATACCAAGGATCATGATAATATCAGTGTGTGGGTTTTGATTTGTAACATTAAACATTTTCATTTTGCAGTATTTAGTTCTGTGCATGAGGCTAAATGGAGCCAAACTGAAGCTGATTGTGGTGTTGTCTACACTTTGCATCTGTACGTATCTGTTAAGTGCCAGTGTCTGGCGCCTCCCTGTGTCACAATGTGCTCAGCACAGCAGACCACGCACAACAGGCAAGGTCAACATCATCGTCCAAGGGCACACAGCTTGTACTTTCATCAGATACCTGGTGGCACGGGAAGTACGCAGTTGTGAAGTGCTGAACCCAATCATTATGGAGAGGCATGGATGTAATTCAATGGGGGAGAGCAGGGGGAGCAGGGATGAGATAGGGACAGGGACAGGGAGAAGAATGGAGGGGAGGAGACAGATGGGGCCAGAATCTCCTTTTTTGTTAATTCATGCTTGTAAGTTTATGGTGAGGTGCACTTTAGTGTCAGGAGCAGGTTAATAGTTAGTACACGGTTTCTGTTGTGTTACTCATCCTCTTGCTTTGAGTCATGACTGCGTGCTCTCTTTACAAACACCAAGTTAAAGCTCAATTCCATGACATCATGTGGTCCACTGCCTAACTCTGTTCTGCACTGATCTCAGACAATCCTACTTCAGGGTCAGAGATCACTAGAGAGATGCCCCTGTGCTGGCACTAAGCTAGAGGGGCAGTTAAAGCTTATCTGCTCCTCACATTTAACATTCAATGGGCCTCCTGTACAGTCTCTCTCTCGCTGTCTCTCTGTATTTCTCCATCTACCTCTCATTCTGCCTCTGTCTCTATTTCTGTATGGCTCTCCTTTGTAAGATTTTTGGATTTGGGCCCACGGATACCTGAGATAGGCATAAGTAATTTTATGATGGTTTATTAAGTTGATTAAGTTTAGAAATGACATATTAACTAATTAAACAGAACTAATTAGACAGAAAAAGTATACGACCCATAACAGATTGTGATAACAGCATTCCGCTCTCTAGGTGAATTGTTAGGAAAGTCTTCCTGCAATCTCTCGACTTTCCTCCTCCTCCTCTGGCCCATCTTCCCTCTGAAGAAGGCAGCTGGCCCACAAGCACTGCCACCTCACCAGCACCTCAGCCCAGCACCTCAGCAGCCCTATACCACCAGTATGACACCAAAATATATACCCTTTTTTGTGGGGCTGTGTCAATCATCTAATTATTTTGACCAAAAGACAGCTACTCCAAACGTCAGAGTGATTACCACACCCCCCCACCCCCCCCACCCCCCGTTCGTTACCCTGCTCGAGATCAGTTTTTAATTTACATCAGGCTGGGGTTATATCTTGGTCCTTTTTAAACAATTGCATAGATAAGGGGGTACAGAAGACGCCATTCTTTCAGATTAGGAGTCTCAACATGGCAGCCTGAAATAAGACTGTTTAGAGGTCCAAACATTTAGAAATTCTATCTCCAGAGAGAGAATCAACTGCTGCTAGAAAATCTTGTAAAAGTTCTATATTATGCAGAAAATACATGTTCTTTCAAGACTCCAATTTCTTGCACTCTCACCCATTTTCAGTCTCGCTTTCTGTTTTCTGTCTCTCTTTCTCTCTGTCTTTGTCTCTTTCTGTCTCTCTCTTTCCACTGGAAACACTGAAATACCATGCTTTAAGCATGTGACAGGACTCTACACAAACCATAGGCCTTACGGCCTCAGGGTCTTTCCTCTGCTCTTCTGACAATGGCCCTTGAGAAAGACTTCATTCAAAGCTCTGACACTAAAAGAAAAATGCTCATGAGCTGTGTTATATTCTTCCCCCATACCACATCCTCTACTGGCTAGGCCATTTTATTTTCTTAGTGATAAGGCTTTCATTCAACATCTCCTCATCTCAACCACTGACAGTTCTAGTTGCCACTGTAATGAAACAGCGAGCGTGCAGCATTCACACAGAGATTGCAATGCAGCAGATAAAAACCCATCACTGCACACTCTCACTGAATTCCACTGCACGGCTTCAAGTGCCCTATGTGAAATGAGTTCCAATTCCTAGCGGATACAGAGCCATAACCAACCCTATCTCACCTAGAACTGACATTAACATAAAGGCCATAGGATGGCTGTTATGAAAGTGCACATTTGCAAAATTGGGACTGAAACATGGCCCCAAGAACCTGTTCCAGAGAAACTTTCCCCAGCAGATATTTGGAGCTATGTTGTTCCTGTGTTTAGGAGGAGCTTCATGCTTAAATAATATGCACTTTACCAGACCTGAGAGTGTTTGATGGGAACATTGTAGAGGAAGCTTTATTCTGTATCTAAACCATGCTGCACCTGCCCTGGGGATGTTTGATGGGGACAGTGTAGAGGGAGCTTTACTCTGTTATTATATTTATCTGTATCTAGAGGGATTTTTACTCTTTGCTGAAAACCTGAAAATGCCTAAAGGTGACACTGACAAAGTGGAAACTGTTCAGTTACCCAACTATTAATAATCAACACAAAATTTACAAAGAAATATAATGACTTTATCTTTTAAGTTTAAGGCCAGTTCTCCAATATCTGTGTCCCAATACACAGGCACATTAAGACTGAAGGGGGAAATTCAGAAAATTGTTAGAAGTTCAAATGTTTCTTATCCAGCCTTTCTCAAGGCTGTGGGTTTGACATCTTAAAATGGTCTGGCTGCGAGAGGTTTACTGAAAAATATGTAGCTGTATCACTAAAGACCCCGTACCAACCTCATTGCTCATGGGCTAGGAAGAGTTCGACACCATTATCCATTTTTCTTCTACCCTCCCTTACACAGATCTTTCGTTTTTATTCTTTCTTTCCTTCCCCCTCCTCCTTTCCTTGACTCATTTACAACCTGTTACATATCTAACCCTTTCACCGTTCTGATAAAAGGTCATCGATCTGAATCACTAACTCTGTTTCCCCCCCCAACAGACCCTGTCAGACCGGCCGAGTATTTCCAGCACTTCTTTTTATGTCAGATTTCAAACATCTGCAGTATTTTGTTTTTGTGAAGCTCCCATCAAGCACCCCAGAGTAGGGTGAATGTAATTTAGGTGGGTATTTAAATGGAAGCTAAATGAACTCCTGAGGGACAAAGGAATAGAAGGTTATGCTGACAGGGTCAGGTAAGAAGGCTCATGTGGAACATGAATATCAACTGCCTTGTTTCTGTGTTGTACATTCTACATGAAGCTTGTGTGAGGTGAGCTCCAGGGGCAAGTTGAGAGAGTACTCAAAATATAGGGGTGAAATCATTCTATGTGAAAATGCCTTGAAATCAAATTGTGGCTCAAAGCCTTGAGCTGTGGGATTGAAAACTAGGCTTTTAGTTGAATTGTTCACAAGTAGCCCATTTCATATAATCTCTCCTGTGTGCTGTCTGTGCCTCAAATCATCCCATCCTGCTGAGAGGCAGCTACTCTGGTGTCTGTGTTGTTGTGCTCTGCTCTCCCCTCTTTATCCTCCACTATTTATGTAAGTACAATTTTCCCCCTCCCCCATCTTTCCATTGTTCTCAGGATGTGAGACAATGAGGTTAACGGTGGCCCCGTTTGTTGTGGTCCCTTTCATCGTTTTGCCTGTTCCTTCTCAGACAGGAAATAGGTCTGACTGGGTGCGAGCTTGGCTGTTTTGCAGCAAGTTGAGTTAACATTAAATTTTATCTAATATTGTGAGTATTGTGCGAACAAACCTCAAACCTGGGGCAGCGAGAAAGTGAAGCTGGTCATAGCTGCAACATTATATCCGGGTGCTGACAACAGCCAACTGAACAGTGTGGGGGGTGAAAATGGTCGTCACAAGACATGTGAAGGTGGCTCACAGAGAATGGGCAGCTTGTTCAACGTGGTATCTGGTTTTCATTTCCTAGAGTGGAAAGAAAGATAGAAAACACTTGCAATGCCACTGACTCTCACTGAGGTAAGGTTCCACACACACTGACTCTCACTGGGATAAAGTCACACAGACACTGACTCTCACTGAGGTACAGTTCCACACACACTGACTCTCACTGGGGTACAGTTCCACAAACACTGACTCTCACTGGGGCACAGTTCCACACACACTGACTCTCATTGGGATACAGTTCCACAGAAACAGACTCTCACTGGGGTACAGTTCCACATACACTGACTCTCACTGGGATACAGTTCCACAGAAACTGACTCTCACTGGGGTACAGTTCCACACACGCACTGATCTCAGTGGGGTACAGTTCCACACACGCTGATTCTCACTGGGGTACAATTTCACAGACACTGACTCTCACTGGGGTATAGTTCCATATACACTGACTTTCACTGGAGTACAGTTCCACACACACTGACTTTCACTGGGGTAGAGTTCCACACACACCAACAATCACTGAGGTACCATTCCACGCACACCAACTCCCACTGGGATACAGTTCCACACACACAAGGACTCTCACTAGGGTACAGTTCCACAGACAATGACTCTCACTTGGGTACAGTTCCACACATGCCGACTCTCACTGGAATACTGTTCCACTGACACTCACTAGGGTACAGTTCCACAGATACTGAGTCTCACTGGGGTACAGTTCAACAGATAGTGACTCTCACTGGGGTACAGTTGCACACACACTGACTCTCACTGGGGTACAGTTGCACACACACTGACTGTCACTGGGGTACAGTTCCACACACACTGACTCTCACTGGGGTACAATTGCACACACACTGACTCTCACTGGGGTACAATTGCACACACACTGACTCTCACTGGGGTACAGTTCCACACACACTGACTCTCACTGGGGCACAGTTCCATAGGCACAGACTGCACTCAGATAACTCACTCAAATGGGTGTTATTCAATGTGTAGACCCACACTCTGCAATAATGGTTGGGGTCACACAGGACTCTTAATTTGGTTTTCACTTGACAGTGACAAAGGCTGGCAATATAATTGTTTATTTGTTGAGGGCTCAGTGAATTGACGAAGGGTGGTATTGAGGCTGAAAAAAAGAATTTTATCGTTGATTACCAGGAATTCCTGAATGAAATATATTGATGCATATTTATCTTTAAAAAAAGAACACTTGTCTTCATATTTTCACTATGAGTTTGTGCTCAGTGCTCAGGCTAATAATCATCTTGTTGTGGTAAACCAGAGGCTTAGGCAGTCTGACTGGAGACCTTTGAGTTGTCTGCTGGGCGTGCAATGTTTCAGCGGCTGATTCATTTAGAAAGTTTCTGCTGTTGTGTTTGTGCTGATAGATGTGAGATACATGCCATACCCAAACCGTTCCCTTCCACTCTCCGCGGAAGTTGAGGTGCAGTGGCAACTGATTGACACTTAGTCATAACAAGCCTGACTGTGGAGCAGGCATGACAGGTGGATATGCGATGCTAAGTGATTTTAACCCTTGAAGTCCTGGAGATGAAAAGAAAAAACTGCGAATTGTGGAAGTGCTAGAAATAAACAGAACAGTAGATTCATTATAGGCAGTTGCCAAAAGAGCTATAGGGGAGATGAGGAGGATTTTTTTTTTACGTAGTGGGTTGTTTCAATCTGGAAGACACTGCCTGAAAGGTCGGTGGAAGCAGATTCAACAGTAACTTTCAAAAAGCAATTGGATAAATACAAAGGGGCTATGGGAAAAGGGTAGGGAAGTGGGACTAATTGGATTGTTCTGAGCTAGCATTAGCACAATCAATCGAATGGCCTCCTTCTTTGTTATTCTATGGTTCCTCTATGATTAACATCAGAAATAAGAAAGGAGATGAATCTTTCACATGATGCCTTTCATAAAAATGATTGAAGAAAGATTGGGCCACTGTTATATCTTCTTCACCTTGAGTTCTCTGCCTGAAGGCAGCTCTGACCTACAGCACTGCAATCTCCACCACAAGTAGAGCAAGGAGGCAGGTCCCGAATCCACCTCAGCCAGAACAGGGATCAAACCCTGTGCCATTGGCACCAATCTGACCCACACCAGCTGTCCAGCCAACTGAGCCATATGCCCCCCCTCCCCTTGCCCTCGCCCTCGCCCTGTCCCCCCTCCCCAAGGAGACCAGGTTACTATGGCAACATAAAATTTTGCATGCATGTTGCAGCCTGGAGCTATGGTAGAGTCATCAATTTTCTTTCCATCACGTGGCTGACCAGGAATCTCTGCCACTCTTACCACCTGCCATTGGCATGTGTTGGAAGGATTCACAAGTCGATACTCAGCCTGTTTACCATGTTATGAACACACCTTTCTTGGTCATCAATCAAATCCAGGAGTGGGACTTGAACATGGGGCTTCTGGCTTAGAGGTTGGAACGCTACCCACTGAACCACAAGAAATCCTCCATTGTTACATAGGACTGAGTAAAGCCAGGCTCAAGTAAAGTCAAGAGTGTAGATAATTCAGCAATAAGTAAAAGAAATGTTCCATAAACAGATATCAAGAAGCTGCAAAGAGCTTTACTGTACTGGGTGGAGTATAAATGTCATTCAGGACAAACATTAGAAAAACTAGAGGGATGTGAAAATAATGCCAAATTACAAAGGAAGGTCTTCTTATCGTGTCCACAGACAGTCTATACATGGCCCAGCCAGATCTGGTCACACGTTTGCGCCTTGTTGTTGAATTCGGCAAGATCTGCAACAGTGCAGCGTTCCTCTAGCGATAGGCATTGCAGGAGATGTTGCATAGTCTGTGGCTCAGTTCCACATTCACAAGTTGTCAGGCTGGTTGTATATCCCCATTTGCTTAGTGACATCTTTGAATGACCTACACCAGTCCTAAGTCTGTTAAGGCACTTCCAGGTTGCCCGATGCAATTAGCTTCTGGGGGAAGGCTTTCATCCGGTAGAATTTCCATCGCTGGGGGTTGTTCAAGACTGGCGAGCCGGTCTTTCCACAAGGCGATGCGGACTTCAGATGGGGTTGATTATAATGGAACAACACTGTTCATGAAGCTCTTCCTTGACTTTAGGCGGCTGGGTGTAGGTGTTTGACCATGTAGAGGGTGCCTCTCACAGAGTCGCTCTTTGATGGAGTCACTCTTGCTTGCTGGCTACCATTCTTCTTATATCAGGGGGAGTGATACCCGCCAGGATGTATAGGCTGTTGGTGTTTGTTGGTTTTAAACAACCTGTGATAAGTTGGCAGCTTGCATTCAGAATGGCATCCATCTTCTTAGCATGAGTAGATCTTTCCCATGCAGGGCAGGCGTATTCGGCAGTGGAATAGCAAAGAACAAGGGCACTGGTTCGCAATGTTTTTGAGCTTGCTCCCCATTTTGTGTTAGTGAGCTTATTCAGGATATTGTTTCGTGTAATCACTTTTGCCTTTGTCTTTTCGATGTGGTTCTTGAAGTTGAGGCATCTGTCAAGGTTGACTCCTAAGTAGGTAGGGTGCTCGCAATGCGTCAGTGTTGTTCCACACCAGGTTACTTTAAGCTGGCGTTTGGCTTCACGGTTTCTGAGGTGGAATGCACAAACTTGCGACTTTGATGGGATGCGCGAAGATGGTTTTCTTCATAGTAAGATGTTAGTCCCTCCAAGGCCTCAGAAAGCGTTTTCTCGACGGTGTTAAAATCAGTGCTTTGGGCAGTGACACATAGGTCATCAGCTTATATAAAACGGCGTGTGACACCGTCTATAGGTTGGTTATTCATGTAGATGTTGTACAGCAGCGGTGCAAGCACGCTTCCCTGAGGAAGACCATTCTTCTGAATACGCCACCTGCTGCGCTTCCCACCTAGTTCCACATAGAACCAGCGATTCTGAAGCATGCTTTCTCACAGCTCTGTTAAGTGAATATCTTTTGTCATCTCTAGGATCTTGCAGAGGAGACGTCTTTGGTTCACTGTATCGTATGCTGCTGACAGATCTACAAAAACAGCACCGGTTACCATCCCTTGCTCAAAACCATCTTTGATATGTTGTGTGAGGTTGAGCAGTTGGCTTGTTGTTGATTTGCCGGGGCGGAAACCTGCTTGCTCTGGAATGATCTTCTCATCTATAGTTGGTGCTATCCTATTGAATATCAGGCGTTCAAACAGCTTATTGGTGTGGCAAAGCAGTGAAATTGGCCCAAAACTCTTAGGATCTGAGGGATCTTTTCTGGGCTTTAATGGTGCTATTACATGTGCCTTCTGCCAAATATTAGGTAGCTTGTGTGTTGCCAGACAGTGGTTGAACAATTGTAGGAGCCATTTCTTTGCTTGCTGTCCAAAATGCTTTATCTGCTCCATTGCTATGTTGTCAAGACCAATTGCTTTCCTGTGTTTTAGACTAGATATACCAGTTTCCAGCTCTTTCATGGTGCATGGTCCAGTGAAGCCAGGGTCATCACTGTAAGGCCCACCCTTCCTACCTAGTTGTGCTCTTGGGCCAAGGTAGAAGCTTTCAGGTCACGGCCCTGTTTCAACCAATTCTACCACCACCATGCACAGCAAATAGTGTATACAACATTTTCGTACCGCTGATTTGATCAAGTACCAACATCATGCCTGAAGACAGAAGTCGTCAATGTCAGAAATACGGGTCTTTTTCAAGACCGGCATTGACTGTTAAAGTTGAAGGGTTCCCTGCAGCTAAACAAAACATCTTCGCTACATTATGCAATGAGTTGCAGTGTGATGTCCTCTGTCTGCAGGACACACACAGAGGAAGTGAGAACAACTGCCCAAAAATAGCAGGAATGTTCCTGGTTATTGAAAGACCTCATTGACAATATGGCAGTTCTGTATTTGTTAGAGCTGGTTCAGTTGTAGAAGCCACTTCTAAAGGAAGGTGAAAGAGAGGCTTTAACTGAGGTGTAGAGGAGACTTGCACATATACCAGCCATGCCTTCCTTGTCAAAATCCTGGAACTTCCTACCTAACAGACCTGTTGCAGCACCTTTACCGCATGGCTTGCAGCAGTTCAAGTATAAGGCCCACCACACACCTTCTCAAGGACAATGAGGGATGGGTAATAAATGCTATTCAGGTATTTATCCAATCCCTTTTGAATCTGCTTCTACCATCCTGAGAACAGATACTTAAGAATAAAACTTGTGACTGAAATTTGTAAAGTCCCACAGTATGATCAAGAGGAAGATGAAATCACAAGAAGAGATTGAATGAAGGAGACCACAATATCCATTTAACCTTAGCCTTCAAGGAGAGCACACTGCTCCTAAGATAATGAGCCGAATTTCTTGATGAAATAATGATGGGGCAAATGGCACTCGCTATTATATACAAATTCTTTAGCAACTGACGAGAGGCAGATGTCCAGGTAAATACGAAGATTCAGAAGTTGGGTTTTGAGATGTGCTCCTGTCCTGCTAATTTCATGAAAACCATGTCTTGTTGTCTGCCTCACCATTGAAATATGATGAATGCCCACAAAGTCTGGAGTCTCATCCTTTTAGGTTTTAATTGTTGCTGGAGATTTTAAAAATGTAAAATCTAATTTTTAAAATTTTTCCTTTCCATCTATTTTTTTCTCTCTGTTAATCCAATTTGTCCTTTCCCTCTTTTATTTTCCTGTACCTGGTTTGACATTGAATGACCCATTCTGACTTAGGCTTCTTTCTCAGTCTTTGCACTGTTACTTTCACAATTCTTCAATCTGATTGCTTAAGGAGACACACAATTGCTTGCCCTGTTCACTCAGACCCTAGATGCCATTATTAATATGCAGTTTCAGAAGGTTGCCAGTGAAAAATTTAACAAACTTAAACATTTTTTAAAAATTTGTCCATTCACAGGATGTGAGCATTGCTGGCAAGGCTAGCATTTAGAGCCCATCTATAATTACCCTTGAGAAGGTGGTGGTGAGCTGCTTTCTTGAATTGCTGCAGTCCATGCAGTGTAAGTACACCCACAGTGCTGTTAGGGAGGGAATTCCAGGATTTTGACCCAGCAAACAGCAATGTATTTGTAAGTCAGGGTGGTGAACAACTTGGAGGGGAACTTGCAGATGGGTGTTCCCATCTATCTGCTGCCCTCCTCCTTCTAGGTGGTGGAAGTCATGGGTTTGGAACGTGCAAGGGCAAAGCTTTCTGATTGCAGACTTGTTAGATTCTGAGCTCCAGTAATATCTGGCTCAATGGCTTTAATGTCTCACCTGAAGAATGGCATCTTCAACAATGCAACACTCCCTCAGTATCATCCTGGGCTATGTGCTGAAGTCTGGAGCATTTGGTTGGAGCAGATTCTGGTTAAAAGTCTTATCTTGCCTGATCTTCCAGTGTGGTGTCTGACTCTCCTTAGACATTATTCTAAGATGTCCCTTTCACAAAGGAGCAGCCTGTGGTACCAAAACTCCAATCCTCACACAACCCACCTGGATCAGTGCACAACAGAGCCTTGTTCACTGATAACGTGGTCAATTTACACACATTTATTGCACTCCAGGTACATTGCTCAGTTCTTTTAATCCAAAGATGTGGTGTTGACAAAGCCAGCATGTATTGCCCACTCATGGAGCGGAATCATGCCAGATTTACACTAAGTGCAGTAGCGGGCGGGTAAAACGATGTCTTATCCATCAGCCGCAATGACGGCTTTTCACACCGTATCATCCCAAACCTGCTGCATTAATTATGCATTCCCGGGAAACTCGCCATTTCCATGGTGGGCGGGTTCTCATTTGCCTGCCACGCCACCAGCTCACTGCTTCATCACGCTGGGTGCCACATTCAAAGTCCAGCCGCATGCACACCTCTCAGGGCTTCCAGCCCACAACTGCTGCAGAGAAAGCATGGCCCCGAAAGGCAAAGAGACTGTAGCTCCCAGGTTTAATGATGTATCCCTCAAGTGCCTTCTGAGCATGGTGGAGGCTCACAGTGATGTCCTCTAACCCCGCTCTGGCCACAAGATGGGCAGCAACCTCACTAATCCGGCTTGGGAGGTGGTGGCAGCTATGCTCAGTGCCAGTACAAAAGAGGGCAGCCACCTAGAGCCATTAGAGGATCAATGGTCTCATTCGTTCTGCCATGGTAATTCACTCTTCTCATCACTCTCAACTCACACACTCACAAAACATCTCACATCCACACGGATCTCTCACCTCAAGGGACAACACCACTAATTCTCACACACACCCTCACATCTCCATCAGGCTCATACCCTCTTGAACCCACATCCTCATCCTGTGCTTGTCTCCGCTCACCACACAAACATTCCACTCAGCCGTGTGACCTGCTCACAATCTCTTCATCTATATTCATGCAGGAAAAGCCTGCTCACATCAGCAGGGAGAGGCCCCAGACCGAGGGTGGAGTGGCCCATGTTAGTCCCTTCACTCACTTTGAGGAGTGTGCCATCTGACTGGTGAGGAGGTGGACCCTGCCTGCAGCGACATTGAGGTCGGTAGTGAACAGCCTCGTAAGGATCCTGCATCATATCATCCCTCTATCAATGTAACTGTGAGTGCTCTCTATCCTGCTTTTGACTCTGTTGCTATGCACTAATTATCTCTACTTTGCTTCACAGGGTGCTCTGCCAAACAACTGACACCTCAGCCAGCCAGGCCCCTCAGCTCCATCTAGGTCCTCACCTCCAGCCAAGAGGACACCTCCTTTATTGAAGAGCTGGAAATAAGCAGCCTGGAAGACCTGTCACAGTGCTTACCCACACACTCCACCAGTGCAGAGACACACGCTTATGTGGAACCTATATCTAGAGCAAACTCAGGTTCACAATCTGGTGGTCACCGCACAGACATGTGTCCGCTGCAGGAGGAGGCAGGTTCAGCCGAGCTCCCTGGCACTCGGAGGGCTGCTGGGGAAGAGGCATCTGTGAGGTCCAAGTCAGATGATGGATTCGGCCTTCCAACTCATCGTGGAGAGTCAGCAGAAAGCGTGGGAAGTTCACACAGAGCTCTCAGCAGAGTGGCACTGAGTTGGAGGAGCGCGTCTGACAGCTCTCTGATGAAGTGGTGCCCACATGTGAGTGTATAGAGGTCTCCAAGAGGAGGATGGCAGGCGCCATGGAGACCCTGGTCCAGCAGAACGTGGTGATGTGTGCAGACCTGCACTCCATTGCGGGAGCCATGGGTGAGTCCCTACAGTGGCAACACGGGGTGGTGGGGGGAAACGGGGCATCTTGATGTGCCTCAAGGTGCTCCTTCCCCTCAAGGAGTCAGGCCAGGGCCGCTGGGTGCCAAAAAGGAGGAGGAGTGGCAGCTGGACACCCCTGGGTGACCAGCTGAGGAATCTCAGAGGCTGTCCTCTCCCTCCGAGTTCCCTTTGCCCCTGAGCCCCTCAACCTCGTCCTCTGTCACCGCAGAGGGAGCAGCAGTGATTCTGGAGGGAGAAGTGTGTGTTGGGCAGGGCCTTTCAGAGTCTCGTGCAAGCTCTCTCCCACACACGCGGATCCTTCCCGTATCACACTCATCTCAATGCTCTGAGCATTTTCAATGCTGCCTGCTGAGATTCGCTTTCAGTTGTTCATCTGAGCTGACCTGAATCTCCACCCACCCACTGATCACACTTCCATGCAGCACTTGGCCCCACCCACCACGACTCTTGTTTCACTTTCAATCTGGACAGCAAGGCCTGGGTTTGGTTTTTCCTGCACCCCCAGTCCTTTCCCCTCCCCCAGTCACCCATTTCCTTCCCTCCATCACAGTTGACCCCCCAGCATCACCTTCCACCTCCCCCTCCATGACCTACTGGCTAGAATCCTTTTCCATCGGAGATGTCCAGGTGAATGTGCACATTCCCTCCCTGCCCGAAAATCCCACCACCATCCACATTCACCTCCCCGATCTTCTCCTTCCTTCCCACCCCTAGGGTCTGTGTCTGCCTCTCAGTCCCCACAAACCACCCTCACTGTCTGTTCTGCTGCTACCGTCAAACCCTTACCCTCCCATCGTACCACCTCACTCTGCCGTCGGTCATTCTCACCATTCCTTCACAACACATCCACCCTTAGTTCGCTCCTCAGGAGGCAGTCATGAACCCATCAGATCCCTCCCTTGCATGTTCGCCTGAACATTCCCCTACACCAGATCCCTTCCCTGCCCAGAACCCCTTCTCCCCTCTAGATCCCTCCCCCCCCCCCACCCCAGAACCCCTACCCAACTCTGGACCCCTTCCCCTGCCTCTGGACCCCTTCCTCCTTCGGAACCCCATCCCCGCTCTGGACCCCTTCCCCCAAGAACCTCTTCCCCACTCTGGATACCTTCCCCCCCCAAAACTCCTTCCTCCCTGGAACCCCTTCTCCCACCCTTGATCCTCCCAACCTCCCCACCCAGCACCCCACCCCCCCCAACAACCCCATCCAGTCTCCCCCCTGCTTAGTCCCTCCCACTTCCTGACTCCCTCAGACAAATTCACTTCTTCCTCCAGCTTTACTTCTTCCCTCTTCCTGATTCCTTCCTCCACCCTTACTCCCTTCCCTCTCTGGACTCCTTCCTCCCCCAGACTTCCTCCCCTCTCCTAACTCTTTCCTCCCCCCGGACTTCCTCCCCTCTCCTAACTCTTTCCTCCCCCCAGACTTCCTCCCCTCTCCTAACTCTTTCCTCCCCCCGAACTCCCTCCCCTTTCTGCACTCCTTCTTCCCCCTGGACTCCTTCCCCTCTCTTCAGCTCTTTCCCCCTCCGAACTCCTTCCCTTACACCTTCCACCCGCCCCTTACACCTACCTACCCATCTTCTCCTGCGTACCCCCTCCTTCCCCTGTATTCCCTCGCCCCAGAACTTAACCCCCACTGACATCTTCCATCCCACACTCCCAGCCTCTTCACCCCCTGACACCTTCAACCCCACACCTCAACCTCACCCTCAAACACCTTCAATCCCTGCCTCCCAACTTCATCCCTGACACCTCTTTCACCCCCAGTCAAACCTATACCTTCCTCTCCCACTCCCTCGACCATCATCTGTTGTGAGCAGCAACGGTGACTTTCCAATTTGCATGAGCTGCTTCTCAGCAGAGCCATGTCTATGAGAATGCTCCCTGCATGCCATGGATGTTCCTCCAGGATCCCATTGCTGTTGGGCTCCAGCATCTTCTGCTCCTCAGGTGTCTGCGTTATGAGCTAGGCCCCTTTTTTAAAATTCATTCACGGGACTGGGATTCACTAGCTGGGCCAGCATTTATTGCCCATCCCTAATTGTCCTTGAGAAGGTGGTGGTGAGTTGCCTTCTTGAACCGCTGCAGTCCATGTGGTGTGGGTACACCCACAGTGCTGTTAGGGAGGGAGTTCCAGGATTTTGACCCAGCGACAGTGAAGGAACTGTGATATATTTCCAAGTCAGGATGGTGAGTGACTTGGAGGGGAACTTCCAGGTGGTGGTGTTCCCATCTATCTGCTGCCCTTGTCCTTCTAGATGGTGGTAGGCATGGGTTTGGAAAGTGCTGTCTCAGGGGCCTTGGTGAATTCCTGCAGTGCATCTTGGTGTTGGTACAGACTGCTGCTACTGTGCATCAGTGGTGGAGGGAGTGAATGTTTGTGGATGTGGTGCCAATCAAGCAGGCTGCCTTGTCCTGGACGGTGTCAAGCTTCTTGAGTGTTGTGGGAGCTGCACTCATCCAGGCAAGTGGAGAGTATTCCATCATACTCCTGACTTGCATCTTGTAGATGAGGTGAGCTACCCGTCGCATGATTCCTAGCCTCTGACCTGCTCTTGTAGCCACAGCATTTATATGGCTAGTCCAGTTCAGTTTCTGGTCAATGGTAACCCCCAGGATGTTGATAGCGGGGGATTCAGTGAAGGTAATTGAACATCAAGGGGTGATGGTTGGATTCTCTTTTGTTGGAGATAATCATTGTCTGACACTTGTGTGGCACGAATGTTACTTGCCACTTGTTAGCCCAAGCTTGAATCTTGTCCATGTCTTGCTGCATTTGGACATGGACTGCTTCAGTATGTGAGGAGTCACTGATGGTGCTGAACCATGTGCAATCATCAGGGAACATTTCCACTTCTGGCCTTGTGATGGAAGGTCATTGATGGAGCAGGTGAAGATGGTTAGGCTGAGGACAGTACCCTGAGGAACTCCTCCATTAATATCCTGGAGCTGAGATGACTGACCTCCAACAACCACAACCATCTTCTTTTGTGCTAGGTATGAATCCAACCAGTGGAGAGTTTTCCCCCTGATTTGTATTGACTCCTGTTTTGCTAGGGCTCCTTGATGCCACACTTGGTCAAATGTGGCCTTGGTGTCAAGGGCAGTCACTCTCACCTCACCTCGGGAGTTCAGCTCTTTTGTCCATGTTTGAACCAAGGCTGTAAGGAGGTCAGGAGCTGAGTGACCCTGGCGGAACCCAAACTGGACATCAGTGAGCAGGTTATTGTGAAGCAAGTGCTGCTTGTTAGCACCATTGATGACCTCTTCCATTACTTTATTGATGATGGGGAGTAGACTGACGGGGCGGTAATTGGCTGGGTTGGATTTGTCCTGCTTTTTGTGTACAGGACATGCCTGGGCAATTTTCCACATAGCCGGATGGACACCAGTGCTTCAGCTGTATTGGAACAGCTTGGCTAGGGGCGCAGCAAGTTCTGGAGCACAAGTCTTCAGTACTATTGCCAGAATATTGTCAGGGCCCATAGCCTTTGCAGTATCCCGTGCCTTCAGCCATTTCCTGGTGGTAAGTCCCAGCTTTTGCACATCACATTTGTCAAGACGTGTTCTGCACCGGCGTGTTTTACCACCGACATCCAGCGGGAGGGGGATGAGTCTGGCGGGCTGGCCTTATAATGATATGCTGATGTATTACATTGAGGTTCTTGACATCTGATGGGGGGGAACGTGAACCCTCCACTGACAGGCTGAGCGGACGATTGCAAACTGGTTTCATGATGTCGTGAAACCAATTTTTGTCCTTCTCGCCACATTGTCCACTCACGCCAGCAAACACCCTCAACACCGGTGGGCACAGAAAATCACGGTCCTAATTGCCCTTTCGCAGGGGACAATGCGCATTCATCTTGAAGCTGCTCAGTGACAAAGATTCTTCTTTTTATCTGTTGAATACAACTGAGAAGCTCTCGAGGATAATTTAGAAGGGCGGTTAAGCATCAAGGGTCTTGGTGTGGAACTGGAGTCCGTATAGGTCCAGGCAGTAAGGACAATCATTATTTAATAAATATTTAATTATTTACAGATTTAAAAAGAACTGAATTCCAATCCTCAGTAGTAGATGCACTACAGAAATTCACCAAGGTTCCTTCGACAGCACCTCGCAAACCCATGTCCACCACCATCTGGAAGGACAAGGGCAGCAGATAGATGGGAACACCACCACCTGGAAGTTCCACTCCAAGTCATTCACAGTCCTGATTTGGAAATATATCGCCATTCCTTCACTGTCGCTGGGTCAAAATCCTGGAACTCTCTCCCTAGTAGCACTGCAGGTGTACCTATGCCGCATGGACTGCAGCTGTTCAAGAAGGCAACTCACCACCATCTTCTCAAGGGCAATTAGGGATGGGCAATAAATGCTGGCCAACCAGCGAGGCCCACATCCCATGAATGAATTTTTAAAAAGTGATCTTGGCGATCATTGTGGCTCTACATTGATACATCTGTTAGTTAACCTAGAGTCTTGTAGCAAGCTCATGACCGGAATTTTCCCGCCCCATTGGCATTGGGCATCATAGCAGGTGGGGGGGTGCTCAATATGGCAAGACGCCCAAAAATCGATTTCACACCATTGTGAAACCAGTTTGCAATCGTCCTCTCCACCCATCAATGGCAGGCCTGTTACCAGCCGCTGCACATTGGTAGCCTAACTTCAATGCTTTAGCATCCCAATATAAGTCCTGCTCGCTGAAATCATCCCCCCACATTAGATCATCTGAGCACGTTGGCAGGCACAGCTGTACGTAAGCAACGTGCACCTGGCGAGCTGCACTTCGCTCAGGACTTCAAAGTTCATTTGCCTACTTTGCCACGGGCAGCACCCACAGTCATCAGCATCAGGTTTCGTAGGCAGCACCACATCCCTTTTAGAGGGGCTCACAGCCAGGTCTGTACCTACCAGACCAGTATAAGGCAGGGGTGGCTTTTCAATGGCTGAGGGCTAGGGCTTGCGTGGGAGTGGGGGTGAAGTGGCCTCAAGCAAGAGAAGACGCTGAGGGCAAAAGGCAGTACTGGGGAACGGGGGCTTACCATGGTGTGTGTGGTGGGGGGGGGGAGAGGGGCACGTCAATCTATGCAAGTGGCCTCAAGGTGGTGATGCCTGAGCAGGCAGTGCCCAGAGGAGATGAGTTCAGATGGAGATGTGAGGGTACGTGTGAGAGAGTGAGTAGTGATGTCCCTTGAGCTGGCAGTGAATGAGATGCCTGTGAATGTGTGATGGGCTTGTAAGTGTGTGAGTTTAGAGTGATAAGTTGCCTTACCCTGGCAGCACAGATGAGATCATTTATCTGTTTTCTGCACTGGATGGCCGACCTCTTGTGCATAGCATTGGCACTGACCAGCTCTGCCACTGCCTCCCAAGCCAGAGCGGTGAGACTGATGGGCCTCCTGCAGCCAATACAGGGGTAGAGGACATTGCAGCGGGCCTGTCCAGGAGGCATCCCAGAAATGCATCACTGAATCGCGGGGGGGTTTCACTTTCCTTGGCTTTTAGGGCCATGCCTTCACTGGAGCAGTCGTGGGCTGTAAGCGTTGAGATGTGTGCAGGGGGGACTGCAGTTTAAATATGGCGCCCTGCGTGAGGAAGTGAGGAGGTAACGGCGTGGCGGGCAGATCAGAGACCGCCTGCCAATGAGCCGGCGTGTTTCCTATGGCTGCGTAATTCATGAGGCAGGAATAGGACGATACGGCGCAAAAAACCCACCATTGCGACCAATGGGTAAAATGGCTTTTATCCAGCCCACTTTGTGCAAATCTGGGACGATTCCGCCCCATAACTTCACATAACGCCCTGTCAAAACTGAGTGAGAATGGATGGGTTTTTGAAAATAAACACACATAACATCCTTTCTTCAGTTGAAATCTGACTATGTGTTCTCCCCCAACCTCCCAACCAACCACTCCTCTCTTTTCTCGTTACCGTAAACCAATGCTGCTAACTAAAGTGCCAGAGAATGCCCCCACACTTTATTCAAACCTAAAGGGAGAGCTATGCAAATCTTTGATTCCACTTGTTGATATAAAACACACCGGCAGTTTAAAGTTTACAACTCCACTCCGCCCAACATGTCTAACGTTTAACAAACTTAAGACTCAATTATTACTCACTACACTACAAGCAGTTACCATTTCATTGCAAAGGCACCAATATTTAAACTTACAAATTTGCATTGATATAGCATTGTTCATGTCCTCAGGATCTCCCCAAAGCACTTTACAGCCAATTAAGTCATTTTTTGAAGTACAGTGACTGTTGTAAGGTAGGAAATGTGGCATCCAATTTGTGCACAGGGAAAAAAAACATGATAATGACCAGATATTTTGTTTTTGGTGAAGTTGGTTGAGGGATAAATATCGACCTAGGACACTGGGGAGATCTCTACAACTCTCCATCGAATAGTGTCATAGGATCTGTTACGTCCATCTGAGAGGACTTACAGGGTCTCGGCTTACTGTCTCACCTGAAAGACACCTCAGACAGTGCAGCACTCCCTCAGTACTGAGCGTGTCAGCCCATACCCTGGCAGGGATGTTGATGCCAAAATTTTCTCAGAAGAATTTTATCTACTGAGCCTTGCAGCCACATTGCTGCATGTGTGGCACTTAAAAAGTCAGCACTTCCATTAATAACATAATTAGGTGTGGTTGTGTTAAACCTTCCAACACTGACATTTCAAACTGTTAATGAAACCACCGGTGCTTTGTCTATCAGTCAATTTCTGAAGTGGCTCTATTTAATTTTACCTTCTGTTGTTCCCCCCTGCCCTCCTGAAAGTTGCCTCTCGCTGGTGTCTAGTTCCACAGGCAGAGCCCATGGTATATTTTCTTCATTCATTTATAGGATGCGGGCTTTGCTGGCTGGGCCAGCATCTATTGCCCATCCCTAAGTGCCCTTGAGAAGGTGGGGTTGAGCTGCCTTCTTGAACCGCTGCAGTCCCTGTAATATAAGTACATCCACAGTGCTGTTAGGGAGGAAGTTGCAGGATTTTGACCTCACCCAAGCAATCATTCTATGTGGGTGAGTCTCAGCAATGAATGCTGGTGGGTTTTAGTTGTGGGAGAACAACAGCCTATTCTAATCTCATCCTCATCTGATGCCAACATGCTATGTCCTTTGAGGTGGTATTCAGGTTACTCCCTCCCAATCCCAAAGACTCAGTGGATAAATCTCCAAACAGCTCATTCAACAAAAACCGAGAAATGATCATTTTCCTCATGAGTGCAGTCCCATCTCTTGGAGGCTGCATGAGGTAAAATTGTGCAAACAACAACAATTTGCATCTACGTAGCTTCTTTAATGTAGTACAATGTACAGAGGCACTTCACAGGAGTTTCATAAAACAACATTTGGCACTGAGCCACATAAGGAGATATATGGAGAGGGAAAGAGGTGAGTCTTAAAGAAGGAGAGTGAAGTGGAGAAGTTCAGGCAGGGCAGGAATTCAAAGCTTAGATCCTAAGCAGCTGAAGCCACGCTGACAATGATGGAGAATTAAAATTAGCAAGAGACCAGAGAAGAATTGAGGCTGTAGATTTGTGGTTTTTGAGGCGAGTAATGAAGATATCTTGGACAAGTCACACTACCAATGAATATTGGTAAAAGCTACCACTAAAAGAACTGTGCTAACCAAGATCAGGAAGTGACATTCGGAATTTCTTAGGCACGTAATAAGAAATCATGATTTAGAAAGTCTGATGCTGATGGGAAAGGCTAATGATAAAAGAGATCGAGGTGGACAAAGAGCAATCGTTTTAAAGAGCGCTGTAAACTGGATGAATGTACCAATGAACATGATCAATGTCTCTAGAGCAGGACAAACTTAGAGGTCCATGGTCACCAATGCCCATTTAGGGCATGGTACCTGAAGAGAGAGAGAAGGCCAGAATTGGAGGAGCCTAGAGATCTTGAGTTGTTGGGCTGGAGGAGGTTACAGAGATAGGAAGGGGCAAGGCAGTGGAGGGATTTGAACACAAAGATAAAAATTTTAAATTAAGACATTGTTGGACAGGTAGCCAATGTAGGCCAGCAAACACAGAAGGTGATGAGTGAATGGGAATTGGGCTTAGTTAGGATTTGATAGCAGAGTTTTGGATGAATGGCGGGGAGTGGATAGTAAACCTACAAGATTTGTTGTCAGGCTGAGTACATGGTCAGTGCTATTTCACTTGTAGCCATTATTGAATCTCTGTCAAGGACAGATGCAAGCTCAGTAACTGAGGTAAAAGAAGACTGTTTGAAACCGCGGCACCATCCCATCCCACATCACAAGAACAGGACGTTAAAATTTTGTTTGAGGTAGAGTGAAACCCAGATCTTAGAAGTGAAAGGCAAATAGCTAAACCCTGCAATTCCCCATCGCAGAGTAGAGCATTTCCACTGTTTCTGGGCTGAAATGTGATGTACAGTGGGTAGCCATGGCTCACTGGGTGATACTCTTACCCTCTCAGTTCAAAGGTTATGGGTTTAAGCCCTACTCCACGGACAGAAGAACAAAATTCAGGTAAACGTTTCAATGCAGAACTGATGAAGTGTCACACTGTCAGTGGGACAGTACTTAGCGAGTGCTTCAGTGTCACAGGGGCTGTATTGAGGGAGTGCTTCATCTTTGGAAAGACAGTGCTGAGGGAGCACCATACTGTTAAGTGGCAGTACTGAGGGATGCTGTGCTGTGCAGGGGCAGTACTGAGGGGGTGATAAACTGTGAAGGGGGCAGTACTGAAGGATACGGTGCTATGGGGGAGGCAGTACTGAGGGACCGCTGTCCTGTGGAGGGGCAGTACTATAGGATGTGGCACTGTAGAGGGGCAGTACTGAGAGAGCACTGTACTGTGGAAGGGCCGTACTGAGAGAGCGCTGTATTGTGCAGGAGCAGTGCTGAGGGAGTGCTGTCCTGTGGATGGGCAGTACTGAGAGAGCACTGTACTGTGGATGGGCAGTACTGAGAGAGCACTGTACTGTGGATGGGCAGTACTGAGAAAGCACTGTACTGTGGAAGGGCAGTACTGAGGGAGCGTTAAACTGTGGAGGGGTAGTACTGAGGGATGCAGTACTGTGGAGGGACAATACTGAGGGAATGATAAACAGTGGAGAGGCAGTACTGAGGAAGTGATAAACAGTGGTGAGGCAGTACTGAGGGAGTAATAAACAGTGAAGAGGAAGTACGGAGAGAGCGCTCTTCTATAAAGGGACGGAACTGAGGTATGTTGTACTCTGCAGGAACAGTACTGAGGGTACAATTAACTGTGGAGGGGCAGTACTGAGGGAGCAATTATCTGTGGAGGGGCAGTACTGAAGGAGCAATTGACTGTGGGGGGGGCAGTACTGGGGGAGCCATTGACTGTGGGGGGGAAATAATGAAGGAGCGATGCACTGCAGAGAGGCAGTACTGGGGGAGTGATAAACTGGAGACGTAATGCTGAGGGAGCAATACGCTGTGGAGGGGCAATACTGAGGTAACAATGCACTGTGGAGGGGCAGTACTGAGGGAGCAATAAACTGGAGGGGCAATACTGAGGGAGTGATACGCTGTGGAGGGGCAATACTGAGGGAGCAATAAACTGGAGGGGCAATACTGAGGGAGTGATGCACTGTTGAGGGGCAGTACTGAGGGAGCAATAAACTGGAGGGGCAATACTGAGGGAGCGATAAACTGGAGGGGCAATACTGAGGGTGCAATAAACTGGAGGGGCAATACTGAGGGAGCGATAAACTGGAGGGGCAGTACTGAGGGAGTGATGCACTGTTGAGGGGCAGTACTGAGGGAGCAATAAACTGGAGGAGCAATACTGAGGGAGTGATAAACTGGAGGGGCAATACTGAGGGAGCAATGCACTGTGTAGGGACAGTACTGAGGGAGCGATAAACTGGAAGAGCAGTACTGAGGGAGTGTTGCACTGTTGAGGGGCAGTACTGAGGGAGCGATAAACTGGAAGGGCAGCATTGAGGTAGCAATGCACTGTGATGGGCAGTACTGAGGGAGCGATGTGCTGGCTGTTAAAATGATGCCCTAACCAGTCAGATGGATGTCAGGTGCAATTTGAAGAAAGAAAGGCATGGATTCATATAGCATCTTTCATGACTACAAGACCCTGAAAAGTGTGAGGTGATACTCTTTGGAAGGAGTAATTTGACAAGGAAGTATTCAATGAATGACATGACACTAGGAACTTCTGAGGAACTAAGGGACATTGGCGTGTGTGTCCATAGATCTCTGAAGGCGGAGGGGCATGTTAGTGGGGTGTTGAAAAAGGCAAATGGGACACTTGCCTTTATCAATCGAGGCCTAGATTACAAAAGTAGGGAGGTCATGCTGGAGTTGTATAGAACCTTGGTGAGGCCACAGCTGGAGTACTGTGTGCAGATTTGAGCGCCACATTATAGGAAGGATGTGATTGCACTGGAGGGGGATGCAGAGGAGATTCACCAGGATGTTGCCTGGGATGAAACATTTAAGTTAGGAAGAGAGGTTGGAGAGACTTGGGTTGTTTTCATTGGAACAGAGAAGACTGAGGGGTGACCTTATCGAGGTGCACAGGATTATGAGGGGCATGGACAGGGTGGATAGGGAGCAGCTGTTCCCCTTAATTTAAGGGTCAGTCACGTGGCGACACAAGTTCATGGTGAGGGGTAGGAGGTTTAGGGGAGATGTGAGGAAAAACCTTTTTACCCAGAGGGTGGTGACGGTCTGGAATGTGCTGCCTGGGAGGATGGTGGAGGCGGGTTGCCTCACATCCTTTAAAGAGTACCTGGATGAGCACTTGGCACGTCATAACATTCAAGGCTATGGGCCAAGTGCTGGTAAATGGGATTAGGTAGGTAGGTCATGTGTTTCTCATGTGTCGGTGCAGACTCGATGGGCCGAAAGGCCTCTTCTGCACTGTGTGATTCTGTGATTCTGTGACATCCCAAAGCGCTTTGCAGCCAATGTAATACATTTGAAATGTGGTCACTGTTATAAGTAGGAAACGAGATAGCCAATTTATACTCAGCAAGCTCCCACAAACAGCAATGTGATAATGACCAGAGAATATGTTTTAAGAGACACTCGTTGAGGGATAAATATTTGGCCCAGACACTGCAGAGAGGTGCCCTGCTCTTCTTCAAAAAAATACTATTTTCTATCCACCTGCAAGAGGCAAAAGGACCTTCGGATTAACCTCTCACCCAAAAATGGCACCTCCAGCAAAGCATGAAGAGCAAGCTACCTTCAACATCCTTCCCTTAACCAAAAGCAAATTAACAGGTCATTCATTTTATTGCAGTTTGCAAAGACAGAGACTGCACTTCAAAGATAATCCACTTGTTCCAAACTGTGTGAGCAGGGCAGTATCGCATTGTATGAATGCCAGTTCTTTCTGAGTTTCTGTGCAGTGCTTAACTAAATGTACCAAAGTCATTGGCTGTCTATTTGAATGGAATATTTACCCTTATGATCTGTTACGGTGTCTGTAGTTTTCTTCATACTCATTGTCTGATATTATGCTGAGGCATGCTATAAAGTAGACATCTTACTCTCTACACTACATGTAGCCACACTCTTTGGGATGCTTAATGGATAATGTGAAAAAGTTTCATTAGTAAAAATTTTATAAAGAGAAGGCAGGAAATTAATAGGTTTCATCTCGCCAGGGCTGTCAGTTCTCTTGGTGCGCAGCATTGTGTTATATCACTGTCTGCAAAATGTGAACCAAGAAAACTAGATAATTTCTCTGTCCATTCTGCCAATGGGATACTTTCTATTGTGAAAGTATTCTGTTGAAATCTGCGAGCTAGTGTGATGGAAATTATGATGACACGAGATTGACTGGCTCCTGTAGAAGAGGAGATTTCAACGATCTCATAAGGGAATTCAAATTCCAAGACCAAAGAGGAAGGAGCAAGTGGCCCTTTATTTAGGCTACTATTCTTGAAGGGCAAGTCTTGTCCACTATAACTTCACTATAACTTACATTTATAAACTGCCTTCAATGCAGAGACATCCAAAGCAATTAATTGAGACACAATTAAGGAGAAGATATTGGTGGGAGAGGGGAAACTGCAACCTTGGGCAAAGAAATGTTCCTTAGAGGAGGTAAGAGAAGTGGAGGGGTTTAGGGAGGGAATTGCAAAGCATGGCACCTAGGCAGCTGCTAACCCTGTTGCTTTTGCTAATTATGGCGAGTTTAGTGAATTGATCCATTCAGTTTACACCAAGGATTGCTCATATCAGGCACATACCCCGCTGAAAGTAATCAGGGTGCAGCCCAGTCACCATCAGAGGAAGACAGAGAAGTCTCCACCCTTCTATCTGGACTGCATCTGTTCCCTGACCTCAGAGATGAAAGAGCCATGTTTAAGGTACTGCTACACCCTTTCCAAAGAACAAGCAAAACAGGAAGTACTATCACCCGGCCCAGTAGATTATTTATTTGTTATCAAATAAAAATCAGCAATAACCATAAAATCTATTATCTTAAAGTATTAATCTCCCTTATTTGTAATTTGGGAAGTGCGTTTTCATTAACAGGACTCTGCATTGAGAATTGAAAGTGACCCACTTTGCCTTCTGGTCACAATCACCATGTGCCAGCCAATCAATGCATGGCAGTAGATTGGTGACTTTTGAGTTGGCATTTAGCTTTTCTCAATGAGTAGCAGCATTTCCTGCTGAGTCACTGCTCAAGGTATTGGTGCAAATGGATGATCTCAGGTGTGTAGGCTCAGTGTGAGGAGGTTTACTAACATCTCTGCTCTGGTGACTGGAATTGTCCTAGGTGTCACTGGCAAGGCTGATATTTATTGCCTGCAACTGGCTGCCCTTGAGGTAGCTGTGTGGGGAAGAGACCATTGTTCACCTCCTTGTGGAACATGCCTTTGCAAAGAAGGTCTGGAGAGAGATAAAGTGGTTTTTGTCGAGGTTCATCCCAAGCAGTTCTGTGACACAAGACTCTGTGCTCTACAGGCTGTTCCCAGGGACACACACCAAGACAAACATCAACTGCAGCTGGAGGATCATCAACGCGGTGAATGACACTCTTTGGTCCACCTGAAATTTCACAGAATCACAGAATCACAGTGCAGAAGAGGCCCTTCAGCCCATCGAGTCTGCACCAACACATGAGAAACATCTGACCTACCTACCTAATCCCATTTACCAGCACTTGGCCCATAGCCTTGAATGTTATGACATGCCAAGTGCTCATACAGCTACTTTTTAAAGGATGTGAGGCAACCCACCTCCACCACCCTCCCAGGCAGTGCATTCCAGACGGTCACCACCCTCTGGGTAAAAAAATTTTTCCTCATATCCCCCCTAAACCTCCTACTCCTCACCTTGAACTTGTGTCCCCTCATGACTGACCCTTCAACTAAGAGGAACAGCTGCTCCCTATCTACCTTGTCCATGCCCCTCATAATCTTGTACACCTCGATCAGGTCGTCCCTCAGTCTTCTCTGCTCCAACGAAAACAACCCAAGTGTATCCAACCTCTCTTCCTAACTTAAATGTTTCATCCCAGGCAACATCCTGGTGAATCTCCTCTGCACCCCCTCCAGTGCAATCACATCCTTCCTATAATGTAGCGACCAGAACTGCACACAGTACTCCAGCTGTGGCCTCACCAAGGTTCTATACAACTCCAACATGACCTCCCTACTTTTGTAATCTATGCTTTGATTGATAAAGGCAAGTGTCCCATTTGCTTTTTTCACCACCCCACTTACATGCCCCTCTGCCTTCAGAGATCTATGGGCACACACGCTAAGGTCCCTTAGTTCCTCAGAGCTTCCTAGTGTCACGCCGTTCATTGAATACTTCCTTGTCAAATTACTCCTTCCAAAGTGTATCACGTCACACTTTTCAGGGTTAAATTCCATCTGCCACTTATCTGCCCATTTGTTCATCCCGTCTATATCTTCCTGTAGCCCAAGACACTCATCCTCACTGTTAACTACCAGGCCAGTCTTTGTGTCTTCTGCTTGTTGGTCTTCCAGTGCAAAGAGTTGTCCCCGACTGAGTGTTGCAGACTGGCACATTCCAAGGTCCAGGAATATGTGCTGAGGGACGCACTAAAGCTCGGGGCAGCCACCACAAAGGTGCAGTGGGGAAAGGTCACTGCCATAATGCACCGAGGGGCTGGGAGTTGTATAGGCCCCTCAGGCCTTATGACTTACTTTGAATGTATGTAGTGAATACTAAATGTATCATACTGAAGCACCTCAGAGTGCAACATGCTGTATGTTGATAACTCCAATACCATTGCACTGTCTGACTGTCTGTAATGACCATATTGAAATGACTGTAATGTTCATTGATTGTATTGAAGCAGCTCATGATCCATGTGGAAAAGTTGAATACTATTGCACTTTTCGTGATGGGCATTTTGAAATGTATATTTTTCCAAAAAAAATCTTGCTGCACTTGAGAAGGTGGTGCTGGGCCTTCTTCTTGATCTACTGATATTCTGATAAAAATACAGGCTTGCTGGGCCACTTCAGAAGGTGATTAAGAGTTAACCATGACAGTGTGGAACTGAAATTACATCTAGACCCAGATGAGGTAAGGGCAGAAGGCCTCCTTCCCCCAGGACATAAGCAAACCAGCAGGTTTTACTGATACCAGATTTTTATTCACTGATTTTTTAACTTGAAATCACATTCAGATTCTCAAATTGCCATGGTGGGATTTGAACTCATGCTCCTCAAGCCTCATGATTATTCGTCCAGTAACAAAGCTACTCCGCCACCGAATCCGGTACCTTTGGATAAATCAGTAGTGCATGCTTCACCTAAAGCTTTAGCTATTGAATAGTCTCCTGCTTCATTTCACATTGAGGATCTGTCCATTCTGTGGGACATCAACAACATTACAATTGTGACTACACTTCAAAAGCACGGCAAAGGTGCAGCAATGTCTCGATATTAAAATTTTTGTCCTTTTTCCAAATACTTCCATGGCCTCGGCCCTTCCTGTCTCTCCTCCAGCCTGATAAACTTCTGAGATCTCTGCGTTCCTCCAATTCTGGCCTTTTGTGCATCCTCAATTTTAATCGCTATGCCACTGGGGGTTGTGTCTTCAGCTGCCTGGGCCTTGAACGCTGGAGTTCCTACCCTAAACCTCTCTGCCTTCCCTTTTCTCCTTTCAGGCGTTTCTTAAAGACCAAGCACTTACCAAGATTTTTCCACCTGTCCTAATATTTCCTTGCATGGCTCGGTTTCAAATTTTGTGGAATATGTCATAGACTCATTATGGCCCAGGAAGTGGCCTTTTGGCCCACCGAATCCATGCTGGCTCTCTGTGTCTCAAAATGCTGTTGTGACGCAGCATAGGACACTTCACTACATTAAAAGGACTGTGTAAACAGCAAGTTATTGTTGTTGGTTGCCTGTAAGGCCTTTCTGGACATCCTGAGGACGTGAAAGGCACCATCCAAAAGCAATTTCTTTCTGTCCTTCTTGAATTCCAGCTTGTCTCCACAATCCACCCTCAATGTTCAGCTGAAAAGCTGGGCAAGACCACGTGCCAATGTTCCATCTGACTTGGGGAAAGGATAAGGGCGGGGGGAGGGGAAAATGTCTTGGTTATACGGTTTGTCTGTTAGGGAGGGAGTAACAGAAAGTGTAACGCTTCTCAGAACCTGTAGAGAATCAGTTATGATTGGTCAGGGATTGGTGAGGGTGTAGGGCGTGTTATGTACTTTGGCTGTTCACATGTCAGCAATAAACTGAATGCACCCTACAGGAGTTTGTGGTTTATCAGAGAGTGTTGTTAGGGGTGTATAACCGAAAAGGTACATTGGATGGTGTTTGTAAAGCAGTTGTTACCCTCTGTCAAGCCAGAGGCCAAAGTATATTAGAAACACTCAAAGTGAAGCCTTTTATCCTTACTAATGTTCTAACTTTCACAATCCAGCACCTGACAATGGGGTCACTGAGTCAAATTCAAAGATTAATCTGCTGCATTCACTGAGGCATTAAAAATCATTTTCTTTGAATGCTTTCATATATTATTTGGATTTGGTTGGAGGCTGTGTGACTGGATAAAACGGAATGATGTCTGACGAAACCTCCAGGAACACATCCAACCAGAGCTGGCAAACATGTGACTGACATCGCTTCCAGTATCCCCTTGAGCATGCACCTCAGAGCAGCCGCCATCTCATTGAATGGCCAAACAGGCTCAAGGGGCTGAATCTTGTTCATAGGTTTGTTCTTCTGCTCTTCAGCTTGACTGCTTATGGCAATAACAACTTAAATCTATATGTTAAATTAATATACAAGATCTTCCAAAGTGCTTCACAGAGAAATGATAAGAGGAACAGTCATCATGCCAAGGGACAGAGACATGTCTGGTGGGACCAGAGCAACCTTAAGGAGGCATGTTGACTTGTCCGCAAAGATCCAAAATAGAACATATACAACAGAGTAGGGCCAAACCAGATCACCACTTCCTCTGATCTGTGTTCTAATATTTTCATCTATTTTCCTATAATCTTCACAGCTTTGTAGTTTTTTTGTCATTTTAACACATCATGGAACAGAAGGAAGCCATTCAGCCCCTTGCGTTTGTTCCATCATTCAACTAGATCATAACTGATCTGCACCTCAACTTCATTTACCTGCCTTTGATCCAAATCTCTCAAGGTCCATACCTAAGAAAAATCTATAGATCCCAGTCTTGAAAATTTGAATTGACTGATGCCCATCAGTCAGTTTGGTTCAGAGAAATGGAATTTTAACCCCCAGTTTCTCCCATGGGCAGGAGGGTTGTATGGGAAGGGGTTAAAATCTGGCAAGTAACATGCCTGCCTAAGGTTGCTCTGGTCCCACCAGACAGTTATTGTCTTATCACCAACTTGCAAGTTGGCGGAGGTTGAACCAGAATGCTTTTCAGTGACATCATCCACAGCCTTTGCATTAAAAGGTTTATCTGCGTAAGGTCCTGCAGCTCTCTGAGACCTCTGCATTTTCTGCTGTGCCTTCAGCTGCTTAGGCCCAATGCTCTGGCATCCTCTCCCCAAACATCACCTCCTCTCTCCTTCTTTAAGATGCTCTTACTTCTTTGACCAAACTTTTGGTCACCTGTCCTAATATCTGCATATGTGACTTGGTGTCAAATTTTGTCTAATGATATTCCAGAGTAGCACCTTGAAACAATTTCTTACATTAAAGATGCTATGTAAATGCAAATTGCTGGTATATTTATTTTTCTTTAGTTTATATTCACCCTGTCTTATTCTAAAGTATTATTGCATTGTGAATCTTTAAACTCGTTGCTGCTGAGTTTACTTGTCCAGTTGTAAGATTTAGGGGGCCATCTTGTATCCATGGGAGCAGCCTGGGTTTGAAGAGGGGCTTCTACATATTAAAGATCATTGAATCATAACTAAAATCAAACTAGGTCTGTCTGCAGTATCTGAACCCTAATTCTAGACTCCTCCACAATTGGAAACTTTTTTATGTCTGCCCTATCAAACTCCTTCAAAATTTCAAAGATCTCTATCAGGTCATCACTTTGCCTTCTCTTTTCTAGACAAAGGAGCTCCAGCCTGTTCAATCTTTCCTGATGGTTATAACTTCACAGTTCAGGTATTACCCTGTAAAGACGATAGCTGAAGATAAGCAGCTATTAAAACACCACCTCAGGGATCACCACTGCTAAAAGTAAATCTCCATTACTGGAAACCAGTTGAAAAAAATAGAACACAAGTCAGAGTAATTTAATGTAATTTTCCTGATTTAACTCTTTCTTTCCCTGAACTATCTTGTCACCTTTTATGAAACCATGGCTGGAATTTTCCAGCCCTGTTAGCGTCGGGTATCATGGTGGGCGGGGATAGGGGGGTGCGGTGGGTGCAAAATAGCGAGATGGCCATTGTGATGTCCCTTGAGCTGACAGTGAATCAGATGCCAGTGAATGTGTGATGACCTTGTGACTGTGTGAGTTTAGAGTGATGAGATGGTTGACTTACCCTGGCGGCACGGGTGAGATCATTCATCCATCTTCTGCATTGGATGGCCAACTTCATTGTGTGCAGCATTGGCACTGACCACCTCTGCCACTGCCTTCCAAGCCAGGGAGGTAAGACTGATGGGCCTCCTGCTGCCAGAGCTGGGGGTAGAGGTCACTGCGGTGGGCCCCCACCACGTCCAGAAGATGTCCCAGGGCTGCGTCACTGAACTGGGGGGGGTGCTGAACTCTTCTTGGCTTTTGGGGCCATGTCTTCACCGGAGCAGTCCTAGGCTGCAAGTATTGCAAAGTGTCATTTGTGCGATGAGTTAATAGTGTGGCAGGCAAATTGGAAGCCACCTGTCAGCGAGACAGTATGTTTCCTGTGGCTGCATAATTAATGAGGCCAGAATGGGATGATACAGCATGAAAACCCGCCAGTGCGGCCAGTGGGTAAAATAACTTTTCTCGCTTGCTACCGCACTTTGTGCAAATCTGGGATGGTTCCTCCCCACTTCTCATGATGCCAACTATTCAGCTCTCTCCTGTCTTTCCTCATAATTCAGACTACTGACCGTGGGTTTTACCCATGTGGAGTTTTTCTGTCCTGCCTTTTGCAACTGAATTTTTCTTGTTATGCCTCAGTGACCAGAATGAACTACAGTGGGTAGTGTTCAATTCTTCAATTGTTCTGTGTTTGATTATGTGAGTCCGTTTACTATTGATGCTCACTATGCTTGATTAGTTAAGCCTTAGTGTGGACTCCGAGAAAAGTAAACAAATGGTAGAAAGAGCTGGAAGCAGGAGCTGAAGCATGGATTGGACATGTTAAAGCACTGTAAATAAAGTTTCACACACATAGAAACTTGTGTCATGTCCGCAAAGATCCAAAATAGAACATATACAACAGAGCAGGGCCAAATCAGATCACCACTTCCTCTGATCTATGTTCTAATATTTTCATCTATTTTCCTATAATCTTCACAGCTTTGTAGTTTTTTTTGTCACTTTAACACATCATGGAACAGAAGGAAGCCATTCAGCCCCTTGCGTTTGTTCCATCATTCAACTAGATCATAACTGATCTGCACCTCAACTTCATTTACCTGCCTTTGATCCAAATCTCTCAAGGTCCATACCTAAGAAAAATCTATAGATCCCAGTCTTGAAAATTTGAATTGACTGATGCCGATCAGTCAATTTGATTCAGAGAAATGGAATTTTAACCCCCAGTTTCCCCCATGGGGAGGGAGGTGTGTATGGGAAGGGGCTAAAATCTGGCAAGTCAACATGCCTGCCTAAGGTTTCTCTGGTCCGACCAGACACTTATTGTCTTGTCACCAACTTGCAAGTTGGCGGAGGTTGAACCAGAATGCTTTTCAGTGACATCATGGACAGTGGCCCACTATTGAAACTGGAGGGGAAAGCTGGTAAAACTTCCAGAGAGTCTGTGTAGGAGGAGGCAGAGTGACTAGAAAAGGCCATGGTGAGATTTATGTTTGTAATCTTTAGGAACATTCCTTGGGGACCAGCATGAGCAGGAGCACCATAGAATACTTGGGCCTCTCCTACGCTATCTCTCTCTTTCCCTCTCCCTCTCTCTCTCTCTGACTCTCTGTCTCTCTAGCTCTTTCTTCCTCTCTCATTCTCTCCCTGCACTGGCATGTAATTGGGAACCACCTCACCCAGGACTTACTTTATCCTGGGGACTGTTCCCTTTGGTCCTCAGAAGTCTCAAGCTACCATCACAATACCCATCCCTGTACACACAGGCAAATTCCAGTTCTAATGACTCCAATGAAGTCCTGGTGAGAACATCTAGCTAAGTCCCTGTCACCATCTCAGGCAGGGTTACCAACTTTAGTTGAATATTCCTGGAAGTGTTGTGCCTCCACCCACCCCACCCCACACCATACAATCCCGACATGCCCTTCCTCTAGGTGCCCAGCCCAGCCAATTAGAAAGTGACCAAACTCCTTGTTATCTGTTTGGATGAGGTTTGACTGCCACAGCATTTTCCACCCCCATCTCTGAAATGTTTACAACTGATAAACCAAAGCAGTCCAAAGAAGTCTTTAAAAACATTTTTTTTTAAATCCCCCTAAGATTTTCCTCCTATACCTATGCTTGCAATGAATTAACCTTCAATTCCTGGAGACTCCAGGGCAATCCTGGAGGCCTGACAACTCTCCTGCCCAGGCTAGGCATCTTCCCACTGAGCTGGCAGGCAGACTGCTTGAACTACTCTTTGTTCTGTCAAGTGTTGCCAAGCAGGTTGTTCTGTATCTTTAAACTCTTGATTTCATTTTATGTTGACAGTGGTGTGAATAATTGAAGAACTTGGCTCATGTTTGTTCTCAGTGGAATATTGGAGTTGAATTCTACTCAGTTTCACCTGAGTACTTTGTGAGCCCAATAGTCCTCCCTGAAGCGCAGCAGTCTTTGTAATTGAATTCCTTGGTAAATAATGCAAGCACTGACAGAGATCATGGTATCACTCCCCTCCTCTCGCTCTTTATTATCTTTGTTTCCCGGCCCTCTTGCCCAGTCAAGCAGAAGGGTTGGCAAATCTGTTTGGTCCCTGGAGGTTTTATCATATGGTGTCCCACCTTCAACCATGCTACCTCCGCACTTTTGCCATTGGTCAATTGGTTGCCTGACACACCCAACGCAGCCTGTCCGCCCTGGCCAATTGGAAAGTTAACAGACTCTTTGTTAATTGATTGGATGATTCTTGACTTGTCAATGCAGCTAAACCTCAATTCCCAAGAACTAATAAGCAGAAGTGCTGAAAGAAAATAAAATGCACGCAGCTCTCCTGGAGATTCATCTGCAATTCTTTGGGACTCCTGGCCTGCCCTAGTAACCCTATCAGGCAGGGGCTCACATTCTGATCCTGGTCCACAGTTTCCTGTTTCAGTGTTCCCTGTTCAACTACAAACTTGGATTCTGCGGGGGGAAATGGGCATCCATCGTACATGTTATTTTGGGTGAAAGGTTAACGCTGGGGATGAGGGCCCAATTTTCAGGCACGTTCTTTCACACTTGGTCTTCCTGGGAGGATGCCAATTGGAAGCCAACAATTTCCAAGCATCCAGGCCTCTTGTATAATGCAAGCATGGCTGCCTTGAATAAGCCAATCAAGCCAAGACTAACAATCCATCAAGGGGACAAGTCAGTTAACCTTTTTTTTATATATTCAGGAGCCAAGAGGAGCAGGAGTGGTGTTCCAGGTTCCATTATAGTGCTGCAGGCCACTGATATCCTGGGATCATTCCCCGCTCCACACATTCTCCAGACCCACTTGTGGCCTGTCTTGGAGCCAGCCTATTTTCCCGCAGCCCTGAGCAGCAAGTTGATTCAGGGTGCCAAATTAACATTCGCAACTTATTGATTTTACACAGATGTGACCTAATTTCCAGCATGGTTTTGACATATATTCCATACATGCCAGGTTTTGCTACTACTCCAATTTCTTGGCTTGAGAGCTAGCAAGCCATTTGACTGCGTGGGGCATCACAGAGAGGTCTATAATCCTGTCTACAACAAGAATGACAGGTAATGATTGGGATCTTGAACTGGTTATTGGTTTTGTTTGTATGTGAATAACTCTCATTGATACCAATTGCATTTCTTCAAAATACTTCGCAACTTTCCACTGTGGTTCCTGCTGACCTCATTCAAGTGCAGTCCCCATTTACAATTACCCACATTTATCAGGGCAACCACTTATTTTAGGCAATGGCGTGAACCATTTGTCATTAGTATTGAGTCAATTATGAAGATGCCTGTTAAAGCGTGTAAAGCTATTTTGTGTGTCTCAGCTCTCACTAACTTAAAAATTGCTAATTTCAGGCTAAGTCATGTCTACAAGTAGTTTCATGCTGTTTCAACATGCTGTTAATAAATACAGCTGTTATTTAATTGCTACTACAGTGATTTTACTGTGCATCATGTTATAAAGAAAGACTTGCATTTATATAGAGCTTTTCACAATCACTGGACATCTCAAAACATGTACAATCAATGTAGTAATTTTAAAGTGTAGTCACTGTTATAAGGCAGGAAACACAGCAATCAATTTGCACACAGCAAGCTCCCACAAACAGCAATGTGCTAATGATCAGATAATGTGTTTTTGTGATGTTGGTTGAGGGATAAATGTAGTCCAGGACACTGGGAAGAACTCCCCTGCTCTTCTTCGAAATAATCACTGTGGGATCATTTACATCCAGCCAAGCAGGCTCATGCAAAAAGCCACACCACTGACAGCACAGCACTGCCTCAATCCTACACCAGACGGTCAGCCTTGACTTTTGTGCTCAAGCCCTGGGGTGGGACTTGATCATGAACATACCAGCTAATGGGGAGGTGATGTAGTGCTCTGGTTCGAATCCTGCCACGGCAGATGGTGGAATTTGAATTCAATAAAAAGATCTGGATTAAAAGTCTAATGATGATCATGAAACCATTGCTAATTGTTGCCCATCTGTTTCATTAATGCCCTTTAGGGAAGGAAATCTGCTGTTTTTGTCTACATGTGACTCCAGACCCACAGCAATGTGGTTGGCTCTTAAAAGCCCTCTGAATGAGGGCAATAAATGCTGGCCTAGCCAGGGATGCCCACATCCCATGAAAGAATATAAAATATATATTTACATGCTGGAAATTGTATTTACCTTTGGTGGAGGCAAGTTCATGGACTCCCACTGCTGCCAAGATCAGCTAAATAAACATAGACCAGGTATTGAATCTGGACCTCTCTTCATCACATGATGTTTCTCATGAAACAAAGCACTGAATTTCCTCAAACTATTGTTTTCTTAAATAGAATGCTGAGCTTGGAGGAAGCGGATAATTCTTTGGCCTAAGACTAAACTTAGTAATACTTCATGATTTTTAAAAATTATTTGTTCATGGGATGTGGGTGTCGCTGGCTGGGCCAGCATTTATTGCCCATCCCTAATTGCCCTTGAGAACTGAATGGCTTGCTAGGCTACATTTAAGTGTCAACCATATTGCTGTGGGTCTGGAGTCACATATAGGCCAGACCACCAAGGATGGTAGATTTCCTTCCCTAAAGGACATTAGAGAACCAGATGGGTTCTTATGACAATCGCCAATGGTTTCATGGTCATCAGTGAATTCAAATTTCACCTTGGTGGGATTTGATCTCATTCAATTACCCTGGGTACCTGGAGTACTAGCCCAGTGACAATACCACTACAACACCGCCTCTTCTGTCAGCAACATTTTTTTCAAATTAATTATTCAATCATAGGACGTGGGCATTGGCTGGCAATGCTGCCATTTATTACCCATCACTAGTTGCCATTGAGAATTGGCAGGCTATCTTCCTGAACCACTGCAGCCCTTCCCGTGAGGCATTCCCACAATGCTGTTAGGTTCCAGGATTTTTGACTTAGTGCCAATGAAAGTAGATTGACTGCCCACTCCAAGGAAGCAGGCAGCCTATTTGCATAACTAAGGACGCTATTAAGGAGTCATTTTGCAGAGCTTCCGGAAAAATAAGGGGACACCCCCTCTCCCCCCCATCTCTACACGGGGCCATCAGCTCAGTGGGGGCGGCCATTCTGAGGCAGCTTGGGGGCCATCAAAGCTCCATGTCCCACAGAGAGGATCACAAGAGGAAAGGTAGCTTCTACAGCCCCAGTGTTCTCCCCAGAGAAATTTTCCCTTCCACCTTCAGCCTCCTAGTATTTTTATTGGATAAAATTTTTATTAAAATTTTCCTGGAGGCACCCCAAGGTCTCCTGCCTGCCTCAGGTGTGACCATCTCTCCTGGTGACACAGCCACTGAGGCTTCAGAGCAGCCATTTACCGAATTACTAAAAGCCTAAACGTTTTGAAGTGTTTATTAGAGGGGTAATATCCCAAAATATCACAGCAATAAGCTTGCCCTAATGTCTGGGTATTCATACTGCTGTAGCGTTAGGGGTTTTCTCATTGTCATAATGCGAGAGGTAGAATCTCAAAAAAGATATTGGTTAGGCAAAGGAACACAAATATCTCCGGAGATACCCCTCAATAAAGGCAAACTGGAAAACCCCAGAAAGAGTAAGATCAAAAATGGTAACAGGTTGATGTACTTCACACAAAGGGTAATGGAAATCTAGAGTTCTCTCCTCCAAAAATATGTTGTAGCTGGGGGTAAATGTGAAAATTTTAAAACTGAGATCGTCGCTTCCCAAATTCATGCCATCTTCCCACAAATTTTGTGTTTTAATCTCTCCATCAGGCTTCCACCACAGCACCAAATGCCTCTTTTGAAAGTCACAATTGACATTTTATGAGATTCATCAGTGTTAAACTGCCCTTCCCATCCTTCTTGACCTGCAGTTTTTGACTGAGTTGACCACACCAGCCTCCTCTACTGCCTCCCCTGTCTTCCAGCTGGGTGGGACAGCCCTTACAAGGTTCAATTTTGATGTATTGAGTTGTAGACAGAAAATTTCCTGCAAAGACCTTCTCCTGCTCCATCAATGATCTATCCTTAGCTTCTTCCTATTTTCCACCTACATGGTGTCTCACAGCAACATCGTCTAAAAACACATCACGTTTTATGTGTACATTGATGACCAGCCCCTCCCCACAGCTGCGCTTCACCACCACCCCCACTCGACCCCTCCAATGCCCCTGATTGGTCACACTCCTTGTCCAGCATCCAGTGCTGGATGAGCAGAAGATTTCCTCCAACTAGATGTTGGGAAGACTGAAACCATCTTCTTAATTCCCTGGCACCATTCCCTAGCCACTAATTCCTCAGGATGGAATAGAGGATTTTGCTGGTAGAGTTTGTTGATGAAAGAAGGGAGGGGAACGGCTGGAGTGGAGCATAACCGCTGGCAAGGACAGGTTGGCCAAATGGCCTGTTTCTTTGCTGGATATCCTATGAAATCCTATTTAACTCCTCTCCCTAGCAATGATCTGAGGCTTAACCAGGCTTTTTAAAACCTTTGTATTTGACTCCAAGGTAAGCTTCCAACCACATATTCATCCAAGGCAGCCTACTTCCACATACATAGCATTACCCAGCTTCACACCAGCCTGACCTTAGCTGCTGCCGAAATCTTCATCCATGCCTCAGCTACTGACCATTCCAATAGTCTCCTGACTGGCCTCCCATCTTCCACCCTATATAAACTTGAGCTCACTCAAAAACTCTGCAGCCTCTATCTGAACTCATCCCAAGTCTTGTTCACAAATCATGCCTGTGCTCGCTGATCTTCATTGGCTCCAGATCCCCAAGAACGAAAAAACACTTTGATCAATTCAAACCTGATCGGACACGAATGGGTGTGGAACAGGTCTCAACTGGATTTTACGGGAAGCGACTGATGAACTGGCAATTCTACTGAACTCGTCGGAAATTCAGTAGGGGCTCCCAGTTTCTGAGTAGTCACCAGTACTTGAGCCGAAATCCTATAGCACCTGCCGTCAATTTCACTGAACCAGACACCAGTGAACGCCTGTCTGTCCTCCCTCTCTGATTATGTCATAATCTCAATAACTGGCTTTGTTCTTCATTTTAATTCTATTAATCTCCAGCTCTGGGTTTACCCTTGTGGCTATTAGCTGAATTTCCCTGGGGTTGTATGCAGCCTTGCCAACCAGATGCAGCAAATACCCCGCTCCCCGTTGCACAAACTGGATGCCATCCGCACACCGCCCCCCCACACCACCCCCCCCCCCGCCCCCCGCAACCCACCACAATGTAGCAACTGGCACTGTTTCTCCCTCTCTGTCCCCTAGCTCCAGCTGTCTGTACCCAACCTCCCCCTCAACACTATGGCTGGAATTTTATGGTCCTGTCGTGGTGGGGATGGGGTCCATAAAATGCAGCGGGCCATTCTAATCTTCATTGACTTCGGCGGGAATGCAAGATCCTGCTCCATAAAATTCCACCCGATGTCTCCCTCCTTCAGTCTCCCCCCTCCCCAGTCTTTACCCTCCCTGCTCCCACAACCTCCAAGCTTTATATTGTCTAGTGATTGGCGTGTTGTCTTAATGAAGTTCCATCTGAGGGGCATATGTTAACTGCTCCTTTTTTTATTTTTTGTTGCAGAAGGAAAATTACAAAAAAATACATAAGTGCCAATTTCAATGGAGATTTTCATGCGTGGAAATATGTTTGTACATTCATACTGTTTTGTATATTTATACGCACACTTGACATTCATGTGAAGTGATGTATTATTGTTTTATTGGCATGATTCCATCACAAAGACGATAAACAGATTACTACTTCATGACATCAATCACATGCTTTGTTTTAATTTAATTGTAATTCCTCGGAATTGCATTCACCCTTACGCCCATCAGGAATTTTGCAAATATGGGCTTGTATAACTTGGCCATTCTAATTAACACATTTCTCTCCTACAATTATAAGTGTGAAAGGCTGACCCTCAAATGGCAGAACAACTATGTCTCTGTTCAAAAATGCTGAAATGAGCAGTGGTTTAGAGTTCAGAACCACGTAATTTGGAAAACATGCAATGTAGCATATATCACCGAGCTCCATTTTAACACAGGTGGCCATGGCTTCTCCAGTCGGCACTGCTTGGATGTCAGGAGAAATACCTGCACAGATCCTCAGATTTGCAAAGCATCCTGTTTCTGGATCCTGGAATGGGGCAGTGCCTTGGATCAACGGTCCTTTGATAATCACAAAGCAATGACCTTGAAAAGTCAAGATGATTTATAACTGTCCAATTTGTTGATTGCCAACTAAAACAAGAGAGCAGTGTTTCAGCTCTGTGCTGCAGTGTACAAAAGAACATCCCATCCTCACACATTCTGTAATATCCATGAGCCATTTCATCCCCTGCAGTGGTATAGTCCCTTCTAGATAAAGCTGTTACTCTTTGAGGGCTGAAGGCCTGTATGTCACCTTTGCCAAAATGGTCTACCTTCTTGAGGGTTGCGTGGACACCGTCCTCTTGCTCTTTTGGGCTTAGCCTTCTAATTAATAGTGAGGCTGCAAACCTGCCCATCATGAGTGGCAGATGTTGCATCAAGAGAAACTTATTCTAACTATTTTGCTTTATTTTTCTCGTATTTTTCCCTTTCTTTCTGAAAGCTGTGACTCTTTCTGGATTAAATTAACTCTTATGTTTTCCAGGTGTATGTGTGGTAGCTCAGTGGCCCAATAACCCAGCAGTCAAGTATTAACATGCTTGATAAACCTATTAATCTACAGCCATAACTCCTTAGAATGTCATAAAAAAACCTAACTAACTTCAAAGATCTCTTTCAGAGAGGAAGTTCTTCCACCTTCCCCTACCTGGTCAGGACTACATGTGATTTGAGTCCTACTTTTGATGTCCTTTGCAGAAAGAATGACCTGCATTTATATACTGCTCTTCATGATGTCAGGATGTCCCAAAACACAAGGCAATGAAATACTTTTTGATGTGTAGTTACTGTCCTTTTATAGGAAGTGGCTTATGGAGTCATCCAGCTGTAAAAATAAACATTCAAGAAAAATGCACTCCCCCACTTTCTTAGGGCAATAGTTGCTGACCAACTAGGATTGCTGACCATGCTAGGATTGCTGACCATGCCAGGATTGCTGACCATGCCAGGATAGCTGACCATGCCAGGGTTGCTGACCATGCTAGGATTGCTGACCATGCCAGGATTGCTGACCATGCCAGGATAGCTGACCATGCTAGGATTGCTGACCATGCCAGGATTGTTGACCATGCTAGGATTGCTGACCATGCCAGGATAGCTGACCATGCCAGGGTTGCTGACCATGCCAGGATTGCTGACCATGCCAGGATTGCTGACCATGCTAGGATTGCTGACCATGCTAGGATTGCTGACCATGCCAGGATAGCTGACCATGCTAGGATTGCCTGCACCCCAAGAACAAATCATGAAAAGCAGCAATACTACAGTGGAGGGGCAATGGGGCAAGACTGATTCTGTTGTCACTCAATGTCTAAATGCACACATTTCCACCAGGAGTCATTGCATCCTAATCAAAAGCAAGAGCTCAGGCTGGTTTCAATGTGCTTATTTTCTCTATCCTGTCTGCAGCCTCTGAGGTCAATCGTGGTGAGTACCACATTACCTCAACTGAGATGGCCCTGGGAATGTCCTGCCTGTAGGGGGTCAATATCACATCAGGCAGTGCATTTGGTCAGCGGGGGAGACAATAATTTATTTACCGCAGTGTTAATCATGAAACAGTTTTAGGACTGTAACTCATTATCAATACAAAATAAATGAGTGAGAACAATCGCTGTAACCCGTCGCTATTACAGACAAGAAATGTCACTCGGAGTTTAAGTGGAGAATTCAGACGTATTCATTCAATGAGTAACCAGTTGCAGGGTTCTGATCTGGCACTGAAGACTGATTTGTTGTGCAGCTCTTCCGATAGCCTTGTCTGTACTCACCGACTGTGGGGTAAGAGCAACAGAGGAAGGCTCCTCCGATGCCAAGGAAACAGGTGGCAGACCAGCCCACGTAAAGGGCCTCTCCCAGCTCCCGCTTCAGACTCTCTGGTACTAGCGGATTGTAAAAATCTGTGATAATGATGTGTGCAACCCATGACACAGGAACCAAAACACACACCCCAGCCATGATGAAAAAGGAGCCAGCAACAGTAGATGCATAACCCTTCACCCTGCGGTCATCACCAGCACAGTATGTACACTTCATTCCCACTGTCGATACCATGATGGCTAGAAGCCCCAAGGAAATGGCCAGACACATGAGAGCCCTTGCCATCTGCATGTCCCCAGAGAGGTCAAGCGTGGAGTCGTAACTATCACACACCAACCTGCCCAATGTCTGTTGGTAGACACAGGTCATCCAAATCCCTTCCCATGTGATCTCTGTATTCAGAATGGTGCTTCCAATAAATGGCGTAATCTTCCATTGTGGCATTCCTGTAACTGCGCAGACACACATCCATCCTACTAAGCCGATTAGGAACCCAATAAACTCCAGGGCAGTGCTGGCCATTGTCTTCACAATTCCACCTATCTCTCTATCGTTCTATCTCTCTCTCTCTCTTTCTTTTTCCCTCTCTCCTTGTTTCTCTGTCTATCTATTGTTCAGCTTCTTTCTCAAATGTTCAGTCTCTTTCAGTCTCTCCCTTCCTCTTCTATCTTTCTCTCTTTCTCCTTGTCTAAATATATTTCTGTCTCTCTCACTCTCACACTGTTTTTATACTCCTATTTTTCTCTTTCTGACTCTCTTTCTCTATCTCTCTCTATTCTCTCTCTCTCCCTCTCTGTTTCTCCTTCTGTGTCTCTTTCTCTCTGTCCCTACCTTTCTTTCTCTCTCTGTTTGACACTTCTGCCTGATTTCAGGGTTCTTCACTGGATGTTGTTGCCCAGGTCACACCTGCACATTCCAGATTAGAACTAATGAACAGTTTAGTGAATACCAAGGAAAGTACTTGGAGCAAAGTAAAAACGTTTGATGTTCGGTCGCCTGAACTCTGTGCCCAAGGGGAAGCTTGAATGATGCAGCCAGCAACTTGTAGAATTGCACTAGCCTCAGATATCAAAGGATAGATTTCTGTTGGGGGGGGTGGGGTGATAGAGAACAAAGAAATAGGAAAACAATGACACCAAATGGAATTTTAACTAATCAGTTGATACTCATATTATGAGCTGTTAAGTACAGATGCTACCACTTAAATATGAAGCCAGATAAAACTACCCTGACATTTTATTCAATCAAATTTATAGAATTCATGATGCAAGTTTTTAATAGCACCTCATAATTAATTAAAACAATTCACATCAAAAGCCTCGGACTTTGAAATAGGTGAGAAGCAAAGAAGCAGAAGTGCATAATTGGAACAAACCCCTCTTTCAAAGTTAAAATCCATTTCTTCCTAAACTCCCGGTGAATTTGCGTGAACTTCATAAAAACTGACCACACTGACACATTGATGCAAAAACAAGTACCAATGTAAAATGATTCATGAAATCTCAATTCATTTTCTTGAATATGTTCCCATTACACATGATCTTATTGCTTGGTTTGAGGTTTGTGAGTTATTAAGATGCTGTGCACAGGTTGGAAGGGCTGCAGTGTCCAAGGGCAATGCGACCAAAGCGTCAACCCTAATGTAAAAACAGTATTGGATGTAACAGGAGAGACACCTGTCTCGATGGGATCACCAATTTCAGTCAACTCATTACACCAGCCTCTGGTGAACCCGCAATCAGAACTGTTTTTGGTAGATAAGAACATAAGAAATAGGAGCAAGAGTAGACCATTCAGCCCCTCAGACCTGCTCTACCATTCAATAAGATCATGGCTGATCATCTACTCCAACACTTTACCACACCACATCCATACTTCTTGATTTGCTCAGTTCAAATTCTGTTGATTTCAGCTTTCAACAACTGAGCACTCACAGCCCTCTAGGTTAGAAAATTCCAAAGATTCACAATCCTATGGATGAAGAAATTTCTCCTCATCTCCGTCCTGAATTGCCAAATTCTTATCTTGAGATTATGGGCTGGATTTTTGCCACTGAGGCAGACAGCTGAAGTCAGGAAACTCCCCAACTCGGCAGACCCACTTTGATATAAAGGGTCCCGCAATTTTCACACCAGGAAGACGGGGGCAGGATCAAACTGGGCCTGTCACCTCCATAGGCGGTTCGGAGACAGCCAGGGAGGTGGACAAGTGTTGAGCGGTGTGGTTAGAGGGCCCGCCTCTGCTCTCTGAGACATTGGCTCAGTTTTTTAAAAGGCTGTTAGGCCCTCCATCCCTCACCTCTCACCCTTCACTATCGCTGGGTCAACAGCCTGGAACTCCCTCCCTAACAGCACTGTGGGTGTACCTACACCACATGGACAGCAGCGTTTCAAGGAGGTTGCTCACCACCACCTTCTCAAGGGCAGTTAGAGATGGGCAATAAAGTCTGGCCCAGCCAGTAATGCCCACATGAATGAACCTAGGCAGTGAATGTTGATTGGCTATTGGACTGTAGAGGAGCTCAAAGAGAAGCCAGGTCCCACAATTAATCATTTTCACTTTCACAGCACTTTCCATCTGGATAGTGGCCAGGATTAGGGACTCTGAATAAGTTTCCTCTCCTTAGCCCAACAGCTGCTAAGCTCCGGAATGACATTAGTTAATTCAGATAGCAGAGGTGGGCCCTCTAACTGCACTGCTCAACACTTGCCTACCTCCGTGGCTGCCTCCAAACCACCTATGGAGGCCCGACTTGATCCTGCCCCCATCTTCCTGGAGTGAAAACTGCGAGCGATAAGGCCCTTTATATCGAAGGGCTGGAACCTAAATCTGGGAATTTATGAGGGATAAATTCATCCTCCCATCTCATTAAAGTCCCATTCTCTATTGGAGTGCAAACCATTTCCATATCGCAGTTAAGTTGTATCCTTTGTTATGCAGTTACACAGGAGGGAATGTATCACTGACAAATATAGGATTGGTTTAGTTATTGGCTATGATTTCCCTGATAAGCAGGTGTACATAATGTTTGATGAAACCTTAACCCTAATAGTGCAAATAGTAACATATCATTTGCATAAACACAATGGGCAGGATTTTCCACACCCGCCCGCCGCTGGGATCTTCCGGTCCCGCCACAGGTCAGTGGGCTTCTGGCTGGGGCACCGCCTCACCCACGGCAGGTCCCACCCACAATGGGGCCAGAAAATTGCAGCCAACGACTCTAAAGCACAGAAACAGGCCATTTGGCCCAACTGTTCTATGCTAGTATTTATGCTCAAGAGACACTTCCTCCCACCCTTCTTCATCCTACCAGCATGCTCTCCAATTCCTTTTCCCTCATGTACTTATCCACTCTGCCTTTTGCCAAAAGGTGTTTGCGATAGTCAAGTTTCAAAAGCCGCATAAACTCTGATGCCTCCATCTCACTTTAAAAGAAGATAAGAGAAGATGAATTGAGGAGAATCGCTTTCAGGAGCATTTCTATGGAAGGTCTGAGCCTATCCTGAATCTAAGACAAAACCAAATATTTAAAATCACTGGTGTCTTTTGAGCATCTGTCATGATAGGCATGTTGCAAAACCTACCCTTTTCCTGCTACATCATGCAATGAGCTCCCAGATGCCATCCTAGTTCAGCCTACCCTTCACAGAAACTTCCAACATGGATTTTAAGGGTGTGGATTTGGTGGATTTTAAGGGTATGAATTATTAATGTCCTGATCAGAAATTCCTTTTGTCCATTATTTAAATGATAGTTTTAGCCAGGTTAATTAATACCGCTGTTGAAATATTAGTGTCCTACAATTGTATTATGTACTCATGATCCAATGTCACACACAATGAGCCCTTTGACCATCAGTTGGCAAAGAATTTCTTTTAATCCTGCTCTGAGCACCTTGGCTGAAATTCAGTTGTAATCTGAGACAACGATATCCACTTTCCCTGCAATACTTTCCCTTTTTCAATCAATGGAAACATTAACCAGCCTTAAGGAGATGTTTAACTTTCCATTTTGGTCTGTGTTGTTTTGAATAGAAGAGTCCTTGTGTTTGAATGGAACAGCAAATTCTGGTTAACAGGTCAATCAGCAAACCTTCCCACATTTGATTCTTTTACAGCAATGTTGAGCTCCATCATTGCTGGAGGGAATCCAACTCTACTACTAATGAAGGATTTGTCCACCCAAAGCTTATTTCTTATCAGGGGAAAAAAAAGGGCCAAGTGCAAGAGAACAAGCACACTTGCATTTTGACAAGTTGGAAATTAGAATGGGTCTAAATACAAAATAGAGATCCTTTTGCAGTGCTCCATTACGCATGTTATGGTCAACCTTAATCTAGACTGAGTGCTTTTCTCTTTTTCCAACCAATTTGCTTTAATTCTGCCCCAACGGAACACCACTGCCAATCTGATGTGCAGTCTCCATATCAACCATCCTTTTGGCCTGGCTGAAGGAGTTTATCAACTTATGTTAACTTATGAGCAGTTTTGTGATGTAGACTTGATTGACCTTGTCCCAAGCACAGTTTACCTCAGGCACTTATATCTAGTTAAGAAGGGGATCCTTCAATTCCTTTAGGCAAGGATTGATCAGAAATGAGTAATGGAAGGGTAGTGTGCTAACTCATTGCGTCAACTGGTCATGTTCGTGTTTTAAGCTGAGATTTTACCAGCCCAAACCACCTGGGAGGTGAAGAGTTGGTAAAATGGTGACAGAAGGTGTTGGGAGGCAAGCCTAATGTATTCCCGCTGCATGTGATATTCCCAGAAGCAGGAACGGTAGTGGCTTGACTGCCAATAGGCAGCCAATTAAAGCAAGTAACTAGCCTATTAACAGCCAAGTTACGCCTCCGCTAACATTATACCCATGTCAGAACAGCCCGCACCATGCAGGGAGGCCAAGGACATTGAGGCAGCCTCCTCGCAGATTCCAGAGGGAGGGGGTACAGCCTTCCTTCCCGGTCACTCCATGGCCCACAGTGGGATCTCCCAACAACAATGGGTGCCCCCCATAGTTCTGACACCATCACAGGAGGGTTCGCCTCTCCGATCACCGGAGCCTGCCTACCTGGCCCCAGCAGATTAAGAAAATTTCTTCCCAACTCTTTGAGGGCACCTCAATATGGAAAGTGCCCTCTCCATCCTCTACAGCCTCAACAGCGGCCAAATATAACAGTGGTAACGCTGAGCTTTGGGCCCACTGATTGTGACGCAGCTTGCCGAGGCAGGGCTGTTGTGCAGAGTGAGGCAGCCGTCTCAGTGGTGGAAGCTTAATTGACCGCAGCCTGTAAAATCCCCTCCACAGTCCCGCCATTTGCCCGCACAGGCATTTCGTACTGGCGGTGGGGCACACATGTGCCAGTAAAAATCTGCTCTTAGCCTTCATTAATGTTGTACCCTAAAGCATGGGATGGCAGAGTTCCTCATATAAAACTTAATACATGGATTATGGAAAAAACAACACATGTCCTCATGATCTATGGAAAGCCAACGACTTAAAGATAAGCTCTTGCCAATTTTGTGAGAAATTTTCAATAAATAATCCATTACAGAAATACTGACGTGGAAAGATGTGATATTGCACTCAGCACCAGTGCCTAAATCAGTGAAGGTTATGTTAAAGTGAGAAGTTTGCCTAAACGTTGTTTCTATCAGTGTAGGAATGTTAGTGCTCGAGAATGGAACACTTGCCATTTTGGATAAGTTTGAGATTAGACAGGGTAAAGCTCCCCCTGCACAGCTCCATTAAGTCAGCGTAATATAGAGTAGAAGCAACAAACGCTCCCTTGTCATAGGTGCTCTGCAGAGTAGTGGTCCTTCTGCTCTGCCACAACCCAGTAATATCCCTTGCTGTATTCAATGCTAAGCTATATCCCTTACCCTATAGATTCTCTATGAGGGTTTAGCACTAGGCAGCCCTGACTGCATTTTAAAACAGGTCCCAAAAGTTAAAGCAAATGTCTAACCCATTGAACTGTCCAGTCCCCTAAGAGAGGCTTCTGAATTGTGTCTGGGGTTAACTGAATTTGTTAATCGCCACAGAAAGGATAACACAAGGGCCCCAAATTCTGGTTTGTTGATGGCACTTTATTTCTCCTTTTAAGGTATAGCTTGATAACTTCTCTTTAATCTTCATCAGTCTCTGGGATGAGGGTGTTGCAGGAATTCTGAGTGTTGCTCTTGGTTCATATTCTCAATGTGGTGAACATCAGATTCAGATGTTGATCCTGGGAATTACAAAAAAATCATAGTATCATCATGTACAGTTATCGAAAACAAACATCTTAATGAAAATGCCAGCTTACTTCCATATATGTACATGCAGCTAATTGCATTTAAATAGCACCTTTAATGCAGTAAGATGTCCTAAGGCACTTCACAGGAGCGTTATAAGACAGAATTTGACACTGAACCATAGGATCTTTTAAGTCCACCTGAGAGAGCAGACAGGACCCTGGCTTAACTTCTCATCCAAAAGATGGCACCTCTAGCAGTGCAGCACTCTCTCAGTACTGTACTGGGATGTCATGATGCATTTCCCAATGGACTGCAGGTCAATGTAGTATCAAAGCACCTGTATCATTGATGTGCGAAGCCAGACTTTCTAAGGTGATCCTATAAACGCCATATTTCTCTGGGTGAAAAATGAGATGTTTCCATTAGCGAATGATGGGTTAAAGAGGCTGCTCATTTCACAGGGATCAGTTACAGCATTGTAACTGTTAGATTTGATTCTGCTCCACTATATGCAGCCATATTTTTATAAACTCTCATTAGCTTTTCCAACCACCATTGTGAAATGAAGAGGGCATTTTCAGTCCATGAATAATGTTGGAGTGACATTGCAGTTATTTCCACAAAGTCACATAAAAATACTCAATTCATAATCAGCAAACTCCAGTGCAAGGCTAAGTTCTGCAGTCATTAATTGACAGCTCCCATTTTCAACTCAACGAAACATGAAGACTACTTAATGTGATATAAACAAAGGCAGGATCGGCAGCCTAGATTCCCTAAACAGCAGCAATCACCACCCCTCCTGCTGCCTCACTGAGCTTAGCCAGTGAGACAGGGTTCAAGAAAGTTCCAGTTTTGATTTCTCCAGTCTGTAACGTGTTAGCTGATCTCATTTGGGATTCTGCATGGGGAGTTACAAGTGGCTATAGTATTCCTGAGCTAGCAAGCAAAAAAAAAATCAACCAGGATTCACTTGTTAATTGTTCCCCATTGTTCTATAACTCACTCCCGGTTATCTGCTACTCTATATATAAACCACCTGAAACCCTTGTTTAGATTCCAATCTGTGACTCACTTCTGGATATCTGTTATTCTATAGATAAATCCCCTCCAATCCCTCAATTAAATCCCAACCTAAAATCTATTTCAAGGTGTCTGTTATTAAATATATAAACCACTGAATTGCTCGTTTAGATCCAACATGTAACTCACTCCCAAACACCCATTACTCTACATATTACCCCCCTGAGTCCCTCGATTAGATTCCAGCTTGCAATTCATTCCCAAATATCTGTTACTCTATATCTAAAGCCCCCAGCCCCTTGATTATATTCCAGCTTGTATCTCACTCCCAAATAGCTGTTACTCTCTAAATTAATCCCCCGAGCCCCTCGATTACATTCCAGCCTGTGACTCACACCCGAGCATTTGTTATCCCATTACCGAAATTGCAAAGCCCCTCTTTCGATATGGGGGGTTGGTTCAATTCAATACCCCTGACTGAAGATGCCTGTGATATTGTTAACCAATAAAACATAACTTACTCTGGGATATTTGGTGTTCTCTCTTTACTACGAATTGCGATCCTGACACTGAGCTGTTTGTGTCTGTGAGTCAGACAACCCTTTGCATTAATGACAACTTGCAGTTATATAGTGGCTTTAATATAGTAAAGCATTCCAAGGTGATTTCAGGGGAGGTAAGGCCATGGCACAAGAATGTTAAAATCAGCACATTGCAGGAATGGGAGTCAGTATAAGTCTGCGAGCACAGGGTTGATGGGTGAATGGAACTTGATGTGAGTTCAGATATGGACAGCAGATTTTTGGATAAGTTTAAGTTTATGGAAGGTGGAAGATGGGAGGCAGGCCAGGCAAGTACTGGAATAATTGAGTCTAGGTGTGTCAAAGGACATGGACAAGGGGTGCAGCCGTGATCATTACCTGTTTCCTGGAACTGTGGATTGATACTGAGCGTGATTCCTCGTGTATCCCTGCTCACTGCCTGCTGGGCACGAGCAGCAGAGGATGGTACCCCCAAGGAGAAGGGCGCAAGTTGATCCCCACCCCAGGAACAGAGCATCTCCCAGATCTGCCTTCATTGATATGGGCACCAGAGGGTTGTAGAAGTCAGCTACAATGTTGCCAGCAGTCCAGGAGACGGGAATCAGGACACAGGTCCCTGCCAGGATGAATAAAACTCCTCCAGCTACAGTCAGAGAGGCCTTGAACCTCTCCTCGCCCTTCGCAAACTTGGTGCACTTCATGCCAGCGCTTGATACCATCATGGCTAAAATGCCCAATGCTACGGCCAGGCACATGAGAGCTCTGGCTGCCTGTAGGTCGGACGGCAATGCAAGCAGCGAGTCATATACGTCACAGCTCAGGAGACCCGCACTGTCATTGATGCAGCTCATCCAGATCCCCTCCCAGCCCTCCTCCACCGTCAGAATCGTACTGCCGTCGAGATTCCGGATTTTCCACTGTGGGATTGCCATGGCAACGCAGGCCATGAACCACCCAACAGTGGCTGTGATGAATCCCACCACCTGGAAGCAAGCGGTCACCATCACAACCGTGCAAAATCCCTCAACACTGTTGCTCACTGTTGTCCCAAGGCACCTGTCCCTTATCGATCATCAGCACCTCCGTGAGAGTCAGTGTCACAAGCGCCCGCCAGTACACTGGTGAATGACTGTGAAAATTAAAGGAATGCTGGCATCAAACTGAAAGATTCTTGGCTCAACCATGTCTCGCTCACAAAGGCACAAAGGAAGGCAACTGATACTGTGATCAGCTCTCCACGCAGGTAATGAAGGATGGATTCCTGTATGGGAGGGGCAAGGGGGAATAAAGAATGGAAAAATAGTGACAGGTCAAACGGGCAACCAATCAGAATTGCAACCAAAAGGCAAGCTGCTAATAATCGATTCATAAAGTATTTGGCTATGACACCATGTGCTGTAAAGTTGTAAATGCTGCTGCCTTTTAAATAGCAGAAGCAAAACTGTTATGGACAGGAACTGGAGAGAACTAAAATTCTTATTCCCTTTCCCTTGAGGTCTATAATCAGTGTGTTCCTTTGGAAAGGAAAGTGTGTGCGTTTCTCAACCCCTGAGTGTGTAGTGATTTTTTAAATAACCAGCAGCAAGCTTTTGTGCATTTGAATAAAAAGTATTATTTATTCACACATTCACCCTGAAAGTCTAACATTACATCACTCACTCACTCACACACACTCAAGAAAGACAGAGTTCAAGAGGATAGTGCACTTTTACAAGTTGCAAACACAGTAATAGTTCATAGCTCATGTGTTTGGCTCATTGAAGGAAAAACAGTCATTGCAGGCCTGTTGAAGAAGGCATTTTTCACTCCCGAATTGTTGTCTAGGTGGGTTTAATAGCTGGAGTTGTCTGAGAGAAAAAAAATTGTCTTAATCTCTGTCATCTCTGTTTTAGACAGTGACCCCTAGTTCTAGATTTTCCCACAAGAGGAAACATCCTCTCCACATCTACCCTGTCAAGGCCCCTCAGGATCTTATTTGTTTCAATCAATGGTCTGGGAGACTTTAAGATGTAGCCGTCTCCAGGTTTTAAAAGGCGTTTGTTTTTCTGTAGCTGCAGTTCCTTGCTGTGCTCTTTGCAGATTGCCCAGTTTCTCCCTGGGTCTGGGGATAATGGGCTAGACTTTCACTGAGTTGGGATGAATCAGGAGCCCTTTAAAAATGGTGGGGTGGGTCCCAGTTCCAGGATTCCCCACCCCATCGCTGGGGTTTTCAATTTTTCGAGTGCCTTTTAAGGATGCTGGCTGGTTCAGGTTGTGAGCCCCTACCCTGCACTCCCAACCTGGCCGCCTCCGTTGCTGGAACAGCCGGGTCCTAGTCCTTGGCATTTTTCATGGAGTGGGGCCAGCTTTTCAAAGGGTCATGTTCACGGCACATCAAGGGTGTCATGAGCTCTGATCTGCAGGAGAAAACCTTTTAAAAGCTAAATTCGAAAGGTCCTCCTCATGCTTCCCTTCTCACCCATCCCCATGATCCCTCATGCCCTCCATGTCAAGCTATGCCCCCCCCAAACAAATATCCTTTGGCCCGTCATGCCCAACCACCCCCCCCACCAAAGTATGCCCTCCCACTCACTCCCTCATCCCCCAATGTCAAGGTGCGCCTCCCCACTCCCTATGGCCCCTCACGGCCTCCATACCAAGCTATGACACATCCCTGCCCATCCACCCACTACACAACGCTGAACAATTATTCCTGATCCATCACTTGCAGTTGATTAATTGGTCACTTATCTAACTGCTGTACATGGGATCTTGCTGTGCTCAATTTAGTTGCTGCTTTTCCCTACATTGCAACAATGACTCCACTTCAAAAAAGTACTTTATTGGCAGTGGAGCTCTTTGGGAAGTCCTGAGCATGTGAATGGATATTCTATTGAGTGTCATGTAGGGCTCCATCTTGTGGCACAGGTGAGAATTGGTTAATATCTGCTCCTTTTTCAGCGGAACCACAGCCAGTTTGAGAGGCAGGAAAAGTGGCAGAAAGAAGCTAACACAACATAGAACAGGCACTTAACTTTTCAATGAGGTTCTTTACAGCCTCCTCGACTGAACATCACATTCATCAATCCGAGAATTGGAGAAGCAGGAGACCACTCAACCCATCATGTCTGCACCGGCTCTCTGAATAATCAATGCACACAGTGCCATTTCCCTACCTTTCTCCCTCTAATCCTGCACATCCTTCTTTTTCAGATAATGGTTCAAATTTAATTCTAACCACTGCTTCCATTTTCATAGATAGCAAACTGCTGGCATAGAATCTGTTGTTGCCAACTACACCTCCTCTAGACCCATCATTTGTTTCTTCTCTTGTCCCATTACCACCGCCAACCTTTATTGCCTTGCACCATTATTCCATTTCTCATTTAACCACTCCTGCCTTCCACCCCATCACATATATCCCCTTTTGTCCTTCCTTTACCCCTCCTGCTCCACTTGTACTGGTTTTACACGCTGCTATATTGCTAACCTACTCCATTTTTTTCCCCTATTTTTCTCTGCCCAGATGCTGTCTGACCTGCTCAGCATTAGCAGCAATTTTTGGTTTTCATTAAGAAGCAAAATATTTATTGTTCTTGTATGGATTTTTGTCTTCCTAAATGTTGCAGACTGTTGCTGCTGGCGATAACTTGCATTGCGAAAAAAAAACTTTCATCCGATGAAGGTGCCAAAGAAACTGGTGTCCTCATCTAACCTGCTTGAGAGGGAAATGCCCTTGATCACTGTCACTCCTTTCACGCTGATCCCGTGCTGACGTACCTGCAGCTCAGAGTCGTCACGTGTTCAATCTAGATCAGTACTAATTCTTCAGAACTGAAGAAGCGTCACCTGGACTCGAAACTTTAACTCTGTCTTTCTCGCCGCAGATGCTGTCAGACCTGCTGAGCTTTTCCAGTAATTTTTGTTTTTGTTTCAGATTTCCAGCATCCTCAGTATTTTGCTTTTATATCAGTACTAATTCCGTTAGATACAGAACACGCCCACTGCACCCTGTACCAGAAATTGCCTCTCCACCTCAGCCTCTACTTATACTGTCCATTTCAGTCCTTTGTTCCCCGAATTGTCCTGGCAGGCACTCTATGTTCTGTCTGACTGAATTTATCACTTTAATGCCAATGAATGTATGGTCAGGTCACACGGTTTTAGATAGAGACAATCTCATGTAGGATCCTAACCCATTGAAGGGCTTTGAAGCCACCAGAGAGAGAAAGGGGCCATTGTTCTTTCATCACTCATCTTTTGACTTGGCACTTACAGCCTTCCACTCGCAACATTGATTTCAACAACGTGAAACCGTAACGTCTGCCCTTATTTTGTTTCCTTTCTCTTTCCAGGCTTTGCTTGTAACTTGTTTTTCTTGTTTTTGTTTCTGGGCAGAAGCTGTTCATCCGTCTGCCATTCACACCTTCCAGACACAGGGCAGAATCCTCCCAGATTTCCACTAAGTGCGGTAGCGGGGAGGAAAAACAATGTTTTACCCGTCGGCCGCAATGGCGGCTTTTCACACCGTATCATCCCAATCCCACTGCATTAACTATGCATTCCCGGGAAACACGCCATTTCCATGGCGGGCAGGGTCTCGTTCACCCACAACCCCATCACTTCGCTGCTTCATCACGCCGGGTGCCATATTTAAAGTGTAGCCGTGCGCACACCTCTCAGAGCTTCCAGCTCAGGACAGCTGTACAGAAAACATGGCACTGAAAGGCAAAAAGACTGCAGCCCACAGGTTCAATAATGCGTCCCTCGAAGGCCTTTTGGTTATAGTGGGGGGCCCACTGGGATGTCCTCTATCTCCACTCTGGCTGCAGGAGGGGCAGCAACATCACCAATCCGGCTTGGGAAGCAATGGCAGCGGTGGTCAGTGCCAACGCCCTGCAAAGGAGTACAGCTACCCAGTGCCACAAGAGGATGAATGATCTCCTCCATTCTGCCAGGGTAAGTCATTCTTCTCATCACTCTCAACCCACACACTCACAAACCCATCACACATCCCCAAGGATCTCACTCACTGCCAGTGCAAAGGACATCACCATTCACCCTCTCACACACACCTTCATTGTCCTCATACCACCCATGAGACCACTCACCACCCACACATGCCAGGCATACTTATCACCTGGCCTGGCAGGCATCCTGCTTACACTCTCTCCATCTGTATTCATGGGGGACAAGCTGATACACAAGAGGGAGAGGTTCGCAGTATGGTGGAGGAATATCTGAAATCAAGGTCCTCATGGATTTTGGAAACAGAGCCATCCAGCTGGCCGGCGATGACCAGGACCAGTCCTGTGCTGACGGTGAGGTTGGCGGTGCTCTACCAAGTGAGGATCCAACAGTGCAACATCCATCAGACAACCAAAGATGTGAGTGATGTGTCTTGTTCTGCAGCCACTGCCATGCACTAATTATCTCCCCTTGCTTTCACAGGCACATCTAGGAAACAGCCGACAGAGTCCATGACCAGGGCCTCCAATCAAGCCCCGAAGAAACCTCTGAAGAGGAATATGAAGGCACCCTCCTTGAAGTCCTGTCACAGTGATCACCCACACCCTCCACCAGCGCAGAGACACACACCTCAGTGGGACCTAGCTTTAGAGTAGCCTCGGGATCACAATCTGGTGAGCACATCACACTGTTTGATCGACAGCAAGTGGTGGCAGGGACTTCCCAGGTGTCTGGCACTCAGAGGACAACTGGAGGTCAGAAATCTGCTAAGTCTGACTCAGATGACGAGCCTTTGGACTCGGTCATGTCACAGTTGCTGGAGCTGCAAAGACAAGCTCGGGAACATCAGGAAGGGATGTCTGCCGCACTCCTCAGATTGCAAGGCACAGTGGAGGAATCCGTCGGCTTTCAGGCTGAGGTGATAGCGCGGGAAGGCTAATGCATCAAAGTCAACGCTGGTAGGATGGTGGTTTCCATGGAGACCTTGGTCCAGGATGTCGCACCTGCACTGCCGCGTGGGCTCAACTCCATCTCTGATGCCATAGTTGGCCTCCAACAGTGTGTATGTGAGAGGGGTGTGGGACAGGCTGATTTCACTCCAGCTACCCCTGCTCCTCAAGGAGTTAGCCAGGGGCCCTCGGGCACCCATAGGGATAGGGAGGAGGATCAGCAGGTGTACCCCCTGGGGCCATCCACCCAGGTGTCTCAGTGAGTATCTGGCCCAACCAAATCCTCTCTTCCTGTGACCTCAGCAGCTCCAGCTCCATTGGCCAAGGGGCCGAAAGGAGGCCGGGGTCCTCCAGGTCACGGCCCTGCAGAGGACACCCACCAAGCTCATCATAGGCAGGGCGTAGTAGTCAACAGGCTGCCTCCACCTCCACTGTGGATGTTCGGGGAGTACCAAGACTTAGCGGCAGGATTAGGAAAGTTAAGAACATGTAGTTGCACAGCCTGGGCATGGGCGTTAATCACTTGTACATACGGTTCACTATTGTAAGTAAACTCTCAACAATATCTCCGTGACTATGGATCCTTGTTCTGATGAGAAGTGTTCTCACTCAGATGTGAAACCTTTCTGCATAAGTTTAAGGCAGGTATCTTAGTCCAGGGCCTCTTCCCTGTGCTTTGTGCAGCCTTCAGACCATCATGATGGTCCAGCTTCACACTCCCTGGACACATTACTGATGCCTGCGCCTCAACAGTGCTCGTCATTGCTGCAAGATTGTAGTGGGCAGGCATCACAGAGTTCTGTTAATCCCTCTGTGCGCTCTCAGCACCTTTAAGGCAGGGCTGGCCCCTATCTCTTCAGCACCTGTGACCAGTGATGCTGTGCTCCTGAAGGGGACAGGTGCTGAAGATGGACAAAGGATCAGGGGCATTTAAAGTTTCATGGCTGTGTCACTATGATATGACCCTGATCACAGAATGCAAGTGAACTGCCCTCAGACAGAAGTCAGAAATTCTCAGAGGCTATGTGAAGATCTATGGAATGTCCTCATTGCATATCGTCATCATCCTCCACAAATCTAGCAGCTATGAGGGCCTCCCAAGCATGCCTGCCTTGTCTGGCCAGTGTGAGGGCCTCATCACTGTCATCGTCACCTTCAAGGACCTCCTCAGCCTCATCCCTGTTGACATCCTCCTCATCGGAGGGGACCTCCAGCTCCTCCAACTCCTCCTCACCCTCTACTTCTCCCCCTTGCACTGCAGGTTGTAAAGGGCACAGCAGGTGACGACGATGCATGACACCCTCTGTGGACTATATTGAAGGGCTCCATCGGATTGATCCAGGCGCTGGAACCTCATCATAAGCGTTCGGGTGGTTTGTTCCCCCAAGTTGTGAATTGTAGTTATACCGTCACTCTGCTGCAGTCTGAGGCTGCAACACGGGTGTCATCAGCCACGGCCTCTGTCCTCAAGGAGCCATCCCTGCAGCCTCTGTGGACCCTGGAAGACGTCAGGGATCAGTGACCGGCTGAGGATGTAGGAGTCATGGACATTCCCTGGAAACCAAGCGCAGACCTACAGGATGCGTTTGTGGTGGTTGCACACCAGCTGCATGTTCAGCGAGTGGAAGGTCTTGCGGTTGGCGTAATTGACTGCATGTTGCGATGGAGACCTGAGCGCCATGTGAGTGCAGTTGATGGCACCCTGCAGATCTGGGCAAATCCAATCGCTCTTGCATCCTGGCTGTCCTGGTCCTGGGCAAAATGCACAAAGTTGTGTGGCCTCGAAAAGATGGCATCCGTGACCTCATGGATGCACTTGCGGCTGGAGGCTTGTAATATCCCACAGAGGTCACCTGTGGAGCTCTGAATGGAATGCCTGGCGTAGAAATTGAGGCCACTGTCACTTTCACAGCCACTGGCAGTGGATGTCCTCCATGTCCCTGTGGTGCCAAATCCTGCAGCAGGCAGCAGATGTGACTGAGCAGTTCCCTAGACACGCGCAGTCTTCAGCAACATTAGTTGTCGGTCATCTACAGGAATAAAAGGTGGTGCCTATAGACCCTGGATCTAGCTAAGTACCGACCAGCAATGGCTCGCTGTGGCTCTTCAGCAGTGTGTGTGGGAGCCCCAGCCGCCCCTTTTCCTGAGGGTGCTGCTCCTCCCTCTGCCCAGCCAGGAGCCTCAGTCGCTCTCTTCTCCGTCGGTTTCACGCTCTGTACACTATGAGGCATACAGCTAGTTCACCAGGCTCCGTGCTCCTGATGTACTCCTCCCGCAGGATGAAAGAGAGAGACGCGTGCGTTAGCATGGGCGTACTAAATCCTCTCTTGGTTAAGTCTGAAGGCCCCTTAACACTTCGCAGAGAGTGCTGGCCACCACTTGGATGGGCAGAGATTAGTGCGCTGCATGGCTGCCTCAGACCCCACCCACCTCCTCCCCACTCTGCCCAACCGATTGGCGGCAGTCTTGCCCATTGGACTGCAGGCTGTGCTCTCAGCTCAGGTGCAGGCATCTCCTAACCCACACTGCAAGGCTGCACTGTTAACTTGAACCATGGGAGAGACTGATCCAAACCGGGATGATGACATTGTAAGGGGCTGTGAGCCTTTCTACCAGTGACTGCCTCATGGCTGGCTTTAGCAAGGACATTGTACAACATGCCCAGTCGTCCAATTGTTCTGCAGTCCACTAAAACACATTTCAACACTGTGCCTGAGGGGTGAAAAGCTCTGGAACACGTGGTGGCACTTTCATGCCTCTGCGTTGCTTGAATGGGCAGGTAAGCTAGAGACTTGACTCCAGTCATATCAATCTGGCTGTGCCTCAAACGTCTCAGCTGAAGATGAATGATCACTTCATACAATGTTTCCCTAATGTGTGGCCACTTCCCTCCCCTCAACCCCACACGTGCTTGTGCACTACATTCAAACGCAGGGCAGCCCTTGTCTCCCCCATGAAGTCGCCTCATGAAGTCACCTCAACTGCAGGGCACACCCTTACTCCCCCCCACCCCCCACCAAAGCACCTGAACTGCAGGGTACCCCTTACTATCACCACCACGCCCCCACCAAGTTGCCTCAACCTTGACATCCAACAGGCGGCCCTGGTGAGCGCTGTGCAAAGTTACTGAGCACTCACCTCCGAGTTCCCTTGAAAGTGCAGCCCGCCAGCTGCATGCCTTTTATAAGCTGTTGTGAAACATATCAGCGTGTGATCACGATCACACCGATGTGGGCGGATGATGCAGCCTGGGGCGGGGGGGGAAATGATTCCAGCAGGCTGGCCTTATAACGATATGCAGATGTATTACTATGAGGTTTGTGATGCCCAATGATGGGAAACATGGCCCACCATTGACATGCTGAGCGGATGATCGCAAACTGGTTTCACGACATTGTGAGACTGATTTTTGGCTTCTCACCACGTTGTACGCTCATGCCACTGAACACGTCCGACACCAGCGGGCACGGAAAATTCCACCCTCAGCCTTTTGTTTTATTACTTGTCTCAACAGCACTCCCTTTGGCCCTGCACCAACTCATCGGTCGTTTTAATCTTTCCTGCCTTCACACATGGTCCCCTTTGCTCTTTTTCCTACCCCTTTCACTTGCTTAAAACCCACTACATTTCTAACTTCTCTGCAGTATTTTGCCTTTGTCCTGGCTGAGAACACCTGACCAAACATCAGGCTGAAAATGGAAACTAAGAGCCAAGCAAGGGTTAATGTTCAAGTCAGTGACGTCAGGCCAAGGCTGAAAACAGGTGAGATTGAAGCCTTTGGCAAACATGCCGCTTTCGTCAGAACTTCAACATGCACTCCCACAAACGTTTGCACGGTGAAGGCGCAGAAGAAACTAGTGTCTTCATCTAGCCTGCTTGAGAGGGGCGGACGTGCCTTTGGCATTGACACGTTCCTGATTTCCACATAGTTTAATCATTGAATAATCAGGAAGTGAATCAGTTTCCACCTGATCTTAACATGGTGAAGAACCTGTAAAGTTTTTAAACAAGCAACAATGATCTAATTGAACAGATATTTGCTCACAATAACCTAAGTTTATGAACTAATGTTGATTTCATGTTGCAACTCAGCTTCAATGTTTTTTCCAATTCTCAATGATTTATTGTTTCCCATAGAGTCATCGAGGTCTACAGCACAGAAAAAGGCCCTTCGGCCCATCGAGTCTGCACCAGTCAATCAAGTACCTAACTATTCTAATCTAATTTTCCAGCACTAGGCCCATAGCCTTGTATGCCATGGCATCACAAGTGCACATCCAAATACTTCTTAAATGTTATGAGGGTTTCTGCCTCTACCACCCTTTCAGGCAGCGAGTTCCAGATTCCCACCACCCTCTGAGTGAAAAATTTCTTCCTCACATCTGCTCTAAACCTCCTGCCCCTTACCTTAAATTTATGCCCCCTGGTTATTGAACCCTCCACCAAAGGGAAAAGTTCCTTCCTGTCTACCTGATCTATGCCCCTCATAATTTTATACACCTCAATCATGTCCCTCCTCAATCTCCTCTGCTCCAGGGAAAATAACCCCAGTCTATCCAATCTCTCCTCATAACTAAAACTCTCCAGCCCAGGCAACATCCTGGTAAATCTTCTCTGCACTCTCTCCAGTGCAATCACATCCTTCCTATAACGCGGATTCCAGAACTGCACACAATACTCTAGCTTTGGCCTAACCAGCATTTTATACAGTTCCAGCATAACCTCCCGGCTCTTATATTCTATGCTTCAGCTGATAAAGGCAAGTATCCCATATGCCTTCTTAATCACCTTATCTACCTGTCCTGTTACCGTAAGGGACCAGTGGACATGCACACCAAGGTCCCTCTGATCCTTGGTACTTCCCATGGTCCTAGCATTCATCATGCATTCACATGCCTTCTTTGTCCTGTCCAAGTGCATCACCTTACACTTATCTGGATTAAATTCCATTTGCCACTGATCAGCCCATCCGACCAGCCCATCTATATCCTCCTGTGATCTAAGGCTAGCCTCCTCACTATTTACCACTCCACCAATTTTCGTGTAATCCGCGAACTTACTGATCAACCCTCCTACATTCAAGTCTAAATCATTTATATATACCACAAACAGCAAGGGACCCAACACCGATCCCTGCGGAACCCCACTGGACACAGGCATCCAGTCACAAAAATACCCCTCGATCATAACGCTCTGCTTCCTGCCACCCAGCCAATTCTGGATCCAATTTTCCAAGTTGCCTTGGATCCCATGGGCTGTTATCTTCATTATCAGTCTGCCATGCGGGACCTTATCAAAAGCCTTGCTGAAGTCCAAGTAGACTACGTCAAATGCATTGCCCTCATTTACACACCTGGTCACCTCTTCAAAAAATTCAATCAAATTGGTCAGACATGACTTCCACTTAACAAAACTTTGTCTTTATTCCAATACCATGTGATGTTACATACTGGAGCACACAATTCTGATTGACTGCAGTACACAGAGATGATGTCTTTCAGCCTGTTACAACCGGGTGAGGAGGAGTGAACTGGCTCCCTTTCTATTCAGCCCCCTCATTTGGTTGCAACAAAGGTTTTAAAAATTTCATTCCCCACAAATGCCTTTTCCAATCCAAATATATTTATTTTTCCTGAGTCAAAGAAAGAGTGAGTTTATTAGTTACTAAACCCAAGAAAAAATAATAAAGATGCAATGACACGCACACACAGATATCAGAAGTAAGAAAGTTAGAGTCCAATAAAAAGTTAAAAGAATATATAATTAAGTCCTTTGCCTTACTTTGAAGTGTAGATTGTTGAACGTTCTGGCCATTTGAAGTTAATTGGTTTTCTGTGAAATTCTGGAGTTGACTTGGTTCAGATTTGCACCTTGTTGAAGGCACTCTTTTGGCTTCAGGGAGAAAGAGAGAGTGATTTTAGATGACTGTCACGTTCCCTTTTCCTCTTGCGAGCCACATAACTAGGGAAGTAGAGAGGTTTTAAGCTAAGTAGTGGGGGCAAGAGTACAAACTTGGGCAGATGTGGCAAATCAAAGAGTAGAGACAAAGCAAAAGAGGAAGGTTATTATTACAAGAAATGAAAAACAGACCGTGACAGGAAGGGTTAGAGAGTACAAACAATAAATCAACGGATGAGACTAGAGATTATAAAAAGAATAGAAGAATAAAACTAAAGGCTTTGTATCTGAATCCACTAAGCATTCAAAAGAACACAGATGAACTGAGAGTACACATAGAAATAAATAAGTATGATTTGATAGCCATTACAGAGACATAGCTGCAGAAGGACATGAATTGGGAACCAAATTTTGAAGGATACAGGACATGTAAGAAGGACTAGGCAGTTCACCACCACCTTCTCAAGGGCAACTAGGGATGGGCAATAAATGCTGGCCTAGCCAGCAAAGCCCACATCCCACGAATGAATTTTTTAATAAGTGAGGAAAAGGTGGGGGCTCTGTTAGTTAATGATGGCATTAGCACAATAGAGAGGCATGACCTAAGTTCAGGAAACCAGGATGCGGAAACGGTATGGGTAGAGATGAGAAATGGAAAAGGCAAGAAGTCACTTGTGGGAGACGTGTACAGGCCCCCTAATAGTAACCACATGGTAGGATGGAGCATAGAGGAAGGAATAATGGGAGATTGTCAGAAAGGTATGGTGATAATCATGAGAGACTTTAATCTACATATAGACTGGAGAAGTCAGATGGGCAAAGGTAGTCTAGATGAAGAGTTCAGAGAATGTTTCTGGGGTAGTTTCTTAGACCAGCATTTCTGGAGCCAACCAGAGAGCAGGCTATGCTAGACTTGTATTGTGCAACAAGATGGTATTAATTAATGACCTCATGGTGCAGGTGCCCCTAGGTAGTAGCAACCATAATATGACCACAATATGATTGAATTTTACATTCAGTTTGAGGGTGGGAGGAGTGGGTCAGAGACTATGTTTTTAAACTTAAATAAGGGAAAATATGAGGGCTTGAATGCAGAGTTGGATAAAGTCAATTGGAAAATTCGGTTAGCAGATAGGTCAATAGAGATGCAGTGGCAAACATTTAAGGGGATATTTCAGAATACACAGAACAAAGGACAGACACACCATATATGGTTAATTCTAAAAGTTAAAGATAGTATGAAACTTAAATAAAAAGTATATAATTGTGCAAAGATAGGTGGAAGGCCTGAAGATTGAACCAAATATAAAGAACAGCAAAGGATGACTAAAAGATTAATAAAGAGGGAAAAATTAGAGTACAAGAGAAAGCTAGCCAGAAATATAAAAACTGATAGTAAAAGCATTTAAAAAAGAAAAGAGTTAACAAAGTGAGTGTTGGTCATATAGAAACTGATTCTGGAGAATTGATAATGGAAAACAAGGAATGCCAGATGAATTGAACAGGTATTTTGCATCAGCTTTCACTATAGAGGATACAAGTAACATCCCAGAAGCAGCTATAAATTAGGAAATAGAAGGGAGGGAGGAACTCAGGAAAATTACAATCACCAGAGAAGTGGTACTGATTAAATTGTTGGAGACTGACAAGTACCCGGGTCCTGATGGGCTTCATCCTAGGGTCTTAACAGAAGTGGCTAGTGAGATAGTTGATACATTGGTTTTAATTTTCTGAAACTCCCTAGATTCAGGAAAGGTTCCATTAGATTGGAAGATGGCCATTATTCAAAAAGGGAGGGAGACAGAAAACGGGAAACTACAGGCCAGTTAGCTTAACACCTGTCATAGGGAAAATGTTAGAAACTATTATTAAAGAAGCTATAGCAGGATACTATGATAAATTCAAGGTAATCAGGCAGAGTCAACATGGTTTTGTTAAAGGGAAATCATATTTAACCAACTTTCTGGAGTTCTTTGAGGAAGTAACATGTGCTGTGGATAAAGGGGAACTGGTGGATGTACTATACTTAGATTTCCAGAAGGCATTTGATAAAGTGCCACAACAAAGATTATTGGGGAAAATAAAAGCTCATGGTGTAGGGGGTAACATATTGGCACGGATAGAAGATTGGCTGGCTAAAAGGAAGCATAAAGGCATAAATGGATCTTTATCAGGTTGGCAAGGTGTAATAATTGATGTGCCACAGGGATCAGTGCTGGGATCTCAGCTGTTTAAAATTTATATAAATAACTTGGATGAAGGGATGGGTGGGATTGCTAAATTTGCCGATGACACAAAGATAGGTAGGAAAGTAATTTGTGAATAGGGAATGAGGGGGCTACAAAAAGATATAAGTAGGTTATGTGAGTGAGAAAAGATCTGGCAAATGGAGGTTAATGTAGGAAAATGGGAAATTGTCTATTTTGGCAGGAAGAATAAAAGGAAAGCATATTATCTAAATGGTGAGAGATTGCAGAGCTCTGAGATGCAAAGGGATCTGTTAGTGTGTATCACAAAAGGCTAGTATGCAGGTACAGCAAATAATTAGGAAAGCTAGTAGAATGTCATCATTTATTGCGAGGGAAATTGAATACAAAAGTAGAGAGTTTATGCTTCAGTTGTACGGAGCACAAGTAAGACCACATTTGGAGTATTGTGTACAGTATTGGTCACCTTATTTAAGGAAGGATGTAAATGCGTTGGAAGCAGTTCAGAGAAGGTTTACCAGACTAATAGCTGGAATGGGCGGGTTGTCTTATGAGGAAAGGTTGGACAGGGTAGGCTTGTATCCACTGGAGTTTAGAAAAGTAAGAGCCAACCTCATTAAAACATATAAGAACCTGAGGGGTCTTGACAGGGTGGATGTGGAGAAGATGTTTCCTCATGTAGGAGAATCTAGAACTAGGGGTCACTGTTAAAAATAAGGGGTCACCCATTTAAAACAGAGATGTGGTGAATATTTTTCTCTCAGAGGGTCGTGAGTCTTTGGAACTCTCTTCCTGAAAAAGCAGTGGAATATTTTTAAGGCAGAGGTGAATAGATTCTTGGTAAGTAAAGGGGTGATATGTTATTGGGGTAGACTGGATGAAGATTTGAGTTTACTGTCAGATCAGCCATGATTTTATTAAAGGTGGAGCAGGCTTGAGGGGCCAAATGGCCTACTCCTGCTCCTTGGTCATATATCTGTATGTCCTAGTCTTTCTTTCTGTTCTTCAGAACCTGTTTTTAAACTCCCTCCTGTATATTCCCAGAAAGGAATTCGATTAGCATGTAATGCAAACGTTGTTGCAGAACAAACAATTCCAATTTTTGATCTTTACATCTCCAAAACTCTGAAATATTTCAAGATACAAATCAATGGGAGATGGGGATTATTTCATCCTCCAAAGGGGTTTTGAATGTCTGATGAGTATCTAGCTGGTTAGGCAGTTCCCATGGTCTTGATGGAACCACAGCTGATCAAAGTCCAGCACTTTGCATTTTTAATGCCTTCCTTTCATGAGTGTCCTTGTTTGAAGTGGACCTTGACACACCCCAGGTGTGAAATTCCATGTAATAGGTCAGCAGTGCATTTAATATAGAAGCTTTCCAGAAAAGTTGTTGACTTTACAATATCAGATCAGGTGACTCGTGGCAGCCATTTTTGATCAGTGTCTTTTCTTGTATTTTTTTAAAAACAGGTCTTCTTTAAACAGTTCAATAAGTCTACGCTTAGCTGATAAATTTGTAGGTAGCTCTCACTCAGACCCAGTTTTCTGTGGTTGTGACAATGTGACATTAAATCAAGGTTTAATCTGCCACCTCAGGTGGATGACAATGATCTCATGGCACTGCATCAAAAAAGAGGGGGAGTTCCCTGTAGTGTCCTGGCAAATATTTATCACAACTAATATCACTAAAAATAGATTATCTGCTTGTTATCACTTTGCTGTTTGTGGGACATTGCTGTGCACGATTTGGCTGCCATGGTTCCTATACTGCAACAGTGACTACACTTTAAAATGTACTTCTTTGGTTATGAAACACTTTGGGATGTACTGAGTTCATGAAAAGCAACCACAAGTCATTTTTTTCTAATATATCGTATATATTCACATTATATCATATTGTAGAACTTTGCAGCACAGATGAAGGCCAATTGGTCCATCACCCCCAGCTTCTGAAAGAAACATCTCCTTTGTTCCCTGATCCTGACTTTTCCAAGACCCTTTTATCTGTTTATTTTTCAAATGTCTATCCACTTCCCTTTTGAAAGTTGTTGTGGATTCTGCTTTGATCACTGTCTCAGATAGGTCTTAATGCTCACCCTAATCTTAATTCCATTTACCTCTCCCTTCCCCTCTTCACTGGCCCATGAGGAAGGACATCCATTACCATACAAAATGTTCATCTGTTCTCACAATGTGCAGGAATATCCCTCGAGCATTTTTCCACTGCTCTCTGTACCAACCTGCAAACTGTACCGTCACTTGCAACAAAATATTTACCCATATCCTTTTCAAAGGAATGAGTTATCTCTCAGCTTAGCTTGTGTTTGTGTGCTCCAGCCTCCAGTACACAACGGGCTAAGGGAATCGCTTCTAGTCTGTCATATGATGTGTTACTCTGAGCTCTTTGGGTGAGATGTTCCAGCCCCGCCTGCCACTGAGATCATCCGGTCCCCGCCGGAATGGACTTTCGGCTGGGTTGCCGAATCTCCTGTGGTGGATCCCGCCACAACCAGGCCGGAAAATCCTGGCCTTGTTGTCTCTCATCCTTAGTGTTCACATTAATTTGAATGCCTTCTACTGTGATCATAATGGGACCCTGTCAATCCTAGGGCTTTGCCATTTGATTTGCTGAAAAACAAGGTCTTTTCACCAAGGTTATGGCCAATTAAGTAGCAAAGTTTATAAAGCTGTTCCTGCCTGTACTTGGAGGGGGAATGAAAAGGGTAATGGGAAGAAACTAAAATTAGAAAAAGGAAAATGAAAAGTATGTTAAAATACAGCAAAATCTCAATGAGTCGAATCCCAGGGGATCCGCTCACAAATTTGTGTTAGACGGAGCTTCATGGTTGGTGGGGAGGCCCCATTCCCACATGTAACTCAACCTGCCTACAAACACGGTCTACCTCAAAAACAGCAGGTTCAAATGCCAAATTGAAACACAGTAAAAGTGTGAAAAAGTCTTTATTCAATTTGTTCACATTTTACAAAGGCCTGACACTGTAAAAGGCCAGAGCTTTGCATTGAAAAATGTCAGGAGTTAGTTCCAGAAAAACTGTTATCGTTTTCCGCTTAGCGTGCTGTTTTCGGACGTGTGTGATACAGTCCGCCATCTCATTAATGCAGTTCACCATGCTTTTGGTGTTTTCGTGCTGCAGTGAGAAATCCTGGAGCGTCTCTACAGCCTTTGTGACATCAATTAGAGAAGCGGGCAGGCAAATGGACGGGCATTCATCAGACTCTTCAGGCTCATCGGCCTTCCTGGGCTCCTCAGTTGAGGAAGGTACTGCATCTACGGTGGCAGCGCCTGTCAGTTCCATCGTGCATCATACAGCATCGTCCACCTCCGCGTTAGTATCCACGGTTGTCTCTGCTGGAAATCCCATGCCAGCCTCCCGCAGCCGAGTGAAAAGTGCCTCGTCGTCGGATTGGTTGACCTCACCCTGCTGGCTCCTCATTCTCGTCGTCTGGTGCACTCGGGACCCGTTTGAACCCAGAGTGGTGGAAGCAGTTTGCAACTGTGGCTTCCGTCACCACCTTCCACACCTTTTTCATCATGAACATGGCCTCTAGTATGGTTGGATTGTATTCCTGCTTCTTCTCAATAGCCTCGATAACTTGAGATATCAGCTGCTGTCAGTAGTGGGTTTTCAGGTTTCTATTCCACCCCTTCTCCATTGGCTGGAGCTTGATTGTGCTGCTGGGAGACAAGAACAACAGTGTCACGCTCTTCTGGCCAGCAATGTCAGGGCAGTTGTCTGTAACGATGACAGCCTTCCTCTTCTTTCGTTGATACATTTTGTCAACTTTCTTGATCCACACCTCAAAAATGCTGGAGGTCATCCAGGCGGATTTGTTAGCCTCATACTGCGGGGGTAGTGTCGTGACATTCGCGAAGCAACGTGGCTTAATGGTGGACAAACTCGATGGTGGAATCTCCCACTCCTTCCTGCTTCGCACCACCGTTTTCCACTTCCTGTATCAACTTCACCTTCTCTCCGATCGACAACAATTTTAACTTTCTCCAGGTTTAGCCACACCCGTATGTTTCACACATCCTTCCACAGAGAAATCTCAATGTCAAATGATGGCCTGCCCAGTGCTCCATGATTTTTGCGCTCGTGTCTGGTCTAACTCTGTTCTGATTGGTTGGTGCAGTCCTATGACAAGCTTAGACAACTTGGGCTTATCCGAAGTTATCAGTGTGGAATTTCGGCTTTTCACGGGCATCATTCTATGGGATTTGCTATTCTGTTGGCGGGAATGGCTGATAATTTTGACAGAACTGGAATTTTGTGGCATCTGAGATTGACTCAGTGCAATTTCAGTGTGGACAAAATAATCAAGACATAAAGCAAAATACTGTGGGTGCTGGAATTTTGAAACAAAAAGAGAAAATGCAAGGAAACACTTAGCATCTGTGGAGAGAGAAAAACACGGTTAACAGGCCGAATTTTCCTCAAGAGGATCAAGTCCCGTCACCAGCGCCGAAAGTGGAAACCGATCCTGATCTGGCAGGCGGTGGGGCTCTGGGGCAACATTTTACCGGTAGGAGGCCTATAATTGACCACTGCTGGGACTGTTGCCCAATTGAGGATGACAGCCAACCCCCGGAGCTGCCAACCAATTAGAAAGCCCCATTGATTGGGGTTGGGGGGTGAGGGGGCATTATTCCGTTGGTGCCACTGTGTGTCTGGGGCAGTCATTGCTGCAGGGATCCCTCTCCTGAACCACAGAGCACCCCATCTAGGAGGGCCCCCTGCCCCTGGCTGACCCCACAAGGCAGTGGCCCTTCCCCATACCAGTGGTCGGGAAGTGGCCTTTAATGGTCTCAATTGGCCGCCCGCTTCTCGGCCACGGCTCTGAGGTTCCCACTGCTGGACTTATGCCATGGCGATGGGAGGCTGCCAGGCTCCCCTTTTGTGCCTACCCCTTCCATATTGCCAGCCCTCCTGACATCCTCAGCTCATCTCCAGGATGCTAGTAAAATCCCAACATTTCAGTGCAATGGGCTTGCATGAAATAAGTTTGAAAAATAAGAATGTCTTAAAAGGTAAATTGACAGTGTCAATTAAAAGGTAGATTGGCCTACAGTGTCAGCACAGGTGATGGATGATATTTTTATTTAAATGCAAAGAGTTTTTCCCAGGGTTTAACTTGGTAGTTCAGTGTTGCCATCCCAGTATCTATCTAACATCGGCATTTGAAGTTGTTTATCGATATAAAAACGTTTGTCCATGAAAGTGACTAAAAATTTCTACAGGCAGGTTGTGCCAGAAGGACTGGGAATTTTCTGGTGCCACTGACAAAATTCTGGGCTTTTTTCCGGGCATTTCCACTGTGTGAGGAGTTAAGGGGTGATTTCTGACGTTTCTCAAGGGACTGATGTGCTTCTAGAAAGAAGGGATTGAGGGATTTGGTGAAGGGGTGGATGGTGAGGAGTCTGGCCTGCTCTTCAAAGAGAAAATAATAATTTACTGGAGGAAGGAGCACAAAGAATGACTCATATTGATACTGTAAACAAGTGACACAATTAAAAACAAAAACAGAATTACCTGGAAAACTCAGCAGGTCTGGCAGCATCGGCGGAGAAGAAAAGAGTTGACGTTTCGAGTCCTCATGACCCTTTTCTTCTCCGCCGATGCTGCCAGACCTGCTGAGTTTTTCCAGGTAATTCTGTTTTTGTTTTGGATTTCCAGCATCCGCAGTTTTTTTGTTTTTATTTTTTTGACACAATTAAAAGCTCACGATACAGTGAGATGTCGTAAATCAGGTAATGAGAGTTGCCAACGATCCAGAATTGTAGTGGAGCTTCAAGAAATTTAGATTAATTTGTTGGATGCTGCTGCAAGCCAACTCAGGAGAAAAATCATAGGAACACTAAAAAGAAATCAGAAAGCAAAGGATATTTGTCTGACAGTCAAGAATTGGGTTAGAGAGAGTTTGTTGATTTTACAACTGGCCGTGGGAATGGCTATTACAGTGAGGATGGACATATTGGGCAGCCAATGCTGAGAGGTTGTTTGGAGGGTTGGGGGTGATGAGATGGTTAGAAGTGGGCAGTCCTGTGATGAAACCTCCAGGAATACTTTGGTAAACATCTCCAAAATGGAGGATTGCTGTCTGTACATCAAACCTAACACAACCTAAATAAAATGCCATTTGTTTCCTTTCTTTGATTTTTTTTCTTTACAAAATAGAATATGGCAATCTATTGATGTAAGAATGGTTTTATTTGGAAGAATGACCTCAGTGAAAAGATACCTCGAGTGATATGTTGAGAAACAAAACTAGGAACCATAAACCTGCATGTTTACTGAGTGCCCTGCCACCTCTATAGAAATGGTGAGGAGAAAGGAAATCAGGGCAAAAATGAGTGATGGCTGGAGTTTGACTGCAAGGCTAAATTGATTGATTCTAAGGAGCTTGTAATCTGTGAGACCAGAGTTAGAGGGGCACATCTTACAAGTTAGTGCTGCTGGTTTGGAGCCTTGCTCAATGGGAGCGCAGCACAGAGAATCAGATAAATAATGACAGACAGAAAAAGAGCCTCCGGCCCATCCAACCTTTCCCACATTACTTGTGGTACCTTGTGTATCACAATATGGACACTCACCAGCCCAACCAAAAACCATGTGGTCTCCAGGGAGAGATGAAAAAGCAGATACAAAAATCCAGATAAATTTGGGAAATTTCAATCCTGAACCAATCCTGGAGATCACTCTGGCCTTGATAATACTATGCTGCCTCTACATTTCGCTCTGATCCAAAGCTCCGTGCTTCTGATTTGCAACCCACCTAATTCAATTTTAATAGCCAAAGAACTGGCAAGGGGACAAGGGATGAGTGAGTTGACCCCCATCACTGATTGTTCTCCCATTGAATGATACACTCTGCAGACTTGCACACCTGTAAAATTAGCTCCATGATGTTTCCATTTGTAGGAAGAGAAAGACCAATAGCCCTTATATAAAAACAAATCACTGCTAGATCCAATTAGAAATTCAGGAGCAACTTCTTTATCCAGAAAGTGCTTAGGATGTGAAATGCAATACTACATAGAATGGGTGAAGCGATTAGCATCGATGCCTTTAAGGGGAAGTTAGGTAAACACGAGGGAGAAAAGAATAGAAAGATATGGTGAGGGGTTTAGATGAAGAGGGATGGGAAGAGGCTCATGTGGAGCATAAACACCATCATGGCCCAGTCTCTGTGCTGTAAATTCTATGTAATAATCACCAGAGTATGGCATCGGGAACAGGACTACAATAAAATATATATCAAATCATGCTGAGCACTTAATAGCTTGTCGTTCTTGCAGTGTTCAAGGTTTAATTGATCTGTGTTTGATTGTAATGGTCTGTTTACTGATCTATGTTCACTGTGCTTGATTGCTCATGAGTGGAGCCTCTGAGAGTTGAAGTAAACAGAAGCTTCCAGAGAAAGACTTGTGAAGCCTAAGCTCTGGGCATGTGTGGGGATATCTGTAATTGAATACATATTATAAAGCACTGTGAATAGAGCTATTGTGGATACAGAACTGGTGTCATATGTGCATTGCCCTGAGGTAAATCAGGTATATAAAATATACAAAGCAGTGAACTCACAACAGTTCCAAACACCCTACCTCACTCAATCCCCTAAGCTTTCTAAACCTCTCAGGCTCTCTCTCCTCCTTTAAGGTGCTCCTCAAAATATAACTCTTTGACCATATCAAAAGAAAATACTATGGCAACCTGAAATAGAAACAGGAAATGCTTGAAATACTTAGTGGGATGGACAGCTTCTGTGGAGGGAGAAACAGAGTTAACATTCCAGGTCGATGACCTTTAGAAAGGTCATGATGTTAGAACAGGGAAATAAAAAATTTGTTCAAAAAAGCAGAATTTAAGGAGTGTCTTAAAGGAGAGAGAGGTAGAAAAGAGGAGCAATTTAGGGTCCAAATTCCAGAGTTTTGGGCATAGCCATCAATGGTGGAGCAAAGAAAGTCAAGGTAGCACAAGAGGCCTGAACTGGGGAACACGTTCTTGTAGGATTCCTTGACTAGAGGAGCTAATGGAGGTAGGAAAGGATATGGTCATGTAGGGATTTAAACACAAGAATGAGAATTTTTGATTCGAGGCATTGCTGGGCTAGGAGGCAATGTAGGTCAGTGGGCAGAGGGTGATGGTTAAACAGGACTTGTTGTGAGTTAGGATACGAAAAGCAGAGTTTTGGTTGAGCTGAAGTTCATGGAGGTTGGAAGGTGGGAACTGGCTGGGAAAACATTGAAATAGTTGAGCTAGAGATAAAAAGGGCACGGATGGGAGTTTCAGCTGCATGTGGGTTAAGATAGAGGTGGAGACAGGTGACATTAGGAAATAGGTGACCTTGGTAATGGAGAGGACTTAGGATTGGAAGTTAATTTCAGTGTTAGAGGATGTGAAGGCTGTGAATAGTTTGGTCCAACCTCAGACAGCGGCCAGGGGCAGGGATGGAGTTGTCAGCAAGAAAACAGAGTTTGTGGCAGGGACTGAAGATAATGGCTTCAGTCTTCCCAATGATTAATTAGAGGAAATTTATGCTCGTTCAGCACTGGATGTTGTACAGTATGGCCTATCGGAAACATTGGAGGGGTCCACCTGAGATAGAGTGGGACATGAACCCTTTATTACTAGATCAGAGACAAGAGTTCTACCATTGAGCCACTACTAACACTAGTTTGATTCTGGTTTATGCTTTAACTTTACTGGATAAAGGTAATTTACTTTTAATTCAGGGATTTCTGGTATTAGAAAAATCTGGAATTTCCCAGCGTCAAGCATACACATGAGGGCTGAAACATTTCACATCATTCTGTCACAAGCTATCTACTAAGTTTCCAGTACTCGGGAGAAATAATTCTGTGATTTTTCTTTATACATTTTAATAAACTATTTTACTGAATTCAAATGCAACTTGCATATATGTTGCCCGCAATGATATACACATATAATTGTATATATGAAACGGAAGATTTGATAGAAGTATTCAAAATCATGAATGGTTTTGATAATGTAAATAAGGAGAAATTGCTTCCAGTGGCAGAAGGCATTGACCAGAAACTGAACTGGACTAGCCATATAAATGCTATGGCTACAAGAGAGGCCAGACGTTGGGAATTCTGCAGAGACTAACTCACCTCCTGATTCCCCAAAGCCTGCCCACCATTCACAAGGCACAAGTCAGGAGTGTGATGGAATACTCTCCATTTGCGTGGATGAGTGCAGCTCCAACAACACTCAAGAAGTCAACACCATCCGGGATGAAGCAGCCCACTTGACTGGCACCCCTTCACCACCTTAAACATTCACTCCCTCCACCACTGGCATTCAGTGGTAACTGTGTACCATCTACAAGATGCACTGCAGCAACCCAACAAGTCCCCTTCGACAGCATCTTCCAGACCCACAATCCCTACCACCTAAAAGAACAAGGGCAGCAAACACATGGGAACACCATCACCTGGAAGTTCTCCTCCAAGCCACTCACCATCCTGACTTGGAAATATATCATCCGTTCCTTCACTGTCGCTGGGTCAAAATCCTGGAACTCCCTCCCTAACAGCACTGTGGGTATACCTACACCACATGGACTGCAGCGGTTCAAGAAGGTGGCTCACCACCACCTTCTCAAGGGGCAATTAGGGACGGCCAAGCCAATAATGCCCATATCACCTCAACGAATGCAAAAAAGGGTCAGTAACTGACAACACAGAATTAAGATGATTGTCAAATGAACCAGAGGCAACACAAGTTTAAAAAAGTGTTGTGACCTGGAATATGCTTCCTGAAAGGATGGTAAATGCAGATTCAATGGACACTTTCAAAAAGGACTTGAGTAAATTCTAGTCTCTCCCACAATAGGAAACATTGGGCAGAATTTTAACCATGGTGTGCCCTTCCAAACAGCGGAACAGGAAGTGGGGACCACTTCCTCCCTCTTTCTTTTTGCTGGTTCCTATGCAATTACAATTAAAATTTAAAGTGCTGGTGGTGTGTACAGGAGACACGCTGTGATCAAGCAGCGAGGGAAGCTTTTCAGTGGTAAAACTCACTATCAGCCTCCTGGTCAAACAGGGAGGCTCTTCATCGTGACTACTTCTTTCCTGCCCAACTCCATTGTCCTTAACATAAGGCTTATTGAAAGCACAAATTTAAATTTCATTTGTAAGCATTTCACATTACATTGGTTTCACTTTATTCATGTGTGCTCCATCGTTATTTGTTGAGACTAGCTTATTCAGAGCTAAATGTACTGTGACGCCTCATGGTTGGCACACAATGATGGTTACATGGGAGTTAAGAATATTTTCTTTATTGTAGGGGAAACAATGTTGTGTTTTTTTGTGCACACTTTATTGAATGTTCATGTTAGTGTCCAGCGTTCTACTCGCCACTCTGTGGGACATGGCTGAACTTGTAGACTCAGCTGGCCCTCCCTTCTATGCATTGTAAAAGGCCATTGTCCGAGATCACTCTCAGCAGGGGAAATTGAAATGTTGTAGGTGAACTCAAAGCCCTCTAAGGACTCTGCCAGACAACACCTCAGATGGACCCACATGTGAACAGTACTCATATCAACTTTAGGCCTCTCAATTTCTTAACTTGACTGACTGTCCCCACAGGACACCAGGTCCTCCATTCTTCCACTGCTACATGCCCCCGATGCCATTCCACAAACACCCCTCACCACTGAATTACCCTTGCCAGTTCCAAGCCCCCATTCAAGCTGCCATTTTCTTGTTCATCTCCCTTGTGTCACCGGGTTCAACAAGGAAAACCACTGACCTCAGACACAACTGCACAAAGTCATCTGTTGAAAGTCACCTTTAAACAAACATGAACTTGGTGCCATGAGATTCTCATGCACTGCTGGCTTTATTTTAAAGGGTAGGACATAATTTTAAAAAGTCTTATGCTAATGTGTATTCATGACATGCAAACGTATTATAAGTGGGAACCCACCGCAGGGCAGTATGAAGCCCAAATGCTGCTGACCTAATCTCTGCATCTCAATGCACTGTTCAGTTCCCGCCTAATTCAGTCACCCCTAATTCAGCCACCCCATGTTTCCCATTCTTGCAGGCTCCATGAAATCCTCCTCATCTTCTCTACCTTGACCCTATCAAACAGGTCTTGGGTTCAATTCCCATACAGAGACTTGAACACAAAAATCTAGACTGACAGGTCCCAGGGTAGTTCTGAGGGAGTACTTCTCTGTCAGGGATAGCACATTATGGATGAGAGACTAAAACTAAAGCTCGTTGACGTAAAAGATTGAGCAGCGTCACTCTGCACTGTTTTCCTTTGTGATAGGGTCAATATTTATCATTCAACCAACATCACTAAAACAGAATTTCTGGTCATTGCTGGGCATGGGAGTTTGCTGTGCATAAATTGGTTGCCAAGTTTCATACATTTTAACAGTGACTATTTCAAAAATTCTTCATCGGGTGTGAAGCACCTTAGGGGGGTGAATTCTCTCCCTGTCGGGGGGGGTTGGGCAGGAACGGGCACGGGCGGGTGCGTAGCTGACCGCCGCCTGTGCACCACCATTTTACATGGGTGGGTCAATTAAGGCCCGTCCAGCGTGACACGCACCTGGAAGCGCTGAGCGCTCCCTGGGCAGGCGGGGGGGAGGAGGCTGAGTCGGGGCCTACACTTTCGCGGGTGGACATGAAAGAGCGCAGAAATCTCCTTGAGGCACAGAGCTGCCTCAGGGAGATTAGTTTGATTTTGAAAAATGTTAATAAAGAAAAAACAAAGTTTTTATGACGTTCCCTCATGTGACAATGTCACATGAGCTGGGACATGCCAATGAATTTTATTGAAAATTTTTATTAAACCTTAATAACCCTTCATGAAACCTCATCCCGCCCGTGGACGAGGTTTCATGAGAAACGCGAAGGCCGCCTGGGCTCTTCGCCTGCCCGACAACCTTAAGGTTGGATGGGCAGCTTAGTTAAGTGCTTTAATTAGTTTTTAAATGGCTTTAATAGGGCCTTTGACAGTTCGGCGGGCGCCCAGCCACCACCTCTGTGTGCCCACCGAACGGAAGATCTGAATGTCACGCAGTGATGTCAGGATGCACGCCCAACATCCCCACACGCCAACCTGAAGATTCTGGCCAGGTGTCCCAAGGTTCTGAAAGGTGCTATATAAATGCAATTTCTTTATTTTCTCATAATTCTATTTGCAAATAAATATGACAATAAAATGTGCGACAGATACTAACCATCTTCTGAAGTAACCTGTGACAGTGTGAGTTCCTAAACAAAACTCAGCAGCATCAATCTTGTGATCAGTTGTTAACCCTGAGATATTGAATTTTGATTCAAAATAGATGAGGAGTCATCTGCAGAAACTGAAATTTCTGTTAAAGGATAAAGATAATTTGAACAATAGTAATAGTATCAGTGTGTGTTTACAATGTTGCAAGAAGGAATCATCAGTCTTCAACTAAGGACTGAATGAGTCACTGAGGGTGTTTTTGAAAAACAGAAATGATAATCCCATAGCTATTTCAGAATTTTGCCTGAGGGGATTATTTTGTAAAAAGCTGCAGCAAGACATTCATGTGAGAGGAGAAGGAGGCATGGGATGGGCTAGGACACTGAAACATTTTGTGAACTCTCTCTCACGTAATGTCTACTGCAGTGGGTAGTAAAGGGATGGAGCACCCAAGGGTGTAGGTCAAGCAATATCTCAAAGGAATGGGGGATTCTGGCTTTAGTTGCAAGGATGTTAATTCAGGCTACATGCTGGATTTTTCCACACTGCTTCAAGAAATATAAAGGAGAAACACAATGTGGTGCAGCTTCAACAAGGGAGGCAATAGTTTATGAAATTTCTTTGAAGTCAGTGTTCAGTATGAGTTACCTCAAAATCCCTAGCATCTCTCTCTCTCTCTTTCTTTCACTGTTTCTCCTCTCTTCCTCTGTGTCCTCTCTCTGTTTGCCTGTCTGTCACTCTCTCTCCGTCTCTCTCTATCGGTCTCTCTCTCTCTCTCTCTCTGTCTCGGTGTCTCTGTCTGTCCCTCAGTCTCCATCTCTTTGGAGTACTTTATGAAATTCATCCCTGCCGGAATGGTGACACCATTTGTGGGTCAGTAAACTAAATGGTGAAGGAGCATGCTTTGTCAAGGCTCTTTCCCAAAGCCTCTGGAAGGCAGGAAGACAGATCATCACCAGAACGGAGATGAGGCTTGAAGGGCTGTCCTCAAAAGCAACATGAGGAAAAGCCTTTTCATGCAGTGAGTAGTTAAGCTCTGGAATGCACTGCCTGAGAGGGTGGTGGAGGCAGGCTCAATTGTCATTTTCAAAAGGGAATTGGATAAACATCTAAAAAGAAACAATTTGTAGGCCTGCAGGGAAAATGCAGGGGAGTGAACCTGGCTGAGTTGCTCAAGTAGAGAGCATGTACAGACACAGCAGGCTGAAGGTTCTCACTCTGTGCTGTATCCATTCTATGATTCTATCATTGTAACCTGGTGAGAGGCAGAGAACAGGGGTGGGGGTACGTATTTCTACCTCCTCCCTTCAGTAAAGGATTTTGTTCCTCCTGATGCATTGGTGCTCAGACCTGTGGAGAGAGCTGACCCTCTGCCTGTAGGCTCTGTGTTGGGGGTCAGACAGTCCTTCAAACTGTATTTTGGTATCCACTCCCACTACCTTGCGTGGCATGTGGCTGAGGGGAAAACAGTTGCTGCTGCTGATGGTGTTAGCTGTGGTGTTGTTTCTGTTCCTATGCCATTGTGAAGGCTGACAGCAGGGAAGTGGACATGAAGGTGTGTGGAGAGCTGGACAGGCGAAATGCCTCCAAGAACTTAGCAACCACCTGTCAAGCAGTGAAAGCGCCTGAGAGAAGATATTCTTTGAAAAGTAGCTTCTCACCTGGCCAAGACTGGAGCTCTTCAGTTTCAGTGAGTAAAGGCTTCCAAACCTATCGGTTTCATTGAAAAATCTCTCCTGCTATGCATTCACCTCAGTGGCCTTGCGTGTTGCTGACAAGTCAGGAGACAGGTGCCCTGGCTAGAACTGAGGGTTGATATAGTACTTAATTGGCTTTATAAGTGTCTTAATAACTTAACTGACAGATCCAAGAGGGTCTCCCGCTTGCCTCCAATCCCGCCCTGGTGAAACCCTGAAAATGAAGGAATGATGTCAGGACCTCAAGCCAGGATCAATTTCATGGGATTTAACTCTCCGCTCACATCCAAACATGGGATTTAACCCTCCGCTCACCACCAAACATGGGATTTAACTCCTTGCTCACACCCAAACATGGGATTTAACCCTCCGCTCACACCCAAACGTGAGACTTAACTCCTCGCTCACACCCAGACATGGGATTTAACCCTCCGCTCACACCCAAACATGGGTTTTAACTCCTCGCTCACACCCAAACATGGGATTTAACCCGCCACTCACACCCAAACATGGGATTTAACTCCCTGCTCACCTCCAAACATGGGATTTAACCCTCCGCTCACACCCAAACATGGGATTTAACTCCCCGCTCACACCCAAACATGGGATTTAACTCCCCGCTCACACCCAAACATGGGATTTAACTCCCCGTTCACCTCCAAACATGGGATTTAACTCCCCACTCACCTCCAAACATGGGATTTAACTCCCTGCTCACACCCAAACATGGGATTTAACTCCTCGCTCACACCCAAACATTGGATTTAACCCTCCGCTCACACTCAAACAAGGGATTTAACCCCCCACTCACACCCAAACATGGGATTTAACTCCCCGCTCACACCCAAACATGGGATTTAACCCTCCGCTCACCTCGAAACATGGGATTTAACCCCCCACTCCACCCAAACATGGGATTTAACTCCCTGCTCACCTCCAAACATGGTATTTAACCCTCTGCTCACACCCAAACATGGGATTTAACTCCCTGCTCACACCCAAACATGGGATTTAACTCCCCACTCACACCCAATCATATGATTTAACTCCCTGCTCACCTCCAAACATGGGATTTAACCCTCTGCTCACCTCAAAACATGGGATTTAACCCTCCGCTCACATCCCAACATGGGTTTTAACCCTCCGCTCACACCCAAACATGGGATTTAACCCTCTGCTCACCTCAAAACATGGGATTTAACTCTCCGCTCACCTCCAAACATGGGATTTAACTCCCCGCTCAACCCAAACACGGGATTTAACCCTCCACTCCCCTCCAAACCTAGGATTTAACTCTCCGCTCACACCCAAACATGCCTCCTTTTGAATGTAAAAATCCTGCAATTTCTTTCTGCCTATATCTCTATCTGTCCTTCTCTCTCTGGTTCTCATACTCTCTGTCTTCTGTCTTTTTCCACATCTATGTCATTCTCTCTCTCACAGTCTCTCTTATCGCCTGACTGTTTGTCTTTAGTTCTGTCTGTCTCTCTGCTTCTCTCTTTCTGCCTGTCTCCCTCTATTCACAATTTTCATGTGTCCTTTCCTATCTGCTGCCCTTCACTTCTTCCGTACGTGAATTCTGTGGCTGAAAAGTGCTTTGGGACATCTTATTATCTAACTGAATGCACAGCCTCACAGTGGCCATATGGTCGACTCCTGCTCCTATTTCTAATGTTCTTATATATTTGATAGGTGGAGAGCAACTGAAGTAAATTGGGAAGTAATTTTAACCTAATCTTCTTGAATGAAGATCTGACAAGATCAGAACAATTGGCTGTATCACACCCCATCTGAATTTACTCTCTACTGATGGAATGTAAACAGGGTGGAAAATGGACCTTGTCAGTTTCCCATTGAGTAAGTTAGTTTTAAAATTCCCCCAACATTTGAATCAACCAGTGTAGAAACCTGATGATCTTGTACAGCCGCTTGGAATCTCTAGTAGACCTTTCAGAGGAACCTCAATTTGAAAGTTTATGGACTCGGAAGACCACTTTCAATCCAATACTTGCCGAATGTCCATGTGTGAAAACAAGCATTGCAAAAATTTGGGAAGGGGACATTTCTTTCTCCAGCAAGTTGCCAACTTGCCTGCCCAAATGGATGACTATTTCAGGCCTTCTTCCCACCAAGTCCAGTTGGTGAAGTCATTGAAATGATTGGCATCTGTGACTCAGAACAGCTCCGATCATTCTAACATGAAGTTGGCACTCAGGACTGACCCAGACACCTATTCAGCTCTGAGAAACACATGTCTGGTTACACCTGCTACAGACCCAGTCAGCGGTGTGGTTAACTAGAGTCAAGGTGGGATTCATTGTAAATGAAAGAAAAAACTGCAAGTTCTGTAGCACTTTTCATATAAGAGGTGGGTAAATTAAGTATCTGTATATATCCACCATGAACTAATTGATCAGTGGAACAGCATCAAGGGGCTGAGTGATCTCTGCCTGTCATCTACAAATTTGGATATACAACTCCTGCACCAAAGTGTAATAAATATGGTGAATGATGCCACAGAAGGGGTTTCTGGGGAACTCCACTTATCATGCCCTGCCAATCTATGTACTCTCTGGACGCAGTTTTAATCTAACTGAAAACTTAAGTAACCCAGGGGATCATGTGAAGCAGCCTGCCCAATACTGTTCTCATTAACTTCAATGGACAGTAAAATTGGGTGAGTTGTAAATCCACATTAAACCTGAACCCACCAATTACTGATAGGTTGGTTTAAAATTCTCTTCTCTGTCTCCTACCTCCCAAAAACTTTTCAACTCAAGTCAAATGGCTACTTCCAATTCAATGCACTCTTCTGTTTATCAATAATCTTTAGTGTGCAACCTTATGTGGAATTAGAGTCTTGGGTTCTTCCACCTGAAAGGGCATGCAAAACCTCACTTTAACATGTAATGCAATGGTTGGCATTTCTAACAGTGCAGCACTCCTTCACTACTGCGCTACGAGTGTCCTCCTGGATTACGTGCTCAAGCCTCTGGAGTGTGACTTGAACCCATAACCTTCTGGCTCAGATGCATTACTGCGATCCAATGACCTGCAGCTGAAATTACGTGCATAAAAAGTTTGAAATCTTGCCAAGGTTATGTTGCTGTGATGTAAATTCTGGCAGTTCTAAGCATCAATTCACTAAAAGGAGCAAAGATTCTGCTCTAGGATTTCTGATTAAATTTCTGTGGCTCAACACACAAGGCAAAGCAGAGCTTAAAAGTTGCAAGTTTTCCCTTAGATAGCAATATTTAATTTGCCATAAATGAAGAAAAGATCTTTCTAAATGCTGGGAATTGCAGACAGCGATAAAGAGATTTTTGACACCTCAATTTTAAAACTCCCATCCTGGTTTTCAATTCGTCCCCTGACTTCACCCCTTCCTATCTCTGTGGTCTCCTCCAACAACCCTCCAAAATCTCTGCTCAGCCATGATCTCATTGAATGGCAGAACAGGCTCAGGAGACCAAATGGTTTACTCCTGTTCCTCTGTTCCTATCCTCCCCTAAATGCGGCCTCTTGCGGACCCCCGAGTTTGGTTGCTACGCCATGGGCAGCTGTGCCTTCAGCTGCTTAGGTTTTACGCTGTGGAATTCCCTTGGTAAGCCTCTCCACCTCTCTCTTCTCCTTCAAACCTTAAAACCTACATCTTTGATCAACATTTTGTCCCCTGCCCGATCTCCTATGGTCTTATGTGGTTCAGTGTCAAGTTGTGTTTCACGAAGCTCCTACAAGGCACCTCAGGAGATTTTACTATGTTAAATGTTCAATTGTTATTGGTCCCCAAGAAGCTGATAAACCTTGACTGGCATAGATAACAAGCTTCTAAGACAACAGGTCTATTTTGTTAAAAACCATTCATCATCCATAGCTAGGGTATGGGTGCTTACAACACAGGGCAGTCCCAAAGACCATCACAGGAAGGAATCAGCTGCTATTTCTTCCAGACACCCAGTCAAAGCCATTCACCAAGAAATTACTATCTTTGGCACTGCACAAACACATGCCTGGACACTTCACTGGCAAGAGGGTCACTAGCCAAAGGACACAGCTTGAAAATAATTTGTAGTTAATTAAGGAGGAGATTTGATTTTATATACAGTGAGTCATTATGATCTGGAATACACTGCCTGAAAGGATACATTCAATAGTAACTTTCAAAAGGAAATTGGGTAAAGTCTTGAAAAGGAAAAATTTGCAGGTTTATGGGGAAAGAACTGGTTTTTGGGATTAACTGGAAAGTTCTTTAAAAGAATTGGCACAAGTACAATTGGCTAAATGGCCTTTCTTCTGTGCAGAAACCTTATCGAGGATTAAAAATCAATTCAAGAATAATCATAAAAATGTGAAAAGATGCAATGGTAAGAGTTGAATCTAAATCCTGCCACCAGGACCAAATATTTAAAAAAAGACCTTGCATTACCATGGCATCTTTCATGACATCAGGATGTCCCAAAGCACTTTACAACTAAGGAAGTATTTTTGAAGTGTTGTCACTGCTGTAATGTACGAAATTTACAGTAGCCAATTTGCACACAGCAAACTCCCATAAACAGTAATGAGATAGTGAGCAGGACCCTTTTTTCTCTATCGATATTGGTTAAGGGATAATTATTGGCTGGGGCACTGGAAAACACCCTTGTTCTTCTACGAAGTAGGCCATGGAGTCTCATATGTAGGCAGACAGTGCCTCTGTTTAACATCTTATCTGATAGACAGCACCTCCAATGGTACTGCATTCCTTCAGGGCTGTACTGAAGTGTCAGCCTAGATTATAAGCTCAAGTGTCTAGAGTGGGACTTTTGAGCACCTTTGTACTCAGAGGCGTGAGTGCTACCTACTGAGCCACAGTTGACACTGTCATATGGAGTCTGACACATGAGCTGAGAAGCCCGATAGCATTGCATCCAATTTTCAGGCACAAAATGGCTGCCTTAGTTTCCAATATGGTGAGCAGGGTGCCAAGTGCTTGTTACGAGCCAGAAGCGGGTTGCCTACCATATTGGTGAGGTGATGACAGATAAAACAGTATCTAGGACTCACTCTCAAAACAGATGGTGGGCCCCTTGCATAGTCAAATATCTTACAGATCACCTGTTTGAGGATCCTAAGCAAAATCAGGCTGCTCTGAATGCAGCTAGTGCCAAGCAGATCAAATCAGAGAACATGGTCAACATGGAGCCAAACCAATGGTCCTCAAAGGGTCTATCAAAAAATGTAAGTTTTTAAAAGCTACTTAACTTCATGTGGAGCAAGAAATTTCAGGAGTAGTCCTCTTGGCTCCACTGCAGGACAGAACACCATAGCCATTCAATTATTTCCCTCCCACCTCCTGCTGTTGCAATCTCCCACTTCCTCCAGATTGCTTCCCAGCTTGTTTTAATCTCCACACACCCACAACACCCCCCACCCCGGCCCCCAACATCTGGATCGGTCACATCTGCTGATCTCTTCCTCCTTCCTGTTTCCCATCTGCCATCACACACCCTTTCCAGAGCTATAACTGCTAGCAAAGCAATGGCCCAAAACTGAGATAATCTTTACCAGTAAGCTATCTGGGGATGCCCAGTGACTAAGAGCAGGTGGCCTGGTCAATGAGAGCTGAGGTTCAGCATTCGGTGTGCCTCAGGCCAGGCACAAACCAATTTCTCAGCCAAACGTGTCTTGCAGTTGCATTTTTATCTAAGACCAACATAACACCAAGGTTATAAAAGGAAAACATTCAGGGTATTTTCCAGCTGAAGGACAATATGGGCTGACTGAATACGCTTGGCAAGTGTCCAATGTGATCAGTCATGTTTTGTCTGATTATGCATCATGGTTAATGTTTAAATGTATAATTACAAAACTTTCCCAGGGAGAATGTCCTTGACACCTCTCTTACTGATCTGCCCACACATGCATATACTCCCCAAACTCTGAGTATCTTCATTTCTACACACACACGCTTTCATTATTTCTAATCAAAGCACTACACCTCTCATATTTGCTGCATACATCTGTCTCTATGAGTATGTCATCCATGGATTTCCTTCCTCTGGTGCCCACTGGTATCTATTCTGTACTGAACCCGGACACCTCCTAGACCAATCATTGATTAAAATCTTTTTAAAGTGTTCTTTTTCTCACCAGACCTCTCTTTTCCTCTCTCTGGCGACAATTCTCAAGTCCATCCAAAATTAATCGGGGAAGATTATCAAGGTCCTCACCTGTAATTGGACCATAAAACGAGAAGAACTTGTTCTCCAACTTTGTTCTCTTGGAACTATTCTTGTCTTTCTCAATTTTATTAATACGCTCAATGGTCCCCGATTCATCCTTCTCTTGTTCCTTCAAAACTTTATATCATCCGCCCTTCATAAGTTCTTCCTTCCTCTAAACATTCCCAAAGAAGGTACAATGTTGGTTAGACACAGAGTAAAGCCCTCTCTGTAGTGCCCCATCAAACACACCCAGGGTCGATGCAGCTCTGGTTGGATACAAAGTAATTCGCTTTCTGTTGTGTCCCATCAAACACTCCCAGGGCAGGTACCATATGGGTTAGATACAGTATAAAGCTTCCTCTATATTTTTCCAACAAACACCCCCAGGGCAGTTACAGCATGGGTTAGATAGAGTAAAGCTCCCTCTACATCTTCCTCATCAAATGCTCCCAGATTGGGTGCAGCAAGGTTAGGCACAAAGAAAAGCTTCCTCGACACTATCTCATCAAACACTCCCAGGGCCATATAAAGTTTAAGGACTGGGGTAATGTGCTCAACACATCCTCCTCAAACCTTTGCGGCAAATCTTGAAATATCCCCAACTCTCACAGTCCTTTTCCAAATCCGAGAAAGCACCTGCCCAATATTTAGGAGAAATTCAGATGGCCAGAGCAGTCAGTTCAATACCAACTCAGAGCTCTGAGCCTGGATCACAACAATAGATTCCCCTATTGTAGCAAAGGTAAGATGCTGTGGACACTGGGAATCATAAATAAATACAGAAAATGCTCGAAAACTCAGCAGGTCAGGTAGCATCTGTAGAGAGAAAAACAGATTTAATTAACTGGATTTTAACTCACCAGGCCTGCCACAAGTAGATGGATTATAAAGACATGGCGAATCCGCAAGTCAGGATTCTTCTGTTCACTGTGGTTCATGGAAGCTTGGCTTCCGATTGGATGAGGAGTCAGTTGGTTAAGGTCACAGGACCAGGTAAGTGAGCTCTGGCAGAAGATGAGGATTGGGGGACAGCAAGCTCAGGGTGAAGGGGGAGGGGCAATGTTTGCATTCTGGGGCAGGGGAGGGGACGCTGCTGATTCCAGGGTCCAGGTGGGGGAGAAGATTGGTGGGAGCATGTCGAGGGAGTTATATTGGAGGCCTAAAGGAAAGGGGGGTAGTGCTTGGAGGCTTTGTGGGGTTCATACACATAGGAAGTAGGAAGGCCTGGGGCAGGTGGTGCGGGGGATGCTTAGGTGAGTGAGATTAGAGGTTTTGACGGAGGACAGTTGGTTATCAAAGGTCTATCTGGGTGTTGGAGGCCAGGGAATGGAGGTTGGGGATCCAGAAGGGGGGGTTGGTGGTCTCTGGTAGAGAGCACAGGCCTCTGGGAGATCGGAGGCCTGGGAAGCAGAATTGGAGGTCTGGTGGTAAGGTTGAAAACGGTTGCCCGATCAGGGGGATTGCTCGCAGGCAAGTACATTGGATCCAGGAGCTAAGCACATAAAGGCATTGCCTTCTGGATCTCATCCAACTATAGCTGCTCGGTTTCCAGAGGCTAAGGAAACCCAACCAGGAAGCCATCATTAAAGTTGAAAAGTTGAATAACAATAAGGTCATATTCTCAACATATTTAAATTACCAAGCCAGCTTTTTGGTTGCCTGTTGCCTGCACACCTTCTTGCCTCAGTGAATGCTGGGTTGAGAAGTTGATTTTTAAGACTTTAACTGCACCCTCACCCACCCCTACCACCGCCCCCCCCCCCGCCCCCCACAACCCAAATTTGACCTGAACCTGGTTGTTTTTTTTTCAGTTAAAATTGCCCTCAAATGTTTCAGGTTGAAGATCTTTATCAGAGCTGGAAGCAATTAGAAATTTGACAGCAGCTACTGGCATTGGCTCTGCTTTAACTATTTACAGTCCCCCTACACCCATCTTTTGTTACTTTACTTCTCCTGTTACCATCCCCTTTTGCCTCTCACCACCCTCCGTTTTGTCATTTAATCACGCCGGCCCACCATCCCATCACAGGCTTTCTTTTTCTGATCTTTCATCTACCCACTAAATCACACCGCCACCCCCACCATGCCTTTCCCTGGTTGGATATTCCCTTAAAAGCTACGTGTTAAATCCCTTATTCCCTCCAGCTTTGACACAAGGTCATCGAGTTGAAGTGTTAAACCCATTTCTCCTCCACGGACACTGCCTGACCTGTTGAGAGCTTTGTCCAGCATTTTCTTCTGATATCCCATTATATTTGCGCAGGAAGAATTGGATCAAAAAAATGAATCAGCAACATCAACAAATTACACATTTCAGTTCCGGTATGGGTCCTGTGGGTTCACACGCTCTGTGAATAATTTGCCCAGGTTTACTGTGTGACCAGCTTCCTAGGTAAATGACTGTAGTTTAAATGCTTTTCCTTTTAGCCGGGTAATTATTGCCTGACAGCGGCAGAATTACAGTAAGGTGACCTTGGGTAGTTTTATTTTCTGCTTTCTCTAGTACATAGCACTCTAATATTTTCCATTTTATTGAGGTTTATTTCTCTGTGGCCCTGCTGACAGGAAAGCCCCCGATAGTTTGTCTTAGCAAGAAGTTAACCAAGATGCCGCAGAATGTTTCCAGGTGTCCTGGGGTGAGAAATCTGCATCATGTTGTTCACAAGAATACAGCAGGCATACAGTGGTCTTATGCAAGGATCGAGCTGTAAATGACGTAGGTTGACGTCAGCTGAGAGTGCACCATGTTATAGATAAGGGTCATCCGGTGCTAGCCCTGCTTCCTCTTTCTTCTCTGTTGTGAGGTTTTTATAATCTTACTGTGGTAAACCTGCTACATACATGTGTGTGTCTCTGAGGGAACTGCCAATTCCTGTTCAGCATATAACTTTCTTCCTTGAAATTTGATGTGATTATTAGGAACTGACATTTCTTTTTTCGGCAGTGGAAGGATGGGGTAATTTTAGAAAAGCCTTTCGAGAAATGCAACAGGTTTTTTTTTTCCCTTTGGCAGAACTTACAACTATAATCAGAAGTGCACTTTGTGTCAAGGGCTCTCTACTAGATGATGTCTGCTCGGCAGAATCCAGTTCCTTTTGTTGTGTTTCTTTCTCTAACTTTATTTTAGCGCCAATTCGGATTTTAAGTGTATGGTGCACTTTCTCAGGATTGTGTTTCTGACTCCCCAGAACTAATTTCACTCAGTGAATTAAAATAGGAGGACACTTTGGACAGGAGTTGTGAATCGTGGAATAATGTAACATTACAATGTAGAAGGAGAACATTAAGCCCATGGTACCTGTAAAATAATTATCCAGTTGGCTCCATTTCCCTCGATAGGGTTGCCAACTGTGATTGAATGTATTCCTGGAAGTTTCATCACATGACTTGCCCCCACATTCCTGCCATTAGTTAGCCAACACATCCTTCCTTGTGACAGACTGCCTTCCTATGCCATCTGGAAAGCAAAAGGACTCATTAACCAACTGGATGTTTCTTGACTATCAGCCAAGCAGTCTTTTTCACCATTTTCAATCTTTTTTTAATCTGGTAAAGAGAAATATTCAAAGAAAATGACAAAGAAACAATCTTTTTTTAATACCCAATGACTTCTCCAGGATTGCATACAGCAGTGCAATCCTGGAGGGTTAGCATCCCTGACTCTTGACCACCATAACTGTACAAAATTTTTCTTTTCAAGTATTTATCCCCTTTCAAAGTTATTATTCCATTTGCTTCCTCCCACCATTTCAGGTAGCTCATTTCAGATCATAACAACTCACAGTGCTTAAAAAAAACACCTCATCTCCCCTCTGGTTCTTCTGCCAATTACATTAAACCTGCATCCTCTGTTTACCCACACTCTTGTCATTGGAAACATTTTCTCTTTATCATCTCTAGCACACATGTGTACTAAATCTCTCTATCATTCTCTGTTTCAGGGAGAACAATCCGACCCTCTGTAGTCTCTCCATATAAGTGACATCCCTCATCCTTGGTATCTGTAGTAATTCTAATTTTATTTAGTGTGTAATGTACCTTTAAGAATAATACTTGTTAAGGAAGATCACATGATCTGCAGTAACCAATAGGAGAGTAGCGTGGGCTACCTCAGCAGTTAGTGTAGAAATGGAGTTCCAGTTGAAAATACACATGTAGTTGCTGCTGAGTATATTGTAAATAAACTTAATATTTCCACCCAAGTAGTGTCTGCAGATCAACTCTATCACTAATAGTACAATTTGGCCACCCTACAACAAACTGGCGACAAGGATAAAACAGGATTGAGCAGAAGATATCAAGTTAAAAAGAAATCGGCACTATACCTTGCCCAGTGATTGTAAGCAGCAAGCTCTGTTAGAAATGAGGAAGTTATCTTCTCTCAAAATGCCACAGTTTGGGAGAAATGATCCTTTTGAACCAGCCACAGACGATTGGTCTCAATTCATAGAACGCCTCACATTCTTTCTTCAAGTGAACAAGATTACGGGCAAGAGAAGAGGCAAGCAATCCTCTTGAGTACTTGTGGGAGCAAAACTTCCAGCTTGAATCAAAGTTTGATGGCACCCAGTGCCCCATATTTGAAAAATTTTGATGAATTGGTGGACCTCGTGAAGGGTCACTTTCAACCCAAGCATTCAGTCACGATGCAAAGGTTCAGGTTTAATTCACAAAAAAGAGCCCCAGGTGAAACAATAGCATGCTACGTGGCAAATTTGAAGCAGTTAATGGAACATTATAAGTTCCGTACGACTCTGAACGACATGCTGAGAAATCGTTTAGTGTGTGGCGTGAAAGAGGACTCTATTCAGAAAAGATTATTGCCCGAAGTAAATCTGGATTTCAAGAAGGCGCTAGAGATGGCGCTGGCCATGGGAAGCGCAGTAAGAGATTCAAAAGCAATACAGGGTACACAAAATGGTGTTGTCCTCAACATCTGGTGGGGGACTTCACCTGAAAGAGGTGTGAAAAAGCAAGACTCTGTCGAGAAGCAGGAAACAGCCCCCACTAGCCAAAGAATAAAGATAAATAACTTAGCAGCGAAAGCAAAGAATAATTTTAATAGAGGTGGAAACAATCAGTCTTTTCGCAATTGTTAGTTTAAAAAAATCGAATGCTACTATTGTCACAGAAATGGAAATATGATGAGGCAGTGCAAGGAAAGATTCAAGCAGGCTTGTAAACAAAAGGAGCCCAATGAAATTTACAATATAGAAAAGCCTGAAACAACAAATTCGAACATTTACTCATGGTTTAATCTGCAAGTTGGAAAGACAGAACCAATATTTGTCACAGTGAAAGTAAATGGCAAGCCTGTTAGAATGGAAGTGGACACTAGAGCTTCAACTGCAATAATTGGGGAACATACCTTCAGATATTTGAATAATGGTGACTATCAATTAAGATCAGAAGAAACAGCTGCCAAGCTAAAAACATATACAGGTGAAGATATTCAAGTAAAAGGCATAAGCTGAGTAATTGTCCATTTTGGAAGCCAAGTGGCAAAGCTAACCTTGATGGTGGTAACAGGTGAAGGGCCAAGCGTTCTAGGGTGAAATTGGTTAAAGGGAATTAAGTTAGAATGGGTTGAAATTTTCCAGTTGAGAAAAGTGGGCTACGAGAACCACTTAGAAAGTACACCATCATCTTCAAGGACGGACAGGGGAAAATTCGAGACCAGCAGGCCAAGATTCATGTGGATCTGGAAGCAACCCCTTACTTCATGAAGGCAAGACTGGTGCCATAAACACTGCGAGAAAAAGTCGACATTGAATTGAACAGACTAGGGAAACTGAGCATTATACAACCTGTTCGGTTCTCAAAATGGGCAGCACCCATGGTCCCCGTCCTTAAACCTGACCAAAGCATCCAAATTTGTGGAGACTACAAACTGATGGCTAATAAAGTAGCTAAGTTAGACAGGCACCCCATTCCAAAAACTGAGGGCCTGTATGCCAAGCTGACAGAAGGGACAATGTATACAAAGCTTAACATGAGTCTTGCTTATCAGAACTAGAGTTGGATAATGCCTCCTGGGAATTTGTCACAATTAATACCCGCAAAGGGTTGTACCAATATACATGATTGCAGTTCAGTGTCCCTCTGTTTGTGCTATCTTTCAGAGAACAATGGAAAGCTTACTGCAGGGGCTGCCCCAGGTTGTAGTCTATTTAGACGATTTATTGGTGACAGGATTCACTGATAAAGAGCATTTGGCAAAATAAGAAATCTTAAAATGTTTCTTGCAAGCTGCAGTGCATTTAAAAAAAGAAATGTGCATGTTCCAAGCGAGGGAGGTAATCGATTTGGGTCACCAGGTAGATTCACAGGACCTCCACACAAATAAGGAGAAAGTGAGATCCATGAGAGAGGCACCTGCGCCTCAAATTGCAAACCCCGATGCCCTTAGTCATTTGCCTTTAGAAGAAAATGATGAGCGTATCCCAGTTCCACAATTTTACTATTAAATTTATTAGATTCCTCGCCAGTATGTGCTTGACAGATCAGAGACTGGACAAGTCAGGACCCAGTCCTATCTCAAGTACAAGAACCAGTTGGTCGCGGGAGCCCATATCTGATGAAACGAAACCATACTTCAACAGAAGACATGAAATTACCAGCGAAGGTGGCATCTTATTGTGGGGAGCATGAGTGATAGTTCCTGCAAAGAGAAGGGAGCCACTTTTAAATGAACTACACAGTGCCCAACCAGGAATTTCCCAAATGAAGACTATGTCACGCAACTATCTTTAGTGGTCTGGGATGGATGGTGAAATAGTTTAGTAAAGCACTGTGTGCAATGTCAGCAACTGCAAAACGTACCAGTGACAGCTCCGTTACACCCATGGGAATAGCCAAGTAGATCCTGGGTGTGGTTACACATTGACTACATTGGACCTTTCCTGGGAACAATGTTTCTGCTCATTGTCGATGCCCATTCAAAATGGTTAGATGTATATGAGATGAAGTTACCAACATAGGCCGCTACAATTGAGAAACCATGTCAGAGTTTTGCCATTCATGGAATACCAGAAGCAGTCGCTTCTGATAATGGCATGGTATTTACAAGTGCTGAGTTTCAATGGTTTATCAGCCTCAGCAGTATCATTCATGTGAAAATTGCACCGTACTACCCTTCCTCAAATGGATTGGCCGAAAGGGCGGTTCAAACATTTAAGGCAGGCATGAAAAAGCTAACTAGCAATTCCTTGGCACCAAGCCAGCATGCTTTCTTTTTGATTACAGGACTACTCCTCGTACAACAACAGCTGTCACACCTACAGAGTTACTGTTGAAACGCCATCCAAGGACAAGGTGGACCTTAATAATGCCAAATTTAGAGGGGAAATTGGAAAGGAGTCAGAAAGGCCAGAAAACCAGGCACGACTGGCATAGTCGCTAGAGGAAATTTACTGTGGGAGGGCTGGTATACGTGAAAAATTTTGAGGAAGGACCAAAGTGGTTACCAGGTGAAATAATTGCGATGACTGGACCTCTATCTTACTACATGGCGGTGGAAGGCCGGATCATTCATAAACATGTGGACCATTTAAGGAAGAGAGAGGCAAATCACCAAGATTTGGTTCCATCAGTGACCATGACTAGATCTGTGTTCCCTGTTGAGGATAATCAACCCAGGACTGACATGTCTGATGTTCCTGTAAGAGTTCAGGATACAGAACTGCAAGTGCCCACTGAAGCACCTGATGTTCAGGCAACTCCAGAAAAGGAGGTTCCTGACAAAGAATCTGAAGTTGTGGAGGTGCAACATTCCACACATACCAGGAAACCACCTGAAAGACTGAACTTGTAAATTCCTTACCCAGTGTAAATATTATATTGTCTTGAAAAATTTGTACTTGTAAATACAATATGTATAGCCGAGTTAAAGGGAGAGGAATGTAGTAATTATGGTTTTATTTAGTGTGTAATGTACCTTTAAGAGTAATACTTGTTATGGAAGATCACATGATCTGTAGTAACCAATAGGAGAGTAGCACTGGCTAGTTCAGCAGTCAGTGTAGAGATGGAGTTGGAGTTGAAAGCACACGTGTAGTTGTTGCTGAGTATATTGTAAATAATCTTAATGGGAGAACTTTTATCTTGGCAGGTGGACATGCGCCCGGTCCGACTGAGTGTTAAATGATGCGCAATGATGTCAGGCATGCGTCCCGACATAATCACGCACTCGCGCATTTATTCGGTCGACGGGCACGAGCAGGAATCAGTAGCATACCCACCGACAATTAAAAGGCCTATTAAGGCCATTGAAAAGTTAATTGAGCAAAATTATTCGCTGCCCATCCAACCTTATGGTGAGTGGGCAGGTGAGGAGGCCAAGCAGCCTTTGCATTTTTTAGGAAACCGCATTAAATTGCATAAAAATTTTATAATTTAATTAATAACACGTCCCTGCTCATGTGATAGAGCCACACGAGAGGACATGTTTTATAACATTTTTAAAATCTATAATTTTTATTTTGAAAAATGTTCATCTCCCTGAGGCAGCTCTGTGTGTCACTCAGGCAAAAGGTTCAGGCTCAGCCTCCTCTGCCCCTCCGCCCACACAGGCAGCACTGAGCGCCGTCACTTGCATTTCATACTGGGCGGGCCTTAAATTGTGGTCTGGCCCTGATCATTGGCTTTCCAACCACCCCCGCCCGCCCCGCTGAGCCCGCCCAATGAGGGACAAATCCTCCCCAATGTTTCCACCCAAGTAATGTCTGCAGATCAACTCCATCACTAATAGTACAATTCGGCTGCCCTACAACAGGATCACTCTGGTGACACCTTCTGCACCCTCTTCAAGACCTTGACATCTTTCCAAATGTGTGCTGCCCAGAATTCGACGCAAAGCTCCAGCTGAGGCCTGACCAATGTTTTAACAGGATGTTGCCAGACCGCGATTTCATAGCTTCCCTGATGCTCGCATCAAAACTTTTTCTAACAATTACAGATAAAATAAACTTCAACCCCTCTGGTGCAAATTGACAATCCTAAACTGGAATCGCCAAGTTCTCGTGTCTGTTCCACTGATGTTTGGAGCCAACCTATAGGCCGGGATTTTCCATGCCAGCTTGAGTTGGACGTGTTTGGCAGCATGGGCGGACAGAATGGCACAATCGGTTTCACAGCGGCAGGAAACCAGTTTGTGATCGTCTGCTCTGCCTGTCGATGGCAGGCCACGCTTCCTGCTATCGGATGTTGGGAACTTCATTGTAATACATCTGCACCGGACTCACTTCCCCACCCCCACCCCCCCACCCCCCCAACCACTGGATCATTCACCATTGTTGGCGGGAAAACACGCCAATGTGTTTCACAACAGCACATAAGCAACGTGCACCTAGCGGACTGCACTTCACTAAGGACTTCAAGGTTTGTTTGCCTCCCTTGCTTCAGTCATCAGTGCCAGGCTTCACAGGCAAAACCACATCACTTTTAGAGGGGCTGATGGGCAGGTCTCTACCTCCCAGATCAGCCATATGTGGGTGGCTTTTCAATGGCTGCAGGGTTCGGGCTTGCTTGGGGAAGAGGGACAAATGACCTCAGGCGAGAGAAAAGGCTGCAGGACGAGGGCTGTACTGGGGAAGGATGGTATCCCAGGGTACGTTTGGGGACTCATGTTAATCTGTGCAAGTGCCCACAAGATGGTGAGGCTGAGCAGGCAGCCTCCAGAGGGTTTGAAGCCACATGGCCGTGTGATGGTATGTGTGTGAGAATGGGTGGTTATTTCCCAGTGAGTGAGATGCCAGTGAATGTGTGATGGGCTTTAGTGTGTGAGTTTAGAGCAATGAGATGGCTGCCAAACCCTGGCTGCACGGATGAGATCATTCATCCTCTACCTGCATTGGATGGCCAACCACTTCTGTACAGTGTTGGCATTGATCACCACTGCCATCGCCTACCAAGCCGGAGTGGTAATGTAGCTGCCCCTCCTGTGGCCAGGGCCAGAGTAGAGGACATCATAGAGGGCTTCCCTGCTGTCCAAAAGGCACTTGAGGGCTGCAGTCTTCTTGCCTTTCAGGGCCATGTCTTTTTTGCTGCAGTCCTGGGCTGGTAGCCCTGAGCGTGGCTATACTTTAAATGTGGTGCGTTGCGTGATGAAGCGGCGAGGTGATGGCATGGTGGGCAAATCAGAGCCCGCCTGCCATCAAAACGGCGTTTTCCAGGGAATGCATAAGTAATGTGGTGGGTTTGGGATGATCCGACGTGAAAACCCACCATCCCAGGCAGCAGATAAAATGTTGCTCTATCAACCCACTTAGTGCAAATCTGGGACAATTCCACCCATAGATTGTAGCAGGGCTAAAGAGAGCCTTGTGCCCTTGCAGCCAGTGGGTAGTTCTCAATGGAATGCACATTGGCCCATTCCAGTTTCCTTTTGCTATGATGAACCTGGTGATTGTGCAGCACCATCTCTTCCCCAGAAGTCACTAGTAATTTTGATAATTGTGTGGACTGTGTCCCAGGCGATAACAGCCTCACCTCTAAACCAGAAATGCTGTGGGCTCAAGTTCCACTTGAGGGCTTGAGCACCTATTCCAGGCCGACTCTTATTAGTGCAAATCTGGGACAATTCCACCCATAGATTGTAGCAGGGCTAAAGAGAGCCTTGTGCCCTTGCAGCCAGTGGGTAGTTCTCAATGGAATGCACATTGGCCCATTCCAGTTTCCTTTTGCTATGATGAACCTGGTGATTGTGCAGCACCATCTCTTCCCCAGAAGTCACTAGTAATTTTGATAATTGTGTGGACTGTGTCCCAGGCGATAACAGCCTCACCTCTAAACCAGAAATGCTGTGATATTCCAGGCCGACTCTCTCGGTGCTGTACTGAGAGAGTGCTGCATAACTGGAGGTGCTGTCTTTCAGATGAGACAGTAAAGCTAAAGCTCCATCTGCTCTCTCAGGTGGGTGTAAAAGAACACAAGACACTATTTTGAAGAAGAACGGGAGAGTTCTCTTAGGTCTCCTGGTCAATAATTATCCTGCAACCAACATCACTAAAACGGATTTTCTGATCATTATTATGCTGCCGTGAGTGGGAGTTTGCTGTGCACAAATTGCCAGCCATGTTGCCTAAATTATAACAGAGAAACACTTCAAATGTACATCATTGGTTATGAAGCACTTTGGAATGTCCTAAGGTTGTGAAAGGTGCTAAAGAAATGCAAATCTTTCTTTCTTAAAGTATTTTGCCAGTGCCTGTCACATCAGTCATTGTGGTGACTGGAGTGAACATATTCCATTCTTGGCATTGTACTCAGCGGGCTGCTACCACGATCACAGTATTATCCTGGCAGATTGCCATGGGACACGGGGACATTGGCTAGAAGTATCTGAGTGACTGAGAAGCCAAGGGTTTGCTGATCGGCTGCTGGATTCAGTCAATATTTCTGCATGAACCAACCTTTCCGAGAACAGGTAAATCAAGACAGAATGCATATTGTCTCCCTGTCCTGTCAGGGCAATACCCACAACGGGAGGTTTGTGCCTTCATCTATTGGGCCAATGGGATCTTAAATTGACCTATAGGAAGAGAAAAGTTTGTGTAAATAAGTTCCAATGAAGAAACAGGGCAGTAATAATGGGCCAAGTGGCCTCCTTCTGCGCTGTAAATTTCTGTGGTCCAATGGAAATCATAACACAACTAGGCCTGGCTCAAGGACAAATCTCACAGCCTACGGTTGACCTCAGCACATTTCTCCCTTCACCTTTAATGCTTCATAGTTTCATTCCTGCTGCATCTAATTCTTCACCACCTCTCAGAACTCTTCAGCAACCAGTAACATTCAGTCCACACTTTTTTCAGCATTTAATACTTTATCTACAGACCAAATAATGGCTTTTGGTGATTGAGAAAATTCTTCTGTTCAAGTTTCAGAGAGGTCATGAACTTGTTCAATCATTTTCTTGTGTTCTTGGGTATTTTGAGGTGAAACCAATTTGACAGACTCATTCCCCTTTGTGTCAAGATCATTTATCTTTACTAAAAAATAGTTAGTCTATTTTGACTTCTCCTCACTCAACCAAGAGAAAATAAACACTTCTCTGAGCAATTAAAAGGGTCTTCAATAAAAATACATCTCCTGCCCTGAAAAGCCACAGTTTTAATATGTGTGATGTGAGAATGGCACGTAATTAATAGTGAAGCGTGCCTTCAGTCACAGGTAGTCTGTGGGAGGACAGTGTACAATAATAGAGTAGGTGATCTTCATTTCGCTATAAAGTAGCGAGTCAACAGAAAGACAGTTTATAATTAACAGCGAAAGTGTGCACCTGTTCTCACTCATTCAGGCGAGCTGCGAGGGTTTGTGATACAGGCGGTGTATATTTAATCATACAACATTTCCCTATTCACCTAGGCGTACTGCTAGAATTGGATATTTCTAGCTGATATAAGAAATTAGAAATAAATAGATGGGTGGATTTAAAACATCGACCCTTGCGAGAGAAATAAAGAGCTCTGGTTTGATCTCAGGTCACCGTAGGGACAAGTACAAGCTGTGCCTGATGTACAGAAGAGATTCTAATGGTACATCAACATCAAGAAGATTGGAATCGCAAGATGATAAATGATTAATGTCCATCTAGTTCACCTTTTACCATCCTGGCATTCACATGATACAATGAGAATTGTGCTGTCAATGAATATGGCAACAAATGCATGGATTTGGGGAAGATAGTTTTGTGGTTATATCACTCAATTAATAAGCCAGAGTCCTCAACTACTAATCCTGAGAACATGAGTTCAAACACCACCGTTGAAGACAATCTAGAGTTGGATACCTGTTATCAGTATAAAGTGACCATGAAGTGCCAGGTTTGTTGTAAAAGCCCACCCGGTTCATTTAGGGAAGGAAACCTATTGTTCTTATCCTGACAGCCCTATACATGTCTTCTGTCCCACACCAGCATTGTTGTCTTTTCCAGACCCTCCAGGCCAAGCAAACCCACTCAGTTGTATCAAATTGCTACAAGCAATTCTGCAACAGTTCAAGAAGGTGGCCTACCTGTACCTCATAAGGGCAACTGGCATTGTGCAATAAATCCTTGGCAAAGCCAACAATGCCCACATCCCAAGAATGAACTAAACCAATCTCAATCAACTTGACAGACCCAGACAAAAGGTGAGGAAACCCTCAGTGGTGGGGAATGTTGAGAACCATAGGCCCAGAGTCACCTGCTCATCCCCAGCATGCAGCACTTGCCACATTTTCTGTCTGAAATTACTTGTATACCAATGTTATTTTCTGAATGAAATATAACAAATGTGCATTTAAAGGAATCAATACTATCTGTTGTAAGAAGGATTCACCAGGGAATCATAGAAAGATACAGTCCAAAGGAGACCATTTGGCCCATCCTGCCAGTGCTGGTTTTTTAAGCTATCTAACCCAGGGCCTATCTAACCCTCATAGCCCTGCAATTTTTTCCTTCCAAATAGTTATTCAATTTTTGTAATTTCCCTGTTCCATCTGCTTCTACTACTCTTTCATGTGGGGTGGAATTTCACAGGGCTGTTCAAAACTCCATTAACTTCAGCAGGACTGGAAGATCCTGCTGGTGGGAGGGGCCATAAAATCTGCCCATGGTGTGTTTGAGATCACAACAATCCCCCATACAAAAGAATGTTTCCTCACACCCGTCTGATTCTTCTATCATCTTAAATCTGTGTCCTCTTCTGACAGACCCCATCTGCCACAGAAAACAGTTTCTCCCTAATTATTCCATAAGAACCCTTCAGGGTTTTGAACACAAATCTCCTCTTAGCATTCTCTACTCTGAGGAGGAAACCTGCAGCATCTCCTATCTCTCCAGATAAGTGAAGTCCGTCATTCTTGGTACCATTCTAGTAAATCACTTCTGCACCCTTGATTTCCTTCCTAAAATGTGGTTCCCAGAATTGGCCATAACATTTCAGCTGGAGTCTAACCAATGTTTTATAAAGATTGAGCAGAAATTCTTTGCCTTTGCACCTATGTGTGTTATGGTGCAACAGTGGACTAAATGCATGGAGGAAATTTTGGGCTAATGACCTTTGTTTCACAGATCTAGCTGTGAAGTGGAGTTTCTTTCTGAGAAGGTTTCCAGCAGTGCTGTGATGCCTGGTCTGGTTTGGTAAATGCAAGAGGCAACTGATCTCACAAGAGCTCAAGTGCCTAAAGGCCTAAAGTGTTAGCTTGGCTCCGTTGATTGCTCCAAGTTGTAATGTTGCAGTTTCTGTAACAGATCAATAATAATAAAACCATGTTTGTTCCCAAAATAACAAGTCACTCCAGGATCTCCTACCTCTGCAATTGCCCAGCCCACACTCTTTGCTACTTCAATTTATGCATCTTGCTACCTGCGCATCACCCTCCTTCTGTCCTCTTGGCAACTGAGTCTCCAACACTCTAGGTCCACTTTCTGGAGCTCTATCCTAATTATCAGGAAAAGGTAGAACGGCTGGGGTTCTTTTTTCTAGTAAAGGGAAGGCTGAGGAATGATAATGGAGATGGCTATAAGCTGATTAAAGGGTTCACCTTATGTCTACCTAACAGGGTAGACATAGAACAGATGTTTACACTTGTGTGAGAGTCCAAACCAGAGTTCACCAATATGTCACTAATATATCCCATAGTGAATTCAGGCAGAATATCCTTACTCAAAGCGTATTTAGAACGTGGAGTCCAGCACCACAAGGAGTGGTTGAGATGGATAGCATATATGCATTTAAGGGAGATAAACACAAGAGGGAGAAAGAAATAAAAGAATGTGATGCTAAGTTAGATGAAGATTCACAAGAGGAGCCTGATGTGGACTAGCATGGGCCACTAGCATGGGCCAGTTGTTTCAAATGACCAGTTTCTGTGCTGCAGACACAGTGTAATGCAATGTAATAATTTCCCCTTTCCTACACCTTTAAAAATCTTATTCTAAACCCACCTTATCAGCTGTGCTTTCTCCTGTTCATCCTGATGTCTCCTCTGTGATATGACTTAAAGTTCCAATATAAATGTAAATTGTTATAATATGTGCAATCATATGGATATAATCGATGGATACACTGTTTCAGATTTTAGATCTATAGTTCAAGTCTTCATGAAACATCATGATCATATTACCAACTATATATATATAATATAATGTAGAGAGCACCTCTCACACACATCAGGATATCTGAAAATGCTTCACAGTCAATGAGTTCCACTTGACAGGCAGCCACTGACATGGGGAAACACAACATCTAATTTAAAGGTAAAGGTTCCGAACACTGCCAATAAGATACATAATCAAGTAACCTGTTTTGTTTGTGTTAGTTAAGGAGAAAAAGTTGACCAGGAGATCAGAAAAACTTACCTGCTGTTCTTCAAATGATGCTGTGGGATCTTATACATTCACCTTGAACAGGTGATAAGACATCGGTTTAATATCTTATCTAACAGACCTCTGACAGTGCAGCATCCCTGAATTATTGCACTGGAGTGTCAGCCTGTTCTCAAATCCCATGAAGTGAGACCTGAACCTACCACCTTACAACTTGGAGCAATCAACTGAATCAAGCTGACACCTTTTATCATTCTGGTAATTGCATGATATAATGAGAATGGTGTTTTTGATTAATCATGGCAACCAATCAACGGATCAGATCCTGAAACTTGAGCAGAATAACTAGGCTGACATGCCAGTGTGGTAGAGAGCAAGAGTTACACTGTTGCACTTGTCAGTAACAATAATTCCTGAGAGTGACTATTATTCATTTGTGAATGTAGATGAGGCTCAGGATCACTCAGGCGTATTGATAGTCAAGAATAATAACAGAAAATTCTGGAAAAACTCAGCAGGTCTGGCAGCATCTGTGGAGAGAGAAACAGAGTTAATGTTTCGAGCCCAATATGATTTTTCTTCGCCTGCTGAGCTATACCAGCATTTTCTATTTTTATTTCAGATATCCAGCGTCCACTTTGCTTTTATATTGATAACAATGTCCTCATCACTAATCCAGAAGGTTACTGCCTAGAAGTGATATTCAATGCTTTCATACTCCATTTAAAATGTGCAGCTAGATGTCTGGTTCCTAATAGTGAGCCCTCAAATGTGTTGTGTGTTCGCCCCCTAATAATCTACATTGCTTTTGAGGTTCACAAGCAAGGCGCTCACACCGTTCTCGAATGGACAAGATTAATTAACAGAGAAACTGTCTCTTTGAGGTGATTGTTTTTGTTTTTTAAGTTTCTGATTTGGCTTTATGATGATCTTAGCAGTGTTTCAATTTGTTTTGCATAGTTCTCTTACACAGTCTTGGGGATATTAGAGGGAGTGTCCATTGCAATAAAATGTTGCCATGATTATGATATTTCAGTCAAACTTTATTGTATCAGTAGAAAATGTAAAGGCTAAATCTATAAATAATGATAACATGAGCATTCTGTGCCCCTGTCTGAAGCACTTCCTGCGTTCTAGTACTTTTCAATATCAGATAACATACCTTGATTGGGGCCCTTTGAAGTAGCAATGGTAGCTATTCATCTAGGAGGCTGGACGCAAAGAACACCCAGGTAGCTGGGGGAACATCTCCACATGATACAAGAGTTATTGAACATTAATTTGGCCAGCCTTAGCATTGTGAGCACTGCTCCATTCTATAGTCACTTCTAGTTCAAAGAAAGAGCATAGGTTTGTACAGAACCTTTCAAACCTCAGGATGCCTTATAGCACTTTAAAGCACATAGTCTGAGATATAGTCAAAATTATAATGTAGGGAGCACAGCAGCCAAATTCAGCAAGGTACCACAAACAGACGCATGATAAACTTTGGTTTTAACTGTGTGTTTGAAGAATATATGTAGGGCAGTGAATTCCTTTACTCTTCTTTGAAATAGTGCCATTACACCTTTTACCTTCACCTGAGACAGGGCCTCAGTCCAACATTTCATTCCAATGATGACACCTTCAACATTGTAACACTCACCCTCTACCTCACTGGCATGTCAGCCTAGTTATTTCCACTCAAGTTTCAGGACTTAATCTGTTAATTGGTTGCCATGATTAATCAACAACACCATTCTCATCGTATCATGCGACTATCAGGATGGTAAAAGGTGAACTAGATGGACATTGGTCATTTATCATGTTGCAATTCCAATCTTCTTAATGTAGATGGACCATCAGAATCTCTTCTGCACCTCAGACACAACTTGTACTTGTCGCTTAAGTGACCTGAGATCAAACCACAGCCCTTGCCTGGGGCTGATTTTTTTAAATCCACGCATGTATTTATTTCTAATTTCTTATACCAATTGGAAATATCCAATTCTAGCAGTACGCCTAGGTGAATGGGGACATGATACATTAAATATACATGATCTGCATCACAAACCCTAGCAGGTCGCCTGACTAAGCGAGGACAGGCACACACACTTTCGTCGTTAATTATAAACTGCCATTCGGACAGCTTACTACTTTATAAAGAAGTGAAGATCACAAACTATTATCGTACGTCCACAAACTATCTGTGACCGAAGACACATGCAATTTAATTATGGACCGTCCTTCCTCACAGTGCACAAATTAACAGCGGCTTCGCAGGGCAAGGGATGTATTTTCGTTGCAAACCCCTAAAATGTACAGAGTTTATTTATTTATTGCTCATCCCCTGGTTGCCTGAGAGGATGATGGCGAGCTTTCTTTCTGAAGCACTGCAATCATTTACGGTCGTTTTATACGGCACAGCAATCTGTTTGGGTATTTCAGCTAAGAATGAGGGTAACGTATAGCCCAGACTGGATAGCAGATTTCTTTCCCTAAGGATATTAGTGAACCAGCTGAGATTTTACGACACTTGGGGCTTGATTTTCAGCACCCATTGAGGCTGGAAATGGAGTCCGGAATGTCCCGCAGCTGGCCTATGTGACGGTTGCCCTGCTCAATCTTACCACCGGGCGATTTTCCTGAAGGTGGAATGGAGTTGAGGGGTGGGGGCATGGGATGTTATGACTGGGCAACCTGCCCACAAGCTATGGTAGCTAATTTAGTTGCTTAAGGGCCTATTAAGGCTTATTGTCAGAGGCCGACTGGAATTTTCAATATGGGCTCCAGGTCCTCATGTCGTTTTCAATGGCTAAGTTGCTCAGTGTTTGATTGTGTGGGCTGGGATTTACAGGGCACTGTGTTCTCTGCACACCCTCCAACAAAAAGGCCGGATGGAAACCCATCCACGCAAAAGCTAATCGCCCTGCAGCCATTTTAAACTCGGCAGGGTGATAATTGGCTTAGGGTGAGATTTCTGCCTCCATGTGGGAAGGAAGCCCTGCCTTAGAAAGCTGCTGGCCAATCCGGTTGGCCGCGGCAGTTCTGTCGTCCCGGTAGCCCCAGGTTCAAACAATAGCCACTGCTGGGATTACAGCCAGTCCCTGAAGAAGAGGAGTTATAGCGGCCAGACTGATGGTAAAACTGGAACATTGGCGAGGCCCGGCTTGCCAGCCCTTGAGGGGTTGGCGTGAGGGGTTCGGTTTCAGAGGCCAGGGTTGGAAGGTTAAAGGGGTGTATGACCTTGGAGGGGTGCCTCCGATGGGCAAAAGAGAACTCCAAAGGATGTTCCCTGCCCCCTGCCCAACACCAGTTTGCCTGGTAAAAGCTGCCAGGCTACCCACTTGGCGTGGGCTTCCTCTTGCCATGGGTAACATAATGGCAGGGGCAGGATGAGGCCCTTAAGTGGCCATTAATTGGCCACATAAGAGCCTCAATAGGCCCAAGGGCAGGTAGAGTGTCTCCACCGCACACCCCCAGCAAAATGCTAGGAAGGGTTGGGTGGGAAGGCAGCGCACAGAAGCTGCATCTTACGAGCCCTCCTGACTTCAAACAGGCCAACAGAGGGAGGGTAAAATCCAGCCTTGTGTGTCTGTTGACTGTCCTCTGTTCTCTGTGTGCTATTAGTCTAGTTTGGGTATGGTTACAAAATGAAACAGAAACAAAATTGAGAGAACAAACTGTAAACATGAGAGAGCAAACATTTTAAAAGCATTTGTAAATATGTCCTTTAGAAGCTGGTGCTTCACCTCAGTGTATCCCCATGGTTTAAAACATAACACTCCTTGGGCAGCGGGGGGGAGGGCAGCACAGCTGCCTGGAGATGCCTCCCAGCAGCCAGACCATGGGCTTAGTGGCCCTCACTGCCTGCCTGGATTCAGCTGCAGTTGCAGGCTGCCCAGTGGAGGGGTGGTGGCTTTGCTGCAAAGGTTGCTTATATTTCAAATTTGAACAATTTGGAGAGAAGGTGCTTTCATCTTGTGGCGCCCTCTCCCTCTCTTACCCTGAATGACATCCTGCTGCTGCTTTCAAGCTGGTATTGGTCCTCCACCTTTAAGAGACCGCCCACCATCCTTAATTGGACAGTGAGCCTACCCTCTGGTCATTAATCAGCCAACTCATGGGAAAACCACAGTTGAGTGACTATTTCCCACACAGTGCAGGCTTCTGGCACCCATTTGAGCCTAGTGGCAGGGGTTTAGAAAGTGGAGGTGAAAATCCTGTTCTTGGTTACTTTTACTTATACCGGCTTTTTATTTCCGAATTTATTTTTGAATTTATAACTGAATTCAAATTCACAAAATTCTTGGTGAATTATTAGTTCACATCTTTGCATTGCTAGTTGAGTAACATGACCAGTACAGTACAGTAGCCAGGACTGAACACCAGCACCGTGCTACTAGGATAGGAGAGAGAAGCTTGTGACACAGTGGATAGGTAACCTAAAAACTGGCAAAACTGTGGAAACCTAGACTGGGAATTTCCTGGTTGCTGCTCCCACTGCAGAATTATCACCCACCGCATAATCCTGCTCTCTGAGCAAGCAGAACGAGAGTCCTGGAGCCCTGCCATATCAGTTGGACAAAAATGTCAGCAAGGAAGCAACTGCTAATGGTCCAGAAGGATTGTGGCACCGGTATCACCAGAGTAGACCCATTTATTGTTCGTTCATGGGATGTGGGCATCACTGGCCAGGCCAGCATTTATTACCCATCCCTAGTTGCCCTAGCTCAGAGGGAATTTAAGAGTCAACCACATTGCCGTGGGTCTGGAGTCACATGTAGGCCAGACCAGGTGAGCACGGCAGATTTCTTTTCCTAAAGGACATTAGTGAACCAGATGCTGTGCGCATTATGTAAATAAAGTTTCCCCTCAGCATCAGCTACTGCCTTTCCTACTCATTTCCTCAGGTACCAGTGATGTTTATCCATGAATTATTAACTTCAGGCACACCTATATCAAACCAGGTCCAGTACGTTTATCAGAGCCTCTCTGGGATTGGTCAGTTTTGACAAGGGATTTTACCACAGCACTTTCTCATTGTTCTTGTGTGTTTTCTTCACCATGTGTTGCTCATAATCTTCTACTCACTATCTTGGAAGGATTCCAGGAGTAATTTTATGAACAGAGGAACAGGAGTAGGCCATGCAACCCCTCAAAGCTGTTGTGTTATTCAATGCCTAATCTACCTACTTTGGTTCCATAACTCTTAACGTCCTTGGCTGACATCTAACAATCTGTGTTTTTAAATTTTCACTTGACCCTGAGCTTCAAAAGCTTTTTAAGGGAGAGTTCCAGATTTCCACTATCTTGTCAGGAAGCACTTCATTACACAGCAGACTGAACAGCCTAATTCTAATTTTAAAGTTTTACCATTTTGTCCTGGAATTTCCCACTAGAAGGATCATTTTTTTTCTACCTACCCAACCAATGTCTCTAATCATCTTAAAGACCTCAATTACATTGCCTATTTAACCTTCTATACTTGAAGGAATACAAATCTAACCTACATAACCTGTCCTCATAATTCAACCTTTTTAGCACTAGTTTCAAACCACGAATGGGTTTATTGGTGAAAAACACAACCGGAGCTTAGAGAATGAATGCCAACCAGCTTTACCTACATTGTATTCCCTCCCAACACAATAATTCACCAAAGTCCATGGAGGGCCATCAGCATCATCCTCCCCATTAAAGAGAGATAATTGGTTATATAGCTCACACCAAAACATGAGGCGAGACAAGTCTCCATGAACTACCACAGCCAGTACATGGATTGAACTTGTGCTGTTGATTTTGCTCTGCACCACATGCTAGCCATCTAGCCAACTGAGATAACCAGTCCCCAACATTTCAGTTTTTAAAATTATAATCACTGTTTTCAAATCTCTCCATAACCTTAACCCCTCCTTATCTCTACAACCTCCACCATACCTACCACCCTCTGAGATTTCTGCCCCCCCACCAATTTTTGCCTTCGGCACAACCCGATTTTAATCACTTCACCATTGGTACTGTGTTTTCAGCTATTATGGCCCTAAAGCTCTGGTATTGTCTCTCTGAAGCTCTCTACCACTCTCTCCCCCGTAAGACATTCTTGAAAGCCTACCTTTTAGACCAATCTTTTGGTTACCTTTCCGAATCTTATCACCTTGTAAGGCTTGGTGTCAAATTTTGTTTGGTAAAGCTCCCATGAAGCACCTTGGGGATTTTTTAAATAGATTAAATGCTCCTTAAATGCAAATGGTTATTGTTATGGCTGCCCTGGTTATAGTGAATGATTTTGCCTCATCAATGCACCTTGACTGAACCCAAAGAGGTGCTCCCTCTGTAATCAATACTTTCATCTTAGCAGCCCTGATTGGAACCCAGATCTTCAAAATTATGAACAGCAACCACAATTTAGCAGGGAGGGTAGAAATATTGACAGATTAACAAGCCATCCCATTGCAAAGCATTTCTGGAATTACCCCATGGAATATTTTTCAAATATTACAGTCAGAAAACTGCAGATCTGATTCCAATAACTAGGCAGGAATCATTGTGCTCACTGTTCCTGTAAACACAAAGCTTGTACTGTAGCTGCTGGTTAACTTTCAGTATTCCCTGGGTATGGCAGGGTATCTCCAACACTAGAATGGTGTCAAGATTTATCCTGCTTCCTCATAGGGCTGTTGGTCAGGCAGGAAACCTGTGTGATTCAGTAGATAATGCTCCTTGAAATGCCTTAGAATGCTTTATTACGTTGAAGGTGCTATATAAGTAAGAGTTGTTGTTGCACTTGTGTATGTTGGGTGGAAGAGACAAAGAGAAAATCAGACAAGGGCCTCAGCTTTAACTCTGGGAGTAGGCTTTGGCTGGATGCACAGAGATGCAATTTAGAAACTCACCCATTACCCAGGAGTTAGAGGGGAGAGGGAGGATTTGGAGAATAAGGGTAGAAGCACAATGCATCATGAGGATATATACTGGGAGCAGTTGGAGGCGAGTCAGTTATATCCTGCTGGCTCCCTTTCCACTCGATAAGGATGGGAGGTTGGTGGAAAGTGGAGGAAGATCTCGCCCGTTGACAGCAGTTGACTGGTGGGCTGGGGTGGGGAGGGGTCCCATAATCCACCTGGAGTGGGGGGGCTGGGGGGGTGGGGTGGGGGTGCGGTGGAGGTGGGGTGGGGGGGGGCCGTGGAATGGAGATGAATTCACAGCAGGAAGTGACCTGAGCCTTCTTGTGGGGTGTGGTGGAGCTCTCCTCCTTCTCCTCTACATCCCACAGAGAAAGTAAGGAACAGCTTAAAAATACACCTTTCTGGATCTCTCCCAGTCACAATCCACTCCCTCATTGGGCTGGGCATTTTTTCTCCAAGTTACTAATGCAGGTGGATCCCTATGACATCATCAGGATTCAACTTGAACAATGTTAAAAATGACCCACCCGAACCTGGGCTGGTAAAAAATAACGCAACCAATCAGCTCCAAGGAACACCAATAACCTGGGCGATCGTAACTGCCTGCACATAGATTAGGATAAAATCCACCCCATTATTTATTTTTGCTATTTCAGAAAGGAATGCATCGGCCTGACATCTCGAATCATTTCGAAGAGATTGTCATTTCACTGGCATCCTCCTACGTATCTGGTTGTATTCTCATGGGGCTGACTCTGTTGGCAAATTCTAAGACGGGCACTGAGAACTCATTTCTTGCTATCTTGACTCCATTCTCTCTCCCCTTGTCCAGTCCCTTCCCACCTACATCCGTGATTCCTCTGACGCTCTACATCATATCAACAATTTCCAGTTCCCTGGCCCCAACCACCTCCTCTTTACCATGGACGCCCAATCCCTCTACACCTCCATCGCCCACCGGGATGGTCTGATCGCTCTCCGTTTCTTCCTCGAACAGAGACCCGAACAATCCCCATCCACCACTACTCTCCTCCATCTGACTGAACTTGTTCTCACACTGAACAATTTCTCATTAAACTCCTCTCACTTCCTCCAAATAAAAGGTGTGGGTATGGGTACCCACATGGGCCCCATCTATGCCTGTGTCTTTATGGGGTATGTGGAACATTCCTTGTTCCAGTCCTACTCCGGCCCCCTCCCATAACTCTTTCTCCGGTACATCGATGATTACTTCGGTGCTGCTTCATGCTCTCGTCTGGACCTGGAAAAATTTATTAATTTTGCTTCCAATTTCCACCTCTCCATCATTTTCACATGGTCTATCTCTGACACTTCCCTTCCCTTCCTTGACCTCTCTGTCTCAATTTCTGGTGATAGACTGTCCACCAATGTCCATTACAAGCCTACCAACTCCCACAGCTACCTCGACTACAGCTCCTCACACCCCGCTTCCTGTAAGGACTCTATCCCATTCTCTCAGTTTCTTCACCTCCGTCGCATCTGTTCTGATGATGCCACTTTCAAAAACAGTTCCTCTGACATGTCTTCCTTCTTCCTTAACTGAGGTTTTCCACCCACGATGGTTGACAGGGCCCTCAACCGTGTCCGGCCCATCTCCCACAAATCTGTCCTCACACCTTCCTCTCCCTCCCAGAACCATGATAGGGTCCCCCTTGTCCTCACTTATCACCCCACCAGCCTCCGCATTCAAAGGATCATCCTCCTCCATTTCCGCCAACTCCAGCATGATGCCACCACCAAATACATCTTCCCTTCACCCCCCTGGTGGCATTCTGCAGGGATCATTCCCTCTAGGACACCCTTGTCCACTCCTCCATCACCCCCTACACCTCAACCCCCTCCCACGGCACCTTCCCATGCAACCGCAGAAGGTGCAACACCTGCCCCTTTACTTCCCCTCTCCTCATTGTCCAAGGGCCCAAACACTCCTTTCAAGTGAAGCAGCATTTCACTTGCACTTCCCTCAATTTAGTCTACTGCATTCGCTGCTCCCAATGCGGTTTCCTCTACATTGGAGAGACCAAACGCAGACTGGGTGACCGCTTTGCAGAACACCTTCTGTCTGTCCACAAGCATGACCCAGACCTCCCTGTCGCTTGCCATTTCAACATTCCACCCTGCTCTCATGCCCACATGTCTGTCCTTGGCCTGCTGCAATGTTCCAGTGAAGCTCAACGCAAACTGGAAGAACAGCATCTCATCTTCCGACTAGGCACTTTACAGCCTTCCGGACTGAATATTGAGTTCAGCAATTTTAGATCATGAACTCTCTCCTCCATCCCCACCCCCTTTACTATCCCCCTTTTTTCCAGTAATTTATATAGATTTTTCTTTTCCCACCTATTTCCATTATTTTTAAATGTATTTCCATCCATTGTTTTATCTCTGCCTTTTAGCCTATTTCAATCCCTTCCCCCCACCCCACCTGTATCTGTACCTTTATTATCACATTCCTTAGATAATATCACCAGCTTCAACACCTCTTTGTCCTTTTGTCTGTGACATCTTTTGGTTATCTCCTCCTATCACTGGCCGTCTATCCAGCTTTACCTGTCCCATCACCCCCCCCCCCCCCACTCCTTAATCCAGCTTATACTTCACCTCTTTTTTATTTTTCCTTAGGTCTGTTGAAGAGTCATACGGACGCGAAGCATTAACTGTGTTCCTCTCCACAGATGCTGTCAGAGCTGCTGAGTTTTTCCAGGTATTTTTGTTTTTGCTTTGAATTTCCAGCATCCACAGTTTTTTGCTTTTAACTGAGAAGTTAATGTTTTGATACATGCAGCCCTTCAGCTCAAGTGTAGTTCACTGGCTCGCATTCTGTCCTCTGAGTCAGAAGTTTGTGGATTTAAGCCCACTCCAAAGAATTAAGTTAAAAATCTAGGCTGAGACTCCAGTGCCGCACTGAGGAATTGCTACACTGTTGGAAGTGCCATCTTTCAGACGAGCTATTAAGCTGAAGCAGGTAAGTGTAAAGATCCATGGTGCTATTCAAAGAAAAGCAACAGAGCTCTCTCAGTGTCCTAGCTAATATTTATCCCTCAACCAACATCACAAATACAGATTTTCTGGTCATTATCGCATTGCTGTTTGTGGGATCTCACTGTGTACAAGTTAACTGCTCCAGCGACTATACTTCAAAACTACTTCACAGGCTGTGAAATGTTTGCATTGCCTTCAGATTGTGAAAGATGCTTTGCAAGTAGATGTTCTTTTTCAAGATAATTACTTTCTTCAGTCTCAGTTTTTGTTTGTGCATGAAAGAATTACATTTTGACAATAATAAGACTAACACTGTGATTGAAACTGAAAGTTGCACTTAAAGGGATGGCTTTATTATATTAAAGGGGCAATGTTCCTGTATTAATCCTGACGACAGTACAGCCGAGGCTTTATACTAATCATGGGGAAGCCCCACAGTACGGAAATGAAAGTCGCAGTTGTGAATTTTAAACAATCACTTGTAAGCACCATAATGTCACTTGTGATCATTCACTGCTAAACCTTGTGATTCTCTATTGCCCAACCCATTGACGGTTACTATCACTCCATTGATGATGAATGCCCAGTCCAGTGATTTTCTACTGCCTGGTCCAGTGATTTTCCACTGCCTGGTCCAGTGATTTTCTACTGCCCGGTCCAGTGATTTTCTACTGCCCACTCCAGTGATTTTCTACTGCCCAGTCCAGGGATTTTCTACTGCCCAGTCCAGTGATTTTCTACTGCCCACTCCAGTGATTTTCTACTGCCCACTCCAGTGATTTTCTACTGCCCACTCCAGTGATTTTCTACTGCCCACTCCAGTGATTTTCTACTGCCCACACCAGTGATTTTCTACTGCCCAGTCCAGTGATTTTCTACTGCCCACTCCAGTGATTTTCTACTGCCCACTCCAGTGATTTTCTACTGCCCACTCCAGTGATTTTCTACTGCCAACTCCAGTGATTTTCTACTGCCAACTCCAGTGATTTTCTACTGCCCAGTCCAATGATTTTCTACTGCCTGCTCCAGTGATTTTCTTTTGTCCACTCCAGTGATGATCACTGCGCACTCCAGTGATGATCACTGCGCACTCCAGTGATGATCACTGCGCACTCCAGTGATGATCACTGCGCACTCCAGTGATGATCACTGCGCACTCCAGTGATGATCACTGCGCACTCCAGTGATGATCACTGCGCACTCCAGTGATGATCACTGCGCACTCAGTAATGATCACTGCGCACTCCAGTGATGATCACTGCGCACTCCAGTGATGATCACTGTGCACCCCAGTGAATTTCTACCGCCCACTCCTGTGATGGTCTACTGTTCATCCCATGTGAGTTTGTGTGTGAGTGTTTATGTGAATGAACGCATGTGGCTGAGAATGAGTGACTGCATGTGTGGGAGCTGGGGGAGTGGTGTATGTAAGGCTGAGCATGTATGTGTGTTATAAGGATATGTCACTCCTGGAGAGTTGTCCGGTGGGTATGTGTAATATTTCCATATTTAGGAATTGCTCAAAGGGCCTTAAACCTATCACAAAAATACAGAGTATATATAATTCCCTCACCCGTCTAGTTCTTTTTTATGGATGATGCTGACTTAGGTGACGAAATTGGTCCTCATTGGAACTATTTTACACCTGAACCCCAATCGTCTGGGCCATATCCTGCAACATTAGAACACCTGAAATACACCTGATGTCATATTGACCTCCGACAAAGTCCAGGTATCCCACGTGGCAACATTAAACAAGTGTTAGGCCTTTTGTTGAAAGGAGGTGGGGGGGGTGGGGGCACAGAGGGTGGGGGGGGGAGGCGAGGGGGGGGAGCAGGTAGGAGCATGGGGGGATTCTACAAACATCTGGAGAGGAAAGTGTGTAATCTCAGAAACAGTCAGAGAGTGTGGTGTGATCCCAGAAACATCTGGAGGGAAAAGATGTGAAGCCATAAACAGTTGGAAAAGGAGTATGAATCAGAAACAGCTGTGAAAGGGAGTGTGATCCACTGATAGTTTGAGTGGGAGAGTATCTGATCCACAGCAAAGTGATGGTTTCTGCTGATGAAATTCCCTGTCAGAATAAATTTGTACGGAAAACCTGCTGACCTCATGAGTAAGCAAATTGTAGTTCATCACTGCCAGGAAGAGCGCTGTGATTATGCGTGGGTTGATATCCTGCTTATTTCTCATCCAGGAGAACAAAAAGCCCCTATCAGGAGCACTGCAGAGAAATGCCTTTAAGTTCCATCTCTTTCTCTCTCTAGCCACCCAAATGAAACTGTGTGAAGAGGTGGGGCAGAAGCAGCAGTGAATGGGGCGATTAACTTGGAGTCCAAGAGCAATAATCACTCTGGGCAGAATCTCCTGATCCCGTCAGCAGCGGGAAGGTTGGCGGATGGGAGAACTTTATTTGGCGCCAGGCCAAAAACCAGTTTCCCAACGGCAGGATGAACTGGAGCAATTACGGCTTGAATGTTTAGGTCGGGTGCGGCGGCATGATCAGCGGGGCCCGGAAGAGGCCGGGAAACAGACCGCTGACCGCGATTGGCGGTGTGGGTGGGGGGCCTTGGATTTCACGCTAGTTGGCCAATTAGCGGCCAGCCAGCATTGAACACGCCAAAATGCTCAGCGCTGCTGGGGTGGGGGTGGGCGCTGCCAGAGAACATCCCAAAGGCAGAGAGCTGCCTCAGGGAGCCGAAGACCTCAAAAGCATGAAATGGAGTTTTTAAAATCAGGGAAAAAAAATGCCCACGCATCACAATCAGTCACCTGAACGTGAGCGTTATAAAAACCATTTTTCTTTTCTCTTTCATTTAACAACAGGAGCTTCACCCTGCCCGTGGGAGAGGTTGCACGGAAAAATGCAAAACCCACCCTGCTGATTCGCCAACCATAAGGTTGGACAGACCACGAGAAATCAGAGACAATTGCATCTTTAATTACCCGAACTGGCCTCTTAATTGTCGCCGGGTGCGCTTCCGACTTATGCACGCGTCCGCCGATCGAAATATCATGCGAGTGCGGGACGATGTCGGGACGCTCACCCAACGTCATCTCGAGTCCGCTCGGGCCGGGCTAAAGCTTCTGCCCTATGTTCTCGGGACTTTAAAGACACGTTCAAGGTGGGTGGAGTTTCCTGACAATGGCCGCCAGCTCTTTTCTATACATTAGCATGTCATGCACACTCATTAAAAGGCCAGGTCACTGGAATTAAGTCCCTGCTCCAAAATAAGATCCCCGCCAGAGAGAAATTAGAACGTTTACATTCACGATTCATAAGTGGCGTGTACCTGGCCAGCTTCACTTCCTCCATCATTAACGGTGAGTTGCCGCTGCAGTGTCCTCTTTGGGGAGTGTCTGTAAATGTCAGCCTGTGCTTGAGATCGGTGGTGGCAGTAAAGGTTGCGTGGAAGATGATGAAGGAAGGAGGAGAGGGTTAGTGGGGAAAAGTGCAGCAGGGGCTGGGCAAAAGTGCAAGGGATAGTGCAGGCTATCCGGGGAGGGACGGAGCGGGCTGTCCAGGGAGGGACAGAGCCGGCTGTCCGGGGAGGGACGGAGCGGGATGTCCGGGGAGGGACGGAGCGGGATGTCCGGGGAGGGACGGAGCGGGATGTCCGGGGAGGGACGGAGCGGGATGTCCGGGGAGGGACGGAGCGGGATGTCCGGGGAGGGACGGAGCGGGATGTCCGGGGAGGGACGGAGCGGGATGTCCGGGGAGGGACGGAGCGGGCTGTCCGGGGAGGGACGGAGCGGGATGTCCGGGGAGGGACGGAGCGGGATGTCCGGGGAGGGACGGAGCGGGATGTCCGGGGAGGGACGGAGCGGGATGTCCGGGGAGGGACGGAGCGGGATGTCCGGGGAGGGACGGAGCGGGATGTCTGGGGAGGGAGGGAGTGGGATGTCTGGGTCCCCTTTAAGTGTGGTGCCTTAGCCTTTAACCCCACGAGGCAATGACTCAGATGGCGACACCCTACCTGCTCCTCCTGCCCCTGCCGCGAGAACCGGCCAGCTCCTTGCACGTCCTGCCCCCACCTCAATCCCAGCAGAAATCACTCCCACTTCCCCACCACCACCAAACGTAGACACCAGGATGGGAGATTCCAGCCTTTGGATTCAATCCCTGAGACTAACTTCACCAAGTCATAAAGAGCTTGTTCTTTCTGTTAAAATAATTAATACATAACGTGTGGCTGACCAGTTAAATGAACATGATTGTTGTATCAAAAGTCTATTTTTAAATTGAAAAATCAGGACTACCAATCGTTTTATAAAATTGATTGACAATAAATAATTTACCTCAGTTTGCTTTACCCACATTTTTAAGTGTCGGAACACTAATTCTCTTTAAAATCACGCAGTATTACTACAATCTGGTAGTAAATGAAAGAATGACAGGGAAAAGTTTATTAATGTGAACTTAGCCTTTCCAAATTATAGCATTTCTGTGATTCTGTTCAACCATCGCTCTGTGAGCTTACTGACCTTCACTAGTTCCCTGTCCAGCAAGACATCAAGTTTAAATTCTTATCATTGTGTTCAAATTTCTCCCTGGTTTTGTCCCTCCCTGTCTACAGCTCTCCGAAATCTCTGTGCTCCCCCATTTCTGGCCTCTTGCATATGCCTGATTTTAACCACTACACCATTGGCGGCCATCTCTTCACTGCCTGGACCCTAAGCTCTGGCATTTCCAACCTGAACCTTCCCACCTCTCTTCCCCTCCCTCCTGCTCTTAGGTCCAACTTAGAATCTGTCCTAATCTCCTCATGTGACTCAGTGTCAAATTTATATCGGATAATGTTCTTGTGATGCAGCCTAAGAGATTTTACAATATTAAGGGAACTCAGTGGTCTTTTTCTTCATGAGGCCTGCAAAAATAATTCAATGCTTTCCTTAGATCAGACCTCTTTGGTCCCAACACCCATGGGCCTGGCCAGAGTGAGTACAGCACAGGTTACGACATGTGCCAGCCTACAATGGCAATCATATGTTCATCCTGAGGCCCCAATTTCCATGTTAAAACAGCCCTAGTGCTTGAATCAGGGGAACATTGGGTGCTATTGGTGTTAGGATCTTTTCAAAATGGCAGCAGCTCCTGACACTATTTAGAGGTCATTACTGCCCCATTCATTAGCTCGTCTTTTTACTTATTACTCCATGCAAGGGTTGCTAATTCTGGTTTAGCATATTCCTGGAGATTTGATCATGTGACATGTGATCACATGCTATGTGTGACTCCAAGTATGTAAAGACTTTGCCTTTTACACAACACATCACCAAGCCGGTGGAAGATGCAGCAGGCTAAAGTTCCAGGTCATTGTTTGGTTGAAACTTACTGCTATCGAGGTAATCTTTCCGTGAAACCTCTGTGATTCAGTAATGTTAAAAAAAAATTCCCTAAAAATGAGCACATTAACCACAGAGGTTAAAAGCAATTAGCTAACAGCCCAAAAGAAATGTTATTATTACAATAAGCAGTTGGGGGGGGGCGGGGGGAGTGGGGAGTGAAACAATGAACAAGGCTTTGTTCAGATGTTCACTGAAAAGTCAATTTACTTCATAAGAGAGAGCAAAAAAGTGATGAATGGAAAAAGATAATAATCACACATAGCTTGACTTAGACAGAACCTTACCCTGTCTCTCAAAAATCTTCCCTTAAGGCACCACATAAAATAAATCACTTTGAACAGCAGTTGTTTTTTCTTACGTATGCAATTAAAGAGACATTTTGTACATAGTAAGATCCCACAAGCAGCCACAGCACAGAAACAGGCCAACCAGTCCATAGCCAGTGTTTAACTTACGCATGAGCCTTCTCCCATCTTACTTGATCTTATCTTATCAGCATCACCTTTTTCTTTCACCTTCATGTGCTTATCTAGCTTCCCCTTAAAGGCGTCTATGCTACTCACCTCCAGTACTCCAGATACCTGAGGTACATTATACCAGCTCCTCGAATAAGTTTCTCCTAAATTCTCTATGGGATTTATCAGCGACTGCCTTATCTTTATGATCCCCAGTTTGGATTCTCTCACAAGTAGAAACAACTTCTACACCTCAACCCTGTTAAATACATTCATTATTGTAATGACCTCTGTCAGCTCACCTCTCTTCTAAAGAAAAGAGCCCCTGACTGCTCACCCTCTTCTGATAAGTATATCCTGCCAGAGTTGGTAGCATTTTTGTGAATTCTTTTTTGCATCTTCACCAATGCTTCTATGTCATTTTAATAACATGGAGAGCAGAACTGTGCACAGTGCTGCAGGTGTGGTCTAATCAAGTTTAACAGAGTTCCTCTGCCTTTCAATTCCAACCCTCTAGAAATGAATCACAGTATTTTGTTTGCTTTTTTATGGCCATATTAAGCTGCATTGCTACATTTAGTGATCCATTCATAGCACTCTGAGCTAGGCAACAGTAGGCAACAGTCAAGCCAATTGGACACACCAATATCCCAGATGCATTGCACTATAATCTACATCAACTGCAGCTGGATTGATCCAAGAAGACTCTCCCCAGCACTTTATAGCCTTAGGTATTCTTAACTGGAATATAATCTCTTTTCTTTAGTAAGTATGGTGTGTCCCAACAGGAAGAGACTTGGCACTCCATATCAACTAAACATAGAACCTATCTGAGTGGATTTCTTAGTTGATTAGCTTGAAGTTGTTTTTTATTATTATGTAGATGAGTTATTTTTGTCAATGCTACAGACCCTTGCTGGTGAGAATGTAATTTACTCAACAATAGCATTTACTCACCCAAGCACTGCATCTGAAGTGGTTAAGATACATGTCTGTGGCAATATCCCATAACCTGGCTCCAATAACCAGTGATGACATGAGGTTGAAGGGTCATGAGGACTCGAAACGTCAACTCTTTTCTTCTCTGCCGATGCTGCCAGACCTGCTGAGTTTTTCCAGGTAATTCTGTTTTTGTTTTGGATTTCCAGCACCTGCAGTTTTTTTGTTTTTATGACATGAGGTTATATGTGTAACTTGTATCTTCTGCATCAAGGACCAATATCTGATAAATCATGACTTATCTTGGAAGTCCCATAGGGTACAGCTGTCCACACAGATTGGGAATGTCTTGAACGTGATCCCTGATTAAATTGACTTCAATGCCCCTGAGTTAAATGGTAGAAAGTTTAGCCAGGGCTCCTGTGCTTGATCACAATGCGGTAACACCCAGGTAGAAAGTGAATGTGGACAGTGTGTGAGGGTGTAGCTGGGTTTGAATGTGATGCTGTCCACAGTTGAGCAGCCTAACATATGGAGAGAGGCTAAAGTTATCACAGGAAAGACAGAGAAAAAAAGGCAAGCAAAATTTACTCCAAACAATTGTTCTTGCTCTATTATCTATTTATTCTTCAGTCTATTAATTCCACTTCAAAGAAAGATGATTTAATTTCCTTTTCAGCCAGCTTGCCTGCTCACTTCTTTGCTCTTCACCTCAGCGTCAAGTGTGCAGCGCTCCAAATGGAGTTATTAATAACCTGATGTTTCTCACCTAGCTGATGTTCACCTACTAATTGTCACCTTGCTTTAAGTCTGCAAATGCAACTTTGCTCTCAGAGAGTCTAAGAAGAGATTGTGCACATCATATTCTCAGAACAGCCAGGGTGTTTCATGCCCAATAAATTACTCTTGATGTGTGGTCCCTGTTGTTCTGCAGACAAGCACAGCAGCCAATTTGTACATGAAATTGATAACTGGTCTTGTGACTTCAATGGAATGTAAAATCATGCAGGATGTAACATGGATCCTCTCAGCTTGTTCACTCTGAGCGGTGAAGTTCAAAATCGGGGCTTGTGGTTCTGGAAAATGAACTATGTAAGCTGCTTTCCAGCATTATCAATTGAGTTGTTACTCATTTGATGGTTGCTCTTCAGAAACCCTGACTATATAAAGCTAAGAGTGTGGGCATTGCGACGCTTGCTTTGCCACCCACAACTGAGATGCTATCACAACAAAGTCAATAGGGTTGAAGTTTCACATTCTTAAAAGCATTGGTGCAGAAGAAGCAACCCAACCCTCTGTCCCTCTGATTTTACAGAGCAAGCGGTTAGTGACAGTTTTCTTAGAACCTTGCTCTCAGTGTGAAACCATCAAACAATGAAAGGCTCTTCATTCCTATTTGGATCAATGATTTCAGGTGAGCTCTTCAGGCTCTATGTGCTGGCACTGTTTTGCCACACAGTGCACATCAGGTGTTGAAGTAGCCACCACGGTAACTAGATTAGTGAAACTTGCTAAGCCCAAGATAACAGAATTGGATTTATGCGGGTGTCTGGGGGAAGGGGCGGCTTTGACGATTTTTTTTTGCCTAACCCTCCCCTTCCTTATTTTAATCTGTTCCCCCAGGAAGAAAAACTGGAGCAGAGAGTCCACCAATTGGTTTGGAAAGGCTGCTGACCTCCATTAAAGGGAAGAGCTTTACTGGTTTGCCTTTAGTATCATTCGGACACAAGGCTTTCGAGATAGTTTTTTTTAGAGCAGCACCAACCAGAGAGCAGATTATATTAGACTTGGTATTGTGTAACGTGACAGGATTAATGAATGACCTCAGAGTAAAGGCACCGCTAGGTAGCAGCAACCGCAATATGATTGAATTTTACATCCAGCTTGAAAGGGAGAAGAGTGGACCCAAGGCTAGTATTATAAACTTAAATAAGGGCAACTATGTGGGCATGAAAGCTGAGCTAGCTGAAGTGAACTGGGAAACTAGGCTAGAGGACAGGTCAATAGAGAAGCAGTGGCAAACATTTAAGGGGATATTTCAAAATTCTCGGAAAGGTCACTGTCTAAGACCTTTCTGCCACAGTGCACGGAGGGGCTGGGAATTGTATAGACCCCTCGGGCTGTAAGGCTCACAATGAATGTATGCATTGAATACTAACTGTATTATAATTGTATTAAAGCACCTCAGAGTGCAACATGATGTATGTTGATAACTCCAATATCATTGCATTGTCTGGTTGTCTGTAATGACCATATTGAAATGATTGTAATATTCGTTAATTGTATCGAAGCACCTTGTGATCCATGTGTAAAAGTTGAATCTGATTGCACTTTTTGTGATGACGATTTAGAAATGTTTTGTAATGTTCTTCCAGATATTTTATGAATAAAGTATATTTTAAAAAAAAATTTAAAAATTCTCAGAATAAGTATATTCTTACTATAAAGAAAAATTCTAAGGGGAGGACCCATCATCTGTGGTTAACTTAATAAATTAAGGAAAGCATCAAACTTAAGGAAAAAGCATACAAATGAGGTCAGATGATTGGTCAGAATATAAAGAACGGCAGAGAACGACTAAAAGGTTAATCAGGAGAAAGAAATTAGAGTACAAGAAGCTAGGTAGAAATGTAAAAACAGATAGCAAAAGTTTCTACAGGCATTTAAAAAGGAAGAGAGTAAATAAAGTGAGTGTCAATCCTCTAGAGAGTAACAGTGGGGAGTTAATAGTGGATAATAAGGAAATGGCAGATGAAATGAACAAACATTTTGGTTCTGTCCTCGCTATAGGGGATACAAAAAACATTCTAGTAATAGCTGTAAATCAGAAGGTGGAAGAGAGGGAGAGGAAATTAGTGAAATTACAATCACTGGGAAGTGGTGCTGAGAAAATTGATGGAGCTGCGAGCTGACAAGTCTCCGGGTCCAAATGGATTTCATCCTAGGGTCTTAAAAGAGATTACTAATGAGATAATAGATGTGTTGGTATTAATTTTCCAAAATTCCCTAGATTCTGGAAAGGGTCCATCAGATTTCAAAGCAGCAAATATAACTCCTGTATTCAAGAAGGGAGGGAGGCAGAAAACAGGAAACTATAGGCCAGTTAACTTACCATCTTTTGTGGGGAAGCTGTTAGAATCCACCATTAAGGAGATAATGGCTGGGCACTTAGAAATACTCAAGGTAATCGGGAACAGTCAACATGGTTTTGTGAAAGGGAAATCATAGGGAGAATTTTCTCCCCATCGTGTGGGCTGGGTGGGGGCAGGACCGGGTGCGGGCAGGTGTGCAGTCGATCGCCACGCGTGATCGGCTGCGCTGTGCCACTTTACGTGGGCGGGCCAATTAAGGCCCGCCCGGTGTGATGCGCACCTGGAAGTGCTCAGCGTTCCCTGTGTGGGCGGGGGGAGGAGGGAGAGTCAGGGCCTGCGCTCTTGCGCGCATGTGCGTGAATGAGCGCAGAAATCTCCCTGAGGCACGGAGCTGCCTCAGGGAGATTATTTTCATTTTGAAAACTTCAAAAAAAATAGAAAAAATCATTCAGACATGTCCCCTCATATGACAGTGTCACATGAGCTGGGACATGTCAATGAATTAAAAAAAAAATGTTATTTGATTTATAAGCCCTTCATGAAACCTCATCCCGCCTGTGAATGAGCTTTCATGAGAAATGCGAAGGCCACCTGGGCTCTTTGCCTGCCCACCAACCTTAAGGTTGGACGGGCTGCCCAGACAATTAGTTAAATTAGTTGTTAAAAGGCCTTAATAGGCCTTTGACAGTTCAGCAGACGTGCAGCCAACTCTGGTGCGCCGCCGCCGAACTGAAGGTCGGAATGACGCACGGTGACATCAGGACGCATGCCCGACATCGTCACGCATCATTTTACACATCAGCGAACAGGGCCCACCCTCGCACGCTGACCAGGAGATTCAGGCCCATGTTTAACCAATTTATTGGAGTTCTTTGAAGAAGTAATGAGTTGTGAATAAAGGGAAGCCTGTAGACATGCTGTGCTTGGGTTTCCAAAAGTTATTTGATGAGGTGCTACATCAAAGGTTATTGCGGAAAATAAAAGCTTATGGTATGAGGGGAAACATATTAGCATGGATAGAAGGTTGGCTGGCTGGCAGAAAACCGAGAGTATGCATAAATGGGTCTTTTTCTGATTGGCAGGACGTGACAACTGGAGTCCCACAGGAGTCTGTGCTGGTGTCCCAACTTTTTACAATTTACATCGATGGCTTAGATGAGGGGAGTGAAGGCATAGCAGCTAAATTTGCAGATGACACAAAGATAGGTAGGAAAATATGTTGTGAAGAGGATATAAGGAGGTTTCAGACAGATATAGATAGATTGAGTGAGTGGCCAAAAATCTGGCAGATGGAGTATAATGTGGGAAAATGTGAAGCTGTTCAGTTTGGCAGGAAGGATAAAAAAGCAGGGTATTACTTAAACAAAGAACGACTGCAGAATTCCGAGGTGTTCTTGTGCATGAGTCACAAGAAGTTAGAATGCAGGTACAGCAGGTAATTAAGAGGGCTAATGGCTATTCTTTATTACAAGAGGAATTTAACATATAAGTAAGGATGTTATGCTTCAGCTATACAGGGCATTGGTGAGACCACATCTCAAATATTGTGTGCAGTTTTGGTCTCCTTATTTAAGAAAGAATGTAAATGTGTTGGAGGTGGTTCAGAGGAAGTTTACTAGATTGATACCTGGAATAAGCAAGTTGTCTTATGAGGAAAGGTTAGACAGATTGGGCTTGTTTTCACTGGAGTTTACAAGAGTGAGGGGTGACTTGATTAAAGTTTATAAGATCCTGAATGGTCTTGGCAACCTGAACGTGGAAAGGATGTTTCCTCTTATGCAAGAGTCCAGAACTAGGGGGCACAGTTTTAAAATTAGGGATCTGGCCTTTTAGGACAGAGATGAGGGGAATTTTTTTCTCTCAGGGGGTTGTGAAGCTTTGGAACTCTCTACCTCAGGATGCAATGGAGGTGGGGTCATTGAATATTTTTAAGGCAGAGGTAGATAGATTCTTGTTAAGGAAGGGAATCAAATTTTATAAGGGGTAGATGGGAATGTGGAATTCAAAACACAAACAGATCAGCCATGATCTTATTGAATGGCGGAGCAGGCTCGAGGAGCTGAATGGCCTATTTCTGCTCCTATTTCGTATGTTTGCATGTATGTTCGAAGCAAAGAGAAATATGGGCAATACTCCCCCATTTGCCATTGGACTTATATCGTCTGTTCCTTCATCGTTGGTGGGTCAAAATCCTGGAACAGCCTTCCTAAAAGCGCTGCAGGAGCACCTTCAGCACATAAACTGCCGCGATTTAAGAAGGCCCACTACCATCTTTTCAAGGGCTACTAGGATAGGCAAGAAATGCTGACATTGCCAGAGACACCGACATCCTGTGAATTAATTAAAAAAAAGTTAATACCTTGAAGGCAATGTTTCCACTAAGCTGTGTGAGAGTGCTGCTGTTTGTTCCCTGCACAGTACATTACTGATGTCTCCCCTGTAAAAAGGCAAAAATATTTCCACCAGTCAGAATGCTGTTAGCTAGATGGCATTAAAACATACAGCTTAAAGAATTAAAAGAAGGAAAGACTTGTATTTATGCAGCGTTTTTCACAAGCAACAGATCTCTCATAGCATTTTACAGCCAATGAAGTTCATTTTAAAGTGTAGACACTGTTGTAATGTAGGAAACACAGCAGCCAATTTGTGCACAGCAAGCTCCCACAAACAGCAATATGATTATGACCAGATTATTTTTTTGTTATGTTGGTTTGAGGGATATATATTGGCCAGGGCACCATGGATAACCACACTGCTCTTCCTTGAACTAGTGTCACCCAAGCAAGCAGATGGGGTCTCAGTTTAACGTCTCACCCAAAAGACGGCACCTCTGACAGTGCAGCATTCCCTCAGTATGGCACTTGATTGTCAGCTTTGATTTTTGTGCTCGAGGCATGGAATCGTTAAGAGAATCTCGTTGACACAGAAAGTGTCGGGATGTGGAATGTCCTAATATAGTGGAAACAGAATCCATAATTAGATATTTGAAAAATAAAAAAAATAAAAGGGGAGCAGGAAGGGAATTGGAAAGGAGTTAAATGGATAACCTTTGGAGCATGCTAGCATGAGGGTGTTGGGCTGAGCGGGGGTGGGGGGGTGGTGCTGGGGGGCGGTGGTGGTGTTCTCTTGTGCTACAAAATATTCTAGGAAAAACGAAGGGAAAATAATTAGACCAACTAACATTGAGAACAATCCAAATGACATAAATTTGTAATGAAGCTCTAATATGTGATGCTGTGGGTTTGGGACACAAGGAACGACAGTGTAGGAGCAGACATTTTGCTTTATAAAGCACCCAACTCCTTCCTCAGTGGTGTTTCTGAGCTGTGGTAGTTGGTACAGATACCGAACACTTCCTGCTGTATGCTTAACTTTCATTAGCTGTCAGCTTGTGGCTGTCAAAATAAAATTTAACTTCAAACAGCTTTAGCACATTGCCTGTGGCAGTGGCTTAGAGATATTGAAAGGAAATGTGTTGAGGGCTGGGTGGCCCAGAGAGCTCAGCGGTTAGAAGATTCACTTCATGTCCTGTGGTTGCCTGGCTGGGTGCAATCATCTGATATATCAATTGTCCCTAGCAACTCCCACGCTGATTTTCACAAGTCCATGGGGCTGGATTAGAAGGGGAAACACTTCATTCCCCACAGACACGTTCAGGAGCCCAAATAAGCAGGGCATTGAAAACCAAGTTATTTACCAGGGTGGCACAGTTGGAGTGCTAGAGTGCTGAGCTTTGAATGACTGAATCATTTTTGCTTGTTGCTCAACCTTTCTTATCTCAACTCAAATCAATGACAATGTGAAGGAGGCTAAAAAAAAGCGAGCAACTTTGTTCTAGATTAGTGAGGAGAGAGCTCAGTTAATTTGATTAAGGGTGAATGGATCTCCATTCGTAAAATTAATTGCATGTAAGCAAACAGCTTGACATCCCAAAAATGTGGCTGCATTTTACCCTCTGACCTCTGCCAGCACCGAAGCAATGCCAGCCTCGTGCTGTCAAAACAACATTCCCTGATGAGTTGAGTGACCTCCAGAGTGTGAGCCCATCCTGAGCGCTGGCTACCAGGCCCTTGAGGATTAGGCAGTGACAACAACAACAGAGACCAAAACACAACAACAACAACAACAATATTAACTGCAACAACGGCAAACACAATATCAACAACAAAAACAATATCAACAGCAACAACAACATTAACAGTAACAGCAACAACAGCATTAACAACAGCAACATTAACAACAGCAACAACAACATTAATAGTAACAACAGCAACAACAGCATTAACAGCATTAAAAACAACATTAACAACAGCAACATTAACAACAGCAACAACAACATTAACAGTAACAACAGCAACAACAACATTAACAACGACATTAACAACAGCAACAACATTAACAACAACATTAACAACAGCAACAACAACATTAACAGTAACAACAGCAACAACAGTATTAACAGCAACAAAAACATTAAGAACAACATTAACAGCAGCAACAACATTAACAACAGCAACAACGTTAACAACAGCAACAACAATGTTAACAGCAATAACAACAATACTAACATTAACAACATTAACAACATTAACAGCAACAACAGCAGCAACAACATTAACAGCAACAACATTAACAGCAGCAACAACATGAACAGCAACAACAACATTAACAGGAACAACAACAACAATACTAACATGAACAACAACAACAGCAAAAACAACAAAACAGCAACAACAGTAACAGCAACAACAGCAACACTAACATTAACAGAAACAACATTAACAGCAACTAGATCAACAGTAACAGAAGCAACAACAGCAGTGGCAACATTAACAACAATAACAACAGGAACAATTGTAGAGGGAACTTTATCCTAGATTTAAATTGTACCAACCCTGCTGGTGTTTTGTGGATCAGTGCAGATGGAGTTTTACCCTGTATCCAGCCCATGCTGTACCTGCCCTGGGAATGTTTGTTGAGGCAGTGCAGAGGGAACTTTACCTTGTATCTAACTCATAGTATAGATGCCCTCGGAGTGTTTGAGGGGGCAGTGCCAAGGGAGCTTTATCTTGTATCTAATTAGTACAGTACCTACCCTTGGAGTGTTTGAGAGGGCAGTGCAGAGGGTTCTTTACTCTGTATCTAACTTGTACTGTACCTATCATAGAATCGTTACAGCATAGAAGGTGGTAATTCGGACTGTCATGTCCATGCTGGCTCTCCCATGGAGCAATTAATGTACTGCCACCCTCCGCTCTCTACCGCCCCCCGTCCCCGTACCCACTCCTTATATCACTCCTTTATAGATATTTAGAACATTTAGAAAAATTTATGCCACAGGAGGCTACTCTGCCCATCTTGTGTGCGCAAAGCCGAAAAATGAGTTGCCCAGCCTAATTCTATTTTCCAGCATGTGGTCTGTATACCTGGAGGTTACGGGACTTACATAGAAACTAGGAGCAGGAGTAGGCCATCCGGCCCTTCGAGCCTGCTCCGCCATTCATTATGATCATGGCTGATCATCTAACTCAATAGCCTGCTCCCGCTTTCTCCCCATACCCTTTGATCCCTTTCGCCCCAAGAGCTATATCTAACTCCTTCTTGAAAACATACAATGTTTTGGTCTCAACTACTTTCTGTGGTAACGAATTCCACAGGCTCACCACTCTCTGGGTGAAGAAATTTCTCCTAATCTCAGTCTAAATGGTCTACCCCATATCCTCAGACTGTGACCCCTGGTGACTCCCCCACCATTGGGAACATCCTTCCTGCATCTACCCTGTCTAGTCCTGTTAGAATTTTATAGATTTTTATGAGATCCCCCCTCATTCTTCTGAACTCCAGTAAATATAATCCTAACCGACTCAATCTCTCCTCATATGTCAGTCCCGCCAGTCCAGGAATCAGTCTGGTAAACCTTCGCTGCACTCCCTTTATAGAAAGCACATCCTTCCTCAGATAAGGAGACCAAAACTGCACGCAATATTCCAAGTGTGGTCTCACCAAGGCCCTGTATAATTGCAGCAAGGCATCCCTGCTCCTGTACTCGAATCCTCTGGCTATGAAGGCCAACATACCATTTGCCTTGTTTACCGCCTGCTGCACCTGCATGCTTATCTTCAGCGACTGGTGTACAAGGACACCCAGGTCTCGTTGTACATTTCCCTCTCTCAACTTATAGCCAGATAATAATCTGCCTTCCTGTTTTTGCTACCAAAATGGATAACCTCACAATTATCCACATTATACTGCATCTGCCATGCATTTGCCCACTCACTCAGCTTGTCCAAATCACACTGAAGCATCTCTGCATCCTCCTCACAGCTCACCCTCCCACACAGTTTTGTGTCATCTATAAACTTGGAGATATTACATTTAAATCTTTAATATATATTGTGAATAGCGGGGGTTCCAGCACCGATCCCTGCGGCACCCCAATAGTCACTGACTGGCATTTGGAAAAAGACCCATTTATTCCTACTCTTTGTTTCCTATCTGTGAACCAGTTTTCTATCCATCTCAACACACTACTCCCCAATCCCATGCACTTTAATTTTACATGCTAATCTATTATGCGGGATATCCACTGACTCCTCCTCATCAACTCTTTGAGGTTATATTCTCGAAAAATTCCAATAGATTTGTCAAGCATGATTTCCCTTTCGTAAATCCATGCTGACTCTGTCCAATTCTGCCACTGTTTTCCAAGTGCTCAGCTATTAAATCTTTAATAATGGACTCTAGAATATTCCCCACTACCAACATCAGGCTGACTGGTCTATAATTCCCTGTTTTTTCTCTACTTCCGTTTTTAAATAGTGGGGTTACATTAACTACCCTCCAATCTGTAGGAACTGTTCCAGAGTCTATAGAATTTCAGAAGATGACCACCAATGCATCCACTATTTCTAGGGCCAGTTCCTTAAGTACTCTGGGACGCAGATTATCAGGCCCTGGGGATTTATCGGCCTTCAATCTCATCAATTTCCCCAACTCCATTTCCCTACTAATACTGATTTCTTTCCGTTCCTTCCTCTCTCTAAACCCTGTGTTCCCCAACATTTCTGGACTTCAGGTGCAAATCCAGACACTTTTTAAATGAGTTGAGCATTTCTGCCTCTACTCCCCTTTCAGGCAGAGTTCCAGACCCTCACTACCCTCTGGTGGAAAAACGTTTCCTCAACCCCCCTCTAATCCTTCTAGCAATCACTTTAAATCTATGCGCCCTAGTCATGGGAAATAAGTCCTTCCCATCCACTCTTTCCTCAGAACCTTGTACAACTCAGTCAAATCTTCCTCAGCTTCCTCTGTTCCAGGGAGAACAACCCCAGCCTATCCAATCTTTCCTCATCACTGCAATTTTTCAGTCCTGACAACATCCTCGTAAATCTCCTCTGTGCCCTCTCTAATGCAATTACATCCTTTCTGTAATGAGGTGACCAGGACTGCACACAGTACTCAAGTTGTGGCCTAATTGTCCTGGGGCTGTATCACTCCCACCATTTTCAGCTATAACATTTAGCAGGAGACTCTAACCCCTCCAATGCAATGACAGTGAAATTGATATTTTGAGCTATCCTCACACTATTTTGAAAATCACATGTAAAACATTCATGAAATGGCTTACCTACTTTGACTATCCAAGCTTTTATTTCAATATTTACTGAGAATATTGAATACGGGAATATTTACCAGGATTAGGGGCTGGAACCTACAGACTCAGCAATTCAAATTATTTTTGACTGAACCCATGACATGTCATTGATGTCACCAGAATCATCCAGTTCCTGTTTATTGATGGACAGTGGAGGAAGAGAAACAAGGAAACAGCATTGGAAGACATAACAAGCAATTACTTAACACACAGATCTGCAACGAAAAGCTACATTCAGTTGAGGTTTCTAGAGAATGGCGACCGCCATATACACAATTCAAAACAAGACTGGAAGGGAGATACAGACAAATGACATAGAGACTGGAATAGAGAGAGGGACTGGGGTAGGGACAAGGATAGAGACAGCAACAGGAATAGAGGCAGGGATAGGGATAGAGACAGGGATAGGAGTAGAGACCGGGATAGAGACAGGGACAAGGATAGCAATGGGGTTTGGGATAAAGGCAGAGACTGGGACAGAGACGGACAGGGATAGAGTCAGGGAGAGGGATAGAGGCAGGGTCAGGGATGGAGACAGGGACTGGGGTAGAGATTGGGACACATACAGGAATATAGACAGGGAGAGGGATACAGACAGGGACTGGGATAGAGACAGAGACTGGGATAGAGAGAGACTGGAACATGGACATGGATAGGGACAGAGATAAAGACAAGGATAGGGATAGATACAGGGATAGGGACAGAGATAGGGATAGGATAGAGATAGGGATAGGGAACGAGATAGGGATAGAGACAGGGATAGGGAAAGAGACTGGGATAGAGACAGGGACAAGGATAGCAACAGGGATTGGGATAGAGACAGGGACTGGGATAGAGACAAGGATAGGGACTGGAATAGAGGCAGGGATAGAGACAGGGACTGGGGTAGACACATAGATTGGTTTAGAGACAGGGACAGAGATAGAGACAGGAACAGGGATAGAGATAGAGACAGGGATAGAGACTGGGACAGGGATAGGAATAGAGAAAGGGACAGGCTTAGAAACAGGGACAGGGTTAGAGACAGGGATTGGATAGAGACAGGAACAGGGATAGAGATAGAGACAAGGATAGAGACTGGGTCAGGGATAGGGATAGAGACAGGGACAGGGTTAGAAACAGGGACAGGGTTAGAGACAGGGACTGGGATAGAGACAGGGATAGAGACAAGGACTGGGATAGAGCCAGAGACTGGGATAGAGATAGGGAGAGGGATAGAGACAGGGACCGGGATAGAGACAGGGATAGAGACAGGGACTGGGTTAGAGACAGGGTTAGAGACAGGCACTGGGATAGAGACAAGGATAGAGGCTGGGAGAATGATAGAGACTGGCATAGAGATAGAGACAGGGACAGATACAGAGACTGGGATAGAGACGGGGGATAGAGGCAGGGAGAGGGATAGAAGCAGGGACAGATGCAAGGACTGGGAAAGAGACAAGGATAGGGACAGGGAGAGGGATAGAGACGGGGAGATAGATGGAGACAGGGGCTGGGATAGAGACAGGGACTGGGACATGGACATGAATAAGGACAGGGATAGAGGCATGGACAGGGATAAAGGCAGGGACAGATACAGAAACTTGGATAGAGACGGGGATAGGGACAGGGGGAGGGATAGAAACAAGGACAGATACAAGGACTGGGATAGAGACAGGGATAGAGACAGAGATAGTGATAGAGACAGGGATGGGGATAGAGATTGGGATAGAGACAGGGACAGATAGAGGCTGGGACAGGGATAGGGATAGAGACAGGGACAGGGATAGAGACTGGGACAGGAATAGGGATAAGGATAGAGACAGGGACAGGGGTAGAGACGGGGACTGGGAGAGGGATAGGGATAGAGACAGGAACTGGGATAAAGACAGGGACAGGGATAAAGACAGGGACAGTGAGAGAGATGGGGACAGGGATTGAGACAGGGAATGGGATAGAAATAGCGATAGAGACAGGGACTGGGATGGAGACAGGGTCAGGGATAGAGATAGGGATTGGGATAGAGATAAGGATAGAGACGGATACCGGGATGGAGACAGGGTTAGAGGCAGGGAGAGGGATAGAGACTGGGATAGGGACAGGGACAGGGATAGAGACAGGGACAGGGATAGAGACAGGAACTGGGATAGAGAAAGGGATGGAGAAAGGAACTGGGATAGAGACAGGGACAGATACAGGGAGAGGGAGATAGACAGGGACTAGGATAGAGACAGGGATAGTGGCTGTTGGAGGGATAGAAACTTGGATAGGGATAGAGACAGGGACAGATAAGGAGATGGGGATAGATGCAGGGAGAGGGATAGAGACTGGGAGCGGGTTAGAGACAGGGAGAGGGATGGAGACAGAGACTGGGATGGAGACTGGGGCTGGGCTAAAGACAGGAAGAGGAAATAGAGACAGCGATAGAGACAGGGATTGGGATAGAAACTGGAATTGGGATAGGGACCGTGTAGAGATAGGGACGGGATAGAGATGGAGCAGGGGGGAAAGGTGGGGACTTATCCCAGCCAAGTGGAGGCAGGCTTCTGAACATGCAGGAAATTAAATCCCCTGAAATTGACATCACACTGGGATCCTGACTGCAGCCAGCCCTCTTACAGCTTTCCAGGAACGGGTACTGAGGCCAGCTGGAAACCCCCTTGGGTCTGATAGGAAACCAATTAAGGCAATTAAAAGGGCAGTTGAGCCTTTTTTACCTCAGCCACAGAAGTTGGGCAGTGGTAATGTTGTTGCAGCTGTTGATTGTTAACAATATATCACAAAAATTAATGGAAGGATTTCACCAAAAACTGGTACACAGATTGGGTATGACCGAAGGAAGAACTGATTAGTTTTCATTCAAGATGAGGATCCAAATCCTGGAATTTTATTAAAGTATCCGTTAACATTTTGAGATAGGGCGAATTGACATTTTTAAGAGTGTTGTGGATTATTTGATTTTGAATGTTGTGGATTGTCTCAGCTGCTGCGTTGCAATTTGTCACAGCTGTCAAAACATGAGCAGAGTTTTCAGAGCAGATTGTTGGATGTGGATTAACCTGAAGCCTCCTTAGTAAAATGGAAGCTATTAATAAAACTATTTATTTTTTGTAGTTACAGAGCATCAACCAGGCAGGGGAAAGCCTCAAGGAAGGCTTTGTAATTGTAATAACATTGAATTAACACAGCATGGCGGAGGTATGCACTGTACTGAATGCCCGCTTCACTTGTTAACCCCAAATTCATTCTTTCTCAGCCTGCACATAGATTCCATGTTTTGGCTGCACCTTGCCAGGCTGGAGAGGGTGAATGCACAGTGGGAGCTCATTGTAAAATGAAAGTGACCTGATATTTATAGTATAAAGGTTGAAATCAACAAGCCTATGGTCAGCCACAGTGGAAGCCTAGCCCTGACATGAGTAGCTCTTTCCACCGAAATTCACCAATTTATTTGTGATCAGCAACTTTGTCCAGTCACTATCAAGTGTCTTGGATTCCAGTGGGGGTAATCTCACCATGTTACCTGTGACACTTCCGTGCAACACGGCGTTCTGTAGTTGATTGGATCTCTGAGGAGAAGCAACAGATTCCTCCAGCCTAGCAGCCTTTGCCAGAGCCACCTGCAGCTGCAAGGAGCAGAGGGAATGGAGACAGGGCTGCACCTCGAAGGAGGCAATATACCCAGCACCAGGTCTGTAGGTCAAGGAGGACTCCTCACCCTCTCTGAACAAAAGCACCTTAGACAGCTTAGGCTGTCATAGCAGATGGTCACAGACATCTGCAGCCTTTTGAAAGCAGACCTCTGCCCAAGAGCAGCAGGTGGCTATGCATTGCCCCACGGCTGTCAAGATCAATTTCTTCACATCCAGCTCCTTCCTGGAATCTGCTGACAACATCTGTTGGACCGTGCAATCTCTCTCCAGAGAGCTGAACCAAAATCCAAGTTGATGTTCCCAATGGCAGTACTGAGGGTGTGCTGCACTGTTGGAGGTGCTCTAATGGATGATCCATTAAATTGAGACCCTGTCTGCCCTCTCAAGATTCCATGGCATTATTTGAAAAACAGTGCATTGGCAACATTTAACCCTCAATCAACCCAAAGGGTAGTCACTTGATAAAGGTGCCAGTGGAATCAGGGCCTGAGGGAGAGGGAAGAAAACTTTGTGGAAGCATGAATAGACAAAAATACTTCACTTCATGAACAAGTTTAATTTAAGTCACAGCTACATATGAATTGTCAGAGAAATTGAACATAAATAAGGTGTAAACCACGTGTAAACATAATTTCGCAAAAATCTTTCTGTACAAAACACTTCAATTAATATGCAAAATATACGGAGTTGCAAAAAAAACTACCCAGTAACTTTGGTGCAAATATGTGTATGTCAGTCTGTCACTGTAACATTTTCAGCCTTGACTCAAGTTAAAGGATGTTGAACATTGTGGCTGAGAATAGCCTGATTTCTATTGGTTGACCCCAAACACTTGTCCAACAGCATTTGGTTTTCATGAGAGGAAGAGATAGGGGCGCAGTGACTCAGTGCAAACTTCCTCAGTTTCATTGGGCAGGAGGTTTTTTTTTTGATCAGTGGGCTTCAGCTTTGTCATTGCTGTCCATGCCCCTTTGACAATTGCCTTTTTCTGTGGGGGAATTTTTGATCTCCTCTAGTCTAGAATGAAAACACCACTAATAATTTTCTCCTGGTAGAAGGTCCGTTATTTCCTCATAACTGCAAGTAATGTTTGTTGGGCGTTTAGAATAACAGAGTAGGATTTACCAATGGTGCTACTGGCATCAAATACTTAACACACTTGATTAAATTTGTTGTTGCATTATTTACTGGTAATCCAGATAGCACTAAAATATAATTTCTACATTTGACACAATCCCAAGCTTTTTATGAAAAGAGAAGGAACATTATATTGGCTTGTTGCTTCCAGTCATGAGGCCTTCTTAACTTATTTGGGACTTCAGAGCTATTAAGGTTAGATTTGTTTGTGGAGTAATGGACTACATTATTGATTGTCCACTCTGGCTTCATTCTCTGCATTCAGGTCCTACTCTCTATCCCGTGTGGATTTGCTGCCTTTCTACCCTGGTCATGACCCTGGCATATGGTTCTCTGCTTCCCTGGCTTGTGTAGATATTTTCACCACTCAAGCCAATTACTCTTAGTGCGGTCGTACAATCCAAAGAGGAAGTTAAGACATCTTTTTTTTAAATTGACTTGTGATTGAATCGAGCAAAAATGCATTTTTTTTTAAAAAACTGTTACCCATAACATTAGCCTGCAAGGGTGGCTGCACTTGGATAGAAAGCAGTCACAGTATGTGCACTACAAAGCAGAGAATAGGTTACGAACATACATACGAACATATGAGCAAGGAGCAGGAGGAGGCCATTCCACCCGTCAAGCCTGCTCCACCGTTTAATAAGATCATAGCAGATCTGATAGTCACCTCAAATCTGCATCCCGCCTACCCCCGGTAACCTATCACCCCCTTGCTTACCGAGAATCTATCCACCTCTGCCTTAAAAATATTCAAAGACTCTGCTTCCACTGCCTTTTCAGGAAGAGAGTTCCAAAGACTCAAGACCATCTAAGAGAAAAAATTTTGCCTCATCTCCATTTAAAATGGGAAAACTTTTATTTTTAACAGTGACCCCTAGTTCTAGATTCTCCTACAAGAGGAAACATCCTCTCCATATCCACCCTGTCAAGTCCTCTCAGGATCTTATATGTATCAATCGAGTCACCTCCTATTCTTTAAACTCCAGTGGATACAAGCCTAGCTTGCCCAACCTTTCCTCGTAAGACAATCCACCCATTCCAGGTATTAGTCTGGTAAACCTTCTCTGAACTAAGATATGGGGATTGTATAGTTATCAGATCATTCTGGTCTGTCCTAAGCTCCCGTCCTCATGGTACACGTGACTAAAGGGTGTCTACTGTTCCCAGGCCACTCCCCAACCTGTTGTGCAGCATCTATCAGGAGACTATAATAGAGGTGCAGGCTTGGGCCTGCTCAGGCCACACGGGATCATCATATTACTCTCCTCACTGCTGTTGGTGTCACTTTAAAGGTAACATCTAACATTAATGATGTAGGTTGGCACTAAATTGTATGAATTTCTAGCCCTGAGCTGGTTCTGAGAAAAAAATTGGAGAAATAAATATTTTTAGAGGTAGATTCTAAACAACCTGATTAATCAGGGTTTAAAATATTAACGCTGAGCCATAATAGCTGACTGTATAGAAAAAGCTGGAGATGATCGATAGTTAATACTTGTACCTGTGTGTGTGTGCGCGCGTGCGTGTATGTGAGCATGTGTCTCTGTGTATGGGCGCACATGGATGTCCGTGTATGAGACAGCTCAAATCAAATGAGCAGCACTTTGCAAAATGGCCTTTTTCAGCTTATTGCACCCTTCATTTTAAAATGAGCAAAGAGTTCGCCCCTGTCAGTTTGGAGCCATTTGTACCATTGAGGTTCTTTAAGATTCCATCCTGATCTTAGCCCATTGGACCCACTGATGACTGATTCGAAATCCCAAATTACAAAGAGCCAAAGATGCATTAAGAATGTACATCAGGCTCAGTGGAAGCCCTTGCTGCAGCACATTTTACAGTGTGATGGGTTGCTGGCCAAGAATTGAGGAAGGTCATGAAATATTTAAGCGAAGTCACTGCACCTCTAGTAAACAAATGCATCAAAAAGTTATGTTTCAAGTGGACCCAGTTCAAGAAAAGGACTGCTTTGGTTTGCATTTTGCCAGGGCTCTCATTTTGCCATGGAAACCACTGATTGGGTTCTTCAGAGCCATGGATACCACCCATCGAATCCTCTGAAACCATGGGATTCATAGGAGCCATGGGCATTACCCAGCATGGTAGCCATGAATATCACCTGTTGACACCTCCTAAATCAAGGAAATTATAGGAGATATTTAAATAAGAGTAGTCAGAGTAGGCCAATAGTAACCATGGAAACTAGGGATAACATGAAAACTATTCAAGGAAAGGCTGAAGATTTATATTTGTTCTCAACCTTTGGGAATCAAAGGTGAACTCAGATGCAACTATTCAGTCATAAATTGCCATTGAGTTTGATTGTTCCTCTGGGCCAATAGTTGTCCATGTAGGTGACTTTGGTGGTTTCCATGGCAACATCACTCAATGACATTCAAATCCAAATCCAGTGTCAAAGACAAAAGATAAGTTCCTGTTTTCAAAGCAAACAATAAAACTGAGAAATAGAATCCCTCTGTCAGGCTACCACAGTCAGGTTTAAAGCCCAGTGTATGACTATTTTCTGTGAAGAGGTCTAGAATGTGCCTACATTTTCTTTTACAAAAACTAACTTCTTTCTATCAAAAGTAGCAATTTCTTATACTGTTTTTAATTTTCAAAAAGAATTTTGCCCTGAGCAATTTTTACTAGTCACCTACTCGCTATAACTGGCAACATGCTCAAAAATACATACACTACTTAAACACTCTAAGACTTGCTTAAATCATATCCTTGCCAAGTCTAAGCCTTGAGCAATTTTTTTTGGTATTCTTATAACTCATCAAAAAGATAATATATATAATATTCTTTGTTTTGTTGCTTTTGAAGCTTTTGAACCTATTTTAATTTTACATCATTCAGCCAGCTATAAAGTACTCCAGCAAGATAATGTGTTGAAGCCCTTGTCATACCATTAGATGGCTTCAGTGGGTTATGGCTTTAGAAGGGTAGGTGCTATTCCAGTCCCTGCCCTCTCTACCTGATAGACACTTGCTTTGGGTACAATTAACTCCACCACTAACGCAAACCTCACTGCGCCCTGTGTAAAACACAGGTTGCAGCCCATAGTATGCACTGCATTAACAGCGGTTATAAATCTATAGAATAAGATCAGTTTTACTACTCCAGCTTTACCAGTGACTGGCAAACTGCAAGGGCAATGATGAGAAGGAACCCTGTCACATTTCCAGCCACTGTGAAGGAGAGGAAATGCAGAATGTAATGGCGAGAGCAGAACTGTAGAACACCAAAGGGACATAAAGCTTTAGAGATGGGGCAAAATATTTATTTTGGTCTGATTTTTTTGAAGATGCCATTGGATGCCTGAATCATTAATTACATGCCAGTCCAAACAGTGAATGAATGAGCTGGATGGGAGGTACTTACAAAAAAAATGCAAACATGAAATAAAACCCCTTTGCAAGCACTGGAGGGTGAAGGAATGTTGCCTTAATTTTCTCTTCCAACAAGAATCTATCCTCGCTACATTCTACAGACATGACATACATTGGTTCCAAACCAAAGAGACATTTCTTGATTTCTTGTGGGAAAGTAATTCATTCAATAATACCCCCCCCTCCCCCCACCCCCCACACCCTACTTCCAAACTTTACTCACAACCAAACAGCAAGAGTTCAACTTCTGAGGCTGCAAATGTGGTTTGTTGGTTGGGTTCAGGAGGATCCAATCGCCCTCCTTTTAAGGGACCATTGATTCTCTCAACCCATGCAAACCCGGCCAATAGCACTGCATTACACCCGATTGTCTCGATGTGATCTCACACAAATAACAGTCAAACTGAAAGCGAATGGGATCATCAGATAACCTCAAATGTCACAGGCACGGATATCAAGGGCTGAAGAACAATTTGTCTTTATGATGCCTGTTTGACAAGCCGGATTTGGAAATAATTCAATTTTACTTCATCACCAGTACCGCAGTATCAATCAATCCCACATTTTAGTCATGGTGAACTTTATTCAAAATAAAGGAATGTTTTGACTCTTAATAAATAAGATATAGACCTTAGAAGAATAAACTCATATCTGATTGTCTCTTAACTGATAAAAATATATACCATTTTCTGTTGTATAAATATATCTAACACACCCTGAGAAAGCAATGAAAGCACAATTGGTTATTATAGCAGAGGCTGGGTCTGCACATCATCAACACCCAGTAATGGCCATGTGTTTGGGAATGATTTTTTTGGTCTGACTGAATTAATAAGAACTCACATGGACAACAGGAGTGGATTGACAATTTGTCAGATCCTAATGACATAGGCTACAGGAACAAAACACACATACACATGGACACATATAAAACACAGCCAGATAACTACTACTGTGATTGGAAGTACTTTGAATCCACATTTTTTTGTGGGATCTATTTCCTCAATGCCATGAATTTTCCTTCTAGTTTGTCCAGTACAGTCAGCTGCCTGCTATGAGCCCCAGTGACAGAACCTGCTTGGTGAAGAACTCAACAAATTAGTCCCAGCACATGATGACTACTGTGTAATTATAAACTGGCTTCTTGCTTAACCCTGATAGGCAGAAGAGGTGGTGAACTTGGGTGGAATATCATTAGATTGGAATTCTTGGTCCTCTCATGGAAGCCAATGGCTGGAAGGTGGTCTCCAGTGTTCTTGTGACATGCTGCTCTGAACTGCTCCTCTTTGTATTCCTTCTCTGGGTCAACAGCCATAAGCTGCTCAGTTACCATCTCTAGCTCTGTTGCTGTGGCAGTGTCTTCCAATCTTTCTGCATGCTCGCTCATGTCGAACTTCTCGATTGCGTCGTCAATCCTGAGGAGTTCCTCCTTGGACAATCTGCTCACTGAGGCCATAGGGCAGTTGCCTTTCTGGTGGATTTTCAGGCTGCACTGGTGTATGTAGCTCTTGGGGCAGAAGTGACACTTGTGTTGTCGCTCCTTGTTGTGCAAACGTCTGTGCAGCTTGAGGTGGACGAACTGGGTGAATTTTGCTGAACACTGCTTGCACTGATAGGGCTTTTCTCCAGAGTGGAGGCGGAGGTGAGTCTTCAAGTTGCTGGTGCTACTGAAACGTTTGTGACACACCTGTTACAGGGAAAGTTGGAGAAGTCAATCAGGACAACTGGATCAGAGCAGGCGAGACAGAGAAGACACAATAGAGACAGGCAATTGGTTTATTAGATTACCACATTCAATGATTATTCCTGGCTCTGTGGAAACAATAAACAGAAGTTTTTTTTTTGTATAGGATTCAGAGATGAGATCCAACACCATCCCACGCATCCCCCACTTCAGCCAATAGAGAGGGGTACAAAGAGAGCAAAATCAGGCAGTTTGGTTGGGCATTCATCCCAAAACTACTCCATTCTTGCTCATGGTAGGTTAACGGCTAACGTTTTAATGCTGAGCACTTTGTATTCTTCTTCCTCTTTGGAAGTTTCACAATGGTGTTGGCCTGCATTTTACAGGTGTTTATTTTCTTTCCTTTAGTCCACACCCCCCCACCTCCCACTCATCTTCTGAAGCCACTGACCGAGTCCCCAGACACCAGCTGTGTTCTTAAACCTCCCTCAAGTGAGAACTCAGATTTGAGGGGTAGAAACTGGTACATGCTCAGGAGTACAACAGGCATAACACTGACAGTTTAGCAAAAGGACTGGCCTGGGCCCAACATATGTGCGTGTTCAGGCCACTGCTAACATTGTCAAGCTCATTTTTTTAGGCCTTCCAGGTGCCCATTTAAAACATGGCCAGACGAATTTCACACCTTCTTTCCCACCACCCCCCCCAGAGTGTTTGGCCATGCAGTGAATCACAGCTACGCTCAACTGCATTTAGCAGTTGGATTCACAATCCTGCTCATTAAGAGCTCCTTAGAGCTCTTTAATCACTTTGGACAAGCTTTTTGTTTTCTTACCTGGCACTGATGAGGTTTTTCTCCGGTGTGTACAAGGTAATGCTTTTGGAGATGAGCCAGTTGTGTAAATGTCTTACTGCAGGTGTTGCATGAGAAAGGTCTCTCTCCACTGTGGACTCTCAGGTGAACCTGCAAGAAATGGAATGCAGTTATACTACAGGCTGCTGCTAGTGGCAGGGCTCCATTACCGCTGCAGTGGTAATATCTTTCCCAGAACAAATGTAGGTGTTGCCTTTATGGGGTGGTGACTCATTTTTTTAAGGTTTCCCTAATGTCACAGGCTAAAGTCTTTATGCTAACAGGTATGTGGTATATGTAACATAAAGGAAAGAAACTTGCACTTAAATAGTGCCTTTCAAAATGTGAGGACATCACAAAGTGCTTTACAGCAAATGAAGTACTTTTGAAATGTAGTTGCTGTTGTAAATGTAGGAAATGCAGCAGCCAATTTTGCATATGCAAGCTCCTACAAACAGCAATATGATAATGACCAGATTATCTATTTTTAGTGATGTTGGTTTAGAGATAAATATTGTCCAGGGCACTTTAACTACCCCACCCTTCTTCAACATAGTGCCTTAGAATAGTTTATGGCCCTGTCGGAGATCAGAAGGTGCCTCGGTTTAACACCTCTTTCAAGAGGCGGCACCTCCGACAGTGCAGCAATCTCCCAGTGCTACGTATTTTGCTCAGTTTTTTTGTTGTTTTAATCATTCCAAAGTGAAATGATTTAATCAATATGACCTCTGACCCACAAGCAGAGTCTATGTGAGTCACTAAATAGCACTGAGATTTGATTATAATTAACTTATGAATTTCAGGTCAGTTCGGTTACAGCAGTTTTAAGTTGAGAGATGGGGAATGTGCCTCCTGGACGGCTTAGACTCAAATTACTCAAGACTTCCTGTGTCAGAAAACCTTTGTCAAACAATATTTTTTTTTAAACAACACAGCAAAATTTTAAAAATTCGTTCTCAGGATGTGGGCATTGTTGCCAAAGCCTGCAGGTATTGCCTATCCCCATTTACTCTGAGATTGTGGGTGTGCTGGGCCACCTTCTTAAACCGCTATCTCCTTTGTAATGACTTCATACAACTGAATAGCTCACTAGATCACTCCAGAGGGTAGTTAAAGATCATTCTCTGGGTTATTGGTCCGGTAACATAATCCCTGTACAGCCTTACCCAAATGAAGTGTTGTTACCGACTTCTACATTGAACCCAAATGGTTTACTGTCTTGGGGGCATTTTAAGATTAAATTGTGGCATTTCATAGAATCATATAGCACAGAAATAGGCCATTCAGCCCATTGTATCTGTGCTGGCTCTTTGAAAGAGCTGTAAATTAGTCACTTTCCCCATAGCCCTGCAATTATTTTCCCCTTCAATTATATTTGGTCAATAAACTGCAATACACAGAGTTTGTGTAGAAACTTGATCACTGGATTCTGCATCATGACAAATCATAAGCCCAGACCGACAGCGAGGCAGCCTCAGGTGGACAACGATGTCATTCACTGGTTAATGAGCTACATTAGCTAAAATTCCTTGTCTTGTGGACACCAGGGCTACAGTTGGCTTGGAGAAAGAAAGAACCCAGGAAAATCTGAGCATAAATGTCATCATCATGTGCAAGCATTGTGGGTGTTTTTTTGGGACATGGTTTATGATCATAGGTAACTAGAGACATAAAACTGGTGGGAAAGTGGTACAAAATTCTGTCCAGTGACAATGCTGCACCATGATTTGATTAAAGAAAACTGGCCATAAATCAGCACCATCAAACAGCATTGCCAAAACCAGTTTTTGTTCAAAGTGCCATCTTCACCTTTGAAGTGGTGTGTTACTTTAAGTACTCTGTCACAATGAACACCCAATTATTCCAAGCACCACATTGGTCAGAGCTCCGCATTGTCCCCAGCTCCGCAATACTCCACTAAATGCTAAGTGAAAGAAGAGATACTAACATACTGGCCACAAATTTTGGAACGATCTGACCTAATTTTCTTAAGTATTAGCCATTAATTTTCAGACTATTTTGGAAGAATTTTTAAAGATATTTCTACATGATTGATTCTTTTCTTGGGAGGGAGGAGGAGAAAGAAATACACTTTATGGAAAGAGTTACAGAATCCTAGCTATGCTAGTGCTGAGGAAATAAACAGAAGCTTCAGTGCAGCTGGCTTTCAACTGGAGTCAGAGCTCGAGATCACTGCCTCCTTTGCAAATACTGTAAAGAATATGTACCTTTAAGTTGGATAGCTGGCCGAAGGTCTTTGAACACACGTTGCATTCATATTTGATCTTCCCATTCTGTTTCTTCAGTGGGTATGGAAGTGACTTATAACCAGGGGAATCTGCCAGGGAAATCTTTGGTTTGCTCAGGTTCATTGCTTCCTCACTTCCTGGAACCCAGGAAGTAGCTTTCAGCTGCACCGACAGCTCGGAGGTTATTGAGGTACCTGACAGTGGTGAGCGATTGACAGGAGTTTCCTTTAGGCCCATTGTCGGGCCCATGGGTGAGAAAGCACTAGTGGGTGCAGAGATAAGGAGACCTCTTGGCTGCTCAGGAACACGAAGCCTTTGGCCTTCTTCATTAGACAGTGTGACAGGCAGAACAGTCCGGCTCATCATGGGATGAGGGAGGCAGTCTCCACCCACAAACCCACCACAGACTGGGGTCATCCTGCCAAATAGGCCGAGATTGTTCACATTGTTCAAAGTAGCTGGACTGTTCAAGGGAGGAATACTGTTAAAACCAGGTGGATAGGTGGGCAATAAAAATCTGGGGTAGTGAGGAGACAGAGAGCTATATGGATACATATACTGATGTTGGATGTGGCTTGGAGGTGAGTACATTGGATAGGAGACAAGGCCCTCAGCATGACTGTGATGTCCATTCAAATGCAGAGGGAGTTCTTTGTGAGACGAGGTAGTTGAGTTGGGAGACAGAACCTGAGGGCTTTGTTGAACAACAGGACTTTTTGATCTTTGGTTTGGACTGGTTCTGTATAAAGGGCTAGTTCCATCCAATGGCCTTTCATTGTCATTAACACCATTTATCTTTGAGCTATTTTCTTCTGGTAGAGGTCTGGTCACTACACCTGGGTAAAGCTTTTTACTGAAGTCCATTATTTGGTCATCTGGAGTGATGGGTGGTGTATCTCTCTCAATTATCTCCACATCCACTTTTTCTTCCTCATTCTTTGTGTTGTTAGCATATTGTTTTTGGCCTTCTTGAATGTCTTCCCTGCTCTGAGGTAGCCGGCCAGTGTATTCAGACACTAGATCCTTATATCCCTTGAGATTATGTTCTGGAATGCAAAAAAATGAGATTTAATCTGAGGAAGCATGAGCAGAGTTATTACTGACTGGTGGAGGGAGGTGGGAAAAGGCCAAGACGCACAATGCAAGACACTGTCAAAATTGAAACAGGGCACGGAGGAGAGAAGTTGCTCAATAAGCAATAATTGCGTGAAGCCACACTGAAGTTCTAAAAACCAGCCATGGTTCAGTGGTAACACTCTTGCCTCTGTGTCAGGAAGTCACTGGTCAAAATACTTGAGCAAATAATTTAGGTTATTGCTTTACTGTAGTACTGAGGGAATGCTCCACTGTCAAAAATGCCAACTGTCAAATGAGATGTTAAACCAAGGCCCTCGCAAATGGACTTAAAAGATCCCACAACACTTCTCGAAAAAGAGCAGAGAAGTTCTCCCTGGAGTCTTGGCCAAAATTTATCCCTCGGTCAATATCGATAAAAACAAATTATCTGGTCACTACCACATTGCTACTTGTGGGATCTTGCTGTGTGCATATTGACTGTCACGTTTTCTACAAGAAAATAACGATTGCACTTCTAAATTTTCGGCTGTAAAACACTTTTGAGATGTTTGCAAAGCAAAGTTGAAGAATTTAACAATTTTCAGCCTTGACGTTGTCCTGCAGTGAGGGATTCACACTTTGCATATGCTTCCCAGTGACTGAAGGGAGCAAGATTTGTGGCTAAAAATCTGACATAGGTGGTTTTAACACAAAAAAAGGGAAATTGGGTTAAAAAAAAATTATACTGAGTCATTAAAGTCTTGACCCCATCCTCCCCACTGACAAGCTTGTTGGGTACAATATTCCCCCAGTTTGTTATATTTTGTCACTTTAGTTCACTTGGTAGCACTCTTGCCTCTGAGTTCTTAGTTTCAAACCCCACTCCACAACAATATTGTCACCTAGGCTGACGCAGCAATACTAAGATGGGTTGAAATCATTCCAAAACTTAATGTCTGAAGTCACAAATGAATGAGAAACCAGGAGGCAGGCAGCACTGTACCCCAACTAGGAATTAGCTCCTTCAGGAGAGGATTGGAGGTAATGGGGTGGGGGGAAATGGGTGGGGGATTGGTATTCAAAGATTTTCAATCACTTTACCAAGGAGCTAGAATGTGATAAAACTCCTTGAGTGTAAGTGTTTCTGCTTGTTTGTGCTGCTTTGCACCAAAGAAAGATTAGCCGCGCTTTGATCTGTGACCAAAGATGAGCCTCCAGATAGGAGGCAAGTTGAGGCAAAGCACACTGAACCAGAGCTTCCTCTTTCACTGGCCGAATCATTTCTGAAGAGCTTCAGGTGGGTGGGGTCTTGGTGTGAGGGGCTGACTAACTGTGGAGAGATCACAGTCATTCTGAATTGCGCTGAATCATATAATGCAACTCTGTGGAATTCAGTGACTGAAGGCAGCGAGAGTGGTGGCTAAAAAACACTGACACAGGTAGTTTTAACACAGAAATGAGAGAGAAATGAGAAAGAAACCAATTATACTGAGTCATTAAATCTCAATCCCCCGCGTTCTCAACTGACAGGAGTGCAATAGATACAATTTTTATTCAGTCTCAAATACTTGGCTTAGATGGGTTGAGCAAGATGATTTTAAGAAGGAGTTTATCTACCTCAGATTATTATCAGATGAATTAGAGCAGCCTGTTCCACTCTCTATTACCTCACTTACTGCACTGGGTTAGTCTGTAAAGCTATGTACCAATACATTGTTTTCAGACCCATGCCACAGTGTCAGGGGCAAAGATTTCCCAGCAGGGCGGACTGGACCACATCAGCAAAGGATCCTGAACATAGATTCTTTGTATCGCTGATCTGGGCCAGGGCTTATGACTGTGGGCGTTAATATGGGGGGGGACACAGTGTATTGGTTGCTGTCACCCACTGTGTATGACGGCCTTATTGACAGAATCAGCGCGAATAGGAGGTATTCCTGCAAACCTAGGCTCATGTTGAATTTTAAAATCATACATTGCAAAAGAGGCCATTCAGTCCTTTGAACCTGTACCAGTTCTTTGGTAGATGTATCCAATTAATCCTACACCCACTGTCCTTTCTCTATAACCCTGATATTTTCTCCCCGTCAAGTATTTATCCAATTCTCTTTTTTAAAGTTAATAAATCTGTTTTCACCATTCTATCGGGTAGTGCATTCTAAGGGTGGAATCTTACAGCCCCATCAAGGCAGGGGCAAAGCTGTAAAACGCAGCGAGCCATTCAAAAGCCCATTGACTTTGGCAGGATCAGAAAATCCTGCCAGTGGGAGGGGGCGTAAAATCATCATAACTCACTGCAGAAAAAAAAATTCCCTCACCTCCCCTTGTTCTTTTGCCAATTATCTTAAATCTGTCTCCTCTGGTTCCTGAGTCTCCTGTTGCTGGAAACAGTTTCTCCCTATTCACTCTACCAAAAACCCTTCATTCTTTGAATTGTAAGTATCAGAAGTGTGACAAGGTAGACTGCAGTTGAGCAATGGGGTGAGGCTTATAGCTGTTTGGGCAGACTTTCCATTACTTAACTGTTTCAGTCATGTATGTTTCAAGTTTCCCGAAAAGCTTCTTGATTAGGGGAAAACAACTCTCGTGTCAGTGAGGATCTAATTCTGTACTGCTCCCGTTGAACCTTGCGTCAGCCCCATGACAAAGCCTCTGAATAACAATGGAATGGCACGTCTGTGGCATCAGCTCTGCAGGTTATCCATACGCTGTGCCCGGCATGAGGTTCATTCCTTCCAAAGCTTGTTAAAGCAGGAGTGAGGTGCGCAGATCAGCCATTGCAAGTCAAGCAAATCTGGGCCGAAGATCAGTTTGGAAATCGGAATGCTACATGACCACAGCTGCAGTTCCAAACACATGCAAACACACTTCAGTCTCTCCAGTGTTGAAGGAAGGGTTTACCATGTCATAGGCTACACCTTGATACAACTGCCTTTCCTAGCTCGACAGGAGTTCCATTGATCACCCCTATGCTTGCCAAAATGCATTGGTCCCCATTTGGAAACATCTCAATTTTAAAATTCTCCTCCTAATCCACTCTATGGCCTTACTCCCTCCCTACCTCTGTAACCTTTTCCAGTCCTACAACACTCCAAGATCTCTGCGCTCCTCCAATTCTGGAATCTTGTGAAAAACCAATTTTCATCACTCCACCATTAGCGGCCATGCCTTCAGCTGCCTTGGCCCTAAACTCTGGAATCCCCTTCCTAAACCTTTCTGCCTCTCCCACTTCATGTAAGATGTGCCTTAAAACCTACCTCACTGAACAAGCTTTCGGGCATCTGTCCTACATGGCTCAATGTAATATTTTGCCTGAAAACCCACCTAAGAAGTATACTCAAATGTTTTACTCCATTAAAAGTGCGATATAAATGGATGTTGCCAAGTCAGTCAACGTGTGGGATTATTTTCGACTTGTCATGTTTAAATGTGAGTCACTGTTTTCTCAAAGTGCAAGTCAACCCTGTATGTTCTTTGCTATTGATTTATTTATGAACTCTCAGTAAGCTCCTGCCATTTATGAATTAACTAACTTATATTTTGTTTTTCAAAAGATACATTTTTCTTCAATTAGAAGGTAAACTGCAGGTGAGCTGGATTGGTTAGTAAGGTAGACACTGTTAATTCTAGCACATCCCCTCAAATCCAACGCAGACTGATGGGCTGAAATTTTCCCTGGCTGTAGGGATCCTAAAAAAAACTTCTTGATGCCCTCTCGGATGGATGTAAAAGATCCCATGGCACAATTTCGAAGAAAAATAGGCAAGTTCTCCCTTGTGTACTAGCCAATAATTATCCCTCAATCAACATCAAAAAAAGTAGATTATTTGATCATTTATCTCATTGCTGTTTGCAGCCCCTTGTCCCCTTCCTACAACAGGTGTCTACACTTCAGAAGTACTTTATTGTCCGCAAAGTGTTTTGGGACACCCTGAGATGGTGAAAGGTGCTATAGAAATGCAAGTCTTTTCTCTTGGCACACAACATAAAACTGACCAAAACCTGTTCTAGAGCTCACTTAGATAACTGGTATGGGAACTGGAGAAAACATATCTGATGTAGCTGTTCTGTCACACAAATTGGGGAAGGGGATGGAATTTAAAATTTAGCCTTTATTAAAGAAAGATCAGTTTACTTTGTCACCTCTCTGCCCTGCATCTGCCCTAGTTTCTGAACCACACTAGTCACAGATAGTTTAATCAACTGACACCAACTTTAGACACACAAGCCCAAGTGCAGAGAGGTCATCGTGGGTTCAGCCTCTGAGCCAACCTTAGCACTGATTTCCCTCTATGAGATATTCCGCCGTTAAATAACTGAATGTGATATTTGAGTCAATTAAAAACCTCAAATTGTTTTTGGATTCTGTAGCGATGTGGACCTGACTGACTGACTGACATTTAACCCTGCTTTCTGTTTCAGTTTGAATGTAAGGAAACTGGGGACGGTAGCAGGAAGGAGAGGGACTACATTACTGGAAGGGGCTTACACTACTAATGTTGTGCATTTTTTTGTTAGCTGAAAGGTCAACCCTTAGAGATTTGCCTTCTCGATCCGTGAAATTAGCAACTTTTTTTTCAAAAAATTCATTTTTAGTCTGTTGTTTATTTATCCAGCTCCCCTTCCCTCTCCCTTCCCAGACAGAAATTGAATCTCACTGAGGGACATATATTGGTCCAGGTGCACACGGGTACTGGAATTTAGGTGCACTCAATGTTTCACTCAATTGGCTATTATTTTTGTGGGGGTTTGGACAGCAACTTACATTTTATTGCACCTTTAACATAGTAAAAATCCCAAAGTGCTTCACAGGAGAACCAAACAAAATTTGACACTGAACCCCATAAGGAAACATTAGAACAGGGTGCCAAAATTTGGTAAGGTAGGTTTTAAGGAGTATCTTAAGGGAGGAGGGAGAGGTGAAGAGGCAGAGAGGGTTGGGGAGGGAATTCCAGAGCTTACTGCTCAGGCAGCTAAAGGCACAGACATTAATGGTGGTGAGAATGGGTGCACAAGAGACCAGAATGGGAGGAGTGTGGAGTTTTCGGAGGGTTTCCGACTGGAGGACTTTACAGAGATAGACAGGGGGTGAGAGCCACAAAGGAATTTGAAAACAAGCATGAGAATTTTAAAGTCGCGTCACTGGTGTATCAGAAGTTAACGTGGGCTGACGGACAAATGGTGATGGGGGCTTGGTGAGAGCTAGGATATGAGCAGCAATACGAAAATAAATGTTACCATGATTTTGAGCTTTGCCAGGTGGCATATCGTAAGCGAGTGCAATCCCCCCTCCACCCTGCGCATTGTTCAGCAGGAGAACTGAACAATTATCTGGAGCAGGCACCTAAGCTGATATCCCTCTCTTTAACCAGGCACAAGCTACAGTGACAAAGCCAAACTGTCCGTTGTTAAAAGGAACTGAGTCAGTTTGTGATGAGCACTAAGAGAGTAAGTTACTGAGGGAAAGCGAGCTTGGACTTACCAACAACCCAGGATAGGGAGAGAGGGGAGTGTGAAGACAAATTAATTTTTCATTTTGTGGCTGCAACATGTAATAAAAACCTGTTTAGCAGGGCGAACACTTGTCAAACCACATTTCAAGACAAAAGAGAATTGTTGCTTGTTACTCAACCAGCTCCAAACTGATATCATACAAGAGAAGCCTGGGATGGGATGGAGTCACTGCTTTCTGAGGTGTGATCAATGACCACAGGGTGAGGTGGAACGAGGCAGATTAAATGACTATACAAAGTCAAGTAATACGTTAGTCATGAAGCATTTCAGATATAACTTGTACGAGCGGGACAGACACAAACACGTTAAAGTGTCAACAAACTGATACATACACACACACACACACTAATACATACTAATCTGGACACACTGACAAACATGCACGGACACACATACACAACTAACACACACCCTCATCCTTCTTCTCCATCAGTCTAATCACACACAACTTTTCTCACACTCAGTCATTCAACCTTACTCTTATCCTTGCCCGCAATACTGTCACCCTCACTCTCTAGCACCCTCAGCCTCATTGCACCCCGTCGTTCACCCTCACTTTCTTTGCCTGTTTGTATTTGAATACTTTGGAATCAAAATCTCTGCCCACAAGTTTCAGAAGTGTTATTTTTGTAGCTAAACATAAAAGGGGCAGAGGGAGGTGTGAGGACAGACAGCACTGCAGCTAACAGCTTTAAAACCAGATTCTGTTGAAAGGTTAGGTGAGCTGTTCTAGGGTGACTTCAGTTCGAAGTGCACCCACCCCTCCAGCACACCAAACAGGGATCGAGGTATTACAATCACAACCCAAAGCCATGTTCAAAAATGCTGCACATTGCTTAGCGGGATGAAAGTAAAGGGATTCAGGCTATTGTCTTCCAAGGAGTGCAGCAAGTGGGAGGGATAAAAGGCAAAGGGAGTCAGGGAGCGACACGAACTGCTCCTGTAAGGAAGGTTGTGAAGGTATTGGAGAGAGTGCAGAAAAGATTCATGAGAATGGTTTCAGGGCTGAGGAACTTCAGTTACATAGATAGACTGGAAAAGCTGGGACTGTTCTTCTTGGAGGAGAGAAGGCTGAGAGGAGATTTGATGGAGGTATTCAAAATCATGAGGGGTCTGGACAGAGTGTATAGGGAGAAACTGTTCCTATTGGTGGAAGGATTGAGAACACGAGGGCACAGTTTAAGCAATGGTGACAGGAACAAAAACATTTTCACACAGCCAGTGGTTAGGATCTGGAATGCACTGCCTGAGAATGTGGTGGAGGTAGGTTCTATCAAGGTGTTCAAGAGGGAATTGGATTATTATCTAAGAAGAAAGAAAGTGCAGGGCTATAAGGAGAAGTTTGGGGAATGGCACTAGCTTTGGTGAGTCATAATGAGTTGAATGGCCTCCATCTGTGCTGTAACCATTCCGTGATTCTGTTATGTAATTTTCGGAAATCCCCGCTTTGTGAACGGCAGACCCTTCCTGATAATATATTTTTAAAAATCACATGTCCCTCCCAAAATCTTTGAAGTGTTTTTAAAGGGACAGCTCAGTTTCCAGAGGAAAGTACAAGGGGAAAATTGAAGGTGTATTTTTTTTTAAATAAGAGTTTGTTTCACCAATTACACCTCAGGTTAAAAGGAAAAATGATCAAACAGCCATGTCTCCTTGTATCTTGCATTGACTGAACAACAGCACTGGGCTACAATAAAGTTTAAACTCTCTGCAAAGTTAAAATCTGCTTTTCAAATTTCATGCTTTCCCTTGCTTGATATGAGGAGGAAGCACAAACCCCTGGCTCTGAGTCTACAATTAATGGAACCTCTCTTTACACTGATTTCAAACCAGGGTTTGATAGTGGAGAGTGCGGTGCTGCATGCTGATGCCCACCCCAGCCCAGCTGCCCTGGCACCATCACTGGGAGGCAGGCTTTGGGTGATCTCAAATGTCAAAATCACTGGGGTACTGTTGGATGGAGGGTGGTTGGTAGGTGAGCTGGAATGAGGCGTATGTACCCCGAACTCCAATGGCATGGGTTACATTCCATTCCCCCACTCCCGTTCCAAATACCCGGTGCCAAACGCAGCTCAAGTGTCCAGAACGCATGGCTGAGGCAATGGAATGACACCAGCACTCTTAACTTTTCGAATGGGACTGCTACGTTATATCAATAATGACAGATCATCACAACAACCAACTCAAAGTGAACAGCTCCACACGCTGCAAGTGATTTGGGATTTATTTCTGGCGCACTTGCTGGACATTCATCTCTGCCCAGTCGGTAACCTGCTGCTCATTTTAAATCCGAGCACACTCACTCCCTCTCCCCGAAATAGCTCTGGGTTATAAAAATCTCATTCTTCTTGGGTTTTTTTTTTGGTTTCATTTTTTATAGTTGGCTGCAATCGTTGTAGTCTGCGCTGTTACACAGCACTATCGAGAAAGCAAAGGTCAATCAGGGAAACTGATTCCAGCCGGGGACAAAAATAAAAAGCCGTGAGCCTGAAATCAACAGCAGGTGAGTAAACGACAACAGCAAAGCTCCTGGAGAGGGAGCAGAAACCACTCCTGAAACAGCCCTTCTATTGCTTACCCGGGGTCCTGCCTGTTCTGGGGACTGACAAGATGCTATGAACTGGGTATAGTCTCAGAACTTAGTTGGAGGGGCAGTGGGCGGACTTGCATTCCACTTAACAACCGCGATGGTAAACTATAAATATATGTTGCTGCATCTCCAGCAATCTAACGGCGTGTGGGCAAGTGATTCAGGTCTAACTTTCAAACGTAGGAGACAAGTGACTGAGGTCTTGCAGCTTGCATGCCTAACAGTACGGGGCAAGAGACTCACTTTCAAATTACACACTGACACTCGATCAACGAAGCAGAAGCAGGGCCAATACCCTCCCCCTACCCCAACCCCCTCCATCCCATCCCCGTCCAAACAATATACAACCATCAATGAGTGTGTGTTGAGACTCACTGAGCTTTAGCATCACTAGGTCACCGGCCGGAGGATAATTCAGTCTCTCAGCAAACTCCCGGCTGTACCAGACCAGCAGCTCATTGCTGGGAGGGATTGGCTTCACGGTGTAGAAGTAAATGTCGGTGCCATTCTGACAGGCGACCAGGTTCTGCTCCTCCGCCGAGTGTGCGGGATTGACGTACCGCATCCAGTTACTCTTCCGCACGTCGTACCCGTCCAGAAAGTGATGGAGCCTCCCGGAGGAATAAACCTGGTGGTGACATCAAATGGAATCAAATTTAAAAAGGGATGGAAAAGGGGGGAAGAGGGAATAAGGCAAACACGAATATCGCCTGTAATTCTGATTCACTTTTAAATGTTTCAATTTGATCCGAGGAAAATAATCAAAGTAAAACGGGTTAAGCAACCTGCTCCATGTAATCGCCAGTCCAATCTGCACGCCGCTTGTTATTTGACTGTGGAACAGAATCAGGAGCACAATCCTTCATACCTCTCGCTTGTCAGCAATACTTTGCAGATTCTAATGAGGCTAACACAGTGTCATGTTAACTGAGCTATTTATGATAGCTGTCACATGGTAGCAGTGAGCTCATTTGGTGACATCATGTTTCTGAGGGTTGGATCTTCCTCTGCGCGCGTGTGCCTGTGTCTGTTTCGCTCTCTCTCTCTCCTTCATCCTTGAGTTTTTAACACCTCAGCCACACCTCCCACCCCACCCCACCACCCCCCCCCCCCAGGTTGCTTTACAGCTGAACACAATTCGTGTATGTTTTGCCAGAGAAAGTACAACGATTCCGCAACAGGAAGAAAAGTCACATGGTGATACATCATTCGTTTTTTTTGAATGCGGGAATGATGTTGAGCCAGGGTATTTTGAACAGGAACCAACATGCAAATATTGATTGTGTCTATGGGAGTTTAGCGCCTTTTGTCAGGTTTATACTGCAATCTCAAATGCTGCAGGGAGGAAGGTAATATCAGACTGTGCAACCCAACCCGAGTCCCTTCACCCTTTCATGCCGATGTCTTCGCTTTTTTAAAAGTATCATAAACTCTAGTGGGCAGCTCTGTGTCGGAAGACAGCTCTGTTATTGAACCGGGTGATTCCATATCTACCTTCGCCTGTTCGCAATGCAGCAGAGCTCTGTGTAGGACCCCAACACGTTACTTTCATGTTCAAACTCATGTTGCTACGATTCTAAACTCCATACAGGTGTATCTTTATTTTCTAGATTCTCTTTCCCATTTTACCCTCCCGAGCGCGTGCACACTGGCTCTCACTGGGGTACAATTCCACACGCACTGACTCTCACTGGGGTACAGTTCCACACGCACTGACTCTCACTGGGGTACAGTTCCACACGCACTGACTCTCACTGAGGTACAATTCCCCACGCACTGACTCTCACTGGGGTACAGTTCCACACGCACTGACTCTCACTGGGGTACAGTTCCACACGCACTGACTCTCACTGAGGTACAATTCCCCACGCACTGACTCTCACTGGGGTACAATTCCCCACGCACTGACTCTCACTGGGGTACAGTTCCCCACGCACTGGCTCTCACTGCGGTACAGTTCCACAGACCACTGACCCTGACTGGAGTACAGTTCCCGAAGCACTGATTCTTACTGGAGTACAGTTTCATACACACTGACCCTGACGGGGGTGCAGTTCCGCACCCACTGACCATGACGGGGGTGCAGTTCCGCACCCACTGACCCTGACGGGGGTGCAGTTCCGCACCCACTGACCCTGACGGGTGTGCAGTTCCGCACCCACTGACTCTCACTGGGGTACAGTTCCGCGCACACTGACTCTCACTGGGGTACAGTTCCGCGCACACTGACTCTCACTGGGGTACAGTTCCGCGCACACTGACTCTCACTGGGGTACAGTTCCGCGCACACTGACTCTCACTGGGGTACAGTTCCGCGCACACTGACTCTCACTGGGGTACAGTTCCGCGCACACTGACTCTCACTGGGGTACAGTTCCGCGCACACTGACTCTCACTGGGGTACAGTTCCGCACACACTGACTCTCACTGGGGTACAGTTCCGCACACACTGACTCTCGCTGGGGTACAGTTTTATACACACTGACTCTCGCTGGGGTACAGTTCCAAACACACTGACCCTCACTGGGGTACAGTTCCGCGCACACTGACTCTCACTAGGGTACAGTTCCGCGCACACTGACTCTCACTGGGGTACAGTTCCGCGCACACTGACTCTCACTGGGGTACAGTTCCGCGCACACTGACTCTCACTGGGGTACAGTTCCGCACGCACTGACTCTCACTGGGGTACAGTTCCACACGCACTGACTCTCACTGGGGTACAGTTCCACACGCACTGACTCTCACTGGGGTACAGTTCCACACGCACTGACTCTCACTGGGGTACAGTTCCACACGCACTGACTCTCACTGAGGTACAATTCCCCACGCACTGACTCTCACTGGGGTACAATTCCCCACGCACTGACTCTCACTGGGGTACAGTTCCCCACGCACTGGCTCTCACTGCGGTACAGTTCCACAGACCACTGACCCTGACTGGAGTACAGTTCCCGAAGCACTGATTCTTACTGGAGTACAGTTTCATACACACTGACCCTGACGGGGGTGCAGTTCCGCACCCACTGACCCTGACGGGGGTGCAGTTCCGCACCCACTGACCCTGACGGGGGTGCAGTTCCGCACCCACTGACCCTGACGGGGGTGCAGTTCCGCACCCACTGACCCTGACGGGGGTGCAGTTCCGCACCCACTGACCCTGACGGGGGTGCAGTTCCGCACCCACTGACCCTGACGGGGGTGCAGTTCCGCACCCACTGACCCTGACGGGGGTGCAGTTCCGCACCCACTGACCCTGACGGGGGTGCAGTTCCGCACCCACTGACCCTGACGGGGGTGCAGTTCCGCACCCACTGACCCTGACGGGGGTGCAGTTCCGCACCCACTGACCCTGACGGGGGTGCAGTTCCGCACCCACTGACCCTGACGGGGGTGCAGTTCCGCACCCACTGACCCTGACGGGGGTGCAGTTCCGCACCCACTGACCCTGACGGGGGTGCAGTTCCGCACCCACTGACCCTGACGGGGGTGCAGTTCCGCACCCACTGACCCTGACGGGGGTGCAGTTCCGCGCACACTGACTCTCACTGGGGTACAGTTCCGCGCACACTGACTCTCACTGGGGTACAGTTCCGCGCACACTGACTCTCACTGGGGTACAGTTCCGCGCACACTGACTCTCACTGGGGTACAGTTCCGCGCACACTGACTCTCACTGGGGTACAGTTCCGCACACACTGACTCTCACTGGGGTACAGTTTTATACACACTGACTCTCGCTGGGGTACAGTTCCAAACACACTGACCCTCACTGGGGTGCAGTTCCACACACAAACTGACCCTGACTGGGATACAGTTCCGCACACACTGACTCTCACTTGGGTACAGTTCCACACACACTGACTCCTACTGGGGTACAGTTCCGCATACACTGACGCTGACTGGGGTACAGTTCCGCATACACTGACCCTGACTGGGGTACATTTCTGCATACACTGACCCTGACTGGGGTACATTTCTGCACACACTGACCCTCACAGGGGTATTTTTCCACTCACACTGACTCTCACTGGGGTACAGTTCCACAAACACTGACCCTCACTGGGGTACAGTTGCACACACATGCTGACCCTGACTAGAGTATAGTTCCACACTTACTAACTCTCACTGGGGTACAGTTCCACAAACACTGAGCCTCACTGGGGCACAGTTACACACACATGCTGACCCTGATTGGAGTATAGTTCCACACTCACTGACTCTCACTGGGGTACGGTTCCACAGGCACAGGTGACAGTATCTTGTTGTCTGGATGGAAGTTGTTTTGTGTTCAAATTCTTTTCAACACTTTGGTTCACCCTGTCTATTATTGCTCCCTTTTAACCACAATGCCTATGTAATGCTGCCATGTTAAACTTGGCCAAGGTGTAGCATTAATAAAGGAATGGGGTACAGTTCCAGGCACTGACCCTCAAAGCAATAACTAACAATAATATAGTACCTTTAAAGTAAAACATCCAAAGGCACTTATGCGGGGTGAGTACCAAACAAAATTTGACACTGAGGTGACCAAAAGCTTGGTCAAGTAATGTAGGTTTTTAAAGGAGTGTCCGAAAGGTGAGAAAGACAAAGATGTTTAGGGAGGGAATTCCAGAGCTTGGGGCCTAAGCAGCTGAACTCACAATCAACAATAATTAATGACTGGGGTTATGCAAGATCCCAGAATGGGAGAAGTGCAGAGATCTCCTATTAGAAGTTCAAATTCAACTCCATAGGTGCCGTAAACCTAGACGCTGAGAGCTGGCTATGTGGCTACCCATCCTAATCTCACCAATAAGCAGACACAAGCACCTTCCATGTGGGCCTGGGGTTTGGTGGGTGACTGGATAATGACCAGGAGCAGGAAGCATGTCTGGTTTCCCTTCCAACACCCTCCTGGTCCCAGCCCCAGACTAGGGGTACTGAGACCCATTGGGACACCGTCACTGACACCAGTCACTCCAGCGCTGCAGGCAAAGCCCAGTCTTCAGCACTTAGCTTCCTACAAGGCTCAATGATACCTGAGGCATGGCCACTATCCATAATATATTTGGTAGGAAGGGGAAGAGTTAACGGTCAGTGCTTCAGCTGAAGCTGATATTATGGTCACTGTTTGAGTTTACAAACTAGGGCGGGTGGGGGGGAGGGAGATGTTTTTCAGGGCACTGGCCCTGTCCTTGCAAGATTCTATACCTGATTCTGTGACCCACATTCTGAAGGAGCGTGAGATCAAGGAATGACGCCTAAAATATTTGTTTCTAAAATTAACAGCATCAACTAATACTAAGAAGGACAGGAGAGAGAGAGAGGGGGTTGGGGATGGAAAGCACAGCCGGCAATGAGACGCCACACTTTGTTTGATTGGGTAATCTCTCAGTTCCCCAATGTGACTCGGTGCCCAGAGTCAGCATCCACAGAGTGCAGAAGGACCCCACTTACACCGTCCGAGTCAAAACTGATTTTTATTATTGTATTCCAGTTTCGTATTGTCAAAAGCAAAACCACAATTTGTTTCCCTCAATTTACTCCAAGGTAGTAATTTCACGATTATTCCTGACACAGACGTCACTAGAAATTTTTGTGTGTTTAGTGTTCCCTATCAACGTTCCCTTGAAACGATGTGTGTGCATTGCACGGCCTACCTTAATTCGTTTGAAAGCGGGAAGGAGCCAGAGTATCGCCGCAGCCAAACACGTGCGGATATTCCCTCCGCTGGGATTGTTTTTAGTTTCTATTCAATCCCTGCAGAACATTCGGGAATTTGTTAGCCGCTTATCGTTTCTTTTTTTTTCCCTAAAGAGGCTTAAAACCTGATTTATAATACTGAGAGTATCCCGTGAGGGCAGGATCCGGGGGGGGGGGTGAGGGGGTGGCAGTGCTCTCGGATGTGATGCCCCCTGCAGTCAAATAGCCTGCCAACACTCACCAGCCAGGCTCACCCACATGAAGAATGGCCAATTGGGCAGGGTGTTGGAGGAGATCACAAAGTCTGTGCACCATAAGTAAAATCAGAAGGGCCGGGAAGAGGGTGAATGGGGAGCGAATTGGCGGGGATAGAAGAGGAAGCGAAATTGCAACACAATAATAACTGAAAAAAAATACACCAAACTTTCTTAGGGACTACATCCTGAATGCGTGGACGGCCATGAAACTGGAAGCGAGACAGTCTGTGACGTTATTGTATAAATGCTTAACGGGTCGTAACGAATCCCTCAGCGATGCTGTTACTAATAGAGGATAAATGCATTAACACATGAACACCTCCGTTAAGGTGACGAGGATTCCGATAGGAGCGCTTTAAACAACTTGGCTAATAACCAGACCCAGTTCTGGTGCTGAGCTATCAGGAGGTGGGAGCTGGGGGGGGAATGAAGGGTGAAGCCTGTATCTGTTGCCCCCGCCGCTCCTGAAGTCCGGGGCGATGTAAAGTAAAACTGATGCAGCAAATTAAGAGTCAATAACAAACAGCCAGAGCCAGCTGGATAGAATCCATCGATAGACCAACTTAAAACATGAAAAAGACGAAGGGACGTGGTTCATAGAAAAAAGTAAAGAATTAAGGAATACACTGCTGGGGATGTCATTGAAAAGCAGACCCATAAATGAGCCCAAAAAGAAATTATGTGGCGACAGGGTGGGTAGATGGGGTAAAGATCTATCAAAATCACAGAAGCTTGTTTTTTTTAATGAAGTAGAGAGCAATGAGACACACAGGTAGAACTGTGTCGGCGATAATCCACATACAGCCCAGCAGAGGGCAGTGAGACCAAAATGTGAGTGAGGTGGATCATAGTCTCGCAATCACAGAGCCTGAGAGCACAGCAAGAGGCCATTGAGTCCAAGGTAATGCCTGTGCCTGCTCTTTGAAGGAGCTATCCAATGAAGTCCCACATCTCAGCCTTTTCCCCAGTAACCCTGAACTCTTCAAGTGCATGTCCAACTGTCTTTTGAAAGTTCTTGTATTTAATTCAACCTTTCAGCCTGTGGGTTGCAGATCTTAACAAGCCTCTGAGAGGAGACGTTGCTCCTCATTCCCCCTCTTGTTCTTTTACCAGTTATTTTAAATCTGTGACCTCTGGTTACTGACCCACTTGACAGAGGAAACTGTTTCTCCCTTCCAGCTCCTGTATAATTTTGAAAATATTTGTTAGGTCTCCCTTTAACCTCCTCTGCTCCAAGGAGAACAATTTCAGCTTTTCCCATCTTTTATGTTCATTCATGGGTTGCGAGCATTGCTGGCAAGATCAGCAGTCATTGCCCATCAATTGCTCTCAAGAAGGCCATGTCTTGCTAAAGAGGAACTGACATCTGAAACTGAAAACAAAACTTCCATTGAGTCAGACATGAAAGGCAGCCAGTATGTGTGTGTTTGTGCGTCTGTGTCTGTTTAGCTTCTTATCCTACAGGATGCTGGAGGTGTAATGGGTGCAAGTTGTACAGTTCTTACTCTTTCAAGGTTAATGTAATGAAACTTGAAAAAGTCCCTCCCCCAACCCTGGTTTTAGTTTGTTAATCTCATCAAGCCACCACCTTGCAAACCAAACTGAGAAGGTGAGCTGGCTAAGTACCTCAGCTAATCCCTGCTCCATGGAAATATTACAGCATTTTCCCAAGTCTCTGACCCTGTGTTCTATTGCTGCATTGAGCTAGCAGCCTATAATGTTCCTGTTGTTGCCACACATTCATTATGCAGAGAATTTCTAGGAACGGTAGAAAGGTCACAAGCCTCAAAAAGCCTCAGATTAATCTCAACCTCCCTGCCTCCCCAGTGCGCCCCTTGGTCCCTCCTCCCCTTTGTGCCTCCTCCCCTTTGTGCCCCTCGGTCCCTCCTCCCCATCGCACCCCTCAGTCCCCCCTCCCCTCCCCTCCCTTGGTCCCTCCTCCCCTCCCCATCGCACCCCTCGGTCCCCCCTCCCCTCCCCTCCCTTGGTCCCTCCTCCCCTCCCCATCGCACCCCTCGGTCCCCCCTTCCCTCCCCTCCCTTAGTCCATCCTCCCCTTCCCTCCCCTCCCTTAGTCCCTCCTCCCCTTCCCTCCCCTCCCTTAGTCCATCCTCCCCTTCCCTCCCCTCGGTCCCTCCTCCCCTTCGCGCCCCTCGGTCCCTCCTCCCCTTCGCGCCCCTCGGTCCCTCCTCCCCTTCGCGCCCCTCGGTCCCTCCTCCCCTTCGCGCCCCTCGGTCCCTCCTCCCCTTCGCGCCCCTCGGTCCCTCCTCCCCTTCGCGCCCCTCGGTCCCTCCTCCCCTTCGCGCCCCTCGGTCCCTCCTCCCCTTCGCGCCCCTCGGTCCCTCCTCCCCTTCGCGCCCCTCGGTCCCTCCTCCCCTTCGCGCCCCTCGGTCCCTCCTCCCCTTCGCGCCCCTCGGTCCCTCCTCCCCTTCGCGCCCCTCGGTCCCTCCTCCCCTTCGCGCCCCTCGGTCCCTCCTCCCCTTCGCGCCCCTCGGTCCCTCCTCCCTACAGCTCCCCTCTGTCCCTCCTCTCCTCTGCACCCCTTGGTCCTGTCTTCCCTTTAAAGCCTTTAAGGGGACTGCTGGAAGTCACCACCAAAAAGATAAAGTCTAAAGAAAATACTTACCTGAATGTAGAGCAGGAGGTTGCAGGGGTAGCTCTTGGCTCCACTGCAGGAGTGAAGACCATTGTCAGGTCCCTCCCTCTCAAGCACTTTCCCCTTATCCTGGTTGACCTCTCCCTGCCAATCACATTCCCCATCTTCTAGGGCTGACCTACAAGTGACACAATGACCTGCAACTGAAATCTTCTTCACCAAGGAACTCATATAATGAGGCCAGAGGCCCAATATTTGGTGTCCCTCATTTGTTCCCTGTCTATGTTGGCAAGTCAATTTTATAGGGTATGTTGCTTCTAATATCAGTGAAGTGTTGAAGGATTCAGGGTTGGCATACAGCTTCCCATCTGAGTGAGTGCCTATTGCAGGCTGATAAACCCATGCCCAGCTGTTATTCTGGGGCTGAGCATCACTGATGCTGCTGGAGCTGCTGAGTTTTTCCAGCACTTTCTGTTTTCATATCACACAACAGAATGGGTGGAAGCCACCAGGTTGTTCACCTCTTGATCCAAGCAGCAATGCCTGGAAAGGAGCCTCGCACAGGCTGAAGTACCTTCCAGGATGTAATCCTTGCAATCCTGTCAGGGTGATACCTGTCAGATCCCAGTTCTATGAAGCATTGGAGCTTCTGCTCCACAATTGTAGTTAGGGCCCAGCTGGAGTGTGCCAGCCTGCGAGGTGAGCTTTACCGACTGGTACACCATTTAATTCAGCGTCGCGGAGATCACAATGTCAGACCCACTCCACCCATCATCTTGCCTAATCCCCCAGCCTCCTCTCTCCAGGAACAGATCCAACCGTCTCTTCACTCACATTTGCACTGGCAGTCCCTCCCTGATAATTTCATACTCACATTGAGTGAAAAATTTCCCCCGACTTTCCTTCTAACTTCTCACTTCCTTATTTTTAATCTGTGGCATGAGGATTTGAACTTTCACCACACTGTATAATGTGCCCATGTTAAAACCCTCCGGAACCACAAAAACCTCAAGTGGCTCATCTCAAAATCACCTCTCTGCCAAAGAAAGCAACCTCAATTTCCTTAAACATCCTTCACAGCTGAAAATTACTGATTCCAGGGATCATCTTCAATGTTTTCCTCTGGATCCTTTCAAAGCCAATAATGTTCGTCTAGTGATCAGGAACTCAGGACTGATCACAGTGCTCCAGGTGATCTGTGAAAAGCACCTCATACGGTAACAATATATCATATGCTTTACCCCTCTGCCAGCACTCATTTCCCTAGGGAGTGTGCTATCGCTTTCTAGACTTATCCATCAAAGTGTCGGCCATGGTTCAGTCCATAACACTCCTGCTTCTGAATCAGAAGGTTATGGGCTTCAAATCTCAATCCAGGGACTTGAGCACCTACTCAAGGCTGGCACACTATTGCAGTACTGAGGATGTGCTGCACTGTCAGAGATGCTATGTTCTGGATGAGGTGTTAAACTGCGGCCTTGTCTGCCCTCTCAAGTGGATGTGAAAAATTTCACAGCACTACCTTGACCTATCAGTAAAGTAATGGATGGGGTCATCAAAAGTGCTATCAAGCAGCAGTTGCTAAGTGATAACCTGCTCATTGACACTCAGTTTTAGTTCCAGCAGGGTCACTCAGCTCCTGACCTTATTACAGCCTTGGTCTAAACATGGACAAAAGAGCTGAACTCCAAAGGTGAGGTGAGAGTGACAGCCCTTGACATCAAGGTAGCATGTGGCTGAGTGTGGCATCAAGGAGCCCTAGAAAAATTTAGATCAATGGGAATCAGGGGGAAAACTCTCCGCTGTTTGGAGTCATACCTAACACAAATGAATATGGTTGTGGTTGTTGGAGGTCAATCATCTCAGTTCCAGGACATCACTGCATGAGTCCTTTAGGGTAGTGTCCTAGGCCCAACCATCTTCAGCTGCTTCATCAATGACCTTCCTTCTATCATAAGGTCAGAAGCGCTGATGTTTTCACAATGTTGCACAGATACTGAAGCAGTCCATGTCCAAATGCAGCAAGACTTGGACAATATCCAAGCTTGGGCTGACAAATGGCAAGTAACATTCACACCACACAAGTGTCAGGCAATGACCATCTCCAACATGAGAGAATCCAACCATCGCCCTTTGACATTCAATGGTATTACCATTGCTGAATCCCCCACTATCAACATACTGGGTGTTACCATTGATCAGAAACTGAACTGGACTAGCCATACAAATACTGTGGCTACAAGAGCAGGTCAGGAGCTTGGAATCTTGCGGTGAATAACTCAGCTCCTAATTCCCCAAAGCCTGTCCATCATCTATGGGGAGAAGGTGGGAGAATGGGGTTGAGAAACCTATCAGCCATGATTGAATGGCGGAGCAAACTTGATGGGCCAAAAGGCCTAATTTCTGCTCCTATGTCTTACGGTCTCATAGTCTACAAGGTGCCAGTCAGGAGTGTGATGGAATACCCTCCATTGCCTGGATGAGTGCAGCTCCCACAACACTCAAGAAGCTTGACACCATCCAGAATAAAGCAGCCCACTTGATTGGCACCCCAACCACAACATTCACGTCCTCCACCACAGATGCACAGTGGCAGCAGTGTGTACCATCTACAAGATGCACTGCAGAAACTCACCAAGGCTCCTTAGACAACATCTGCCAAACCCATGACCACTACCATCGAGAAGGACAAGGGCAGCAGACACATGGGGACACCACTTCCTGGAAGTACCCCTCCAGGTCACTCACCATCCTGACTTGGAAATATATCGCTGTTCCTTAACTGTTGCTGGGTCAAAATCCTGGAACTCCCCTCCTAACAGCACTGTGGGTGTACCTACACCACATGGACTGCAGCTGTTCAAGAAGGCATCTCACCACCACCTTCTCAAGGGCTATTAGGGATGGGCAATAAATGCTGGCCCATATTCCATGAATAGATTTTGTTGAAACTATTTTGATGAGCAGGAGTGTTCTCCCTGAATGTTGGCCAATATTTTTACATCTAAACCAACATCACAAAAACAGATTATATGAGCATTATCAGATTGCTGATTGTGGGGGCCTGCTGTGTGTTAATTGACTGCTGCACTTCCTGCATTACAACAGCAATTAGACTTCAAAAGCAATTAATTGGCTGCACAGCACTTTCAAGTGTCCTGGGGATGAGAAAGATGTTATACGAATTCAAGTCCTTTCCTCCCTTTCATAGAGGTCTAAAGATATAAGTATCTGGTCAGCTTCTGCCAGTGGCCTTGACTAACTTACCCTCCAGAAATACTTTCTGTTTATGTTCTTTGGGACATTGTCTTTGGTGTAGATATCCCCAACCAATGGCCCAAAACGCGTCCCTTGGGGGATGTATTCCCTGCTAATTACTCCAATCACCTGTAGTAGAAAGAGAAAGGCATTGGTCAGAGATTACGCGCTTGTCCAAATCGCTAAGCCCCTTGGTCTGCTCACCATATGGATCCTATAATCAAAAGAGCAAAAAAAAAGAAACTACAGGTCATTCACCATCTGAAAGAAAAAGGTAAAGCAGTTTAATAGTGTTCAGTTAGTGCCAGCTTTCGCTCAGTGGCTAGCTCTCTCACATCTGAGTTCCACCTCAGCACAAAATTCGAGGTTGACGTTACTAGTACAGTACTGAGGGAGTGCTGCATTGTCAGAGGTGCTGTCTTCTGAATGAGGCATGAAACAAAGGCACCATGTTTCCTATATTACCACAGTGATGACACTTTAAAAGTGTTTCATTGACTGTAAAGCACTTTAGGATGTACTGAGAACATGAAAGGTGCCAAAGAAATGCATGTCTCTTTTTAAAATGAAGGCCTCTCGCTTCCATTAATCCCCTTTCAGATTTTATGATGTGAGCTCAATGTGTAATCGAATAACACTGGACAGGAAGGGCTGAAGTCTGATCCCTCGCCTTTGTCCATTACTTTGAGGGGTTCTGACGATAGAGATGCTGGAATTGGCCTAGTGCTTCTGGAAGAGCAGATCATAAGAAGACACTGACCCGACTGAGCTGAATTTGAAAGGGTTACTGGGCAAAGTAATCTTCTTATTTGGAGCTTGCTGTGCACATTTTGTCTACATACCATCAGTGACTACATTTCAAAGGTAATTCATTGGCTGTGAAGTGCTTTGGGTAGTTCTGATGAAGAGCAATACAGACTTGAAGCATTAACCTGTGTTTTCCTCTCCACAGATGGTGTCAGACCTGCTGAGTTTTTCTTGCAATTTTTGTTTTTGTCCCTGCTTACTCTGTTGTGTGAAAACCCAAGAGGAGGTTTCCAGCAAGTTGCCCCTTCCTTCCCACAATCCCTTCACCCATGAAAGCAGGCAGGATAATTCGGAAGGACATTCAATCCCATACCAATGGGAACCTTGGGGACACCTCAGAATCACTGATGGATTCATGGCTGACACTGAGGTCTTTGATGTCTGAGGGATGTAGGAGGACCGGGAAGTGGATGAAGATAAGCAGGGGAAAATCTCTCCCTTACTACACAGAACGAATGCCAATCAGGCACTTGACCATGTTCTCCAACAAGCCTGCAAAGGATGCCCTGTCCGTCCGATCATCTGAGGCTGAGACACAGCGATCAGTTGGTGGATTAACACTTGGATGTGAGTAAGCCTCCCTGAACAGCCATATTTATATCTCTTTCAAGGAACAATTATAATTGCAGAGATGCTGCAAGATTGAGAGGATAAAGAAAGTACATTTAATCTCGAGCCGAAGTGAAAGGATTGTATTGCTTTGTTCGACGAATCGCTTTTGCGGTGAGGCAAATGTTGGAAGCAGATTCAATAATAACTTTTAAGTACTTTTACCTACTTAAAAAGAAAAAAAAGTGCCATAGGGGAAGGAGCAGGTGTTGTTAAAAGAGTTAGTGCCATCATGATGGACCGAATGGATTCCTTCTATATTGCATCATTTTATAATTTGGTTCGAATCAAATGCCAAGATTTTAACTCATTCAAAACTCATGCATATACACCAAATCAAAATCAGGCCCAAAATGTCTGCAGTTAGCAGTAGACAGAGCATAAACATATTTCAACAAAACAATGGAAAATATTGTTCATATTTTTTGTGTTTTCTTTTATCCTTCTTTTGTTCATTGTTTCTCTCAGCTCATTTTTCCCCACTCAACATTCTCTCTTCTTCCCCAGAAGATCAGGGCCTCAATACTCACTGATTCTGTATCCATTTTACTGGCTTAAAATGGCTGCCAAAGCATCTAATATCATGGATGGCGTGCATGTGTACATTCCACACTGGTAGAGCATCATCCACCATGCTGGTGAAGGCTGAAGTAAAGGTGTCCAGAGCCCATGCTTGAAATAGGCATGAAGTAAATAGAAACTTTGATCGATATGTCCAATCCCTAATCCTCAGATCCCTGAGGTTACCATTATTCCATCTCCAGCTGAAATCTTCCACAAAACTTTACAGAAGATTGGGTATAGAAACTGCGATTTATCTGCATCATTCAATACCACAACTTGGGTTGCCAATTACACTCCAAAATTGCCCTGGAATCTCCGAGAATGGGAGATAAAGCTCCAGAATACTGCTGGGAGCAAACCAGGAGAAGAATCATAGCTACATTAAAAGAAAATGTTTCTTTGGATATTTTTGCTGATCAGTCATAAAAATGTTGGAGGTGTGATTTTGACTGACAGTCATGACTCATCAATCAGGTGTTTGCTTTCCGATTAGCCAGGTGAAGGTGAAACGCTATGAGGATGGACGTGTCAAGCAACCAATGGTGGTGAATGTAGGGTCAAAGCAGTTTGAGGGGGGAGGTCATGTGACGAAACCTCCAGGAATGCATTCAGCCAAAGTTGGCAACACCAAGTCCATCCAAGGCAGTGAAATCTCCATTTCTAGACCCTCTCTTGGTCAATTGAAAAGCAGCTAACTAACCATAAAAACACTTAATTAATGGAATAGCCACAAAGGGAAAGAGCTGAGTCACAATCTCAGTGTTATTGCATAACAGACAGTCCGTGAATAAGTAAACATTTTCCCTTTAATCAATGACTCATTAATCAGGAACTCAGAATAGAATACCATTGGCACATTCCAGGCTTCCGTTTCATTTTTAACCACAGCAGCCAGCATTGTGGTGTAAGGTTTTCAGTATGAACCATTTATTTGAAGATTGGCCCAGACAGAAAAAGAAAACAAGCTGGGGCTGTCTGATAAGGATCAAAGGAATGCGTTGAGAAGTATGTGCATTTCTATAGCACCTTATACATTCTTAGGCTGTCCTAAAGTGCTTCACAACCAATAAAGTACTTTTAAACAGAATGTCTTGTGGCGCAGTGTTAACGTCCCTACCACTGGGCCAAAAGCTTTGGGTTCAACTCCCAATCTAGGACTTGATAGCCATGGAAGATGTGTTCATAATGTGGCCAAACAGGCTGACTATCAGCCTGTAAGTCCTTCCAATATGCCTGATGGCAGGTGGTAAGAGCAGGAAAGTTTCCTGGTCAGCCATACTGCTGAAGGCAAAGACAAACAACTGCAGTACTTTGCCAAGCATAATCACGGACCAATCCAATGGAAGTACATGGTTGCCAATGCCCTCTTAGGGTATGGTGCTGAAAGGAGGGAGTACTTTTGAAGTAACCACTTTGTAATGTAGAAAACTTGACCGCAAACCAGCACACAGCAAAGTCCAACAAGCAGCAATGGTGACCATATAGTCTGCTTTAATTATATTACTTGAGGGATAAATATTGGTCAGGACACCAGGCTAACTCCCCATCTCTTCGTAAAACACTGCAAAATATATTTTTCTTTCTTCTCCTCTTTCCCCATGATTCACTTATTTCATTCATTTCTCTCTTTCTCTAGACAGCCCTATCTTGCTGTGGGATTTGCAGGCACCTCCTCTTACACTCCACTTGGACATAATGTGGTAGAAATTGTTTGGTATCACACTGGCCACCCATTATACATCCCAACTGACATTCAGATCAATTGATTCAATGAAACTCAGTATCAAGCAGAGTATAATGAGCAGTCTATGCAATAACACTAATTATGCAATTTTGCCCAATTTCTACTCCAATGTTGGGATAGTACGACAATCATTGCGTTTTGCAACTTTCACATCCCAGTCTGTCATATGTAGTGTTGACAAAAGGAAGGTTTCGCTGATCTAGGATGTGCAGGTAGAGTTACATGACTGAAGACAAGAGGGAGGGACAGAAATCAATTGAAGAGGTGTCTTGCTTTCTAAAAGGTGGGCTTGTTAAGTCTCACTGATTACAGCTTCTTAGCCTAGATACATATGACACTGCACTCATTTCATTGCAAAATGGGCTTTTAAGTATTCAATATGGTTCACGAGATGTGCTTGGATACATGCTGGATGAGTACTGCCCAACACGTTGCTAAAGGTAGAAAAAGAGGTGTCAAGTGCCTGGAGCAAGAAGCCAAAGTTCTGATGTTCCATTTTGGTTCCCCTTGCTGGCTTCTCATCTTCGACCCTCTGTAAACTCCAAGAAACTCTGCCGCCAATATCCTAACTCGCATCAAGTCCCCCACTCCCAGGACAGTTGAAGCATGGATTAGATACAGATTAAAGCTCCCTCTACACTGTCCCATCAAACACTCCCAGGCAGGTGTAGCATGGATTAGACACAGAGTAAAACTCCCTCTACTCTGTCCCATCAAATGCTCTCAGGGCAGGTGCAACACAGATTAGGTACAGAGTAAAGCTCCCTCTTGCACAGTCCCATCCCAGGGCAGGGGCAGCATGCATTAGGTACAGAGTTAAGTTATCTCTACACTTCACCTTTAATGTAGACAAATGCTCCAAGGTGCTTTACAGAGGCACATTAGGACAAAAGTGGAAAGATTAAGTAAAGAAAGAAATATTAAGCAGGGTCAGAAAGATGTATCTTAAAGAGGGTCTTAAAGGATAAAAGGCAAGTGGAGAGGGTATAGGTGCTGATTTGTAGATTTCATAAAATTAATTGGTTTTTACATAGAAAATAATTTTTCCAATGCATGGACTTCATCCAATGTAATTGATAAATGAATTAAAGAGTGTGTGATGAGCACTGATAATGATCATGCAAATACATAGGCCTGTGTGTCATGCTCCCCGCCAGTGGGTTTTTAGGTGGGGGGAGCATGAAATTGAAGGAATGGGATTCCCTCCAGGTTCCCGCCCGCTCCAACCTGGCAGCGATTTTACACTGGTGCTGACAAGGCTTTGGACGGGACGCCCGCCTTTGCCCCAATCAAGGCCCTTAAGTGACCCAAAAAGACTGGGCTTAGATCTCGGGTGGGAAGTTGGGGTTGGGTGGGGGCTGTTGGCACTTCCATCAGAAGTCTCCTCCTGACTGCAGGCACCCCCACTCTTAAGATCCAGTGGCCACTAGACCTACTTCCCCCCAACCTCCGGCCTCTCCCTGACAGCCCAATCACCCCCACTGCACCCCACCCAGGCCTACACCACACCCCCCCCCACCACCCCCTGCCCCACCCAGGCCTTCCCTACCCTCCCAGTCCCCATCCTGGCACCTCTGAAACCTAGCTTGTCTTCCAGTCCCAGGACTTAGGCTCAGACACCTTCCTGAAGGTCCTCTTCAGCCCACTGCAGCTCTTGTTGCTGCAAGAACTGGAGAGCTGTCGGCCAATCAGATTGGCCAGCAGCTCTCTAAGGAGGGACTTCCTCCCAAGTGAGGGGCACTCAGGGCATTTGAGCGTAAAATGGCTGCGGGGCATTCCTGAATGGCAGGAAGGGAAACCCTGCCATCTAAAAAATTCAGGCTATAGGAATGCATCAGTTACAGTACAGAAAGGTCATTCAACCAAAGCTGCCATGACTGTATTCACTCTCCACACAAGGAAATAGATTAAAACTATTAAAACTAGTAATGATTAGAGCTACCTATCTAATCTAACGCTGAATACTGACATAGCTGCTGCCTGAACTGTCATTCCTGGAAGAGAATCCCACAGCCTCACAACTTTATGTATCAAGAAATTTCTCCTACCCTCTGTTCTAAATCTCTTACATTTAATCTTCTGTCTATGGGCTGTCATTCTGGGCCCCTCAACTGAAAACAATCTGCTACTTTCTGTCCTGCCCCATCCTTCCATGATTTTAAACACTTTTTATCAGATTGTCTCAATCTGCATTGATTTAACAAAAAAACCCCCTCAATTTTTCAAGTTTTCCTTTGAATTTTTATTTCCTCACATCAGGCAGGGGGTCCTGGTAAAACTGCGATGTACCTTCTGTAAAGCCTCAATACCTTCCCATAAGGAGTCCAACAGTATTCTAATTGTGATATTGTTGGTTTCCACAGAAAAAAAAACAATAACACAGAGAATGGCCAGAATGTGGAATCATCAATCATAAAGTGTTGTTGAGTCCATAAATTCCCTTAAACATGAATTCAATAATTGCTTCTAAAACAGGGACATTAAAAGGAATGGGGACATTAAAAGGATCAGGGGAGCAAGCAGGAGAGTGACACTCAACTAAATGTCTCGTATGGATAACGCACTGGCATAGACTGGTTGGGAAGCAAGGAGTCAGAAGGATTTCAGTTTTGGTGTAGGTATCGCTGGCTAGGCAAGCATTTATTGCCCATCCCTAAATGCCCTTGATAAGGTGATAGTGAGCCATCTTCTTGAACTACTGCAGGCCATGTGGTGTAGGAGCACCCACAGTGCTGTTTGGAATTGACTCAACGACAGTGAAGGAACGGCGGCGATATAGTTCCATGTCTGGATGGTGTGTGGCTTGGAGGGGAACTTGCAGGTGGTGGTGCTCCCATGCATCTGCTGCCCTTGTCTTTCAAGGTGTTAGAGGTCGCGGGTTTGGAAGGAGCTGTCGAAGGATTCTTGGTGTGTTGCTGTAGTGCATCTTGTAGATGTTACATACTGCTGACATTGTGTGCTGGTGGTGGAGGGAGTGAGTGTTTAAGGTGGTGGATGGGCTGCCAATCACTTGGGTTGCTTTATCCCGGATGGTGTCAAGTTTCTTGAGTATTGTTGGAGTTGCACTAATCCAGGCAAGTGGAGAGTATTCCATCACACTCCTGACTTAAACCTTGTAGATGGTGGACAGGCTTTGGGGTGTCAGGAGATGAGTTATGACAGAATTCCCAGCCTGTGACCTTCTCTTGTAGCTACAGTATTAAGAAGGCTGGTCAGTTCAGTTTCTGGTCAATGGCAACACCCAGGCTATTAGTAGAGGGGGATTTAGTGACAGTAATGGCCACTGAATGTCAAGCGGAGATGGTTATATTTTCTTTTGTTGGAGATGGTCATTGCCTGGCACTGTTGTGACGTATGTGTTACTAGTCACTTACCAGCCCAAGCCTGAACATTGTCCCAATGTTGCTGCATATGGATACAGACTTTTTCAGTATCTGTGGAGTCAAGAATGGTGCTGAACATTGTGCTGTCATCAGCAAACATTCCCACTTCTAACTTTATGATGGAAGGAAGGTCACTAATGAAGCATTTGAAGCTGGTTGGGCCAAGGACACTACCCTGAGGAACCCCTGGAATGATGACTCAGGACAAGTTGTTGACTCCAACAACAACAACCATCTTCCTTTGTGCTAGGTATGACTCCAACCAGTTATAAATTATGAAGTCATAAGTCATTTACCCTGTTTGAGGTAAGGTTACCAACTCTAGTTACACATATTCCTCGAGTTTTCATCACATGACTTCCAGCCCCCAAACTCCAATATTTTTATAGCCAATAAATGAATGTTCAAAGAAAATGAATAAAACTCAACTTTTTTTTTATTGTCTCTATGATTTTTCTCCAGGGTTAATCACAGCACTATCTTGGAGATTAATCGTCAATTCCTGGAGACTGCAGGAAGATCCTAGAATGATGGCAACCTTAGTCTGAGGGTTGCACACATATTAAACATAATGGATGGAATACACAGTGGAATGCATTGGCATTTAAATGATAGACAAAGCTCCCATCTGTTGTCAGCTGTGTCTCAGTGGGCCACACGCTCACCTCTGTGTCAGAAGGCTGTGTGTTGAAGACTCACTCCAGGAATTTAATCAAAAGATCCAGGCCGACACTTCCAGGGCAGTATTGAGAGAGTGCTACTCTGTCTGAGATGCTGTCTTTCAGTTAAAATCTTAAACTCAAAAGATCCCATGGTGCTATTTCAGGATGTTCAAGAGAGTCTCCCCAGTGTCCTAGCCAATACCTATCCTCATGCAAGATTGCTAAAAATGGAGTATCACATGCTGTTTGTGGGATCTTGCTGCGTGGAAATTGGCTGCCAGGTTTCCCTAAATTACAGCAGTGACTACCCTTCAAACATAACTGATTGGCTGTGAAGTGCTTTGGAACATCCTGAGATGGTGAAAGGTGCTATATAAATGCAAATTTGTTTCTATCTTTCGATTTTTGTGTGGTTAACCAGCCCAAGAATGTCAAAGACGCACTGGGTCAAATGGATTGGCAAATAGGAAACACTGTGGGATTATTAGTGCTTCAGTGCCAGTAACCCAAGACCAGCTATTGTTGCAGTGAAGGAAATCCCCGCACGCAGCAACAAACAGAAAAACTGACAGGCCATAGTAGCTGTATTAGTCGAATGAATTCAAAGGAAAGAGCAGCTTCCTGTTTACTTTCCAACTGACTGGGGCCCTCTTTTTATGATACAATCAAACTTCTGAGAACTTCAAGCCTGTTGCAGCCTCTCAACGTCGGTCACAACTTCTTCCAAGTGTCCCTGATACTCCAGAGTTTCTAATGTGGAGTATGGTCCAATTTTAACAAGTCTTGCTACGTGTTTTGTATATTTTATATATTCCACATAAAATATAAAATCATACAACAGTACAGCACAGAAGGTCACTCAACCCATTGAGTTTACACAAGATCTTTCAAGGGGCTATCCAGTTAGTCCCACTCTTTGGAATACTCAAGTATCCTATTCCATTTTCAAAACTACTGTTGAATCTATTTCCACCACCTTATCAGTCAGTGGATTCCACTTGCAGTGAGAAAGGGTTTTCCTCATCTTGCCTTTGGTTCTTTTGCCAATCACCTGAAATCTCTGTTCTCTGGTTATTGCCCCTACAGCCATAAGAAACAGTTTCTCTTTATTTACTCTACCTAATCGGTCATGATTTTAAGCAGCTCCACCAAATCTCTTCCTAGCCTTCTCTGCTCTAAGAACAACCCCAGCTTCTCCAGCCTATCCACCCAACTGTACTTCCTCGTTCCTGGAACTATTCTAGTAAGTTGCTTCTGTACCCTCTTCAAATTCTTCACAAGCTTCCTAGAGTGTGATGCCCAGAAATGGGCACAATACTCATTTGGTGCGAAACTAGTGTTTTATATGGATTCAATATAAACTTGTTAGCTTTTGTGCTCAAAGACTCTATTTATTAAGCTCAGGAACCCATATGTTTTATAAACTGCTTTGTTAACCTGTCCCACCACTGTCAAAGATTTACCCTCAAACAGTTTCTATTATTAGTCTTTCTATTATTACAGCCCCTTTAAATTGTACCCTTTAGTCTGTATTGTCTCCCCTCATTCTTCTAATCAAAATGTATCACCTCACACTTTCTGCACTGGATTTTATCCGCCATGTGCTGCCCATTCCACCAGCCTGTTAATCCCTTTTAAAATCTGTTATTTTCCTTTACTCTAGCTCCAAATTTTTAAAAATCATTTGCAAATTTCAAAAATGTGTCCTGTACACCTAACATTAGCCCTGATTTTAACAAGGAGCGGGGGTGAGTGGAGGGGAAAACTTGACCACTATCAGGCTTGACTGTGCAAAGCCCTGGCTGACTCCCAGGCCTCATTTTAAAAAGTTGGACCCGAACCCAGTGACAATCATGTGGCAGTACTGGGTGAGCAGGGCATGAGGTTGCCACTAGAGACCTTCAGGAGTGGTTCTGTGAAGCTATCGTAGGAGGGCCGAGGGCAGTGGGAGTGGCGGGTGGGGAGAGGCAGTGACAGGAGAAGAGGAGGTCCAAGGTTTCTTCTCCCACAGCATCACCCATCTCCACTCCTGCCTCAGCTCATCTGCTGCTGAAACCCTCATTTGTGCTGTTGTTACTTCCAGACTCGACTATTCCAATGCTTTCCTGGGCAGCCTCAGTAAACATCAGCAACCAAAAACTCTGCTGCTTGTGTCCTGTCTTACAAATAGCCCTGCTCCTCTCTGTAATCACTGACCGACATTGGTTTCCAGTCCGACAATGAATCCATTTTAAATTCTCATCCTTGTTTTCAAATCCTTCCATGATCCTACCACTCCTTATCTGTGTGACCTTCTCCAGCCCTACAACTCTCCAAGATCTCTTCACTCCTCCAATTCTAGTTTCTTACGTGTCCCCAATTTTTATTGCTCCATCATTGGCCTTCAATTGCCAAGGCCCTAAGATCTGGAGTTCCCTTCCTAAACCTCTTTGCCTTCTGAGTTCTCTCTCCTCATTTAAGGCACTCCTTAAAACCTACCTCTCTGACAAAGCTTTTGGTCACCTGCCTTAATATCTATTTAAGAGGCTCAGCCTCAAATTTTGTCTGGTAATGTGCTCCTGTGAAGCACCTTGGAGCATTTTAAGTTAAAGGTGCTATACAAATGCGAGTTGTTGCAGCTCTATTTGCTTTACTCTGCATCTAACCTGTGCTGTACTTGCCCTGAGTGTTTGACCATACAATGTAGAGGGAGCTTTACTCTTATGTCTAACCTGTCCCTACCTGCTTTGAGAATGTTTGATAGGACAGTGTAGATGAGTAGTCTACATTACCTTTAAGCATGGATGAGATAGCAATTGCCTATTGTCTGAAATGTCTGTTCCACCCACATTCTGGCGCAGGCCAGAGTGGAAGTTAACCAACAGACTGCTGGGCTGGCTCATGAACCATTCTAAAGGAGAGTCATTCTGAATTGAGTGATACGCATTTCAATAAGATCTGCAGGGATCAAAAAGATAAAAACAAAAAACTGCGGATGCTGGAAATCTGAAACAAAAACAGAATTACCTGGAAAAACTCAGCAGGTCTGGCAGCATCGGCGGAGTATCGCAGAATAACAATGACAATGCAGGTCTCTTATTCTCTGAAGCATGGATGCTGATGGAATTTCTTCTGCCAGTTAGTATCAGCCTTGGTTCATTAGTCAGAAATATGACCAAAAAGCTAATTACTGAGGAAGTGTAGCAATATTGGAGGTGCCAGCTTTTACTTGAGATGCTAAACCGAGACCCTATCTGCTCTCTCTCCAGGATGTAAAAGGCACTATTCAAAAAAGAGAGTTCTCCCTGGTCTTCTGGCCAATATTCACCCCTCAACCAACTGAATATCTGGTCAATTATCACATTCCTGTTTGTGGGTTCTTGCTCTGCACCAATTAGCTGCAGCCTTTCCTATACTGCAATATTGGCTTCACTTGTAAAGTGCTTCATTAGCTGTAAAGCACTTTAGGATGGCCTGAGGCTGTGAAAGGCACCAAAGAAGTTCTTTATTTCTGTCATTTCCCATTTGGCTGACTTTTTCACTGATGGAAAGGATTTTTGCCTCATACTTTCAGTGGAGGCCAAGCAGGAAGAGTCAATAGAGACTGGGTGAATCAATTAGCTAACCTGTAGTCTGGATGTAACCAACCTGCCTTGAGGCTCATCCTGCAGTGAGCAATTTGATCAGATTCAATTGTTTCTGTGGTGTTTCACAGGGCTGTCTTTGCTGTACTGATGTGATAAATGACCAGATATTCAGCTGTTTGTGTGGTAAATATTGGCCAGTACACCAGGGAGAACCATAGGACCATGGGATCTTTTAAATCCAATGGAGAGAGAGCAGATGGGGCCTTGGAGCAATCATGTGTTTTCACATAACACTCAAGGACATAATATACCCGCTCATACTCTTCAAAAAGACATCACCACAAATGACTCATTGGTACTTACTTGTCCTGGCAAGGAAATTCCACACCCAGACACGTACGCGGTTTACTGACAATCATTTTCTGTCTCCCTTTCATTCCTGGCTCTTAACTGGGAAATCAGTGAAGGTTCACTTGGAGGCTGACAGAGAGAGACTCTTAAAGACAAAAGTCCCTGTATCAAGAGTCACCACTCTTTCAAACTCACTTATTCCCACAGCCCCCCAGCAGTCCTGCAGGATTTATACCTGGATTTGAAGCTGTTGCAAGTACAGGTCTGGGAATCTCTGCATTACATTATTAGAAATCACCAACACACATAGGCCACTGTTCAAAACCGATGCCACACACACACACATATATATACTATATATATATATATATATATTATATATATATATATATATATATATATATATATATATATATATATACACATAAAGGCACACTTTCTCTTTGTGCAATTTGAAGTTCAACATGATGGATGGCAGTCTGGGAATAGAACATTCTCATTTTGTAGTTACCCAACGTTTGCACCAAACACTCCAAGTTCAGGTTCTGCGTGGGTTTGATGCAGAATTAAGCTCCATCTACACTATCCTATCATAAAGTCCCTGGGTAATACGTCACAGGTTAGATATAGAATAAAACTCCCTCTACACTGTCCCAGTAACTGTCTCAGGCCAAATCTCTCATACTGCATTATTTTGAAACATTTCCATTTCCAACACCAATCCTCACTCTCTCTGTGTCTCCCTTGCATGAGATTGTCTATTTGGTGCTAGTTTCAGACTAGGAACATTAGAAACTGGAGGCCATTCAGTCCCTGAGGCCTGCTTCACTATTGAATTAAATCATGACTGATCTGCATCTCAACACACCTTGCCTCCCTTTGCTCCATATCCTTCAAAACTCTTCCTCAACAGAAATCTATCTCAGTATTGACAGCCGTTTTTGCGGGGGTGTAGAGGGGTTGGAGTAGTTCCAGATTTCCAGTGCTCAGTGTGTGAAGAAGTGCTTCGCTCCTTAACAGCCTAGCTGTAACTTTAAGATTATGCCCCTTTATTTTTGATTTCCTCATCAGAGGAAATACTTTCTCCATATTTACCCTATTGACTCCTAACATTTTAAGTACTTTGGTCAGATATACCTTCAACCTTCTAACCTCAAGGGAATAAAACAAATGATGTTTATGCATCTTTATAGTTAAGGGTTTGACTCCATTCTAGGATTTGAGCCCATAATATAGGCCAATACTCTCAGAAGAGCTATGCATGGAGACATAGAAACAGGATTAGGCCATTCAGACCTCGAGCCTGCTCTGCCATTCAACTAGATCATGGCTGATCTTCCAACTAAATGCCATTTTCCCATTGCTATCCCCATATCACTTGATGTCATTAGCATCCTGTCGAGGCAATGGTCACATGTCTGGATGCAGCAACAGAGCAGTCTGCTGTCAATTAGTATAGGCTGCATGTCAGCTGGAACACTCGTCTGCACCTTTCACATAAGAACATAAGGACTAGGAGCAGGAGTAGGCCATTCAGCCCTTTGAGCCTGCTCCACCATTCAATGAGATGACAGCTGATCTTCTACTTCAATACCATTATCCCACATGATATTTTTCACATGTAGAGATCTATCAATCTCTGTCTTGAGTATACTCAATGACGTGCCTCCTTAGCTCTTTGGGTTAGAGAATTCCAAAGATTTACCACCCACTGAGTGAAGAAATTCCTCCTCATCTCAGTTCTAAATGGCTTTCTACTTATTTGGAGACTGTGTCACCTGATTCTGGACCCTCCAGCCAGGGGAAACATCCTTCCTGCATTTACCCTGTTGAGTCCAGTAAGAATTTTTTATGTTTGAAAGTGATCACCTCTCATGTCTCTAAACACCTGAGAATAAAGGCTCAGTCTATTTAACCATTCACATGTTGCATTTTAGTAAAACTCTGATTATTCCATTATAGGTCAGTTAAATTATCCAGGCCGAAATCTGCTCTTCCCTCCAGCCTCCCACGAGCACCGTGTGCCTGTGTATATCTGTCTCTCTCTGTCTTGTACTCACCTGCAATGATTGTACCTCATCATTGTTGTATCTGATGATTGTCTTAGGGGTGATTTTCAACTGCCAAAAATGTTGAAGGAGCGAGGCGATGAAAGGGTTGGGCAGAGGAGGATCCCAGCAAAAGACAGGGTCCCCTCCTGCAAAAAGCCCAGAGAAATAAGAAAGGGTGCTTCCCGTCCCTGATCACTGGGTTTTCCACCTCTGCATTTCCACTGTGATCCAGGGCACACAAGAGCGAAGTGGGGAGCGGGGGGTGAAATCAGGGGACGTGGAGGGCCTTTGACTTTTCTTGATGCCCAGGACCCAGTTGCACTTTGCCCATCCAAGGCCTGCCTGGTGCTAGTTTCAAGTTTCAAACATCATCGAGCATCTCACCCAATTAAAATAGACGTCTGCTTAAATATGACAATAGAAAGCACTAATGGATTTCTAGAGCACGTTCTACAATCTCATTATATCCCAAAGCCCTTTAAAGACATTAAGTACAGTTGAACTGTAGTCATTACTAAGAAGCACAGCAGCCAATTTGCGCACAGCAAGCTCCCACACACAGCTATAGGATAATGGCCAGATAATCTGTTTTAGGTGTTGATTGAATGGTAAACACTAGCCCCAGGACACGAGGGACAACTCCCCCACTGTATTTCAAAATGGTGCCATTGGATCTTTTATGTCCACCAGAGAGGGATAGCTAGACTTTTGTCCAATGCAGGCTTGTCCAACGCATGGCCCATGGTCTGGATTGTGGCCCCAGAAGCCATTCTATATGGTTACTGGAACCCTTGTTCAAAATACCAGTCAGACAGGTAACTGAAGTTGAAGATTCTGCAAGGGGCTGCAACCACAATTACAGGTCTTCCACTTCTGCATTTGCTGCTGATAAGCTCACTAGTGGGAGACACTGCCACAGGGCCCACAGGGGAAGGGGAGGGATTGGCTGCTGGGGCCCACAGAGAAAGCAGAGGGAGAGGTTGCTAGGGCCCGCCAGGAGGAGCGACTGTGGGGCCTGTTGTGGGGGGGGGCGGGTGGTGGGGGGAACAAGTATGTGTGTGTGAGAGAGAGATTGAGTGTGTGTGTGTGTGAGGGAGAAAGTGAGTGCGCGTGCGTGAGAGAGAGGGAGTGAGTGCGCGTGCGTGAGAGAGAGGGAGTGAGTGCGCGTGCGTGAGAGAGAGGGAGTGAGTGCGCGTGCGTGAGAGAGAGGGAGTGAGTGCGCGTGTGTGAGAGAGAGGGAGTGAGTGCGCGTGCGTGAGAGAGAGGGAGTGAGTGCGCATGCATGTGAGAGAGAGAGAGAGTGAGTGCGCATGCGTGAGAGTGAGTGCACGTGCGTGAGAGAGAGAGTGAGTGCACATGCATGAGAGAGAGAGTGAGTGCACGTGCGTGAGAGAGAGAGTGAGTGCACGTGCGTGAGAGAGAGAGTGAGTGCACGTGCGTGAGAGAGAGAGTGCACGTGCGTGAGAGAGAGAGTGAGTGCACGTGCGTGAGAGAGAGAGTGAGTGCACGTGCGTGAGAGAGAGAGTGAGTGCACGTGCGTGAGAGAGAGAGAGTGAGTGCACGTGCGTGAGAGAGAGTGAGTGCACGTGCGTGAGAGAGTGAGGAGAGTGAACACGCGTGCATGTGAGAGAGAGTGAGTGCGCATGCGTGAGAGAGTGCATGTACGTGAGAGAGTGAGTGCGCATGCGAGAGAGAGAGTGAGTGCGCATGCGAGAGAGAGAGTGAGTGCGCATGCGAGAGAGAGAGTGAGTGCGCATGCGAGAGAGAGAGTGAGTGCGCGTGCGTGAGAGAGAGTGCGCGTGCGTGAGAGAGAGTGCGCGTGCGTGAGAGAGAGTGCGCGTGCGTGAGAGAGAGTGCGCGTGCGTGAGAGAGAGTGCGCGTGCGTGAGAGAGAGTGCGCGTGCGTGAGAGAGAGTGCGCGTGCGTGAGAGAGAGTGTGCGTGCGTGAGAGAAAGAGTGCGCGTGCGTGAGAGAGTGAGTGCGCGTGCGTGAGAGAGTGAGTGCGCGTGCGTGAGAGAGAGTGCGCGTGCGTGAGAGAGAGTGCGCGTGCGTGAGAGAGAGTGCGCGTGCGTGAGAGAGTGTGTGCACGTGTGCATGAGAGTGAGTGCGCGTGCGTGAGAGAGTGTGAGCGCGCGTGCATGAGAGAGAGAATGTGACTGTGCGTGCATGAGAGAGAGAATGAGTGTGTGCATGAGAGTGTGTGCATGAGAGCGCGCGCATGAGAGCGCGCATGAGAAAGCGCGCATGAGAGAGCGCGCATGAGAGAGCGCGCATGAGAGAGCGCGCATGAGAGAGCGCGCATGAGAGAGCGCGCATGAGAGAGAGTGTGCGCGCATGAGAGAGAGTGTGCGCGCATGAGAGAGAGTGTGCGCGCATGAGAGAGAGTGTGCGCGCATGAGAGAGAGTGTGCGCGCATGAGAGAGAGTGTGCGCGCATGAGAGAGAGTGTGCGCGCATGAGAGAGAGTGTGCGCGCATGAGAGTGTGCGCGCATGAGAGAGAGTGTGCGCGCATGAGAGAGAGTGAGCGCGCATGAGAGAGAGTGAGCGCGCATGAGAGAGAGTGAGCGCGCATGAGAGAGAGTGTGCGCGCATGAGAGAGAGTGTGCGCGCATGAGAGAGAGTGTGCGCGCATGAGAGAGAGTGTGCGCACATGAGAGAGAGTGTGCGCACATGAGAGTGTGCGCGCATGAGAGTGTGCGCGCATGAGAGTGTGCATGCATGAGATAGAGAGTGTGCACACATGAGATAGAGAGTGTGCACACATGAGATAGAGAGTGTGTCCGTGCATGAGAGAGTGTGCGTGCATGAGAGTGAGTGTGCGTGCATGAGAGAGAATGTGCGTGCATGAGAGAGAATGTGCATGCATGAGGGAGAGAGTGTGTGCACATGCCTGAGAAAGCAAGAGTGTTTGTGTGTGCGTGTGTGTGAGAGAGAGAGAGAGAGAGAGAGAGAGAATGTGTGTGTGTGTGTGTGTGTGTGTGTGTGTGTGTGTGTGTGAGAGAGAGAGAAAGAGAGAGAGAGAGAGTGGGTGTGTGTGTGTGTGTGAGAGAGAGAGAGAGAGAGGGAGAAAAAGAAACCATGCTAGCTGGTGGAATTTAAATGCAATTGATTTCTTCAATTAATCAATGAAAAATCCAATTAATTTTAAAAAGTCTAGAATTGAAAGCCCCCCATCCCCTCCCTCTAAGAATTTGCAGAGAATTTCCTTGGACTTTTTGCCAGTGTGCCAGCCTAACCTCACCAATCTGTAAACTCAGGGCAATTATAGAATCTTACAGCACAGGAAGAGGCCATTCGGCCCATTGTGCCTTTGTCAATTCTTTGAAGGAGCTATCCAGTCAATCCCATTCTCGCCCTCTTTACCTCCCATAAGCCTGATTTTCTTTTTCTTTTCAGGTATTTGTCCAATTCGCTTTGGGAAGTTATTATTAAAGCTGCTTCCACCACCCTTTGCAGGCAGCGGATTCCTGATCGCAACAACTTGCTGCAGAAAATTGTTCTTATTTCGCCTCAGGTTGTTCACCTTCGCCTCAGGTTGTTCACCTCCGTCTACAATACCCGTTACTCATACTTTGGATGTTTTACTATATCTAATGAAAATGTCAGTCACAGAGAGGGTGAATTTCCACCTGGGATCTCTTGCTCTCCTGCTGTAGCTTTGACTGCAGAGCATCGGGGAGGAGCAACAAATATCGATTTGCTAGTGGCCCATTCCAAAAATGAAAATGAATGAGTCTTATCAAATAGAAATAAACATCATGCAGCATATTCTATCTGAGTTTGAATTTATTGTTGCAAAGTTAATCACAAAGTTACCAATTGATGCTCTGACATATTGGCCACTTGGGCTCAGAGGAACTTACCTCATTGGTGATTGTGTACTTGAAGGTAAGGTTTCGGGGTATGGAGGCTCTGGCCAGAGGGATCTCAGCATATTTCACTGGGTCTACTGGTTGGTCATTTACGATGTAGGTGCACTTCTCTTCCAAATCCACCTCTCTCCATTGGCTCATGTCCGAGACCTCAGCTTTCATCTTCCTACTTTCTCAGTGTCTCACTCGCTCCAAGGTGACAGGACCAAGAACATCGGAGAACCTGCAAAGTGAAAAAAATGCGGGGAAAAATATGAAAGCAAAGAAAGGACTTGCATTTCCACAGCACCTGTCACAACCTCAGGACATCCCAATATGCTCCACAGCCAATGAAGTACTTTCTGAAGTATAGTCACTGCTGTAATATAGGAAACATGGCAGCCAAGTTGCATACAGCAAGCTCCCACAAATACAATGAGATAAAATTAGTAGATAATTGACCTTAGTGATGTTGGATGAGGGATAGATATTGGTCCAAGCCACCAGGGAAGAATGCCCTTGCTCTTCTGCAGTGTCAGGCAACCTTTTACAGCCGCCTGAGAGGGCCGACTCAATTTAATGACTCATCCAAAAGACAGCATCCTAGACAGTGTGGCACCCCTTCAATACTGCAATGGGAGTGTCAGCTTTCGATTATGTGCTCAAATATCTGGATCTTCTGACTAAGAGGCAAGAGAATAATGCCCACGGCTAACACCTAATTATTATTATTGTTTGATGGTTGTGCAAACTTGAGAAATAAATGATGCTCCAAGCTGTTGTCAAAGGGAATGTTTACCCAGCAACCTCACCAGCACTGCACACACCTGCCTGCCTACCTTAAGGAGGGCAGCTAGTTGAGGATCTCCAATTAGGTCCGGCCTCAAAATCTTTCCACAGCTTGCTGCAGCTCCATAACTAAAAAAGGGGGAAATAGAGCTGGAAGGACAGGGGTGTGAGATCAGGGAACGGGGCAGGGGCATGAGATCAGAACTGAAGATTTGATGGTTTCTAAAGAAACTTAATTGAAAAGCCAAACAACTAGCAATGGCTCCACGTTACTGTACATAGCAGTAAAGTGGATATCCATTTTATGTATCTCTGCACCCCATCTCAAAGAAGAGTTTCGTGCCCTTAGGTAGGTGGGTGTCTGCCCTTGAAGTCGAGATGAAATGGTTTGGGGGGCTTCTATTTATTAAAATGAAAACCTTCCACATCCACAGCAAATTGATTTCTAATTTTGATTCACTGACCAGCCAATGTTAGCAAATAGAACATCATATTGGTTTCTGTTTGTATCTACTGGTGAATATCAGAGGTGACAGATCATCATCACAATTTGGAACCTGCTGCCATGATGGTTTTCAATAAGCCAATTAGTTATCACAGACAAGGGGAAAGCATGGGAGAGCCATTGGTACAAGTGTAACCCACTGTTCTTGCCCAGGTTCCCTATAGAAACCTCTCAAGTATCTTGATTTGACTAATGTGCCCATTAATTAGGAACTGGAGGGGGGGCATTCAGTCCTTTGAGCCTGTTCCAGCATTCAATTAGATCATGGCTGAGCTGTATCCTAACTCCATCTGCCCACATTTGTTCCATATCCCCCGATTTCTGTTGAGTAAGGATATCAATCAATCTCAGCCTTGAAGATTGCGATTTACCTCCAGCCTACACAGCCCTTTGAGGAACGGAGCTCCACATTGCCATTAACCCTTTGTGGGGAAATGCTCCGCCGATGCTGCCAGACCTGCTGAGTTTTTCCAGGTAATTCTGTTTTTGTTCCTGATTTCACTTGCCTGGCTCTAATTTTAAGATTGTGCCCCATTGGTTGTTTCTCTGGGTGTACCTATTGAATCTTGTTTATCATTTTAAACACCTCAATAGTATTACAATTACACATACTACTTACCTCTACACAGCAACATCTTGATTTTATATTACATCTTTAACGTACTAAAACTTCCCAAAGTGCTTTGCAGGTGCATCATCAAACAAAGTTTTACACCGAGTCACAAAAGGAGATATTACCTTGGGTGACATAAAACTTGACCAGAGAGGTAAGTTTTAAGGAGTGTCGTAAAGGTGAAGAGAGGTTTAGGAAGGGAATTCCATAACTAAAGGCCTAGGCAGCTGAAGTCATGGCCACCAATGCTGGAGTAATTAAAATCCATGACATGCAAGAGGCCAGAATTAGAAAGCAGAGATTTCGGAAGGCTGGAGGACTGGAGGTGTTTACTGAGGTAGGGAGAGACATGGCAATGGAGAGATTTGAGAACAAGGATGAGAATTTAAAATTTGAGGCACTCCTTAACCAGGAGGGAAGGTAAGTGGGTGAGCGCCAGGGCAATGGGTGAACAGAACAAGGTGCAAATTAGAATATGGGCAGCAGAATTTTGGATGAGCTCAAGTCACATGAGCCAGAAATCTTTGGAGGTCCCTCCATTGTATCGTGCTTCACCCAGAGGTGCACCAGCGAGGAATGATCTGATATAGGGTCCCCACCCAAAGTATCACCATGCCAGTTCTCTCCACAGGAGCAGCCTGACCTGCTCGGCGTCAACACACGAGGGCAATGTTTCTCAGAACCGGATGCAGAGCAACGAGAGGGCGAGATTTTCTGTAAGACGCTTTAATGCTCTATCCAAGAGGTAAGCGCGATGACTGAGCTGGAATTAACAAGGATTGGATAATTGATCCGGCTTCAGCTTTCCACTCCAAGCCCTTATGGGATTTCTCAACTGGGATCAGTTTTTTTTTTTAAACAAAGTACACCTCCAATAACTTTCTAAACAACTCTAATCCTGGTAACCGAAACCAAGGGGGTATAATTTTAACCTGCCCTGCCCAGTGGGTAACCAACCAGATCAGATTGTACACCTGCCTTACACCCCATCCAAAATTACTTTCCATTCAGAACATCTTGTATTTATAGCGTACATTTTGTATTTATAGTGTATATGTAATGACATTCCACAGCGCTTCACAGCAGCAGTTATCAGATAAAATTTGTCACCAAGCTATATAAGGAAATATTAGGATGGGTGACTAACAGATTGGTCAAAAAGATAGTTTTTAAGGAATGTCGTAGAAGAAGAGAGAGGAGTTGGAGAGAGCACAAAGATTTGGGGAGGGAATTCCAGAACTTAGAGCTCAGACAGCTGAAGGCGCAGCCACTAATCATGAAGCAATTAAAGTTGATGATGCGCCAGAGGCCAGTCTGTTTCTCACTCCCCCATCTCTCCATAGAGTGAAGATTTTAAATCAATCACAATCCATACCAAAAGGGAAAATTGACTTCACTGACAATTGCTGTGTATGATTTCTCTACTTCAATCAAGTGGCATTCTTAACATTTGAGTCTAGGTACTAAGTGATGTGGAAGCCATTTGACCACAAGGGACCTCACAGCCATAGAACCATAGAAAGGTTATGGTGCAGAAAGAGGCCTTTCAGCCCATCGTGTCTGTGCCAGCCAAAAAGAGAAAAAAAGAAACTAGCCGCTCATTTTAATCCCACTTTCCAGCACCTGGTCTGTAGCCTTGCAGGTTACAGTGCTTCAGATGCAGATCCAGGTACATTTTAAATGAGTTGAGCGTTTCAGCCTCAGCCACCAACTTAGGCAGTGAATTCCAGACACCCACCAACCTCTGGGTGAAAACATTTTTTCTCATGTCCCCACTAATCCTTCTACCAATCACCTTAAATCTCTGCCCCCTGGTAACTGACCCCTCAGCTAGGAGAAACACATCTTTCCTGTCTACCCTATCTAGGCCACCCAAGTCAGACACACACACAGCTACTGGATAATAATGATCAGGAGCAGGAACCATGGCTGATTAACCCTTTGACAACTCCAGCTGTAACACCCCCATACACCTCTCCAGGTGGGATCAGCTAGCTCAGTTATGACTAGTGATTGAATGCAAAGACCTTCCTGATGTCCATGACTTAGTGTCAACACCAGGCAGTATATTTACCCACAGAGCCATTGTCAGCTGATACTATCATTACTCACTCATGTTTGATTAGATATCAGTTTGGCACAATGTCCAAGATCTTATCTCTGAAAACAAATTTTACTTCAAAACTCAACAGTGAGCACTCACATGAACCAGGAAGCGCCCCTGCTGATGACCATTTAGGTCTCGGAAATGCCAACTCTTCAGTATTTTGGTGAAAGCCGTACAGGTGAGGGTCTAAGATGTGTGTTATTCCAGCTGGGCCCTGCATCCACAGTTGTCACCCTGGTTGCACATATTTCCTGGAGTCACATGACTTCTAGCCTCCAACCACCTGGCCTTCACGCTGCCGCCATTGGCTGCCCACCTTCATGGTGCCCCACCTTCCCCTCGTCAATTAGAAGGCGAACAAATTATTCATTGCCTGATTGGATGAGTCAGTGAACATCCTTTCTCCTCGTCTCCCCATATTATGAATCACACTGAAAAAAAAAACACTCAGGCCCTGATGCATAGAATTGTTCATTCCATTGTGAAACTAACATCAATAAATTACTTCCCCACCAGTTTAATAAATGAATTGCTCCCAATACAACATACATTGTGATCAGGTCAGAAGGCAGACTGGTGGGGTCATGTTCCCTTGTCTCATTCTGTCCTGCTCTACGCAAAAGGAAGATGCAGGAAACACAGGTCAGGTTCCCAGCACCTGAAAGACAAGGATAATAATGTTTCAGGTGGGGACAAGTTTCAGTTCTGAAACAAAAACAAAAATTGCTGGAAAAACTCAGCAGGTCTGACAGCATTTCTGGAGAGAGTAAGGTTTTGAGTCCATATAACTTCTTCAGACATAAAGAGCAGTAAAAATGTAGTGAAATATATACTTAAGGGGGCTTGGACAGATGAAGCTGGATAGAAAGCCAGCGATAGGTGGAGGCAAAGGAGAGATTGTGAAAGATTTCATAAACAAAAGGTCGAAGGGGTGTTGATGGTAGTGATACTGGCTAAAGGAGGTGCTAATGGTGACATTAAGAATAAAAAGCAGGATGAGCAAGAGACAAAGTGACAGATGGCCCTAGTTTAGGGGGGGAGGGGGTGGGGGGTGGGGATAGTGTGGGAGGAAAGGTCAAAATAAGCTAAAAGGTGGAGATAAATCAATGAACAGAAATACATTTTAAAAATAATAATAATAGAAATAGGTGGGGAAAATATATATATAAAAATTTTAAAATAAATATTTGGAAAAAGGGGATCAAAAAGGGGTGAGGATGGAGGAGAGAGTTCACGATCTGAAGCTGTTGAACTCAATGTTAAGTCCGGAAAGCTGTAAAGTGCCTAGTCGAAAGATGAGGTGCTGTTCCTCCAGTTTGTGTTGAGCTTCACTGGAACATTGCAGCAGGCCAAGGATGGAAATGTGGGCATGAGAGCAGGGTGGAGTGTTGAAATGGCAAGCGACAGGGAGGTCTGGGTCATGCTTGAGGACAGGTGTTCCGCAAAGTGGTCACCCCGTCTGCGTTTGGTCTCTCCAATGTAGAGGAAACCGCATTGGGAGCAGCAAATGGAGTAGACTAAATTGAGGGAAGTGCAAGTGAAGCACTGCTTCACTTAAAAGGAATGTTTCGGCCCTTGGATGGTGAGGAGGGGGAAAGTAAAGGGCAGGTGTAACACCTTCTGTGATTGCATGGGAAGGTGCCCTGGGAGGGGGTTGAGATGTAGGGGGTGATGGAGGAGTGGACCAGGGTGTCCCGGAGGGAACGGTCCCTATGGAATGCTGACGGGGGTGTGAAGGGAAGATGTGTTTGGTGGTGGCATCATGCTGGAGTTGGTGGAAATAGGGGAGGATGATCCTTTGAATGCGGAGGCTGGTGGGGTGATAAGTGAGGACAAGGGGGACCCTATCATGGTTCTGGGAGGGAGAGGAAGGTGTGAGGGCAGAGATGCGGGAGATGGGTCGGACATGGTTGAGGGCCCTGTCAACCACTGTTGGTGGGAAACATCGGTTAAGGAAGAAGGAGGACATGTCAGAAACGTTATTTTGGAAAGTGGCATCATCGGAATAGATGCAAAGGAACTGAGAGAATGGGATGGAGTTTTTGAGACGTGTTTAAAGAGAAATTGTTCATTGAGAGAACAAGTTCAGCCAAACGGAGGAGAGTGGTGATGGATGGGGATTGTTCGGGCCTCTGTGCAATGTCCGTTCTGATATTAGTCCCCACCACATCTGTTAATCTATCCTTTCTCTTTCAGTCTCTGACTCAACAGTTGTGCATTCTCAGCATTTGTAATTTTCCTTTCTACCTGAGGATAGTCAGTCAGACAGGAATTTAATTAGTTGACAGACAGTGAAATACACAGACACATTTAAAGGAAGTCCAGAAACAGGCAGCCAATCTGCTATTGTCTTTTTGTTTTGGCACCTTTGAGCGAGAAAATTTCATCATCCAAACATATATTAAAGAGAAAGTCTTGATATTCTGACATCTACTGGAGGAAGTCTTGATATGTGAACAACTTTTAAATGAGGAGGATGGATATCCTGACTCCTTAAAAGGAAGAAGCCAAAATATCAGAAATCCTTTTTAAAGATTAAGTCTCAATATCCTGGCCCCTTTTAAAAAAAGGTCCCTCGATATTTAGAACTCTTTGTACAGAGGGAGTCCTGATATCAGAAACCTGTCTCACCAGAACTTCGACTTGGAAACGACAAGTATCTCCATCAAGGCCACATTACATCAATGATTGGGCACAATCCCAGGCTATTTTGTGCTCACAGTGATTTGAACACAATAGAACAGTGCACTGAAGTGAATTTAATTGACATTGTCATACTTACTGGTGCTATCCCTACATTTGATGCAGTGTTATCATTGCAGTGGTAATAACTGCATCAAGCTGCACTCTGAACAAGTGCGCCAGCATATTGGTTATGTTAACAGATTATACTAATCTAGAGGCCTGGACTAATAATCCAGAGATGGAACTTAAATCCCACCATGGTTTATTGTGAATTTGAATTCAGGTAGTTCATTAAATCTGGAATTAAAAGGTGGCATTAGTAATTGTGACCATGAAGTGACTAGATTGTAGTAAAAGCTCATCTGACTCCCCTATGCCTCTCAGGGGAAGATATCTGCTGTCTTTACCTGGTCTGGCCCATATGAGACGCCAGACCCACAGCAACATGACTGACTCTTAACTGCCCTCTGAAACAGCCACTCAGTTGTATCAAACCGTGACAAAAAATTCACTGTGGGTATACCTTCACTACACAGACAACAGTGGTTCAAAAAGGTGGCTCACCACCAGCTTCTCCGTGGCAATTAGGGATGACCAATAAATGCTGGCCTTACCAGCAATACTCAAATTCCAGTAATGAGGATAAACAAAGGCGGTACTGGTGGATCAGGTAGAATCACAAAGGATAACGGGATCCAGATATTGATGCACACGGATCACACATACAATCATGGCAAGAACTGCATTATCCAGATCAGCAACTCCCATATCAATGGTCTATGATATGAAGTGCTGTTAAAATCAAGGACTGTGATTTGGGTTTTTTACAGAATCACAAACTGGCAAAAATTGCCCAAACCCTTAATCCCCTTATAATAACAACAGAATTTGACTTTATTCAGGCTCCTTAAATCACAGTGCCATTTACAATCTACTGTGATAGCATGTTGGCAATGGTTAAAAAGCAGTTCAACTACAGGTGGCTGACTGTTATTATCACACTAGATTCTTTCATGTGCGTACCTTAGTAAGTGATGCTGATTGCTTATTTCACAGGTTAACAATGAAATTGGAGGGCGATATGGTTTCCAGTGACAGGACTTTCAAACTAGCCCCAAGAATACCAGCCTCAAATGCATTTCAATGCAACCAATGTCACAATGTTCCTGAATGGAAAATCAAAGGAATTCTGTGGTGACTAGCCTGTGATATGGAGCGACCAACACTATTATGAAGTCAGACAGCCCAACACTACAAGAAACAGAAGCATTTAATCCATCTAAGAAGAGCAAATGTGACAGGCTTGGTTACAGTTAGAGCAGACAAAGATATCTAGCACAATCTCGGGCCATTCCAAATGGAAACAATTTCACTGCACACAGCCAATAGCAAGGAGTGATCATTTTAAACAAGGTCTCTTGATCCTCCATCAGATCAATGGTCTTACCGCACCCCCGTACCCTGCAATTTGCTTGTGAAACTTATTGTATGTTCCGTTCAATGTGTGCCAACCTTAACTCAGTGGGTAGTGGTTTCACCTCAGGCTGCGCGTTCAAGTACAATTCCAGGAACTTGAGCACATAACCCAGGCTGACATTCCCAGTGCGGTACTACGTGAGTACTGCACTGTAGGAGATGCCTACTTTCAGTCAACATGTTAAACCTGTTTGACTTCTCATGTGGATATCAAAGATGTCACTTTGAAGAAGAGCAGGGGAGCTCTCCTTGGTGTCCCAGCCAATGTTTATCCCTCAACCAACACCATTCAAACAGATCATCTGATCATTATCACATTGCTGGTTTTGGGAGCTTGCTGTGTACAAATTGGCTGCTATGTTCCCCTCCATTTTAGTAGTAACTACACTGCTGTAGTTCATATGCTGTACAGAACTTTGAGGGATCCTTAGGTGAATAAACACATAATATTAATATAAATTATTTCTTTCTTGATGCAAAAGAGCTCCATAAACAAATGCACCTGCACCCAAGACATCAAATTTCCCAGCCCATCAGCGTGTATTGGGTCTCAGCACAGGCAAGAAATAAACAGACCACTGTGCACCGAGTGAATCTCAGGCACATAAGGTTTGATTGGTCAATGGGGAGTCTACACAGCAACCAAGACATGACAGTAAGGCATTGCACGCTGTCTCTGCATTTTGTCAGAAGCATCATTGGAGTGATACGCAAACCAAGACAATCCTTTCAGTACAGTGTAGGAAACTGCTCCAGTTCTTGATTTCAAATCTTCCAACTTTTATTTGTTGGAGCTACAAATGATCAATAATTGGACAGACATTTCAGAAATAAAATCAAAAACAGAAATAATTCCAGAATGGCTTTTGTCTAAAAGGGACATGAGGGAGGCCAGTTGTGGTCAAGTGCCTGACAAATTTTTTATTGTTTGAAGAGGAAGAATGGTAGCAAAAGGTAAGTGGTATTAAGATTCAACCCCTTTCTATGCCATTGCCTTTTCTGGCTGGAAAAAATGATAGGAAAAGAAACTTAATGAGCTTGTTTTTACAAAGATGGTGTCTTTTAGAAAAGTTTTATTAATTTCTCGGTGTTGGCCAGTCAGCCACTTAGGCTGAAATTTGACAGCAGATTAATTTCAAGTAATCGCGTGTTAAAACAACCGTGTTTGGCTTGAGCTAAGGGTAAAAGTGGCTATTGAATGTGCACAAACCCGACTTATTTCAGCCACTCCAATTCCCTACTTATCAATTTGTGCAGAGTACAAGCTTTAAAATAGAAACATGGCATCACCTATTGCCACTCTTCCAGCCTCTGATGTCCTGCCCCTGGGACTCAGCCTTTTACCTAGGTTTCTCATTAAAAGAGACTTTGCCAACGCAAACGCGCACCAGTGCCACTTGTGCCACAGTGGCTGCACACTATGTTGCAGAAATTTTGCAGTATCTTCAAAGAACATCGCCAGTGATGTCCTTGTTTCAGAAGAAAGGTACTTACATGTCAAGCTTTGTCTCTACAATGCTGTGATCAACCTCCCTTCCATACCCCGCACCCTGCTCGAACAATTTAAATCCTCATCCTTCCTTTGCGTTTGGAGTCCTTTCAAAATCAGTCTCTCGGTCCTGGGCTTCCAAAACTTTAGGTAGTGCAGGGTCAATCTCCTCACTCACCCATTGGGCCAGAGTCACCCAATCGAATGGGACCCGATGCGACTATATCCATATTCAGTATTGCTATAGGCTGCCAAGGTGCCCAACTGTCAACAGATTATTTCAGATTAACCAATCAAGAGGGCACTTATGGTTTAGTCTAAGGAAGCTGTCCCTTTCTCTCTCCCCCAAAAACTGGAACAAAGAGCAGATGCAAATATAGCACATGGACAGTGTTAAATCTGATTGATGCTGTCAGCGACCTGTGTCTCACTCAATCAGACAATGATCTTAACCCATTAAGTACCAGGCGCCCAGAACAAGCCAGCAAGCGGGAGCTGACCTACATTCAAAAGCAGTCAAAACACAATCAATTAATAAGTCTTGGATTATTATCCCTCAGTAAAGGATGTGTGCACACAAAAGCACAGCATGGTATGGCCCAGCTCTGGATCCACGCAGCCATCTGGGAGGCTAACAAGGGGCCCGTGTGTTTGTTTTCCTCTCTCCATTGTTGTCAGTCGCTGGTTGCATCTTGTTTCACCTCCCTCACAATTATCTCCCCTTTTCTCCTGCAAGCATCACTCTCACTGGCGTGTGATACCACAGGTGTCGGTCGCTACCTCTACCTCAACCCAGTGCCAGACAGCTAGTTATTTAACCATAAAGGATGTCACACCACAGCCAGATCCTGTCCTTATCCCTGGTATCCATGCAAGTATGTTTCAGCTGTGGATCCTTGTCCAATGATCAGTAGCACATGTCCTGCTAATTTTTCCCTTCTGTAGCTCAGGGAGACCACAATTGTTGCTCAAGCTGCAATCAGCAAACTCGCAACTCGGTTCTTTCTTGGTTTCAGTTCTGTAGCAGCCCACGTACTTACTCACGAGGTTGGTTGGGGGGAAACAGGCTCTAGTTATTGTGGGATGTGCCTTTGGTGTGAGCAGACATATTCTGAATCAGCCTTAAACATTAAGCCCAAAACAGTATGTTAACTCTGTATACAAACACCTCAATTCCCTTGATTAGATCCTAGCTATAATCACTCCACGTCACTGTCATTCTATGTATAAACCACGCAATTCCTCGATTAGATTCTGCTCTGTAACTCTATTATTCTATATATTTGCTGGACTCAGATTTTTGGGGCTGAGTAAAATCTTGAATAAGTTAGATGGAGTCCCCATTCCTTGTTATCCATTTTCATGCCTGGTCAGAGATGGAGATGATTAATGCTCATTTGGAGCATTATGTGCTTGCAGCTGCTGATCATGAGGTTGGGCTGTCCTGTCTGGCTACTTACTGCTCAGGCACACCCTCATAACCACACACCATTTTCTATCAGTTGAATTATCCCCTTCTCCTGGACCTGCACAGATTTTCAAACCACAAAAGCTGCAAACACAAATCTCCGTTGACTTCAGTCACACTATGCAGTGACACATGATTACCTTTCATGCCCTGCCCATGCTGAATCTTTTAACTAATATTATTTCTTCGTCCCTCCCCACAGCCTTGCCTATTACTTTTGGGATACTTGCTGCCATTCTGAGTGTTTCAAAGTGCCTCAGTGAAGAGTGCGGGGGGTGTGAGGTGACTGAACAGAGCCTGAGGAAGAGTTCATAATTGGACATGTGGTATACATTCTGGAATGGCACCTGCAGATTGAAAGGCAGCAAATGTAACTCCATATTTAAGAAAAGAGAAAGCAAACAGGGAACTACAGACCTGTTAGCCTAATATCAGCAGTAGGGAAAATGTTAAAATCTATTATAAAGGATGTGATACCTGGGCACTTAAAAAGTAATGGTGAGATTGGGCAGAGTCAACATGGATTTATGAAAGGGAAATAATGTTTGACAAACTTATTGGAGTTTTTTTGAGGACATTACTAGCCAGGTAGATAAGGGACAACCAGTGGATATTGTGTATTTGGATTTTCAGAAGGCTTTCGATAAGGTCCCACACAGGAGGTTAGTAAGCAAAATTACAGGGGATAATATACTGGCATGGATTGAGGATTGGTTGACAGACAGAAAACAGAGTGTGGGGATAAATGGATCATTCTCAGGTTGGTAGGCTGTGACTATTGGGGTACTGTAATGATCAGTGCTTGGGCCCCAGCTGTTCACAATCTATATCAATGATTTGGATGTGAGGACCAAAAATAATATTTCCAAGTTTACTGATGACACTAAACTTGGTGGGAATGTAAGTTGTGAAGAGGATGCAAAGAGACTTCAAGGAGCTTTAGACAAACTAAATGAGTAAGATTGAATATAACGTGAAAAAACATGAAGTCATCTACATTTGTTTTTCTTACCAAAGTAGAGTATTTCTTAAATGGGAAGTGTTGACGTCCAAAGGAACCTGGTGTTCATATTCATGAGTCACTGAAAGCTAACATGCAGATGCAGCAAGCAATTAGGATGGCAAATGGTATGTTGGCCTTTGTTACAAGGGGATTTGAGTACAGGAGTATGGGAAGTCTGGTTGCAGCTGTACAGAGCCTTGTTGAGACCACACCTGGAGTAGTGTGTGCAGTTTTGGTCTCCTTGCCCAAGGGAGGAAATATTGGCCGTAGAGGGAGTGCAATAAAAATGCACCAGACTAATTCCTGGAATGGTAAGATTGTCCTATGAGGAAAGATTGAAGAGACCTGGGCCTGTATTCTCTAGATTCCAGAAAAATGAGAGGTCCGCTCATTGAAGTGTACAAAATCCTTACAGCGCTCATCGTAGTTGATGCAGGAAAGATGTTTCCCAGGTTGGGGCATCTAGAAACAGGAGATACAGTCTCAGAATAGAGGTAAGCTTTTTAGGACCAAGATAAGGAGGAATTTATTCAGTCAGAGGGCGGTGAATCTTTGGAATTCTCTACCCCAGAGGGCTGTGAAGGTCAGTATGTTCAAAGCACAGGTCAATAGATTTCTAGATACCAATGACATCAAGGGATATGGAGATAGTGCAGGAGGATGATGCTGAAGTAGAAGATCAACCATGATCTAGTTAAATGGCAGAGCAGGCTCAAGGGGCTAAATGACCTAATCCTATTTCTTGTGTGGTAGTAAACAGAGCATGAGCAGAGACTCTTGAAGGCGGAGAGTTGTAGCAAGCAGGAAAGGTTTAGGAGACAGACACACCATACAGGGGCTGGCAGCTGAAGGCTGGATGCCTGATGGGGAACCAGTGGAAGGGACAGGTGCAAAGAAGACCACAATCTGAAGATCGGAGGGTGCACCCCAGGACACAGGGAGAGAGCTAATTGCAGAGATTGGTGAGTCAGTGAAGGATATAGAAATCTTCTAAGTGAAGGCAAAGATTTTGCATTTGGTGCACTCGAGCCAGTAGGACTCAGGAAAGGCCGGGGGATGAGGATGATAGGTGAGCAGAATTCAATACATGATTTGGCAATGGTCAAGCGAGTAGTGACAGATACATCAACGCAAAGAGATCACAACTTTACTGATTGAATTACTGCTCTGTGCACTATGGCAATGTGTCAGGCCAGATATTACCTTGACGATACAGACCAGTTATCTTTCAGTAGTGTCATGGCAAGTGCCAGTAAAGGCTCAGTTGGTAGCACTCTCACCTTGGAATCAAAAAATTGTCGGATCAAGGCTAACTACAGAGATTAGAGTACACAATCCAGGCCATCAGTGCAATACTGAGGGAATGCTATACTGTCAGAGGTGCATGCCTTCAGATGATACATTAAACCAGGGCCCCTTCTCACCCTCACAGGCAGATGTAAAATATCCCATGGCACTAATGGAAGACAAGCAGGGAGGTTCCCCTGGTGCCATGGGAAACTTTTATCCCTCAGCCAATACCAAAAACAGATTGTCTGATCATTATCATATAGCGATTTGTGGGACTTGCACAAATTGACTTCCATGTTTCCCTGCATTACAACAGTGACTGCATTTCAAAAGTATTTCATTGGCTGTAAAGTTGCAAAAGACACTATATAAGTACCATTTATTGTTGTGTTCAAAATGAAAATGGAAATATTCTAAAGCCTTATAATCAAGCACATCCATGTAAACCAATTATTTATGCCACATACAGGCAGTCAGAGTTTAGTCCACTTGGCTGATTTGTGCATGAGAAACAGCAAGCTTTGCAGATTTCAGCTGCCCCAAGGATGGAACAGTGTGTACTGTTGGTGGGAATTCCCAGAATCATCTGGCAAGATCAGACATCCCCACTCAAAGTTCCACCTTTGGTGCATCAGGGCTCAGGAGTGGTTGGGAACAGAGTAACAATGTAGTGTGAGGTGATAGGGGGCAGCTCACCTACCTGGTTGAACAGATGGAGGGTGGACTGTGGTCTAGACTGACCTGTCACTGAGTAACCCTGGGGGTAGAATCAGGAGGCAACCCTCTTTGCAAGGACTTGACTTAACCATCGGAGAGTGAGTGAACTGGATGCAGAGAATTAAACTTGAACGTTGAGAATACCAAGGGGCCTGGTGTTGGTACCAGCTCCCTAATTATTTCCCATCATACTCATTATCTTTGATGATGAAGGCAGGTTGCATAAACTTGGCTTGCATTCCCTTTGGGTTTAGAAGGTTGTGGTGATCTAATTGAGACATTTAACATGATAAAAGGATTCAGTAGGGTAGATATGCAGAAACAAATATATTCTCTGGCGGGGGGAATCCTGAACAAGGAGGAACAAACTTAAAATTATAGCTAAGTAATTCAGGACAGTGGAAATCTAGAACACGCTCCCCAAAATGTTATGGATGGGGATCAATTGGAGCTCTTAGAATTGAATTTGGTTGATTTTTGTTTGGTATCATGCAATATGGAGAAAAGGCAGGTAAATGGGGTTTAGGTACAAGTCAGTCTGATTGAATGGAGTAACAAGATTGAGGGGCTGAATAGATTCCTCCTATTCCTATGTTCCCTGACCATGGAGATTCTAACCATTCCAACCCCTCCCAGACTTGATAGCACGATACCTGAACCAGGCTGGTCTGTGGTGCTCCAGGAGACAGAGCTCCAATGGATCCTTGAGGGATAGGTGCTGGGAGCTGGGGTTCTTCCCACTTAACAGTCAATCTTGCAAGCTACGGCATTAGGAATGGTCCTGGCTGGATGCAGAGTGAAAAACTCGCCAGTCGTCAGAGTTTTGATAAACTGTCCAGATTAATTAACAGCGCTGTTCAAGTACACTTGGGTGATGCTGAACCTTCGCTCTGTCATCCTGCCCCTGTGCTCTCTGAACTGAACTGAAGTAAGTGGGATGTCTCACTACAGAGAGCGAAAGAGAGAGACAGAGAGAGAGAGGTCATGAGCCCTGTACTGGGTGGATTAGACTTTAAGCATGGAGATAAGTTCGGAAACTGGCTGACAAAAACAAAAGGTGGCAATATAGTTCAGGAGAGAAGGCTCTGCACCAAGTAGTCAGTGGCACGGTCTGCTACAGTCACTGCCCTGGGATTTCTGATCTTGCTAATTAACCTGATCTATAAATCCATCCTGTGTTTAGGATTATGTTACCTTGTTACTATGTAAACTTACTTCTGCATTCGTTGATTTAAAACCATCTGCATGGCTTCATGCTATTATTTTCCTACTGTGTGCTATTCCTGGAAGAGCTACAGACAGTGGGACATGACAAAAAAAGAACTTGCATTTATATAGTGACCTGCACACCCTCAGGACGTTCCAAAGCACTTTGCTGTCAATAGAGTGCTTTTGAAGTCACTGGTGAAATGTTGAATGCATGAGCAGTTAAGAAGTGTGCCTGACTCATTGTGCAGCTGACAGCTTCGTCTCTCCCACTGCTCCAAAGAAACTACAAGGCTTCGGACTGAGAGCCAGAGTGTCAAATTAGGCCAGATAGCTCAGTGTTGGTCGGCACAAGCACGATGGGCCAAATGGTCTCTATCCATGCTGTAAATTTCTATGATTGATTTTATAACCCTTGATGAGATTGGAAACCAGGTTTTTAAAAACAGCTCTCCTAGATGGAAAGTCAACCTAAATCACCCTTGATGAGATTAGAAACCAGGTTTTAAAAAACAGTTCTCCTGGATGGAAAGTCAACCTAGCAACCATCAAAACCACTGGCTTCACCACTTTGTACAGTCTCAGGCAGCTTTCCTAAATGACATTGAATTACATCAGCACAGAAATAGAGGATTTGGCACATCAGATCTATGCTGCTCTTTATACTCCACATGAGCCTCCTACCAATTTAATAAACTCTTCCCACCCTTCCCCAGTAACCCTCTATTTTCTTCTCCCCATAAATACTCAAGCCTCCAGTTTAATGCTTCAGTCATTTGACATAGCAGCAAGTTCCATATTCCTGCCACTTCCTGTGTAAAGAAATTCCTCCTAAATTCTTTATTTGATCTATTAGCGACTATCTGGTATTTATGTCCCCTTGTTCTAGTCACATGCATAGGTGAAAACAGCATTTCTACATCCTTCCTATCAAACCCCTTCATAATTTGGAACATCTCCATCAGTTCTCCTCTTGGTCTTCTCCTTTCTGGAGATACGAAAAAATGATTAAGCAGTTCAGGCATTCACTGCCCACAATGCGATCAAACGCCACAGTTCACATATAGAACAAGAGCTATTTCAGTCTATCCTGTCACTCACTGATAAAGTTCTTTAATATCCTCCCATATGCAACATTCTGACACTAGGTCTAGCTCCAAGCAATAAATCTAACTCTAAGGTGACAGTTTAAGCTCCACGGGAAAATAGCTTACAAAGTCATTGAGCTCTTAAAAAAACAGCTCATGGGGTTACACACAGGCACTTAAATATGTTATACATAGCATCATTATAAAATTACATAGAAATTACACCACACATTCAGTCCTTGGTGGTGCTTATCCTCCACATGATCAGTATCCACTTTGTCCCAGATCCCTTTGTCCCCTGCACCCATTTCTATCAAGCACATTGCTAACTAGTCTGAGATGGTGATAAGCAGCCAGAACTTCCAATCTCAGAGTAGGGCACAGCATGGGCAGCATTGCAACATCTGCCCATTATACACACTTGCCCACTTTCCTCTCAGCTTATCTGGTTATTTACCTCAATGCCATTTGTGGGAGCTTGCTGTGCACAAACTGGCTGCAATATTTCCAACAATGCAACAGTGGCTGTGCTTCAAGAAGGTACTTCATTTGCTGCAAAGCACAGAAGGATGTCCTGAGGACACTCTATAAATGCAAGTCTTAACTTTTTCTTTCTCTCCATTGGAGATACTTTTGAACATTTTCAGCCAATGGCCCTAGCAATAATGTATAAACAAGGGAGAGGAAAGAACTTCAGATCCATCCAGTCTTTCTCACAACCAGAACAAAAAAATCAATGGTCCCCACAAAAGCTCCTGGGATATAGCTCAGAATCTCATGGTCCAAGCAAAGTAACAACTTATTCCCTTAGCTATAAATGGGCCCTTTTCCCGGGCACTTGCCCAGTTCCCTTTCTCAAGAAGTCTACTGTCCTCAGACCAACTAACTGTGTGTTTTGATAGGTTGTTCTAGAGAACATTGACAAGCTGCAAGAGGCATGCTTCCTAGCCTCAAAACTCATTTGATAAACAACCCTTCCTGTCCACTTCAAATAGCCTATCAACCAAGACTGTCCCTCACCTACAACCAGGAGACTGGCAACATTTTGAGTTAGTTGGGAAGACATCTCTATGTTTTTGTTGAGACTTTGTTACCTACTCTGGCTTCTTTTAGTCCAATTGGACCATATTTTTCTTTCCTATTTTAGTGGTGTCCTAAAAGGTGCACTTCTTGTAAAGGTTCGTTTTGTGATCTAGGGACAACTCAGTATCATCCTTTGTGGCTCATCAAAAAAAAAAGGACCCAACCCTTTTATCAGTTTCAAAGTTCAAATGTAACCCCTCCAATCCTGCATTTCACTAAAGTAAGTAGTGTTGGTGGGACTAAGCTGAACGTAAACAAGCCGGTATGAGAGGCTGAGCGGCGGTTGATTATGAAATATACGGCAACACAGTTCAGGGGAGAAGAATCTACTGTGGTTAGTCAGTTTATGGTATCAGAGTCACTGACCAGGGGGGCTTCTGACCCTGTTGACTGACCTGATCTGTAAATCCACCATGTTTAGGATTATGTTATCTTGTTATTAGGTAAACCGACTTCTACATTACCCTATTGAAGCTGTCCACACAAACTCATTCTATCATTTCCCTACTGTGCGCTATTCCTGAAAGAGTGACAGACAGTGGGACATGATAAAGAAAAAACTTGTATTTAAATCAGACCGTTCACAATGTCAGAACATCCAAAAGCGATTCAGAGCCTTTGTAATGGAAGAAACTGTTATGAATGAATTACTTTTGAAATGTAGTCACCGTTACAACATTGGAAACTACTTTTTTTGTTCATTCTTGGGATGTGGACATCGCTGGCTAGGCATTTATTGTCCATCCCCTAGTTACCCTTGAGAAGGTGGTGGTGAGCTGCCTTCTTAAATCGCTGCAGTCCATGTGGTGTAGGTACACCCACGGTGCTGTTAGGGAGGGAGTTCCAGGATTTTGACCCAGCAACAGTGAAGGCACAGTAATATATTTCCAAGTCAGGATGGTGAGTGACTTGGAGGGGAACTTCCAGGTGGTGGTCTTCCCATGCATCTGCTACCCTTGTCCTCCTTGGTGGTAGAGTTTGCAGGTTAGGGAGGTGCTGTCCAAGGAGCCTTGGTAAGTTGCTGCAGTGCATCTTGTAGATGGTACACACGGCTGCCAGTGTGCATCAGTGGTGGAGGGACTGAATGTTGAAGGTGCTGGACGGGGTGCCAATTAACTTGACAGCCAATTTGAGTACAGTGAGATCCCACAAACAGCAATGCAATACTGACCAGGTAATGTTTTTTTTTTAAACTATGTTGATTGAAGGGTAAATATCAGCCAGGACATCAATGAGAACTCCCATGCTCTTCTATGAAAGTCCCATAAGATCTTTTACATCTACCTAAGTGGGCAGATGTCTCATTCAAATTATGGCACCTCTGAGAGTGCAATATTCCCTCAGTGCTGCATTGGGAGTGTCAGCCAGAGTTTTGTACTCAAGTATCTCACATGGGGTTTGAAACCACAACGTTCTGACTTCCAAGGTGAACATGCTACCTGAACAGAATAGGCGATGCTCTGTGTACTAACCAAGCTCATGTTGGCCTTCCCAGATGTGACAGGTTCCTTGCACTTTTTCCTGAACCAATCAGAATACAAAGCACTAGAGATATATTTACAATAGAGGAGAATTGCCCAAGCTTTGAACGCATGAAATTCATGGCAGGCAACTTAAGAAATGGCTCATCGGTATTATGACAGTTGCCTTCTAAAATAAAGAGCAGAGAAATTGCACTGAGTGAAGGTGTAGACTCACTGGTGCAACAATTATCTCTCATTTCTATTCTGAAGAGTCATTCCATTCCAGTGATGTGGATCTGGACATTTCTTTGTCAGTCATTATTGGTGTTGTGGCCTCAGATACAGGCAACTCTAAGGCTCTGCTCCTATTTCTCTGCACTTATATGGGGGCAGAACTCCAGTCACAGTAAGATCGCTGTCCGGTGACAATGCAAGCTGAAAGTGTCAAGCATGGCTCTGTGACAGACGTTTGTGGGTTCAAGTCCTAACCGAGAAACTTCAACACATGATCCAGGCTGACACTCACAAAAGAAAAAAATTGCATTTATGTAGCACCTTTCACAACCGCAAGACATTGCAAAGTGCTTTATAATCAATTATGTACTTTTCAAGTGTAGTTGTTGTTCTAATGTAGGAAAGGCAACCAATTTGCACACAGAAAAGTCCCACAAACAGCAATGTGATAATGATCTGTTTTAGCGATGTTGTTTGAGGGGTAAATATCGGCCCTAGGACACCAGGGAGAACCCTGCTGCTCTTCTTCAAATAATGCCATCAGATCTTTTACATCCACCTGATAGAGTAGATGGGGCTGCAGTTTAACGTTTCATCTAAAAGACTGCGCCTCTGGCACTGCAATGTTCCCTCAATACTACACTAGAGTGTCAGCCTGGATTACGTGCTCAGATCCTGGAGTGGGACTTGAACTCATAATCTTCTGACTCAGAGGTGATAGTGTTACCACTGAATTGATGGTCACAGCTTCCTAGTCTAAGTAGGCACAGAATTTGGGAATTCAGGGATTAAACCATTAATCCTCGGTACATATTTACCAGACCCCCTTGTTTGCGGTTCTGGCAAAAAAACATACACTCAGCATTCTCACTGCTTGTGATTTCTAACATAAAAAATTAGCATCCATGGCACTTTGAGTTACTTCAATATGATGCAGCCTGACTTCAGTGGGTTCACTTTGGATGCCAGTTTAATAATGTCAGAACATTCAACACCATCCCTCTCCCTGGCCACTGCCCAAGTCTGAATGAGACCATTTAAATCTTACTTAACCCTGAACTAAACTTAGTTGTTCATCTCCTCTCCATCACCAAGTCCATTTACTTCCAACTCTATATCAGTACCTGTCTGCACCCCTACTTCAGCTCATCTGCGACTGAAACTCTCATGCGTGCCTTTGTTATCTCCAGACTCAACTGTTCTAAAGCTCTCCTGGCCAGCCTCTCACCTTGTACCCGCCATAAACTTCAGATCATCCAAAGCTCTGTAGCTCACATCCTAACTCGCACCAAGTCCTGTTCACCCATCAGATCCATGCTTGCTGACCTACCTTGGCTTCCAGTCCAGCAATGCTTCAATTTAAAAGTTCTCATCCTCATTTCCAATTACACCTTGGCTTCACCCCTCCCTATCCCTGTAACCTCCTTTAACTGCCTTGGCCCTACAATCTCCTTGAATTCCCTCCTTGAAACTTTTTACCTCTCTCTCACCCTTTAATAGGCTCTTTTGAAACGAGGCTCCCTCTTGTCCCAATCTATCTTTTTGTGACTTGGTGTCAAATTTTGTCTGATAATACTTCTATGAAGCACCTTGGTCAAAAGTGCTGGATAAACGTAAGGTTTTTTTGGGGGAACTTAATGAATCAAGAATACTGGGATAGAGCAGAAAAGTGAAATTGAGGTAGAAAATCAGTCATTAACTTATTGAATGGCAAAGCAGCCTTGAGAGGCTGTATGGCCTAGTACTGCTCCTAATTCTTATGTTCTTATATTCTTAAATTGTTATTGATCTTGTGGTCTTGTGGTGTCAAAAGAGCCTGTGGGTCATAATAATGGGTAACATTTTGCTATCATGCTGCATCTCGGCCACATTGGAACTCTGTTAACTCTTTCCAAAGGTACATGGCTTAAGCCCCATAATAGGTTAATGGCAACACTGCTTTGCCAGGCAGTTCCCTTTATAGACAAGGTGTTCCTGTGCAAGCACAGGGTGAGGACAGGAGTGCCTTTGGTGAATGGGCCCCACAGTCAGATAATTGCTGACATTCATTGACCTGTCCATCTACTACTCCTTCAAACCCATACCCCTCACAGCTCACTGTCATGTTGTTGCCCCCTAAAAATATTTGCTCTGTTACAGGCAAGAAGTGATGGTGCAAACTCTGCTCTTTCCTAAATAGTCTCCACCTTAAAGAAAAGACTTCAGGTCTTCTTAAAAAAAAAATCTGCTGCACTATCAGCCTCTGCTACACAATTTCAGATTTCAATAACACAGTCTGGGCTTGGTATATCAGCGTTTTGGATATCAGGATTGTGGTTATGACAGCTGTTGTACTGAGGTTCATTTCTCCATCTCCTCCTCCATCTTATTCCCTGCACCTCAAATATGTAGAGTTCCCCAATTCCCTCCTTTAGATGATAAGTGTCATTACAGATAACACTCGATCAAAGTCGTCTCCTGGACTGATCACCTGAGGGGATATTCCGGATTACATGACTGCAGGGATGGAGATGGGATTGGGGGTGGGGTGTGCGGTGGGGGTCTTGTTGTGATGCTTTGACCATTCTTGTGTATGGGACAATCATGGTGGACCAGGTGGACTTTTTCCGCCCATCCGAATTGTACATTTGGAGGTTTCCCTTCAAACCTCTAACCTACGCATATTCAAACCCCATGCTTGGAGTCACCTTGCCGTACTTCATGATTTACTGCCTCATCACTTTACCTTTCTCTGTTAAACAAGCAGATGAGGGGAAATGAATTTATTTTGCCACTGGCGCCTGACAGTTTCCCCCACCCCACCCCATGAATCCTGTATAAAGGATGCGTATCCAATCTTCAGTCCAGCATTATATCCAGCAAGAAAAAAAATCTTGCATTTATATAGCACCTTTCACAATCTCTGGATGTTCCAAACCACTTTACAGCCAATGAAGTACTTTTGCGGTGTAGTCACTGTTATAATGTAGGAACCATAACAGCTAATTTGCACACAGAAAGCTCCCATAAACAGCCATGTTATAACAACCAGTTAATCTATTTTATAGTAGTGTTCATTGAGGGATAAACATTGGCAGGGTACCAGGGATTATTCCCTACTATTCTTCAAATGATGCAATGAGATCTTTTACATCTAACCAAGGGGGAAGCTGGGTTTAACATCTCATCCGAAAGGTGGCACCTCTGACAACACAGCATTCCCTCAGTACTGCACTGGAGTGTCCATCTAAAGTTTCTGCTCAAGTCTCTGGAGTGTCTGAAGCATAAAAGTGTTGTTGCAAGAAGCCTTGAATGGAAGCCTGTTCATTCATTCATTCATTTCAATCTTCTCCCCTTCCTCTAGGCTGTGGCTCTTGTTCCACTGATGCTCATGGTCCACAACCTCACCTCACCCAAGCAGCTATTGTTTTTGTGTGAATCTAAACAATGGGCATCAGAAGTTACTGCCCTCTCCTGGTGCGCATGCACAGACACACAAACACCTATACAAGCACGCACGCGCACACACTGCAGATTTCTCTGGATGCTGAAACTGACCCTGCCACTGAGATCAGCTAAATCGGCACAAACTGAGGTTCGAACCTCGTTTTTGGTCTGTCTGCCTTGTGGGGTGAGGACATAGCAGGCAAGGCCATGATTATTCGGCACCCCTAGTTTCTCTGAGAAGACCCTGCTGGCTATGTTGTGAAGAGGACATAAGGAGGTTGCAGATGGATATAGCTAGATTGAGTGAGTGGTCAAAGATCTAGCAAATGGAGTTTAATGTGGGAAAATGTGAAGTTGTTCATTTTGGCAGGAAGGACAAAAAAGCAGAGTGTTACTTAAATGGAGAACGGCTGCATAATCCTGAAGCTCAGAGGGATCTAAGTGTTCGAGTACGTGAGTCACAAAAAGTTAGTTTGCAGGTACAGCAAGTAATTAAGAAGGCTAATGGATGCTATCCTTTACTACGAGAGGGATTGAACATAAAGTAAAGATAAAAGCAAAATACTACGGATGCTGGAAATCTAGAACAAACACAAAAATACCTGGAAAAACTCAGCAGGTCTGACAGCATCTGCGGAGAGGGATACAGTTAACATTTACAGTCCAAATGATTCTTCATCAGAACTAAGGAAAAATAGAAAAGAGGTGAAATATAAGCTGTTAAGGGGGGTGGGACAGGTAGAGCTGGATAGAGGGCCAGTGATAGTTGGAGATTGTCAAAAGATGTCATAGACAAAAGGACAAAGGGGTGTTGACGGTGGTGATATTAGCTAAGAAATGTAAGGATGTTATGCTTCAGTTATACAGGGCATTAGCGAGACTGCACCTCAAATACTATGTGCAGTTTTGGTCTCCTTATTTAAGGAAAGATGTAAATGCATTGGAAGCGGTTCAAAGGAGGTTTAATAGGTTGGTACCTGGAATGAGTGGGTTGTCTTACGAGGAATGGTTGGACGGACTGGGCTTGTTTCCACTGGAGTTTAGAAAAGTGAGGGGTGATTTGATTGAAGTATACAAGATCCTGAATGGCCTTGACGAGGCAGAAGTCAAAAGGATGTTTCCTCTTGTGGGTGAGTCCAGAACTAGGGGGCACTGTTTTAAAATTAGGGGGCGCCCTTTTAGGACAGAGATGAGGATAACCTTTTCTCTGAGAGCTGTGCGACTTTGGAATTCTCTGCCTCAGAAGGTGGTGGAGGAGGGGTCATTGAATATGTTTAAGGCAGAGGTAGATAGATTCTTGTTAGGCAAGGGAATCAAAGGTTATCTGGGTTAGATGGGAAATTGGAAATCAAAACACAAGATGATGAGCCATGATCTTATTGAATGGCAGAGCAGGCTCAAGAGGCCAAATGGTCTACTCCTGTTCCTATTTCTTATGTTCATATGTCTTCTCCTTCACCATTGCAGTCTGCATGATCGTGGTGGCAAATGTAGCAAGGACTGCCCTCACTTGTGTACTAGAGAGGAGTTGCAGGCTTCCTTCCTTCAAGGACATTGACAAACTAGTTGGATTTTTATGATGATGTTTTTCTGGTTACCAGATTCATTGAGTTCAGTTTCATATTGAAATCTGAATTCTTGGCCTCTGTGTTACCAGTTCACTATTAACACTACTGTACCCAGTAGTGATATTCATAACCACTGAACCACTGGGCCAAACAGTGAGGCTAACTCTAACACTTACTGCTGGGCAATATGTTTATAAAATACTCCTTACTCTCTCAGTCCTGATGTTTACTGTCAATTTCCTTATCAAGGACATTCAAGATAACAGAGGCTAATTTAATGCCTTGGCTCTTATTCAGCTAGCTAGTTCTTTCAGTGAGACAACCTCTTACATAATCAGTTCGTTATTTTTTGGTTACTAATTTCCCAGAAATTTGCATAAAATTGAGACAAAATCAACACTAAGATATAATGCAGGAAGTGCCATTTGGAATGCTGGAAATGACAAGTGCACCTTACCTGTTGCATCACAGAAATAGTAAGCAGTGTCTGATACACTATCTGAAAACAATCACTGTTAAGCTATCTGGGTATGCTCACTATTACACAATATTCCCATGATGGTGTTCTCGTGTCATTATTCAGGTACCCACGTTAACTTTCTCAGTGGGTGGCTCTACAAAGGGGACTGTGGCACTACCAGACCTTCACCCTCACAGAGCTTCCACTTTACTACCTTTCTGATAGGCCACACAAGTGCTGCTATTAAGACCTCTCTCCCCATGGGTCCATGGCTATAACTGCCCATTGAGCCAGAATTTCCTGTTGGTTAGGATACAATTTGCCTTCCCCCATCCTACTATCATGCTAACATTGGAACCCAGATGGGGAGGCACAAACCAAACTGTTCTAGAAAAAGTAGTGGAAGCAGACTCAATCACAACTTTCAATGAGGGAATTAGGTAAATACTTGAAAGGAAGAAACTTGAAGATCTATGGGGACAGGAACAGGGGAGGGGTTGGGGGGGGTGGGTGGGGGGGGCGCAGTGGGACAAATAGGATAGCTCTTTTAATGAGCTGACACAGGTACGATAAGCCAAATGGTCTTCCTCTGTGATTCTGCCACTGTATAGTTTGGCACTCCAATACCTCAAACAGCTTTTGAGCAGCAAAGAATCTATTTTTCCCCTATGCAACCTTCACTACAGTTGAATTCATTTTAATGCCACATTACCTTGTTCCACTTTCCCCCATCCTAGTTCTCCCTCACCTACAGGTTAATAGCATCCAACGGCCTTAATCCATAGAAAACTCCATGGCCTACTTCTTATATTTAAGCCGCTTCTTGATAATCAAAGCTTAATCTAATTCCTTCTATCTCCATCTGGAAATCTCCGCACTGTAAGCGGAGGCTCTCTGCTCACAGAGCACACAGATCCTGCACATACTGGCTCGCCAATGCAGACAAAGCCTACTTGTTAAAAGCTAATCAGCCCATGCTCTCGCAAAGCGAGATTTCATTCTGTAGCACAGTGACTTCACTTAATCATTAGAGCTACACCTCACTAATCCCAATTAACAGCTCTCTTGCCAGATTGCTTCTGAAGCCAATCAGAAGAGCTGGATGCTTGATAAGTAGAACACTGCACGGCCAGGCAGGACAATTACAGTTTGCACGCTTATCCACTTACAGCAGTCAGAGAGGGAGTGGGCAAACTGTTCGACATCAATCTCAACTTGCACGAAATGTGTCAGCCATGGCTGAGTGGGCAGCCTCTGAGTCAGAAGGCTCCAGAGACTTGAATACAAAGAGCTAGGCTGACGTTGAGGGAATGCTACACTGTCAGAGGTGCCATCTTCCAGATGAGACATTAAACCAAGGCCCTGTCTGCCTTCTGAGGTGGGTGTAGGTGGGTATATCCTATGATACTATTTTGAGGAAGAGCAGGTGAATACTCTCCAGTGCCCTGGCCAATATTTATCCCTCAGTCAACATCATTAAACCAGATTATCTGGTTATTGCTGCTTGCTGGTGTTTGCTGTGCGCTACTAGTATTGGATCAGCCAACAGCAAACTAGATATTTATTTCAGAAAGTGATATTTGGAGTGCAGCACACAAGTAATTTGAGACGTGGCATGTGGTAAGTCTAGGATGCTAGCGAGCAACAAGTGGCTTTGAACTTATGGTTCCAAAATCTCTCTGCCACTGGAGGTTTTCTTCCAACATGTCTGGGTCAGGAATAGACTAATTCATTGAGACCAAATGTCATGATTAGTCAATAACTCCATTGCTGTATCTTGTACCAGCATGGTAGAAGGATCTTGGTCCTTTCTCATCTAGTAATTCCAATGTTTCTGAGAATTACCACTTCTATTGCACTGCTGCCTATGACAATATTCATATTCATTACAACAAAAGCGTACTTACTAAGAAAGCACGTGGAATGCAATGTGCCTCCTTTTCGTATCCTCACTGTACTGAAATAAGACATCACACCATCTTCTACTCTAACTCAAAATTGAGAGACTCCTCACTTCCCTCAATCTACCCTTTGCCAGATAATGGAGAGGTTCCTCTATGAGAGAGCTCTCAGGCAGAGTATAAAACGGGCCATAAATCCAATGTCACCTTACCAAAGTTGTTTCAGTACATGTCTTCAAAGGTTTGGGAAAAAAGTGAGATCGTCATTGCCTTGTTGAAAGTGTTGAGGGATTTTCTTGGTGATCAAGGCACTGTTCAGTGAGAAGAGTGTCGGCTTTGTGCCCTGACCAACTGATGGATAGGTTACAGCCTAAATATCCCACTGAGCATTCAATATGTTAAATCAGATGGAAAGAAAATAAATATGAAAAATTAATGAATCATCAAAGCTGAGACAGCCTCTAGTTCTGAAGCCAGACAAGCCTGGATTGTAAGAGGGAGCTTTGTGCCAGCTGTAGGTACTGCCCATGACACCAGACAATCTCCTGCTTTAGGCTGGGCTGGCAAAATGGCACCTTCATTCACAAGCAAACTTTCACCTCTGGCACTCACTGCGGCATATCCTAATCTGGAATTGGCTTTAACCCAGGTCGGGCCCATATGGGTCATAGAGATAAATCCCAGGGCTTGAAGCCAGCCTGATTGCAGGAAGTTTGACATTTTCAGAAGACAGGCCTGCTCCTGTTTATAAACACATTGATCACTTGCGCTTTCGTAACAAAAAAAAAGCAGCAGAGCTATAATCTTTATGAGACAGATGATTCTGGAAGATTTAAATCACCTGGAAAGAGGTGATGGTGGAGTGAAAAGTGGGTGACAGCGAATCAGCAGCCCTTAAGAAAACAGGCTATCTGTAAGATCGGCAGCCAATTCACTATTGATTATTTTGCAATAATACCCTTGAATAATTTCATGCCGCCTGGTTGCAGTGAAAGGTTCTCCTTTCCCCAACCAACCAATTCAACCACACTCCTTTTCTGAAGCTGTTGGCTCTTATTGGGATATGGTTCCTGGGTTGTGAGGACTTATCTGAACTTCAGTCAAATCACCATTCATGATGCTTGAGATGTGCATATTGGCTGATCACCATGGAGAAGCATTGAAGTCCAAGTCCTTTCCTGACCCAATTTTCACTCACACTAAACTCTCCTACCCTCACTATATAAAAATATTACTTAAGCAGCAAACCAAATGTGTCACTTGGTCCAACTGTGGGTCAATGAGAGGGTCAGCATTCAATATGTCAAATCAGACAGAAAGAAAATAAATATTATAAAATAAAGGAATCATCAAAGCTGAGACAGCCTCTAATTCTGAAGCCACACAAGACAGTTGTAAGAGGGAGATTTGTGCCAGCTGTTGGCACTGCCCATGAGACCAGACAATCTCTTGGTTTAGGCTGGGACTGACAAAATGGCACACACCAACTCTTGCCATAATTCATCATTAAATGGTAATCTCAATTGAAAGATACCAAAAGGCTAGCCAGTCACACTGGCATCGGCAGCTGAGGATCCTTCCGAGGTAGGCTTTGAGATTCATTGGGGGACAGAGTACATCTTAGCCTAGCTATTCCTTATCTGGAAATGCACAGTGTATGGACAGTGAGTGGCAAAGTAGAAAATCATCCCATTATTTAAAAAGGGACATGCCATGCCCTCAACGAACATGCAACTTCAAAGAGAAGTATGATTAGCTATGCTATTGATGTTATATATTTGATTATTGCCAATTACGATAGACAGTGTTACAAGAAGTTGCATTTCTATAATGCTTTTAACATGGTAATACATCTCAAGGCACTAAACAGAAGTGTTATCAAACAAAACTTAACACCAACCACCTAAGGAGATATTAGGATGTCACCAAAAGCTTGCTTGAAGAGATGAGTTTTAAGCCTTAAAGGAAGACGGAGAGGTAGAGAGGTGGAGAGGTTTTGGGAGGGAATTCCAGAGTTTAGCCTTCCAACACAATAAGCTCAAACTGCTGAATAGCCACTAAGTACTGCTCAGCATTCAGCATTTGTACCCTAGTGAGATGCCACATTCAGGATACCAAGGAAGAGAAGAAACATTTCACCATTTGTACAGCAGTGTACTGACAGACAGCAGAGAGCTGAGGGTTCAGAGCCGGCTGCAGTAGCATTGCTAAGCCACACACACAATGCATTTTGTCATGCCAGTAAAACAAGCCACCACTTCCAGTCTGCACATGGACACCAGCCAAGAAGCAACTGTTTAACTGTGTACACTGGAGAATTCACCCAATCCTTCAAAGTTTAAGGTTCATCATCAGCCCAGATTCTGCGCTGCATAATGACACCTCGAGCGCTGTTGACTTTGACCGTAGGCAGAACATTAGAAACAATGTATTACCTTTGTAAGGAGGGGGCTGCAGAGCTCGTATTTAAAATTTCTTTAAAACTTACTTTTGTAGGCTTATTGTGGCCCCACTCCTGTTTGCTGCACAGGCCACAGGTTAAAATTGCTGCCTATTTGTGCACAGCTAGGTCCCAGTGATAGCAACAAGCTAAATGCCCAGATAACCAGTTTGAATGATGTTCGGCAAAGGATAAATATTGGCCAGGACACCAGGGATAAATTCCCTACACTCCTTTGAATAGTGTTATGGGACCTTTACATTTGCTGGCGAGGGAAGATGAGGCCTCATCCTAAAGACAACATCCTCAGACTGCTGCACTCCCCCAATACAGCACTGGGATTTTACGCTCAAGGCACTCGAGTAGGATTTGAATCCACAAACTGCTGACTTAGAGGTGGGAGTGCCTCTCTCCTTCTTTCTGCTCACCATTTTTAGCAGTATTGTCAGACTCTGGGCTAACAGTGGTTTACAGATTTTCCTGAAGAGAATTTTGTTTATTTTGGACAGTAAGGCAAAATGTGGGAAGGTAGAGTAGGGGCTAAATTTATTTCAATGCACTGAGTTGTGAATGGCGGGGATGGGGGACAAAAATGAGCCAGAGTTCATGCTCCTGTTCAAAGTCCAGCATAGAATGACCAAGGAGTCTGATATCCAAGGGCTGCAAGTGCCACTCCACCCTAGAATGGGTCAGAACCATCAGGGGAGGAAATGAGGGGAACAAAATCAAATTCAGTGTACAAAGTGTGTACATGTGCATATGTGTCGAGCATCTGAGTGTGCATCCCTAAAATGTAAAATTCCTAACATGAGCAACTTTATGTGGCAACACAGGTTTCAGGCTTCTGCTGGAGAATTGAAACGTGTCCCCATTCTTATGTACTTGAACTCCCTCCCCATCATACTTGATCTCTGTATACCTTCCACTTGGCATTGTATACCCGTGTGTGTGTGTGTGTGTGTGTGTGTGTGTGTGTGTGTGTGTGTGTGTGTGTGTGTGTGTGTGTGTGTGTGTGTTTGTGTGTTTGTGTGTGTGTGTGTGTGTGTGTACACACAGGTATATCTATGCATGAGAGTGTTTAAAAGCGTGTGTGGATACTTGTGTATATATGTACGCATATAATTGTGCATGTATGTATGTGCAGACAAGCACGTGTGTGTGTGTGTGTGTGTGTGTGTGTGTGTGTGTGTGTGAGTGAGAGAGATGCAGAATGATTGAGCCCACTGCCTCGGCAGACAGCTCTCTCTGTCCCACACGTGTGTAATTAATTTGCTCCTTGCCTGCGTTGTCCTGTGTTCTGCTGACCAGAAGCTGCGGACCCACAGCTGCCACCAGTTGCTGCCTTTAATTAGTCTGGCTTGGCCACCCCGCTGACATGGTGAATTGCAGCAGACAGGAATTACAACGAGCGACACAGATTACCGCCTCTGGCTGGTGATGAATTGAAGCATTGACAGTTATGACAAGTGATTAAGTCTTTCTGCAGACTTACACACGAGTCAAGGATAATACAAAGCCCTGGGTTCCCCCCACCACCCCCCGCCCCCACCGGATTAGAGAATTAAATGTCAAAATGAGTATTTAATACACTGCACTCTCCTTAAATATCACGACATATTTTTCACAAATTTATATAGGGCAGACACTTAAATTAGAGCATTAACAGTCAGTGCAAAATCTCTATTGTTAAAGCTGCCTCTAAGATCTTCAGCCTTCTCTTTTATTCAACAGCCTCTTCGCCCCTACACTGTCTATAGCGGCACATGTCAAATCCTGTTCCTATATCTGGGGAGATTTTCCTGGCTCATTTCTCAATCCTGGACCAGATACGAGGAATATCTGTTTGTCTGCCTTACAATCCCATCCTTTAACCTCACTCCTTGCTTCATCAATACCATGGTAATTAGATGTGTTTCTGAATTTTCATCACTTGCCCCGCCAAAACCTGTATGGTGACAGTGTGGCTCTTACCACCAAATCACACGTTTGCCTATGCCCCTGCTCATAGGAACAAGAGACTTGAGAGCAGGAGTAGGCCGTTCGGCTCTTCAAGTCTGCTCCACCATTCAATAAGAACATGGTTAATCTGGGTGCAACCTCAAATCCATTTTCCTGTCTGCCCCCCATAGCTTTGGAATCTTTTGTCTATCAAAAATCTATCAAACGCTACAAATCTATCAAATTCCAAAAGCCACCAACCTTCTGAGAGAAAAAAAATTATCAGCTCAGACTTAAAAGTGAGACCCCTTTATTCTTAAACTGTATCCCCTAGATCTAGTCTTCCCCACAAGTGGAAACATCCCCCAGGAATCCACCCTATCAAATTCCCTCAGGATCTTATATGTTTCAATAAGATCACCTTTCATTCTCCTAAACTCCAATAGGTATAAGCCTAACTTGCTCAACTTTCCTTCATAGGATAAGCCCCTGCTCCTGGGAATGAGTTGAGTGAAGCTTCTCTGAACTGCTTCAAACGCAATTATATCTTTTTTTTCCAAATAAGGAGATCAAAACTGTGCGCAGTAATTCAGAGTGGTCTCCCAAATGCCCTGTACAGCTGCAGTGAAATCTCCCTGTTTTTATATGCAATTTCCCTTGCAATAAAGGACAACATTCTATTTGCCATAATAAAAACAGAAACAGAATTACCTGGAAAAACTCAGCAGGTCTGGCAGCATCGGCGGAGGAGAAAAGAGTCGACGTTTCGAGTCCTCATGACCCTTCAACAGAACTAAGTAAAAATAGGAAAGGGGTGAAATATAAGCTGGTTTAAGGTGGTGGTGGGGGCGGGGGGCGGGGGGGTGGTGGGGGGCAGTTGTTGGGACAAGGTGGAGATAACCAAAAGATGTCACAGACAAAAGAACAAAGAGGTGTTGAAGGTGGTGATATTATCTAAAGGAATGTGCTAATTAAGGGTAGAAAGCAGGACAGACAAGGTACAGATAGCCCTAGTGGCGGTGGGGGAATACTAAAAGGGCTAAAAGGTAGAGATAAACAATGGGTGGAAATACATTTAAAAATAATGGAAATAGATTGGAAAAGAAAAATCTATATAAATTATTGGAAAAAACAAAAAGGAGGGGGAAGAAACGGAAAGGGGGTGGGGATGGAGGAGAGATTTCAAGATCTAAAATTGTTGTACTCCGTATTCAGTCCGGAAGGCTGTAAAGTGCCTAGTTGAAAGATGAGGTTCTGTTCCTCCAGTTTGCATTGGGCTTCACTGGAACAATGCAGCAAGCCAAAGACAGACATGTGGGCATGAGAGCAGGGTGGCGTGTTGAACTGGCAAGCGACAGGGAGGTCTGGGTAATGCTTGTGGGCAGACCGAAGGTGTTCTGCAAAGCGTTCACCCAGTCTGCGTTTGGTCTCTCCAATGTAGAGGAAACTGCATTTGGAGCAACGAATGCAGTAGACTAAGTTGAGGGAAATGCAAGTGAAAAACTGCTTCACTTGAAAGGAGTGTTTGGGCCCTTGGACGGTGAGGAGAGAGGAAGTGAAGGGGCAGATGTTGCATCTTCTGTGGTTGCATGGGAAGGTGCTGTGGGAGGGGATTGGGGAGTAGGGGGTGATGGAGGAGTGGACCGGGGTGTCACAGAGAGAACGATCCCTACAGAATGCTGCCGAGAGGGTGAAGGGAAGATGTGTTTGGTGGTGGCATCATGCTGGAGTTGGCGGAGATGGTGGAGGATGATCCTTTGAATGCGGAGGCTGGTGGGGTGATAAGTGAGGACAACCCTATCATGTTTCTGGGAGGGAGGAGAAGGCGTGAGGGCAGATGTGTGGGAGATGGGCTAGACATGGTTGAGGGCCCTGTCAACTACCGTGGGTGGAAGACCTTGGTTAAGGAAGAAGCAGAACATGTCAGAGGAACTGTTTTTGAAGGTAGCATCATCAGAACAGATGCGACGTTGGTGAAGGAACTGAGAAACCGCTTCTACCTCCTACCCAAAATCCACAAACAGGACTGTCCCGGCAGACCGATCGTATCAGCCTGTTCCTGCCCCACGGAACTCATTTCTCGCTATCTTGACTCCCATCTATCTCCCCTTGTCCTGTCCCTTCCCATCTACATCCGTGATTCCTCTGACACCTTATGTCACATCAACAATTTCCAGTTCCCTGGCCCCAACTGCCTCCTCTTCACCATGGACGTCCAATCCCTCTACACCTCCATCCCCCACCAGGATGGTCTGAGGGCCCTTAGCTTCTTCCTCGAACAGAGGCCCGAACAATCCCCATCCACCACTACTCTCCTCCATCTGGCTGAACTTATTCTCACACTGAACAATTTCTCCCTTAACTCCTCTCACTTCCTCCAAATAAAAGGTGTGGCTATGGGTATCCACATGGGTCCCAGCTATGCTTGTCTCTTTATGGGGTATGTGGAACATTCCTTGTTCCGGTCCTACTCCGGCCTCCTCCCACAACTCTTTCTCAGGTACATCGATGATTACTTCGGTGCTGCTTCATGCTCTTGTCGGGACTTGGAAAAATGTATTAATTTTGCTTCCAATCTCCATCCCTCCATCATTTTCACATGGTCCATCTCTGACACTTCTCTTCCCTTCCTTGACCTCTCTGTCTCAATTTCTGGTGATAGACTGTCTACCAATATCCATTACAAGCCTACCGACTCCCACAGCGACCTCGACTACAGCTCCTCACACCCCACTTCCTGTAAGGACTCCATCCCACTCTCTCAGTTCCTTCACCTCCGTCGCATCTGTTCTGATGATGCTACCTTCAAAAACAGTTCCTCTGACATGTCCTCCTTCTTCCTTAACCGAGGTTTTCCACAGCGCCCTCAACCGTGTCCAGCCCATCTCCCTCGCATCCGCCCTCACGCCTTCTCCTCCCTCCCAGAAACATGATAGGGTCCCCCTTGTCCTCACTTATCACCCCACCAGCCTCCGCATTCAAAGGATCATCCTCCGCCATTTCCGCCAACTCCAGCATGCCACCACCAAACACATCTTCCCTTCACCCACCCTGGCAGCATTCCGTAGGGATCGTTCCCTCCGTGACACCCTGGTCCATTCCTCCATCACCCTCTACTCCTCAACCCCCTCCTACGGCACCTCCCCATGCGAACACAAGATATGCAACACCTGCCGCTTCACTTCCTCTCTCCTCACCATCCAAGGGCCAAAACACTCCTTTCAAGTGAAGCAGCATTTTACTTGCATTTCCTTTAACTTAGTCTACTGCATTTGTTGCTCCCAGTGCGGTTTCCTCTACATTGGAGAGACCAATCGCAGACTGGGTCTGTCTGCAAGCATAACCCAGACCTCCTTGTCACTTGCCATTTTAACACTCCACCCTGCTCTCTTGCCCACATATCTGTCTTTGGCCTGCTGCAATGTTCCAGTGAAGCTCAACGCAAACTGGAGGAACAGCACCTCATCTTCCAAATAGGCTCTTTACAGCCATCCGGACTGAATACTGAGTTCAACAATTTTAGATCTTAAACTCCCTCCTCCATTCCCACCCCCTTTCTGTTTCTTCTCCCTCCTCCTTGTTTTTTCCAATAATTTATATAGATTTTTCTTTTCCCACCTATTTCCATTATTTTTATTGTATTCCACCGATCATTTATCTATACCTTTTATGCCCTTTTAGTCTTATTTCACCCTACCCCCACTGGAGCTACCTTGCTTGTCCTGCTATCCATTCTTAATTAGCATATTCTTTTAGATAATATCACCACCTTCAACACCTCTTTGTTCTTTTGTCTGTGACATCTTTTGGTTATCTCCTTTTATCACTGCTTGCTTGTCCCTACAACCACCCTCCCCTTCTTTCTCCACCCCCCCCCAACTTAAACCAGCTTATATTTCAGCCCTCTCCTATTTTTACTTAGTTCTGTTGAAGGGTCATGAGGACTCGAAACGTCAACTCTACTCTTCTCCGCCGATGCTGCCAGACCTGCTGAGGTTTTCCAGGTATTTTTTATTTTTTGTTTTGGATTTCCAGCATCCGCAGTTTTTTTGTTTTTATAAGGGCATGGACTAGTTTGGTCGAATGGTCTGTATGCCCTGTGTATTCTAAATAAATTCTATCTAAAGACCTCCCTTTGCAGGCCAGAACGTGACACATCATTCTTTTTAAGAGAATATGTTCTTAATTGAAGGACATCAAACAGAATTAATCAAGAATTGCAATTAGCTAAGGAGCAGCCACTCAGTTACCTAACACAGTGAAGGACTGGTCAGGTTTCCAACTAGTTATGCAATCATGCACTGCAAAGCAAACAAATGTCTCAGATTAATTTGGCTGGGCCTTTGTGTTTCTTTTAATTTGGAATGTTGACAAATCCTTTAGGGTTTAATGAGGCTTTGAGTGAACGAGCTACTGAGCACACGATATCTGTGTAAAACAAACCTGTGGCAATTAGAGGGCTGAGACAATAATCAGCAGTCAGCACTGTCATTTGGTGCTAAATAAAAACATGCACCTGTTGATGCACAAATACACTCACTCCCACTGACAGACACACACATGCTGACACACTCATTTTCACACTCATTCATGTCACAGTCTCAGGATAAATGATCACTTAGGACTGAGATGAGGAGAAATTCCTTCACTCAGAGGGTTGTGAATCTCTACCCCAGAGGGTTGTGGATGCTCCATTGTTGAACACAGTTAAGGCTGGGATAAACAGCTTTTTGGTCCATCAGGGAATTAAGGGATATGGGGAGCGGGCAGGGAAATGGAATTGAAGCCAAAGATCAGCCATGATCGTATTGAATGGTGGAGCAGGCTCGATGGGCCATGTGTTCTATTCCTGCTCCTGTTTCTTATGTTCTTAGGTAGACACACATACATGCACTTTCATACTTACAGATGTACACACACCAGCATAAATGCAGATACACAGGCACATATGTATGTGCATATGCACATGCACAAGCACACAGACACATATACACACACCTAGAGGGTCATTTTAACCTAACTAATCCAAAGAGAACCTGACTGATGGGATTGACACCTCCCCTCCAATTTATACCATCTACTCCCGATTTACACTCCCCCTCGCCCCCCCACCAAGATTTACTGTCCATTGGAGCCAATGGAAAGTAAATTGGGGCAGGAGTAAAATGGCAGCTGATCGGATTCCTTCAGTTTCTCATTGGGGGAGTTAGGTTAAAATTACAGGCACGCACATTCATGCATACACTCACTCACACTCATCCCATTCACATTCATGCACACACTTATCCGCTCTCACTCACGCACACACCCAACCACACTCTCACACTCAGTCATGTGCATACCCACCCTACACACATGCACACACACACCCCATGTTCTCACACACTTACCCATGCTTACAACTATATATCTACCCCACTCACACATACTATAGGCAGTGAATTTTGTCCAGTAATTACAGTCCTGGACAACACCAGCAGATGGAGTTATGAATGAGATCGGACATGATCTAACTGCAATCAGCCTTGATTTAATTGAAGGGCAGAACAGGTTCAAAGGGCTGAGTGGCCTCCTCCTGCTCATATGCAGCACTCCATCTCCAACAAAAACAGCTTATTTATTTCCTGAGTAATAACAAACACTGCCGAGCTCAGTAATTCATTGGTTGATGTTTGAGAGTTATGATCAGGCACTGCATAAATAAAAAGCTTCCTTTTCCTCTTCCACTGTGTATTAAAAATTAATCAATAATTGGATTGGCACATACATCACCACTGCACAGACTAGGATTAGTAACATACCAACACTACCAACGCACAACTGGGAGCCACTGACACACATGGGCCTGTAACCCAGAAAGAACTCACTGATTGCCAGGAATTATCTTAGAAGAAAATATACTCACACAAATCAAGGACCAGATCACACTGGTCAAAAGAAGCATGTGACATGAGGAAATCTTTACTTTAAACGCAGTGAGTGGTTAGGATCTGGAATGCATTGCCTGAGACTGTGTTGGAAGCAGATTCAAACCTGGCTTTCAAAAGAGAATTGGATCATTATCTGAAGAGAAGAGATTTGCAGGGCAATGGGGAAAGCACGGGAGAGTGGGAATGGCGGCGTTACTCTTGCAGAGAGCTGGCACAGGCACGAAGGGTCGAATGGCTTCCTCCTGTGCTGTAACCATTCTGTCATTCTATTATTCTTTCCCAGGATAAAGAAATTGTGACCTTCCTTGGCTTCCCCTCCCTTTACGGTTTATAGAAACTCCAGCTTAATGTCACCAAAGTCTCTCATTCCCACTTTGCTTCTCTTCAACGCCTGTGTGTCCTGCACAATGGCCCTTGGCCTTGCAATGTGGGGCTTGAACCTTAGCCTCACTCTGTAAACAGAGAGAAATGAACTGGACTACAGCCGAGTTTGGAGAGTGACTGAAACTGGCTCTAGGCACCTGACATAGAAAGTGTTGGGAATGGAGGAGTGAAGATCAATGTCAGTTTAATATAACTAAATAAAAGGTTCAGGGGACGGATACTCCCTGAACTGAAGCAGACACCTGCAATTCTTACAAAATCAAAGAACTGCAACTAAGCAGCAATGAGCTGAATATGTGGACCTAAAAGATGTCGGCCAAGGCTCAGTGGAGAGCACTCTCACCTCTGAGTCAGAAGGTCCACTCTAGAGACCTGAGCACATAATCCAGGCTGTCATTTCCAGTGGCGTATTGAGGGAGCATAGTGCTGTGGAAGTGCCATCTTTTGGTTAAGACATCAAATCAGAGTTCCATCTACCTTCTCAGATGAACACACAAAATCCCAGGGCACTATTAGAAGATGGGGAGTTCCCCCTTATGCCCCTGTCAATATTTAATGCTCAAGCAACATTTATTACAACAGATCATCTGGTCATTATTACGCTACTGTCTGTGGGAGCTTACTGTACACAAATTTCCTCCATTACAACAGTGACTACACTTCAAAAAGTATTTCATTGGCTGTAAAGTGCTTTGGGGATGTCCTGATGATGTGGCAGGCATTACAGAAATGCAATTATTTCCTTTTTTCTTTCACAGCCCAGCCCTATTCTCACTCAATCGCCAAACAACACATCATCTGGTAGGGAGCACTGATGAGAAACAAGGACAAAGATCTCCCCTCTCCCCATTCAGGCCCAGAGACACTGAGGCTATTGCACAGGTTGAGGCCATCTAACTCAACATAGACAGAGGATAAAGCACACAACTGTCCTCATTTCTACAGTACTTGGCAGTACATCCCAGGCCCATGTGGCTTAGTATCACACCAGACATTATATACCCCTGATCCATGTGGCTCAGTATCACACCAGACATTATATACCCCTTATCCATAAGACCATAAGGCATTGGAGCAGAAATTAGGCCATTCGGCCCATCGAGTCTGCTCCGCTATTCAATCATGGCTGATAAGTTTCTCAACGCCATTCTCCCGCCTTCTCCCCGTAACCTTTGATCCCCTTACCGATCAAGAACCTATCTATCTCAGTTTTAAATACACTCAATGACCTGGCCTCCACAGCCTTCTGTGGCAATGAATTCCATAGATTCACCGCTCTCTGGCTAAAGACGTTTCTCCTCATCTCTGTTCTAAAAGGTCTTCCCTTTACTCTGAGGCTGTGCCCTCAGGTCCTAGTCTCTCCTACTAATGGAAACATCTTCCCCATGTCCACTCTATCCAGAAACAGAAACAGAGTTACCTGGAAAAACTCAGCAGGTCTGGCAGCATCAGAGGAGGACAGCACAGTTGACTTTTTGAGTCCTCATGGCCCTTCAACAGAACTAAGTAAAAATAGGAAAGGGGTGAAATATAAGCTGGTTTAGGGGGGTGGGGTTGTTGGGACAAGCAGCCAGTAATAGGTGGAGATAACCAAAATATGTCACAGACAAAAGGACAAAGAGGTGTTGAAGGTGGTGATATTATCTAAAGCAGTGTGCTAATTAAGAGTAGAAAGCAGGACAGACGAGGTACAGATAGCCCTGGTAGGGGTGGGGGAATACTAAATTGATAAACAATGGGTGGAAATACATTTAAAAGTAATGGAAATAGGTGGGAAAAGAAAAATCTATATAAATTATTGGAAAAAACAAAAAGGAGGGGGAAGAAATGGAAAGGGAGTGGGGATGGAGGAGAGAGCTCAAGATCTAAAATTGTTGAACTTAATATTCAGTCCGGAAGGCTGTAAAGTGCCTAGTCGGAAGATGAGGTTCCTTCAGTTTGTGTTGAGCTTCACTGGAACAATGCAGCACGCCAAGGACAGACATTGGGCTTGACAACAGAGTGTTGAAACGGCAAGCAACAGGAAGGTCTGGGTAATGCTTGCGGACAGACCGAAGGTGTTCTGCAAAGCGTTCACCCAGTCTGCGTTTGGTCTCTCCAATGTAGAGGAAACCGTATTGGGAGCAGAGAATGCAGTAGACTAAGTTGAGGGAAGTGCAGGTGAAATGCTGCTTCACTTGAAAGGAGTGTTTTGGCCCTTGGATGGTGAGGAGAGAGGAAGTGAAGGGGCAGGTGTTGCATCTTCTGCGGTTGCATGGGAAGGTGCTGTGGGAGGAGGTTGAGGAGTAGGGGGTGATGGAGGAGTGGACCAGGGTGTCATGGAGGGAATGATCCCTATGGAATGCCGCCGAGAGGGTGAAGGGAAGATGTGTTTGGTGGTGGCATCATGCTGGAGTTGGCGGAAATGGCGGAGGATGATCCTTTGAATGCATAGGCTGGTGGGGTGATAAGTGAGGACAAGGGGGACCCTATCATGTTTCTGGGAAGGAGGAGAAGGCATGAGGGTGGATGCGCGGGAGATGGGCCGGACATGGTTGAGGGCCCTGTCAACCACTTTGGGTGGAAAACGTCGGTTAAGGAAGAAGGAGAACATGTCAGAGGAACTGTTTTTGAAAGTGGCATCATCAGAACAGACGAATGGGACCTCTCTGTCTCAATTTCTGGTGATAGACTGTCCACCATTATCCATTACAAGCCTACCGACTCCCACAGCTACCTCGACTACAGCTCCTCACACCCCGCTTCCTGTAAGGACTCCATCCCATTCTTACCCTTTATATATCTAAAAAAAACTCTTGCAATCTTCTTTTGTATTACTGGCTGGTTTACCCTCATATTTAATCTTCTCCCTCCTTATTTCTTTTTTAGTTGGCCTCTGTTGGTCTTTGTAGGCTTCTCAATCCCCTGGTTTCCCACTGCTCTTTGCCGCATTGTATGCTTTCTCTTTAGCTTTTATGCTGTCCCTGACTTCCATTGTCAGCCATGGTTGCCTCGTCCTCCCTTTTGTATGCTTCTTCTTCCGAGTGATTAATTTCTGCTGTATCTCCCAAATTACTCCCAGAAGCTCCTGCCATTGCTGTTCCACTGTCTTTCCTGCTAGGCTCATCTCCCAGTCAAATCTGGCCAGCTCCTCCCTCATGCCTCTGTAGTTGCCTTTATTCAACTGTAATACCGTTACATCTGATTCCGGCTTTTTCCTCTCAAATTGTAGGGTAAATTCTATCATATTATGGTCACTTCCTCCTCAGGGTTCCTTCACCTTAAGCTCCCTTATCAAATCTGCCTCATTACACATCACCAAATCTAGAATTGCCTGTTCCCTAGTGGGCTCCACCACAAGCTGCTCCAAAAAGCCACCTCGTAGACATTCTACAAATTTCTTTTCTTGGGATCCACTACCAACCTGATTTTCCCAGTCGACCTGCATATTGAAATCCCCCATGGTCACTGTTACCTTGCCTTTCTTACACGCCTTTTCTATCTCCTGGTGTATCGTGTGCCCCACATCCTGACTACTGTTCGGAGGCCTGTACATAACGCCCATTATGGTTTTTTCACCTTTGCAGTTCCTCAACTCTACCCACACAGATTCTACATCATCTGACCCTACGTCATTTCTTGCTATCGATTTAATTTCATTTCTTACTAACAAAGCAACCCCACCCCCTCTGCCAACCTGCCTATCTTTTCGATAGGATGTATATCCTTGGATATTTAGCTCCCAGTCCTGATCCCCTTGCAGCCAAATCTCCGTGATGCCCACCACATCATACCTGCCAATTTCAATCTGTGCCACAAGCTCATTTACCTTATTTTGTATACTGCGTGCATTCAGATACAACACCTACAGTCCTGTATTTCCCGTCCCCTTTCTCATTGTCTTCCCTTTATCTGATGTGCTTGAAGTTAGATTCCTAGTCTTTTCCAAACACCCTGTCCTATTTTGTGTTCTGGAGACTTTAATAGCCTCTCCTGGGCTCTCCTTTATTTTCAGTTTTTTCATAATTTTCCATGAAATTGAATCCACCCCCATCCCCCACATGCTAACCTGCTGCTTTGTTTCCCATTAGTCATACTTCTTGGAATTTTACCTTTCCCACCCCTCCCACTTTCTAGTTTAAAGTCCTGTTGACCACCTTACTTACCCTTTTCGCTAGAACATTGGTCCCAGATCAGTTCAGGTGGAGACCGTCCCAATGGTACAGATCCCTCCTGTTCCAATACTGATGCCAGTGCCGCACGAAATGGAACCCCTCTTTCCCTCACCACTCCTTTAGCCACATGTTTACTTCCCTTATTTTCACGTCCCTATGCCAATTTGCACGTGGCTCGGATAGTAATCCGGAGATTATAACCCTTGAGGTCCTATTCTTTAATTTAGTTCCTAGTTCCTGATAATCCACAAATAGGTCCTCTTTCCTAGTCTTACCTATGTTATTTGTCCCGACGTGGACCACAACAACTGGATCCTCCCCCTCCCTCTCCAATATCCTTTCAAGCTGGTCAGAAATGTCCATCACCCTGGCACCGGGCAGGCAACATACCATGCGGGACTCTCGATCCTGCTTACAAAGGAAGCTATCAATTCCCCTAATTATAGAATCCCCTACAACTACCACTTGTCTTTTTGCTCCCCCCTCTTGAATGGCCTCCTGTGCCACGGTGCTGTGGTCAGCTGACTCATCCTCCCTACAGCCCTGTTCCTCATCCACACAGGGAGCAAGCACCCCATACCTGTTGGACAAGTTCAAGAGCTGACACTCCTCTGTTCCTGAACACAGGATCCCTCTACCTGCCTCACTTGCAGTCACACCCTGCTGACCCTGACCACTGACCGAACTTGAGGTACTTAATCTACCGGGTGTGATCGCCTCCTGAAACAAAGCGTCCAGGTAACTCTCCCCCTCCCAGATGTGCTGCAGCATCCGGAGCTCAGACTTCAGCTCACCAATTCTGAGCCAGAGTTCCTCCAGCAACCAACACTTGCTGCAGATGTGGTCACTGTGGCTCGCAATGGTATCTGCCAGCTCCCACATCATACAGCTGCAGCACATCACCTGCACAGCCATCTCGACTTAGATAATTAATTTATTAATTAGCTTTGCAGTGTTTATTTTTTCAAATTTGGTGCCGATTTCCTACCAGCCAATCAGGTCACAGCTTTCCTGTGATGTCACTTTTTCAGTTTTGTCTTCAGTTACTCTGTGCCCCGAGGTCACCACTCCGGTGCTCCTCCCTCCGAGTCTGCTCCCTGGAGACAAGGCCGCAAACCCGAGGTAAGCTAGTTTTATACTATCCGGTCTTTGACAGTGGGTCCTCCTTGATTCCCGCCTGAGTCGCGGTGGCTTCTCCCAGAATGCTTCAGTCACTTCTCACCAGTGCCCTCTGTTAGATGCTCTTCCTCCTGTTGAGTGCAAGAGTCCTTCTCCTCAATTCCCTCCTGAGTCGCGGTGGCTGCGGTGACTTCTCCCAGAATGCTTCAGTCACTTCTCATCAGCGCCCTCTGTTGGATGTGGCTCAGTATCATACCAGACAGTATATATTCCTGATCCATGTGGCTCAGTGTCACACCAGACATTACATACCCCTGGCCCATGTGGTTCAGTATCATACCAGACATTATATACCCCTGGCCCATGTGGCTCAGATTCATACCAGACATTATATACCCCTGATCCATGTAGCTCAGTATCACACCAGACAGTATGCCCCTGATCCATGTGGCTCAGTATCACACCAGACAGTGTACCCCTGATCCATGTGTCTCAGTATCACACCAAACAGTATGCCACTGATTCATGTAGCTCAGTATCACACCAGAACTATGCTATGCATTTTCTATAGCTTTAATATCCCTTCTATAATGGAATATCAAGAACAGCACAAAGGGATGAGACTGCACTACAGAAGGACATGCGATTTAACTATTGTCTTATATCAACTTACCATAAACACACAGTGCACAGTCCATTTTTGTACTATTACCTCTTTCCTCAGGTACTCTATGTCCCTAAATATAATAAGTAATTGGTCTTTGCTATGCCTCCATTTTTTTCCCCAGTTAATGAGTGCTGGGACTTGTCTGATCGTACACAAAGGGTAGTGGAAATTTCAAACTCCTTCTCTCAGAAAGCTATTGAAGATAGGGACCAACAGAAAATTGCAAAGCTAAGATTAATAGATGTATTTAAGTAAGGGTATTAAGGGTTAGAGAACCAAGGTGGGTAAGATGGAGTTAAGATACAGATCTGCAATCATCTAACTGAATGGTGGAACAGGTTCAAGGGACTGAGGGGCTGATTCCTACATTCTTATGTTCTGAAAGACTTAACACCACAGTGGGTGGTGCTCTTACAGGCTGGGAGAACTGGTGTCTAAAGCAAGCTGGCCAGGACAGGGGAGGACAGGACCTGATTAGACACAACAGGACAGGACAGGTCAAGCTTACTCCTGTCAACTGATTGTTGGAATCCTTCACCTCACTGTGCACACTGTTAGGAAATAGAGATAGGTTAAGTAATTATAATGGTATTTGTAGGTGTTAGGGATAAGTTATATTTTTGAAGTTTAAGTTTGATTTGTATTTCTGTATCTGTGTTAAGAAAGGTCAAATTGAGTTTTAGTTTCACTTTAAAAAGATGCTTGCATTTCTAATGAGGTTTTTTTATGACTGTTGTAGCTAGATTAAACAAACAAGAATAGTAGAATTGGGCTGTTGTCTAGCAACAGGGGTCCAGGGAGGCAGGTTCCTCCCACAGATATACACAGAAAAACTAAAGAAACTGCAGCTTTAAGTTCATTTCGAAGCCAAGACCCCAGAGAGACTGGACACTGGGAGAGGAAGCTCCAGATTTCCCAAAAGAACCAAAAGGTCCCAAGGCCAAAGAATGAGACTGAAACAGGGAAAAGACCCAAGCAGACCTTCTAGTCAAAGGAAGTACAGGAACTGGAAAAGGCCCTGTTAATGAAAGTAAGAGTAAAGGGCTGAGGGAAAAGTTCCAAGCTTCAGATTTAAAGAGACAAAGGCTGCAGAAAGTAGATTGAAAGTGAGACCAGCTTGCTAGAGGCAAGAAGATCCAAAGAGACAGCTGAAGGTCTGTAGCACTTTGCTATGGGCATATGAAGAAGTGGTACTGTGGACGACTGAATCGGTGAGAGTGCGTGGAAGACAGCTTGAATGCATGCGGTGGACCCAGGAAAGAGGAACACCAGAAGGAGAGTTCAAAACCCTGGAGGTAACCCTTGAGGATGGCGCCTGAGAGAAATGGTCAGTTTGGGAGAAGATTGCAAAGCAAGTTCTTGGACAGTGGAGATTGGAAACCCTCATGTGAAAGATTGAGTGCAGTGAGACCAGTTGACTCATGGTGGGACAAGCATCTTGGGGGCAGTTGAGGAGAGATCCATAGCATCTGTTTGAGGTGGCATCTATCACTTGGTTTCAGAGTGTGGTGTGTCTGACCACAGGATGCCTAATAGTACATGGATGGTGTACTTACTGTGAACATTAGAGTATAAGATAGCTTTTATAACTTGTATTATCCTTACAAAACTGTATATATCTGTAAAGGTATAGTTGTGGGTGAAGGAGTACTGTGATATAGTTCATTTTTTCTTGTTGAATAAACGTTTAATTCTTTTGTTAAAAGTTCATCAGCTGACTCTTGTGACTCTGTCCAGTAGCTACTCTCCATTTATTTAAACAAACATGGGATCAGGCTTGTCCAGGGGTAATCTCAGCTGGGATCATAACAACATTGAGAGCAGGCAGCAGATCCTGCAGATTAGCAGGTTTCACCAGAATATAAGGCTACTGGAGGACTGAAGGCATCTGTTGACCAGCAAGGAGGAAAGGAGAGAAATATTGTACGGAGGAACTCTAAACAACTTATTTCAGTTACTTCAAACTCAAGACTTACAGAGATGCAGTCTTTGGTTTCTATCAATCGATGTCACTACTAAAAAAATCCACATCAACTCCCTGGTGGCTGGGATGCTGTTTTGCAGCCAGCGCCTCTTCCCCTGCTTGAACCGTAGAATATTAGGACTGAATTTTCCCAACACCATGGAAACAGGTTTGGAGACGGGATGAAGGGGTGGGGCAGAAAATAGGGGAAAATGCATCTGGGCGAACGCCCCAGGAATTGGCTTGGAACAAAGTCAGCAGCCCACTTCACAAGAAGCGGGCAGACAATTAGGGTAATTAGGTCTATTTTCCAAAGGCGACAGCCATTTCCCAAAGTCAGAGTGGCCCCTGCGGAGTGCGGAGCCCAGAAACTCCTTGGAGGCGGCCACCCAGCAGCAGGCAATGTGTGCCATTGCAGCTCGAGGCACTATGCCCCAATGAAGGAGCTGTCAGGATGACAGGTCAAATCCATGGCCAAAGCCAATCCTGAGGGCCCCTCCAAACCACTGGCCCTACCTTTGGGCCTCTTCATTCTGAAATTCAGAGGGCTCCATGTTGAGGCGTCTTCACAATCACCTGTCTGCCTCAGCAGTGACCACCTCAGCCTGTGGCACTGTCAGCCATCCTTTGCTTTAGGCTGTCTGATGGGGACTCCCTCCTCAGAAATATGCTCACTATCCTTAATTGGACAGCAAATACAGAGACAGCCACTTAGGAGACCATCTCCCAGAAGATAATGCCACCTGATGACATGCGTGAATTCTGGATCCCCGGCACCCACCAGAAAATTCAGCCTGCTAAATCTTACAGTTCGGAGGTAGGCTATTCAGCCCATTGTACCTGTGCTGGCTCTTTGAAAAAGCTGTCCAATATAGGCCCACCTTTTGTGCATAACCTTGCAAATTAATCCACTTCCAAGTACATGCCCAATTGTCTTTTGACTGTTCCTATAGAGTCAGGTTCTCCCACCCTTTCAGGTAGTATGTTTCAGATCATAACAACTCTTTGTGAGACACAATTTCTCATTTCATCCATAGTTTTTCGGAAAATTATTTTAAGCCTATCGCTCTGAGTACTGACCCACTTGCCAGAGGAAAAAATTGGTGCTATCAAAATCCCTCATAAATATCTCTCCAGGGCCTTGACATCTTTCCTAAAGTGTGGTGCCCAGAATTACGCACAATACTCCAACTGAGGACCAACCAAAAAATTGTAATGCTTTACTCAGACTTCCTGGTTTTTGTATTCAATGGGCCAATTTACAAAGCTAATTATCTCATGGGCAGAATTTTTGGCTGAGCAGGCGGGCACATGCCCAACCCGCTCGAGTGCAAAATAGCACATCATGACACGATGACATCAGGCTAGCGTTCCGATGTCATCGTGCACTTGCACAATATTTCCGTCAGCAGGCACGCGTGGGTGCCAGAGCCGCACCTGCCATTAACTAAGAGGCCAGTTAAGGCCATTAAAGAGGCAACTGACACCAATTTTTCATTGCCCGTGTGATTTCATGCTTGTCGCACGGGCAAACAGGCAGGCAGCCAGCTGACAACTTCAAAAATCTCATCCACGGGTGGGGTAAAAATGTTCAGCTGCATTGCCAGTGAGAGTAGTGAGGAGTTCAGTAGATAGTTTGCTTCTGGTGACTTACTGGTATGTGACAGCTTCATCTCTGTTCATTGTTGGCACTTCCAGGCTTCACTTCAGGCTCCTTGGTGTCTCTAAGGACCTCAGAGAATTCAGACGCATGTGGACCCTTCCAGGTATCAGGCAGCCTTCCGTTAACCCGGTAACGGGGATTGTGGTCTCTGCTGGTGGCACGTCCCCTGAGGAGGAAGAGAGGGGCAGAAGGAGAGGAGGCCAGATGTCCCAACGCAGCTTCCAGGGGAGTGACCTGTGGGAGACGAGGCGCAGACACAGGAGGCGCAGGGCCAGCAGACAGTCCAAGGCATTAGGGGCTGCAGAAGATGCCACTATCCTGTTGGCAGGGTTCACATGAGGCGATGCAGCTACCTCAATATGCTCGAGGTGCAATGCCGAAGGAGGCTCCTCTTCTCCAGGGTTACGGTGACCTCCATCTGTCAGATGATTGGCCCTGAGATCACTGCGTAGATGGAAACCCCCATGCCAGTGGCTCTGAAGGTCACAGTGACCCTCAACTTCTATGCAGCCGGCTCTTTCCAGGGGTTAGTTGGGGATCTTTGTGGAGTCTCCCAATCAGCTGTCCACAGTTGCATCGAGCTGGTGACAGATGCTCTGTTCAGGAAGGGACTGACTCATTCATTTCTGTACAGATGAGGCCTGTTTGGCTGAGTGAGCCAGTGGCTTTGGAGCAGTTGCTGGGTTCCCCCGCATCCAGGGTTCAATCAACCACACACGTGGCCATCAAGGCACCAGTGGGTCAGCCGGATGCCTTCATCAGCAGGAAGTGATTCCACTTCCACTGAATGTGCAGATAGTGTGTAACCACAGGATGCAAATTCTGCAAGTCTGTGCAAGGTACCCTGGCAGCTCCCATGATGGATGTATCCTGGGACACTCCCAGGTGCCGAGGCTCTTCAGTGCTCCAGTCCGACTGGATGGAGGGGTCTCAAGGGCTATCCCTTGAAAAGGTGGCTTATGACAACTCTCCACCACCCAAGAACAGAAGCAGAGCAGCATTATAACAGAAGTCATGCCTCCACAAGGGTGGTGACATAGAGGACCATATGTCTTCTGAAGATGCCCTTCCGATGCCTGGACCGTTCAGGGGGAGCACTATAATACCACCCAGAGTGGGTGTCACTAACAGTGGTTGCATACTGCTCCCTCCACAATCTGGCACTGGCAAGGGGGGACCCACTGGAGGAAGAGGATCTTGACGCAGCTCCACAGGCCACAGAGGATGAACCAAGTAGTGAGTCAGAAGAGGAACCTGGTGAGGAGAATGCTGAGGGCGTGGAGGCAGACCCCGATAATCTCCAGGGAGGCAGGGGCACCAGGGGCTCCTAGATCCAACACTCCATCAGCTAGGCTGCCAAATAACCGCTCCCATCTCATTGCCAGGGGTGCTGCCTCCATCCTGGATGTCTGAAATGACTCTTTTCTTTGAACCCAACCTCCACTCAGTGCCTGTGCAATAGAGTTTTGAGCCACCCATGCCCAGCATTACATACTGGGGTACCCTGCACCACATTAAATAAAAAAGGTGAAGCAAACTCAGGCCATTACGACAAAAGAAAATTTATCTAATGTTGACAGTCAAAATAAATTAACAGAACCTTCTCTGGTCCATCAATGGTGAGCAGGGAGGTCCAGAGTGACCTCATATTGGCGTGAGAGCTGCTTGTCATCTCTGCGGGCTCATCTCAGGGTGCTCTGGATGATGGCAGCAGCTCCTCCGCCCCTCTGCCAGTGAGGGGCATCTGATGAGGCTGCGGCATTGAGGAGATTCCAGCTGTGACACTGGCCGCTCCCTCCCAGTAGGGGACAGCAGAGGCTTCTTTGGCCAGAGGATGACCACCAAGGTCATCAAATCAGCAAGCTGCCTACAATGCTGCTTCCAGCGAGAGGGGGAGAACCAAGACATAGCACTCACAAACTTAAGTTTAAGGCACCATGAGCACAAGAGGGACTGGTCAGGGGTGATCTTCTGTTATGCACTGTTTTATTTATATTTATTGGTCTGGGGATGAAGACCAGAGAAAGTCATACCTTCGCCTGACACCCCAGGCTCTCTGTGGCAGGTTGACTGAGGCGTGTGGTGCCTCTCCAGCTCCAAGGCATCCTGCTCATATCTAGTTAGGATTAGGAGGTTAGCTGGCCCTCTGCCAATCTGTGATCTTTCAATAGTGTTATGGCCTGTCTTCTCCAGAAAGGACAGAAGACCATGCATTAGTACACTCTCTAACTGCAGTGCCATTGCAGCTAGGCCAATCCCAGCTCAGGAACACATTGCAGGGCACATCCAAGTCATGGCCCTTGAGCTACAATGCACTCAGTCCAAGCAGCCAGGGCTCACCTCCTTGGCCAACTCCAGCGTCATTGACGGTTGGCACTCAACACACCTGAGCTCCACGGCGAGGGGGATGGCCAGCCTTTAACACGCTGATCCATGCCAACACGGTACTCACCCTTCCTGAAAGCAGCAGGTTGTTAAACCTCTTGCAGCATTGGACCCAAGTGCACCGCACAATGTCGAGGCTGCTGACCTGCGCTGCCACCTCCTCCCAAGCTCTTTTTGTAAGGTGCAGTGGCCTCCTCCTACCATCCCTGGAGACAAAGGTGTCCCTCCTGGCAGCCACCTCCTCTGGGAGGATGACGAGGCACTCATCAGAAAACCAGGGGGACCGAGTGCCCCCCCAACCTGCCCTCCCGCCTGGCGTGTGCAGCCACATTGGAATCCATAATTTTTAATCTCCTGTTTACAACACCAAAGGTATCTTCATCGCCAGCAGCCTTCCAGGGCCTGACTGCGCCAGTTTTAAACCAGCCGCTGGGTCTCCATTGGACCCTGCAGCCGACAGGCCCCCACCCTCCAAACCCCACCTTCCTGACCATTGGGGAGCTGCCCTTCACACTCAGCGGAGCTTAATTAACCAGCCAGCATGAAATCGCGATCAGGGGCCTATCGTGGGCAGTGGGCAGCGGGCAGTGGGCAGCGGGCACCTTTCCTGGCCACTCCCAGGCCCACCGATCGCACCAGCCCCACCGATCGCACCAGCCCGCCAACCCAAAACTCTGTCCCATAGGTTTTCTTAACCGCCTTCTCAACTTGCCTCGCCCACCTTCAAAGTAAATATGCATCCAGAAGTCCCCATCAAGCTTTCCCTTCTAATTTATTGGATTCACCTGGCTCTGTTACAAAGAGAAAACTCAATGAGGTAAGCACCATGTCCTTGCACTGAAAAGCATTCTGTTTCTCTGCTTCTCCATACCAGTTTGTACCATTCAATAAATTGTGCTTTATTTGGTGTTATGTTGTGAGGGTGAACGCAAGAATCTTGGAAGGATTAGTCAAGAGGAATGTCACGCATTTCTATGGGTATAATTCACTGCTTAGCTATGGAGTCAGAGCGGTGCCATGACTTGGCATATTGTCCTTTCGCTTATAGGGCCAAGACCTGAATCCATCTCAGGTTAATGGATGGGAGTCACAGGTGAAGTGATTTCGGGACAAACTCTGACCCTGTTTCTAACAGGGAGGGATCCACAGCCTAACACTGATTGTACCTACACCACGTGGACTGCAATGGTTCAAGAAGGCAGCTCACCACCATCTTCTCAAGGGCAACTAGGGATGGGCAATAAATGCTGGCCCAGCCAGCAAAGCCCACATCCCGTGAATGAATAAAAGACACCAGTAGCCTTTACAAAAACAGAATTACCTGGAAAAACTCAGCAGGTCTGGCAGCATCGGCGGAGAAGAAAAGAGTTGACGTTTCGAGTCCTCATGACCCTTCAACAGAACTAGGTGAATCCAAGGAGAGGGGTGAAATATAAGCTGGTTTAAGGTGGGGTTGTGGGGGGGGGGCGGGGGTGGGGGCGGTGGGTTTGGGTGGGGGGAGAGAAGTGGAGGGGGGGGGTGTGATTGTAGGGACCGTCCCTACAACCACACCCCCCCTCCGCTTCTCTCCCCCCACCCAAAACCACCCCCCCACCTTAAACCAGCTTATATTTCACCCCTCTCCTTGGATTCACCTAGTTCTGTTGAAGGGTCGTGAGGACTCGAAACGTCAACTCTTTTCTTCTCCGCCGATGCTGCCAGACCTGCTGAGTTTTTCCAGGTAATTCTGTTTTTGTTTTGGATTTCCAGCATCCGCAGTTTTTTGTTTTTATACCAGTAGCCTTTAGCCCAGTGGTGCGCCATTCCCAACTTTGAGCCAGGAGATCCTGGGTTCAAACACTGGCTCTAGACATTCCCACCAAGTGGAGACTGGAGCTCTGACTCAGAATTGTGGAATGGCATCCAGTGGAATATTTGCATCCACTCTACCTCATTTTAGGGGCTGGAGCAGCTCACAGAACCCTTCCCTCTAATGTCCCTCTTATGGCCATAAGCATGGAAAAGGTGTTTACATCACAGACAGTCAGCCTTGACAATATAATCTAGGCTGACACTCCCAAAGCAATACAAAAGGAGGGCTGTACTCTTGAAGGCGCTGACTTTCGGATGAAATTGTTCTCACCAGTCCTCTCAGGTGGATGTAAAACATCCCATGACACGATTATCCTGTGAATAATTTTACTATTTTGCATTACTCTCCAAGAGAAGAACATTAAGATATGAAAATATGAAGTGATGATTTCAACAGTGGGCAGTGATCTGAGATGCTGAGAATCCATTTACAGATAAGCGTTAAAGTTTTAAACGTATTCCCTCTCCCAGTCTCAGTCAGCACCTCACGGATCCTGTGAAACGCAAACCCTCCTATAACATACAAAAAGGTGCGAAAGTAATAGGTACGATACCCAAATCCTCTACTTACTCGCATCAAGACAAAACAACCATGCAGGGCGTGAGTTCTCGTGTTCCTGATGGACTGAAAGGGCAGCAGTTATTTTTAGCCACTTTGTCACCAGCAATCCAAGAAGCTGCCACTAACAGTCAATACCTGATACCAACAGTTCTTGTGTTCAGCATGATGTCTGAGCTGTTCAATGTGTGACAAATTATTGATCAGATTGCTTATAGAGGCCAGGTGATCAGGTTGCCACCAAAGTGAGTCATCTTGGACTCAGCAATCTTGAGCTGTCACCAGCTCTGACACACGAGAGCGACTGATATCTTCCCAAACAATGAGTCTCAAGCCCACTGACAATACTGCTGAGCGTCTGGTGTCAGAAGCTGAGGTTACCTGTCATTTTGTGCCTTTTATTTGAGTACTAAGGCTAATCTGTCAGCGCGTGGAAAGTCAGATCAGCCAGAATGATAGGAGCCTCTCTGTTTTACGCTGACAGCCCCGTGCTTTAGGATGGGAAGAAAGAGCAAACATATGTTACATCCTTCACAACCTCAGGTGCCCCAAAGAACTTCTGAATGTTTGTCACTATAGTGATGTGGGAAACGCGAACCAATTTGTGCACAGCAAAGTCTCGCAAACAGCAATGACCTGATAATCTGTTTTTAGCGATGGTGGTTGAGGGGAGAACTCCCCTCATCATGTTTGAAATAATGTCATGGGATCTGTACAACCACCTTAGAGGGCAGCGGGGCCCTTGGGTTAACATCTCATTTGAAACCTCCAACAGTGCAGAGCTCCGTCTGTACTGCACTGGGCTTTTCAGCCTGGATTTGTCTTCGAGTCGGACTTGATTCTTCCTCCAGTGAAGAGGTTTGAGTCTGATGCATGCCCACCATCATCAAGGGAAGGCTGGCTCTTTACTCCTAGTTGAAGCCTCCCTTAGGAGAATATCCTCAGAAAATCAAAATGGAGAAAGGTAACTGGAAACCACCCCAGCTACTCATTCCCTAGTAAGGGGTTCAAGAATCTCATGCGTGATTTGAGTTAGGACTTGCCGTGGGGCAGAAAAACAACAACTTGCATTTATATAGTGGCTTTAATTTAGTAAAATGTCCCAAGGTGCTTCACAGGATTATTATCAGCCAAAATTTTACACTGAGCCACATAATGAAATATTAGGAGAGGTGACCAAAGGTGACCTTAGTCAAAGCAGTAGGTTTTAAAGAACATCATAAAGGAGAGAGAGGTAGTGAAGCAGGGAGGTTTAGGCATGGAATTCCAGATCAGTTTTAAAATATTAATTCACAGGATTCAGGTGATGCTGGCTAGGCCAGCATTTACTGTCATCCCTAGTTGCCCTCGAGGAGGTGGTGATGAGCCGCTTTCTTGAACCACTGCAAGCTGTGTGATGAAGAAACTCCAACAGTGCTGTTGGATAGAGAAATCCTGTAATGATGAGAGAGTGCAATATACGGCCAAGTCAGATTGATATGTAACATTAGACGGCAGCTTGCTCACGTAGGTGTTCCCATGCACCTGTTACCATTGCCTTTCTATATAACTTACAACCTCAGCAGCTGAAAGCACAGTCACAAAGCAATGAAAATTGGGTGTACATAAGAGGCAGAATTGGAGGAAAGCAGAGTTATATCTTAAATCACTCTCAGGCATGATACCTGACTTCCCAAAGATGCAGGATTCCCAAGTCCCTAAACCTTTAAGAGTTTCTAACTCTGCGCCTTCCAAATGATATAGATTTCTCTGAACGGGTGAGAATTTCAGGGAATTTCCTGTTCATACATGAGGAAAGCTATGTTCTCAGCCTTTACTTGAAATTAATAAAGCTTTTTAAAACTCCAAGAGCAATTCTGAATGATCAGGGTTTGTTTGAGGAGCTTTAAGCAGGGTTCCCAGAAATGGGCGAGGGCACAGGAGTATGGGGCTTGGCCCCTGCGGTCGCATTTGTAGGGTGATGAAGAGACCTCAGATATAAGAGGTGGCAATGAGCTATAGGAAAGATGGCAGCTGTCACTGGGTAATCAGAACGATATGTGCAGAATGAAGACAGGTTACACTGTGCAGGTCATCACCACCTTCCATGGACATGGAAGGTGTCAGAGGTATGTGCACAATGGCAGCATCTACCTTGGAGGGGAAGCATGGAGGATTGCGAGGTAAGCAAGAACCTGCATTTATATAGCACCTTTCACAACCGCAGGTAGCCCCAAAGCATCTTACAGCCAATGGAGCACTTTTGAAGTGTGAGCACTGTTGTAATGTAGAAAACACAGCACCAATTTGTGCACAGCAAGCTCCCATAAATAGCAAATGAAACAATGATCAGATTGTCTGTTTTAGCAATGGTGGTTGAGGGATAAGTACTAGGCAGCAAGTCTTTGGAGTGGGACTTGAACCCACACCTTCTGACTCAGAGGGGTGTATCCTTTATCTGAAGAATTGATGGATTCTGTTTCAACAATGTGTGGCCAAGAATTTCACATTCTGACTATCTAACGCTGTGTAAAGGATATTTTTCTAACCACCTCCTTAATTGTGTTTTACAAGTGTCTTGAATTTTAAAAAATTCTTTCATGGGATGTGTGCATCGCTGGCAAGGCCAGCATTTATTACCCATTCCTAATTGCCCTTGAGAAGGTGGTGGTGAGCACCTTCTTGAACCGCTGCTGTCCATCTGGTGCAGGTACACCCACTGTGCTGTTAGGGAGGGAGTAGAACTTGTTTCACCTTATTACTGTCTCACTGACTAGTGGAATCGTTTCATCACTAATTTATCCTGCCATAATCCTTAATAATCTTAAAAGGCCTTTTTCAGGTCAATTCCTAACTCCCACAGATTTGTAAAAAGAAACCTGAATTCTCAACTCCCTCTTCACAAGTATAAGTGAAGTGAAGTGGAGTCAGGCGTGATAGCATAAGACTTGATCAGAAAGGTAAGTTTGCAACAGGTTTTATAAAGTGAAGAGGGAGTATTGATAAAAGGCCCCAACATCACTTGTCTTGTTGCTTTATGCTCAGATGGGCCTGTTACACAGTTCCAGCACTTTAAGTTTGTTAAACAAGCAAAGCCTTCACCAAAGGAATTGATTACACAATAATTTATATGGTGTTAGTTGCATTGTCAGATTGCTTGTGTGAGATCCTTGGGTTGCCAACTTTGGCTGGATATAAACCTGGGAGCCATCATATGGCCACCTGACTTCAGCTGCCCTGCCATCACACTCCTGCCATTGATTGCCCTAATATGCCCACCTCGTGATGCCTCACCTCCCCATGGCCAACTGGAAAACCAATATACTCCTCATCAACCGATGGAATAATTCTTGACTGTGAGTCAAGTAGCCTTTTCTTTTCCATCTCCAATATTTTTATAACTGATAAACAAAAGAGTTCAAAACTATTAAAAAAATTTTTTTTAAACAATTCAATGATTTGTCTCCCATGTCCAGGAGTTTATTCTTTAATTCCTGGAGTCTCCAGGGCAATCCTGGAGAGTTGGCAACCCTGCGCAATACGGTTGGAGCAAAATAAGACACTCTTTCTGTCTCCTTACCCAACTTCAAACAAAAAAAAACTCTTTACCATATATTTAATTCCCCGGTTTGAAATCTGAAACAGTAACAGTGCGCACACACCATACGAGAGCAAGGCAGCTTTGGGTAGCTGCGTCACTTACATGTCACTAAGAAGAACTAAGTTGACAAGTCCCACTGCGGGTGCAGACTTTCTTTGTGCAAGCTGAAAACCGAGTCAGGCGATCCAGCGCCCCTTTGTCCTCTCTCAGGATCACAGTCACAAACCAACCTCTGCAGCCAAACACAAAAAGATTAAGTTTGGCTCACTTTTCAACACTGTACTTGAGTCCAGTTATCCTTAGATACTCAGACCCCTGAATCCCTCAATGACAGTGCAAGTGTTAGTTCTGAAATAAAAACAGCAAGTGCTGGAAAAACTCAGTGGGTCTGGCAGCATCTACGGTGAGAGAAACAGAGTTAACGTTTTGAGTCCAATATGTCTCTTCTTCGGAAGTGCTCAGCTCTGTCAGCTTTACAATTAATGAGGCCATGGTGGTCAGTGCAGAGCACTGGCACTACTTTCCATTCACACACCTGCTATCAATATGAATAAGAAAGGTACAGTTCAGATTAGGTAGAGTAAAGCTCCCTCTACATTTTCTCAAACACTTTCATTGCAGGTACAGCAGAGATTAGAAACAGAGTAAAACTACCTCTATGCTGTCCCATCAAACACCAACACTCCTGCCCTGAAAAGTCTTTGTCCACTCAGAGAAATCTGTCCTGGGTCGGATGCTTTAGATGCAATTATCACTGACTTCCTAAAGCTGTTGTGTGCCTGACAGTGTTAATTTCCAGAAAGAATGACTCAGATCCACATGGCACCAGCCCAAAAGAGAACTAGTTGCATTCAACAGATTACTCATAGGTACAAATTCCATTGTTGTCTAAGGAACACATACAGCCTCAGGCTGTGGGTTAGATTAGAGAGCAAATCTAGTGACAAAGTTTGATTGGCAGCCGATTGGACTCCAACTATGTTACAGGCTGCACATCGCATGCAGCCTAAGAGCAGTGTGCTGTGACATATGCTATCAGTCTCAATAAGGAATTGATTCTGCCTTGAGCGTGTAGGCAATTTCAGCTCACTAGGCATTGCTGACCACAGTTGGCTTGTGTATAACCGTAAAGGGGCTGACTCACTTTTCCCATAGAAAATGCAGATGCTGGAAATCTGAAACAAAAACAGGGAATGCTGGAAAGACTCAGCAGGTCTAGCAGCATCTGGAGAGAGAGAAATAGAGTTAACGTTTTGAGTCCGAAACGTTATATATTGGCAAAAACAAAACAATTCTGATAGGGCAAGTAAGGTTTCTGATTTACCCGTTTATCTTTGAATGGATGCATACCATATCCTGCTCACTTCTTCTAATTCCACATGACTCTCTCTACTAACCCTATCTGGGAGGATGAGTTCCTGATGAATTAGTGCCCATCATAGTGGTTACTTTATAAACAAGTCATAGGAACATAGAAATATAGAAACAGGAGGAGGCCATTCAGCCCTTCAAACCTGTTTCACCATTCAATTAGATTCTGGCTGATCTGTACCACATCTCCATTGGCCCACCTATGCTCCATCTCCTTTGATACCCTTACTCAACAGAAATCTATCCAGCTCAGTACCAGAAGCTGTAGTTGTCTCCCAGCATCCACACTCTTTTGGAAGAGAGAGTTCCACATTTCCACTATTCTTTCTGTGAAAATGACTGCCAATTGGTTCCACTAACCCAGTAATAATCAGTGACCATTAGAGGAGAAGTCTCATTGGCAGAGATGCCAGACTAGCAGCCATGCTTCCAGACAAAGAATACCTAGCAGGCTGCTTGACTGCAGGGGGCATCACACAGAGCTCAAACAATCCTCACTAGATATTCACACATAAAATTCTCAGCAGGGTCACTTGGCATTGAAGGCTGTAGTGTAATGGAATATGTTAGACTAACTGTAATAATCTGTGATGTCATGGAAGCGAGTGACAAATATTCATGTGACAAGAGACTCTTGGCCAGTCTAAGGTGAAAGTAAGAGGAAAGCAAGCATGGTCAGATGCCTCTGCACCATCTGTTAATACATTAAAATAAATGTTAGAGTGTTTATGGCTAGCAGCCTTCACAAATCATTGAAACTACTCCACTCCAGCAACACAATAATATATGGGGGCAAGTGGTAAAAACATGTTACTAGAAAAATTTCTATCTCTATCGAAGGGTTCCGAGAAAGTTGCAGGCCTAAATCAGGTTGAAGCATGGCCTAGGTACAAGAATAGCACTTGATTTTGCACTTCATCGGGTCTCGCAGCGAAGCCAGACCATGAGTAGATCAGTACACTGTTGTAAGCAATGGGCGACTGTGCAGACAACATTTTAGTTACCCTGGGGCTTGGTGAGGGTAAAGCTGCATATGCCGAAGTTATTGATAAATTGGAAACATGTTTCATTCTCAGAAAGAACACCATCGTGGAGCACGCAAAATTCAATAAATGTGCCCAGAGAAGCATCGATGGATTTATTAATGATTTGTGTCGATTACAGAAGATTGCGAGCATGGTAATCTGAAAGAGGAGTTAATCTGCGACAGAATAGTTGTTGGAGTAGGATGATGCATTATCAGATCATTTGCAGTCCCAAGGAGATTTGACACTAGCGCAGGTGATTCAATTAAGTAGGCAAGCCAAGATCAGGAGGAAAAACTGATCAGTTGTCTGGGGGAAAAAAGAGAGAGAGAGAGCCCAAATCCCAAATTAACAGATAGTTGAATTCATCAAACATAAAAAAGGGAAAATGGAGAGAAGGGGACACATGTGGCATAAAAAGCAATTAATGGCAGCAGCCCAGACTAACGGTTGCTGGTGTGGAAGAGAAAGTTATGGGCGAGAGAATTATCCCACCCAAGATGCACAATGCCATTGGTGATAAAAGATGGGGCATTTTCAGGCAGTATCTTGCAGTAGGAAAGACAGGCAGAGCACTCAAAAAGAAAAAGTTTTAAAAGGAAACAGAGTCCATGAAGTTGAAGATTCACAAGACATTGAGATAGCCCTCTTGGGAGAGATTAAAGAAGTATGTGGAAACAATAGAGTGCAGAGATCCTAGTGGAAAGTTATAAGACACATTTTAAATTAGATACTGGCGCAGTAGTTTCAGTTCCTTCAGATGCTGAATAACGGGAATAACGAGAGTTCTTCAACCATCCTACAAAAAACTACACAGATCAGGAGGAATAGAGCTGAAGGGTCTGGGAGAATTAACAGCTACTTTACAACACAGAGAGAAAGTAATTACTGAAGTTCACTTTTAAGTAGAAAGGCATGTATGGAACATAATCTAATTTGTAGAAAATAAATAAAAAATTCTGAAGGTCAACCAAGAGACTTCAGAGCAGAATATCCAAAGCTATTTATAGGATTGGTGAGCTAAAAACAGCATATCCTATAACACCAAGCCCAGAAGCAACACCAACATGCTATCTGCACCCAGAAAGGTTCCACACTCTTTACTCCCAAAGGTAAAGAAAGGGGTCAACATATTGGTAAGACAAGGAGTCATTTGAAAGAGCCAAGATGCTCAGGGTCAGTCCTGGTCCAAAGCCAAATAGTTCCATAAGAATATGTGTTGATCTCACATAACTCAATAAAGCTGTGAAAGAGATCCATCCAATGGTATCAGTAGACGAGAGTTTAGGAATATTAGAGAAGACCCCTTCTTCTCTAAATTCGACTCTAACAGTGGATCCTGGCAAATACCACTAGAAGAGGAGTCCAAGCTTCTCAACTTTCATAACACTATTTGTAAGATTCTGTTTTACCAGGTTACACTTTGGAATGACACCAGCACCAGTGATCTTTCAACAAACAATGTCAATGTTTTTAGAGGGCTTACACAGAGTTGTTTGCCACATGGATGAGGTATTGATACATGGGCCCACTCAGGCTGAGCATGACGTGAGAGTGAGAGCAGTGCTGAGAAGAATATAAGAGGCAGGATTGACACTCAGCAATAAGTGTGAATTTTCACAACCAACAATCAGATTTCTTGGTCACATAGTGAATACATCAGGAATAAAGATCCGAAGACCAGAATTATAAAAGAGTTTCCAGCTCCAAGGAACATCACTGAGTTACAAAGGTTCATGGAAATGGTGAATCCAGGGGCAAAATTCCTGAAAATCTTAACAGAGCTCAAAGAGCTACTACACTAGTTGTTATGCCAAGATAATGAATAATGTTGGGAGGAAGCACATCAGAAATCATTCGAGGGGTTGATGTCATCAGAGATATTACCACATTATGACCTAAAGTTACCGACAATTCTTGCAGTGGACACATCCTCTACAGGATCGGGGACATTACTTCTTCAGGTACAAAGAGATGAAAAAAGCAAATCAATCTATTATGCATCACATTCATTAACAGATACAGAGAAGAGAAATGCAGTAATCAAAAAGCAAGCATTAGCAGCCACATGAGCATGTGAGAAAATTGCTGACCACATCTCAGTTCTTCACATTATGATAGAAACACATCATAAAACTTTGGTTACACTATTGAATTGAAAAGAACTTGCAGCGACATCATCAAGAGTTCAAAGATTTAAGCTAAGATTAAGGAGATTTGATACTCATATGGTTTATGTTAAAGGAAACAACAGAGTACAGGAGATGCATTGAAACAGAGAACCCAGAAAAATGTGATGTTGGGTGGGATTTTCCGCCCCCTCCTGCTACTGGGATCGTCCAGTCCCACTGGAAGTCAATTAACTCTTGTCTAGGCCACTGAATCTCCGGCGGCAGGTCCCATCATGACAGGGCTGGAAAATCCCGGCCACTGCATTTGTGGAAGAAGTCGAGGTGTTTGCTATCATGACAGTCTGTACATTCCCAGTTGGAGGATGGCCTGCATGTACACCACATAGTCCCATCTTGAGATCATATTTTGAGCAGAGAGCATGTCTGACAGTGATCATTGATTTACTAGTATACAATGATAGAATAGTAATCCCAAAAGCATTGACACTTGAAATAATACAATGTCTACATCAAGTTCATTTAGCTATTACCAAGTGCAAAACCAAAGCATGATATTCGGTTTGGTGGCTGGGTCTGTCAAAGTTATTAGAACAAATGATATCCAGGTGTATCACATGTACAAGTCTCAGAGCAAGAACATTCGACAGGGAGAACAGGTTTGGATCAGAGATCAACTGAGATTTGGCAAAACAGTGGAGAAATCATCACATCCATGATCTTATGTCATCCAGATGGAACAAGGCACAGTGAGAACAAACAGAAGAGCTTTGATCATAATTGAGCAACAGAATAAAAACCAGAGAACAGGGAGGTCTCAATAATCATAAATGAAAGAAGACACTGAAGCAGGTGATCCCAAACCATCTACTAGTTCAAATTCTGTTCAACAACGTCCAGAGGACCAACAACAGGGAATGCCTTATTCCAAACAAGAGGAGAACAAGGTAGGGTAGACTGGTGAAGGCATCATAATAGTTATCAGTGTAAGAGGAGGTGAGAATCTCAAAAAAATAGAGGAAGGAGAGAGAAGAGAGAACAAGAAGAGAACATGGAGAGAGAAAGAAATGACATTTACCTAAGAGAGCAAAATGAGGCTACATTTAAATGAGACTTCAAAACACTAAAATGTTCAGAATGATGAGGAGACTGAAGCATGGGTTTCCAGGAACATTAGAGAATGTTGAAGTCTGAATAGAGACTTGCAGGGAGATGTAGTATAATGGAGTAAGTTAGACTAAGTTTCATAAAGGGTTAAGTACAATATAGTCTATGATGTCATAGAAGGGAGTGACATATACACATGATGAGACTCTGGGCAGTCAAAAGTGAATGTATGAGGAAAGCAAGCATGGTCAGAAGCCTGTAAGACTGTTCTCCATAATCTGTAAATATGTTAAAATAAATGTTAGTGTTTATTGCTAGCAGTCATCAGAAATCATTGAAACTATTCCATCCTGCAATACAATAATATAAAGGTTAGACCCCCATACAGAATACTAACTTCAGTTCCAGCCACTGCACCTCGGGAAGAATATACAGGTCTTGGAGGGGGTGCAGTGTAGATTCATCAGAATGATACTGGGGCTAAAAGGGTTAAATCATGGGGACAGTTTGCATAGACTAGGGGCAGAATTTTATGCGGGCAGAATTTTACAGTCCTGCCTAAACCAATGGACTTTTGAATGGCTCGCTACATTTTACAGTCCCACCCCTCCTGCAAATTCTGTCCTAGGACTATATTTTTTCAATATAGAAGATTAAGGGGTGATCTAACTGAAGTGTTTCAGATGTTGATAGGGTAGATAGAAATTATTTCCTTTGGTGAAGTCCAGAACAAGGGGGAATAACCTTAAAACGAGACCATTCGAGAGCTGATGTCAAGAAGCATTTTTCACACAATGGGTAGTGGAGATTTGGAACTCTGTCCTCCATAAAGCTGCTGAGGCTGAGGTTCAAAATTTGAAAATTTCAAAACTGTGCTCAGTGTACTTTTGTTAAGCAGGGGTATTAAGGATTGCAAAACCAAGACAGGTAGATGGAGATAATGGACAAATCAGCCATGATCTAATTGAATGGTGGAACAGGCTCAAGGGGCTGAATGGCCTCCTCCTGCATCTATGTTCCTATGATTAGATATGGCAGACATGCCTAACTGTTCCCTTCCTGTCACTAAAGGGACTGTATCTGAGGCCTTCCTGTCTGTAACACGCTGCAGGTATCCATTGGGCCATTCTGGGGGTTAGAGGCATCTGTCTGAAGGAAAGCATGCATATCCTATATCTTCTGCGGGGCAACTGGGTGAAGGGATGTTTGACTTGCTGAGGGTTAGGAGAGGTGGTGGTGGTGGAGGGGAGGGAGGATCCAGCTTTCTGCTGCATGAAGGAAAAGGTGGAAGGTGCCAATAATCTAACTTTAGATTCTGCTGAATCTGCGACTCACCCACTCCAAAGCTAATATACCTTGCCTGAGGTGCGGTGCCCAGAATATAAAAGAACAGTATCCTATCCCATTCCACCAAGTTCCCATTAGGCTTCTTTGAACATCATGTGTGAATGAAGGTTTAAAAATGGACCACCCCATACTGAATTGCATAAGATAGGCTCTAAGAGAGATATTCTAAAGTGTCTTTAAGTAACACCCAGACACACTCCTCTACCTCAAAGGAAATCTAATTGGTATTCCCCACACATTCACAACATTTCTTTAGTTTGAATTACTTCCGTGTATCGTAATATTGAGTCATTCATTGCACTAGCCAAACATGCTGATCAAATACTAATTCAAACTAACTGGTTCCCTATTTGGAGAAAAAGGGTATGAATAAATTGAGGTCCCACAATGAACGACCCTTTCACTGAATATTTCTGTACTGTGCCATGCTGTACATTGAGATATGGCAAAACCAGTTATTTAATCAGAATTAAGTTGCATTTTTGTTATGTGCAGTCATGTTGCATATGGATTATTTTTCACCAGCACTGTTAGCCCATTATGACCAACACACGTATTACTCATTGGCACTTAAAACATGCAAAACTAAGTGATGTGATGGTGAATGAAAGATGTGATGACCAACACTATCTTTCAAATCCCGCCACAGCAGATGGTAGAATTTGAATTCAATAAAAATCTAGAATTAGAAGTTTAGTGATGACCCTGAGACCATAAGACCATAAGACATAGGAGCAGAAATTAGGCCATTCGGCCCATCGAGTCTGCTCCACCATTCAATCATGGCTGATAAGTTTCTCAACACCATTCTCCCGCCTTCTCCTCGTAACCTTTGATCCCCTTACCAATCAAGTACCTATCTATCTCGGTCTTAAATACACTTAATGACCTGGCCTCCACAGCCTTCTGTGGCAATGAATTCCATAGATTCACCACTCTCTGGCTAAAGACGTTTCTCCTCATCTCTGTTCTAAAAGGTTTTCCCTTTACTCTGAGGCTGTGCCCTCAGGTCCTAGTCTCTCCTACTAATGGAAACATCTTCCCCATGTCCACTCTATCCAGGCCTTTCAGTATTCTGCAAGTTTCAATCAGATCCCCCCTCATCCTTCTAAACTCCATCAAGTATAGACCCAGAGTCTTCAAACGTTCCCATTGTCAATTGTTGTAAAAAGTAATCTGGTTCACTAATGCCCTTTAGGAAAGGAAATCTGCTGTCCTTACCTGGTCTGGTCTGGCCTGGCCTACATGTGACTGTGGTTGACTCTTAAATGCCCTCTGAACAATGCTGGATGGGCAATAAATGCTGGCCTAGCCAGCGATGCCCACATCCCATGAATGATTTAAAAAATACCTTTGAGCAGGCCGTAGCCTGCAGCCACTGGGAAGTCACCTGCTGCTGCTAATGGGAGCATTGGAGGGGCCTGGGAGGGGATCTGATCTCCAACCCCTGCGGGGGGAGAATGGCGAGATGTAGGGACGAGCTTGGTGGACCAGGGGAAACACTTACCTTCAACCTGAAGATTTCTTTTCACTAGTTTCCCTGAGGCCTGGGATTTACATGCTTCCACAAGTCTTTCCTTCTCTAACCATTTCCCATCATGTTTGATGCATCGTGCTTCAGTTCCAAAATACTGGTTCCCTAGAAGCTTTATCAACAAGGGCTTTGATCAAAATAATGTTGGGGATTCCTGTCAAACAGTAGCTAGCTTGCGCATCCTTCTCTCCAAATGAATTGCAAAATACCCACAAAGTCCCAGCCCAGTCATTAGTGGAGTGATCATCACTTCAGCTCACTGATTTCCAAACCACCATTAGGCTTTCATCTCACTTCGGAAGCCATTTGGTTATCACAACAGAAAAGCCTCTGAGACCACCATCGTCGTTGGGAAGCCAATTCACTCAGGCAAAAGTAAACTGGGCATTAGTGCATAATATTACATGGACTTCCCCTAAACATGATTCAGCTCCAAGTGTGTGTGTAGCATGATACGGCTTATTTACAGCTCCATTCACTCTTTTGATCCTTTCAGACTGGTTGTCGGTGAGAGAGCTCAGAGGTGAAGACAATTCCCCTGGGGCTTTTGCTTCACTTAAAAGATTACTAATCTACTTTCAATATTTCTATGTTTTCTTCTGTGAGAGATGGGGCAGCCAGGGCAAGAAAATCTTAACTGTTTTTAACAAACGTTGCGGCAATTATTTCTCAGGAGGTGAAATGCCCCTGCAATGAAGAAACAGATTCTTAGAGGGTTGCAATTCTAGCGACTGGTGGTCTCAAAAATCCAAAGTATGTGGTCATTCTTCATAGAACCATAAAAATTACAGTGAGGCTATTTGGTTCAGTACCCCAGTGCCAAGTCTAGTCCAATACCTATACTGTCCTAAGGAGAAGTAGGTTGTTCAGCCCTTTGAGTCTGTTCTGCCGTTCAGTTATCTTGTGATTGATCTTTATCTTAACTCCATCTCTTTGCCTTAGTTCCAACACTCTATCAATCTCAGTTTTGACATTTTCAATTGACAGCTGTTCACCCCCAGCTTCAGTGTTTTGGAGAAACCCCAGGTTTCTATTACCAATTGTGTGAAGAAGTGCTTCCAGACATCATGCTCAATGGCCAAGATTTAATTTTAGGGTTATGCTCCCATTTTTTAAAGATTCCCACCAGAGGAAATAGGGCAAACAGAGAAACTATTAACTTCCATAATCATCTTAAACACCTCAATTTTACTATGTGTCTAACCCATGTTGTAACCTGTCCTGGGAGTGTTTGAAGGAACATTGCAGATGGAGTTTTACTTTGTATCTAACCTGTGCTGTACCTGCCCAAAGTGTGTTTGGTTGGACAGTATAGAAGGAGCTTTACTCTGACCCATGCTGTACCTGCTCTGGGAGCAGTTGATGGAAAATTGGAACAGCAAGTGTTGAGGTACTTCACATTATTAAACATAAAAAGTCCCCTAGCTTATAGAAAAACCGAGCTCCACCTTTGCTCGTCACCTTGGGCATTTTGAAATATTGGATCAAATTTATCTTTGATTCGGGTAATTTTATGAGCAATAGACTGAGGATCATATCAGTAATTCTGGCTCACAGTTCACTTCCCGTTAAGATGCTCTCACTGGGTGGAGCTCCATGCCAGAGTGCAAGTTCATTAAATTATCCTGTAAGTCTTTGTCACTACACTGGCACAGTAAGAATATTGTTACTGAGTTCAAGGAATGTTGCTCTTTAAAAATAAAAATACCTACTGCACCATCAGCATGCTGGAACTCTGAGCCAATGGTCTCAATTAAACAGTAGATCTGTTAATCAAATTTCTCTACTCTCTAGTTCAGACATTTCATTCAGCAATCGACTTCCCTGACCCTCTGCTCCTCTCTCTAAGTCTTGTACTTTCAATCTCCTGCCTTAGGAATATGAAAACATAATATTAATTTCCACCCAACAGCACTGATTCTGTTCTTGAATTGTCTGAACCTCTCTTGGTAACTGCAATGTTTAGGCCACAGTTAGAATTTTGAGACAAGTTGTGGAAGCCTTACTTTAGGGAGGATGCCAAGGCCATGAAGAGAGTGCAGTAGATACTCATCGAGGTGATAACTAGAGAGGAAAGGCTTCAGGGCTTCAGTCATGAGGATAGGCCAGAGAAACAAGGTGGGGATGGCGTGGGGATAATGGTGATAACAAATCAGCCAGCTGTTTTACCTCTCATCCTGTTGACTTCCCCATTGTGGAAATGACAAACTCTTTTTTTATTCTTTCATGGGATGTGGGTGTCGCTGGCTAGGAAAGCATTTATTGCCCACCCTTAATTGCCTTTGAGAACTGAGTGGCTTGCTAGGCCATTTAGGAGTCAACCACATTGCTCTGGGTCTGGAGTCACATGTAGGCCAGACCAGGTAAGGACAGCCGATTTCCATTAGTGAACCAGGTGAGTCTTAACAACAATGGTTTCATGGTCATCACTAGACTTTTAATTCCAGATTTTTTTAAAAAATTGAATTCAAATTTCATCAGCCAGGATTTGAAGCTGGATCCCCAGAGCTTTTCATTGCTCTGTGTCGCTGGATTAATAGTCCAGTGACAATACCACTATGCTACTACCTCCACCATAGTACCATTGAATGTCAAGGGGTGATGGTTAGATTTTCTTTTGTTGGAGATGGTCGTTAGCCGGCACTTGTATGGTGCAAAGCTTGGATATTGTCCAGGTCTTGCTGAATTTGGACATGAACTGCTTCAGTATCTGAGGAGTGATGAATGGTGCTGAACATCGTGCAATCATCAGTGAACATCCCATCTCTAAACTCATGATGGAAGGAAGGTCATTGATGAAGCAGCTGAAGGCCGGCCAGCCTAGGAAACTACCCTGAGGATCTTGGGGGAGTCTCCAGATGAACTGTGAATCATCCAGTTTTGCCCCATGATTCAGGTTCAAATTACACCCGAGGACTCTGTTCATGACTACAAAAAAGTTTAACAGAAGATTGGGTTGAGGTTTTGGTCAACTCAAAAGGAAAAAGGTTAGGGTCACTTGTTGGTGAATGGGTAACTGGAGGTCATAATTTTAAGACAACGCTGAGAGAATACAGGACACAGCTGGGGAATTTATTTTTGTTACACAGAGAGTTTAATATGTAGGAAGTTCTACTAGACGCAATGCTGGGAGCAGAATTCATGAGAACTTTTAAAAGGGAAGAGATATTTGAAAGAGAATGATTTTAAAATGTATGGGAGAAAGACAGAGGAATGGAACTAAGTGCCAATGAGCCAGCACAGGGTTGGCGAGTCAAAGGGGTAAAGGCCAGGAGAATGGATTGTTCTTTCTGAGAAATTATGATTAGCCAAATGGCATGTGTCTATGTTGTAAAACTCTTTGGGCAGGATTTTTAGTTCAGTAGCTGCCCACAATCGGTGCGCCCAGGAGCAGCTGGGGAAAGGACCCCCAACCGCGATCGGCCCCTGACCGCAATTTCATTCTAGCTGGCCAATTAACACCCAGCTAGAGTGAAGAGGGCGCTGAGAAGCTCCACGCTGCTGGAGTTGGGGCAGGAGGAGGGCGAGCGCTGAAGTCAGCGTGGGCACTGGGGAGCGTGGAGTGAAAGCTCCTTGAAGGCAGAGAGCTGCCTCAGGGAGCTGAAGAACTTAAATGCAATAAAAAAAGAATTCCCCCAAAAAATGCCCACACATCAAAATCAGTCACCTGTACTTATGCAAGATAAAAATTCTGTACAAACATTTCTTTTTCATTTGATAATGGAAACCTCATCCCGCCCTTGGCTGAGGCTTCCTGAAAAATGCAAAGGCCGCCTGGCCGATTCCCACACCTGTAACATTTGGCGGGCTACAAGAAATTCCGTTAATTACAACTTTAATGGCCTTAATAGGCCTCTTAATTGTCGGCGGGTGCACTTCCGACTCTCGCGCATTCCCCCGACCGAAATATTGTGCGAGTGCGCGCAGACGTCAGGATGCTCGCCCATGTCACCATACGTTATTTCATGCTCAAGCGGGTCAGGCATGCACCCACATGCCGGACGAAAAATTCTGCCCTTTGATTCTATGCTGGTAAAATTTGTCAGGTGCTAGCACAAGGCAGGCTGTTGAGTCTCGACTGCCTGTTTCACATTCCACCCAATTTTATTTTCTGTTGCCTCCTATTCTTTGGATGTTTGAATATAACAGGCACTGATTTTTTTGAATCTTAGTCCCCAAGGAGTGCATTTGCTTCATGTTGTTTTGCATGATGATGCTGTCATGATGCTGTATGGTGCCAGGAGACTGAGTGACAGCAACTTCAATGCCAATCATATTAATCCCAATGAAATCTGAATAAGTGGGTGACAAGCAGGTCCCAATCAATAGGAATTTGAGGCATTGGGTATATCATGTTCATAGGAGTCCAACATCCACAGGCCAAATTTTGTTGACTATCAATTCAACTTCAAAATCTGCTGTAAATTATAATCAAATGAAATTTAGGAAACAGGGATTTGTAATATTCATCAATTAATAAATTATTATTATAAGTGTCAGTTCTGGCTCAGTTGATGGTAAGGGAATGGGACAATTTAATGGCACTTGAAGAGAGTCTGTATGAGCTCAGTGGACCAAATGGCCTCCTTCTATGTAATCATTCTATGATTCATTTATTGCAATGTTTCTGTTAAAACAGCTTTTGGAGAAACTCACTACAAATATGCCCAGCCTTATATCACATAGTATAATTTCTAAACTACCGGACTTACATTGAAATATTTTTTAGCTTCTCAAATTCAATAGTTAAAAAGATTGGATCAAAGAAAGCAGAAACATTAATCCCACATACTAAGTGAGGCATACAAACAGAGCACCAAAGTATTGCGGATTATGGTCTCCTCGGCCGAATTCTCCAGCCCCTCACGCCGGTGAGATCTTCTGGTCCCGCCAATGTGAACGGAGGTTTCGGACGAATTTTAGGACAGCAGGATTTTCCGTGCTCACTGAAGTCAATGGAGTTTAGAATGGCTCGCCGCATCTTACAGCCCCATCCCCACCCCAACGTAACAGTAAATTTCCGCCCTTCAATAGCCTTCTGGTCCTGCCAATGGGGGGGGGGGGGGGGGGGGGGGGGGGGGGGGGGCCTGGAAAATTCCAGCCCTCTTCTACTCAAATGATATGTTAAACCAAGATGCTGTATGCCCTCTCTGGTGGATGTTAAGATCCCACGATATTTTTTTTTTAAAGAAGAGCAGGAGAGTTCTCCCCAGTGACCCGAACAATATTTATCCCCCTGTCAACATTGCTAAACAGATTATCTGGTCATTTGTCTCATTGCTGTTTGTGGGACCATGCTGCACACAAATTGGTTGCCCCATTTCACTATGTTACTATACTTCAAAAGTACTTAATTAGCTATGAAGCACTTTGGTACATGCTGATATCCTTAAACAGTGCTAGGTTATAATCTGCTCAAACTCATTCATTCCCTGGATTTTAACACTGTTTACCTGCCTTAATTGTTAGTTCCTTTCACAATATACTGACTTTTAAGTGAAGTGGCACTAATCCTCCATTTGTTGCTTTATCTAATATCGCCTATGACTTTTTTCACTCAATGTTCTATACTATCACTTAGGTTTCTCCAATTAAAACATTATAAATGATTAATTAAGTTGTACAGCCTATAAATGACTTGCAATTGTAAATCACCTGATCATGTACCTCAAAAACATCTTGAAATGTTTCACACACAAAGAATTACTTTGATGTGATGTGGCTGGAACACAAGGAAATCAGGAGTTGGTTGGCACATATCAAAATGCTGCAAACAGCAATATAATGAATGATGATTTGATCTATATTTGGTCATGTTGGTTGAGAGGAATAATTGCCAAAACAAAAAGAAAGCCTTTTGCTCCCCTTCAATACAGATGTGAGACACAAACCATTGGACTGGCAAATGGGAATTCAGTTTTACATCTTATCAAAGGGCAGCATTTCCAACATTGTATAAGACAGGGGAAGCAATGGTGGTATTGTCACTGGATTGCTAGTAATCCAGAGACCCAGGGTAATGCTCTGGGGACCCAGGCTCAAATCCTGCCATGGCGGATGGTGGAATTTGAATTTAATAAAAATGTGGAATTAAAAGTCTAATGATGACCATGAAACCGTTGTTATAAAAACTCATCTGGTTCACTAATACCCTTTAAGGAAGGAAATCTGTTGTCCTTACCTGGTTTGGCTGACATGTGACTCCAGACCCACAGCAATGTGGTTGACTCTTAAATGCCCTCTGAGCAAGGGCAATAAATGCTGGCTGGCCTAGCCAGCGACATCCACATCCCGTGAACAAATAAAGTGTATTTTGTAGCAATTGAATTCCCCACATCTTTACCCACAGTGACTTACAGCAGGGGTTGGGTGATATACTCCTGATAGCCAGATTTTTCTTTTGGCATATATACCTCTCGACCAACATCACCAAACATAGATCAAATCATCATTCATTATATTACTGTTTGCAGCATTTTGATATGTGGAAACCAACTCCCGATTTCCTTCTGTACCAGCCACATCACATCAAAATAATTCTTTGCGTATGAAACACTAAGGTATTTTTGAGGTACATGATCAGTCGATTTACAAATGCAGGTTTGTCGTATAGGCAGTGCAATTTAATTGATCATGTACAATGTGAAAGATTACAGGTATAAACCTCCAGATTCCACCCTCCTCCTGTGTCAGTAAGCATCTCTTCACATATTTTCCATTAACTTTATAACACTGCTGCAGTGTTACCTTAGACCCAGTTTCAGTGGGGTGAAATTTGTCTTGGGCAGCAGCACTGATTGATGGCAAATCAATCACCCCATTTTATCCTTTGTCAAATTTTCTTTTCCATTGAGAATTGAGCAGAGTGCTAAAAGGGGGCTAAGCCTACTACACCTGGTATTCCCAGGCGGTCTCCCATCCAAGTACTAACCAGGCCTGAGTCTGCTTAGCTTCCGAGATCAGATGAGATGGGGTGTTTTCAGACTAGTATGGCCGTAACTCTTCTGAGTATAAACATGTTTCCATCTGTTTCAAATGAAGTTACATTGTTTCATAATTTGCCATTATGAGATTTGAACTCTTGATCTTGGAGTTAACAAATCCAATACCATAACCACTTGGCTATTTAGGCCAAGCCTAATATGGCCGTAGGCTAAGCATCTCTTCATATGTACTAAAATAACCATCCAATCACTACCCTCCCACCTGTACATACTTAACCTCAATTGATACTATTAACAAGGGTTGATCAGAAAGTGGGTCAGTAATTGAAGTTTTCTTCAATTGAAAGAAGAATTTAAGGCTAAAGGTATTTTTATAAGTAGATTGACATAGCAGATATATTGTCTTGTCAGTAAATATGGTAAAGTTTTGTAAATATCAGGCTCCATTTTTATGTAGTTACAAGAAATGTTCCCTGCACTGACAGTAGTTGACCTCAAGATGTGCCCATTCACAGCAATTTGACTTTAGGGCTTTAAAGGAACAGGCCCCTATGAAACATGTTAGTAGCTTTAGCAGCAGAATAATACATTGCGTAGGACACATCTATCCTGATAACCCAGCAATGCATCCCACCTGCCATGACCCATCGTCTCATTTCGCAGAATTAGAAAAGGATTTCCACAATTACTGTTAATTTTAACTGAACAGAGTGAAATATGACAGAAACCAGTCATCATGGGGCAATCATATTACACTATATTTAAACAGGAGGATGACCATGTATAGATCTGATAATCTTTTAAATGAAAACCAAATCAACAAAATTGGGATAAATCAGGAACAGCCCCTAATTCAGGTCAGCTATAAAACCAAGAACAAAGTTTAAAGGAAACTTACAAACTTTAAATCAAAATGTGATTAAAGGGATCAACAAAACACCCCAGTCCCCGCGGTGCCCACCGAGCACGGAAGGCCTATGTATAGATCTGATACTCTTTCGAGTACAAACCTGTTTCCATCTGTTTTAGATGAAGTCACATTGTTCCATAGTTTGCCATTGTGAGATTTGAACTCTTGATCTTGGGGTTACAAACCCAGTACCATAACCACTTGGCTATTTAGGCCAAGCGTATAGATCTGATACTCTTTCGAGTACAAACCTGTTTCCATCTGTTTCAGATGAAGTTACATGTTTCACAGTTTGCCATTGTGAGATTTGAACTCTTGATCTGGGGGTTACAAACCCAGTACCATAACCACTTGGCTATTTAGGCCAAGCGTATAGATCTGATGGCGCACTCATCACAAAGGTTGCGTAACTGGGTATAATTTAATGAACAGATTGCTGGGAGCGATGAAAACTGTCAAAAGATAAACAAGATTTTCCCAATATGTCCAAATCACATATCAGTGTGAGAAGCCACCAACAGACTCTCTGTCTTGCTTGAATCATCCCTGAAGAATTTACTAAAACTACCAATATTTTCCGTTCTTAATCTCAGACTTCGAGGGCTGGGGTATTTTGCTTTCATTTTATTTTATTTTGGTTCATTGCTAAACAACTGACTTTTTAAATGTACCGCCAGAATCCTTCTCATTCACTCGGTTCCGTTAGGTTTCGTGACTATGCCGAGCAGTGGGTAATGTTAGCTGAACTCTCAGCGGGCTTAGAAACATCGCGGGGAACTGCAAGTGTGTCCGACTGTTACAGTGGAGAACGAGCAAATCAAACCATTAATCATAATAAAACACAGGGGCCGCTTATGACTCAATAAGAAAAAAGATCTTATAAAATACATCAAATTCAAAATGAAACACTACGCATTAAATAAAAGATATAAAACAGCTCAATTAAAAAAGCAATCGTTCATTGATGCAAATTAAACTTTTAGAGAGACTTGTTCGTGATATGTTTAAAAGTTTGAGATTTAAATAATAATCCATTAATTTAAGCTTTTTTTCTAAATTATGCGATGTATTCTATGCATAGAAATACAAAAATTGGGAGGATTAGAAAAGGTCATTTTAAACTTACCTCCAATTTCGAGCTGGATCTTGGAATTCCTGGTACAGGAGTTCAGAATGGGTGTTTGTTGACTGTAAAAGGGGGAACAGTGTCTAAATATAAACAAGCCGGATTGTTGTGGGTGTGCAAATGGCAAAGCACAGTTAGGAACTAGTTTTCGTTTCGTCAGACCTCCAAAACAACAGGAGCCTAGAGCGTTTGGTTTAGCAGCAGATCCTTCGCTCTCCCTGACAGCCTCTGACTCAGGTGCACGACCGGCCCACTTTCAGGTTAACTCTTGGTCAATTTTGGGAAAGGGCTGCTCACCTGCCTCAGCCCGAAACTCGTCAAAGCCTGGAGTAAAATCCCGCCACAACACCCAACTCCCCTCCCCATTCATCTCAATGCAGTTTACTTTCAGCCAGTCAAGCTGAGGGTCTTTCCTGTTAGTGGTGGTCAAACATTAGACGGTCAAAATCATGAAAGGTTTTACAAGGGTAAACGGTCGGTAACTAGAATACCACAGATTTAAGGCGATTGATGAAAGAATCATAAGTGACATGAGGGAAACTTTTTTTGACGCAGCCAGTGGTCGCATTCTAGGAAGTACTGCCTGAAAAAGGTGTCACATTCAGTAGTAACTTTCAAAGAGAATTGTATAAGTAACTAAATAAAATTTAAATGACAGGGCTACGTGGAAAGAGCAAGGGAGTGAGGTAATTAATAGCTGTACAATGCAGCTAGCACAGGCACAATGCGCCAACTTGCCTCATTCATACTACGAAAAGGGGAGGCTGAAAGGAGACTGATAAAGATGTTTAAAATTATTAAGTGGCTTGAAAGGCTAAATGCACAGATGTTTCCACATGTTAAAGAGTCCAACACTACAGGCCATTAGCCACAGAATCTCAGTGCAGAAGAAGCCAATCCAGTCTGTACCTACACGTGAGAAACACCTGACCTACTTACATAATCCCATTTATCAGCAATTGGCCCATTGCCTTGAATGTTATGACATGGCAACCAAGGCAGTGCATTTGGGACCATCACCACCCTCTGGGTAAAAAAGTTTTCCCTCACATCCCCCCCTAAACCTCCTACCCCTCACCTTGAACTTATGCCCACTTGTGACTGACCCTTCAACTAAGGCGAATAGCTGTTCCCTATCCACCCTGTCCACACCCCTCATTATCTTGTACACCTCGATCAGGTCGCCACTCAGTCTTCTCTAATATATAACAATCAAAAATAAATCCAACAAGGGATTCAGGAGAGTTGGCTTTACCCTGAGAATGGTCAAGATGTGAAACTTCCTTGTACATGAAGTGGTTGAGGCAAATAGCATAGATACGTTTTAGGGAAAACTAGATAAGCACATAAATGAGAAAGAATTAAAAGAATACGCTGATAGGGCGGCATGTGGCCTTTGTGGAGCATTAACACTGGAACAGAATAATTGTTCTGAAAGGGCTATTTTGGTCCTGTAATTTCTATGTGACAGATAGTTTCAGAAGGATCCAGAGTATGTATCTCAGTCACGCCACTGTGGGAATATATTTTGCCTATCTCTCCACAGGTATGTTTCACCTGTGGTTGACAGTCATTCCCATCCAAACCTGTGGCTGAGCCCAATGGCTGGTTTCAGGCATGAACTGAATTCAAATGGCTGGTTGTAGCATCTGAGGCTGGCTCTGTCCTTTAGGTCAAGGAGGAGTGGGTACAACTCCCCCCCTTCACCCCCACCAAACACTTGAATTCATGATCCAGCATACCGCTCTGGAAGGGCACATTGCTACAAGTTTCATCACTTAAATTTCTGCCTCCAGCTGCCAGATGCTCTTGCCATTAGTCACCTGATACGTCCATTCTCATGATGCCCCATCATCCCACACAAACTGGAAAGCAAACTGAACCTTTATTACTCAATTGGATGCTACCCAATTTCCAGTCAAACTTTTTCTTCCCCATCTTCAATATTTTTATAACTAGTAAACAGAAATGTTCAAAGTAAATGAAATGGAAATCTAAGCACCCCGCTTCTGTAACTTAATCAGGGAATAAATGCCAGTGACACCGACCTCAATTGTTTTAATACTCCTGTGATATTTCACCTGGGTTGCTTGCAGCACTGTTCAGGGAAAACAAATAGAAGGGATTGTATTTATTGAGCACCTTCAGGAACTTAAGGATGTCCATAGTGCTTTCCAGCCAAATGAATTACCTTTTCAACTATAGTCACTGTTATAATGCATGAAACATAGCAAGCTCCTACAAGCAGCAACATGATAACGATCTCATAATTTCTTTTAGTGATATTGGTTAAGAGATAACTATTTACCTTGGAGAACTTCTCTACTCTTCTTCAAAATAGTGGGATCTTTTATATCTACCTGGGAGGACAGATGGGACAACACAGTTTAATGTCCTGTCTGAAAGTCAGAAGCTCTGTCATTGTAGCACTCCCTTAGTACTATGTCAGCCTGGATCATGTGCTGAAGTCTCTGGAGTGGAATTTGAACTGACTCAAAGGGAAATTAAACTTTAATTTGTGGAGGATTCAAGACCATCCTGGAAAGTTGATACCCCTCCTGCGGGGTAGGATATTCTCCAAGTGATAGGTCTGAAGACAACCAGTGGAATTCTAGAGACCTGGCTAAAATTCCTCCTTTCAGCCAACACTATTAAAACAGCTTAACTGGTTATTCACCTTAGTGCTGCTTAATCTTAGCACCTGTATAACTGTGAAGTCTAAAAATGACTTATCTCGAAGACCAATTCCAATCCAGGGTCTGATCTCTGGAGAACAATCACTGCCTCATGCTATCTCCATTTGATATAAATTGAGTGTAAATCCAAAGTGCTCAGAATGGGAGGGTGTCTGTTAATTGAAATATTTGGAGAGTGGGGATTCTTCTCTGCCCCTTCCATGCTCACTAAACGCTTAGCTTTTAACTGTTGGTACCTGCATGCTCAGAACTCCCCCTGGCTAGGACAATTGGAGTTCCAGATGGATATGTACAAGGGCCCCTGCCTAGTTTGAACTCATACAACAACTATCTCTATCAGACAGTACATATACATTTTTCTCCATACATAACAATAGTAATGGCACTTCAGAGTCACCCATTCTGTGAGAAACACTTTGAAATATTTCTGTGAGACTCAAATCGATGTTATATAAAGATAAGTTTCTTTCACAAACACTGGTTTGTATAAATTTGATTTCATTGTGATAAAACTCAGTTTCAACATAGTGAGTCAGAAGATAATAATTGGATCTTGTTTGTGAAAACATAATTAAACATCCGTTTTATCCTTCACTGTCATATCGTAAACACTGTAGTGTATACTACCTACTCTGCAGCAATTCACCAAGGTTACTGGAATAGCACCAGACAGATTCAGAACTTTCACAACCTAGAAAGGCAAAAGGATCAAAACCATGGGAACACCATCACTTCCAAGTCTCACACCATCCTGGCTTGGATACATACTGGCTCTTCTTTCATTGCCATTGGGCCTAAATCCTGGAACCCCACTTAACAACACTGTTGGAGCACTTTCATCACAATGACTGCAGCAGCTGGTGGCCCACCACCACCTTCTCTAGGGGCAACTATAGATGGATAATAGATTCCAACCTTGCCAGTGATGTCCACATCCCAAGAACGAACTAAGAACACAGGAATAACATGGGTGAAGTTCTTCTCAGCTTGTCCCACTCTCTCACCATCACTTTAGCAAAAGTTGAGCGGAATGCTCAATTAAGTAAGTTACAGTGGAAGAGCTTCTGAGGAATTTCACCCTTCGGGTTTCTCAGGAGATCATTACATAGAATGTACAGCACAAGAATACATCATTTGGCGCAACAGGTCCATGTCAGTGCTCATGATCCACATGAGCCTTCTCTCATCTTTTCATCTAACCCTATCAGTACATCCTTCTATTCCTTTCTCCCTCATGTGCTTATCTAGCTTCCCTTAAATGCATCTATGCTATCTGCCTCAATTATTCCATGTGATAACAAGTTCCACATTCTAATAACTCTCTTAGTAAAGGATTTTCTCATGAATTCACTATTGGATTCATTGGTGCACATTTCATATTTATGGCCTTTAAATCCCACCTGAATGGAAATATTTTCTCTACGTCAACCCTACTGAAATGTATTATAATTTTTAAGACCTCTATTAGGACAGCCCACAGACTTCTCTCTTTCGGTAGTTATAAATTCTTGATTCTGGGTATCATCCTTACTACACAAGGTCTGCCTGTGGTTTGAAGCTGGTGCCTTCTTGTCTATTTTTAATACTGGTGTGGGATGCTTATCTCCTTTTCCACCCCCATATCATTGACAGTCAGCTCCATGGAGCTTGCTAAACACATTCACCAGCTGACACTGCGTGTGTAACCACCAATCTGAATATTACTCATCCAACTGTTTAATTTATCTAGTGCAATATTTTGTAAATGCATAATTACCTTTTGTCTGCCTCACAAACAGATAAATGGTTCAAAATAATCAAATATTTTTAAAAAACTGAATACTTAAAACACACAGCTGGACTGTCAGTGTCCGAAAGGGCAGGTTCATGCATTACTTAGAGGTTACAGCACAGAGAGAGGCCATTGGTCCCAAATGGTTCATGCCAGTGTTTATGCTCCACGCAAGCCTCATCTCACCCTATCAGCATATTTTCCCATTCCTTTCCCCTTCCCCTTCATCTAACCTCTTCTGAAAGGGATCAAGTAAGAGGCTTCATTAGAATTGATCTTTCAAAGGATCTTTGAACTTGACTGCCTCCCCTGTCCCTCTGGTTACGACTAGCTGTCACTTCTGTAGGTGCTAAATGAATGGTTAAACTGTCTTCTCTGCTCAGCTGTCCCAATGTAAAATTAGAAATTTTCAAAAATAATTTAAACTAATGATAAATCAAAATAAATTAAATTAAATGATATACAAATGTGTTTTTCAGCTGTTGACTGAGGAGGCCTTATTTTGAGATAAACTTTGAAATCTGTAATAAATGTGGGAATTTACAAGATGGTTGTGTTTTAAAATGCCTCCTTTAACTTAAGGTGAAACAGAACATTTTGAAAAGGGGATGGTGGGGTCATACTAAACATTCAGAGACAGAGTAATGTGATCTGGCTGCCATGGGGGCAAACCTCAAATGGAAATCTAATGAAACCAAGTAACAGTTGTCACATCTTTTCCACAGTGACTCACAGTAAATGGACAGCTGCTTTGTGAAACACAGGCAGAGAGAGACAAGTAGATGGTGCTGTGGAAAAGCAGGATGTTTGTAAGAATTTGTTTTCTATACAAAAGGAAGGGAACAGAACCAATGGCACTTTTGGAGGTGGGCTGAGGTGGGCTTTGCTGGTGTAAGTTGGATCTGGAAGACTCAGGCTGAGTGGAATGGCTTTTGAAGGACACTGGAAGTTGCAACCTGGCTCAGCAGGGAGAAGTGAGCCCGCTGGAGAGCCAGGAGTACACATCTGCTGGAAGTGTGGTGTATAGCAGAAAGGGTTGTAAGACGTATTTTGACTGTATTAGTTAGTTAATGTGAAAGTACCTTTTTTCTAGTTCAATGTAGTAGTTGCCTGTTTATTAATGTTTGATCTACATTGATTTTAGTTTGTTTGTTATAGTAAAAGTCTTAAAATGTGAAATCTTGTCCTTTGGTTATTTCTGTTGGTCGTTTGGGAAATTCACTTATTTTTAAAAGTTATCAATGTCTAGAGATGAATCCTAGAGATGAATTTCAGTAATATTAGTGAGCAAAGTGCACTAAAAACTGGCAGTGCCCAGCATCCTCTCCAACAAATACATAGAATTGAAGCCACTGTTTGAACTTTATTTCGCTTGGCTCAGATTCCAGTTACTTGATTGTACAATCCAAGCTGACCCTTCCAATGCTAGTACTGAGAGAGTGCTGCACTGTCGGAGATGCTATCTTTCAGATGAGACCCTATCTAGCCACTCAGGTGGATGTAAAAGATCCTGTTTTGAAGAAGGGCAGAAAAGTTTTCCCTGGAGTCCTGTGCATATTACTGTGTACAAGACCCAAGGACAGAAACTATTTCATTGGCTGTAAAGCACTTTGGGATATCCTGAGTTTGTGAAAGGTGCCATATAAATGCAAGTTGTTCTTTGTTCGATAGTCTGATTTCTTCTGTGAAGTTTATACTCCTGAAACTTGCAATAAATTAGGGCTTTCCCATTGGGAATAAAGCAACAAATTATTCCGGAATCTAAAGGATGGTGAAATTAGGGATATCTTTTACAGAGAATTTGACAACCAATGAAAAAGTAGAGAGAGCAAAAGTCAGGTGTGCTAATAAGCAGAACATTATAACCATCCAACATTCTGTCTGAACTTGATTTAATGTGATTGGTTTCAACAGAGCTTTATGTTTATCAGGAAAAGATAAAAATGTGTTGCTTACAGTTGGTAATTCAATATTATATCAGTTTCTAATTATAATTCGGCAAGAGTCTTGCTTTTTCCCAATTCTGAGTATCAGATCTAAAGTCAGTGCTGGCAATATGGATTGTCATTAAAAACAGGTTTAGATTCAAACTTCATGGAGTGAGAGAGAAAAATAGAAAGCCACCCTCATCCATGTTTTCACTGCCTCTAGACATGACTATTGCAATCATCTCCTGTCCAATCTTCTACCATCAGTAAACTTGCGTTCAACCCAAACTTTGCCACCCATATCCCACCTCACTCCTCTTCTAGCTGGCCTACATTGGCTCCCGGTCTGGCAACAACTTAATTCGAAAATGTTCATTCTTGTTTTCAAATCACTTAGTCTCCTCACTATTTCTGTAACCTCCTCTAGTCCTACAATCCTCCCAGATGTCTGTGCTCTCCCATTTGTGGCTTCTTTTGAATCTCCGATTTTAATCATTCCACTGCTGGCAGCCCTGCCTCCACGCCTAGGTCCTAACTCTGGAACCCCTCCCCCGCCCCCCCACCCCCACCCCACAAAACCTCTCTACCTCTCCCCTCCTTGAAGACACTCCTCAAAACCTATCTCGAGCCTAAATTTTGGTCATTTGTCCTAATTTGGTGTCAAATGTTGTTTCATAACACCCCTGTGAAGAGACTTGGAATTTTTTTTACTATATTATATAAATGTAGGCGTTGAAATAGAATGGAAGCCCCGGAAGATGTCCAAAGCCAGAAAAAGAGTTAAAGAGGTTGAGAGGGAAACTCGCTGAATAGTTATTAGATGGACGGGTGGATATTAGAACGAATGAATATTAAGGAATTAATATTAATGGCAAGGAATATTAGAGCAAAACAACAGAAATTTCCTTGACTTTGGACTTTTCCTCTCGGTAACACATTGAAACTGTCTGACTGTTGTCAGTAACAGTGACTCTTCACAATTTCCCTGTCAGCCCCGTCACACTTTGCTTCCCGCCACTGATCTGGGACTTCGTGCTGACTGTACCTTCTGGGAACAAATTAAAACATAAGTTGTTTTTTTCTCTCTCCGTGTGATTTCGCCGCCCCTTAGTCCAGAAACTCCTTTGAATAAGCAGAGATTTCGGGAAGTCATTGACGGACAGTTAACAAATTCTGGAAGCACGGATGACTGGTGTTCCTACTTTTTTTTTCAAATTCGCCCTTGGTTTCTGTTTCTGAAATTCATACACTTTCCAACAAAGTTGACGGCTGTTCCTCCCGGTTAATGCGCCCTTTCTAGCGATGGGGGCCAGCTGTGCCTGTGGAATCAGAAATCTAACTATGGCATTTGAATATTTACAGAACAGGGTGAGACATGTTTAATATCGATTTTAAATCAAAAATCGAATTGAAATTTCCCTGAAAAACGTCACGTAAAGAATATTCCTATGAAACTTTTACACCATTAAACACCAGGCACTCAACCTGAGTTAATTTAAAATGAAATGAACAATTTTACTCATGACCATATTGATCACAATCTGGGAAGTAAAGAAGGAGACACAATTCTGCTTAAAATAGCTGGAAATCTGAAACGGGGAATATCTGGAAACATTCAGCACATCCGAGGGTAAAATAATATCTGGAATTTAAACCCTTGTTCAGAACTGGATCGATTTCTCTCTTAAATACTCAGGGGCCACTCTCTGGAATAAATGTGAATAAATCGGTTAATCCAACCAGCACAGTTTTTAGTAAACACTGGGTAAAACAAAATCATAATCTGCACATGCTCCTTCCCTTCGTCTCTATCTGAATCGTTCACACTGATCTATTATAACGCTGTTATTGTGATTAACACTCGTTCCTTTAGAGAGATTTATTTACCCCTCGATTAACTTCCCCAATTGAATAAAGCAAAGTACTGCTGATGCTGGCAATCTGAAATAAAAACAGAAGTGCTGGAAAGACTCAGCAGGTCTGACAGCATTTGTGGAGAGAGAAACAGAGTTTATGACTTCTTCGGAGCACAGATGCTGCCAGACCTGCTGAGTTTTTCCAGCATTTTCTGTTTATATCCCCCAAATTGAACGCGTGTTTCTATTACCGCATTGGATCTAAAGCAGACTGCAATGAATTAAGATATTTCGGTTTGTATATCTGTTATAACTATGGACTTGGTGAAATCTCTTCGTTATTGCTCGTTACTTAAACATAAAAGGGATAAACTGTGAGGAAACAAAAGATCCTCAACCGACTGAGGACAATCACAACTAACAAATTATTTTGTTTTGTATGTAATCTATAATATAAAAGCAAGATACAGTGGATGCTATAAGTCTGAGATTAAAAAACTCCCCCAGAAAATGCTGGAAATATTCAGCAAGTCTAGCATGATGCTGTGGAGAGAGAAAGAGAGTTAAAGGTGACTTATCGTCAAAATGCAGAATTAGGTCTTGCATTTGTTTCTTTCCCCACTTTTAATTTCCAAGCGGTTAAATGTCCACCAAGTTTCGGTGATTAAGGGGGAATAGGTCTACACTTTAGCCCTCCCACAAAAGATTCGACAGGGAGTGCTCGAGTATTCCTTGAAGGGTTTTGAACAGACTCTATCGGGTATTTGGAGTGGGATGGTCTCTCACATGAGAGAGCCGGGAATCGGTCAGTGACTGGGGTTTCCCCCACCTGATTAATGGAGCCAGTCAGCAAAAAGGGAAATAAAAGGGACAAGTGTGTGGGATGGACGGAATGGAGGAACAAACCGAGAGAGAGTTGGCTTGGGAAACTCTAATGTGCCAGTTATCACCCTTTCTCAGAGGGGCAGGCTGTTTGAATTTACTGGAAGAGGGTTTGTCAGAACTTACACCAGGGACCCGGGGTGTGAAAAAAGACAGCGCCATTCGTGGTTGTGTTAAGACTGATAAATTCAGAGTATCCGAGCTCAAATTCCACCATAACAACGAGAATTTGAATTCACTTTAAACACATCTGGTATCAGTAAAAGTGACGGAAAATCCCTTCTAAAACCCTGGCAGGTTCTTTTCCTGTCCTTTTTCAGGGAATAAAAATTGCCGTGGTTACCAGGCCTGATCTAGCGGCGATTCCAGTCTCAACACCAATTCTTAGCTGCCCTCTGGAATGACCTAAAGCCATTCGGTTGCATGAAAACCACTGCCCTTCTCCAGGGCAACTAGGGATGGGCAATAAATGTCGGCCTTACCAGCGACACCCAAACCCTGAGCACTCCAACACTGGTAATGTCACCAGATACAGTCAATTATTGAAATGCTGCAATGTTAGGCTTCATTTGCAACCCTTGGGCAGAGGTTTGCCTAGTGTTGTAGCCTCGTATGCAATTAAAATCTAAGGTGTTACATCCACATGCACTTACTGTCAACTTTTTCCACTCCACATTCCTATTGGCACATTTTATAACAGGAACTGTCCATGCAAACATCTACATAATTGCACCATGAATCCTGTAGTAGTGCTGCAGCACCACCGTCGGTAGGAGGGTGCAATTACAACATCACAAGTTTTTTTAGAACGAGGAACTTCGTCATTTATAATTGAGATATTAAAATTAAAACAGCGTGTAACTTTAAATGGGAATAATTATAAACAGTTTTTTTACATCTGTAACCAAATGTGCCATCTCATGTTCCAGCTCAGCTAACATGCCTGTTTTTGAAATCTGAGAGGAGTGTTGGCTGGTTCCTAGAATCTGTTCAAAGTTGTATTTAGATGAGCCAGTCGTCATATTATGTAATGATATCATTAAAGAGTTAATGCAATGCAGGGACAGCTACGTAGTGTTCAGCAGGTTACTAGGGAAGGAGTGATTGCTGCATACCCTGCTAAACAGATCAATAACGTGGCCTTCCAGAGTATAACTATCATAAATTTGTGATTAGGCTGATTGAAAGGTATGGGGTGCAACTGTCAATGGGTATACATTTGTTCTCTGTTATATCTGTTTCTGAGTGTGAACTTAAGATAGCGCATAAGGTATTGCCTTGGCTGAAGGGGGTAGCACTGTCAGCTCAGGCTCAGGAGGCTACAACACTAGGCAAACCCCTGCCCAAGGGTTGCAAATGAAGCCTAACATTGCAGCATTTCAATAATTGACTATATCTGGTTACAGATACTTCAGAACATAATTTGGTTGATACTTCAGTATGTGACTGGAGGTGTCCTGTTCTGTTGGAGGTGTCCGTCTTTCAAATGGGAATTTAAATCGAGGCCTAGTCTGCTTCTCAGGTAGATACAAAAGACCAGTAGCACAATTGGAAGAAGAACAAGCAAGTTATCCCTGGTACTCTAACCAAAATCACATAAAAGCAGATTATCTGGTCATTATCACATTGAAGTTTGTAGGACTTTGTTGTGCTCAGATGACTGCCACATTTTCATATATTACTCCAATGGCTACACTTCAAAAGTACTTAATTGGCTGTAAAGTGCTTCTGGGTATTTTGAACTCATGAAAGGTGCTGTAAAAATGCAAGTTTCTTCTTCATGAGTATGAAGTTAACTTAGTCCTGAGGGAGCAGTAGTTTTGAACATATTGTTCATGATTCAGAGTAAAATTGATCTTCAGGAAAAGCATGAAACAGGGGAAAGTGAATTTACAGCCCATGTTACAATGCAACACCATTCTTTTCCTAATGAAAAAGAAGATTGGTGGTTTATAGCACGGGTACTGGATTACCATCACCTGTTTCACATTTTCACAAAAGACCACTTTCACCTCCAGTGTTTTTGGAACTTGGAATGTTTCGCAACAGGAAGTAGTTAAGCCAGAGACTAACGCATATTTTAAGGGAAGAGTAGATAACCTATTGAAGCAGAAAAAATTGTAGGGCTATGGAGAATGGGGCAGTAGGATTAGTTTTGATTCCTCTAGCAAAGAACCAGTACAGACAATAATGACCAAATAAGCCACTTTCTATGCAGTAAACTTCTATGGTTCTATACAGAATGTATGGGGTGACTTCATGGAGTGAGGCTCCTGGCATGGGCCTCATTGGCACTGAGAATGGTTTGGAAGTTGTAGTCCCATTTCAACCATGACACTCTCTATGAGAGACATTCCACCATGGCAAAATTAGCAATCAAGAGTTCATTACATGCATTGGCTCCCTAACAGTTTTAATGAGAGAGAACTTTCATCTCTTTCTCGATTGAACTGGCTTCAGCTCTAAGTGAAGCAAGAGCAACAATGTTGTGTGAACATGAATTAGAAGCTGTCACAATGATATACCTTACCACTTTAGAGTCTTGCTTCAAAGTTCAGTGCAATGACCCAATAAACTACTCTGCCCCTGAAAACTGGCTCAACCTTGAACTCAGATGAGCATCATCCAGTACCAGAACAAACTCTGCCATCGTCCAAGAGAAACACACTTCGCCTTTCAAGTGTTGGATTAACAAAGTGTCAGTGCGCCAAATTTTGTGTTTTCTTGTGCTGTGACTCCACACCCTGTATGAAAAGGGGAGAATGGTTGATCTAATTTCACAAAAGACCTTTGCATCAAACAAATGGAGAAGATTTTCATCCTAGGTTTGGATTTAGTCCTAAGTCCTAGAGGTGAAAGGACAATATGCTGATCCTTTGCATCAAACAGCCTTCCTTAATATTATTGCCCCTCCTAAATTGTTTTTCCTAAATTTGTTCAAAGCATGCTTTCAATCAGAATTGGCATCACAAGAACAAAGTGATTTTTTGTACTATTACAGACATGCCTACAAACCAAACAATCCAGTAAACTGACAATATCATTGCCATCTTCTCACATTACAACATGAATATTAATCCTTTCAGACATAAGAATGATATAATACACCTGCAGAGTTGCATAACTGAGATGCCATTAGATGGAACTATGTCAGGATGCTTGACGGTAAAGATAGAGTAATTCATCCTCCCTCTGGGCTGGGAGATTACAACATTGATAAGAGACCCAGTTTGGTATTTGGCACATGGGATAGGGAGCTTTGCTTCAGAAACGTTGGCTGAGGGGAGATACAAGTCAGGGGGAGACAAGAGATTGGCAAAAAAAAAATCAAAGAAAGATCCTGAAAAATACATTCAAATAGTTAATAACCAGTAGATGAACAAAGGAACAGAGACACGATAACTTGATTAGGTCACACTTGGAGCATTGCGTGCAGTTCTGGCTTCCAGATTATAAAATGATATAGAGGCACTAGAAAAAGTGCAAAAAAAGATTGACTAGGATGATGCCAGAACTGAGAAACTTATATTGATCAAGAAAAATTGAACAGGCTGGGTCTCTTTTATGTAGAAAATGAAGACTAAGAAGGGTCGTAATGGAGGTCTTCAAGATTATGAAAGGGTTTGATAGAGTTGACATAGAGAATATGTTTCCACTTGCAGAAGAGATTAGAACCAGGGGTCATAAATGTAGGGTAGTCGCTAATAAATCTATTATGGAACTCATCTTTAACTTAAATACCCAGAGGGTGGTTAGAATGTGGAATTAGCTACCAGAAAGAATAGGTGAATTGATGCATTTAAGAGCCAGCTAGATAAATACATGAGGGATGAAACAAATACAAGGTTATGATCGTAGAGTGAGATGAAAAGGGGCGGGGGATGTCTATATGAAGCATAAATACTGGCATAAGCCAGTTAGGTTGAACGGCCTGTTTCTGTGCTGCAAATACTTTGTAATTTGCTGGATAATCCTGTGGTGAATTGCATTGAAATGTGTAAAATGAATGAATTATTCTGCTTTATGTAAACCTTTATGTAATATATGCAACTTTGGATAAAAGCCAATCATGCAATCTGGAAATGCTATGCAAATATCTCAGTGTGTTGCTCAATGACAAGAGGTGCTTCATAACATGAGTCTTTATTAGTTTTACACCTTATTTAAATATCAATTAACACTACAGAAGCAGATAGACAAGTTAAGAGCTCCTAGAGTTGAGGGTAATATATTAGCATGGATAGAAGATTGGTTAATGGATGGGAAGCAAAGAGTAGAGATAAACAAAGCATTTTCCAGTTGGCACACTGTGACCAATGGAATGCTGCAAGGATCAGTGCTGGGGACTCAAGCTATTTGCAATCTATATTAATGACTTAGATAAAGGGTCTCAGAGTAATGTTTCTAATATATTTGTTTACAATACAAAGTGATGTGAAATGTAAGTTTAAAAAATTTAAAAAGGAGGTTTAAAAAGAAATTGACAGGTGAAGTGAGTAGGCAACAAAATGGCAGATAGAAACTGTGGAGGAGTGTAAGTTTGTGTACATACACCAAAAGTCTCCATACTCCTGTATAGCCTTTAAAATTGTACCATTTAGCTTACATAGCCTCTCCTTATTCTTCCTACAAAAATGTATCACTTCACATTTCTCATAGACTTCTACAGCACAGAAGGAGGCCATTCAGCCCATCATGTCTGCACTGGTCAACAATGATCTGACTGCACTAATCCCATTTTCCAGCGCTTGGCCCATAGCCCTGGAGGTTATGGCAATGCAAGTGAATATCTAAATACTTCTTAAATATTAGGAGAGTCTCTGACTCAACCACCCTTTTAGTCAGTGAGTTCCAGACTCCCTCTGGGTGAAAAAATTTCTCCTCAGCTCCCCTCTTAGCCTTCTACTTCTTATCTTAAATCTAAACCCCCCTGGTTATTGACCCCTCTACTAATGGAAAAAGTGCCTTCCTATCCACTCTATCTATGCCCCACATAATCTTTTACACTTCTATCAGGTACCCTCTCAACCTTTGCTGCTCTAAGGAAGATAACCCCAGCCTATCCAATCTTTCCTCATAGCTCAGACCCTCGAGCCTAGACAGCATCCTGGTAAATCTCCTCTGCACCCTCTCCAGTGCAATCACATCCTTATAATGTGGTGACCAGAATTGCACACTGTACTCCAGTTGTGGCCTAACCAGTATTTTATACAGTTCTAGCATAACCTCCCTGCTCTTGTATTCAATGCCTTGTCTAATAAAGGCAAGTATCCCATATGCCTTCTTAACGACCTTATCCACCTGCTCTGCTACCTTCAGAGATCTGTGGAGATGCACACCAAGGTCTCTCTGATCTTCAGTACTTTCCAGGGTCCCTTGCCTTGTTAGCCCTCCCCAAGTGCATTACCTCACACTTTTCCATGTTGAATTCCATTTGCCACTGCTCTGCCCACCTGACCAGTGCACTGATATCCTCCTGCAGTTTACGGCTATCCTCCTCACTATTTACCACCCTACCAATTTTCGTGTCATCCGTGCATCTTGATCATATCCCATATATTTAAGTCCAAATAATTTATGTACACCACAAACAGCAAGGACCCCAGCACTGAGCCCTGTGAAGCCCCACTGGAAACAGACTTCCAGTCACAGAAACATCTCTCTATCATCACCCTCTGTTTCCTGCCTCACAGCCAATTTTGGATCCAGCGTGCCACTTTGCCTTGGATCCCACAGGCTCTTACTTTCTTGGCCAGTATGTCATGAGGGACCTTATCAAAAGCCTTGCTAAAGTCCATGTAGACCACATCAAATGCATTACCCTCATCAACACTCCTCGTTACTTCTTCAAAAAATTCGATCAAATTTGTCAAACACAACCTTCCCTTAACAAATCCATGCTGAATATCCCTGATTAATCCGTGTCTCTCCAAGTGGAGATATATTTTTTCCCTCAAAATTATTTCTAGTAACTTCCCCACCATTGAGGTTAGACTGATTGGCCTGTAATTTCCTGGTCTATCCCTTCCTCCCTTTTTTAATAATGGGACAACGTTAGAAGTCCTCTAGTCCTCTGGCACCTCACCTGTGGCCAGAGAGGATTTGAAAATTACTGCCAGGGCCCCTTGATATATCTTCCCTTGCCTCCCTCAGGAACCTGGGATACATCTCTTCCAGGCCTGTGGATTTATCCACTTTTAATGCTGCTAATTGCGCTAGTACCTCCTCTCTCTATGTTAATTTCCTCTAATATTTCACAGTCATCCACCCTGACATCTATATCTGCGTTGTCCTTTTCCATTGTGAAGACTGACACAAAGTATTCATTGAGGACTGTACCCACATCTTCTGGGTCCACACACATTACCTCTGTGGTCCCTAATTTTTCCCTAGTTACTCTCTTGCTCTTTATAGATTTAAAAAAAAAAACCCTTTGGGCTTTCCTTTATACCACCCACTAATGCTTTCTCATGCGCTCTCTTAGCTTTCCTAATTTCCTTTTTTAAGTTCCCCCTTGCACTTTTTATACTTCTCTAGGAACTCTGCCGTATTGAGCCCTTGGTATCTGCCATAAACTCCTCTTATTCCTTAAGGCATTAAATTTCATCTACCACATATCTACCCATTTTACCAACCTGTCTAAATCCTCCTGACTTCTGTTACTGTCCTCCTCATTGTTTACAAGTTTTGTACCATCTGCAAGCTTTGAAATTATTCCCTGGCTACCTGAGTGTAAGTCATTAATACCTCATATCGATATAGATATATGTGGGAAACATGGCAGCCAATTTGCCCACAAACAGCAATAAGATAATGTCCAGATAGTCTAAGAATATAGGACTGGCTACACAGGCTAGTCAGCCTCTCAAGCCTGGTCCACCGTTCAATTCATGACCCTTGGAATGGCAAACACTGTACTGTGTCAGCTGATCTCAGCTGGATGTGGCTACTGTCTTCAGTTTCCGTAGATTAGAGACAGGTTAAAATCAGCTAGGGTTTCTGCTCTTGATCACTATCCAGTGATCCTTGCAGGAAAATGTGGGCCAACACAGTCAACCACAACTTGCCTTTAACATAGTAAAACACCTCAAGACTTTTCACACATGTTTTATCCAACAAAATTTGACACTGAGGCACATAAGGAGGTATTTGGAAAGATGACCAAAACAATTGGTCAAATAGGCAGTTTTTAAGGAATTTCTAAAAGGAGGAGAGGGAGGAAGAGGGCCAAAGATGTTTAGGGAGGGAATTCAAAAGTTGAATGCATAAACGATTGAAGGCACACCTGTTAATGAGGGACCAGTGGCGATGGAATACAGTAGAACCAGAAGGGACCGAATTGGAGGAACACAATAATTTGGGGAGTTGGAACAACGAACTAATATTCATTGGTCCTGGTTCCCTTGGAACTGGATCCCAATAAGATAAGGATTTTCCAGAGGATAGAGAGGACAGTAGATGGAGAGAAAAGTATGTAGCACATCATAATCCATAGCTGTCTCATGGCTTGTAATCCATAGTGAATGCTTGGATTTCCATGCACAGCCCCTGTGGGAGAGATGGGTTGCTATTTGGAAGCTTCAGCTGTGAGATAACGTCGGCTGCTGTTCTGCCTAGTCCCGCCCCAGTGGGTGATCGGTTCATGTGTGGCAATCTCATCATCAGTCAAGGTGACAAAAACAACAAATCACACCACCCACATCCAGGAAAACAAAGATTCACCCACCTTGCAGAACTCTGAATTCCTGTATTTCTTGAATCAGAAGTTGAGCGGTAATGATAGTCTGGGGTGGGGCACAGCTGAATAAGGAACAATGCTGAGTGATGACAGTAACAAGCCTTGACTAGACCAAATGGAAAGATGCTTTGGCCCAATATATTAGTGTAAATGTTAATCTTATTTTAAATGGGTTATGGTCGTGTAGCGGTTATATTACCAGATGAGTAATCCCAAAATGTGCACTAATGATCTGGTAGACCATGAGTTTAATTTCCTTCATGACAATTTGAGTATTTAAAATCTGAAAATAAAAAAAATCTTGCCATCTATTCCAATGCAGTCCTGGGTGACCCCCATCTTCCATCCTCCATAAGATCATCCAAAGCTCTGCTGTTCATCTCCCAACTCACATCGAGTCCCTTTCACTCCTCGCTGCTGTGTTTGCTGGACTGCATTGACAGCCAATTGAGCAATGTCTCGATTTTAAACTTCTCATAATTCTCCTCAAATCTTTAAATGGTCTCGCTCCTCTCTATCTGTGTAACCTCCTATAATCCCTATATACCTGCGCTCCAGCATTTCTGGCCTCTTGCACACCCCCGATTTTAAATGCTCCATCATTGGCAGGCGTGTCTTCAGCTGCCGAGCCCTAAGTCTCTCTGCTTACCTGCCTCTCTCCTCTTTTAAAGAAAGCAAGGCTTTCGTTTATATAACATCTTTCATGACCTCAAGATATTTCAAAGTACTTCACAGCCAATTAAGTACTTTTGAACTGCACTCCTGTTGTAAAGCACAAAACAAACTAACTAATTTGCAAGCAGGAAGCTCCCACAAACAACAATGTGATGGTGACCAAATTACATGTGAAGATGATTCCGTTGGTCTTCTTCTAAAGAGTGCCATGGGATCTTTTACATGCAGCGACGGCAGACCAGGCTTAGGTTTAATGGCAAAAAGCCGCACCCCCAACAGTGCATCACTCTCCCAGTATTGCACCGGAGTGCCACCTGGATTTTTGTGCTCAAGTCTTTGCATTGGGACGGTGAACCCATGACTGCCTGACTCAGTAGCAAGTGTGCTGCTTACTGAACCTTCTTTCTCCTTAAAACCCGCCTCTTTGAACAAGCTTTTGATCATCTGCCCAAATATCTCCTAATGCGGCTCAGTGTCATATTTTGCTTCATTATTCTCCTTTGAAGCACCTTAGGATGTTTAATTATGATAAAGGCACTATATAAATGCCAGTTGGTGGTGGTGTCGTTGTATCAGTAAAAGTGACTGAAAAGCAATCATATTGTCGCAGAAATCCATTTAGTTCGCTCATGTCCTGTAGGCTAGGAAACCTGCCGTCCTTATCTAATCCCTCTGTGGCTCCAGTCCCAAACCAATATGGTAATTCTTAACTTTCCTGTGAAGACACTGAGGGAGCCACTCAAACTGCTTCTTCAGCAGTTCATGAAAAAGGCTCATCACTACCTTCCAGGGCAACTCGGTGTGGTCAATGAATGCCAGCCCTCACAATGATGCGCACAACCCAAGGACAAATTTTTAACAATTTAAGTGCCTCTGCTAAAATAGCTGAAAATGATACAAGGTTACTAAACCATCACCTTCTAATAACATAAAAAGAAAAAAAGAGAGAAATCCCAAAATGCTTTGTAGCCAATGGGGTAGTTTTTTAAGTATTGTCACTATCGAAAAGTATGAAACACAGCAGCCAATTTGCGTACAGCAATGCCACAGAAACATCACTGTGATAATGAACACAAAATCCGTTTCTTTACTGAGCAAAGTAAGTATGGTACAAAAACAAAAATTGCTGGAAAAATTCAGCAGGTCTGACAGCATCTGTGGAGAGGAAGACAGAGTTAATATTTCGAGTTCATATGACTCTTCATCAGAACTAAAGAGAAATAGAAATGAGGTGTAAAAAAGCTGTTTAAGGGGGTGGGACAGGTGGAGCTGGATAGGAGGCCAGTGATAGGTGGAGGCAAAGGAGAGATTGCTAAAGATATCATAAACAAAAGGTCAAAGGAGTGTTGACAGTGGTGATATTAGCTAAAGGATGTGTTAATGATGATGTTAAGGGTAGAAAGCAGGTAACGCATGGCCCTAGTGGGGGTGCGGTGGGGGGAAGGGATTGAAATAGGCTAAAAGCTGGAGATAAAACAGTGGATGGATTATTTTAAATAATAATAATTATATTATTTAAATAATAATTAAAAAAATAATAATAGAAATAGGTGGGAAAAGAAAAAATATATATATAAAAAAATATAATAATTATTAGAAAAAAGGGGATCAAAAAGGGGGTGAGGGTGGAGGACAGAGATCATGATCTAAAGTTGTTGAACTCACTATTAAGTCTGGAAGATTGTAAAGTGCCTAATCAGAAGATGAGGTCCTGTTCCTCCCGTTTGCGTTGAGCTTCACTGGAACATTGCAGCAGGCCAAGGATGGACATGTGGGCATGAGAGCAGGGTGGAGTGTTGAAAAGGCAAGCGATAGGAAGGTCTGGGTCATGCTTGCGGACAGACCAAAGGTGGTCCGCAAAGTGGTCACCCAGCCTGCGTTTGGTCTCTCCAAGGTAGAGGAGACCACATTGGGAGCAGCGAATGCAGTAGACTAAATTGAGGGAAGTGCGAGTGGAGTGCTGCTTCACTTGAAAGGAGTGTTTTGGCCCTTGGACGGTGAGGAGAGGGGAAGTAAAGGGGCAGGTGTTGCACCTTCTGTGGTTGCATTGGAAGGTGCCGTGGGAGGGGTTGAGGTGTAGAGGGTGATGGAGGAGTGAACCAGGGTGTCCCAGAGGGAATGGTCCCTACAGAATGCTGAAGGGGGTGGCGGGGGGTTGGGGGGGGTTGTTGAAGTGAAGATGGGTTTGATGGTGGCATCATGCTGGAGTTGGCAGAAATGGCGGAGGATGATCCTTTGAATGCGGAGGCTGGTGGGGTGATAAGTGAGGACAATGGGGACCCTATCATGGTTCTGGGAGGGAGAGGAAGGTGTGAGGACGGATATGCGGGAGATGGGCCGGACACAGTTGAGGGCCTTGTCAACGACTGTGGGTGGAAAACCTCGGTTACGGAAGAAGGAAGACATGTCAGAGGAACTGTTTTGGAAAGTGGCATCATCGGATCAGATGCGACGGAGGAGAAGGAACTGACAGAATGGGATGGAGTCTTTACAGGAAGCAGGTTGTGAGGAGCTGTAGTCGAGGTAGCTGTGGGAGTTGGTGGGCTTGTAATGAATATTGTTGGATAGTCTATCACCAGAAATTGAGACAGCGAGATCGAGGAAGGGAAGGGAAGTATCAGTGATGGACCATGTGAAATTGATGGAGGGGCAGAAATTGGAAGCAAAATTAATAAATTTTTCCAGGTTCAAACGAGAACATGAAGCGGCACTGAAGCTGTCATTGATGCACCAATGTAAGTATGTAAGTATGTATGGCGTCCAGCCTCTGTTAGCATTCCCCTTCAATAAATATCTAAAATTTAGCTTCAGATCAGAATACCAACAGGAACCAAGTTGCCAGCATACTTTACAGAGCACATTTATGTGGCTGAGTTGGCCCTTATGGCTTTTCGTCAGAAATCTGTGCCTTCAGTTCAGCATTTTATATCATACAGGCTGATTAATACTAATGGAGTTCTGTATGTCAGAGATGCTGCCATTGAAATGTGTTGTTTATAAAGAAAGATTTGCATTTCTATAGTGCCTTTCACAACCTGAGGCTGTCCCAGAGGTCTTTACAGTCAGTGAATTACTTTCTGAACTGCAGTCACTCCTAGTGTAGGAAATGCAGCAGCAAATTTGCATGCAGCAAGTTCCCACAAACAGCGATACAATAGCGACCAGATAATCTGCTTTTCTAAGATGATGTTGTTTGAGGAGTAAATATTGGCCAGGACACCTTGGAAAAATCCGCTACTCTCCTTCAAAGTAGTGCAGTGGGATTTTTTACTTGCACCTGAGAGGGCAAATGGGGCCTTGGTTTAACATCTCATCTGAAAGGCAGCACCTTTTCCAGGGTGGCACTCCTTCAGTATGGTACTGGAGTGTCTGTCTAGATAGTTGTTAGGCTGAGGCCACATTTGCCTTATATCCCCTGGTAGGACTTGGAGATGAAGAGGAGGGACATTTGACATTTGATCTTTAACCAGTAATATATCAACTGGCTATTGATTATATTCATTGTTTGTGCCAAATTGGCTGCAGTGTTTGCTCACAACATCAGGAAATGTTCTTTAAAAAGTAGCTCATTCAAATGAGAAGAGCTTTGGGTTGCCCTGAGGGTGTGATAAGGGTGCGGTATAAATAAAACTTCCTCCTTAACTCATTTTTGAAAGAAACAATCTTGGGCCTTATCTGTACACACTGGAACTTGGGTTAGGTCATGTAAAAATGTATGTCAGAGATACTGTCATTCAGATTTACAAAGAAAGATTTGCATTTCTATACATATAAAAACAAAAAACTGCGGATGCTGGAAATCCAAAACAAAGACAGAAATACCTGGAAAAACTCAGCAGGTCTGGCAGCATTGGCGGAGAAGAGGAAAGTTGACGTTTCAAGTCCACATGACCCTTCAACAGAACTAAGTAGAAATAGGAAAGGGGTGAAAAGCGATATTAGAGAGAATAACTGCCAGACCTGCTGAGTTTTTCCAGATATTTCTGTTTTTGTTTTGCATTTCTATAGTGCCTTTCACAACCTGAGGCTGTCCCAGAGGGCTTTACAGTCAGTGAATTACTTTCTGAACTGCAGTCACTCCTAACGCAGCAGCCAATTGACATGCAGCAAGTTCCCACAAACAACAGTGCAATAGTGACCAGCTGTCCTTATCTAATCTCTGTCACAATAACACAAAAATTCATGGTGGAAATCTCTCATCTGTTCCAGTTCCCATCTTCTCCAGTAATCATAGTGGATGAACCAGTGCCCACTGTTTTCCCCTTAATATCAAATACTAGCAACAAAAATTAAGTGACAAGGAGTGATTCAAAGGGAGGGCGTCAGGACATCACCATAGGTTTTCTGGAAGAAGATAAGGATCATTGTGGGTTTAGAATTTTATTTGCATTGTTGATTTCCTCCATTTTTGGGTCATCACAAGTCAAGCCATCTCCTGGTTGTCGCAACGGTTATGTGACCTGCTCTTCAACTTCTTAAACCCATTAAGCAATTAAATCTGCTGCTAGCTTCCTTGTAAGAGTTGATGAGTTCTTAATATTTCTCACCTTTATCTGTTGTACTCTCCTCTCTACTTTGTTTTGTCCAGTCCTGAGACTTTGCTATCTCCCAGTTCCCAGTTCTGATGCTATGCCTGCATGAGCTACTACATTAACCTGCTTCAGATTTTTACAGGTGTTAGAAGTCTTCTGTACACTTGTGAGTTTTAATTTGATTGCATGGTATAGCACAATATCCGCAATAATTCTCTATAACATTGATCCATCCGGATTTTGGGGATGGGAGAATGTCTGTAATTTTCCAGGGCAGCAAAGATTGGGAATTCTGGCTGAACACATTCCACAATGTTTCATCACATGATATCCCACTTTCCAACCACCCCGTTCCCCATGCTCTTGCCTTTGGTCATCCGACATGTCCATCTTCCCAGTGCGCTGCCTTCCCTTAGCCAATTGGAAGGCGCAGACTCCTCAGTACTTGATTAGATGACTCTTAACTGTCAAACAGCCTTTTCCCTCTCATCTCCAATATTGCTAAAACTAATAAATTTAAGTGTTCAAAGAAAATAGACAATTAGTTTTAAGGCTCCCATAATTTCTACACCCCACCTTCCCCCACCAACTTGTTTGCAATGATATTCAGAAGATTTCAAGGTCCTGGAGGATTGGGGGCCCCAGCATGGACATGAGGACAGAAAGTCATCAGGTTTTGTGTAATTCAATGCTAACTTTTGGAACATGTGTAGTTTTATGCAGAAGGGAAAAGGGAAGTTACAAGTTCTTGTAAAACCCACTGTAACTCAAAGGGGTGTTTACATGTCTGAGAAACACACCTGACTTCTTGTTTCAGAAAAGTAACAAACTCCCCCCTTTAAAAGGTTCAAAATATTGACACTGTTTCCTAAATTACAACAGTGACAAGCTTCAAAAAGATCTCCATTGGCTGTAAGGCACTCTGGGCCATCGTGAGGTCATGAAAGGCACTACAGAAATGCACAGCCTTCTTTCTTTTTAAAAAATGCTGCAATGTCCTAAACGTTTTCCTTAAAAGAGAGTGAATATTCATTTCATCCTTTGGTATTTACAAAGTTGTTATTGTACTTATATAAGATTCCTTTAGAAGTCTGATTTGCAGCATTCCTGACTGATTACTTCACCTGTCTCTGTGCTGTGTGAGGCAGCAGCTCTGATTTACAATGCCCCTGTCGGTAAGGCTGAAGCATCATTTTCATCTCCTTGCCGTTATTGTCTCATTTCCTCTTGCTGGGCAGTGGTTGTTTGATGATATTTTGAGAGGCTTAGAGGAAGTGAAATCCTTCTCAATGTGTTAATTAAATTCTGTCAGCTGTGGCTCTGTTGGCAGCACTCTTACCTCTGAATCACAAGTTTCAAGTCGCCCTTGGGGCTGGGGGGGTGGGGGGGTGGTGTCTGCGGGGGGAGGGGGGATCAAAAATCAGGGCTGACGCTCCAGTGCAACACAGAGGAAGTGCTGCACTGTCAGGGATGCCATCTTTTGGATGAGATTTTAACCAAGGTCCCCACCTGCCTGCACTCATGGATGGAAAAGATCCCGCGACATATTATAAGAAAGAGTAGAAGAGTTATCCTCAGAAGAGTTGTCCTGGCCATCAATCAACATCACAAAAACAGATTATCTGATCATTATCACATTCCTCTTTGTGGGAGTTGGGTGACTGCAAAATTGGCTGCTGTGTTTCCTACATCACAATAGTGACTACACTTCAAAAGTATTTCACTGGCTGTAAGGTGCTTTGAGAAGTCAGATGGTTGTGAAAAGCCTATATAAATGCAAGTGTTTTTTTTGAGTGTGATGTGGAACAGGAAACAAAGCTTTGTGTTGTTATTGTATTTTGCAATGATTCAAAGGGGTGTTATGGTAAAAGGGTGAAAACAGGCATTAAATGGGTACTGTGTCAGTGAGACACACCTGTTTGGAAGTCTGGTTCTAACATGCAATTTTGGTCCTAACTGCTGATTACCATAACTTGAGCTTACCTGGAGGCGTAAAATCAGACACATGCAGATTTAGCTGTCAAGTGCTGATTAGTCACAACTGTTTTGGAGCAATATGCGTGGGCTGCACATTACCACTTCCGTGCAAGGACGTGGTGGCAGGTTTCAGGATGGCTCAGGTACTGAGTGAAAGGACACACACGTTAGTGGATGCAGCACCAGAGGTCCAGAGGAGGAAGGATGTCCTGTACCCATGCAGAGGAAGCTGTCCACCTTACTCTCCTGTTCCTCTCTCCTGCAGCAGCTCATGCTGCTGTACCTGGCCTTATCTCTTCCTACCATTGCTCCTGTAGGGCAAGGGGGACCCCAAACAAGATCCTGATGGCTAAGTAATTCTTTTCTTTTGGTGACTTGTATAAGGTAGCGAAGCAAGGCGCTCACTCTTTCTAGGTGAAGTCCTTAGGGAATTTCCAATATACATGTTACTAGGTTGTGAGAAAATTCTTGACAAAGTGTCCCCAAAAGTTTCCCAATGTTTTACAAAAGTCCTTTTAGTGAACAGTAACAAGTGATAGACCTTTAAGAAGAATTCAAAATTCTCAGTACTAATGTATTCACTCCTGTTCAGCTGGTTGTTGTTAGGAGAGGTTGTTAAATGAAGCCTTTTCCACCAATATTGCATGCAGTCTCTTTAACAGTGTGAACATGTAATTTAATCATTCATCAGCCCCTTAACTATCCTCCAGATGCCATTATCTGCGGTTACTTCAACCTTCTTTATCAAGATGGTGCCTTTTGTTAAACTGGCTAAACCAGCATTGCAGCTTAACACCCCATCTTTGTCACATCTTTACCTCTTTTGTGCACCGCTGCTTCCCCCATTCAATTCTCAGTAAGTGAGACTGAGCAACAACCAATTGCTGTAAAAAGTGTTTTCCAAAATAATTGTCAATCAGGTGCTCAGTCAGAGAAATGAATTCAAATCCAGAGCAAAAATGAGCAGCTTCACAGCTCAGGCCCGCTCATTTTCTATCTTTGAAAAGCACTATTGCTAGGGCGTCTGGTGCAGACATCAACCTGACTGTTCATTATGGGTGCAACAGAATTTCATGGTGAATTGTAATGTGATTGTCATGAGATTGTAATTGTAATGGGATTCAGAAAAAAAACACAAATGCACAACACTATCTATACCAAAGCCATCCAATTGATCACAGCTACATGTACAGTAGCCGTACAACACATGAGCATCATCTATACAAGCAGAGCCATACTAACATCATCTGTGTAAGGACCATCCACAACAGCACAGTAGTACCAATGCCATGCGAACAAATAACAATTATATTAATAACATTCATATCAAAATAGTCACACCAATACCATCCATAATAACACCATCTACATTAACACCATCCATAATAATACCTAACATTTGAATACCATCCATACTCATACAACCATATCAACATAGCAATATATTTACTAACACAACCCCAACAATGTATAGTATTAGTATCTACACAGCCATGTCATCAGCCCAACATATTGATTTTGATATCAAACATACTAATCTTAACTATGTCAGCATACCCATACTGACACCAATTAGAACAAAATCAATAACCACAGAAAGCTGATTCATAAAGAAAATTGTAGGCAACCAGGATGCCAAAACGTTATTCAATATTTACTTGTCAGGATATTTGTGAATAAATTCTTGAGAATTAGGTAGTGAATTAGGAACTATCAGTACAAAATGGACTTGCATTCTTACACATCACTAATCATTGAAATCAGTAGCAAAGTTCCTCATCAGATTTTGTTACTGGGAAAATGTCATCATTAAGCTTTGTGAACACCCAGAATAATGGAAACTTCCAGAAGTCCTCATTATTTTGTCATTCCCAAATAACTATAAATCAACTGTGGTCAAAAAGCTTGTGTTCTCACTCCAGTGGCATGTTGGGTGCAATATAGTCAAATTGATTGGAATGAAAATCTCCTCCATATGATGGCTGTAAAAGTCCAACATGAGTTTGAGGCCACTTTACTGCATTTCCCAATGGATATGATGATGCAGCAAAAAAATAATAAATATGAGCTTGTAATCAAATTATATTAACATTCTATTTTGACTGAGCATTCATGAGCTGGTTTGGCAATGTCATGTGGTTACAGAGGAAAAATGGTTGCTGATTCTTAGCTCCCAGTTTGCTCTACAAAGTACTGATACGAGAATGGGAATGGGCCATTCAGCCCCTCTTTCACTGCACCTGAACAACCTCCTAATTTTTCTTTTGTACCTGCACCTGATTGTGGCTGAAGAGAATCACAGTGTAAGTAACAACCAAAGTCAGGGGACTTGGCACCTAGGTGCCATCTGATAACTAACTCCTGTTGATTTGATCTTAAAGGACAAGCTAAATTATGGTATATCTTTGCTGTTGACTTTTTAAATACAAAGTAGTTTTGCTGCACCAAGATCTGCTGGAGAATTTTATTAGTATTTTGCACTTAGTGAGGGAGTCAATATTTGGTACTGTACTTTATCTTACTGAATAATACTGTTCATTTGAAGGAAGTTTGGAACCAAAGATGAGACCATAAGACCATTAAACATTGGGGCAGAAGTAGGCCATTCAGCCCATCGAGTCTGCTCCACCATTCAATGAGATAATGGCTGATTTGATAATCCTCAACTCCATTTTCCTGCCTTTCCCCTGTAACCCTTGATTCCCTTACGATTAAAAACCTGTCTATCTCAGCCTTGAATATACTCCTCTGCGGTAAAGAATTCCACAGATTCACTACCCTCTGAGAGAAGAAATTCCTCCTCATCTCTGTCTTAAACGGGCTACCCCTTATTCTGAGATTATATCCTCTGGTCTTAGACTCCCTCACAAGTGGAAACAACCTCTCAGCATCTACCCTGTCAAGCCCCCTAAGAACCTTATATGTTTCAATAAGATCGCCTCTCATTCTTCTAAACTCCAATTCAACCTCTCCTCATAAGAAAATCCCTCCTTACCCAGGATCAACCTAGTGAACCTTGTCTGGACAGTCTCCAATGCTAATATACCTTTCCTTGGATAAAGGAACTAAAACTGTTCACAGTACTCAACGTGTGGTCTAACTAGTGCCTTGTATAGTTTTAGCAAGACTTCCCCATTTTTATACTCCATTCCCTTTGAAATAAACATTCCATTTGCCTTATCTATTACCTGCTGAGCTTGTATGCTTGCTATTTGTGATCCAAGCACAAGGACCCACAGATTCCTCTGTGCTGCAGCTTTCTGCAGTCTTTCTCCATTTAAATAATATTCAGCTCCTCTATTCTTCTTGCCAAAGTGCATAACCTCACATTTTCCCACACTAATTTCCATCTGCCAAGTTTTAGCCCACTCATTTGGCCTGTCTTTATCCCTCTGTAGATTTTTGTGTCATCCTCACCACTTGCCTTCCCACCTATTTTTGTGACTTCTGCAGCCTTGGAAATAGTACATTCACTTCCTTGATCCAAGTCACTAATGTATATTGTAAATAATTGTGATCCCAGTATTGATCCCTGTGGCACTCCGCTAGTTTCAACTTGCCATTCTGAAAATGCCCCCCTTATCCTAATTCTCTGTCTTCTATTAGTTAGCCAATCCTCTATCCATGCTAATGTACTACCCCTAACACTATGGGCTCATATCTTATTAAGTAGCCTTATGTGTGGTACCTTATCAAAAACCTTTTGGAAATCCAAATATATTACAACTACTGGTTCTCCTTTATCTATCCCATTTGTTACCTCCTCAAAGAATTCTAATAAGTTTGTCAGGCATGATTTCCCCTTCATGAAGCCATGCTGACTCTGCTTTACTATATTATGCATTTCTAAATTCTCCAATCCTCTGGGACTTTTTCAGAATCTAAGGACTCTTGGAAGATTACTACCAGTGCACCCACTATCTCTGTAGCTACTTTGTTTACTATCCTAGGATGCAACCCATCAGGTCCAGGGGACCTATCAGCCTTTAGCCCCATTAGTTTCCCTAGTACTTTTTCTCTAGTGATAGTTATTGTATTTATTTCCTCCTCCCCCTCTTTTGCCCCTTGATTTTTTAGTAGTTTTAGAATGCTATTAGTATCTTCTACCGTGAAGACTGATGCAAAGTATTTATTCAACTCCTCTGCCATTTCCTGGTTCCCCGTTATTATTTCCCCAGCCTCATTCTCTGAGGGGCCTATGTTCACTTTGGCCTCTTTCTTCCTTTTTATATATTTAAAGAAGCTCTTACTGTCTGTTTTTATATTACTTGCTAGTTTACCCTTAAAGTTTATTTCCTCCCTCTTTATTATTTTTTTGGTCATCTTTTGTTGTTTATTAAAACTTTCCCAATTCTCTGGCTTACCACTAATCTTTGCCACATTGTATGTTTTTTTTTTCAATTTGATACTATCCTTAACTTCCTTGGTTAATCATGGTTGGCTTATCCCCTTCCTAGAATCCTTCTTCCTCACTGGGGTAGATCTTTGTTGTGAGTTGTGAACTATTTTCTTAAACGTCTGCCATTGTTCATCATGAGAGACTTCAGTTCCATGGATATAAAGGAGAAACTAGGATTGTCCTCCGTAAAGCAGAAACCTGGAAGGAGAGATTTGATAGAGGTTCAAAAACATGAGTGGTTTTGATGCAGTAAATAAGGAGAAACTGTTTCCAGTTGGCAGATAGTTCAATAAGCAAAAGGCACAGATTTAAGGCAATTACCAAAAGAAGCAGAGGCAACATGAGGGAAAAATAAGTTATGTAGTGAGTTGTTATGATCTGAAATGCAGTGTCTGAAAGGGCGGTGAAGGCAGATTCAATAATAACTTTCAAATGGAATTTGTTAAAAAATCAAAGGGGGGATATATATAGGGCTATGGTGAATGAGCAAAGAGTGGGGCTAATTTGATAGATCTTTAAAGAGCAAGCACAGGCATCATGGTCAAATGGGACATGAATTCAGTTCCTCTGATAGGGGGCCCCTGCCAGTTGGAGAAGTGGTGGAAATCCCACATTTCTTCCGTCCAGGAGGCCCGAAGCCATTTAAGTCCAACCAGGCACTTAACTGGCCAGTTTCAAATCTCCCTCACGATCAAGGGCCCAGTCGGGCAGAAATCCCATATCGTGAGCTTCTGGCCAATCGGACACCAGCAGCACCAGCAGGAATGGGAGCTGCTGCTGAAAATGCTCAAAGGTTGACCCAGAGGATCAACGCTGGATCCCTGGGGACAGGTGAGTGAGGCAGGATGGGGCTGTGGGAAGGGGGTTGCAGGGGTGGGCGGGGGGCCAGATGCAAGGGCAGGATGTTGGAGGGGATTGGCTTTCAGTACTGTCCGCCACCCCCCAACTCCCGATGCCAGGTCCCTCAAAAGGGGAGTGAGTGCTTTTTAACGAGGGACCTCCACTGGTGGGCTGCTGACAAATCTGACAGAGTTTGCTAGATGGCATTCAGGAGCCACCAGAGACCCATGCAAATCCCGTTAAATCCCTCAGCCACCAGTAAATTCTGGTGGGCTCAGGAATAATTGGCTTTAAGTGGCTTTGCAATGAGTCCAATCCTGCCGTGGATAAGGCTCCTGCGTCTGCCACTTCCCACCCCCTATTAAATTAGGGACAGTTTTCCTGATGTCAGGAATTGGACCCAGGTACTCCCCCTGCCATCAAGGGGTGCTCTATTAAATTCCACCCATGGTCTCCTTCTGTGCTGTTTCATTCTATAATTCAATGAAGGGAAGCAATCTCCCTTTGATTTACCTGGGCCTTTCCTGAGTTAGTTACAACTGTCTCTCCACCACAGAGTAGGCATCATTCCCCTGCCTCAACCGTACAACTGCTCCACGGCACCTGGAAATTTCCCAGCTTTAAATACATCTGCCCCTTTAATGTTGCTGCTGCCTTTCAGGGCTGAATTACTCCTGATCTTTCTAGCTTATACAGAGGAGGAAGATCAGCTCCACAGTGTTAATTGCAAAACCATCAGCTGATATTTAATTGTAAAAGCATGTCAAAGCTGTTGTTAACAAACATTTTGCAAATCAAGTGCTATCAGTGAGATGCTGCTTATTTTGCAATGCAACAGACAGGAGTAGATCATATTTCCTTGATCACATAGCAATGATTTTCACAGTACAGTTGATGGATTGGAACATAGGAACATGGGAATTAGGAGCAGCAGTAGACCATTCGCCCCCTCGAGTCTCCTCCACCATTCAATAAGGTATTGGCTGATCTGATTGTGGTGTCAATTCCACTTTCCTGTCTGCACCCATAACCCTTGACTCCCTTGTCGATCAAAAACCTGTCTAACTCTGCCTTGAATAAATTAAATGACCCAGCCTCCACTGCTTTTTGGGGAAGAGAATTTCACGTCACATATCTGTTAAGTGTCAGCTTGGTTTGGCTGGTAGCACTGTCATCTCTGATTTAGATAATTGTAGCTTCACATCTCAGCTCAAAGGCTTGAGTACAGAACTTAGATTGACCTCCAAGTTCCACTCATCATCCTGACTTGAAAATATAATGTTGTTCCTTCATCATCGCTGTGTCAAATTCATGGAACTCCCTATCTAACAGCATTGTCATCATACGAACTGCAGTGGTTCAAGAACAAGGCTCAGAACCACCTTCTCAAAGGCAGATCAGATGGACAATAAAATGCCAGTTTTGCTAGCAAGACCCACATCCCAAGAGCAAATTATTTTAAAAAATACCATCAGACAGCAACGAGGGAGCGCTGCACTGTTGGAAGGGCAGTATTGATGGACTGCTGCACTGTCTGAGGGGCTGTGCTGAGGGAATGCTGCACTAAGAGAAGCTTTTAGCAGGTACAAGGGAAGCAAATCAGCAGAGGCATTAGTGGAGTGCAGAAAGTGCAGGATGGAGCTTAAGAAAGCAATTAGGAGAGCAAAGAGGGGATATGAGAAAGCTCTGGCTGGCAAAAGTAGGGAAAATCCCAAGATATTCTATAAGTGTATCAATGGGAAGAGGATAACCATGGAAAGTGTAGGGCCCATAAGGGACCAAGGGGGAAATCTATGGGTGGAGCCATAGGAAATTGCTAGAGTGTTGAATGAATACTTCACATCCATCTTCACCCAAGAGAAAGAGGATGAAGGTATCGAACTCAGGGAGAGAGACTGCGAGGTTCTTAAGCAAATTGGTATAGAGAGTAACAAGGTATTTGAGGTATTGGCAGGCTTAAAAGTGGACAAATCTCCAGGTCTAGATGATTTATATCCCAGCCTGCTGAGGGAAGCAAGGAAGGAGATCGCAGGGGCTCTGACCCAAATTTTTAACTCCTCTCTGGCCACGGGGGAGGTGCCAGAAGACTGGAGAACAGCTAATGTGGTTCCGCTATTTAAGAAGGATTGTGGAGATAAGCCAGGGAACTACAGGCCAGTGAGTCTCACATCAGTGGTAGGGAAACTATTGGAGAAAGTTCTGCAGGAGAGTATCTATCTCCACTTGGAGAGGCAAGGTTTGATCAGGGATAGTCAGCATAGCTTTGTCAGAGGGAGGTCATGCCTAACAAATTTGATTGAATTTTTTGAGGAGATGACCAGGTGTGTAGATGAGGGTAGTGCAGTTGATGTAGTTTATATGGATTTCAGCAAAGCCTTTGACAAGGTCCCACATGGGAGACTTATAAAGAAGGCAAAGGCACATGGGATACAGGGTAATTTGATAAGGTGGATTCAAAATTGGCTTAGTTGTAGGACACAGAGGATGATGACAGAAGGATGCTTCAGTGACTGGAGGCCAGTGTTCAGTGGCGTACTACAGGGATCTGTGCTCGGTCCCCTATTATTCTTCATTTATATAAACGACCTAGATGACTATGTGGGGGGTAGGATTAGTAAGTTTGTGGATAACAGAAAGATTGGCCAGGTGGCTAAAAGTGAGGTTGAGTGTCTTGGGCTACAGGAAGGTATAGATGGGATGGTCAAATGAGCAGATAAGTGGCAGATGGAATTTAACCCTGAAAAGTGTGAGGTGGTACACTTTGGAAGGAGTAATTTGACAAGGAAGTATTCAATGAATGACATGACACTAGGAAGTTCTGAGGAACTAAGGGACCTTGGCGTGTGTGTCCATAAGTCTCTGAAGGCAGAGGGGCATGTTAGCGGGGTGGTGAAAAAGGCATATGGGACACTTGCCTTTATCAATCGAGGCATAGATTACAAAAGTAGGGAGGTCATGTTGGAGTTGTATAGAAACTTGGTGAGGCCACAGCTGGAGTTCTGGCGCCACGTTATAGGAAGGATGTGATTGCACTGGAGGGGGTGCAGAGGAGATTCACCAGGATGTTGCCTGGAATGAAATATTTAAGTTATGAAGAGAGGTTGGATAGACTTGGGTTGTTTTTGTTGGAACAGAGAAGACTGAGGGGCGACCTGATTGAGGTGCACAGGATTATGAGGGGCATGGACAGGACGGATAGGGAGCAGCTGTTCCCCTTAATTGAAGGTTCAGTCACAAGGGGACATAAGTTCAAGGTGAGGCACAGGAGGTTTAGGGGGGATGTGAGGAAAAATTTTTTTACCCAGAGGGTGGCGACTGTCTGGAATGCGCTGCCTGGGAGGGTAGTGGAGGTGGGTTGCCTCACAACCTTTAAAAAGTACCTGGATGAGCGCTTGGCACATCATAACATTCAAGGCTATGGGCCAAGTGCTGGTAAATGAGGTTAGGTAGGTGGGTCAGGTGTTTCTCACGTATCGGTGCAGACTCGATGGGCCAAAGGACCTCTTCTGCACTGTGATTCTGTGATTCTGTGTGATTCTGTGATATCAGAGGGACAGTACTGAGAAAACACTGTATTGTCAGATGGAAGGGCGTTGCTGAGAGAACGCTGAACTTCAGAGATATTGTGCTTTGTGAAAGATGTCTAACCATGGCCCTGTCTACTTATCCTAGTGTTCAAGCAGCAGTTAAACATTCCAATGACACTGTATGAGAAACACAGGGAGATGTCCCAACCAGTATTCCATGTGAACTTCTTGAGGATGTTTTGGAGAGCTATGATGGGGAGAGATATCAATGCAAGATTGTTATTATTCACGTTTTAGTAAGAATTGTGTTTTTCTTCCCCCAGTTTTCTCCTTTCATTTCCTAATGATACTGGTCATGTTGGGCACACCCACTCTCTGATCTACTGTCCATGAGGCTGTTCTTCAAGAGCAACAATTTGTATCTATATAGCACCTTTAAAAAATATTAAACTGTCCCAATGCAATCCACAGGAGTGTCATCAAACCAAATTTAACAGCAAGCCACATAAGGAGATATTGTCTAGAAGCAGCTGAAGGCTGCAGCATCCAGGTAAACACAGGGGTGACAACAACTGAGTTGACCCGTTGTTTCAGGAGCAAATGCAACTCCTCTGATGGGAAGCATTAAGCAGCAAGGTGATGTAACGCTCTTGGAGGGTCCCGAACACACGAGTTGACTGCATCTAGAGGAGGGAACATCAGTAAGGAGGAATCACTTAGAGGATTACACATTTACACAAGGTTGGCATACAAAAACATGGTTAAAAGGACATATTTCAGCAGAAAAAAATAACTTTCACTTTAGTCTTTTTAATCTGAACAAAGCTTGAAAACCAGGCCTGTGTGATTCCAAAACAGATGCCATATGAATGTTAGCATGCCAAGAATAGCCAAGACAAATTTATATGAGCCTTGTTCTGCTCGAGAGGGCTGCTAAGTTGAAATCCAGTTCAGAAATAGTGAAACAAAAATAAAAATAGCTGAAAAAACTCAGCAGGTCTGATAGCATCTGCGGAGAGGAAGACAGTTAACATTTCGAGTCCGTATGGCCCTTCATTAGAACTGAGGAACTATAGAAATGAGGTGAAATATAAGCTGGTTGAGGGAGGTTGGACAGCTAGAGCTGGATAGTGGGCCAGTGATAGGTGGAGGCAAAGGAGAGATTGCCAAAGATATCATAGACAAAAGGACAAAGGGGTGTTGACGGTGCTGATATTAGCTAAGGAATATGCTAATGGTGACATTAAGGATAGAAAGCAGGATGAGCAAGGTACAGATAGCCCTAATGGAGGTGGGATGGGGGGAAGGGATCAAAATAGACTAAAAGGTGGAGTTGAAACAATGGATGGAAATATATTTAAAAATAATGGAAATAGATGGGAAAAGAAAATATATATTTTTTTAAATTATAAATTATTGGAAAAGGGGGGATCAGAAAGTGGGTGGGGATGGAGGAGAGAGTTCATGATCTTAATGAACTCAATGTTAAGTCCGGAAGGCTGTAAAGTGCCTAGTCGGAAAATGAGGTGCTGTTCCTCCGGTTTGCGTTGAGCTTCACTGGAACATTGCAGCAGGCCAAGGACAGGCATTTGGGCATGAGAGCAGAGTGGAGTGTTGAAATGGCAAGCGACAGTGAGGTCTGGGTCATGCTTGCGGACAGACCGAAGGTGTTCCGCAAAGCGGTCACCCAGTCTGCATTTGGTCTCTCCAATGTAGAAGAGACCACAGTGGGAGCAGTGAGCGCAGTAGACTAAATTGAGGGAAGTGCGAGTGGTGTGCTGCTTCACTTGAAAGGAGTGTTTGGGCCCTTGGACAGTGAGGAGGGGGGAAGGAAAGGGGAAGGTGTTGCACCTTCTGCGGGTTGCATGGGAAGGTGCTCTGGGAGGGGGTTGAGGTGTAGGGGGTGATGGAGGAGTGGACCAGGGTGTCCCAGAGGGAATGATCCCTGCGGAATGCCACCGGGGGGGATGGGGGGGGGTGGGGGGTTGGTGAAAGGAAGCTGTTTTTGGTGGTGGCATCATGCTGGAGTTGGCAGAAATGGTGGAGGATGATCCTTTGAATACGGAGGCTGGTGGGGTGATAAGTGAGGACAAGGGGGACCCTATCATGGTGCTGGGAGGGAGAGGAAGGTGTGAGGGCGGATGCGTGGGAGATGGGCTGGACACAGTTGAGGGCCCTGTCAACCACTGTGGGTGGAAAACCTCGATTAAAGAAGAAGGAAGACATGTCAGAGGAACTATTTTGGAAAGTGGCATCATCAGAACAGATACGATGGAGGAGAAGGAACTGAGAGATGAGATGGAGTCCTTACAGGAAACGGGATGTGAGGAGTTGTGGTTGAGGTAGCTGTGGGAGTTGGTAGGCTTGTAATGATTATTGAAGGGAGGGGAAGTGTCAGTAATGGACCATGTGAAAATGTTGAGATTGGAAGCAAAATTAATAAACGTTTCCAGGAGGAAGTGTCTGCGAGTTGACGCTTAGCCTCTGCAAGGTAGAGGTTAGTGCGCCAGACAACAATAGCACTATCTTTGTCAGCGAGTTTGATGACAAAGTCGGGGTTGGACCTGAGAGAATGGAGTGCGGCAAATTCAGAAAGAGACAGGTTAGAGTGTATGAGAGGATCAGAGAAATTGAGATGACTGATGTCACGCCAACAGTTCTCAATGAATAGATCAAAAGCAGGTAAGAATCCAGAGGGAAGGTTCCAGGTGGAGAGAGATTATTGGAGGTGGGTGAAAGGACCCATTGAACGGAGGGAGGACTCCTGCCCAAAGAATTGAGCACGGAGACGAAGGTGGCAGAAGAAGACTTCAGCATCATGCCAAGCCCAAAATTCATTGAGGTGAGGGCGTAAGGCTATGAAACTGAATTCTTTGCTGAGCGCTGAACGTTCAGCTTCAAAGAGGAGAAGATCAGGGGGATGGTGAATACATGGCCAGGACTGGGGTTGGAAGACTGGATGGGGTCAGAGGAACGGGCAGGGGTGGAGGGTCCTGGATGGGCGTTGGTGTCAATGAATTGTTAGAGCTTGCGTTCCTTTGCACCTGAAAGAAAGAGACAAAGTTTCTCATTGAGGTGTTGGATGAGACGAAGAATAAAATGAAACTGGGGGCAAGGATAGCTTAGAGATAGGGGGAGTCAGTGCTGCTGAAGGGAGAGGTCGAGGTGTTCATATGGCGGCGCATGGCACTGAGTGTGGATCTCAGGATGCGATGAGAACAGCAGTCCGAGAAACGTTTTAGGTCCTGGAGATACCTGTAATCCTGGGTGGGTTCGAAACACGAGGGATGGAACATCAGTTGGAATCCACATGGGGTAAGTCGGAGACGGAGACAGTCACTGAGAAAGGAAATATGGCTGTGAAAGCGGGTTTTAGTAAACACCTTGTCAAACACCAGAAGAGAAATAGAAAGCAATGAAGGTGAACAGGGCAAAAGAGACAAGCGGAAATCCGCAGTATTTTGCTTTTATCTTAGTTTAATTGACTGCCATTCCTCTTCCAGGAATGCCTACCTTGAAGAAGTACTGCTCTTCTCTCCGACATGATTTCCGTATCTCTCTTTTGCCTTGTTCACCTTCATTGCTTTCCATTTCTCTCCTGGTGTTTGACAAGGTGTTTACTAAAACTCATTTTCACAGCCATATTTCCTTCCTCAGTGACTGTCTCTGTCTCCGACTTACCCCACGTGGATTTCAACTGAAATTCCATCCCTCATGTTTCGAACCCACCCAGGATTACAGGTATCTCCAGAACAAACAACGCTCCTCGGACTACTGTTCTCGTTGTCTCCTGAGATCCACACTCAGTGCCATGCACCGCCATATGAACACACTCGACCTCTCCCTCCAGCAGCACCAACTCACCTTATCTCTAAGCTGTCCTTGACCCCAGGTTTTATTCTTCGTCTCATCCGACGCCTCAACAAGAAACTTTGTCTCTTTCTTTCAGGTGCAAAGGAACACAAGCTCCAACAACTCATTGACACCAATGCCCATCCAGGACCTTTCACCCCTGCCCATCCCACTGATCCTATTCCGTCTTCCAATCCCAGCCCCAGCCGTGTATTCACCATACCCCCTGACCTTCCCCTCTCTGATTCTAAATGTTCAGTGCTTAGCAAAGGACTCAGTTTCATAGCCTTACGCCCTCATCTCAATGAATTTTGGGCTCAGCACAACGCTGAACTCTTCTTCTGCTGCCTTAGTCTCCGTGCTCACTTCTTTGGGCAGGAGTCCTCTCCCTGTTCAACAGATCCTTTCACCCACCTCCAATATTCTCCCTCCATCTGGACCTCTCCCTCTGGATTTTTATCTGCTCTTGATCTTTTCATTGAGAACTGTTGGCCTGACGTCAGTCATCTCAATTCCTCTGCTCCTCTCACCAACTCTAACCTGTCTCTTTCTGAACTTGCTGCACTCCGTTCTCTCAGGTCCAACCCTGACTTTGTCATCAAACTCGCAGAGGCTGACCGTCAACTCGCAGACACTTCCTCCTACCTCCCGCTGGACCACTACCTCACCACTGAACATCAAGCCATTGTTTCTAGGACTGACCTCATCTCCTCTGGAGATCTTCCCTCCACAGCTTCATATCTCATAGTCTCCCAACCTTGGATGGCCCGCTTCTACCTCCTCCCCAAAATCCACAAACAGAACTGCTCCGGCACACCGATCGTGTCAGCCTGTTCCTGCCCCACGGAACTCAGTTCTTGCTATCTTGACTCCATTCTCTCTCCCCTTGTCCAGTCTCTTCCTACCTACATCTGCGATTCCTCTCATGCCCTACATCATATCAACAATTTCCAGTTCCCTGGCCCCAACTGCCTCCTCTTCACCATGAACCAATCCCTCTACACCTCTATCCCCCACCGGGATTGTCTGATGGCTCTCCGCTTCTTCCTCCAACAGAGGCCTGAACAATCCCCATCCACCACTACTCTCCTCCGTCTGGCTGAACTTGTTCTCTCACTGAACAATTTGTCCTTAAACTTATCTCACTTCCTCCAAATAAAAGTTATGCATGTCTCTTTATGGGGTATGTGGAACATTCCTTGGTCCAGTCCTACTCAGGCCCCCTCCCACAACTCTTTCTCCAGTACATCGATGACTGCTTAGGTGCTGCTTCATGCTTTCCTCTGGACCTGGAAAAATGTTTTAATTTTGCTTCCAATTTCCAGCCCTCCAACATTTTCACATGGTCCATCACTGATACTTCCCCTCCCTTCAATATCCATTACAAGCCTTCCGACTCCCACAGCTACCTCGTCTACAGCTCTGCACATCCCACTTCCTGTAAGGACTCCATCTCATTCTCTCAGTTCCTTCTCCTCCATCATATCTGTTCTGATGATGGCACTTTCCAAAACAGTTCCTCTGACATGTCTTCCTTCTTCCTCAACTGAGGTTTTCCACCCACGATGGTCGACAGGGCCCTCAACCCTGTCTGGCCCATCTCCTGTGCATCCACCCTCACACTTTCCTCTCCCTCCCAGAACCATGATAGGGTCTCCCTAATCCTCACTTATCACCCCACCAGCCTCCGTATTCAAAGGATCATCCTCTGCCATTTCCGCCAACTCCAGCATGATGCCACCACCAAACACTTCTTCCCCTCACCAGCCCCGGCAGCATTCCACAGGGATCATTCCCTCTGGGACACCATGGTTCACTCCTCCATCACCAACTACACCTTCCCACAGCACCTTCCCATGCAACCCGCAGAAGGTGCAACACCTGCCCCTTTACTTCCCCCCTCCTCACTGTCCAAGGGCCCAAACACTCCTTTCAAGTGAAGCAGCATTTCACTTGCACTTCCCTCAATTTAGTCTACTGCATTTGTTGCTCCCAATGTGGTCTCCTCTACATTGGAGAGACCAAACGCAGACTGGGTGACCGCTTTGCATTTGTTGCTGATGGGCTCTTCAACAACCTCAAAAGTAACGATGCACTAACATCCCGCTGTGCTGTTGCCTCCTCTCACCTGCCAGTGGGGTGGGGGGAGGACACAGCAAGGGACGCATGCTCCATTCACAGACTCGACTGGCAACCTGTTCAACTGTTCCACATTGGATGTAAGTTAGTCTAATTGTTTGCCAGATGCTGCTACTTTCATCCCACCTTCCGCAAAAGCGCATCAAGGTAGGAACGCATTGAGAAACTGAACTGACACACAGCTTCCCAAATTTAATCTCACCCTGCCCCTTCAAATCTGCTTGCTCTGGGTGGATAAGGTCTATCTCAATGTGTCGTCTTGGGGGTGCTTTGCCATATCGCGAAAGAAATTACTTCATTTCTATGGTACGGAGTTTATTGTGCAACATTTTCATTCAGAACAATTCTTATGACCGGGCCCCGGGCGAGGTTCCCACAATTTGTTATGATGCCGGGCGAGATATCCCAAATTGTTATGCTCCTAGGTGAGGCTCCCTTTCTTTCTTCAACACCCTTCCGTTGTTCACAACAAGGTTAATTTAAAAAGGATCCCTTTCCTCGTGGATACCTTGTCCGAATGCACTTATGTTTTAAAAAAAAGGAGCCAATTTAACCAGCCTGTCTTGAATCAAAGAAAGCGCGGGTTTTTTTAATGACTTAATGTGAGAAAAAATAATAAAAATGCAACACGTACACACAGATTAGAAATGAGAAATTGAGTCCAAAAATAAAAGTTGAAAAGATATATGATTCAGTCCTTTGGTTGTCCGTGAGGAATAGATGGTGAAACATTGCAGCCTTTAAGCTTTAAGTCGGTAGAGCTGACTTTGGCAGTTGAGCAGTTGGTTTGTAGATTCTTGGTTCTGCAGGTTAGCTGAAAGGATTTGGTCTGTTCCGTTTTCAACTGTGGCTTTGCTGACTTGTACCTTGTTTCCAGCAATCAGAGAAAAGAGATTTTTTACTTGCAAACGTAGGGATGCCCAGTTGGTGTTCTTCAGCTGTGACCTTCACAGCACACACACACACACACACACACACACATACACACACACACAAACACACACACACACACACACACACACACACACCAGAACAGAACACCAGACTAGCACACAGAACTGGGGTTGCAGTCGACTTTTTAAACCCTTTTCCTTGTGTATTCCTGGAACAGGAAAAACGAACATGTCTTTCACCCAGATGTGTTATCTTTTCAACTCAGTTGATGTTCATAGTCCATGATATAATCAGCAGGAGGTGGTTTGAGCAGAGATGGTAATCATTATCAATTATCTCCACAACCACAGGAGATTACAGTTCAATTTGAATTGTATCTTTTCCTTTGACGTGCTTCTGTAAGAAGTAGGCATGTCACACCTTTTAGGTGTGACATTCCATTCTCTCTGAACTAGTTACTCAAGTAATCCACATAGGAATTTTCCAGCAAGTGGTTACCTTACAGTCTCAGCCAGTTTCTGCTTCTTTGTGCTTTTTTAAAAAAAAATGTACTTAAAAATTTAATACGTGATAGGTAATCCGGGGATAGGATCCGTGGACATGACACGATATCTGTGTAGAACACAAAAAGGAGAGACAGTGGAGGATGAGACAACATGTTGACCTGGTGAAGGAAGTGAAAGATCTGTTAGAGTAAAGCAAGCTCATTGTGTGGGGATAGTGTAGGGGTGTGGTAAATGGAGGAACACATTGTAGCGTGAGAGGTTAGGATAGGGAGACACGTGATGGTGGGGGTAGTAATGATGGGATGGAGCGACACACTGGGCAGAATTTTACCAGCCTCCAGGTAGCGGGCTAAGAGGCAGGGGAAGCAAGTAAAATCGCAGGGAGCCACATTGGGATGGTCCCCTGATATGATCCTGTCACCGGGGCATTTTTCCAAAGGTGGGACTGGATACAGAGAGGCTGCTTGCTCCAAGGAGGCAGGCAGCAGGGAAAGTCCCATTTAGAGGCTATTTTACAGAGTTGGGGCATTTTGCCAATGGCAGGGTGACCACCCCCCCACCCACAAGCTAAATGGAGGTGGCCTCCCTGTCAGCCAGGGGGGACCATTGGAGTCAGAAGTTTTACAGCCCAAAGAGGGGGCCATGGGCACGGAAGGCAGTCCCTATGGCCTCAGCAATATTTCCAGAGGGGCTTCCCCTCTAACATCCAGCCTGATGAATTTTTTATTCTTTTAAAACTCACCTAACCCCGCTCTAGAGGCCTCCTGCCCGCAGCAGTAGCAATGACCAATTCTCCTGGCGAGGCTGCTGAGGTTTCAGAGCTGCCAACCCTTTGATTAGGCCGACGGTATCAGGAGCTCAGCTGCCATCCTTAATTGGACGGTGGGCAAATTGAAAATTGTTGAGACAGCCCCATTGCCGGCGAGTGCAGGCTCGGGATCCACTTTCTGCCCCCAGGATGAATTCCCAATGCCTGCATAAATTCAGGACATTGTGTAGGGTGGAGGAGTGAAAATGGGAAAGTACTCAGGGAAACTTTTGGACCAGGAATTCTACACCTGTAGAGAAAAAGGAGAAAGTGAAAATCTGGAAAAGAGGTTTGGAGAAAAAGAAATGAGGTCAGAAAGCTTAGTGAAGAGACAGGCACCTCCTTTATCCCTCCTTTTACCGGCCTGTAAGGGTTTGAGAGCATTAACTAATGATCTCAGCCTTGTGCAGGAGTCATCACTGGCATTGTGATGTTGACAATGCACTTAGCTCAGAGAAATACTTTTTTGCACTGTGCAGCATTATTTCCGTGAAGCATACGTTGATTGTATGTGCCAAGACACACAGATAAATGAACTCGTTTTGCTTATAGTAACCTTTGTCAAATACTATTTGTCAACTTTCACAAGCCACATGATTAAATGAGGGATTATATTTATGTAGCATTATCATATTTCTTGGAAACACCCCATATTGCCTCACGTAGAATAAATCACTTTGACGTGCAGTAACTGCTTTTATGGTGGTAAACAGAGAAAGTATTGGGTGTTAGAGGGACTTTCTAACCAACCTATATCTGGCAACTGAGTGCTGGCACACACTTTGTCTATCCCAATCCCATTTTATTCCCAAGCTCCCCTGAAAACATTCAACCCTCTTTGGGGCAAAATTCCATTGGTGTCTGGCTGCTCTTTGATATCACAGCTAAGTAAAACTACTCTTCACGAATACATGTTGCCAGGGTACTTTACCACTATGGCATTATGACTGAACCCAATCCTGCCCTCAAACACCTACTGCATCAGGAGCTACTGAATAGGGATCATAATTGGGTTGAGAGCCTTGCTTTCCTAGTAGGGCTGGGACCACTGAAACCATTGCAGTAGGGTGGCCAATTTCAACTTGCCATATGTAGAAGAGATTGAATCTGGGCCTCTCCTGCTCTTTGTACCTCTCTACCACCTCATGTGGTGCATTTACCAATTGAACCATTGGTGGCAGTCTTTAATAAACAGACGTAGGATTAATCACATGGGATAAACAACTGCTAAATAAAATGGCTCCTGCTGGAAGAATGCCAGTGAATTCATTCTTCGCTCTGTGTTTGCAGACATATTATTATGTTTTGGAAGCTTTCCAGCTACAATCTCACTCTGGCTCCCTGCCCTGCTCTATAAATGACACCGTCTCAGAAACAATCAAAATCCCCTTTACAACAATTCTGACTAAGGACAAAGCTCAAAGGAACAGCTGAATTACCTGGAAAAACTCAGCAGGTCTGGCAGCATCGGCGGAGAAGAAAAGAGTTGACGTTTCGAGTCCTCATGACCCTTCGACAGAACTAGGCGAATCCCTAGGTGAAGGGGATTCGCCTAGTTCTGTCGAAGGGTCATGAGGACTCGAAACGTCAACTCTTTTCTTCTCCGCCGATGCTGCCAGACCTGCTGAGATTTTCCAGGTAATTCTGTTTTTGTTTTGGATTTCCAGCGTCCGCAGTTTTTTGTTTTTATCAAAGGAACCGCTCACTGATTCTCTGGTCTGATCAAATAATAGTGCGGAGGGTTAAAAAAGAAGCTGTGTTGCAAAATCCACAGGGAGTGCTGGCTGATCTCAGGTTTCCACACTGGCTACCTGTTTAAACACTGGCCAGCCCACTGAAACACACAAATCATCACTGCACTACATTGTTGCCTGTTGCTCTGGTAATAACAATTTACTTGATTAAAAATGTTCTCATTATTCAAAAGATGATATAATCTCTCAGCTGGTGGTCTACTGAGAAATATGTTTCCCTATTGGATGTTAAATTAGATAGGACAGGAGGTCCCAGATTCTAGTAACTGTTTGGTACTGATTGACCTAATCTAGGGGGTATCGGGACATTACAATTATTAGAATCATAGCATATCACAGCGTACAAAGTGGACATTCGACACGTTGAGCTGATTTTTCCCAGCTCCACGGAGGCAGCTTTGGTGGCAGGTGGGCGAGAAAAACTTGATCGACTCCTGTCACAACAGCTCCACGACATGTTCCCATCTCCATGTGCTTTTCCCAGGTGTGTGCTCCCAGCAGCGACAGATGCATAATTTGGGCAAGTAATAAGGCAATTAGCCTCCGTTGTGTAATTGGGTTGTTATTTCTCTGTGCACACAGGCTCCCCTGCTGTGTAAAAAGCCTGGAAATAGAGCGGAGGTGACTTCACTGTAGGAGGTCTGAGCCATGAACCATATGAGGCCTTTTATTAAGTCTCTGGCAGCAATTCGCAATGCTCAAGACTCCCCAAGCAGAAGGCAGGCCATTATAGCCACTTCTTGGAGACTGATGTCTTCACTAAAGTAGCTGCTGCTGTAATGGCCGCCCCTCACCTCCTGCTTAAGGTGCCCATGTGGAAACACTTCTGGTCCTTCTACTGGGCCCCTCAGCATTGCCCACTGAGGAAAGGTAGTTGGCAGCCCTACCCGAGGTCCACGCTGAACAAACCTCCTGACGTTGGAATCCAACCACTGTAATTGAACGGGGGTCTCAGAGGTGGCTTCTTAATTGGCTGTTTCTGGGAAGATAGTGTCGACATCCCTCCATGGCTACTTCCCGGTTTCTGACCTGGAATTGAGGCTGATGTCGGCATTTAGATCCAACTGGGAAAATTCAGCCCATTGTATCTGTGCGGGTTCTTTAAAACAGTCATCCAATTAGTCCCACTCCTCAGTGCTCTCTCCTCTTAATCCTGAATTTTCTCTCCTTCAAGTATTTATTCAATTCCCTTTTGAAAGTTATTACTGAATCTGCTTCCACCGTATTTCCAGGCCGTGCATTCCAAAATATAATAATATAACGCTGTGTAAAAGAAAAATCTCCACTTCTCACCCCTATCTTTTTTTGCCAATTACCTTAAGCTTACATCCTCTAGTTATAGGTCCTCCAGCCATTGGAAACAGTTTCTCTTTATTTACTGCTACAAAACCCTTCATGGCTTTAAACACCTGTGTTAAATCCCCCTTTAATATTCTTTGATGTAAGGAGAACAACCCAGCTTCTCTAGGCTTTTCAAGAAACGAATTGTCATACTCTTCTCCACTCTTCGTTTTGTTACCCTTGTTGCAAGATTCCTGATTTTCCAACTAACACAGACCCAGGAGAATTGGGACGGTCAGAAGGATGTGTGACAAGTTCCGATTGGCAAGGAGCCAGATTATAAATGTGGGCTGGTGGGGGATAGGTTCAGTTAATTTCCCAAACCGGTGTATTGTGAGTATGGTGCCTCTTGATTCCCCACATCTGGATGTGTCAACTGTAGCTGTGGCTAGCACTGTTATCTCTAAGTCAAAAGGTTGTGGGTTCAAGTCCCTTTCCAGAGACTTGGGCACATAATCCAGGCTGGCACTAGGGTGCCACACTGTCGGAGGTGCTGTCTTTTAGCAGAGATATTAAATCTGCTCTATTAGGTGGGCATAAAAGATCCCACTGCATAATTTTCTAGAAGAACAGTGGAGCTTTCCCCAGTGTCCTGGCCAATATTTATCCCTTAACCAACACCGAATGTGTTCACTTACTACCCTTCTGATTGTGGGAGCTTGCTGTGAGTAAATTGGCTGCCACATTTCCTACATTACACCAATGATTACACTTCAAAAAGTACTTCATCAACTGTAATGCGCTTTAGGTGATCAACTCTCCAGGATTAGCACGGAAAAATCTCCAAGACACTGCCACCAACAAAACCCTGGGGAAGAATCATTGTGGCATTAAAAGTATCATATATTTTCTCCATTTTCATTGAATACTTCTGTTTATTAGCTGGAGATGGGGAAAAGACTGTTCAGCTGACAGTCAAAAATCTTTCAATCAAGTGACAAAGGATCTGTCCTTTTTCCAATTTGCTGTGGGAGGCAGAACATTAAGATAACATCTGATACAGCAATGCAGTCTAAAGTACAAGGTGTGAATGTTTGTACCACATTGAATCGGTAGATGTGGGGATGGACGTCTTGGACGACCAATGGCAGGAGCATGGGGGTGGAGCAATTGGAGATGGGAGGTCATGTGATGAGAGGTCCGACCAGAATTAGCAACACAAGATGGGGAGGGGCAGTGGCAGCAGAGAGGTTAATTGACGGCCTTCATTTTAAACCCTGCTCCAAATGATTCCTGCTGGCGGAGGAGTTAAAATCCAGAACCGTGATTCAGCATATAAGAGAAAGTCTGGAATCTGGGAAATATTGTATGTGAATGTGTTGATAGAGTTCCGTTTCCCTCCTGTGGAGTTTGTCCCTTCCTGGAATGCCAGCTCACACTGCCTCCACAGTGCATGGGAAGAGTGAGTTCCAATCAATCAGCTAGCTACTTCTTCTTTTGCTGTAACCTCAAGGACAAAACTCTCATCGTCTTCTTAAAATATTTATTTTGTTCTTGGAAGAATAATGTCACTGGAAATCCTATCAACTGCAGAGAGGAAAGGAAATGTCTAGACATCCTGCTTCTGGTGAGAGAGATGATCAGCTGGTCTCACAGCGTTTGGTTCTTACAATAAATTTGAAATATTAAATCTGCATGAAATAATATCCTTAAAACACCAGAAATCCTGCTCCGGGAGGAGAGGCTGAAATTCTTCCCCAATTTACCCAGTCCGATTCAACGGCACTATGATGATGTGACATAAGAGTGACGCCAGGAGACATCTGGTACCAAAAATAGGGAATTGGAAAAATATTTCAAGGTGCGACATTTGAAGGGCTTTGTGGACAAGGCAGGAAGTGGGACTAATTGGCTGCCACATTTTCCACATTCCAGTAGCGACTGCAACCTCGGAAGTATTTCATTGGCTGTAGAGGACTTCGGGATGTCCTGAGGTTGTGAAAGAGGCTATATAAATGGAAGTTCTTCATAGAGTCATAGCAGAATAGAAAGACTACATTCAGCCCATCGAATCAATGTTGGCTCTCTGTTGCCTTCATTTGACTATTGGCAGGCTGGTCATTCACATCTATGTAATTGTTCAAGCTTGGCCCAAGGATGAACTGCAATGCAAATAATATTAAAAGACCTTAAAGGATCAAATCGGTACCATTGATATATGGGGGGAAGGGAGGAAAGGACAATAAACCTCTGACCTATAGGTGGAACCAACATAAATATTTTTAAAAGGGAGTAACATCTCGCCCCAAAAAACTATTTATCACAACAAGCTTTCAGGAGTCAATTTGTACGTAGATGACAATAGCCTATGAAATAATGTTTCAGCTACCCATCTACCGATTCAATGTGGTACAAACATTCACACCTTGTACTTTAGACTGCATCGCTGTATCAGATGTTATCTTAATGCAGGCAAAGGCACAATACTGGAATACAAATTCACACATTTCAATCTGTTATTTCACACCTTTTTATAAAACATGTCTACCAGCATAGAGCAGGAAAAAAACCTCTGCACACAACTTGCTCCTTCAACCCTGCCTGCAAGGGGAGCAGTTTAATAGCAAAGAAGGTCTAGTACTGGGCTGCCTGCTTGCTGGTTCTGCATCTGTCTGCATCTGTGGGTTTTACATACACGAGGTGCTCTGAAACTTTGAGTTTTTCAGATGAAACTGACATACTTGGATCAACACTGGCACCATCTGTATAGGTGCACATTGTCCCAAATTGGAGTGGGGCCCAATGCACCCCATTAGTTAGAGCTCTTATCCTCATCCTTCAGCTCAAAAAATGTTTGATCCACAAATTGCTGGAAGGGTGATCTGATAACAGCAATCTACCAATCATAGTTTTGAACGCTCCAATTGTCCCCCAGCATCCACAACCATTTTGGGGAAGAGAGTTCCAGACTTTCAACACTTCTTGTGTGAAGAAATGTTTCATGATATCATTGCTGAACAGCCTAACTCTAATTTTAAAGTTGTGCCCCCTATCTGGACTCACCCACCAAAGGAAATAGCTTTTCTTTATCTACCCTAGAGTGGGATTTTCCAGCTCCGCCTACCAGGATTATCCTGTTCTGCCATAAGTCACTGGTCTTTTGGCTGGGCCACTGACTCTCCCAGCGGGTCCCATCATGATGGGCTGGAAAATCCCACCTAATCCCTTACTCAGTTAAAACACTCCTTAGCCTTTTGCATGCAAGTGAATACAAGCCTCATTTCTGTAGCCTGCTTTCATAATTTAACCTTCTACGCTCCAGTATCATTCCTAAAGTTTCTTTGTTGAGTTTTGGATGAGCTCCTCCTGCATTATCCCTGCTCCGCCTGGGTCATTACTGCTCCACTGCTGATCTCGTGTTTCTGAGTCCTCCCACCACTTCAGCACCAGCATTCCCTTTCAAAACCCCCAAGGACACCATCAAACCAGCAGATGGCCAAAATATTGTCTTATCATGCCCTGCTACTGGCTGCTCGGTGACCGCTGCCTATCCCGTTGCAAGACCAATGCCGTTTAAATAAAGCCTGAGAGTTAAAATACCCCTTTTGGGACTTAAAACCAAATGCCATGTTTCCTAACTTTTGATAACAAGCAATGCAACAGGAAGTCAAACTTCCTCAAAACATTTCTGTTATATAAACTTGTGACCTTTAAGTTTGAGCGAGAGTTGAAACGGGCTGTAAAGAGTTTAAGACTGGCCATGTAATCTGTGCTTTTTTTGGCATCACCAGAATAACTTAACAACAACAACTTGCATTTGTATAGTGCCTTCAATGAATTAAAACATCTCAAGGCGCTTCACAGCATCGATGATCAGACAGAATTTGACACCAATCTGCATAAGGATAGATTAGGACAGGTGGCCTAAAACTTGGCCCAAGAGGCAGGTTTTAAGGAACAACTGAAAGAAGAGAGAGATATAGGGGTTTAAGGAGGGAATTCCAGAGCTTAAGGCCTAGGCTATTGGAGGCACAACCACTTTGAGGATGGGGTGATTAAAAACCGGGGATGCACAAAGGACAAAGAATTGTAGGAATGCAGAGATGTCGGAAGGTTGTTGGGCAGGATGAGGGTACAGAAGGAAGAAGGGGTGAGGTCATAAAAGGAATTGAAAAGAGGAATAAAAATTTTAAAAGAAGAGCAATAATATTTTAAAAACGCAAACACGATTTAAAGCAAACATCTCTTGTCTTAGCCTTTCACCTATTGTAGGACTCATTATATCAACACGTATTTGAACTTTTCAACTGAAGGTACACAGTCAGTTTAATTAGCTCAGTTCCAATGAGGATTGTCTGGTGAGGCGTAAAGCCATGAACTGTTTTTGCAGTCGCGATATGTGTTGCACCACAGCCTGTGATCTGGTGTTTAATAGTGGTTAGATCTATTTGATCAATGTCTCTGTTATGATATCTTACTGGAGTTGCCATAAAAGCCAAACCTGGCTCAATATATTGTGACACACCACATACTCCTGTAGGACGCAATCATGTCAGACAGTGGGGGTGAGAGTTGGAGAAGCAGCTATGGGTGTGAGGGGAAACAAGGGACTGCTTCTCATTTATGGTTTTCTGAATAATGGTGGCTTGTGATTCTTATCCCAACGATGGCCAGAGCGGCCAGTGTTACTACATGGTTAGGACAACCTGCATGTGACGAGATGAATCTGTGGGCTAGAGTGAAAGAAATGAAACGGAAAATAACAGTGGCCCCCTCATCATTGAACCTTCTACTCGGCCTATATGGGAAGTCACTGAGAATGTTGGGCTAAAGAAAGTGTGGCAGCATTGGTGACCTGCCTCTGGAAAAGCAAAAGCTTGCATGACATTAATTGGACCTGTTCTTGGAGGGAGAAAATCACTGGCTGATAATTGTGTGTTTGATATGCTGCCCTATTAAGGTAGGGATTTGTGGGTCCCGGAGCAGTTACACTTCATAGCATCAGCTGGAATTTACAGCACAGAAACAGACAATTTGCTCCACTGTGCCAGTGTTTATGCTCCACATGAGCCTTCTCACACCCTACTTCATCTCACCCTATTCATATCTTACTATTCTTTTTTCCAAAATATATACTTTATTCCTTAAATTTTGAAAAGTACATGACCTAATAGTTCAAACTTGACATTACATATAGTGCAATTCAGTTCAATTTCTTTCAATAAAGTACACAGTGTTAATGGTATGTTAATTGTATTATTAAGGTTAAGGGTGTACAGTTGGAGGGCATTGATTGACCTTAGTACATCCCTCAGCGTCTAGTCCTTGACCTTGGAATGTGCCAATCTACAACACTCAGTCATGGACAGCCCTTTGCACTCGAAGGCCAAGAGTTTCGGGCAGACCCAAGAGCACTTTCCACCAGTTGATGATCGTCCAACAGCAGTTGATGCTTTTCTTAGTGCATGTCCCTGGAAACTGCCCATGGAGCTGTGTTATGGAACTGTGTGGGATGATTTTTGACAAAGACCACTGCTTCCATTCATGTATAAGATCTCTTTAAAGGGATAAATTCCATTCAACTCAACCACCCAAGTGGTAGGGAGTTCCACGTTCTCACCACTCTTTGGATAAAAAGGTGTTTGTTCTAAATTGCCTTTTGGAATTAAGAGTGGCTATCTTATATTTATGGCCTATATTTTGGTCTCCCCAACAAATGAAAACATATTGTCTATGCCTATCCTATTGAATCCCTCCACAACTTTAAAGACCTCAAACAGTTTCCCCTGCAGTCTCTTATTTTCTGGAGAAAACACCCCCAGCTGTTCAGCCTTTCCTGATAGGTATGACCTCTCAATTCTGCAGGTGTTTCTTGAATGGATGAGTTAAGATGGCCAGTGTAGCCTCTGTCACTTGTATCCATCCAACAGACTTATGATTCTGTATTAAACAGACGGGACATGTTGATCATGAACCTCATGGCTAAATCATCTTTTGCTACTTCCTGCATCCTCTTGTATTTAGCAATACATTGGAATCTTTTGTAAAAAGAAATTAAAACAGCACATTATTGGTAGCTTCGGGAAGGCCGAGAGGAAGGGAGAACCCATGCGGGGTGGTAGGCAGACCTTGTGGAGGGTTGCCCAATGGAGGCCGTTAAATGAGGCACAACCACCCCCCCCCCAACCCCCAACCTCCCCACCCAACTTTCCCACCCAAGGCTTGAGCAGGGTAACTTTCTGGGCTTGCCCCCTGCTCCTGAACACCTCTGCCAGCCTGAAAATTGAGAACATGTGGGAAACGGTGCTTAAGTGGTCATTCAATGCTCACTTAAGGGCCTCAGTTGGGGAAAGGGCGGTGGACCTGCCTGGGCCTCACCCGTCCAAATGTAAAATTGCAGACAGATCAGGAGAGCTGGGAAGGTGGTAGGAAGGCTATCCAGTGAATTTTACAGGCACCATCCCCACCTGCAAACTCACCAGCGGGGAAACACCAAATTCAGCCCAGCTGTTGGTTTTCAGACATCAGCTGTTTGTCTTTTGAGTTAGAAGGTTATGTATTTGAGCCCCACATCAGGGCTTGTTTCTGACTGGCATTCCAGTGCCATACTGAGGGAGTGCTGCAGTGTCGGAGGTGCCATCTTTCTGTTGAGATTTCAAACCAAGGTCCAGCGTGTCCTTTCAGGTGGATGTAAAATATTTCATATACACTATTTTAAAAAGGAACAGAGAGGGCTCTGCCTGTTGTCCTGGGCCAACATTTATCCTTCAGCCAATATGATGAAAACAAACCTGGTCATTATCACACTGCTGTTTGTTGAACCTTGCTTGCACACAACAGCGACTACACTTCAAAACGTACTTCATTGGCCATAAAGCAGTTTGGGATATCCTGATGTCATTAAGATGGTCATAAATGCAGGGTTTTCTTCTTACTTTTGATTTAGGTTGAAAATGAATGTGTTCAATAAAGGTTTTGGAAACAACAGAGCATTGTTAGTCATTGGCAGGGGCAGTGTAGCGTTGCATCCTTTCTGGTTCAAAGGTGTGCTCTACAGCAGCAGGCACCAGAGCTTAGTGTTGGAAAAGCACTTGAATAACAGGAACAAGCCCCATTGCAATGTCCCTAAGATGTGAATAGATAGCCAGTACTCAGACACTTAGTTGGGATACTAGAGGGTTAACTTGAGAGGCTTTCCATAGCTCTTTGTTCTTTGCAAGCAATGCATGTTGCTACTTCTTGCATTCTGAGTTCAGAAGTTGCACCACAGCTCAAAAGTTACTGGCCCTACTCAGAACCATCCAGTTGTGTCAAAACATTGATCGGACAGTGGCTGACATTTAAACATCATAGAACAGGTTCAAACCTTGCTATTTTAGATCATAATCTGTTCAGCTTTACGTTAAACAATATTTTTAAGAAAGATTCTGCGGTCAGATTTGAAAGTTGCTCAGGCTCACGCTGCAGTGTCAGCTTCTGTTGTGAACAGGTAACTCATCAGCATCTGGGCCAATATTTATCCTCAACCAACATCACTAAAAACAGATTACCTGGTCATTATGTCATTGCTGTTTTTGGAAAATTGGCTGCTGTGTTTCCTGTAATTCAACAGTGACTAAACTGTTGGCTGTAAAACACTTGGAGATGCTCTGAGATTATTAAGATGCTCCATAAAAACAGATATTTTCTTATTGTTTTGAACCCTGACTCCTCTATTATCACTACTGGGACATCCTGAGATAGTGAAAGGTGGTATGTAAATGCAAGTCTATTTCTCTATCTATCCATCTATCTGTCTACCTACCTATCCTTCCTTCTTCCCTTCTCTCTTTCCTTCATGCACTCACATATCAGAATCTGTTGTGAACAGGTCACATACCTTTCAATGTGATTTTCAAGCATTCATCTGTAATCTCAAAAAAGGAATTGGAGATATAAACCCACCCAATGTTTATTGGCAATGCACCAAAACAAACTGCTCAAACCATTACTTTTTGAAGATGGTTTTCAAAATTTGTATCATGTAGCAGTTCTCTGCCTTTTTATATATATACTTCCTTTCCTCGGAGGAAAATACTGAAAAGAATGTGACCTTAATAAAACTAAAAGCAGAAAATGCTGGAACTACACGTCTGTCAGCAGCTCAACTATTAAATATATTGGCATCCCCAGATTCCGCACACATCCGGGCAGGATTTGGAGTGAGGGTCAAGGGTGGTTGTAAACTGGGTCCTTACAACCATAAAAATTTGAATTCATATAGTGCCTTTAACCTAGGAAAACATCCAAAAAGGTTCTTCACAGGAGTGTAATCAGACAAAATTTGACACCAAGTCACATGCAGAGGTATTCGGACAGGTAACCAAAAGCTTAGTCAAAGAGGTCAGTTTTAAGGGGCGTTTTAAAGGTGGAGACAGAGTTAGAGGGGAGGACAGATTTAGGGAGGAAATTGCAGAGTTTAGGGCCGAGACAGCTGAAGGCACAGTTGCCAATGCTGGAGCAAAAGAAATCAGGGATGTGCAAGAGACCAGAATTGGAGGAGTGCAGAGAGCTCGAAGAATTATAGGATGTAGGAGATTACAGAAATGGTGGGAGACCATGGAGGAATTTGAAAATAAGGATGAGAATTTGAAAATGAAGGCGTGGCCGGACTAGAAGCCAATGTAGGTCAGCAAGTACAGGTGTGATGGATATGGGACTTGGTGGAAATTAGAATGCAGGCATAGATTTTTGGGCAAACTCAAGTTTACCAAGGGTGAAAGACGGGAAGCTGGCCACGAGACTATCAGAATGGCCGAGTAACTAAGTGACTCTAATCTGCTGTTTCATTTTCAGGGACTGACTTATCTGCTGGGTATTTCCATCATTAACTGTTTTTATTTTCCCTTTGTTTTTATTTCCATCCAATCACATGAGCATAGCATGGGGGCATTCCAGAAATGCTCTCTTTGGAAAGACAGGAGGAAAACAGTTTGACTTTTGAGGGACCAATCCCTGAAATAAATATTACTACATTCATCAACTGTTAAAACCAAAACTAAAACCCCACCTTGCAATATATTTTGCCACAGCCTGAAGACATTGTATGACTCTACAGTATTTAGATGTCAGCTTGGCTCGATTGGTACCAAGCTGGTGTCTGAATCAAAAAGTCGAATTCTCAAACTCCATTTGAGAACAGTGTGAGTTGGTCCTGCAATGCAGCACTCATGCAATGCTGCATTGCTGGTAAATGGTGTTCATGGGATGAAGTGGTAGCACTAGATTTGTAGATATTGATGGTGCACAATGGCTGTCACGTGTGTTGAGGTAACATAAATTATGTGATATATAGGTATATATATGGTTTATATATATTATATATACATATAGATATATATATATAGTTTTTCTGTTGCTAGTTGTCAACATTGACTCAAAGGGATAGCACTCTCTCCTCTGAGGTTGAAGGTTGTGGATTCAAATCACATATCTTGAGAACAAATCGAGGCCGTCACTCTCATGCAGAATTGAGGGAGTGCCACACTCTCTGAAAGGCAATCTTCTGAAAGAGATGATAAACCAAGGCTCCATTTGTCCTTCAGATTAATCCCATTTAATGCACTCTCCTCACAGCCTATTCAAGGTGATTCAAACCAAGCTAACCCGATACCCTTGTACATAAAATGAGTTATTTTACATTGGGGATGGAGCCCTGTCTATCCTTTCTTTTTGCTAGGTGTTTATTTAATGGTTTTAATGTCCTAAGCTCAACCATTGGTCTGGGGGTGAAGGAGCTTGGTTGGCGATGATGAAGTATTCATGGATCCCAATGGTCTCTGCTAATGGTATATTGTTAACCTGTTTAATGGAAAGCAGTTTACTGATGTGCTGTCGTTTGGAAGTACAGGACTTGAGTATTGCTGAAAAAAGACATGCTGTCAAAGCTTTTCCTCTTGCACTCATCAGGACTGATGCAAGAATGTCAAATTTCAAAGGGAACAATAATTTATTACATGCAGCTGCAAATTCAAATATAGCAAACATGTCATCTACGTATTGGAAATATGCAAGGGGTGCAAGGTTAGGGGTCATTCCATTGAAAATGCATTTCTCATGGAAACCGACAAAAATGCTAGTGAGAGCTGGCCCTATCAGGGAACCCATGGAAATGCCATCTATATGGGCATACATAGTGTCATTAAAGCTGAATACAACTGCGTGATTTGCTAACTTCATAAGTTCAGAACATAGCAGCATGCCTAGATTGCCATGATAGAGTGACAAGGTGCAAATGTCGATGGCTTCCTTGAGCAGCACGTTAGTAAATAGGCTCACAATGTCAATCTAACACATGGACCCAACATTGCTGTCGATATGCAGGTTGCATATATTCTTCACGAAAGTGAAGAAATCCCTCACCATGGATGCATAAAACTCACTCAGAGTTGGTTGTGGCGACTCGCTCAACCATTTGACCCATTCATTTTATGCAGAGCCGGTTATAGATAAGATAGGAAGTTGTGGGTGATCACTTTTGTGACTTGAGGGACCCGTACATATGTGGGCAGAGTGAACCATGAGGATGAATCCTATTATTTACGCCAGAAGGCAGCTTGTCATTCTTAGGCAAATCTAACAAATGATTTTGTAACTTGCTTTCAAGCGGAGCCGTGCGGCCATCCTTGATGGTAGTTCCAATGGATACAAATTTGGATCATTAAGAATGGTGTGCATTTTGTCAATACAGTCATGCTTATAAAGAATGACAGAATGAGTATTCCAGTCCCTTTGTCCGTCTTGCAAATATGTATGTCTGGGTTGGCCTTCAGGCCTCGCAACGCCACCAGACATTAATGCTGCATGTGACAATTGGACAAGTTATTGGGTACCCTCCAATATGCAAGTGCTAGATTAGCTAGAGGCACTTTCAAGGAATCAGCGTTTTGTCAGACACTGGTTTGTGGCATGATAGCTCAGAATAGAGGAGTTCAGCAAATATCTCTTCCCATTTAATGTGGGGCACAGGAACACCAAAATTGAAGCCATGCATAAGGACAAACTCCTCACTTTTAGAGATTACATGATCATACAGATTCACTATGTGTTTGGCAGGGTCATGAATTGCACTGCTAAAACACTCCTGCTTGAATTAATTTACGGTGCAGTTGTATTTTAAGCTGGTATTGCTTAAGGTGTGGTCATGTATTTAGGAAATTTAGTGGCACAAATAGACCAAATCAAAAATGTGATCCTCAGGCCTAGTGCAGCATGAGGCATGGTGTAGATTAGTAAGCCGACAACCAATTTGTTCAATTCATCCTGCATGAACACTCGCTTGATCATGGGACTGTGTCTCATTTTAGCATTATTAGTATAATTGGAAATGAACACTGGCACAACATTGGGTTGACCTCACGTGACCTGCATATCGTCAGCAATGCTGTCAAAGATTTAAACAATGTTGTGTCTTTGTGCTTATTCGACATTATGAGCCTATTCACTAATTTGCTGCTCAAGGAAGCCATTGACATTTACACCGCATCACAATATCGTGGCAATCTACATGCGCCACCATGTTCTGAAATCTGTTTCAATTGAACTTATAAACTAAGCAACTCATGCAGTTGTCTTCAGCTTTAATGACAGTATGTATGCCCAAACTGATGGTGTTCCCATGGATTCAGCTCTAGGTCCAGCTCTCAATAACATTTTTATCGGTTTCCATGAGAAACGCGTTTTCGATGGAATGACCCCTAACCTCCTACCCCTGGCATATTTCCGATACATAGATGACATATTTGCTACATTTGAATGTGTAGCTGCAAGTAATAAACTGTTGTTTCCTTTGATTTTTGGCATTCTTGCATCTGTCCTGATGAGCGCAAAGCAAAAGCTTCGACAGCATGTCTCTTTTTCAGCAACACTAACATTTATTGATGGTTGAGTTGTTTAGGCTGTTAGGTCAGGCAGTGATCCTGGAGTTGTATTTGGGGAGGTACCTGCAGTACTTCCCCTGAAATTATTAGTAGGCAGAATGATAATACAACAGCCTCCATATAGTCTCTGAAAGAGAGGCCAAATGGCCTTTCCTCATTGGGTTAATTCTGTAAATGCTTTAAAAACAAGTTCCTCTTTTCACAAAGCAGATTTTGCTCTAATACAACAGGTTCTCCATACCTTGGCCTGCTTCAGTGCCCTTACTCTGCCTGGTCGACAGTTTGCAAGCTTTAGCCAGTGACACACACACACAGTAACTAATTGAAGACAACATTACACATATTTCCTTTCCTTGTCTCTTTCTTGTCTCATGGACACTGTGGTGGCGATTGTCCTTCCAATTTCTCCTCTCCTAACTTTTCAAAAACTCACCCTTACACATTTGTCTACTCCTTGCATTTTACTCTTAACTCATTCTGAAACCAGTTGAACTCATGCACCTCCCTCAGCCCTCACTTGATCCTACAAGTCAGCACTATTAAAACAAATCTTGGTTGATCTCATTGTCTCTTCTACCCTTAGCAACTTCAACAGTCCCCAACCAAATCACCGGGGTTTGTGGGTGAAATAAACAGAAATTGTTTTAATTCTATTGAATGTCAGTGGCTTACCAACTGACAACGAATTAGATTGATGGGAAGCTAGCTGCCAGGGAGCTGAGGACTGTTAACTTGACCTATTCCAAAAACACTTCACGAATAAACATTTCTGCAGTGAAGTGACAATTGGAACAATGAATGGCAAATGACAACTGGCAAGATGCTTGTAAAAAGTTTAGATAAACAGGATGAAATTTGGTTTTCGGTGAGATTTCATTTGAAGCCAGACCAGAGGCGGACCTCCCAGCATTTCATCCACCCCGTGCCCACTGCCTGCATTCCCACAACCCTGTCAGCAAACTGATGGTGACACTCGGAGACTGCGTGGGTTGGAATGAGAGATGTCACATAGGCATGCACTCCTAAAGTCTCAGTAAAGTCAATCACCGTGACTTGTATTTTTATACTGTCTTCAATGTGAAAATCGTCCCAAGTCTGCTCACTAATTGAGATTAGGGAGGGAAGCTAGAGTTGAGCATGGAGTCTGAGCAAGAAGGGTGGCCAAGGCAGATAGATTCTTGTTAAGCAAGGGAGTGATAGGTTACCAGGGGTAGGTGGGATGCAGATTTCAGGTTACTATCAGATCAGCCATGATCTTATTAAATGGAGGAGCAGGCTCAATGGGCTAAATGGCCTACTCCTGCTCCTTGTTCATGTGTTCGTATGTTCAAACACTTGGTCAAAAAAAATTAGGGTGTGAGGTGGTTTTTAAAAGTAACATGTGAAAGATGGAAACAGGCAAAGGGCAGAGAGATTTAAGGCAGTGGATAAAGAGAGACGAGTTCAGGCTGCTGAAGTGTCTGCAATACTGAGGCAAAGGGATACATTGGAAGGATCCTTTTTCATTTCAAACCCATGCTGTATCTGCTCCAATAGCTTCCCTCCCTAACCTCTATTAGTGAGCAGACTTGGGACGATTTTCATATTAAAGACACTATAAAAATTTACATAGTATAGAAGGAACTTTACTCTATATCTAACCCATACAGTACCTGCCCTGAGGGTGCTCAGGGTAGCAGGCCCAGCTGTTGCTATGATTGGTGAGTCACCTGTGCAGGCAGAATTAGTGTGTGGTCCAGGTTTGTAGGAGAACTTGAAACAGAAAGAGAGAGCAAACTGTTCTAAATATATAGTGAGAGAAATTCTCTGAGGCACAATGAGTTGATAAGCCAATGGCAGGTTGGTTTATTAAAAAATAGATTAGTGGTGTTATTCATACTGACGAGTTATTGACACAAAAATGTTACAGAATTCCAGCGCTGACACTTAATTCCTTGAAGCTGAGAAAATATTGACCCCTACCCTCGGCTTCCAGGAGTCTGTGCAGACAGGCTGGGAGAGTTTGGAGTAAAGGGATGTTTTTGGTGTCAGGTTACACTGTGAAGTTAGTCCACACATCAGTTGAACCCTGCACTTATCAACTAGAAAATTTTCATCTCAGTGTCCTGAGGGAGATGTGGATTAGCAGGAGCTGCAATTATTTGAGGGGCTGGTCTGATGTGCTCTCTGTGTGAGTAGAATCAGCTGTAGAACCATCTGCAAGACCAAGCATTGCCAAATATTGCTGCAGCCAAATTCCAGGGCTCACCTTCAATTAGAAATGCATTGCCTGTGTTCAGCCTTACAAACAGCTGCAAGGCTGAGTCCGCCTTAACTGTAAAGACTTGACCACATCATCCAGGCTGACACTCTTCAGTGCAGTGAGGGGGTGTTGCACTGTCATAGACGCTGTCATTTGGGTGAGACATTAAATCAAACATCATCTGAACTCTCAGGTGGACGCAAAAGATCTCAAGGCACTATTTCAAAGAAGAGCAGGGGAGCTATCCCTCATCTCCTGGCCAGTATTTATTCCTCAATCAACATCACTGAAACAGCTCATCTTGTCATTATCATAATGCTGTTTGTGGAAACATGTGCAAATTGGCTGCCGCGTTGCTGCATTACAACAGAGGTTACATTTTAAAAGTACTTAATTGACAATAAAATGGCTTGGGACATCACAAGCTCTGAAAGGCTCCATCTACATGCAAGTTCTTTCTATCCCTTTAACACCATCACTTTTGAATGCAGAGGAGAAAAGTCATACCTCTTTTCTGGTTGAAAATAATGAAGTATTGTGGCTACAAGAGCAGGCCAGAGGCTGGGAATTCTGTAGTGTGTCAGACTCCCCAAAGCCTGTCCACAATCTACAAGGCACAAGTCAAGAATGTACCTACAGCACATGGACTGCAGCACTTCAGGCAAGCAGCTCACTACCACCTTCTCAAAAGCAATTTGGGATGGGCAACAAATGCTGGCCTAGTCAGCAACTCCCACATCCCATAAAAGAATGAAAAAAGTACACAGTTCACAGCAGAGAAATAAGTAGTATTCAACTAAACTGAGAAAGGCTACATATGCTGGCATGGGCACTGAAAATTTCATATTGTGAACAAGGTAACTCACTGAGGGTAAACCGGAGGCAAAATGTTAGGTTGGCCTGAGGAAGTTCTACACTTGTTACAATTATGAGGTTTATAAGATTATTATGTTTTGGGATTGTGTCTTTAATTTAAGGTAAAATGAAGGGGCCCATGTGACCTGCGCAGAAGTCTGCCTGAATGCAAGCCTGGGTGGTTTGAAAAAGCAGCCCAGATTGTTTTACTGGGAAGAAGATGCCTGGTGTTGTTTACTCTTGGAGACAATGGTGGCATTCTGAGTGCTAACATTGGATAGACTGTGAGTCTCCAAACTCCCAGAAAAGTGTTGAGAATGTCACGTTGTAAATAGTCGTGCTTTAAACTGTTCATTTAGTTCCAAGATGAAAGAGTGTTGGGTTCTCAAGCATTACTAATCAACATCACTACCTTGACATAAGGTCCATGTGACTTACATTGCCACGGTGATGGACTTTGAGATGGGAAGGGTACAGAGGAAGCTATTGTAAAGTTGGGTTAAAAGCTTTCCCAAAATATCACTGAATATCATAGACAGAGTTAATCTGTCAGGATTGAGAGGAGAGGGATAGCAGCTAGAGGACGAAAGTCTCTATGGTTCACGGTGCCAGAATGTGGGTGGAAGATTGGACTCAGATTGAAAAGACCGAATTTGTCAGTAGTTAAAATGAAGCTGGAAGATTCGCCTAGCATGTGCTAGAGGGAAGATATTCAGTAATTCTCTCAACGTGAAGGACAGTTCTTGGGTTATAAGTTACCAGGCTGAGAAAGGAAAAAGCAGAACTAAATCCTCTGGAGCTAAGAATCACTTTGGACTGATTTTAGGAGAATTGAATGTCCACTTATAGGATAGTGTGATATATACCAGTGAAGTGTGTTTTCTCAGTTATACTAAAAACAAGAAGGGGGTATGTCATCCTATGGTTTAAAGTAGAAGGTGCTTATGGAGATAGTATTTAGTCAATAGTGACTATAGTCTTTTGTTTCAGTAAACATCTTAAAATGTGAAATGTAATCATGTCACCCTTTCAGCTATTAACTGGAAGTTTGAATTCCTTCATAAAAGTTATTGGTCTCTACGGTGATCATTGCACACTGTACTTAACATGAGTTCCATATGATTTGGGAGCTTTACTCTGCACCAACCCATGCTGTATCTACCCTGGGAGTGTTTGCTGGGATGGTGAGGGAACTTTACTCTCTATCTAATCCATGCTGTGCCTGCCATGGGAGTGTTTAGAAAGAGCTTTACTTTGTACCTAACCCATGTTGTACCAACCTGGAAGTATTTAATGGGACAGTGTGGAGGGAGCTTTACTCTGTATCTGTCACTGGGAGTACTTGTGTAGAGGGAGCTTTACTCTGACATAGTGGTGTTGTCACTGGACTGGTATTCCAGAGACCCAGGGTAATGCTCTGGGGACCTGGGTTTGAATCCCACCACGGCAGATGGTGAGATTTGAATTCAGTAAAAATCTGGAATCAGGATTGCTAGGGATTTCTAATGTGGCATGCATGGTCCTTGATGTGTGGTCCAGTGGAGATATGCTTCATTTGGCAATGGAATTGCAGATTGTTATGTAGAAGGTACTGTGGTACTTGGTATATTAAACGTTCCCCAATCTCTCTGCCTGGCTCAATCGTTCTCTGCTCAGACAAATCTTCTGTGTAATTAATGCCAGTGAACTTGCATTTACGTAGAGTCTGTCAGAAACTAAGAACATCCCAGACATTGCACAGCCAACATAGTACTTTTGAAGTGTAGTCGCTTTTATGTAAGAAATGTCAAATTGCATACAGCAAGATCCTACAGAAAGCAAAATGTTATAAATAGCTAAATCTTCCATTTTTAGTGATTTTGAATGAGGGTTAAATATTGGTGATATAAGATGCTAAGGAGAACTCTCTTGCTCTTCTTTCAAATAATGCCATGAGGTCTTTTACATCCATTTCAATAGGTGGATAGGGCCTTAGTTTAATCTCTCATCTGAAAGACTGCACCTCTGACAATGCAGCATTTCCTCAGTCCTGGACTGGGAGTGTCAACCTAGATTTTTTTCTCTGGAGTGAGACTTCAGTCAACATCTTTTGATTCAGAGGATTGAGTACAACCAATGAGCCATGATTGGCACCAATATGGAGTCAATCAGATTTCAAGATGGATGATTGGAAACCTATGGGACCCCACTCTCTTTATAAGTGAAAGGGTAACATTCTAACTTCTGTGGCAGTAGGTAGACTCTATCTTTTATATATCCAGATCACATCACCCCAATAATATTGTGTCAGCTTGGTTCAGTTGGTAGGACCCACTACATTTTTGGGGGAGCCTTTCTTCTCATGAGATATAAAGGAAGGTCCCATTTATCTGCTTGGGTGGTTTATGTAGGTGTTGAAGGTTTCATGGCACTGTTGGAAGGTTAATAAGGTTGGCTTGGCCACATTCCTCCCTTAAACAATGACTGAAACTGGTCACCTGATCATGCACCTTCCTGCTGTTTATAGGATCCTGCCAAACACAAATAGGATGCAGAGTTTGCCAATGTAACAATCTATTTTCTTTGATGAAATTTGACATGTTTCAGATAAGTGTGATAAGGTGTCATCAAATACAATTCTGTCTTATCTGTGGTTAGAAATTGGCTAAGGTGGAGCCAACTCAGGCTTGTCACATGATTTAATGCATGTGACATAACCTGATACTTCATTCATGCCACAAAAAGGAAGTTATCCCATATACAGCCTGGTGTACCAGAGACCTGTTCCTGGCCACTTCAGACATGCTGTGCAATAATAATCACGATTATTCATTTCATCCAGCCTGAGCCACATCTACTTTGCATTACTTTGTTGTGCCAGTCTCTTAATTATATTATTTTTATTGAGTGAGTCTCATGGAAGCAAAAAAAGAAATACTTTATAAATGGGTCTGGTTGTGATACTGAACTAGCAAATCAGAGGCCACGTTCAAAACTTAATTTGTCAGAAAAAGTGATATTGCAGCTTCTCCCCTCAATTAAATGGGTTGACTTAATGTCCTTTGAAGTGGCCTAACAAGCTCCTCAGGTGTAAAAACAAGTGCTAGAAAATGTTAGTCAATTGAATAAGACTGAGGGTGTGGTCAACCTTTCCAGTCCCTTTGTTAAATTAATTTTTTTAACCAAACACAGCTCCTTTCACAGGGAACTAACTTGCAAAACTAGTATTGAAAAGTCCAAGTTTCTTCAGCCCCCACTACTTTTACAGGGCAGCTACCTTCAGGGCATGGGCAATAAATGTGGCCTTGCCATAAGATGCTGTATTTCATACACTGATCTAAGGCTGTTAAAAATGGGTTACAATGCTGGAGCATGGATTACCAGGAATATTAGCGTGTGGTAAATAAGCCATTGAAGTATGTCGAAGTATTATTCACCTACCCCTGTCTGGTGCTGGTCAGTCACTCGGAGATGGGGTTCTTTCGCCTTAAAGGGACAGTATTGAAACAAACAAAAGCTTCTGAAAAGTTAAAAACCACAATGACATCAGTCCAAAACTCCAGCCAATTATGTTGTTCATTCAAATGGATTTTTCAGAGAGAACTACAAATCACATCAGTCCAACAGAAAACTTCCTGAATCCAACATTTACCTCCACAAAGGTCCTCCACCTGGAAAGTGCATTGACTCATATGTGGCACATCGCACCCATTGGGAAAAGTACAGGGATAAACAAATTAGTCCACATGAAAATTCAAAGCAAAATCTGGGATTTGTTTTATTGGGAGCTGGGTGTCATCGGATCCACACTGAAATCCGTCCATGTACTTAAGGATCTCCTGACCAAACTATGGAGACAAATTTGGAGTTTCTAAGGGAAGACTGAGGGATGACCTGATAGAAGTCTTTAAGATTGTGAAAAGATTTGATAGGGTTGACGAAGAGAGGATGTTTCTGCTTGCAGGGTGTCCAAAATGAAAGGTGATGAAAATAAGATAGTAATTAATAAATCCAATAAGAAATTCAGGATCAACTTTACCCAAAGAGTGTAGAGAATGAGGACTTCATTAAAATAAGGATTGGTTGAGGGGAATACTGTAGAGCATTTAAGAGGAAGCTAGATAAACAGATGAGGAAGAAAGTAATAGAAGGATATTCTACTAGGGTAAGATGAAGAGGGGTGGGAGGAGGCTCATGTGGACATAAGAACATGTGAAGTAGGAGGAGTAACCATGGAATTGGGATTTAGAGTGCAGTGAGTTAGGAGTTAGATTGTAATCTAACTCCTAAATCATATAATCTAATTCATAACCCATTGCACCTCGAAGGAGTATAAGGCTGTGAGGGGCCTGAAAAGAGTGGAGTGGGGTGGTGGGGAAGGGGGACATAGATTTAAAGTGATTTGTAGAGGGTTTAGAGGGGAAATGAGAAAAAACCATTTTCATTCTGAGGGTGGTAGCTGTCTGGAACTCACTGCTTGAAAGGGTAGTAGGGTAGTAGAGACAGAAACTCTCAACACATCTAAAAGGTACCTGGATATGTACCTGATATCCCATAACCTCCAGGGCTACCGACCACATGCTGGAAAATGGGATTAGACTGGGGGGTGGGTGATAGTGGGGCGGGGGGATGCTCATTTTGTGGCTAGTGAAGACATGATGGGTAGATTGGCCTCCTTCTGCCTTGTAAATTTTCTAAATATCTGAAAAAGAGGAATGTTCAGGGATGTTGGGGGGGGGGGGTGCAGTCTGAAGGGGGGAGAGGGAGGAGGAGTGGTAGTACATAAATTGTTTAATAGGAGGCAGCATGGAAATGAAGGGCTGAATGACCTTCTTCTGTGCTGTAACAATCCTATGATTCTATTCTATTCCCCTCCTAGCAACACATCATCTTGACCTGGAAATCTATCAGCCATTCCTTCATTGTCACTGGAACAAAATCCAGGGACTCCTTACCTAACAACACTGTAGGAGCACCTTCACTACATGGACTTGAGGAGCTCAAGAAGGAGGCTTGCCATCACCTTCTCAAGGGCAATTAGGAATGGGCAATAAGTGGCAAAATATAAGCTGATTTTCTGCTGGGACCACATACACACTGGGAACTGGGTTGTTACTATCCCAAAGACTTTCCATACCAACCTGTTACAGCCCGCAGATGGAAGAAACTATATAGGATCCATCCTACCATCCTGGATTAAATTTGACCCCGAGTCACAGAGTTGAATGGATAATTCTATTGCACCTGCGCCAAGGGAGTGGGCGGGATGATGCGTTGTATTATCCAAGGCCAATGTAGTCAGTAGTGGAATCAATGGACAATAGGACCATGCAGCATCCTATTCACTGAGGAGTCAGTTTGAAGCTCAGATATAGCATAACCCAACCAAAATCTTTGCCTCCTGGTAGCTAACTCACTGAAAACTAGGTTATTTTGTTCATCACAGTCTCTACTGCCGTTTGCTGCGAATATTTTTGTACTTTAATCCCATCCCGTTCATCAAAATCTGTTATATATCGGTGGGAACTTGGAAAGAAAGACCAAAACCAAGGCGTCCAGGTCAGATTTTTGATGGCATCATCATGCACCGGGAATGCTCATAACATGAATACATTTAAACGACTTAAAAGGGGAAGCAGTGTAATGAGCTACTTACAGGTACGCAATCTATAGAAGTTCAACAACAAATAAGTTATGTGAATATTCATTCTTGGCAAAATAACAATTGACTTTTTTTTTCTCTTTGAACTATGGTTGGGATTTTATGGTCCTGTCGCGCGGGGGCAGGGCTGCAAAATGCAGTGAGCCGTCCAGAAGTCCATTGGCTTCAGTGGAACATGAAGATCACGCCAGTGGGAGCGGCTGTAACATTCTGCCCTATATGTTTGTGTGCCTGATCTGCTAGGAACTTCAGCACAGTGGTTAATTGGGAGGTGGGGGGGACGGGGTTGATTTCTTGGGGGTCTCACAATTCTAACATCCAACCTAGCCTTGGATTTTGTCAAGTCCAGTTTATAATATTCAGATAGTGAAACTATTTTTGCAGCCATGCTTAAAATAGATAGCTATTCTGAAAACACCCCAAGCTAAATAACATTGAGAAATATTTCAAATTAAAACTCTCCAGCTTTACAAAAAAATATTTTGGCTTTTCTGGAGCTGCTTCATCTTTAGAAGTGTTGACAAGCCTCTGATAAGTCCTACCGCCTGTTCATTAAGGCCATCTGTTAGTTCCCACATGCTTCTATTATTAAAGTCAAAATACTGTCTGACGTCACCATTACTTTAAAATACTGCTTCCATAAATGTAACGGAAAATCTAGTTGGCATGATGTAGGTTTGTCACTGAAGTCATTGACTGATTCTCACTGCATGTAGGTCTATTGTACATGATGATTATAACAAGTGGAAACAACCCAGAACTCATCAATGAATCCATTGAATAGCAAACCAACTGAAGACTGCAAACCTCTGAAATTCTCTGTATGATAATAGGATAACACGTTTGTCTGGGGCAATAGCAGCAAGGGGCGTAACAAGCCCTGCGCTACAGGCTCTCAACTAATGATATCAATAAACAAGGCACTTGGCAGAATGTTACAGGCCTGTGGATCACCTTGAGCAACAGGATCCCCATGTTGCAACATTGGACTTTTTATTGTGTTGTGTGTCCCTAAATTATAGATTAGATCATTCAAAGAAGAGGGACAGCCTCTCTTGGAACATGCCTAGCCTGGGGGGATCAGCCTGACTCTCCAGTCGAGATGCCAAACTGCCTAGGATTTACATAGAATCTACAAAACAGCTTGGCCCAACTGGTCTGTGCTGGTGTTAATGCTATGCACGAGCATTCTCTTGTTTCATCTGCCTCATCCCAGCCTTTCAGCTAGGATTTGCCAAGACCAGGAGATATTATCATATGACTTTAAGCCTCCAATAGTCCCCAATCCCCGACATGCCCATAATTGTTCACCTAACAGATCAACCAGTCATCAATGGCAGCTACAATACCCGTAGCCCTCTCTGTGCCAGAAACTGGAACAACTTAAAGGAGGAAAACAAGGTAGAGGGGCAGAGAGGTTTGGGGAGGGAACTCCAGAGTTTAGGGCCTATACAGCTGAAGGCATGGTGAAGCAATGAAAATCAGGGAGGTGTAAGAGGCCAGTTTGCCGGTATAAGTGAAGAGGAAATTCTGCCTGTGAGTATCTATAGTATGAGCTGCACGGTGAAACAAATAAATGGAAAACTCAGAACAAGGTCTGTATTTAAAATGTTCAGTCACTTGGTCAACATATTGAACCAGGACTAAGCTCTTTTCCTGTAAGGACAGGAGCTAATTGAATGATAGTGCCTCTTGATGCATCACTGAAATGAGAAGAGGTATTTTTCTGATCAGTAATAACATTAACTGTTCCAATATATTAGGGAGCAAAACAAGATAATAGAGCTGGAAATTACTGTTGCAAGGACACTGTCTCATCATCTTAACCCAGCTGGTTTCTAGGAGAGTGACACGGACTATCTATACTTGCACTAAAATGCAGGTCACATTTCTTCACAACCTAATGCATGTTCCGTGACCAAAGACCCCTGTGGAGAAGGGCTAGAGTTCTAGGCAGCTGGAAGTAGGCTGTCAATGGTGGGGAGATTAAAATCAGGGATGCACAAAGAATTGGAGGAAGTTAGGATAACAGCGGCAGAATTTTGGATGAGCTCTAGTTTACAGATGGCGCATGGTGGGAGGCTGACCAGGAGAACTTTAGAATTGCTGAGTCCAGACAACTTCCTCTGGTGAAGCACTGACTGAATAATGTAGAATAATGCTAACTGCAGTGTCTGGGAACACTATCTTTAATTCCTGGAGACTCCAGGATAATCCTGGAGGGTTGGCAATCCTAATCTTGACTCACCTTGTCGATTAAAGCCATACACAGAGGGCAGAGAGAAACAGGCTGATATCTGGGAGTGGGGCATGTGCATGGTATCCATTATGGCACTAGGAACCACCTGCCCAACCTGCTCGGCCACCCCCACTCACCCCTGTAGAAATTGCATGTTTGCTGAGCCCACAGTAATGCTGGGATTGCACATTAAGTCAGCAATCTCGATTAACATGCCAGTGCAGTAGTGAGGAAATGCAGAACTGTCCAAAATGTGATTCTACAATGAGATGCTAAACTGAGGCTCCACCTAGTGGTTAGGCTACTAAAAGCCCAGGACATTATTTGAATAAAAGCTGGGTGCAGTCCCGAGCAATATTAAACTTTAATCAAGGAGGAACAGATTCACTAGTTATTCATCATTACTATCTGTGGACTCCACTTGCCCACAAAATGGCAACAGGAGTCCACAATTAGTAACAAGATGAATGAACGAATAATAGATGAATAAATGGACACTCCATAAATATCCCCATCCTCAATGGTGGGGGAGCCCAGCAAATCAGTGCAAAAGATAAGGCTGAAGCAGTTGCAACAATCTTCAGCCAAGAGTGCTGAGTGGATGATCCATCTTGGCCTCTTGCTGAGGTCCCCAGCATCACAGATTTCAATCTTTAGCCAGTTCGATTCGCTCCATGTGTTATCGAGAAATAGTTGAAGGCACTGGGTAGTGCAAAAGCTGTGGACCCTGGCAATATTCTGGCAATAGTACTGAAGACTTGTGTTCCAGAACTTGCCGCGCCCCTAGTCAAGCTGTTCCAGTACGGCTACAACACTGGCATCCACCTGGCAATGTGGAAAATTGCCCAGGTATGTCCTGTACACAAAAAGCAGGACAAATCCAACCTGGCCAATTACAACCCTATCAGTCTACTCTCCATCATCAGTAAAGTGATGGAAGGATCATCAACAGTGCTATCAAGCGGCACTTGTTTAGCAATAACCTGCTCACTGATGCTTAATTTGGTTTCTGCCAGGGTCAGTCAGCTCCTGACTGCCTTGGTTCAAACATGGGCCTGGATTTTCCAGCCCCGTCGTGGGCGGGACCCATTGTGGGCGAGGCGGGGCCCCACTGACTTGCACTGGGAACGGAAGATCCTGGCAGCGGGCAGGTGTGGAAAATCCTGCCCATGGACAAAAGAACTGAACTCTGGTGGTGAGGTGAGAGTGACTGCCCCTGACATCAAGGCAGCATTTGACCGAGTGTGGCATCAAGAAGCCCTGGCAAAACTGGGGTCAATGGGAATCGGGGAAAAACTCCCCACTGGTTGGAGTCATACCTAGCACAAAGGAAGATGGCTGTGGTTGTCAGTCATCCCAGCTCCAGGACATCACTGCAGGAGTTCCTCAAGGTATTGTCCTCGGCCCAACCATCTTCAGCTGCTTCATTATTGGACTTTCTTCCATCAAAAGGTCAGAAGTGAGGATGTTCACTGATGATTGCACAATGTTCAGCACCATTTGTGACTCCTCAGATACTGAAGCAGACCTTGTCCAAATGCAGCAAGACCTGGATAATATCCAGACTTGGGCTGATAAGTGGCAAGTAACGTTCATGCCACACAAGTGCCAGGCAATAACCATCTCCAATTAGAGAAAATTTAACCATCGTCCGCTGACGTTCAATGGTATTGTTATCGATGAATCCCCCACTATCAGCATCCTGGGGGTTACCATTGACCAGAAACTGATGTCCTGGAACTGAGATGAACTGGACGAGCCGTATAAATACAGTAGCTACAACAGCAGGTCAGAGGCTGGAAATCCTGTGGTGAGTAATTCACCTGCTCGCTCCCCAAAGCCTGTCCACCATCTACAAGACACAAGTCAGGAGTGTGATGGGATACTCCCCACTTGCTTGGATTACTGCAGCTCTAACAACACTCAGGACAAAGCAGCCCGCTGGATTGGCACCCCATCCACAAACATTCACTCCCTCCATCACCAACGCATGGTGGCAGCAGTGTGTACCATCTACATAATGCACTGCAGGAATTCACCTAGCTTCCTTAGACAGCACCTTCCAAACCCATGACTACTACAATCTAGAGGGACAAGGGCAGCAGATAGTTGGGAACACCACCATCTGGAAGTTCCCCTCCAAGTCAATTAGCATCCTGACTTGGAAATATATCATCGTTCCTTCACTGTCACTGAGTCAAAATCCTGGACCTCCCTTCCTAACAGCACTGTGGGTGTAACTACACCACATGGACTGCAACGGTTCAAGAAGGCAGCTCAGCACCACCTTCTCAAGGGCAACTCAGGATGGGTAATAAATAATGGCCCAACTAACAACGCCCACATCGCATGAATGAATAAAAGTGATTATCTATCAGGGCAGTATAAAAATATATAAGTCGGTCTAAACTAGCTTTCTCCTATTGCCTCTGAAGACATAAAGCGCTGTGAGAATACAGCTTCACAGGCCCCCTTCACCTTCCAGTACCTCATCAATAAATTGTCGGCTGTGGCTCAGTATGTAGCATTCCCACTGTCATGTGAATGAAGGAAAAAACAACAGATTGTATCCGGAAGTATATTTAAAAATAAGATCTGAATTTTTTTTAAATTGCACACAAGCCACAGGCTACAATGCTGCAAGGTGACCCCCTAAGAGGTAATGGAATCCCACCCTGTTGCCACACAAGGTACTTCTAAAGACATCTAGAAACTAATTGCTCCCTCTGGTACAGAGAATGGGACATAATAGGAGATGAGTATTATCTCATGAAGAGATCCTGTGAGCAACGCCCAGACAGATTTGTGAATTCGCTTCCCACTTGGAATGTACAAAGGAGGAGTAAAAAGTGAGCTGAAAAGCTGCCCCAGTGTCTGTCTGTTGGTGGGTGTTCCGAGAGAGCAAGTGCTGGAAGTTTGGCTCAGAAGTAACAGCCACACACATTACCCCTGCAAATCACCATTTTTCAGGTATCCCGTTCTCTCTCTCTCTACCAAAGTCAATAATACTGGAACCTCAAAAGCAGCTAAATTCTTACTTTTAACCTGTATCACCGTATATACATGTGTTTTATCCTATCTTGCCTTTAGTAGTTAATATATTTACTATTAAACTCAAGAAACTCTGATCAAATTGACTCCTTCAAAACCAGAACAATTGGGTCTGGGAAAAAGGGATCCGCGAAAGGGATCCTTTTTATATTAAATCTCGTTGCGACCCACGCAGGGGAGGGGCTGACTGAATAAAGACAGGGAACCAGTTCATCCCTCCTCACCTGGGGCATAATAATTTGGGGGTCTCCCAGCTAGATGGTGACAAATTGAGGGGTCTTGCCTGGATCAACAACTTTGGGGAACCTCACCTGGGGGTTGGTTGTAACACCACCCCTCAGTCAGAAGGTTGTGGGTTCAAATCCCTCTCCAGGGACTTGAGCACAAAATCCTGTTGGCACTCCCAGTGCTAGTACTGAGGGAATGCTGCAATGTTGGAGGTGCTAACTTTCTGATGAGATATTAAACTGAGATAGCAATCTGCCCTCTCAAACGGATGTAAACTATTTCATGGCACTATTTCACAGAAAAGCAGGGATGTTCTCTCCAGTGCCATGGGCTGCTATTTATCCCTTAACAACAATCATTATGACAAAGGTAAAATGCCAGGGTCATGGAAATCTAACAGAAAATGCTGTGGTCAGATAGAAGAGATAATGGCCATGCCTTTAGGTTGAGGCAGTGGCCCCATCAACTGGCCAGAGAGTTGGGGCTAAACCCAGTTCCACTGCTCCTGGAAGCCATCACACAATTTTATGTTATTCAGAACCATTAACTGCCTGCAGACGAGGCCACTGCTCTTCTACACCAGGATTTCTCGCCTTCGAGAGCTGCCAGCCAGTCAGAGTTCTGGTAGCTCTCCAGTCCTAGCAGCACCACCGGGAATGATCCAAGAGCAGCTGTGATGGAGGAGCCCCCAAAGTGCAGGAAAGCAGGGTTGTGGATTGCCGGGGCCAAGCAAGCCGGCCCTGGCGAGGTATGGGGTTGGGTCAACCTGGAAGTCCACAAAGGGCCTTCCAGCATGGGTGGCCCCTACCGGTGGGGGCAGGGACCTCAGCGGGCCACAGGGTGCCCGATCACAAGGGCCTCCCCCACCCACTCCAATGAGCTCGCAGAGAGGCTGCCAGGTTTTAGTGAGTGGTCTCCTCAGGTGACAACGTGCCTATCTGTGACCAGTCAAATGCCAGTGGCACTGGGAACAGGCCTTTAGGTGGCCATTAACTGGCATAAGGATGAGCACGCTGCCTGTCACTTACCATGCCATTGTAAAAGAATACCAGCAGAGGCAAAAAGGTAATGGGCATGGCACCCCCTTGCCATCCCACCTGATTTTGCACCACTCCCTCACCACCCAACCAGCTCCCAGCAGCGGGTGGGTGGGGGGAGGGAGGGGGGTGTGGGTGGGTGGGGTGGGGGAATAAAATTCTGGCCAATGTTTCAGGTTGATGGCCTTATGTCACAACAGGACCTGCCTGACGTGTTGAGTATTTCCAGCATTTTCTTTTTATATACCACTTCCCTTCCTAACAGCACTGTGGATGTACCCACACCACATGGGCTGCCGCGGTTCAAGAACTCTGATTGGCTGGCAGCTCTCGAAGGCGAGAAATCCTGGTGTAGAAGAGCAGAGGCCTCGTCTGCAGGCAGTTAATGGTTCTGAATAACATTATGGCTCACCACCACCTTCCCAAGGACAATTAGGGATGACCAATAAATGCTGGCTTAGCCATTGGTGCACATATCTCATGAAAGAATAAAAAAAAACAGATAGCCTGGTCATTATCCTGTTGCTTTTTGAGAGCTTGCTGTGCACAAATTGGCTGCCAAATTTCCCAACATTATAACAGTGGCTGAACTTAAAAAGTATTTTAGCTTCCTGGGATTCACCTAGTTCTGTCGAAGGGTCATGAGGACTCGAAACGTCAACTCTTTTCTTCTCCGCCGATGCTGCCAGACCTGCTGAGTTTTTCCAGGTAATTCTGTTTTTGTTTTGGATTTCCAGCATCCGCAGTTTTTTGTTTTTATTTTTGTTTTTAAAAAAGTATTTTGCTGGTTGTGAAGCTCTTTGGGACGTCTGTGAATTTTTTTCTTCATGTGTTAGCACAAAAATGTATTTTGACACCCTATTGAACCACGGGAAGCAGCTGGGTCTGATGCTGACCTCGCCTAACGCCTGCAGATGAACACTTTCTCACAGGGGTGCACTGAATTGCAGGAATCCTGGCCAAAACATCCCCACTCCCTAATCCAGCACCAATAACATCGACTCGCCTGCTGGCTCAGATCAGTTAAACCAACCAGAGACTGGAGCAGGAATTTTCCAGCCCCTCACGTAGGTGGGATCCTCTGGCACCGTTGATGTGAATGGAGGTTTCTGTGGCTCTCTGGCCCTGCCTCGGGGGAACCCGCTGCCGGGGCTGGGGGGTTGGGGGGAGGCTGGAAAATTCCAGCCCACGGATCTAAACCGGACCCTTCTGGTTTTTTGTGGTACAGTGTCAGGTTCGTGTAGTTTGATGGTTGTTACTGGACAATATTCCGGAAATTATAAATTCAAACCCCATCAGGGCAGTCTGAGCTTTTGAATTCCGTTTTTAAAATTTCTGATTATAAAAATTTGGTGCTAGTATAAGATTGTCGTAAAAACCCACTGGTTCACTAATCTCCCTCTAGGGAAGGAAACCTGCTGTCCTTACCCAATCTGGGCCTGTATGTAACTACAGTCTCCACACCACTGTGGACATAACTGTCCTCTGAGTGGTTAGCGAGCCGCACAGCTATAATCGGGTATGGGCAATAAGTGCTGACCTTGCCAGCGACCCTGACATCATGAGAATGAACATCAGAAAATGCACTCACCTGTCAGAGCTACTCCTTCGAAGAGGTTGGAATTTTGCATAAGCTATTATAGGGTTAACCTGCCCACCCCAGCTAGCAATTAATAGCTTCCTGTTTTTCTGTTAGCATAGTAACTGTCCTTTCAGAAGATAACTTCTTTGTTTGCTGACAGTTTGAATAGTTCATTAACCTCTGGAGCATCAAGAAGGTTAGCATCTCTGATCAGATCAACAAAAGGTGCCATTTGTACTGGCAGCCCTGTATTTACATGTTCCAAGGCAGTCCCTCCTCTTCACCAACATAAGATATAATTCAGAGGCATAAAAAAAATCAGAGGAGTTTTTTTTATTGATGGTCACAACACAGGGATGTGGTATCATGGTAAACCACGGCACATAAAAACCTGCTGAGTGTCTCATTAGAACGCATCGGTTTTGGTCGGACACATTTATTTCTTAAAACCAAGAAGGTTTCCTATACAATGGTGTCTCACCTGTTTTTGAAGGGCAGCTGGGGTATGAAGTCAATGTTAAGCAAAATCGAGCAGGATGTAGAATGGGTATCGGACCCACATCTGCTCTGCTCCTGGTGTGGATAAGGTTCAGATTGTGGCTTTTAATTCTGACCAATTCTAATGGGTATTCTGTAGTATGTTTCAATATTCACTACCTTTGCCCTTCCGTAATCTCTCTCTCTCTCTCTCTCTCAATTCCTCTCACTTTCTCTCCCCGTATCCCTTTCCTTATTAGGCAGAGCAGTCAGCTGAATTTGATTAAAAGCAAATGTTATTTTATCACTGGAATTATTATCATCAAGTGGACCACTCCATTAAAAAACAATCCAACAGACTCAGAGAACATGAGTCTCAGCAAACCAAAGGTCAGACACATTAAATAATCTGCCTTAAAGTTATATCTATAATTCCTGCATGTTTAGAAAGTAGAAACGGGCCCCAGAAAACCACAGGCCCCCCTCGCACATTCCTGGTATATATTAGGAGGGAGAACAGCAAGTGACCCTGGAATCCTGGGATATTTGAAGTCCCAGCAGCCTCCTCTGCCTATGTAGAAGGGGAAGAGGGGTATTTGTTTGGGCCCGAACCACTCTCCACCCCATGCATCATCCTCTGCAGTGGTGGAAACAAAGCTGAAATTTTTCCTTGGCTGCGGCCTGGGATCCACTGGGTGGTCAGCAGAAATACAGCTTCACCTAGTGGTCCAGGCCTGGGTCTCCTCAGATGGAGGGTGACGCTAGCATGAACAAGATGGGATGAATAGCCTCCTTCTTTGCCCTAATGACTCTAGTCTCTAAGGCACAGTAGGAAATCAACTCCCCTTCCAATCTCTGCACCTCCAAATCAGAAGATCATGAGGTCAAGTCCCAATCCAGAGATTTGATACAGGGTGGGTGGGCACTGTCGCAGGCCACTAATACTGGACACCATTGCAACACAAGGGGTTGATGTCATCGTGTGCGTGGGTACTTGGCAAATTATGAGAACCAACCTGTTTGCTGTGACCCAGTCACTTTGAGGCTGCTGCAGACGGGGACAGGATTGAGCACTGGCTGCTGCCTGTGCTTCACTTAGGTAAGTCTAGAAAGGCACAAATTGCCAGACATAAAGCCATCTGTTACTGAACAGTGGCCAGACTGGCTAAAAGCCAGACTGTCCAGTACAAAACCAGTCATCTGGCCATCCACCTTGAGTAGTTAATCCCGGCCGACACTTTAGTGCAGCACTGATGGACAGCTGTACTGTCAGAGGTGTTGTCTTTCAGATAAAACATTGAACCCTCTACCCTCTCACATAGATATACAAGATGCCCTGACATCATTCAAAGGAGAGCAGCAGAGTTCTCCCTGGTGTCCTGGCCAATATTTATTCCTCAATCAACATTAATAAATCAGGTTAAATGGTGATGTTTGTGTGATCTTGTCAAATACAAACTGACTGCCATGTTTCCTTACATTACAACATTGATTACACTTCAAAATGAATTCATTGGATGTAAAGCACTTTGGGACATCCTGAGGAAATGAGAAACACTAGCCTTTCTTTTCTTTTGGAAAAATATACTTTATTCATAAAATATCTGGAAGAACGTTACAAAACACTTCTAAATCGCCATCACAAAAAGTGCAATCAGATTCAACTATTACACACGGATCACGGAGTGCTTCAATACAATCAATGAATATTACAATCACTTCAATATGGTCATTACAGACAGTCAGGCAATGGTATTGGAGCTACCAACATACATCATGTTGCACTTTGAGGTGTTTCCACACAATTATAATACATTTAGTATTCAATGCACACATTCATTGTGAGCCGTACAGCCCAAGGGGTCTATGCAATTCCCACCCCTCGTTACTCTATGGCAGAAAGGTCTTAGCCACCTTTCCCCTTGGGCCTTTGCAGCAGCTGCCCCAAGCTTTAGTCCGTCCCTCAGCACGTAGTCCTGGACCTTGGAATGTGCCAGTCTGTAACCCTCGGTCGGGGACAACTCTTTGCACTGGAAGACCAACAAGTTTCGGGCAGACCAAAGAGCGTCTTTCACCGAGTTGATGATCCTCCAGCTGCAGTTGATTTTTGTCTCGGTGTGTGTCCCTGGGAACAGCCCGTATAGCACAGAGTCCTGTGTCACAGAACTGCTCGGGATGAACCTCGACAGAAACCACTGCATCTCTCTCCAGACCTTCTTTGCAAAAGCACAATCCACAAGGAGGTGAACAATGGTCTCTTCCCCACCACAGCCACCTCAAGGGCAATGTGCAGAGGGGGTGAGACTCCTGGCATGTAGGAAGGATCTGATGGGGAGGGCCTTTCTCACCACCAGCCTAGGTACATCTTGGTGCTTGTTGGAAAGTTCTGGTGATGAGACATTCTGCTAAATGACTTTGACAGTCTGCTCGGGGAACCAGCCAACGGGATCCAGCATCTCCTTTTCCCGCAAGGCATCTAAGATGTTACATGCCAACCACTGCCTGATGGACTTGTGGTCAAAGGTATTTCTCTGCATGCAAGCCTTTCCTCAGAGCAAATGGCTAAGCTTTGGAATTCCTTCCCTAAACTTTAAGATCTCTGCCTTTAAGATCCTCCGTAAAACATCCACTTTGGTCACTCTTCCTAATTTCTCTTTCTTTAGCTGTCCGTCGAATTTTGTTTGATTTTGTTTCTGTGAAGTGCCTCGGGCCATTTTATGTTAAAGGTGCTATAAAAGTCCAAGTTGTTGTTATAATTCTTTTGATGTCCTTAGATTTCCATAAATATTCTCTAATTTATTCATATGATCCCTCTGTTGGTGCCTGGCAGATTCCTGTTTTGAGAATGGCAGTGGCCTTCATCGCTGAACTATTATCGCTAAATTATTATTAGATTATAATCTTCCTTGCCCATCCAGCAGTACATAGATACACCCTCCATGGTGAACCTCAGCCTTTCCCAAGTGATAGTCCATCCCAGGGTAGCTGACTGTCACAATAGACCCATTGCTGGGGCAATGTATCCTTTTTTTTTTATTCATTCATGGAATGTAGGCTTCGCTGGCTGGGCCAGCATTTATTGCCCATCCATGATTGCCCTTGAGGAGGTGGTGAGCTACCTTCTTGAACCACGGCAATCCATGTGATGTAGGTACAACCACAGTGCTGTTAGGATGGGAATTCCAGGATTTTGACCCAGCGACGGTGAAGGAACGGTAATATATTTCCAAGTTAGGATGGTGAGTGACTTGGAGGGGAACTTCCAGGTGGCGGTGTTCCCATTTATCTGCTGTCCTTGTCTTTCTAGATGGTAGTGGGTCGTGAGTTTGGAAGGTGCTGTCTAAGGAGCCTTGGTGAGTTCCTGCAGTGCATCTTTTAGATGGTACACGCTGCTGCTACTATGCATCAGTGGTGGAGGGAGTGAATGTTTGTGGATGTGGTGCCAGTCAAGCAGGCTGCTTTGTCCTTGATGGTGTCAAGCTTCTTGAGTGTTGTGGGAGCTGCACTCATCCAAGCAAGTGGGGAATATTCCATCACATTCCTGATTTGTATCTTGTAGATGGTAGACAGGCTCTGATGAGTCAGGAGGTGGGTTACTCATCACAGGATTCCTAGTCTCTAACCTGCTCTTATAGTCACAGTATTTATATGGCTAGTCCAGTTCAGTTTCTGGTCAATGGTAACCCCAGGATATTGATAGTGGGGGATTCAGTGATGGTAATGCCATTGATCGTCAAGGGGCGATGATTAGATTCTCTTTTCCTGGAGATGGTCATTGCCTGGCAATTGTGTGGCCGAATGTTACTTGCCACTTGTCAGCCCCCAAGCCTGGATATTGTCCAGGCCTTGCTGCATTTGTACATAGACTGCTTCAGTATCTGAGGAGTGGCGAATGGTGCTGAACATTATGCAATCATCAGTGAACATCCCCTTTTCTGGCCTTATGATGGAAGAAAGGTTATTGATGAAACAGCTGAAGATGGTTAGGCTAAGGACACTACCCTGAGGAACTCCTGCAGTGATGTCCTGGAGCTGAGATGACTGACCTCCAACAACCACAGCCATCTTCCTTTGTGCGAGGTATGACTCTAACCAGCAGAGAGTTTTCCCCCTGATTCCCATTGACTCCAGTTTTGCTAGGGCTCCTTGATGCCACTGTCTGTCAAATGCTGCCTTGATGTCTAGGGCAGTCACTCTCACCCCACCTCAGGGGTTCAGCTCTTTTGTCCATGTTTGAACCACGACTGTAATGAGGTCAGAAGCTGAGTGGCCCTGGCGGAACCCAAACTGGGTTTCAGTGAGCAGGTAATTGCTAAGCAAGTGCCGCTTGATAGCACTGTTGATGACCCCTTCCATTACTTTACTGACGATTGAGAGTAGACTGATGGGACAGTAATTGGCTGGGTTGGATTTGTCCTGCTTTTTGTGTACAGGACCTACCTGGGTAGATGCCAGTGTTGTAGCCGTACTGGAACATGGCGGCTAGGGGTGAGGCAAGTTCTGGAGTACTTCAGTACTAAATGCCCTCAGAAATGGCCTAGCAATCCACTCAGTTGTACCAACTGCTACAAAGCCTCAAAAAAGGAATGAAACCAGACGGACCACCCGGCACTGACCTAGGCACCGGAAATGACAATGGCAAACTCAGCAAATATTGTCAGGTTCTATAGCCTTTGCACTATTCAGTGCCTTCAGCCATTTCTTGATATCACATGAAGTGAATTGAATTGGCTGAAGACTGGCATCTGTGATGGCTGGGACGTCGGGATGAGGCTGAGGTGGATCATCCACCTGGCACTTCTGGCTGAAAATTGTAGCAAATGCTTCAGCCTTATCTTTTGCACCGATGTGCTGGGCTCCTCCAACATTGAGGATGGGGATATTTGTGGAGCCTCCTCCTCCAGTGAGATGTTTAATTGTCCAACACCATTCACGACTGAATGTGGCAGGACTGCAGAGCTTAGATCTAATCTGTTGGTTGTGGGGTCACTTAGCTCTGTCTATCACTTGCTGCTTATGCTGTTTGGTGTTATTGCTTTACCAGGTTGACACCTCATTTTTAGGTATGCCTGATGCTGCTCCTGCACTCTTCATTGAACCATGGTTGATCCCCTGGCTTGATGGTAATTGTAGTGCGGGGGATATGTTGGTGGAATATGCCATGAGGTTACAGATGGTGTTCAAGCACAATTCTGCTGCTGCTGATGGCCCAAAGCACCTTATGGGTGCCCAGTCTTGAGTTGCTAGCTCTGATAAAAATCTATCCCATTTAGCACGGTGGTAGTGCCACACAACACGATGGAGTGTATTCTCAATGTGAAGGCTGGACTTCGTCACCACAACAACTGCAGTAGTCACTCCAGCTTGATCAGTAGTGGTGCTACTAAGCCACCCTTGGGGAAGGACATTGAAGTCCCCTGCCCAGAGTACATTCTGCACCCTTGCCGCCCCTAGTGCTTCCTCCAAGTGGCATTCAACATGGAGGGGCACTGATTCATCAGCTGAGGGAGGATGGTACGTGGTAATCAGCAGGAGGTTTCCTTGCCCATGTTTGACCTGACGCCATGGGGTCCAGAGTCAATATTGAGGACACTCAGCGCAACTCCCTCCTGCCTGCCACTGTGCTGCCACCTCTGCTTGGCCTGTCCTGCTGGTGGTTTAGGACATAACCAGGGCTGGTGATGGTGGTGTCTGGGACATTATCTGTAAGATATGAGGATGACTATGTCAGGCTGTTGCTTGAGTAGTCTGAGACAGCTTTCCCAATTTTGGCACTTACCCCCAGATGTTAATAAGGAGGATTTTGCAGAGTCGACAGGGCTGAGTTTGTTATTGTCATTTCTGGTGCCTGGGTCAATGCCAGGTGGTCTGTCTGGTTTCATTTCTTTTTTGAGGCTTTGTCATAGTTTGTTAGGCCATTTCAGGATGGGTCTGGAGCCACATGTAGGCCAGACCAGGTAAGGACAGCAGATTTCCTTCCTTAAAGGGCATTAGTGAACCAGATGGGTTTTTACAACAATCATGGTAATTCCAAATTTTTACTGGATTTTTCAAATTCTAGGATTGGAACCTGGGTCCCCAGGACATGACCCTGGATCTCTGGATTACTAGTCCAGCGACAATACCATTACACCATCATCTCCCCTCTGTGAGTTACAAATCTTCTGGGCCCCCTGCTTTTCCAATTCACCTTATCCTTCTGCTTCATAGCTCTCTAGCAGCCAATGCATCTCCACCTGTGTTCCCAGGGAGAGAGTCCTGCACCCTGTTCAGCCCTGTCACTGTTGTTGCCCCATCAGGATTGTCCTGGAGTCTCCAAGTATCAAAAATCAATCTCTCAGACACTAAAGTGAGCAAACCCAGGAGAAAAATCATAGGTAAATTGTGTTTTAAAAAATGTGTTTATTATCTATATAAATATTGGACATGATAAAAATGGCTGACAGTCAAGAATCATTCAATTGGTTAGCAAAGAGTTTATTCACTTTCTGATTGGCTGTGGGAAGGCAGAGCACTGTGAGGGTGGATGTCCCAGACAGCCAATGGCAGGAGGTGCTTGTTAACAGGAGGCCATATGATGATATCTCCAAAATATGACCAACCTGAATTGGCAACACTATTGGTGTGGTGAAATTTCAAGGGCAGGTCAGAGGCTGGGAATTCTGTGGCGAGCAAGTTGCCTCCTGACTCCCCAAAGCCTATCCACCATCTACAAGGCACAAGTCAGGAGTGTGATGGAATACTCTCCATTTGCCTGGATGAGTGCAGCTCCAACAACATTCAAGAAGCTCGACACCATCTAGGATAGAGCAGTCCGCTTGATTGGCACCCTGTCCACCACCTTAAACATTCACTCCCTTCACCACTGGCAGTGGCAGCTGTGTATACCATTTACAAGATGTACTGCAGCAATTCACCAAGTCTCCTTCAACAGCACCTTTCAAACCTGTGACCTCTACCACCTAGAAGGTCAAGGGCAGCAAACAAATGGAAACACCACCACCTGCAAGTTCCCCATCAAGTCACACACCATCTTGACTTGGAAATATAGCGCCATTCTTTCACTGTCGAGGGGTCAAAATACTGGAACTCCCTTCCTAGTAGCACATGGACTGCAAAAGTTCAAGAAAGCAGCTCACCACCACCTTCTCAAGGGCAATTAGGGATGGGCAATAAATGCTGGCCTATAGCCAGTGATACCCACATCCTGTGAAATTTAAAAAAAAAAAAAAATCTCCTTATGTATAGACACTGGGGAGTGATTCTCACTGTTGACAGTAATGGATTGCAGGCAGTAGTGGATCAGCCGCTGTCTTTTCCACCTGACCGGATAGATTGTATAGCAGGCAACCAGTTCACTGATGCCCATTTTCTACCAAAGGAAAGTGAAAATCTAGCTGGCTGCTTGCAACTCTGATCCTGAATGAATTACCTTAAATTTACTGTCCAGATCAGTAATGCTGAATAAATTCATCAGTGATGGCATCAACAACAACAACTTGCATTTATACAGCTCCTTTAGTATAGTAAAATGTCCCAAAGTGCTTCACAGGGGAGTCATTAAATGAAATTTGACACCAAGACATTAATGGATATATTAGCACAGGGGACCAAAGGTTTAGTCAAAGAGGTAGATTGTACTATTGTCTTAAAAGAACAGAAAGGAGTGGCAATATTTAAGGAGGGACTTCCAGAACTATGGCTTAAGCAGCTGAAGACATGGCTGCAATGGTGGAATGATTAAAATCGGGGATGCACGAGAGGCCTGTATTGGAGTTACACACAGATCCCCGAAAGTTGAAGGACCAGGGAAGGTGACAGAGGTGGGGGAGGGGTTGGGGGGGCAAAGTTATAAGGGATTTGAAAACAAGAATGAGAAATTTACAATTGAAGCATTGTCAGACAAGGATCCAATATAGGTTAATTGGATGATGGATGACGAGGACTTGGTGCAGGATATGGGCAGCAAAGCTTAGACTGAGCTCAAGTTTATGGAGGATGCAGGGGAGGAGGCCAGCCACAACATTGGAATAGGTGAGTCTAGGGTAAAAAAGTTATGGATAAGGACATCAAGAGCTGAATCAGGGGCAGAGAATGGACAATGTCACGGAGATGGAAGTAGGCGGTCTCGGTGATAGAAAATCTCAGGTCAGGAGCTTAGCTCGGGATCAGATAGGACGGCAAGATTGCAAACAGTTTGGTTCAGAGAATTGTCTTTCTCCTTGTTGATCCTAAGGTCCTCTTGCTCCTGTTTCTGACAAGAGGAATCCGAGGAACATAATCAGACACAGCTGAATCATCTATTCATACTTTCTCAAAATGCACACCAATTCAGATTCACACCTCTTCTTTTTCTCAAGTAGAGGTGAATGTTGAGTGTTTGTTTTGTTAAAGAAGTGTCCTGGCTATTTGATCTTGTTTTTATCAAAGGCACAATCTGATATTTGTGTGGGTGAAGCAAGCAATTCAACTTGATAGTGCACCAACAGGAACATGCATGCTAATATTAGTTTTGAACAGCCCTGCCTACTAATAGCCCTATAATTACTGTTCCGTCAGGCTGAGGTGAGTATCAACATGTCATAAGGGTGGTCCACTCTCCTTTTGGATGACCTAAGCTATAATTCAAAGACATAAATAAGTCAAAGGAGCTTTATTTATTAATGCTGTCTACAGCCTATAGTTATGACAATCTAGAGAATGGGATCATTCTGAAGCACTCACCTCAGTTCCTCCTCACCTTTGGTTAGATTGAGATATTCACCTTGAACAAAAGGCTTATATGTCCAAAAAGTGGAACTGTATTAGTTGAGGTCTTTGATTGATTGAGGTGTTTACGCTGGTTAAGAGATTTGCTAGAGTGAATAGAGAGAAACTACTTTCTCTGGAACAAGGAGGCATAACGTTAAGTTAGAGCTAGGCAATTCAGGAATGATGCCAAGAAACACTCCTCCACAAAAGGGGCATTTCCCCCAAAAAACTGTAGAAGCTGGAGCTCAATTGAAAAATTTTTGTTAGGCAAGGGTATTAAAGGCTATGGAACAGGTTCTATTCCATGTGTGTCCTGCCTGAAGGCAGGTCAATGGCTCTACATCCTGAGCTGTTTTCATTGGCCAGTGAAAGTTTGCCACTGTCATGGGCAGGATAAGGAACAAGATCCCGCGTCCACCTCAGCCGGAACAGGAATTGAACCTACATTGTCGGTGTTATTCTAAAGCACATGCTATCTAACTAAGCTAACCAGGTCCCAGTGAGGCAGGTACATAGAATTAAAACACAGATCAGCCATGATCTAATTGAATGCCAAACAAATTCATGGGATCGAATGGCCTACTCATGTTACTGTGTTCCATTGAGTTATGAAGAGGGAGTTTTGCCACCTGGGCTACATTCCAAAATGAATAACTAAGAATCATTGACCAGAAACTTTGGGCCCGATTTTAACTCTGTGCAAGTGAGTGGGTTTTGAATGAGTTCAAACCTCACTCATTGACTTTGATTAGCTTTCCACAGATGCTGCTTGACCTGCTAGATGTTTCAAACATTTTCTACTTTTATAACTAATAAAAGTCCTTTGACTCTGAATTATAACTAAGATTTATTCACTTACAGGATGTGGGCATCGCTGATTAGGCCAGCATTTATTGTCCATCCCTAATTGCCCTTGAGAAGGTGGTGGTGAGCTGCCTTCTTGAACTGCTGCAGTCTCTGTAGTGTAGGTACGCCCACAGTGCTGTTAGGGAGGGAGTTCCAGGATTTTGACCCAGCGACAGTGAAAGAACAGCAATATATTTCTAAGTCAGGACAGTGAGCGGCTTGGAGGTGAACTTCCAGGTGGTAGAGTATCTGCTAGAGTAGATGTATCTGCTGCCCTTGTCCTTCTAGATGGTAGCGGTTGTGGGTTTGAAAGGTGCTGCCTAAGGAGTCTCATTGAGTTTCCACAGTGCAGCTATAGATGGCACACACTGGTATCACTGTTCATCAGTGGTGGAACGAGTGAATTTTTGTGGAAGGGCTGCCAACCAAGCAGGCTGCTTTATCCTGGATGGTGTCAAGCTTCTTGAGTGTTGTGGGAGCTGCACTCATCCAGGCAAGTGGAGAGTATTCCATCACACTCCTGACTTGTGCCTTGTAGATGGTGGACAGGTTTTAGGGAGTCAGGAGGTGAGTTACAGGATTCGCCACAGGATTCATAGCTTCTGACTTGTTCTTGCAGCCACAGTATTTATATGTATTTATATTTATATGGCTCGTCCAGTTCAGTTTCTAGTTCATTGTAGCCCCAGGATGTTAATAGTGAGGGATTCAGCTATCATAGTGCCACTGAATGTCAAAAGCGATGGTTAGATTCTCTCTTGTTGGAGATGGTCATTGCCTAGCACTTATGTGGCATGAGTGTTACTTGCCACTTGTCAGCCCAAGCCTGGAAATTGTCCAGGTCTTGCTGCATTTGGACATGGACTGCTTCAGTATCTGAGGAGTCGCAAATGGTGCTGAACATTGTGCAATCATCAGCGAACATCCCCACTTCTGACCTTATGATGAAAGGAATGTCATGGATGAAGCAGCTAAAGATTATTGGGCCTAAGACACTACCTTGTGGAATACCTGTAGTGATGTCCTAGAACTGGGATGAATGACCTCCAACAACCACAACCATCTTCCTTTGTGCTCAGTATGGATCCAACCGGCGGAGAGTTTTCCCCCTGATTCCCATTGACTTCAGTTTTGCTAGGGCTCCTTGATACCACATTCGGTCAAATACTGCCTTGATCTCAAGGGCAGTCACTCTCACCTCACCTCGGGAGTTCAGCTCTTTTGTCCATGTTTGAACCAAGGCTGTAACGAAGTCAGAAGCTGAGTAACCTAGGTGGAACCTAAATTGAGCGTCAGTGAGCAGGTTATTGCTAAGCAAGTGCCACTTGATAGCACTGTTGATGACATGTTCCATCACTTTACTGATGATTGAGAGTAGACTGATGGGATGGTAATTGGCTGGGTTGGATTTGTCCTGCTTTTTGTGTAAAGGACATACCTGGACAATTTTCCACATTGCCGGGTAGATGCCTGTGTTTTAGCTGTCCCGGAACAGCTTAGCTAGGGGTGTGGCAAGTTCTGGAGCACAAATCTTCAGTACTATTGCCTGAAGATCTTCCAAAGAAAATTGATAGCCTTCCATGGAACAGATTGACGTGAAGTTCTTGGGAAGAAACAGTAAGATTCAGAAGGAGAATTCAGAATCAAAACTGCACCTGCTGTTAAAACATGGATTTATTTTTATTCTCTTTTGGACTCCCTCTGCTGAAAAATGTATATGGTAGCCTTAAGTGGACAAAATGCGCAATGCAATTTTCAATGCACTACAATTGACAGTGTTGCTAGCCTGATCAAAGCAAGAATTTGAAAGTTAGCATGGCAAATGGGAGCATTTACATTACCTGATCGACCTCTTTCAGAAGGATAGCTCATTGTAAAATATGTGCTTTGTATTGTTGACTACTTTTAAAGAGAAGGAAATGGAAAGATTTGCACTTATGAAGCACCTTTCATGACCTCAGGACATTCCAAAGTTCCGTACATCCAACAAAGTATTTTTTGAAGTGTCTTCTTCTTAGGCAGTCCCTTGGGAATGAGGGTGACTTTCTTCCTCTCTGGGGTTGTGGATCCTGAGGTGACTAAAAAGTCCAATTCTGGATCCATACAATCTGCCACAGGTGGGCAGGTAGTGTTTGATAATACGGGGGGGTGTGGTATTTCCACTGTTTGTGCCTGTCCTCCACCTGGGCTTATCAGAGACATTTGAAATGGTTGGCACCTTTGCGGATGCTCCTTCTCCAGTTTGGAAAGAGCAAGAGATTCCCACAAATTGGTGTGGATGTTGCATTTTTTCAGGGAGATTTTGAGGGCATCCAAGAAATGTTTTCTCTGGCCTCTTGATAGCCGCTTGCCGTACAAAGCGTGGAGTAAAGAGCTTGTTTTGGGAGTCTTGCGTCAGGCATATGGATGATGTGGCCCACCCAATGTAGCTGATTAACCATAACCAGTGCGTCAATAGTGGGGATGTTAACCTGAGAGAGGACACTGGTATTGGAGCACCTATCCTGCCATTGAGTTTTTGCAGGATTTTGTGGAAGCATCGCTAGTGTTATTTCTCCAGGACTTTAAGGTGACTGTTATACATTACCATGTCTCTGATGCATACAGGAGGGCAGGTAGCACATGAGCATGGTGCCAGGTTTGAAATCTTTGTTACCAAACACTCTTTTCCTCAGTCGGCTGAAGACTGCGCTGGCACACTGAAGGCAATGTTGTATTTCATCGTCAATGTCTGCTTCGCAAACGTCGTCAGCGTACTGCAGCTAGATGACAGAGGTTGGGGTGATCTTGGTTCTGGAACGGAAGCATCGTAGGTTGAGTAGCTTCCTGCTCGTCCTGCAAGGGAGTTTTGTGACGATGGGGTGGAGTATTGCGATGAGGAAAATGGAAAAGAGCGTTGGTGCAATGGCACAGCCTTGCTTCACCCCAGTTTGCAGTTGTATTGGGGTCTGTGGCAGATCCATCAGTAAGGAAAGTGGCTTGCTTGTCATCGTGCAGCAGATGAAGGATGGTGATGAATTTCTGCAGGCAGCCAAATTTGAGGAGAACGCTCCACAGTCCCTCCCAGCTGATAGAGTCAAAGGATTTTGTGAAGTCAAAGACGGCCTTGAATCGAGGTTGCTGCTGCTCTGTGCCTTTTACTTGGACTTGTCATGCTGTGAAGGTCATGTCCACTGTGCCTCTTGATGGACGAAATCCACATTGTGACTCTGGTAGGAGCTCTTCAGCCATGGGGAGAAGACAATTGAGAAGAACTGTTGCAATGGTCTCCCCTGTGGCAGACAGCAGAGATAACCGTTTATAGTTACCACAGTTTTTCCTTTTTTGAAGATGGTCACAATTACGGCAATTATTTTGAATTATTTTGAATTGTGGGTATTGTAATACAGGAAATGTGACAGCCAATATGCACCCGACAAGATCCCACCAGCAGCGTTGTGATAATTGGCTAAATAATCTACTCTGTTGATAATGGTTGAGTGATAAATATTGGTCCAGGACACCGGGGAGATCTCACCTGCTCCTCTTTGAAATAGTGCCATGAAACCTTTTACATCCATCAGAGAGAGCAGACGGGGCCTCGGTTTCATGTTTCATCCAAAAGGTGGCATCAACGACAGTGTAGCACTCCCTCAATACCCAGTGTCAACCTAGATATGTACTCAAGTCTCTGGAGTAGGGCTTGAGCATACAGCCTTCTGACTCAGTGCCAAGAGTGCCAGCACTGAGCCACAGCTAACTAAAGGGAATGTAATTTCATGTGGACAACTTTAAAGAGGGTGGCACTTCATGCAGACCAGTTTTAAAGAGGGAGTTATTAGTTAGATGCTGACTTGGCATTAAGCTACCCAACGAATCATTTCTACGGTTTGAAAAAGAATGTATTGTGAAGGCTATGTGTTCTGTGTAATGTCAGAGCGACAAAGATGGTGGGGGAGGACCATAACTGGTCCTGCAGCACTCAGCAACTCGCCAAGCCTCCTATAACAGCACTTTTCAAACCTGTGACCTGTACCACCTAGAAGGACAATGGCAGCAGGTGCATGTTCTCCTCCAAATCGCACACCCTCCTGACTTTGAACTATATTGCCATTCCCCTAGTGTCACTGGGACAAAATCCTGGAACTCCCTCCCTAATACCACTGTGAGCGTACCGTCACCACACAAACTCCAACCGTTCAAAAAGGTGGCTCACTGCAACTGTTTCAAAGGCAATTAGGAATGGGCAGCAAATGTTGGACTTGCCAACAATCCTCACATCCCATGAATGATACAAAAGCATCTGCTCAGAAAGCTATAGCAGTGAAGCACGAGGAGAGATGGGCAAGTTCTCCTCCTTCAGGGTGTTTTTGACAATAGTTCATGGGTCTCTCTTTCTCTCTCTCTCTGTCTCTCTCCCTCTGTCTCCATGCTGCAGTTCTTAGTTGAAAAACATTTTTTAAAGAAAAGATGCCATGTTCAAAACAGCTTCTGTGACTGCTGTAAATTAGTTCCTATTCTTTTAGTTGTGTGAGCAGTATATCAGGAAAACGTCGGTCTCAGCAGTGCTAGTGTTTCATAACAGGCATATACATCTCAGTAAACATAGAATTAAATAGAAATTGCAACAAAAAAGCAGACCCTTGCATCCAACTGCCTTTGCTGATATTTATCCTCCACGTGATCAGTTTCCTAATCTCATCCCCTTTCTGTTCCCAGATCCCTTGATGCCAACCATCTATCTAGGAACATATGGAATAAGGGTAGGGGTAGGGCCTATAGCTCCTCGAGCCTGTTCTGCTATTCAGTCTGATCACAGCTGATCTTCTACCCCAACTCCACTTTCCTGCCCTCTCTCCATATCCCTTGATTTGCAAAGTGGCCAGTATTTAAATTATGGTCTGCCTGTTCCTTGCTTTCAAATTTCTCTGTGGATTTGTTCAATCCAACATCAGTCACCTACTTTATTCATTTCCACGCTCTGTTCCTTCAACATCGCTATCCGCTTTGTCCCTCCGGGAAAGAAGGATTGCATGTATTTAATGTCTTTCATAACCTCAGGATATCCCAAAGCTTTTTACAACCAATGAAGTAATTCTGATGTGTAGCCTCTGTGGTAATGTAGGAAACGTGACAGACAATTTGCACACAGCAAGTTCCCACAAGCAGCAATGTGACAATGACCAGATATACCTGACATGGTCTCTGCTTCAATTATTAACTCCAGTTGTCCATTACTCTGCCTCACAACCCTCAGTGCAAAATAGTTTCTCCTGCTCTCCGATCCAAACTCCTGCTTTTAATCTTAATCTTATGCCCCGTCGTTCTCCAGCGGATGTTCAATTCCATTATTTCACAAAGAATGGAAGTGAGACTAATAAGCCTGTAATCACCTGTTTTGTCACCTTTTGATGCATATGAGCATGATATTGCCTTTCATTTCTAGTCTCCTGGAATCTCTCTAGTATCCAACAATCCCTCGTAATCATAAAATCATAGAATGAAAACAGCACAGAAAGACACCATTTGGCCCACTGGGACTGTGCCTGCTTTTTGGTAGAGCTATCCAGTTATTCCCAGTAATGATTGTCAGTGCCTCACAAATCTCCCTTGTCCCTGTCAGATTTCCTCAACTAGGTGACAATATATAAAGGCAATGTGGTTTTGTGCAGGCATTACAAATGATGGTGTTGCACATTACAAATCTGTCCTAGCTTTATGGTATATAGAGAGGGAGACTGGGGATTGAAGGTGGGAAAGAGGGGGAGCCTGGGATGTGGGTCAGGTTGAGAGAGAGACTGAAGAATGAGGGCTGGGAAGAGCGGGAGACTGGAAATGAGGTTAAGGAGAGGGGGAGTCTGGGAATGAGGGTCAAGGAGATTAGGAGACTTGGAATGAGGGTTGGGAGATAGGGAAAACTGGGGAATGAGGGTCGATGTGAGGGAGACTGGGGCTCAGGATTTTCAGGACTTCTCTCCCAACAGCTGTTAGCACATAACTAAGAACAAAATTACTCAACTACAAGGACCCAACCTTTATACGGTAAATGTAATAACAATCACAGACATAACATGGTCATACCTTTCAACCAGAGTTGACAGCTTAATTACGCACTCAAGACCTGGAGTGGGTCTTAAACCCACACCCATCCTGACTCACAAACCAGAGAGTTACTATTGAGCTATGTTAACACTTTTTAAAAGGCTTCTCTCTCTATGCATCCTGTGACAGAACTGTAGCGATAATGAAACATTCCATTCTAATTAGCCTTCCATTACTGCAGCAAGATACTACATGAATACCCACCCCCGCACATTAACCTTTGGACAGACCGCAGAGAGTCAGATCATTAGGTCAATCATGCAGAAGCAAAGCAACCACTAAAGTACTGAGAAGCAAAAATCAACTATAATTAATCTTCAAATATCATGAAATAACTCTCCATTTACCTCACAAAGGCACTCTACATATCAAATGTAATTCCAGGCTCAAAATTGCTGATAAATCATTATTCATTTTTGGTGTTTTAATTAGTACTTGCACAGACCCTGAAACTCCTAATCACTGCCAAGCAGCATTCAAAAAAGCACAGTAGCAGAGTAACAGTTCCCATTCTCATGCTCAAATCCCTCCATAGCCTTGCCCTCTCCCCGTCCCTATGTTTGCAATCTTCTACAATACTCTGAGATGTCTGCATTCCTCCAATCCTAGCCTCTTGTACATCCCCAACTTTCATCATTCCACCAACGGTGGCTGTCACAACCGGTCCCCGGGTGAGGTCCCCAATTTGTTAACTTCCTGAATGGGACCCCATTTTGTTATGTTCCCAGGTGAGGAGGGATGAACTGGTTCTCCTTCTTTATTCAACCCCCTCGGCTGGTCATAACAAGGTGAAATTAAAAGAGATCCCTTCCCCCTGTGGATGCCTTTTCCCAGTCCAAATGTATTTACTTTTTAGAAGCAGCCAATTTAACCAGCTTTTCCTGAGTCAAAGAAAGAGTAAGTTTATTGTTACTAAAGCCCAAGAAAAATAATAAAAACACAATACACGTACACACAGATCAGAAATGAGAAGTTAAGAGTCCAAATAAAAGTTTTTAAAAAGTATGCTAATTGGTCTTTGGCCTGTCTGTGAAGTGTAGATCGTGGTACTTTGCGGCCATTAAGTTGGGTGATTCTGATAGAGCCGACTTTGGCAGTTTCACACTTAGTTTGGAGAAATTTGGTTCTGCAGGGTGGCTGAAAGACTGCCCTATTTTCTTTAGATTGTGGTTTCTGAGCTTTTCCTCCAGCAACAGAAAGAGGGAGATCTTTCTGCCTGCAAGCCGCAGTGGGGTGACTCCTGTTCTTCTGTTTGCTCTCACACGGTCACACACCAGCACTTCAGCTTTTTAACTAATCTTTCCATTTGTATTCTGGAAAGGAAAAACTATGACTCACACCCACGTTCCGTGTTTTTTCTTCCAAGACCATTTACACATTCTGAGATATAAATCAACAAGAGATGGATTTTGGATGTCTGCTGAGACGTGCAATCAGCCTTTTGTCTCCGCAACACGGGAGGCTAAAAATTTAGCCTTTTGCATCCTTCCTATCTCCCTTTCAAACCTCTGTTTGTAGAGGTCCATGTTACCTTTCAGGTGCGACATTCCACGTTCTCTTGGGACTAGTCGGTCAACTATGATCCACAATGGAGTTTTCCAGGGCATGGTCACTACACATTATCAGCCATCTTTTGCTCAATGTCTTTACTTGTATTTCTTTTTTAAAAACACGAGGTCTTCCTTTTAAAAAGTTCAAACTGCCTGTAGGTCATTGGTACCGTTAGTCCACTGTTGTAACAGTGGCCATGCCTTCAATTACCTAGGCTTCAAGGCTCTGGAATTCCTCTCTCTCCTCCTTTATGATGTTCCTCAAAACCTATTTCTTTGGTCAAGCTTTCAGCCACTTGCCTTATTTTCTCCTCATGTTGTTTCACACCACTCCTGTGAAGGGTCTTAGGACATTGCACTAAGTTGAAGGCTAAAGCTGTTGTTATTGTTACCCTGTGCTCATTTTAGATCCATACTCCTAAATTTGTTAAGCTAGTTTTAGAATCATAGAAGTCTGGAAATGTTAGAGCACAATAGGAGGCCATTCAGCCCATCGTATTCGTTTATAAGAGCTACTCAGCTCATCCCAATCCCCCACCTTTTTTCCGTATCTCTGCAAAACCTTTCTCTTCAGGTAATTATCCAATTCCCTTTTGAAAGCCACAATTGAATCTGCCTCCACCACAGTCTCAGGCAGCGCATTCCGGATCCTAACCACTCATTGCATGAAAAAGGAGCCAATCTCCAGCATCACATCTGCTTTTGGGAATTTCAATGTCTCTGTAAATTCTGTGCACAGCAGATAGAGCTCACCTGCATTTAATTTGTCCAAACTTGCTTTGCTCCAGTCAATCGAAAAGTTATATTTTATAATTCAATTATGTGAATTTGGTAAAATAAATAACAAAGGATGTTAGTGTTCGAATTGATGAATAATGGGATAAGTTGAATTCAGTAACCATGCAGGAAGAGGAGTAGCTGACCTAAAGAATGAAATAGAAGTCAGAGGATGTCATACTGAAACCAAGTCAGCCCTTACCTGCAGTATTCATACAAGGAAGAGGCCATTCACCTATTGTGCTTATGTTGATGTAACTCTCCAACTGAAGCTGGCCATTATAGTCTTCTACTGCATCCAGCTCTGATCATCAAAACAGAAAGTCGGAGTGAACATACGAATATGTGAATTAGGAGCAGGAGTAGGCCACTCAGCCCTTCGAGCCTGCTCCGCCATTCAATAAGATCATGGTTGATAAGATTTTAACCTCAACTCCACATTCCTGCCTACCCCCTTGCTTATCAAGAATCTATCTATCTCTGCCTTGAAAATATTCAGAGACACTGCTTCCACCACCTTTTGAGGAAGAGAGTTCCAAAGACTCACAGCGCTCTGAGAGAAAAAAAATCTCCTCACATCTGCCTTAAACCTCCTACTTTTAAATAGTGACCCCTAGCTCTAGATTCTCCCACAAGATGATACTTCCTCTTCACATCCACCCTGTCAAGACTCCTCCGGATTATATTTGTTTCATTCAAGTCACCTCTTACTCTTCCAAACTCCAGTGGATACAAGCCTAACCTGTGCAACCTTTCCACTTAAGACAACCCACCCATTCCAGGTATTAGTCTAGCAAACCTTCTCTGAATTGCTTCAAATGCATTTACATCCTTCCTTAAATAAGGAGACCAATATTGTACCCAGTAACCAATGAAGTGGTCTCACCAATGCCCTGTATAACTGAAGCATAACCTCCCTACTTTTGTATTCAATTTCCCTCACAATAAACAATGACATTCTATTAGCTTTCCTAATTACCTGCTGTACCTGCATACTAACCTTTTGTGATTCATGCACGAGGATACCCAGATACCACTGCATTTCAGAGTTCTGTGATCGCTTGCCATTTAGATAATATGCTTCATTTTTATTCTTTCTGCCAAAATGGACAATTTCACATTCTCCCACATTATACTCCATTTGCTAGGTCTTTGCCCACTCACCTAACCTATCTATACCCTTTTGTAGCCTCCTTATATCCTTTCACAACTTACTTTCCTAGCTATCTTTGTGTCATCAGCAAATTTAACAACTATACCTTCAGTCCCTTCATCAAAGTTATTTATATAAATTGTAAAAAGTTGAGGCCCCAGCACTGATCACTGTGGCACACCACTTGTTACATCTTGACAACCAGAAAATGACCCCTTTATGCTTATTCTCTGTTTCCTGTTAACTAGCCAATCTTCTATCCATGTCAAAATGTTACCTCCTAGACCATAAGGTTGTATTTTTCACAATAACTTTTGATGTGGCACATTATCAAATGCCTTCTGAAAATCTAAGTCCAGTATATCCACTGGTTCCCCTTTTATCCACAGCACATGTTACTTGTTCAAAGGACTCCAATAAATTGGTTAAACATAATTTCCCTTTCACAAAACCATGTTGACTTTGCCTGATTACCTTGAATTTTTCAATTTATCTAAGTGCCCTGTTATAACATATTTAATAACAGCTTCTAACATTTTCCCTATGACAGATATTAAGGTAACTGGCCAAAGTTTTCTGCTTTCTGTCTGCCTCCCTTTTTGAATAAAGGAGTTACATTGACTATTTTCCAATCTAATGGAACCTTCCTCTAATCTAGCGAGTTATGGAAAATTAAAACCAATACATCAACTATCTCACTAGCTATTTCATTTAAGACCCTAGGATGAAATCCATCAGGACCCAGGGACGTGTCAACCCACACCTCCAGCAGTTTGCTAAGTACTACTTTCCTGCTAATTGTAATTTTCTTGAGTTCCTCCTTCCCTTCCATTTCATGATTTACAGCTATTTCTGGGGTGTTACTTGCATCCTCTACAGTGAAGATTGATGCAAAATGCTGGTCCAATTCATCTGTCATCTCCTTATGTTCCATTATTAATTCCCCAGATTCACTTTCTGTAGGACCAATGCTCACTTTGTTAACTCTTTTATTTAAATTTCTGCAAAAACTCTTACTATCTGTCTTTATATTCTAGCTAACTTTCTCTTGCACTCAATTTTTCCCTTCTTATTAATCTTTTTAGTCATTTTTTGCTGTTTTTATATTCTGTCCAATCTTCTAACCTACCACCCATCTTTGTGCAATTATGTGCTTTTTCTTTAAGTTTGATACTATCTTTAAATTGTTTAGTTAACCACAGATGGTGGGTCCTCCCCTTGGAATTTCTTTTTCTCATTGGAATGTATCTATTCTGTGTATTCTAAAAAATCCCCTTAAATATCCGCCACTGCATTGCTATTGACCTATCCCTTAATCTAAATTGCCAGTTCACTTTTGCTAGCTCTGCTTTCATGCCCTCATAATTGCCCTTATTTAAGTTTAAAATCTTAGTCTCAGATGCACTCTTCTCTCCCTCAAACTGGAAGTGAAATTCAATCATACTATGATCACTGCAACCAAGGGGCACCTTTAGTATGAGGTCATTAATTAATCCTATCTCGTTGGTCAAAACCAGGTCTAGTAGAGATTGCTCTCTGGTTGGTAACAGAACATGATGTTCTAAGAAACTATCTTGAAAACATTCTATTAATTCCTCATCTAAGCTAACTTTGCCTACCTGATTTTTCCAGTCTGTAGTGGATTAAAAACCCCATGATTATCAATTAATAATTGAAAGAAGTGCCCTGAGATTGGTCCTGAATGTCAGAGGGAAGACTGGGAAGATTTGGACCTTTCCACCTTGAGAGGTGATGGCAGCAAGGAGATCACATGGCAAACATGAAATAAGATGGTAAACTATATGGAAAAGGTTAACCCAGAGCCCTAGCGTGACTGGAAAATAAGACAACATAGTGTCTAGTTCTAGATGCCACAATTTAGGAAAGATATGAAGGCATTAGAGAAAAAGCAGAAAAGACTCATGAAAATGGTTCCAAGGATGAAGAACTTCAATTAAGTGGATAGGTTGGAGAGGCTGGAACTGTTTTCCTTGGGGAAGAGAAAGATGAGAGGAGATTTGAGAGAGCTGTACACAATCATGAGAGGCCGGAACAGAGTAGAAAGGCAGAAAATGTTCTTATCCTTGTAGAAGGATCGAGAACAAGAGGACAAACATTTAAGGTCATTGGCAAATGGAAACATAAGGAAAACATTTTTCACGCAGCAAGTGCTTAGGATCTGGAATGCCCTACTTGAGAGTGTGGAGAGTAAGTTCAATCGAAGCATTAAGAGGCAATTGGATTATTATCTGAAAAGGAAGAATGTGCAGGGTTACAAGGAGAAAGCTGGGGAGTGGTACTAGGTAAATTGCTCCACTGGAGAGGCAGCACAGACATGACAGGCTGAATGGCCTCCTGCGCTGTAACCATTCTGTGGATTCCGTGAGATTCAAACTTGCAAAAGACAGATTTAGGATTAATGTAAAATGAGTAATCAGCGTGGAACAGGCTCTCTGGACAAAGGAGGCAGGAAAATCAGCCACAGCCCCTGTTCCTCAGTGACTACATTGTGGAAAGAATCCTTGTGAGGAAGATAGGAGTAACTTCAAAGACACTGACAGAAAGGACTTGCATTCATTAGCTCCTATGATGCTTTACAGCAAATTTAGTACTTTTGAAGTGCAGTCACTGTTGTAATGTAGAAAACACAGAAGTCACATTGCACACAACAAGACCCTACAGAAAAACAATGTGATACCAAGCAGATGATTGGTTTTGGTGATGTTTGAGAGATAAAAGGGAAGGACTCCCTTGCTCTTCTTCAAATAATGCCATGGGATTCTTTGCATCCACCTGAGAGGGCAGACTGGACCTTGGTTTAATGTTACATACAAAAAACAGGACCTCTGACAGTGCAGCACTCCCTCTGTACTGCACTGAGAGTGGATTGTGCACTCAAGTCATTGGAGTGGGACTTGAAACATGACCTTCTGACTCAGAGGCCATAGTACTGAGCCATAGCTAACATACTTTAGATGATGGGCAGTTCCTGTAGAGTGACAACCTAATGTGGTAGTGAAGGCAAAAACCCTGGAAATGGTTGAAAGCCAGCTGCACTCTAAAGCACTAAAGCTTTCCGATGGATAAATTGGACATGCACATATCTAGCATCTCTCACACCCTCAGGACAACCAATGAAATGTTTTTGAAGTGTAGTCACTGTTGCAATGTAGGAAATGTGGCAACCAAATTCTGCGCACAGCAAGACCCCACAAAGAGCAATGAATCAAATGATCAGTTATTCTATTTTGGTTGCACTGATTGAGGGCTGATTGTTGGCCAGTTCACTGGGAGAAATTAAAAGGGTGTTATGGGATCTACCGTGGATGCTCTAAAGGTATCAGTTTAACACCTCACACAAACAGCAGCTTCACTTCAGTGCTCCATTGAAGTGTCAGCCTCCATTATGTACTCAAGCCTTTGGCTGGGACTTGAATCTACAATCTCCTAAGTCAGAGACAAGAATGCTACCTACAAAGATAATAGTCAATTCAGCGTCTATAGTGAACAATCATTCATGACTTAGTGCTCCTGGAGCAGAGTTTTGTGCAACAGGAGAAAACATCAGCAGTTAAGATGAGGAGTTCAGGAGGGACAATACATCTGATGGAATACTTTTCACTTGCCTGGATGTGTGCAGCACTAACAACATTCAAGAAACTCAGTGCCATCCAGATCCAGTTGATTGGTTCCCCATCCACCCATCCCCATCCTTTAAACATTCACTCCTTCCATCACCAATGCATCATGGCTGCAGTGTGTACCATCTACAAAATGCACTGCAGCAACTCACCAAGGCTCCTTCAAGCATCTTCCAAACCTGCAATCTTTAAGACCTAGAAAGACACATAGAAACATCACCACCTACAATTTCCCCGCCAAGTCACACAACAATCTGACTTGGAATTATATTGTTGTTCATTCACTGTCTCTGGGCCAAAATCCTGGATCCCTCACTATCAGCAGTTTGGGTGTACCTACGCCACATGGACTGCAGCAGTTCAAGAACGCAGCTTACCACCACCTTCTCAACGGCAATTAAGAATGGGCAACAAACGCTGGTCTTACCAGCAATGCCTACATCCCATGTAAGAACAAATAAAATGTTACGTATGATTCCCCATCATCAATGGGCTGTGAATTATGTGCACTTACTTGTGAACCTGAATCCTCAACCTGCACTGCTGTAGCACAGATGTGGACAGGAAGCAAGAGGTCGGAGAAACTAGCCCATTGTTCTCAGAATTGGATGTGATATGTCTGTCTCTACTGGTGGTTAATGTGAGCTGTGCAGGGAAGGGAGTGATGGAATAACATAATAAATCCCTGGAGGTGAGTGCACTGCCCTCAGACATACATGCCCCATTCACCCAGCATCCCTGTGCTCATTGGCCCCCAGTGAAGCAATTCCTTGATTTTAAGATTCTCATCCTTGTATAATAATCTTTCCATGCCCTTGTCCCTCCCTGTCTCTGTAATCTCGTCCAGCCCCACAAACCTCCAAGATATTTACATTCCCCCAGTTGTTGCCCCTTGAACATTCCTGATTTTAATCGCTCCACCCTTGGCAAAGCTCTAACATTCCCTCCTTAAACCACTCCGCTCTCTACCTCACTTTCAACCTTTAAAACATGCCTTAAAATCTATCTCTTTGACTAAGCTTTTGGCTTTCTCCCCTAATATCTCATGTGGCTCCATGTCATAATTTATTTAATAATGTCTCTGTGAAGTGCTTTGGAAAGTTTTATTACATTGAAAGTGTAATATAAATATAAATTGCTGTTGAGTGTCTGTGTGTGTGTGTGTGCATGTGTGAGAGAGACTGTGTGTGTGTGAGAGAGTTTGTGTCTATGTGAGGGAGTCTGTGTCAATGTGAGAGAGCGACTGTGTGTAAGTGTGTGTCTGTGTGAGAGCGCATGTGAGTGGGTGTATGTGTGTGTATCGATGTAAGAATGTGTGAATGAGTGAATCAGTAAATGTGAGTGAGTCAGTGAGTGTGTGTGTGTGTGTCTTTTTGAGAGTGTGAGTGACAGAGTGTTTGTCTGTGTGAGTGAGTGTGTGTCTGTCAATGTGAGAGATGTGTGTGAGAGGGTGTGTGTGTGTCTGTGAGAGAGTGTGTGTCAATGTGAGAGTGTGCACGAGTGAGTTTGTGTCTATGTGAGAGAGTGTGTGTTAGTGAGTGTGTGTCTATGTGAGACAGTGTGTGTCTGCGTGCATGACACAGTCTGCAGCTTATACTGTCAGCTGGGTGAGGGTTGCCTGAATGTCCCGAAGCCAATTCCAAGTGTGCGCTGATGTTAATTGATTCAGACATAGGCAGCGGTCGAGAGCAGTGGAAGAGCTACAACTGGTTTTACTGACCCTCAGCCAGGGAGAGGGATATCAGCAAGGGCTCCCTGTCCTGATCACCATCCTACTGGAAGTAGAATGCTTGTGGTTGACAGGCAGGGATCAGATAGCTTTCTACTGTGATGCATTCTGTTATAAAAATAAACCACTGTTGCTCATTGTCTAGCCTCAGACAGAATAGATTCTTTAACAAGGTACTAGTGGACAGGTGGTTCCTGTGTCACTGCACTCAACTAGAGTGACTTGGACAGATTTTTGTCTTATCATCTGGGTAGATGGCAGAGAGTAAAATGTGATGGGGTCAATTGCATGGTCTGTGCTGAACCCTCAAGAGCCTTCTGTTATACAGAACTTTGGTCAGACCGTATTCAGAGTACCGTGCATGATTCTGGTCTCTGTACTACAAAAAGGATATTGAAGTACTGGAGAAAGGACAGCAAGATTTGTAAATGACGTTCCCAGAATTGAGAGGACTCAGCTATCAATCACTTCACTGGGCAGCATCAGGACCTCCCTGGCAATTAAGGCCCCTGGAGGGTGGAGACCCCGCCCCTGAGAGCTGCCAGTCAATCAGAGGCCGGTAGCTCGACATTGCCGGGAACGCCACCAGGATGGGTGGGTGATGCCGGTAATGCTCTGAGACCCAGCCCCGGATCCCAGGGCACAGTTAAGTGAGGGCAGGGAGGGGGCATTCAGTGCCCCACCTCTTCCCAATAACTAGAGGGACTTCCTATAAGGCTGCAAATACACTCACTCACACGCTATATCCCGGGGGGTGGCTGAGAACGAACCTGTCTCTTGGCTGCCGGCGGGCGGGCGGGATTCCCGACATCAGGAATCCGATACAAGTGCTCGACCCGATTCTCTCGGTCTCCCCATGGCCGCTGCACTAAATCTAGCCCAGTGGTTCTCAAAGTGTGGTTTGCGGAACATTGGTGGTCCACCAGAGTCCTCTAGGTGGGTCAGTGGTCCGATCTGCAAGTCTTAGACCCACCCTCACCCAGCCGAGGCCATATGAGAGAACAGGGCAGAAGCCACATCCCCACCACTCGCATGACATCACATAACCAGCCCGCCTTCCGCATGCACGGCACGAGTCATCATAACTACAATGTAGCTTTATAAACAAGATTTATGTCACTGTTGATTTTGTTTGATTGATATAGATGCAAGATAAGTATTAGTTCCTCAGAAGATTATTATGATCAGTCTACAGCATTTATTAGCTCATATTACAATGTTTGAAATAAACATGTTCTCTTGTAGTGTTAATGTGTGTAATATGAAAATGTCTTTTGTTTCTGGCATTAATTAATAAGTTATTTATAATATTTAATAACAAACGCAGATAAATTTATTACACTTAGTGGCAAAAAAGCAAATTATTTATGGTTTCCATGAGTGTATTTGCTATAGCCATTCTTCCCATTAATTCTGATGAGTTTATTTTTTTGCTATGGCGAGTGAAAGCAGGTGAGGTAGGACCAGTTGATGGTCTGCGGGGTCTTTTGCTCCACTCAAGTGGTCCGCGGACAACAAAGTTTGAGAACCTTAGGTCTAAAACAAGGCAGCATCATTATGGGATGTTCACTAATGGGTCAAAGAAAGAATCAAGGAGGAGTTTCTTTGTACAGAGAGCGGTGAAAATGTGGAACTCACTACCATTTGGAGTGCTTAAAACAGAGAGCATTGACATATGAAAGGGGTGCATACAAGAGGGAGAAATTTATAAATCATTGATTAGGCCCCAGCTGGTGTATCGTGGCCTATTCTAGGCATCAGACTTTGGGAAGGATATTAAGGCCTTGGGAATGATGAAGTGGAGATATACTTGAATGGTACTAGGGATCGCAGACTTCAGTTATGTGGGGAAACTCAAGAAACTGGGATTGTTCTTAGAGCAAAAAAGTTTAAAGGAAGATTTAACAGAAGTGTTCAGAATCATGAAGGAATTTGATAGAGTAATAAGAAGAAACTGTTTTTGGTGGCAGAAGTGGTGACTAGAGAACACAGATTTAAAATAACTGGCAAGAGAACTAGAGGCAACGTGAGAAATGTTTTCCTGCAGCAAGTTGATATGACCTGGAATGCAGTTACTGAAATCCTTGAACTATCTCTCTAACAGCACTGAGAAAGTGCTGTTTCACTAAAATGCAGTGGTTCAGGAAGGTGACTCACCACCACCTTCTCAAGGGCAGTTAGAGATGGGTAATAAATATTGATCTAGCCAGTGATGCACACATCCCATGAGAGAATAAGGCAGGTAATTGTGACGGTGAGTCTTAGTGCAAAACAGGATATTTCTGAGCAAAATTGGCTGCTGTGTTACTTACGTTACAACAGTGACTGCACTTCAAATATGGTTAATTGGCTTTACAGCCAGTGACATGTCCTGAGGTCATGAAAGGTGCTAAGTAAATGCAAGTTGTCCGTGTGTGTGTTTCAGTGCGTATACATATGGTTATGTGAGCGCACTACTAACAGACACTGGAGGTGAGGATATTCCCAGAAGACACCGTCACTTGGTGGGGCAACAGTCACCCCCAGCTTCATGTCCCTTGTAGGGTTTTTTTGAAATCAACTCCCCACCCCATGAGGAGAGAAAGGCAGTGTAAGTTGGGCGATAATCATTCAGCAGCCTGTTTCACTAACCCCTCGCCCTCTTTTATTTCCATTGTCTTCAATGGGGAGAATTGTGAAGTGCCATCAACTCCCATTTTACACTATCATTCACAGTCACAACTACACTCCTTATTCACTCATGGGTTGTGGGCATCACTGGCAAGGCCAATATTTATTGCCCATCCCTAACTGCCCTTGAAAAGCTGGTGGCGAGTCACCTTCCTGAACCACTTCATTCTAATGAAGGAACTCTTACGGTGCTGTTAGAGAGAAAGAGTTCAAGGATTTTGACTCAGAACCCCTTCGGTGGCTTATGAAAGTAAACTTCTCCAATCTGGAATTTGGCACCCAGTGGTCCCTGAAAACCATGTTCCTAACTTTGTGTTTGGTTGTCTACAAAATATCCATTTGGATCTCAGATGAATTTTTTTTCACAGATTTGTTAGGACTTTTGAGCCTAAAGCAGAGGGAGCAGATTAAAAGTTACTCATTATTATTTAATAGTTGCTCTCAACCACGCAGATCTCAGCTGTATAACTTTATTTAATTCCTTGTGTGGCAGATTTCTCTGTTGAGAAAAAAGGACCCAGAAATGATGTGGGATAAATGTTCATTGTGAATTCCTGCTTTCTGTTTTCCAAAATGATGCATTAATCCATTTATATTAAATGGGCTAAAACAGCAGAGAGAAATTTCAGATAAATGTTTTCAGTATTTGTACCCAGTGTCCCAGAGCATCATTCAAGTGTTATTACAGCAGATGGACTGTGAGAGTATGTTAAGACAGTCTCCTTAATCACCTGGGAATGCCATTCAAACCTGTTCGGGTAAATGTGATTGAAGGCACTGGTGTGTTTTACTGGGTTTCTGTTTGGTCCATGTAGTCACTGGTGCAGTTCACCACTAATGTGGAGCTCAAACATATGGAACTGGCTCCTGAATTTACCCTAATTTTACAACCAGAAATAACTTGGCTGCACAATTCGCATTAGTGAGTAGATGGCCTGAATTTAACCTGGGCTCAGGACCTCTCAAAGCTGACCTCTGCTTCATCCCTGATGTCAGCCTCCTTCTCTGATTGAACACTGGACACTAGCCTGTGCACTGGTCTCACCCCCTGCTGCTGGAAAGCAAAGCACTGTTATAGGCAAATGTAACTGGATCATGCTGTCACTGGCTGCCATCGTTTGCAGGTTCTCAGGTCACTGTAGCCATCACTGAGGATGTAGACCCCCAGAGCAGAGTGAAAAATTTGAACTGGAACCATGGAATGGAATAAAATAAAGAAAGTGTCAGCGGTAAAGGACCCATTATAATAGTTGATGATTTCAACTTACCAAGAATTGACTGGGACAATAATGTCTTTACTGGTAGGAGAAAGAAGGGATTTCTTGGGTTAATGGAAGACTGTTTCATAACGCATGTATGTAAAGGAGCCAACAAGAGTAGACAACATTGTGGATTTGATTGAGTAATTAAGATAATCACTTTTCCAACACAAAGGTGCGTGAGGCATTAAGCACCAGTGGTCATCATGTGATTACATTTGACTTTATAAGAGTTTGGAGAGTTTACCAAAATACAAACAGAATCGCCAAATTTTAGGAGGACCAACTTTAAGCACTTGAGAATCCTTGTCAGAGTGGGGCTGGTGAATTACAGACCAGTGGGCTGTGCGCAAGCTTATGGAAACTCTTATAACTGTTAAGATCATGGAACATCTGGATATAAATAAAACCATAAAAGATATTGCAGTAGGTGTGGTGTTCTTAGAATTCAGTAAGGTATTTGATACAGTTCTCTGGAAAAACTGATACTGAAAATAAAGAAGGTGAGAATCAGTATAAATGATTTATAATGAATATGTAATTGATTGACTGACAGAACCCAGAAGCTGATAGGACTGGGATTGTATTCAGTGTTTGTTTTGACATTAAATTGCAACTGTAACAACGCCTGGCAGCAGTGTGTAAAACAAATGAAATGTTAGGACGTGTTGGTATTAAAAGGTCAATATTGAGCTGAAATAGTGAGGTACAGTAATCCTATCAATTTATAAATCATTTATGAGATTGCACTTAGAATAATATACACACCTGTAAAAAAGGATTTTTTAATGTTCCTTCATGGGATGGGGGCATCGCTGGCTAGGCCAGCATTTATTGCCCATCCCTAAATGTCCTTGAGAACTGAGTGGCTTGCTAGGCCATTTCAGAGGGCATTTAAGAGATATTGTAGTATTGAAAAGGCGGCGGAAGGTGAACTAGATGCACCTTGGTCTTTTTTTGTCTAGCAATTCCCATGTTCCTATGGCCAGTAACAGACAGATCCACAAAACCAGCTGGTAACAGCTGCTCCTACTTCTGATTACAATTGGAAAACAAGCGGGCATGTGCAATCTTACTGACACATAACATGTGGACACTCAGTCTCGCTCAACATTTCTCAATCTGACCCGCTGTGTAGCTGAGTGAGTTGAAGAGGCACGGGCATGGGGACACGAACAGATTATACAGCAATTTCAGGGAAGGTGCTTCACCATATTAATGTGGTTCCATCTGAATTCAAAATAATTTTAATTCAACCCACAAAAAGAAACTGTGTCTTTGTAGAATGTTTCCTGTGCTGACTTGAAGTGTTTCTGTCAGCATTTTAAAAGCTGCCTATCTCTTTCTCTGAAATGTTAAGTGTTTTTGAGTTCTACATCTGTCGCCCCCAGCGCAGGTTGACCTTATCATTCAGCAAGGATTGACATGGGACCATCCTCCCACCAGCTGTCACATCAAAGGGAGGCCTTTAGCTCTCCAAAAGAAAGTACCAATGAGACGTTGATGCAGTGTTGTGCACTTATTACTGAGTGTTGGAGGGGTGTTGCACAATTAGACCTCCCACCAATTCTGGGCAGCCCCACAACATCTTGCCTTGTTACCCCCAAGGTATGGAGTATTTCCTGCTTGTCTCTTTCTGCCTGTTTTTCTCCTATAAAAGCCGCAGGTGATATAAGGCTAGGGCAATGAAAGAAACTCTTTGGCAGCAGTTGGCTGAAGCTGCACAGCCAATATGGAGCTTAGGTGCCTTGCTGGGCTGAGAGCAGGCCTGAGGCTTTGCTAGAGTTGGCAAGGTGTGAGTAATGGTTACGTTAGGCTAATAATCCAAAAAATGTGAGTTCAAATGCAATTTAGGAATTTGAATTTGATTTTAAAAACATCAGGAAAATAAAAGCTGGTATGAATAAAAAGAAAAGAACAACTTTAATTTAGAAACCACCTTTCACTACTCCAGGAGTAGTTTATCTTAGAGAAGGACGCCTGTATCCTTACATAGCCTGGGCCTGCACTCCAGTCCCACAGCAATGTGGTTGACTCTTAAAGCCCTCTGAAGCAGCTCAGTTGTACCAAACCTGCTATAAAACAGTCCAAGGAAAAAAACCATACTCGCCTTCTCAGGGCCTTTAGCAAAGAATGCCTGGCTTACCAGCAAGGCCCACATTCACACAAAAGCTGGTTCCTTACAGAGTGCCCGTAAGTTTCCAATATGGCCAGTTGGTGAGCAAGGCAACTTATTACGGGGATTACTCAGAAAAGAGCTCAGCTGTCAAAAGGAAGGGGGATTTATAAGCAAATCAAGTAACGGCATCATTTGCAGGAAAGAGTAGTGAGGGTGGGGGGGAGGTGGTGGGAGAGATGTCAAACTGAGGCTGCATCTATCTGTTTTAATGTTACCAGCTGTTAAAGATTCCATGAAGAAGGAGGGAGTTCTGCCAGTCTTCCACAGAGCATTCTGCTCTCAAACAGATTAACTGTTCATTCATCCCATTGCTGTTTGTGCAACCTTGTGAGTCAGTAAAATGACTCTCATTTACCTAGATTACCTTACAGTCCTTACAATTCAAAGTAACTCATTGTGTGTGAAATGTATCAGATATTATATGACCAGACGTTTTTTTTATACCTTTCCCTCTCTTTATCTCTGCGAAATGGGAATCTGGTATTCTTTCTTGAAAAAGGCTCTAGATCCTAGAAGTCAATTGTAATTTACAAGATTGAAATCAATATGTAATAGCATTGAGGGATATGGAATTAAGGCGAGCTCTGCCCTTTCATCCTCACTTACAAACAACAAGTGCAAGGAGCTCATTGACTCCTTTATCATTAGGATTGAGACCATCCATTCAGCTGCCTCTGCTGTTTCCCTCCTTCACTAGTCACTGGGAAAATTTTCCATTAAGGTTCCCCTGCCCTAGCGCTGAACTCACATTCATTCTCAATTTCGGTCCTCAAGCCCATCTTGCCCATGATACCCACCTCCTGTTCCCTTGACTCTATTGCCACCAAACTGCTGACTGCCGCCCCCCCCCCCACCCCAACCTCTACTCCTGGCCCTTCCATGTTAGCTGATATTGTTAACAGTTCCCTCTCCTCACATACTGTCCTGCTCACCTTCAAATTTGCTGTCATCACCCTACCTCTTCAACCCATGAGCCCTGCCCTCTAAAACTAGTATCGCATCTCCAACTTCCGCTTTCTGTCCAAATCTCCTAAATCCGTGCCCATCTTTGCCAGACCTCCACGTTTGAATGCCTTCAGTGAGGTTTCTGCCCCTGTCACAGCATTGAAATGGCCCTTACCAAAGTTATAAATGATATCCCATGGCAACCTATCCCGCCCCATCCTTCTTGACCTGTCTGCAGTCAATGACGCAGTTGATCAGTTCATCCTCCTCCAACACCTCTCCACTGTTGTCCAGCTGGGGTTGACATCGACCAACCTCCCACCAGCTGTCACATCAAAGTTCTCAGAAAGAAAGTATCAGTGAGATAATGATGCACAGCATCATGCGCTCAGCTTTCAAAATGCTGATGGAAACATTTCAAGTCAGCACAGGAAACATTCTACAAAGATATAGTCTATTTTATTTATGGGTTGAATTGAAATGAATTACACTCGGCTTGTTCCATGGTTATCTGTCCAGTCGTAACCAGAGAATCACCTACAATGGTTTCTTTTCCCATTCCTGCACTGTTACCTCTGGTGTCCACGAAGGATCTATCCTTGGGCCCCCCCCTCCTATTTCTCACCTACATGCTGCCCTCGGTGACAACAACTGAAAACGTCAGGTTCCACGTGTAAGCTGACAACACCCAACTCTATCTCACCATCACATCCATCAATCCCTCCACTTTCTCTAATTTATCATACTGCTTGTCCACTGAGCAGAAATTTCCCCCAGCTGAATACTGGGAAGTAAAAAAAAACCATTGTTTTTGGTACTGCCACCAATTCTTCTGCCTAACAACTGACTGAGGCTAAACCTGACTGTTGGCAATTTTGGTGTCAAATGAGCTTCCAATTACATGTCCAAGCAATCACCAAAAATGCCTACTTTCACTTGATAACAACATCCAACTCCATCTCCGCCTCAGCTCACCAGCTGCTTTATCTCTATGAAATGGGAATCTGGTATTCTTTCTTGGAAAAGGTTGTAGATCCTGGAAGTCAATTGTGATTTACAAGATTGAAATCAATATGTAATAGCATTGAGGGATATTGAATGAAGGCCGGCTGCTGAAACTCTCATCCATGCCTTTGTCACCCCGAGACTTGACTATTCCAATGCTTTCCTGACCAGCCTCCAATAAACTTGAGATTATTTGTAACTCACTGTCTGTATCCTAACTCACACCAAGTCCAATTCACCCTTCACCCCTGTGCGTGCTGACTTACATTGGTCCTTAGTCTGGCAATGTTTCAAAGGTAAAATTTCAATCCTTGTTTTCAAATCCCTCCATGCTGGCCTTACCCCTCTCTACCTCTGTAACCTCCTCCAGTCCTCCAATCTTTGCGTTCCTTCAATTCTGGCCTCTTGTGTATACCTGATTTTCAATGCTCCAGCATTGGCAGCCATGTCTTCAGCTGTTTAGGCCCTAAATTCTGGAATTAAAAAAACAAATAAAACTGAAGGTGCTGAAATCCTTTTGATCATGATCTTAGTGTAACATGGTCCCTGTCTGTGCTTTTGTGGTGCATTTGTTACAGAAGACATGCAAAAGCTGACAAACAATTTCACAGCCAAAGAGGGAAGTGCGTATAACCATGGCACCTGAATGGAATGAGCCTTGTTCAACCTTGTCTGCACTTTTTGTGAAAATTCCCCAGTGAACATTTTTTACACATTGTTTTCAGTTACACGGATCCTCTTGTCTCCATGCTTCTGTTTTAATTCAAATTTGAAAGTAAGAAAGATGGACTTGACTTAATATAACACCTTTTACAACCTGTTACGGACAGGAGGAGGTTTAATTCAAACAGCCCTGATTTCTCCTCTCACCACCCATCCATAAACAGATTTGTTTCCCTCGTTATAAGCAGTGGTGTATTTCCCAATCCCTCAGTTTTGGTGTGATCTAATTTCTATTAACAACCCCACAGCAAACTAGAGATAGGTTAAACTCAAATGGTTAGTTTATTCACACACACTCCTACAAGAGAAGGGTCGAAACATAGCCTCCTTTTCACTCATACAAAAAGAGGGGGAATAGAGAAAAATATTTATAGGGCAAAGACCACAGAGTAAAGAATTATTGTTTCACATGAGTCCAGAATCAAAAATCCAATGGTGTATTCCTTCACAAAGCTTGGCAGGTTGAAGACTGGTGCTGAATAATTAACTTTTCCATAGAGTTGACTTCCATGATGAGATAGAAATACAGAGATAAATTAGTCTTGTTGGCGAAGGTGTGGAATTTCAGAAGTTCCAGAAGAAACAGTATAGATGGGGACCAGGCAATCAAAACTGCGAGCGAGCCCTTATTCTGAGCTGCTGCTTATTAGATGGAAGATGACAGACCGAGCTATGCTGCTCCACAAGGCAATATTACAGATTCTTCTAGCTGAGCGGGGGAGATCATGTCACATGACTTCCACCTCTCCACTTTGGCTTTGAAAAAGGATGTATATTCCTTGGTCTAGGTTCCTGAGTTTATTAATGTTCCAACCATTAAGAATTTGAAAGGAGGCTGCCGCATGCTTTGTCCTAGCAGACTAGGAGACTCCAGTGCCCAGTCCTAGCTTATGAAAGCAGATGCCTTTGTATAATTCCCTTTGAATTTGGTCTCTGCAGTCCACAGAGTCTTTAGCGCCTCTTCAGAGATAACAAATACATATTATATATTTCATAAAAATATAGTGTGGGGTCTTAGCCCTGTTACAAACCTCAAGACATCCCAAAGTGCTTAACTGGCAATGAAATACATTTTGAAGCGTGGCCACTGTTGTAATGTAGGATCCTGCAACATTTTCCTCCACATTGAATTTGTTATATGAATACATATTGCCTTTGGTTATTTAATGCTGTTGGTTCCTGCAGGTCTTATGTTCATATAGAATTGACCCCTTACTTAACCTGTTGATATGCAGTACGAGCACATTAAACACTTGCTGTTGATCCTCACTGATTAGAACTTTTGTCCTAAACTGGGAGCTAAAATTCAAATCAAAAGGCTGTAATCTATGAGTAGATAGGGGACAGCAATCAGTTTCAATTGATTTCTACTCAGCTCATTGCCACTCTTCTCGCGTGCTGACATATCTAGAAAGATTGCCCTGGATTCAACCCACTAGGTCCCTGAATTTCTGTGGTCTTTCTTCCACTATGACCTTGTTGACAATGAAACAGAAATCCCATTTATGTGCATAAACAGGATTTCTGCAGCAGTGAGTTACAATAACGTGACTGTAATGCTCATGAAGCTGAACGGCCTGCCAATATTCACTTTTGGGTATCACATGTGAAAAATGGCCAGTGTCAGCTGTCCAGACCCCAGGAAGAATCAGAAGCTTCAGTCGAGGAGAACTGAGGAAATGCACATTGGACCAGTCCCTGATCTTAATGGATGGTCTTACTGATTCATGTAAGATAGAATAACATAGAAGTTGCAACATGGGCCAGAATTTTGACGCCGGTATGTGGGGGCAGGGCCCACTTGCCGACGCATAAAATGACACGCGGTGATGTTGGGCGTGCATCCCAACCTCATCATGCATCATTTAGTTCTTTCTTTCAGTGGGTGCACACCGGAGGCAGCTGCACGCCCGCTGAATTGTCAAAGGCCTGTTAAGGCCATTAAAAAACCAACTAAAGTAACTATCAATGCTGCCTGTCCAACCTTAAGGTGAGATGAGGTTTCCTGAAGGTTTTATTAAACAAATAATTTTTGCATATTTCATAAACATGTCCCAGCTCATGTGACATTGAGGGGACATGTCTAAATTATTTTTAATGTTTCTTTATTAAAAAAATCTCAAGATGTACTTAATCTTCCTGAGGCAGCTCCGTGCCTCGGAGATTTCTGTGCTCTTTCGTGAAAAAGCGCAGGCTCTGAACCTCCCTCTTTAGCCACCTGCACAGGTAGCACTGAGCACTACCGGCCATACGTCACACAGGGCAGGCCTGTCAGGTGGTGATCGGCTCTGCGCCTGCCCGCTCCAGACCAGCCCACCCGACAGGGAGAAAATTCTCCCCATGGAAACAGGCTATTTAACTCATCAAGCCTAGGTTGGTATTTATCTCCCATATGAGTAATATCTCAATCCCATTTACATACCTTTATTTCACTTTCTTTCTACAACCTTTCTGGCACAACAACATGCATTTATATAGCACCTTTGATGTAGTAAAACCAGACTAGGAGTCAATCTCTGTCTTCTAGAGAGGGTCTGTTAGCCTCTAGAGATGGACTAGCCCCTGGAGTTGATCTACCAGCCCATGGAGGTGGTCCCACAACCCCTAGAGATATTACAGCAGCCTCTTTGAGGAAATACCGCATTCTGTTCCTTGGTCCAGAAGACACCAGCATGTATTGTTGGGAATCAGCAACAAGGCAATCATTAAATTGCTGATTAATGACCGGCTGCCTCCCCTGAAGCTACTATTTATATTTCAAATAGAAATTATAGTGTGTTTTTGTTGTATGATGATTCAAGAAATATTCTGGAATGTCTGATATTGCTACACCTCTCTCAGAGGAGGTCGAGAAGGCTCCAGTAAAAGAGTAAAGCCAAGGGCAGACTCAGTCAGTGGTGAAGCGCATAATTACAGCTCACCTCCTCTTTTAACATCACACTACATCAAATGCATGAAATGTTTATCATCGGATCCTTTTAGTTGCAGATGGTGGCAACGTTGCCAAATCTGTCTGGACGGCAGAGGTGAATAGTGAGGATGGGTGAGGAGTTTGTGCTTTGGGGAACATTCACACACAACCTTCTGCTGCAAGATTAAGTGGGAAAGCATTGCTCATCCATAAATTGTAAAAGATGTGCATCCGATGGACCTTTTCCGAATGCGTGCTTTTTCACGTGTTTTTGAAGTCAATAAGCCCCCATGTGCACAGTCTGAGTCACACCATGCTCGCCTGAGTTGGAAGATTGTGGCTCAAGCCCCCACTGCAGGGACTGGAACATTTAAATCCAGGCTGATTTTCCCAGTGCAGTTTTACTGTTGGAGATGCTGTTCTTTTCCAGGTGATGTTAAACCATGGCAAGGTTGGCATTTTTTGCCCATCCTCTGGTTGCCCTTGAGAAGGCGATGGCGGGCTTTCTCCTTTAATTGCTGAAGCCCGTGTGGCAGTTTGACACAACCGAGTGGCATATTAGGGCATTCCAGAGAGTCAGTTACGTTGGTGTGGGACTGGAGTCACATACAGATCAGACCAGGTAAGGGTGACAGGTTTCCTTCCATAAATGTTATTAGTGAACTAAATGACCTTTTATGATAATCCAACAGTTTCTAGGTCACCAAGTAGTCAATGACAAGTGATAATTGCAGAAGCTGTTTTATTTGGTAATTGCAGCTACAAAATCAGGAACATCATGTTATTGAGAGTTTATATGGTTTTATATTATTTTGCTGTACTTCAGATGTGAAACCAGAGGTGATGTGACTCCTAGTCGTTAAAAACTTAAGAAGGATTAATGTGTGGATAATATTAGTGCGAATGTATTTGTTTGTGTGTAATGTTAAATATATCTGTCCCTGCACACCCCAGAGGTGAAACCCAGAGCTTGTGTGTGCACGTATCTCTCTCTCTTTCTCTCCTTATACAGGAAACAGAGAGTGGTTTTTTTTTAGACTGGAGGAAGGTTTATAGTTGAGTTCTCGGCGGGGTCACTGTTAGGTATATATGGCGCGTTTGCATTGTGGGTATATTGTTATGATCCCAGCTGATGTTACTACTGGACAAGTCAGATTCTTGGATGGAACCTGGCTTGATATATCCTAACTTTTATTTTTTGCTTAGAAATGTGGAGGGCATCTATTGAACAGAGTCACAGGAGTCTGCTGATTAACTTTTAACAAGAGAATAACCATTTATTAAACAATAAAAAGAGGAACTATATTACACTATTCCTTCACCCACAACCATACTTTTTCAGATATATACAGATTCATAAGGATAACACAAGTTACAAAATCCATCTTGTACTCTAATGTTCATAGTAAGTACACAGTCCATGTAAACCAATAGGCAGACTGTGGTCAAACACACCACACCCCAAGATCAAGTGATGCTACCCAAAATAGATGCTGTGGATCTCTCATTAACTCCCCAAGATGCTTGTCACACTGTGAGCCAACTGGTCTCATGGAAGTTTGTCTTTCACACGAGAGTTTCTAATCTCCACTTTCAAAGAACTCACTTTGAAATCTTCTCCCCAATGACACTTTCTCTTGGACATCTTCAACAAGGATCCATCCCCAGGGTTTTGATTTCTCCTTCTGATATTCCTCTCCCCTGGATCACCACATACAATTAAGCTTTGCCTTCCATGCACTTAGATACCCAGCTGTGCCAACAGAACACCACTGCTTCACAGGCCCGTAGTAAGGAGTCACCAACCTTTGGCTGTCTCCTCAGATCTTCTGACTTCTAGCAAGCCCACTTTGCCTTAATTCTGCTCCCCGCAGCTTTCTCTTTTTAATTTGGAGTCTTTTCCTCTGCTCATTACTTTAACTTCACTGAACAGGCTCTGTTCCAGATTCCTGTCCTCACCCTTTGACTTAACTATCATCTTGGGACCTTTTCCTGTCCCAACACCTGGCTTTATGACTTTCCACTTTGGTTTGGGGCCTTCTTCTCTGTCACTCTCTCCTGTCCAGCTTCTTCTGGCACTGTCCTCCGAGGGGCATTCTCGTCTAGGTCACCTGATCTCCTTTTCACACTGTTTCACTTTTGGGGCCACCTTTCCCTTCTGTGAAGATGCAGAGCAAGCTTTAACTTTAAAAAAATGAACGATCTGCGCAAGGCTGTTTACCAGCCTAACACTGAGAAACCCAACCAACTACGTATATACAGCCATTCTCTGTCACACAGTAGCAGTAGCATCTATAGTATGCACTGCAGGAATTCACCAAGGCTCCTTAGGCAGCACCTTCCAAAACCATGACCACTATCATCTAGTAGGACAAGGGCAGCAGAAAGATGGTAACACCACCACCTGGAAGTTCCCCTCCAAGCCGTTCACCATCCTGACTTGGAAATATATCAGCCGTTCTTTCACTGTCACTGGGTCAAAATCCTGGAACTCCCTCCCTAACAGCACTGTGGATGTACCTACACCACATGGACGGCAGCGGTTCAAGAAGGCAGCTCACCACCTCCTTCTCGAGGGGAACTAGAGATGGGTAATAAGTGCTGGCCCAACCAGCGAAGCCCACATCCCGTGAATGAATTTAAAAGATGGTAAAAGAGAATGCTCTGCACGTGTGTAGCCAGTCCAGGGTCGGCATATGCTCCGAAACTGCTGAGGCCCGTCAGGAACTGCGGTTCCCAACTCTGAGGGCCCGGCTTTCGTTTTTTAACAAGCTGAGCTTTTTTTTCTTCTTCCAGGGTGCGTAAAGATGGGCAGGATTTTGACCTCATCGGGTGGGCACAGTGGGAGGCCAAACTGATGGGCAGGCCAAACTGACCGCCGGCCGTGATCAGGCGCAGCGGGCAGGCCAAACTGACCGTTGTCTGGGATCAGGCGCAGCGGGCAGGCCAAACTGACAGCTGTCTGCGATCAGGCGCAGCGGGCAGGCCAAACTGACCGTTGTCTGCAATCAGGCGCAGCAGGCAGGCCAAACTGACCGCCGGCCGCAATCAGGCACAGCGGGCAGGCCAAACTGACAGCTGTCTGCGATCAGGCGCAGCGGGCAGGCCAAACTGACCGCTGGCTGCAATCAAGCACAACGGGCAGGCCAAACTGACCGCCGGCCGCAATCAGGTGCAGCGGGCAGGCCAAACTGACCGCCGCCCGCGATCATGTGCAGCGGGCAGGCCAAACTGACTGCCACCCGCGATCAGGCGCAGCAGGCGGGCCAAACTGACCGCTGTCTGCGATAGGTGCAGCGGGCAGGCCAAACTGACCGTTGTCTGCAATCAGGCGCAGCAGGCAGGCCAAACTGACCGTCGGCCACAATCAGGCACAGCGGGCAGGCCAAACTGACCGCTGTCTGCGATCAGGCGCAGGGGCAGGCCAAACTGACCGTTGTCTGCGATCAGGCGCAGCGGGCAGGCCAAACTGACCATTGTCTGCGATCAGGCGCAGCGGGCAGGCCAAACTGACCGCCAGCCACAATCAGGCGCAGCGGGTAGGCCAAACTGATGGGCAGGCCAAACTGACCGCCGGCCGTGATCAGGCGCAGCGGGCAGGCCAAACTGACCGTTGTCTGCGATCAGGCGCAGCGGGCAGGCCAAACTGACCGCCGCCCGCGATCATGTGCAGCGGGCAGGCCAAACTGACCGCCACCCGCGATCAGGCGCAGCAGGCGGGCCAAACTGACCGCTGTCTGCGATCAGGCGCAGCGGGCAGGCCAAACTGACCGCTGGCTGCAATCAAGCACAACGGGCAGGCCAAACTGACCGCCGCCCGCGATCATGTGCAGCGGGCAGGCCAAACTGACCGCCACCCGCGATCAGGCGCAGCAGGCGGGCCAAACTGACCGCTGTCTGCGATGGGTGCAGCGGGCAGGCCAAACTGACCGCTGTCTGCGATGGGTGCAGCGGGCAGGCCAAACTGACCGTTGTCTGCGATCAGGCACAGAGGGCAGGCCAAACTGACTGCTGGCCACAATCAGGCGCAGCGGGCAGGCCAAACTGGCTGCCAGCCGCAATCTGGCGCAGCGGGCAGGCCAAACTGACCGCCGCCCGCGATCATGCACAGCGGGCAGGCCAAACTGACCACCACCCACGATCATGCGCAGCGGGCAGGCCAAACTGACCGTTGTCTGCAATCAGGCGCAGCAGGCAGGCCAAACTGACCGCCGGCCACAATCAGGCGCAGCGGGCAGGCCAAATTGACCGCTGTTTGCAATCAGGCGCAGCGGGCAGGCCAAACTGACCGCCGGCCGCGATCAGGCCCCCCAACACGATTTCACGCTGGCTGGCCAATTAATGACCAGGTGGCATGACACGCGCGCTGAAACAGTCAGCGCTGCCTGGGTGTGGGGGGTGCGGGGGGGGGGGGGGTGTGCCGGAGGAGGGCGAGCGCGGAAATCAGCGCATGCGTGCTAGTGCGCTCACTAAAAGCTCCCTCAAGGCACAGAGCTGCCCCAGGGAGCTGGAGATTTTTGACATGAAAAATAAAGACTGGAAATATAAGGAACACATGTCCCCTCCGTGTGACTCTGTCACATGATCAGTGACATGTTAAAAATGAGTTTTATAAGTTTTTTTTTAATCAATGGTTTAAACCTTATTCCGCCCCTGATGAGGTTTTGCAAAAAATGCGAAGGCCACTTGGCCTATTCGCCCACTCACCAACTGTAAGGTTGGACGGGCAACGAAGAATTCAATTCAGTGAATTGATTAAGGGCCTTAATAAGCCTCTTAATTGTTGGCAGGCGCATTGCCGCCTCTCGCTGTGCCCACCGTCTGAAATGTCACACGAGGGCACGATGACATAGGGACGCTCGCCCAATGTCAGCGCTCACTATTCTTCTCCCATTCAGGTCGGGCACGCACCTGCCCAAAGAGTGAAAGATTCTGCCCAGTATGTGTCTGGGTGTGTAAGTGCAGATGTTTGTATCTGTGGATGCATATGTGTGTGTCTGTGTTAGTGCATGTTTGTGCAGGTGTGTGTAGACAGCTGTATGTGTGGGCACAGGTGTGTCCCTGTATTTGTTTCGCTTCATGTGCCAGGAATGAGTGTGTGCGGATGTTAGTGTGGACGTACAGGTAGGGAGAGAGGGGAGGAGAGAAATCCAGATTTTCTCCTGGGATTCCCCTGACAGATGTCCCACGCACAGATTCCATTGACGGAAAAGCCCCCACAGTCCCATGGGTAACTTTCGTTGCAGACACACAAGAACCTGTTAAAATTAGCACTCTTGGCGAGTTGTCATGCACACACCACGCACTCAGCTGAAAGCGTTACACACTTACACAATTAAATCCACACACAAACTCTGAATAACATGATTGTTCTGATCTAGTAGTTGCACTTACTAAATAAAATAACACCTGTAATTATAGCTTGTCATCAACTACAAGTCGTTTTATATGTAAGAGGCCTGGGTGTGACTCAGCTTAGCCTGAATGTTGCTGATGATGTTCAACGTTTGTTTAGTGCATTCCAGGTTGTGTGTGTGTGTGTGTGTGTGTGTGTGCACGCGCGCGCGTGCGTGCATGCATGCGTGCGTGTGTGTGTGTGTATCTCTCTTTACATAATTACCTGGGCAGTCTGAGTGTGCATGTCTGTGAGTCTTTTTGTGTTTAGATCTCTATATGTCTATTGGCCTGTCAGAGTATGTACCAAGCTGTGGTGTGTGGTACTGTTAGTGTCCAGTACAAATTTTTTGCCAATCTGTTTCCATTGACAAACTGGGTCAGGGTCATTGATAATCTTCCATCCAATGACAATCAGCTGATGTACAGAAACATTGAGGTTCGAAACTGGTTTAACAAACTGGTGTTGATTGGGTACCTCACCACTCAGACTGCAGTGATTCAAGGCAAAAGGCTATTACCATCTTCCCAGGGTTTGGTAAATAAATTTCAGCCATGTCACATTACAGTAAACAAGTTATTAAAAAGCCTGGGAGTGGTTTACTGAGGGGATGGGTTACTTTTTACGGGGAGCAGGGAGGTAGCTGTATATTTGGTGAGTGGGGTTAATAACTGATGCTGTGTTTGTTGCTTTTTATTTGACGTGACTTTTCTGATTAGTTTAATTTCCTTAATCATTGTTTTATGCTTTCAAAATGCTCAATGTCTTTCACACTGGCTGCACAGATGGGACTGATAATGGAAATGAAAGGCCAACAGGTGGAGTCACAATGACTGTAAGGGAAGCATCAGCTTACTCAAGCAAAGTTCCTTTAATGAGGAAGTTGTCACTGATATTACTGTCAACAAAATAACATTATGTAGAAAATAAAGGCTGGGAAATTCCAACAGGAGGAGCAGTCTGTGACGGGGGTGGAGGGAGATGATGTCAATGATGGGGTATTAGTGAGGGGTGAGCAGTGAGGGAGCAGTCGGTGAGAGGTTGGGTCAGTGAGGGGTTTCTATGGTGGGGGGGGTCAGTGAGATGGAGATCAGTGAGGGGAGTGGGTCAGTGAGGTTGAGCCACTGAAGGTGGCCCAATCAGTCGGGGTTCATTGCTCAGTGAGCAATGGGGAGATCAGTGAGGTGGGGGGGGGGGGGGGGGGGGGGGGGGGGGGGGAGGGGGGGGGGGGGGTGGGGGGTGGGCGGGGGGGGGTGTTCAGTGAGTAGGGTCAGTGAGCGGGGTGTCAGTGAGGGGGTGGTCAGTGAATGCGGGGTCAGTGAGGGGGTGGTCAGTGAATGCGGGTGTCAGTGAGGGGGGAGTCAGTGAGAGGGGTCAGTGAGCGGGGTGTCAGTGAGAGGGGTCAGTGAGGGGGGTCAGTGAGGGGTGGTCAGTGAATGAGGGGTCAGTGAGGGGGGAGTCAGTGAGAGGGGTCAATGAGGGGAGTCAGTGAGAGAGGTCAGTGAGCGGGGTGTCAGTGAGAGGGGTCAGTGAGCGGGGTGTCAGTGAGGGGGGGTCAGTGAGCGGGGTGTCAGTGAGGGGGTGATCAGTGAATGAGGGGTCAGTGAGGGGGTGGTCAGTGAATGTGGGTGTCAGTGAGAGGGGAGTCAGTGAGAGAGGTCAGTGAGCGGGGTGTCAGTGAGAGGGGTTAGTGAGGGGGGTGTCAGTGAGGGGGGAGCCAGTGAGAGGGGTCAGTGAGGGGGGAGGAGTCAGTGAGAGGGGTCAGTGAGGGGGGAGTCAGTGAGAGGGGTTAGTGAGGGGGGTGTCAGTGAGGGGGGTCAGTGAGGGGGGAGCCAGTGGGAGGGGTCAGTGAGAGGGGTCAGTGAGGGGGGAGTCAGTGAGCGGGGTGTTGGTAAGGGGATGGTCAGCGGTGGGGGGGTTGGTCAGTGAGCAGGGTTTCAGTGAGGGGGTGGTCAGTGAATGAGGGGTCAGTGAACAGGGTGTCAGTGAGAGGGGTCAGTGAGGGGGGTCAGTGAGGGGGGAGCCAGTGAGAGGGGTCAGTGAGCGGGGTGTCAGTGAGAGGGGTCAGTGAGCGGGGTGTCAGTGAGGGGGGTCAGTGAGGGGGGAGCCAGTGAGAGGGGTCAGTGAGGGGGGAGTCAGTGAGAGGGGTCAGTGAGCGGGGGAGCCAGTGAGAGGGGTCAGTGAGCGGGGTGTCAGTGAGAGGGGTCAGTGAGCGGGGTGTCAGTGAGGGGGGTCAGTGAGGGGGGAGCCAGTGAGAGGGGTCAGTGAGCAGGGTGTCAGTGAGAGGGGTTAGTGAGGGGGGTGTCAGTGAGAGGGGTCAGTGAGGGGGGAGTCAGTGAGAGGGGTCAGTGAGCGGGGTGTCAGTGAGAGGGGTTAGTGAGGGGGGTGTCAGTGAGGGGGGAGCCAGTGAGAGGGGTCAGTGAGGGGGGAGGAGTCAGTCAGAGGGGTCAGTGAGGGGGGTGTCAGTGAGAGGGGTCAGTGAGGGGGGAGTCAGTGAGAGGGGTCAGTGAGGGGGGAGTCAGTGAGAGGGGTCAGTGAGCGGGGTGTCAGTGAGAGGGGTTAGTGAGGGGGGTGTCAGTGAGGGGTGTCAGTGAGGGGGGTGTCAGTGAGGGGGGAGCCAGTGAGGGGTGGTCAGTGAATGAGGGGTCAGTGAGGGGGGAGGAGTCAGTGAGAGGGGTCAATGAGGGGAGTCAGTGAGAGAGGTCAGTGAGGGGGGAGTCAGTGAGAGGGGTCAGTGAGCGGGGTGTCAGTGAGAGGGGTCAGTGAGCGGGGTGTCAGTGAGAGGGGTTAGTGAGGGGGGTGTCAGTGAGGGGGGAGCCAGTGAGAGGGGTCAGTGAGGGGGGAGGAGTCAGTGAGAGGGGTCAGTGAGGGGGGAGTCAGTGAGAGGGGTCAGTGAGAGGGGTGTTAGTGAGAGGGGTTAGTGAGGGGGGTGTCATTGAGGGGGGTCAGTGAGGGGGGAGCCAGTGAGAGGGGTCAGTGAGAGGGGTCAGTGAGAGGGGTCAGTGAGCGGGGTGTCAGTGAGAGCGGTGTTGGTAAGGGGATGGTCAGTGGTGGGGGGGTTGGTCAGTGAGCGGGGTTTCAGTGAGGGGGTGGTCAGTGAATGAGGGGTCAGTGAACGGGGTGTCAGTGAGAGGGGTCAGTGAGGGGGGTCAGTGAGGGGGGAGCCAGTGAGAGGGGTCAGTGAGCGGGGTGTCAGTGAAAGGGGTGTTGGTAAGGGGACGGTCAGCGGTGGGGGGGGGGGGGGGTGGTCAGTGAGGGGGGGTCACTGCTGGCGGTTGGGGGGGTGCGGGGGTAGGGAGGTGGCCAGTGTTTTTATCCAATTCCATTCTGAACGTTACTATTGAAACTGCACCCACCACCTTTCAAGCTGAAAATTCCAGGTCACAATAACCCCTGTGTAAAAAAAAAACTTCTCTTGTAGTCTCTGGTTCTTTTGCCGATTCCTTTAAATCTGTGCCCTCTGGTTACGACCTTTCTACCACTGGAAATGCTTCTCCTCATTTACTTTATCAGCAAAACCCTTTATTATTGAAACACCTCATCAAATCGCCCCTTGATTTGCTCTGGACTAAAGTAAAAGATATTTATCTTTTGGTTATTAATGTCACTTAGGATAGAGCATAAAGACCAGCAGTGACTTGTTGGCTCAAATGGCTGTTTCTGTGCCGTCGATTTATATTTATTATTTGATCCCAATGCTCACGAATGGACTGCACTGTGATACGAGGAGAACTCTGAATTACCACCGCCACCTGCAGGCAGAAGGGTGAAGCTTCAGCTGGATCCAGACTCCCTTGTGGGAGTCACAACCCAGTTCCAGTCAGAGTCTTAAGGAGGGAGGAAGGTGATAGCAATAATGTGAAAGGAAGATTTTATTTCCCATGTGGGATGTTTCCTTTTGTGGGAGAATCTAGAACTAGGGGTCCCTGTTGAAAATTAAGCGGTCCCCCATTTAAGGCAGAGATGAGGAATTTTTTTTTTCTCTTTCAGAGGGTTGTGAGACTTTGGAATTCTCTTCCACAAAAGGAGATTGAGGCAGAGTCTTTGAACACTTTTAAGGCAGAGGTAGATAGATTCTTGATAAGCAAGGGGGTGAAAGGTTATTGGGGGTAGACAAGAATGTGAAGTTGATTTTAAAATCAGATCAGCCATGACCTTATTGAATGGCGGAGCATGTCTGAGGGGCTGAGTGGCCTAAGTCCTGCTCCTAATTTGTATGTTTGCGCACACGCACAATGATGCTGTGTGAATGCAGCACTGATTTCATCAATATCACCACCAGTTAATTTTTGGCTAGTTTAAACCATTTTATTGGATGTGAAGTTAGACTGCCTACAGTTGAACTTGGCCACTTTTTTTCTGGAGGAGGGAAGGGTGACCTGATGGAGGTCTTTAATATTGTGAAAGGATTTATTGGGGTAGCTATAGAAAACATGTTTCCACTTGTAGGGAAATGTAAAATAATGTGTCCTATAGGACGTTCAGTAGAATGGGGCAGGTGATGGCGGAGTGGTACTGTTGCTGGGCTAGTAATCCAGAGACCCAGGGTAATGCTTTGGGGGACATGGGTTCAAATCCCACCATGGCAGAATTAAAAGTCTAATGATGAACGTGAAACCATGTTGGTTGTTGTAACCCATCTGGTTTACTAATGTCCTTTAGGGAAGGAAATCTGTTGTCCTTACCTGGCCTACATGTGACTCCAGACCCACAGCAAGACTCTCAAATGCCCTCTGAACATGGGCAATAAACTCTGGTCTAACCAGTGATGCCACATCCCATGAATAAAAAAAAAAATATCTGCTCACCCAGGGAGTAGTTAGACTGTGGAAGGAGAAACAGAGTTGATGTGTTAACTCTGTTTCTTTCTCCACAGATGTTGCTGGACCTGCTGAGGTTTTTCCAGCATTTTCTGTTTTTTGTTTCAGATTCCCAGCATCTATAGCAGACTCTGGAAGGAGTAGTTGAGGCAAATAGCATAGATGCAGTTAAGGGGGAGCTAGGTAAGTGCATGATGGAGAAAGGAATAGAAGACTATGTTGATAGGGTTAGATGAAGTAACAGTGCTGTCCATTTGGGTTGAATGGCCTATTTCTGTGCTGTAAATGCTATGTAATTCTATGAACCGGGAATAACAAACTGCACAACAGCGCCACATATTGGTAGAAGTGCATTGCCACACATTACTGCAAATTGTCAAACCTCCTGCACTCAAAGGCCACTGCAGAGCATTGCAAACGTTGGCCTAGGTTATTAGTGGAGGAATAAATCTGGGAGCCCGGGTAGGGAAATTAGGCGCAAGCTCCATCAGTCCGAACCTCCACCTGCTCGAGCTTCGCCCGAGTTGTCAAGGAGGCAGGACCTGCCTCAAATAGGCCTTGTTTGTGAGCTGGGGAGTGTACCTTGGCATTGAGCTGTGCGGGGTGATATTTCGATAGCAATGTTGCTAAGGAACAGATGTTGAGGGGGGGTGGGGGCTGATTTAAAGGGCGCCCTGGTAAGTACAATATTTTAGTCAGCTTAAGCATTTGGTCTCATGACCTTTTGAAGCAATTATTCAACTTTCTCCAGCTGCCACCAATGGGAATTCCAATGGAAATCCCCTGTTCCAAGATCGAAGGGTCATGAGGACTCGAAACGTCAACTCTTTTCTTCTCCGCCGATGCTGCCAGACCTGCTGAGTTTTTCCAGGTAATTCTGTTTTTGTTTTTGTTGTGAAGATTCACTGGCAGTTACCAGGCAGGTCAATGCTGCCTGAAAGCTGCCTGTGCCCATCCACCGAGGTTCATAGATTCACGTATACAGACAGGTATAAATATTTTCCCGTAGCAGATCATTGGTAGAGATTTCTTTGCCAGCAGCAACTCCCTATCTCTGCCACATTCAACAGTCCTACAACCCACCAAAACCTTTGTATTTGTCCGATTCTGGCTTTTTGCATGTCTCTGATTTTAATTGCTACCTGGGCCCTAAGCTGGAACTCCCTCCCTAAACCTCTCTGCCTCTCTCCCCTCCTTTAAGACACCCCTTAAAACCAACCACTTTGCCCAAGCTTTTGTCCCAATGTCTCCTTATGTGGCTCAGTGAAACATTTTATCTGATAATGCATCTGTGAAGCATCTTGGAACATTTCCATTACAGTTAAAGGTGCTACATAAATGCTGTTTGTATTTTCAGCCCCACTGCACCCAGGTCTTGAATTGATGGCTCTGAAGGCCGGAGGCAGCATCACTGATTCAACAAAAGGAGGCCTGGTGCCTGGATTTCTCACAGATCTCACAACTCCCCAACCGTCATTGCTTCAGCAAAGGAGCTGTCTGAATCTCGGGAAAAATAACGCCGTCGGGATTTATGCTACTTTCCTGCAGTTTTTAATCACAGTGGAGCGGGAGAAACCACTCCGCGCTCAAGGACATGACCCCATAATAGTGCTTGTTACTTCAAGTATGAAATAAGCAGCCAAATAACAAAATCTTGCACTCAGCTATCACAAGTTTCAAAGACGCTCATTTCACTGATCCCGTTCCACAAACCACTAATTGTAGAGAAAAACAGGAATTCTGAATCCTGAGGGTGTGATGATTTTGGGTCTGGTGTGACCAAGGTGGCTGGGTGGAAATGTGGAGTCAACTGCTGATCCACACACAACATGGCAAAGTACACTGACATTCTAACACAGTTACGAACGATGGATGTGGGTATGAGCCCCCCCCCTGCAGAGACTAGGCTGACGCTTGAGGGAGTACTGCACTGTCAGAGGTGATGACTTTTCGATGAGACTCTGAGCCATTAAGCCTGCCCTCTCAGGTGGATGTAAAATATTCCATGGGGCTTCAGAGAAGAACAGAGGAATCCAACTGGTGTCCTGGTGAATATTTCTGTGCTCCAGAACTAATCGTGTCCCTGGCTAAGCTGTTCCAGTACGGCTACAACACTGGCATCTACCAGGCAATATGAAAAATTGCCCAGGTATGTCCTGTCCACAAGAAGCAGGCCAAACCCAACCCAGCCAATTACTGCCCCATCAGTCTACTCTTGATCGTCAGCAAAGTGATGGAAGGGGTCATCAACGGCGCTCTCAAGCAGCATTTACTCGGCAATAACCTGCTCATTGATGCTCAGTTAGGTTTCTGTCAGGACCACTCAGCTCCTGACCTCATTACAGCCTTGGTCCAAACAGTGCGAGAGCAGCAGAGCAGATAAAACAGCACAAGAGGAAGGAGCAGATAAACAGCTGGTGGTCCCCCAGAGCGGGACTGGGAGACAGTGTGAGAGGAGCGGAGGCCTTGGTAAGATTTAAAAAGAGCGGGAGCTGAACTTGGGGCTGAAAGCAGCGTGAGGATGTCATGATTCATAAAGTGATGCAACTCAGGGAAGACAACTGATTGGTAAGTAGGGTCAGGTGAGTACTTCTACTTTTTCTACTTCTTAAACTGCTGCAGTCCATTAGCTTAAACAAAATAAGGTGAGGACTTTGGACTGTGGTGGGAGTATTTGAAGTGGAATAAGGTCCCTAGCATAATTAATATTCTTTAAAGTGAGTAACTAATGAGCTTAATCTAAAGGAAAGTCTTGGCAGAGGAGCTTGCACCCGTGGTATGCTCCTCCTGCGCTATATGGGAAGTCATGGATGCTTCTAGTGTCCCTGGCGACTATGAGTGCAGAAAGTGTATCCAGCTGCAGCTACTGGCTAAGTGTATTTCAGAGCTGGAGCTACGAGTGGATTCACTATGGAGCATCTGTGATGCTGAAATTATCATGGACAGCACGTTCAGTGAGCTGGTCACACCACAGGTAAAGATTGAACAGGAAGAAAGGGGATGGATGACCACCAGGCAGAGTAGAGGAAGGCAGGTAGTATAGGACTCCCCCTCTCTAACAGATATACCATTTTGGATACTGTTGGGGGAGACGACTTCTCAAGGGAAAGCAACAGTAGCCAAGTCCATGGCACCATGGGTGGCTCTGCTGCACAAGAGGGGAGGAAGAAGAGTGGTAGGACTATAGTGACAGGGGATTCAATATTAAGGGGAACAGACAGGCATTTCTGTGTCTGCAAAAAAGACTCTAGGATGGTATGTTGCCTCCCTGATGCCAGGATCAAGGATGTCTCAGAAAGGCTGCAGAGCATTCTGAAGGGGGAGGGCAAACAGCCAGTGGTCATGGTGCATATTGGTACCAACGACATAGGTTAAAAAAAAGGGATGATGTCCTACAAGCTGAATATCAGGAGTTAGGACATAAGTTAAAAAGTAGGACCTCAAGGTAGTAATCTCAGGATTATGTGCTAGCGAGAGTAGAAATGACAGGATATTTTAGATGAATATGTGGCTGAAGAAATGGTGTAGTGGGGGAGAGATTCAGATTCCTGGGACATTGTGATTGGTCCTGGGGAAGGTGGGACCAGTACAAACAGGACGGGTTGCATCTGGGCAGGACCGGGACCAATGTCCTTGGGGGACTGTTTGTTAGTGCAGCCAGGGAGTGTTCAAACTAGAATGGCAGAGGGATGGGAACCTGAGCAGGGAGACAGAGGAGGGGGAAACAAGGATAGAAATGAAAGTCAGAAAAGTAAGAAGCAGAAGTGGAAGGCAGAAAAAACAAGGGCAAGAAACAAATGGGGTCATAGTGAAAAATAAAGCTAAGGTGACTAACAAGGTTAAAAAGACAAGTCTAAAGGCATTGCATCTTAATGCGCGGAGCATTCACAATAAGGTAGATGAATTAACAGCACAAATAGATATTAACGTTATGATATGGTTGCAACATCCAGGGGTATTCAATATTTAGGAAGCACAGACAAATAGGGAAAGGAGGTGGGTAGCATTGTTAGTAAAGGAGGAAATCAATGCAATAGTGAGGAAGGATATTGGCTCAGAAAATCATGATGTGGAATCTGTTTGGGAGGAGATAAGAAACACCAAGGTGCAGAAAACATTGGTGGGTGTTGTCTATAGTCCCCCAACAATAATGGAGATGTAAGGGAAGGCATTAAACAGGAAATTAGAGACACATGCAATAAGGGTACAACTGTAATCATGAGTGACTTTAATCTACATATAGATTGGACAAACCAAACTAGCAATATTACTGTGGAGGAGGATTTCCTGGAGTGTGTAGGTGATGGTTTTTTAGACCATTACATTGAGGAACCAACTAGACAGTAGGCTATCTTAGACTGGGTATTCTGCAATGAGAAAGGATTAATTGACAATCTTGTTGTGCATGGTCCCTTGGGGAAGAGTGACCATAAAACAATAGAATTAGGATGGAGATTGAAGAAGTTGAATCCGAAACTAGGGCCCTGAATCTAAATAAGGGGAACTGCGAGGGTATGAAGTACGAGTTGGCAATGATGGATTGGGCAACCTTACTAGAAGGCTAATATTTAAAGAATGTATGCATGAATTATAACAATCATTCATTCCTAAGATAAAAACAAAAAACTGCGGATGCTGGAAATCCAAAACAAGAACAGAATTACCTGGAAAAACTCAGCAGGTCTGGCAGCATCGGCGGAGAAGAACAAAGTTGAAGTTCCGAGTCTTCATGACCCTTCAACAGAACACAGGGTCATGAGGACTCGAAACGTCAACTTTGTTCTTCTCCGCCGATGCTGCCAGACCTGCTGAATTATTCATTCCTGTCTGGCACAAAAGTGAAACAGGAAAGGTGGCTCAACATGGCTTACAGAAGAAATTAAGGATTGTATTAGATCCAAAGAGGAGACATATAAAATTCCCAGAAAAAGCAGCAAGCCTGAGGATTGAGAGCAGTTTAGAATTCAGCAAAAGTGAACAAAAAGATTGATCAAGAAGGGGAAAATGGAGTATGAGAGTAAACTTGCAGGGAACATAAAAACTGATTGTAAACGCTTCTATAAATAAATATGTGAAGAGAAAAAGCTTAGCAAAGACAGATGTAGGTCCCTTATGGTCAGAAATGGGGGAAATTATAATGGGGAACAAAGAAATGGCAGAAGAATTGAACACATATTTTGGTTCTGTCTTCACAAAAGAGGACACAAATAATTTCCCAGAAATGTTGGGAACCAAGGGTCTAGTGAGAGGGAGGATTTGAAGAAAATCAGTATTAGTAAAGAAAATGTGCTAGAGAAATTAATGGGATTAAAGGCTGAAAAATCTCCAGGGCCTGATAATCTACATCCCAGAGTATTAAAGGAAGTGGCCCTGGAAATATTAGATGCATTGGTAGTCATCTTCCAAAATTCTATAGACTCTGGAGCAGTTCCTAAGATTGGAGGGTGGCAAATGCAACCCTACTATTTAAAAAAGGAGGGAGAGAAAAAACAGAGAATAATAGATCAGTTAACCTAACATCAGTCGTGGGGAAAGTACTAGAGTCTATTATAAAAGATATGGTAACAGAACACTTGGAAAACATTAACGGGATTAGACAAAGTCAGCATGGGTTTATAAAAGGGAAATCATGCTTAATTAATCTACTGGAGTTTTTTGAGGATGTAACTAGTAGAATAGATAAGAGAGGACCAGTGGATGTGGTGTATTTGGATTTCAAGAAGGTTTTTGATAAGGTCCCACATAAGAGGCTAGTGGGAAAAATTAAAGCACATGGGATTGGGGGTAATATATTGGGATGGATTGAGGATTGATTAACAGACCAGAAACAGAGAGTGGGAATAAATAGGTCTTTTTCCAAATGGCAGGTGGTGACTAGTGGTGTACTGCAGCGATCAGTACTTGGGCCCCAGCTATTCACAATATATATAAATGACTTGGAAGAGGGAACCAAATACAATACTTCCAAGTTTTCTGACAACACAAAGCTGGGCAGGGTTGTGAGGAGGATGCAAGGAGGCTTCAGGGCGATTCAGACAAGTTATGTGTGTGGGCAAACACATGGCAGATGCAGTATAACATCGATAAATGTGAAGTTAGATGCTTCAGTGTGAAAAACAAAAAGGCAGAGTACTATTTAAATGATCATATATTGGGAAATGTGGATGTACAAAGGGATCTGGGTGTCCTTGTACACCAGTTAACAAAAGTAAACAGGCAGGTGCAGCAAGCAATTAGGAAGGCAAATGGTACCTTGGCCTTCATTGCAAGAGGATTTGAGTTCAGAAGTAGGGATGTAGTTATGCAGTTATACAAGGCCTTGGTGAGACCACACCTGGAGTATTGCATGCAGTTTTGGTCTCCCTACCTAAGAAAGGTTATACTTGCTATAGAGGGACTGCAGGGAAGGTTTACGAGGCTGATACCGGGGATGGCAGGACTGTCGTATGAGGAGAGATTGGTTCTACTAGTCCTGTATTCACTAGAGTTTAGAAGAATGAACGGGATCTGATTGAAACATATAAAATTCTAACAGGGCTAGACAGACTGGGTGCAGGGAGGGTGTTTCCCCGATTGGGGAGTCTAAAACCAAGGTCCACAGTCTCAGGATACAGGGCAGGTCATTTAGGACTGAGATTAGGAAAGATTTCTTCATTCAGAGGGTGATCAACCCATGGAATTCTCTACCACAGAAGGCTTTGGAGGCTGGGTCACTAAGTATATTCAGAAAAGAAATTGATAAATTTTTGGATATTAGGGACATTAAGGGGCATGGAGAGAAAGCGGGAATTTGGCATTGAGATAGAGGATCACCCATGATCAGATTGACTGGTGGAGCAGGCTCAAAGGGCCGAATGGCCTAATCTTGCTCCTAGTTTCTATAGACAAAAGAGCTGAGGTCCAGAGAACTCCAGGTGACCGAGTGTGGCATCAAGGAGCCCTAGCAAAACTGGGGTCAATGGGAATCAGGGGAAAACTCTCCGCTGATTGAAGTCATGCCTAGCACAAAGGAAGATGGTTGTGGTTGTTGGAGGTCAATCATCTCAGTCCCAGGACATCAATGCAGGAGTTCCTCAAGGTAGTGTCCTAGACCCAACCACCTTCAGCTGGTCCATCAATGACCTTCCTTCCATCATAAGGTCAGAAGTGGGGATGTTCATTAATGATTGTGCAATGCTCAACACCATTCACGACTCCTCAAATGCCAAAACAGTTCATGTCCAAATGCAGCAAGACCTGCACAATATCCAAGCTGACAAGTGGCAGGTAACATTCGCACCACTCAAGTACCAGGCAATGACCATCTCCATCAAGAGGGAATCTAACCATCGCCCCTTGAAATTCAATGGCATTACCATCACTGAATTCCCCACTATCAATATCCTGGGGGTTACCATTGACCAGAAATTGAACTGGACTGGCCATATAAATACAGTGGCTACAAGAGCAGGTCAGGGGTTAGGAATCCTGCAGCAAGTAACTCACCTCCTGAACTCCCCAAAGTCTGTCCACCATTTACAAGTCAGGAGTGTGGTGGAATACTCTCCTCTTGCCTGGATGAGTGCAGCTCCAACAATACTCAAGAAGTTTGACACCATCCAGGACAAAGCAGCCTGCTTGATCAGCACCCGATCCACCACCTTAACCATTCATTCCTTCCACCACATTGGCAGCTATGTGTGTCGTTATGGACAGGAGAGGGTTTAATTTAAACAGTCCTGATTTCTCCTCTCACCACCTGTCGGCAAACAGAAGGGTGTTTAGATTTTGATTTCCCCCTTTATAAGCAGTGGGATATTTCCCAACCCCTCAGTTTTGGTGTGATTCTACTTCTGTTAATAACTCCACAGCAAACCCGAGATAGGGTAAACTCAGAGGATTAGTTTATCCACACACACTCAAAACGCAGGGAGAGAGGGTGTCATTACGTAGTCCCCAATACATTCATACAATAAACGAGGCATGGAGAAAGAAAGATTTACAGGGCAAAGGCCACAGAATAAACAATTATTGTTTCATGTAAGTCCAGAGTCTCCAAAATCAAAGTATAATGGTGTATTCTTTCACAGAGGTTGGCGGGTTGAAGACTGGTGCTGGATAATTCAGTTTTCTAGTAGAGATGACTTCCATGATGGGACAGGCATATAGAGATAAATTAATCTTGTAGGCGCTGGTAAAGAAGTTCAGAGGTTCTAGTAGAAACAGTGTAGATGGGGGCCAGGTATTCAGCTGGACTGAGCCCTTGTTCTGAGTTGCTGCTTGCAAGATGGAAAAGGAAGGCTGATTGGCAGTACAGCAAAGACAATGTAACGGGGACCTCCTAGCTGGAGTCATGTCACATGACTGCCACCTCTCCACTTTGGCTTTGACAAAGGATGTATATTCCTTTGTCTGGATTCTTGAGGTTGTTAATGTCCCAACACATTAAGATTTTGGAAGAAGATTGCAAGGTCCTTTGTTATAGCAGCTTGGTAGTCTCTGTTGGCCGGGTCTGGCTTAGGAAATGTAGATGGCCTTTTTTTAATTCTCTTTGAATTTGATCTCTACCAACACAGGGATAATTAGCGTCTCTTCAGAGATAACGAGGTGTCAGCTTCTCGGATATTGCCAGAAAGTTCCTTTTGTTCAAAGTTACAGACAGACATAGCTGCAGCCTTTTTAAAGTCATTGTCCAGTTTGAAACTTCTAAAATCGCAACCTCTACAATCTAGAAGGACAAGGGCAGCAGACACATGGGAACACCACCACCTGGGAGTTCCCCTCCAAGCCACTCACCATCCTGACCTGGAACCATAATCGCCATTCCCTCATTGTCAATGGGTCAAAATCCTGGAACTCCGTCCCTAACAGCACTGTGGTGTACCTACACCACATGAACTCCAGCGGTTCAAGAAGATGACTCACCACCTTCTCAAGGGCAATTAGGGATGGGCAATAAAAATGACGCCAAAATCCTGTGAAACAATAAAAAAATTATCCCCCAACTAAAATCACAAAAATAGGTTATCTGTTCATTAACACAAAGTTTTTTGGGATCTTGCTGTGCACAAATCAGCAGTCATGTTTCCCACATTACAACCATGACTACGCTTCAAATATACTTGATTGTTTGTAAAGTACTTTGGGATATCCTGAGGATGTAAAAGGCACAATATAAATGCAAGTTTTTCTTTGTGTTTGGCTTGATTTTACTTGTGGTTGGCTGTGTCATCAAAGGTTGTTATGACTCACAGCAAAGGTGAAACATTAAATGGGGTGAAGGTAGAGAGCTGGACCAAGCGTGCACTGTATCATTGGGATACTGTGAAATCAAATGTCTGTGGTCTACTGTATCATTGGGATACTGTGAAATCAAATGTCTGTGGTCTGATAATAATTAGCATATTTGAGTGAAGTATTGTAATGCAACAAAAACAAAAATAGCTGGAAAAACTCAGCAGGCCTGACAGCATCTGTGGAGAGGAAGACAGAGTTAATGTTCTGAGTCCATATGACTCTTCATCAAACTCTCTGAAGAAGAGTCGTACGGACTTGGAATGTTAACTCAGTCTTCCTCTCCACAGATGCTGTCAGGCCTGCTGAGTTTTTCCAGCAATTTTTGTTTTTGTTTTAGATTTCCAGCACCCACAGTACTTTGCTTTTATATTGTAATGCAATCTCTGGCCACTTGATGTCACCAAATCACATTAAAGATCTTGGGAATTGTAGGCAGCCTGGCAAAGGGGATCATTAGTGGGACTGGCACTAAACAACTTACCAGCTTCAGCCCTATGGCCTGTACAGAGTTCACTGATCTCCTTCACATGGTGCCTTGGTTGTTAGTCTCTGATATCTCTGAGATTAGGACAGAAAACATGGTCAGGACTGCGACGCTCAATCCAGGCCAACAATTCAGTGCAGTGTAGAGCAAATGTTACACAGTTGGAAGTGGCACCTTTCATGTGAGTTGTTAAAATCGAGGCCCCATTTGCCTAAGCCTGGGATTCAGTTAATGTAATGTATCCCGTATTGCTTTTCCCAGTGTACATACAGCATGGGTTTAGATACACAGTTAAAGCTCCCTCTACACTGTACAGCAAACTCTCCTAGAGAAGGTACAGCACAGGTAAGATAGAGAGTACGGTTCTTTCTACACTGTTCCAGCAAACACTCCCAGGACAGGTACAGCACAGGGTTAGATACAGAGTAAATCTCCCTCTACACTGTCCCCATCAAACACTCCCAGCACAGGTACAGCACAGGGTTAGATACAGAGTAAAACTCCCTCTACACTGTCCCCATTAAACACTCCTAGGGCAGGTGCAGCACGGGGTTAGATACATAGTATAGCTCCCTCCACACTGTCCCCATCAAACACTCCCAGGGCAGGTGCAGCACGGGGTTAGAAACATAGTAAAGCTCCCTCTACACTGTTCCAGCAAACACTCCCAGGGCAGGTGCAGCACATGGTTAGATACAGAGTAAAGCTCCCTCCACACTGTCCCCATCAAACACTCCCAGGACAGGTACAGCATGGGGTTAGATACAGAGTAAAGCTCCCTCTACACTGTCCCAAGAATGACATTCAGATTTCCTTCCATTGCACTATTGCAGATTTCCCTAATCAGCCTGTGGCCTGAGTTAGTTTCATCCCATTAGTGGTCTTCCTTGTCAAGGACAGTTGAAATCTTCATGCTATCAGTAGGAACCTGCATGTATTCACTGCCTTTAACACAGAAAATTAACACAAGGCTTTTCACAGACTTGGAATTTGTAAAAATGAACACTGAGCTTGAAAGCATTTTCCTGGACAATGATCTGCCATTTCAATGGAAGTCACTTAAGGTTCATTTTCTTCCTTTGATAAAAGACACAGAGTGAGTCATGGGTTTGATCCCCTTCCAACAATCTCCCTTTCTACAATGCACCCAGCTCATTAGCCCCACCCAAGAGTAAAAGAGAAAGTTGGAATTAGTTTGAAAGCAAAATCCAAACATCTCCACCCTAGAGTTGCCAATTGCGATTGAATGTTTTCCTGGGGGTTTCATCACATGAGTTACCCCACGTTCCAGCCACTTGTTGGCCATCCTGGTGATGGACTGCCTTTGGAAAGTAAAAAGACTCATTACCCAATTGGAATAACGCTGCACTCTCAGCCAAACAGCCTTTTCCCCCATTTTCAATATTTTTATATCTTGCAAAGAGAAATGTTCAAAGAAAATGACAAAAAATTTATTTAATGATGATTTTTCTCCAAGATTGCACACAGCAGTGTCCTGGAGACTGCTCTTCAATACCTGGAGACTCCAGGACAATCCTGGAGGGTTGGCAACCCCACTCTACCCTGATAATAAAGATGCATTGTGATTGAAGGCGCAATGGCCAGAGGACAGTGCAAGGGGCCAAAGGACAGTGCAGGGAGACAGAGGACAGTGCAGGAGGCAGAGAACAGTACAGGGGGTATGGGGACAAAGGGCAGTGCAGGGGGTATGGGGTCAGAGGACAGTGTAGAGGGTATTGGGACAGAAGGGCGGTTCAGGGGATATGGGGACAGAGAACAGTGCAAGGGTAGGAGTGCAGGAGGCATGGAGACAGAGGGCAGTTCAGAGGGCATGGGGACAGAGGACTGTGCAGGGGGTATGGGGACAGAGGGCAGTACAGAGAGCATGGGGACAGAGGACTGTGCAGGGGGTATGGGGACAGAGGACTGTGCAGGGGGTATGGGGAGAGAGGGCAGTACAGAGGGCATGGGGACAGAGGACTGTGCAGGGGGTATGGGGACAGAGGGCAGTACAGAGGGCATGGGGACAGAGGACCGTGCAGGGGGTATGGGGACAGAGGACCGTGCAGGAGGTATGGGGACAGAGGACCGTGCAGGAGGTATGGGGACAGAGGACCGTGCAGGGGGTATGGGGACAGAGGACCGTGCAGGGGGTATGGGGAGAGAGGACCGTGCAGGGGGTATGGGGACAGAGGGCAGTACAGAGGGCATGGGGACAGAGGGCAGTACAGAGGGCATGGGGACAGAGGGCAGTACAGAGGGCATGGGGACAGAGGGCAGTACAGAGGGCATGGGGACAGAGGACCGTGCAGGAGGTATGGGGACAGAGGACCGTGCAGGGGGTATGGGGACCGAGGACCGTGCAGGGGGTATGGGGAGAGAGGACTGTGCAGGGGGTATGGGGACAGAGGGCAGTACAGAGGGCATGGGGACAGAGGACCGTGCAGGAGGTATGGGGACAGAGGACCGTGCAGGGGGTATGGGGACAGAGGACCGTGCAGGGGGTATGGGGAGAGAGGACTGTGCAGGGGGTATGGGGACAGAGGGCAGTACAGAGGGTATGGGGACAGAGGACCGTGCAGGAGGTATGGGGACAGAGGACCGTGCAGGGGGTATGGGGACAGAGGACCGTGCAGGGGGTATGGGGACAGAGGACCGTGCAGGGGGTATGGGGAGAGAGGACTGTGCAGGGGGTATGGGGAGAGAGGACTGTGCAGGGGGTATGGGGACAGAGGGCAGTACAGAGGGCATGGGGACAGAGGGCAATACAGAGGGCATGGGGACAGAGGACTGTGCAGGGGGTATGGGGAGAGAGGACTGTGCCGGGGGTATGGGGACAGAGGGCAGTACAGAGGGCATGGGGACAGAGGACTGTGCAGGGGGTATGGGGAGAGAGGACTGTGCCGGGGGTATGGGGACAGAGGGCAGTACAGAGGGCATGGGGACAGAGGACTGTGCAGGGGGTATGGGGAGAGAGGACTGTGCAGGGGGTATGGGGACAGAGGGCAGTACAGAGGGCATGGGGAGAGAGGACTGTGCAGGGGGTATGGGGAGAGAGGACCGTGCAGGGGGTATGGGGAGAGAGGACCGTGCAGGGGGTATGGGGAGAGAGGACCGTGCAGTGGATATGGGGACAGAGGACCGTGCAGGGGATATGGGGACAGAGGACCGTGCAGGGGATATGGGGACAGAGGACCGTGCAGGGGATATGGGGACAGAGGACCGTGCAGGGGGTATGGGGACAGAGGACCGTGCGGGGGTATGGGGAGAGAGGACTGTGCCGGGGGTATGGGGACAGAGGGCAGTACAGAGGGCATGGGGACAGAGGACTGTGCAGGGGGTATGGGGAGAGAGGACTGTGCCGGGGGTATGGGGACAGAGGACCGTGCAGGGGGTATGGGGACAGAGGACCGTGCAGGGGATATGGGGACAGAGGACCGTGCAGGGGATATGGGGACAGAGGACCGTGCAGGGGATATGGGGACAGAGGACCGTGCAGGGGATATGGGGACAGAGGGCATTACAGAGGCCAGGGTCTGGGCTTTCTGTCTGAGCCCTGTCTCTGTGAGGGGTCTCTGACTTTGCTGTTTGGATCTGGGTCTTGGCTGTGGGGTCTGTGTTCAGAGTCTCTCTGGATTCCTGGACAAGGGACGGGCAGCCGCGGGCGTGTTTCGCTCCCGGAAGAGGCGGCAGGAGCGGGACAGGACGTGGAACGGAGCCGATTTTTCATCAGAAGCCGGAGCGATGGATCTTGAATACCCCAAGCCGGAGAGGGACCTGAACAGGGTGATTGAGGGGGCATTCGGGAGGGTGGGAGGGGGTTGTTCAGGGGAGAATTGGGTAATTTTTTTTAAAAAAAATGTTCAATAATGAAACTAAAGATGAGGAAGTTTCACTTTCTGTTCACTGAACAGTCTCAGAGCGGGAGAGATTGTTTAAAAAAAAAACTGCAAATCTAAAAGGAAAAAAAAAGTAAAAACTGGAAACATTCAGCAGGTCAGTCAGTGTTTGGAGTGCAAATCTCATTCCAGAACCTAGTGTGAAGAATCCAAACCCCACCTCAGAGTTGTTATCTGAGCTGTTTCCTGGCCTGTGTGCGTTTGATCCTTGACTCTAAGGACATTGATATATTGGAATATATTTTCTGAGCCTTTTAACACTTGAATTCAATCCGCCTAGACAGGGACTTGTCCAAGTCTAGTGTTCAATTGGAACTAACACCGATGGCGAAACGCTATGTGCAAGTTTGGGCCAAACTTAAGTTTTAGCTAAAATAAACTTCAAAGTGAAGATGGAGAGTAAGGCAGGGAGGAACCGTTCAAAAACGGGGGGGGGGGGGGTGGGGAGAGAGGCAGTTTTTGACCAGTGATTACACAAAGTGGATACAAGTAAAATACTGCAGATGCTGGAAATCCGAAACAAAAACAGAAAATGCTGGAAAAACTCAGCAGGTCTGGCAGCATCTGTGGAGAGAGAAACGGAGTTAATGTTTCGAGTCCGTATGACTCTTCGAAAGAGGGTCAAACAGACTCGAAACATTAACTCTGCTTCTCTCTCCCCAGATACTGCCAGACCTGCTGAGTTTTTCCAGCATTTTCTGTTTTTATTTCATAAAGTGGACCCGCCTGAGGCGGGGACTGTGGGTCATTGGGGCTCGAACCAATGTCTTTCTCACCTGACCTGTCAGGTGGTAGAGGATGGGGGGGTGGGGGGAACTTGGTGACTGAGTGAAGAAATTTGCATTAACCTAACTTTAATTAAGATGCAAACTTGCATGGAATTACACAAAATCTACAGCAAAAAGAACAGGCCATTCGGCCCAACTGATCCATGCTGATGTTTTATTTGCCCCACAAACCCCGTTCCACTCAATGACCTCTTCACGTAGCTCCCCTCCTCCCCCTCTTCCACTCCCCGTAACCTTTAAGATGATTGAAAAAATTGATAGTGCTAGATAGAGAGAGAATAGTTCCTTTGGCACGGGGAGTCCAGAACAAGGGGGCAGAACTAGGGATGCTAAGCCAGGCAGGGGCAATGCGAGGAAGCACTTCTTCATACAAAGGGTATTGAAAGTCTGGAACTCTCTCCCCCTGAGATAACTGTTAGGGAGGGGGAGGGAGGGGGGGGGAGGTAGGGGTCAATTGAAAATTTAAAAATAGACTGATAGATTTTTGTTAGGCAAGGATTACAGAACCAAGGCAGCTGGATGGAGTTAAGGTAAAGTTAAGCCATGATCTGATTGAATGATGGAACTGGTGCAGGAGACTGAATGGCTTCTTCCTGTTACTAGATTTGTTCCTTCTCCCTCTTGTATGCATCAAACTTTCCCTGAAATGCATCAACACTATTTGCTTCAGCCATTCCATGTGATGGCAAGTCCCACATTCTCTGAGCAAAAATGCACCCTAAATTCTTTATTTGATTATTTTATGTTAAAACCCCTTGTTCTGGACTCACCCACAAGCAGAAACAATTTCTCCACATCCATCCCATTGATGAACCCTCATTTCATCATTCTTCTCTGTTGACTTCTTATCCCAGTTAATGTGTCAAATGTTTTATGCAAATGACCAGGACCCCTATTTCTGACTGTTCCAGGTGGATGATTACCTTGGGATTAAAGTACCTGATCCTTACGCCTGGCTTGAGGATCCCGACAGTGAACAGACCAAGGTGAGAGATCACCCAGTAATTTAAGATTATTCTACCCATACTCTCTTGGCTGTCTTTTTCAATCCCATTTGTATGTGATATTTGTACAACTGTAGAATGTACAGATTACATGATATTTTGAATTTTTATGCTCTGTGAGCATAAATGGTGTATAGAGTATATGTCTGATATGAATTGTATATGTGATGTGTAGAATACTTATGAGCTGTAGAATATATATGGTGCATAGGGTATGTGTAGGTGATGCCTAATTACATTACACTGTCTTAGGCCTGGTACAGAAGTTGGTTAAAAGCCTCTACACTGGCCAGGCAATGTGCCTCAGTCCAACCTCACACCAGTTGGAGGTGGGGATCAATTTTGTTTTTGTAATCCACTCATTTCTGCTGTTCAGGCATTTGTTGAAGACCAGAACAAGCTAACAATGCCATTCCTGGAAAAGTGTAGAGTCAGGAACAGACTCAAGGAGCGTATGACCGAACTGTTTGACTACCCCAAGTATAGCTGCCCTTGCAGGAAAGGGAAACGGTGAGTGTTGTACTGGGGTGGGGTGGGGGAGGGGGGTTGTGTGGGGTGGTAGGGAGGTTATCAATCCTTGAGGTGATTTAACTGGCAACATTTTTGCTTTATTTTGTTAATAATGCTCGAGCTCCCTCACTATGAGCTGTCGTAGTGCGCTGGTTATGTTACTGGGCTTGTAATCCAGAAAATGTGAGTTTGAATCCCAGTGTGGATAGTTTGCACATTTTAATTCAGTTTGAAAATCTCAAATTGTAAAAGTGACCCATGAAACTGTCGGATTGATGTTAAAAATATAACTAGTTCTTTAATGTCCTTCAGGGAGGAAACCTTCCATCCCTATCCAGTATGTGTGTGGTTTTCTCTTAACTGCCCTCTGAATTGGTCTAGTAAGATTCAGCTGTACCAAGCTGTACAAATGACTGCAATAGTTCAAGGAGAATGTTCAGCACCATCCTTTCCAGACAACCAGGGATGGGCAATAAATGCTGACCTTGCCAGCAATGTCCACATCCTGAGAAACAATTTTAAAAAAGACATTTGGCAGCATAAATGGTAAACAGGTTAATGGTACCAGTTTCTGTGATCTCTGAAGAAACATATAGGGTCACTTGTTGTATCCCTCCCTCAAAATTGCACCAGAGTGTCAGCCTAGATTGTGTGCTTAATTACATAGAAACATTTACAGCACAGAAAGAGGCCAGTTGGCCCACCCTGTCCATGCTGACTGAAAAAGAGTTATCCAGCGTAATCTGACCATCCATCCCTGTGTGAGCATGTCCAAGTTCCCTATGGGGTGTGAACTTGACTTCACATCTTACAGGCGCAGAGGGAAGAGTGCAGCCCATTGACCCATGGCTGACACCTAAGATGAGGTGAGGACCGAATCAAGGACAGCTGAGGTGCCCTAAAATGCCAAATAGCTTATCAATACCTGTTCTCTAGGTTGATATGTAATGAATGAACCTAGATGCAGAGGAGGGAGGTAACAGAAGCAAAGAAGGAAATTTATCAGGTAAGGCTGTTCTGAAGATGTAGTCATGCCTTGTTGAGTGTCGAGTTCCTGTTTTTCAGGTATTTTTACTTCCACAACTCTGGGCTACAGAACCAGTATGTGTTGTATGTCCAGGATTCGTTGGATGGAGAAGCCCGTGTGTTCCTGGATCCCAACAAGTTATCCGAGGATGGGACTGTGGCCTTGAAGAGTAGGTGAAATCATATTCCTACCACAGAATTTTACTCACCTTCAGGGAAAGGGGATCGGTTTTTAGATCAAATTTTAGTTTCTCTAGGCATTGGTCAATATGGTGGTTGGCAGGGGTTGGTGAGGGTGTGGGGGTAGGTGAGAAGGGTCTGCATTGGCAACAATCAGTTACCATTGGGACTGCTGATTTCGGTTCTGGGCCCTGCACCTCAGGAAGGATATATTGGCCTTAGAGGGGTCCAGAACAAGAGGGCACCTTCTTAAAGTTAGAGACAGGGTTGAAATCAGGAAGCGGTTTTTCACACAAAGGGTAATGGAAATTTAGAACTTGCTCCCCCCAAGGCTGTGGATGCTGGGGGTCCATTAGAGCTTTCAAAACTGATCAATAGATATTTGTTAGGTATAAATATCAAGGGACATGGAGCAAAGGAAGGTACATGGAGTTGAGGTGCAGCTCAGTGCTGAATGGCCTCCTCCTCTTTCTGTTTTCTGTATGTATGTAGTTGATGATGGATAGAGATTTGAAGGGATAAAGTGCCAAGGAATTTGCGATTCATATTGGCTGCATGTGACACCTTGTCTGCAGCATACAGTCTTGCAAAATCTACTACCCTGTGGGGTCCAAATTCATTTTGGGCTTTTGTATAAAACTCCCCTTGAAGTCATTGGGAAAGAAAAGCAAGCTGTGTGGAAATTGGACTGCAGATTCACCACTGCATGTCTTACGCAATTGGCCAACACCAGTTTATATACTTGTAGCTGGAAGTTAATAACCTGTGGTTTTTAAATTATGTGTATCCAGTATATTTTAATTTAGTTGTTTGGTAGTACAGAACTCGAGCATTGCTGGAAAAAGAGACATTTTTTGTTGAAGTTTTTAGTCTTGCACCCATCAGACAATTTGCATGAAAATACCAATGTCAGGGGAAACAACATGTTTATACTGTATGAGAAGAGAATGCTGATTGGTTCGCAAGTGGATTCTGATTGGCAGAGGCATTGCCATGGAGAATGCCCCAGTTGTTGGTGACTGACAATTAATTGCCAAGCATTGTTCGAAATTTAAACCAGGCAGCTTGACTCTGATTGGTCAAGACATTGCCCTGGGGAATGAATCAGCGAATAGCTGTCACTTATTTTGTTTAGCTGAAACAGGTGCAATGTGTGTACTTGTTCTTTCTGGCTGCAAAGAACAGGATCCTGTGTGCTAATATATGTAGCTTCCAGTACACTTGAATGTGCCACACTGCAAGTCCGACTGACCATCTTAATTTGGTTGTCAGCATAATTCTTAGCGCGCTGAGGATTGTTTAGCAAATGTTGTCCAATCATGGAATCACATCTAATGTTGGACACTATGTTTTGAGTTTGCAAGCACGGGCTGGTTGGGTACGGCCTGTACTGTTGTGAACAGTGGAAGGGACATACTGTTTGATACGATCTGCCAGTTTTTGGGACGTACAGCCCACATACCTGGCATTATAATGACACTGAAATTCATATAGCACATTACTCAATTGTGTGATAGGTAGAATGTTTATTTGGCTTGATGGCAGTATCCTGTTAGTGGCAAATACCACTCATGTTGCTACTGCATAGTATCAGCGTGAAACAGCTAGCTTCACCTGTTCCACAAATTTTTGAGACACATTACCCTTCCAAGGTAATCTGAAGTAGACCAGACACTTTTCAGGGCCGAAAGTGGCGGTCTTAGGCCCATTCATGAGCCTTTGTGATATATAGCGAGCAATGATCTGATCAGGGTAGCCATTATCCCACAGGAAGTCCTTGATGCACCTGTTTCAGCATCAAGCTTGCACGGTGAACCAATGGCTCTGGCCCTATTTACGAGGTTGCCAATAAGGCCAATCTTATAACTGTAAGAGTAAGAAGTCTAAGAGTCCCAACGTGTGTATTGACCAGTGAAGGCTTGTGGTAGACCATGGGCAGAATCTTCTGGTCGGCATGTGGGGGCGTGCCTCGCACGCCGATGCGTAAAATGACGCGTGGTGACATCGGGCGTGTATCCCGATATCACCGCGCATCATTCCAATCTTCAGTTCAGCGGGCACGCACCAGAGTTGGCTGTGTGCCCGCCGTACTGTCAAAGGCCTATTAGGGCCATTTATCAACTAATTAAACTGATTGTCTAGGCTGCCTGTCAACCTTAATGTTGGCAAGCAGGCAAAGAGCCCAGGCAGCCTTCGCATTTCTCATGAAACCTCATCCACGGGTGGGCTGAGGTTTCATAAAGGGTTTATAAATTAAATAAAACTTTTATTAAAATTCGTTGCCCGCCCCAGCCCGCCCGACAGGGAGAAGATTCTCCCACATGGTAGGGAATCCCCTAGCAGACTTCTCAACTAGTGCATCAAGGAAAGGAAGCTCATTTGACTGCTCCAATTCAAAGGTGAAGTTGAGCGTAGGATGGAACCCATTAAGACATGCAAGGAAATTATTACATGCAGCTGTGGATTTAAATATAGCAAACGTTTCATCCACATGTCAGAAATATGCAAGAGTTGGGAGGCTGGGTTTCATCCCATTGAAAACATGTTTCTGATGGAGCTCAACAAAGATGTTTGCAAGAGCTGGGCCTAGATGAGATCCCATAGCAATACCATCTATTTGGGCATTCGTGGTGTCATTAAAACTGAACTCAACTGTGCAAGCAGCTGATTTCATAAGCTCATTGAATGCTGATTCACTCAACGGTGGGTGGGGGGGTGGTGGGTGGTCTAGGTCACCATGATATAGTGCTGCAGTGCAAATATCTACGGCTTCCTTAAGTGGAACATTGGTGAATAGGCGAGCAATGTCAGATGGGCACATGGACACAGCATTGCTATCGATATGCAAGTCCTGTATGGTCTTCGCAAATGTGAAGGAAGCCTTCGCCATGTATCTGGAAAACTTGTTCAAAACTGGTTGTAATAATTTGTCCAACCATTTGGCCAATTCATGCTGCGCAGAACTGGTCATAGATAAGATAGGGCATAAAGGGACATCACTTTTGTGTGGGCAGCCCGTACATACACGGACGCAGTGAGCTGTGATGGTGAACCCTGTCATATATATCACATGGCAGCTCATTGTTCTTATATAAGTCCAGCAAGCATTTTTTCTTAGCTAACTTTTGAGCGAAGCTGTCTGGTCATATTGAGCATCAGGTCCAATAGATACGAATGTCTCTTTTCAGCAATACTCATTTTAATTTAAAAAACAGTCGTATAATAGAGCAGCGAAGGTTATGGGGAGACCTAATAGAGGTGTACAAATTTGAGGGATTTAGATGGGACGATTAGAAAGAAACAAGCTCCTCTGGCATGAGGGTCAGTAACAAAGGGTGATAGATTTAAAATAATTGGCAAAAGAAGTAAAGTGGAAAAAAGCAGAAATGTCTTCACACATAGCGTTATTATGATTTGGAACACACTGTCTGAAAAGGTGATGGAATCATATTCCAAAGAAATTTCAAAAGGCAATTGGACATGTATTTAAAGAAAATTAATTGGCAGGATTATAGGGAAAAGGCTGAGATTAAATTGAACAGCTCTTTCAAAGAGCTGGAACAGGAATAATGGGCTGAATGGGCTCCTTTAGCACTGTAAGACTCCACAATTCAATTCAATGATGTAGTAAAGCAGAGATTTATAGGTTTTGTTAGGCAAGGGTGTTAAAGGTCACAGATCCAAGGCAGGTAAATGGTGTTAAAACGTAGATCAGCCATGATCTAATGTAATGACGGAACAGACTGGAGGGGCTGAATGGCCTACTCCTTTTCCTATGATGAAGTAAAATCCTGCTGCCACGGGAGATAGATAACATCCCCAATTTCCTGGTAGTCTTAAGACCAGTCAACAACAGGCCTGACTTCTGACCTCTGCTCTGTTCAACTAGTGCTGGCATTTTCCGACGATGATGAGTACTTGGCATATGGACTCAGTAAGAGTGGCTCCGATTGGATCACAATCAAATTCATGAAGGTTGAGGGTCCTGAAGATCTGCCAGACACTCTGGAAAAGGTGAAGTTCAGCTGCCTGTCCTGGACTCACGATGGAAAAGGTGTCTTCTATAACTGCTACCCAGAGCAAGAGGGCAACACGGATGGTATGTAGTGGGGTTAAACCCGGAGATAAACATGCGATGGTTAAACTATGAAACTGTGATATAACAAACAATGATAAACTGCATTTATATGGCACCTTTAACATTGTAAAATTTCCCAACGCATTTCACAACAGCGATTATCAAACAATAAATTTGACATCAACTTAAAGGTGTCGAGAGACAGAGTGGTTTAACCAAGCATTTGGCCATGAACCTTGATATAACCTTACATAGTTCAGTGTTAAATTTTGTTTGATAATCACTCCTGTGAAGTATTTGGGGACGATTTTAATATGTTAAGGATATTGAATAAACGCAAGTTGTTGGTGTGAAGACAGAATTAGGCTTTGTGATGTTTGCCACAGTATACCCCCATCAACACTGACTGAACAATAACATCAACGAATTCTATGCAGCGTCTTTCACGTAGAAATATTATCCATATGAAAATGGCTCTTCTCCATTTTCCAGAAGATATGTTAAACCAAGGCCCCATCTGCCCTTTTAGGTGGGTGTAAAAGATCTCACAGGACTATTCGAAGAAAAGCAGGGAAGTTCCCCGGTGTCCCTGCCACTATTTAATCCTCAGTCAACATCACAAAAAACAAATTATCTGATCATTATCATATAGCTGTTTGTAGGAGCTTGCTGTGCTCAAATTTTCTGCCAATGATCTGACATTACAACCGTGACTACACTTCCAAAATGCTTCATTGGCTGTGAGGCACTTTTGGACATCCTGAAGTCATGAAAGGTTCTGTACAAATGCAAGCTCTTTCTGTTTTTGAATCCTTCTTGTCCATTATTATCTTTTTCATACATGATTCCAGCACCATTTCTGCTCCCCATCTGCCCTTTCATTTCGATCTTTGTAAATCTTCCAGCCCAATTGTTTTTGTTTTTATTCTGATTCTTTTCTGCCATCACACTTTCTCTTTTCCAAAGAGACCCATCTGAATATTTACTTAATGTGCCTCAGTCTTTCCCATGTGCGGTGTTTTAATGTGCGTTCAATGTGCGACTTAACAAAGATTCATCTTTTCCAGGCACTGAAACCACATCCAACCTCCACCAGAAACTCTACTACCATGTGCTTGGCACTGACCAGTCAGAGGATATCCTGTGTGCAGAGTTCCTAGATAATCCCAAATGGAACAGTGGAGCCAAGGTAATTTATTAATTTTGTCAATGTGTCAGCTTGGCTCAGTGGGTAGCAATCTCTCAATCTGAGATAGAAAGCCATTGGTTTGAGCCTCACTGTAGAGCCTCTAGTCCATAATCCAGGCTGATTGTCCCAATGCTGGACTGAGGGAGTGCTGCACCGTGAGAGGTTGAGACATTGAACTGAGGTGCTGTCTGTTCTCTGAGGTGGATGAAATAGATCCCATTGCACAATTTAGAAGAAAAAGACAAGCTTTTTCTGGTGATCAGTCAGCTTTCCCTTAACCAATGGATTATCTGGTTATTTGCATCAATTACTGTGCATGGGATCTTTCAACTTAGCCATAGTTTTAGAAGTAATTCATTGATGATAAATTGCTTTGTTATAGCTAAATGCTGTGTTCTGGCGTTATATGAAGGCAAGTTGTTTTTACTTTATATTGTTCACTGCTAGGGGCCATTAAGATAAGATAGTCACAAATAACCCAATGGGGAATTCAGGAGTGATGTCTTTACCTAGAGGGTGGTGAGAATATGGAACTCGCTGCTACATTAAATGGGTGAGATAAATCGCTTTGATGGATATAAGGGGAAACAAGATGCATACTTAAGGGAAAAAGAATATGCTGAGATGAAAAGGGATGGGAGGAGATGTGTGTGCAGTATAAACCCTGGCATACACCAGTTTGGCTGAATGATCTGTTTCTGTGCTGTACATTTGGTGCAATTCATTTATCTAATTTTTGAGGGATCTTGCTGGGTGCAATTTGGCCGGGACATTTACTTACATAATAGCACTAACTGCACTTCAAAAATAATTCATTGATTATGGATTGTCTGCTGTGGGCATTCCTCCCCACTCTGGGGGGACCCCCAGGAAATCCCTAAACAATTGTAAAGGGTGTGTTTTTTCACGGTATTACTGGACGCCATCCATTTTCCCTCACTATTATGGCCAGAAAACCAGGAACATTCAATCTGCCCAACAAATTCTGCTTATTTCCTGTTGATATGGGCTGACTCCTCGAGCAGCTTTTAATTCTGTTTGTTTTCATTTAGGTTTCTGATGATGGTCGCTATGTAGGGTTATATATTCGAGAAGGTTGTCAGCCCAAGAACCGGGTCTGGTACTGTGATCTGCACCAGCTGCCAAATGGCATAACTGGTAAGTACCTATCACTGGCTAAGCTGCAAGAACTAGTTACAATGCCATCCTAGGGGAAAAATCAGCTGATGCATTGAAACCCTGGCTGCATCACACTGACATCCAGACTCTCAGTAACATTTGTATGGGGATATGCTCAAAGTCAAGGATGAGGAAAAACCAGGATCAGGGAGAAATCATGGGCCCTGGTGCTTCTTCTGTTTCTGGGCCCCTTATTCCCCTCACCTGCCTCACCACTGCCACTTTAACCCGCCCCTTCGATCATGCATGATATTTTTTCCCTTTCTGGATTCACCAATCAATTCACCAAACAATCACAGAAAGGCCCTAGTAAAATGATAACGCCTATTGTTGTCATCTGGTTACAAATATCGTCCGAGCCATGAGTCATTAATATTAAGAGCAGTGACGATATAATGTAGTGTTAGTTTGTGTGCGCTCTATAGGTGATTCCACTGCAACTATTAAACTAGAGACTACAAATTTTACTTTAACAACAGAGTGCAATATTATTAATTTGGTTGGAAAATATCCCATTGGTTATTTACACACTGTACAGACGACAATATGGATTTTGGTGACTCTTCTCAGCCCTCTAACATGTTTTGGGCATTGCACCATATGGACATGGTGACAGTAAATTTTATATTTGGGGGGAAGATTAATACTTGCAACCCAGATAAACTGAACAAGATCTTTTCCATTCTGCAGAAGAAGTAGTGCCTGGGTGCATGATATTATTCAATATAACTATTTCATACAAATGATTCCTGAACAACAAATTGAGAAGAGTTGGAGTCCTCAGGTGTTTTGTGCTTCAGAACTTTTAAGAGGCTAGAGCATAAAGATTGAATGGTTCACAATTGTATCTGGTTTTTTGATCAGCAAATCTGAAGACTCTGCTGCTTCTCACTACAATGTATTTTCAATATCTTCGATGCAACACAACTTCATCACAATATTTTAATACAACAAAAAACTCTTAAAAGCACCAAGATAGAGTGAGATAATAAGTAAGTAGGCAAAAGTTCAAGATTAAAGTCAATGGAAAAGACTTAAGAGAATCATGTGCAGTGTAAAACAGGTTACTGATTCACTATGGGCCCATTACACACTCCTGACGTGGGAATTTCACCCCAAAAAGGCTGCTCAATAAACTTCCATTAGCAGTAAAATAAACAGAACTCCAGTCACAATTCCATCCTCTGTTCGCAAGTTAATTATGGATGACAGAGGCCATCTAGTCCAACTAATCTCATCTATCCAAATGACATATGAACATATGCATTAGGAGCAGGAGTAAGCCATTCGGTCCCTCGAGCCTGCTGTGCCATTTGATAACATTGCCTACATTATACAAGTGACTACAACTCAATAGTACTTAATTAGTTGTAAAGTGATTTGGGACATTGTGAATTGTGCTTGATAAATGTAGGTTTTGTGTTTCTTTCATTATACCTGCATGTAGCAGGTAGAGTGACAGTAGTAATGGTGAAATTGGAGGCCCAATGCTGATTCTGTAAGAATTAATCAGAGCAATCGACTGATGCTAGGAAAGTGGCTACAAAGAAATCACTACGTTTACAAAACAATTCAACTCTGTAGCTAATACAACCTTACCATTCTGATATCTCTGACACCAGCTCACAATGTACCATAAATGGCATCTGCCTCTTTTACATTAATGACACTATCCCCAGAATTTGTCAATCAGACATGGACCAGCAGCTGAGGAAAAATGTAAATTGAATTTTTCGGAAAAGAATGATACATGGTACAAAAATTCAGTATGGCCTTAACACAAGTACTGGATTGTTTCCCCTTCCCCCAGAAGTTATCGTACAAATTGTGTTGTACACTGTGGATTTATAGCTTATCTGGGGTGAACCCAAGTTGGTGTAGAGATTTGTAAAACCTTTCTTTAAGCAATCTTCTGGTGACAGATAGGGATTTCATTCCCAGCTCTTGCAAGAGCAATAAAACGGGCAATAGTGAGTCAACACCCTCCTGGCCTCAGTTTTCATTATCTCTGTAACCTCCTCCAGCTCTGCCACCCTCCAAGGTAACTGGCATTTTGCGCATCCCTGAGTTTAGTTGCTTCACCATTGGTGGCCATACCTTCAGCTGTCTAGGCCCTGAGTTCTGGAATTTCCTCCCTAAACCTCCCTGTCTCACAACTCCTATCTCCTCCTTAAAACCTACATCTTTTTACCAAGGTTTTTGTCACCTGTCCTAATATTCTCCTTTGGTTTGGTATCAAATTCTGTTTGATAATACTCCTATGAATTGCCTTGGGACATTTTACTTCATGAAAGCTGCTTTTGCTGTTGTTGTTTAAAATTTGGTCATTTTCTAGCCCCCAATAACTCCTGGCATAATTTTTACAGGCCTCTTGCCCTGGGTTAAACTGATTGACAACTTTGACGCAGAGTACAACTACATCACGAATGAAGGACCTGTGTTCTCATTCAGAACTAACCTCGATGCCCCTCGCTACCGAGTCCTCAACATCAACCTGGAGCAGCCGGCTCCTTCACAATGGAAGGAGCTTGTTCCCCAGCACCCAAAGGATGTCTTGGGTAAGACATGACCATCATATTTTTGCAGTAATATATATTGGTTGAAAGTTTGTAACAAGGATGTCTTATCAAATCTCATGTCCCTGCCTTTCAGATTGGGCAACCTGTGTCAATTACAAATACCTGGTTGTGAATTACTTAAAGGATGTGAAGGACATCCTCCAGCTGTATGACCTCATGACTGGAACCTTTCTCAAGGACCTTCCACTGGATGTTGGTAGCATTGGTGGATATAGCGGACAGAAGAAGAACACAGAAATCTTCTACCAGTTCACCTCCTACCTCACACCAGGTACAATTCACGCAGAGGCTGATTGTATACAGGTACACAAAATACTGAAAGCAGTATCGCAGTTTATTAAGGCCATTAAATTTAAAAAAAACAAACACTGGGATTCATATCTAGAGGGATAGAATTGAAGCTAACCTTGAATAAGATCTTAGTTAGATCACACTTGCCACACTGTACACAGTTCTGGTCTCCATATCGTAAAAAGGATATAGAAGCATTGGTAAAAGTACAAAAAGAAAACCAGGATAATACCAGAACCGAGATGTTACAACTATCAGGGATAATTGAACAGGCTGAGACTCCTTTCTCTATAAAAGAGAAGACTGAGCGGTGATCTGAAAGGCGTGCTTAATATTATGAAAGGGTTTGACAAGATAGACATAGAGAAGATGTTTCCACTTGTGGGAGGGACTGAATCTAGGAGCTATAAATATAAAATAGTCACTAATAAATCCAACAGGGAGTTCAGGAGAAACTTGATTGCTCAGACACTGGTGAGAATGCGGAACTTGCCACCAGGAGAAGTAAATGAGGTGACTGGGGAGATGGTGGAATAGTGGTGGTAATGTCTCTGGACTAGTAATCCAGAGGCCCAGGTTGTTACATTGGGAATATAGGTTCAAATCCCAATCTTGTGAGCTGATGGGACTGTGCAAGTGTGAGGTGAAGAAGCTCAATTAGTCAAGGGTGTAGGACATAAGGTATGAGGATGGGCAAATACTCAGGGATGTTGCTTGATGTGCCGTCATACTAGCGTCCTTGGTGGAGTGAGCAGACTTCACATGGAAGGAATGTGCTTGATAAGCTGGCAGTATTGTGAAGAATTAAACTTTGAAGGGGAGCCTCTGGCTTGCCCACTAATCCTGTTGTACACCCTGCGCTAACTTTAGTCACACCTGCTTCCAACTGCCTTCCCCTTCCCCACATTGTCCAGGACAACAGTAAAAAATCCTGATGATGCCCTTGGGACTTGATCTGAATATTTATAGAAGGACCCCACTGACTTTGGCTGGATGGCCTGCTGTGTACAACTTAAAGGTGCAGTTAGCAGGTCGGGAGCCAGTCAGGCTCCCACTCCATTTTAATATCCCCCATTTAAAATCACCCCTCTCCAATGTATTTCCCAATTTTAGAGGTGGAAGGCTGGATCTTGAAGCCTCCTGCCCAGGCAGAAATTGGACAATAGTGTCCCAAAAAACCCCTGGGAAATCTTAACCATTCCATCCTCTGTCATGATCACTGTGTCCATGACATTCCTCCCACGAGCCGGCAACTGGTCCATTTAAAGTACAGGGTCTTCTCATGTACATAGCATCCAGATTGCTATTTTAACAGAGTTTAAAAAAAAGGCTCACATTTCTATAATAATTTTCATGACCTCAGGATGTCCTAACATGCTATACAACTCAAAATTCTTTTGAAGTGTAGTCACTGATGTAATGTAGGAAATGCATAGAATAGTACTGAACTGAAGAAGGCCATTGAGCCCATCGAGTCTGCACCGGCTCTTCCTAAGCGCTATCCAGTTAGTCTCACTCATTTCCCCATTTCCTTGCATTTTTTTTTTCCTTCAAGTATTTATCCAATTTCCCTTTGAAGGATACCCATTGGAATCTGTAGCCACCATTCCAAATCCTGACCGTTCATTGCATAAATAAGTTGTTCCCCATGTTGCCTCTGGGTCTTTTGCCAATCAGCTTAAATATGTGCCTCCTGGCTATTGACGCATCAACCACAGGAAAAATGTGTCTTTATAGATTCCCTATAAACCTTCCGGAATATCTACGATCCTCTATTCTAGCCATTCTTTATTTTATCATTGCATATGCAGTTTGCTTTGTTGAGATTAAGACCCTTATGTAGGACTTAACTAAACTGCTTTCAAACTCAATATAAAATTCTACCATATTATGGTTACTCTTCCCTATATGCCTCTTTACTACAAGCTTATTAATTAACCCTTTTTCATTGCACAATACCAAGTCCAAAATAGCTTTTCATGTAACAGTTAATTTACACACAGCAACATCCCAGGAGCAGCAATGGGATAAATGACCAGGTAACTTGTTTTATTGATGTTGGAAAGATGAATATTGGCCAGGACATCAGGAATAATCACCTGCTCTTCTTCAAGAAGTGCCATGGGATCTTTTAGATCCACTTGAGAGGGCAACTGGGACCTCGGTTTTGATATCATCCAAAGGATGGTACCTCCAACAATGCAGTGCCCCCTCTTTACTGCACTGGAAGTGTAAGCTGAGAATTTGTACTCAAGTTTCTGGAGTGGGACTTAAACCCATAACCTTCTGACTCAGAGGGGAGATTGCTGCTCACTGAGCTACTAGCCAAGATGATTCCACAGCTCCATCTGTGTTCATTTTTGTGGGTTTAGGAGGAACAGGAGTGTCATGAATGGCCACATCTCCAGAACTAATAATATTAAAAGCAAAAGCGAAATTGATGACTGAGCATGTCGTGGAATGAGGAGCATGAATGTTGTTCACACTTGATTTTGTGTTCTCTGCCAGGAATCATCTACCACTGTGACCTGACCAAAGAGATTCTGGAACCCAAGGTTTTCAGGGAGGTGGAGATCAAAGGATTCGACTTTTCTGAATATCAGACGGTTCAGGTGAGACATTAGCCCAAGGAGATGGATAAAAAGGATACAGGGTGCAGGTGCCTGAGATAAGGCAGCAAAATGCTGTACTTGTAAATCAGGTATGTCAGTATTGAGTAGTTGTTAAGGTGCAGCACTGATGCAGGGTCCCAGCTTAAAATGCAGTCCTCTGTTTTTCAGATGGCCACTCACCTGTTGAGAATTTTCAGCGATTTTAATTGCAAATGTTGATAGGATCAACAAGTTCCTGTTTCTGTTCCCTGTCCATTGGCTTCTTCCCCATGAGGAGGGATGAGCTGGCTGAAGCTAGAATCAAGCTCAGCCATGGTTCCCCCTGTCAGCAACGATTTGGGGTGGAGTGGGGAGGATTTTGTCGAGAATGTAAAGCTGGTGATATCAGAGAGGCAGCTTTCCCCAACTTCCTATTCATTCAGGTGGGTTTGCACCTGAAGGATGGTCAAGGTGTGAGAGAGACTCTGCCTCCTATTGAACTGCCAAGGAGTTAGAACCTTCAGGAGAAGAAAGGCAAGATGGGATGTGTCAAAGTTACACACAATCATTGACCTTTTTAAGTGTTTCTGATTGGTTTGTTATATGTGCTTGCTTCATCACTGATGTTATATTTTTGCCTCGAAGGTTTTTTATCCGAGTAAAGATGGGACTAAGATCCCAATGTTTATTGTCCACAAGAAAGGAATCAAACGAGAGAGATCCCACCCAGTATTCCTATATGGCTACGGAGGATTCAACATCTCACAAACTCCACATTACAAGTATGTTACTGGCAGTGTTGAGCTGTTTGCAGCTAAGTTTAGTTTAGTGACATGAACGCATCTGTGCGGCAGGTACTTCAGTGTACCTTCCCTATAATAGACTGAGAAATAATTTGGATCCACAATAAACTTATATTGTTGTCAGGTGCCTGGGATTCTAAATGTGTGGTAATTGGTCTTTACATGAAAAAAATTAAGAAACAGACTTTCTGTCCTTGGCTACAGTGCGGATTCATACCGGGTTTTAAAGGATTGAATTATGACGACAAGTTTCATTGTCTTGGTTTCTACTCCCTTGAGTTTAGAACTTTGAGGGATGAGATAATCGAGATGTTTAAAATAATTAAGGGATTCAAGAGGATAGATAGAGGGAAACTATTTTCTCTTGTACAAGAATTCAGAATAAGAAGACATAACCTTAAAATTAGAACTAGGCCATTCTGGATTAAATTCAGGAATATTTTTACACTAAAGTTCGTAGAAATCTGGGAATATCTCCCCTGAAAGGCTATGGATGCTAAGGATCAATTGGAGCTTTCAAGACTGAAATTGATAGAATTTGGTGGGTAAGTGTTTCAAAGGATTTGGTTCAAAGGCAGTTAAATGGAGTGCAAATAAAGATCAGCGACAATTTAATTGAATGACAGACAGACTCAAGGAGTTGAGTGGCCATCTGCTGTTTCAATGATCCTGTGCCTGGCTGTGTTGGGCCGATCGTTCACAGGCAAGGAAAATCAGGCAGGGAACCTCATCCATGGGTATGGAAGTCTTTTCATTTTGTTCAAATGAGTAGAAAATTCAAAAGTACTCACACGCAACCATAATTTGCATTGATATATAATACTTTTTATAAAGCAAAACATTCTAAGGCATTTGTGATCATATAATCGTTTGTAGTCAGCTGATCCAATGCACCGTCCTAGCTCATTCTTCCTCATGGACCGGGGTCTGGGAGTGGGTGAGTGGGTCATGACTAGCAAATCCGAACAAGAACCCTGATCGATTCCACCCCTTCCTGACTCAGGGGCACTGAGACCAATTGTGGAGCCCCATCTGTGTATTATTCAAAGAAGAAGATGGGAGCTATTCCAGCTCTCCTGGCCAATATTTATCCATCAACCAACATTACTGAAACTGATTATCTGGTCATGTATCTCATTGCTGTTTGTGGGAGCTTGCTGTGCACAAATTAGCTGTCGTGTTTCCTAGTTTACATCTGCGATTAGATTTCAGCAATAATGCATTCGGCTATGAAATTCCTTGGGGCTTCCTGAAGCATAAAAAGAGGATATAGGAATGCAAATTTGAAGTGTTTTATATGCTAATAACCACAACTGATGTGTGAAATAATTTTCTATTAGAATCACTTCAAGTGGTGATGCCTTAATCAATGATTTAAAAAAAAGGACTTCACAGAATCACAGAATTATTACAGTGTAGAAGGAGGCCATTCAGCCCATCCTGTCTGCACCGGCTCTCTGAGCATTTTAACTTAGTGCCAATCCCCTGCCTTTTCCCCGTAACCCTGCACATTGTTTCTATTTAAATAATCATCAAATGCCCTCTTGAATGCCTCAATTGAACTTCCCTCCACCACACTTCCAAGTATTCCAAACCCTAACTACTCGCTGTGAGAAAAAGTTTTTTCTCACCTCACATTTGTTTCATTTGAAAAACACTTTAAAACTGTGCCCTCTGGTTCTCGATCCGTTTACGAGCAGGAACAGTTTCTCCTTACCTATCCTTTCCAGAACCCTCGTGATTTTGAAACCAAAAAAGTCTATTTTTTAAATCACCGATTAAGGCCATAAGACATAGGAGCAGAAATTAGGCCATTCGGCTCATCGAGTCTGCTCCGCCATTCAATCATGGCTGATAAGTTTCTCAACCCCATTCTCCCGCCTTCTCCCTGTAACCTTTGACGTCACTACTTGAAGTGATTCAAAAAGAAAATTACTTCAGGCATCAGTTGTGGTTATTGGAATACACAACACTTCAAATCCCGAGTGTTTCCCTTAGTTTCGAAAGTCTAGGCTAGTGTCCAATCATCTGACGCAGTTCAGAATAGACCACTGTTATAGATTGCAGAATTATTATGGTGTATTTAATCACCCCTCTCCCACCTTCTTACTGCCTCTGCTTTGTTCCCAGTGTTGCGTATCTGATTTTTGTCAGGCACCTGGGTGGGATCCTTGCTGTGGCCAATATACGAGGAGGAGGAGAGTATGGAGAAACTTGGCACCAAGGTAAGAAGTTATCGAGAATCTGTCCTTCACCTCAGATTCACTTAATTCTGTACATTGCAACTAGGTATGGATGTGTCATGGTTCTGTTGTTGCAATAATAAGCTAGAGGCCTGGACTGATATTTCAGAGAACTTGAGCTCAAATCCAACCACAACGGTTTGAGAATTTGAATTCAGTTGGTATCAGTAAAGGAAACATGAAGCTGTCAGATTGATGTAAAAATCCAACTGGTTCACTACTGTCCTTTGAGGAAGGAAACCTACCATTTTTACCTAGTCTGGGCCCATATGTGACTTCTGTCTTGCAGCAATGTGGTTGACTCTTTGCTTTCTGAAATGGCCTAGCATGCACTTCTTTGTATCAAACTCCTGCAAACAATGGCTCAAGAAGAAGGCTCACCACCACCTAAAGGCAACATCCTACCAGCAATGCCCACAGCCTAAGAAAGACCTAAAACTGGGAAATATCAGGAGAATGTCCATCCCTTTTAAGAATTATCAGTGTAAAAACTGGGTGACCATTCCTGATATGGCTCCATAAGATCACTCGCATGTTGACTACATTTGGTTTCTTGTCAACATGGATGCCAATTGAACAAGAGCTGCTCCACGACATGACATAAACACTTTGTTATGTTTTCCTGGCTGTGTCATAAAGTTTGGCAAAATTTCGCCAAACTTTGCTCTTTGACTTTGATTTGCTGTTAGTATTTGTCATGTTCTTGTGCTTAACTGGATTATAAGGTCATAAGGAATAGGAGCAAAAGTAGGCCATTCAGCCCATCAAGCCTGCTCCACCATTTGATAAGATCATGGCTGATCTGATCATGGCCTTAACTCCACTTTCCTGTCTGTCATCCATTATCCTTAACTCCCTTGTCAATCAGGAATCTGTCTCACTCAACCTGGAATATATCCAATGACCCAGTCTCCACAGCTCGCTGGGGGAGAGAATTCGAAAGGCTAACAAACCTCTGAGGGAAGAAATTCCTCTCATCTCTGTCTTAAATGGGAGACCCCTTATTTTTAAACTGTGCCACCTAGTTCTAGATTGTCCCATGAAAAGAAATATCTCAGCATCAGCATCTACTCTGAAAACCCCCTCAGAATCTTATATATTTCAATAAGGTCACGTCTCATTCTTCTAAACTCCAATGAGTACAGGCCAACCTGCTCAACATTTCCTCATTAGACAACCCCTTCATCCCAGGAATCAGCCTAGTGAACCTTCTCTGAACTAACTCAAATGCAACTATATCCCTCCTTAAGTAAGGAGACCAAAGCTGTACACAGTACTCCAGGTGTAGTTTCACCAATGACCTTTACAGTGTAGCAAGACTAAGGTCAACAGTCTATTTGCCTTCCTAGTTGCATGTTTTGCCTTCCTAATTGCTTGTTAACTTTTTGTGATTTATGCATAAGGGCACCCAGATCCCTCTTGTACAGCAGCACCCTGCAGTCACTCTCCATTTAACTAATATTCTGCTTTCCTATTCTTCCTGCCAAAGTAGACAACCTCACATTTTCTCATTTATATTCCATCCACCAGTTTTTTGTCCACTCACTTAACCTATCTTACTTACTTTCCTACCTACCTTTGCATCATCAGCAAATTTGGCTACAATACAGCCAAGTTAGTAGCATAGAGTAACCATTTGAGACCCCAGCACTGATCCCTGCAGCACTCCGCTAGTTACAGTTTGCCAACCTGAAAATGACCCATTTATCCTAATCCGCTGTTTTCTGTTAGTTAGCATATCCTCTCTCCATGCTAATATATCACTCCCAGTACTTAGCAAATACCAGTGTTAACCAAAAAAACCCTTCATAAGGCTATATTACTTGTGTCAACATATTTGCAAATCTGTCTGTTTGTTTATAATAAGCAAATTCTGTCTCACAATTTCGATCTTTAAAATTGTAAACCACCGGAATTTTTGGCTTTTTTAATGTTCCTCAGTCTTAAAGGAATGAATGTTGAGATTGCAATGTGAAGCTATCTTCACACATCCCACTCTGGTTATCTTAGGACAGGTCAGTCAGAAACCAAATAGTCTAGTCCAAAAGTGAACCTTGGTTAAGAACTCGTTGTGTGGGTGTGTCACAGGTGAACACCAGCACCTTGTCTCACTTGGAGTTCTTCAGTCATTTTTGTTTATTTAATCTCAGGATGTAAGGGTCACTGGCAAGACCAGCATTTATTGCCTATCCCCAGTTGTGCAGAGAAGGTGGTGATGGGCCTTCTCCTTGGACCACTGCCGTCTTTCTGGCAATGGTGTTCCCATAATGCCATGAGGTAGGGAATTGCAAGAATTTAACCCAGTGACAGTTAAGGAACTGCTAATGTGTGTCATGCTGGGATGAGGTATGATTTGGAGGAGACAGTGCTACTCTTGCACCACCCTACCACCTGGCCCACCGGTGAGACATCCCAAATATCCATCCAGCCTTGGAGTTCTGCCCTTGGGGCTGGTCCCAGCCAAGTGTCATTCATGAAACTCTTGAACCATTTATTAAGGAAGAATAGCTGAGGCAGTTTCACACGGTCTTCCTCATGGCGTTAATCTTTCCCTACGGTAGGTTGCAAGCAAGGATAAAGAGCCCATTTAAACTTTCTGATGGTGGGGGGGAAAGAATACATTCAAACTAATTGGACACAAGTTTCCCCGGTGGATGTCAATCCAGTATTTGGTGCTCCAGTCTCCAGCTGAGCCTGCCTGGAGTGACCCAACACTTCAGACTCAAGAGGCAGGAATACTATCCCTCAGTCACTGGTCACTTTGACCCAACCCAATGCAGGTCCCGTCATGAGGTGTCAACCTAGTATTTAAAGACCAGATTCTAGCTCTCACAATTTGGGATTGGCCGGACTTAGGGCTCGAACCCCTCACCTCATGACTCACAAGTGGGAACAGTATCACTGGGCGGTATTTAACGGAGGTGACGGGGGGTCTCGTCTGCCAGCTGGAGAGCCAGCGAGAGCCCTGCGTCTCCTCTTTTAGAGAAGTCCCACTGAATTAAGTGGCACTCGGAAACTTAATTGGACAGCACTGGACGGAAGTCCTTCCCACTGAGAGCTGCTGGCCAATGAGAGGCTGGTAGCTCCACTGAAGGTAGCGCCTCTGGGGAGGCAGTGTCTGCTGCTAGTAACGTAACCACCTGAGACCTAGGATTGTCACTGGATCCCAGGCCACAGGTGAGTGATGGTGATGGTGAGTGGGGGTTGGCAGGGGTGGGGGAGGCAGGGCGCATGTGACGGACTGTTGTGGAATGGGAGGGTTGACAGAGGGATAGGGTCAGCAAAATGGCCGGCCCTCAGCCGCCGCACCCCCCCCCCCCCCCGACCCCCCCCACTCCCCGCCTCCCCAGCCTTTCCAATGCCAGGTTTCGCGATCAGGCATTAAGTTCCTTTTCTCGAACATATAATTTAGGAACAGGAGTCAGCCGCCCAGCCCTTTGAGCCTGCTCCGCCATTCAATAAGACCAGGGCTGATCTGATTGTAACCTCAACTCCACATTCCCGCCTACCCCAACAACCTTTCACCCCCTTGTTTATTAAGAATCTATCTAGCTCTGCCTTAAAAATATTAAAAGGCCCTGCTTCCACCGCCTTTTGAGGAACAGAGTCCCAAAGACTCAGGATCCTCTGAGAGAAAGAAACTCTCTTCATCTCTAACTTAAATGGGCATCCCCTTATTTTTAAACAGTGACCCCTGGTTCTAGACTCTTTGAACAATGGACTCCCAGGGAGCCCACAAGCAGTCCTGCATGGGTTTGCTTGCCGTGCTCTCCTCGTGGTGAGCTGCCTGCCCGCCTCTGGGCTAATTGGCTGGGGGGGAGGGGTGTGGTGCAGAAAGGCCATCTATGGACTTAATCAGACTGGAGGCAGGAAGGCAGCCACCTTCCCAACCGATTAAATGCCCCCCACCAACCAAACTCATCACAGGGGAGGGTATTAAATTCCGCCCATTGGGTATAGCCCCCATTCCCGTGTGTGACCTGTTTTTTTTGTTTTCTAATTCTCTGCAGCTGGGATTCTGGCTAAGAAGCAGAACTGTTTCGATGATTTCCAGTGTGCAGCCGAGTACCTGATCCAGGAGGGATTCACCTGCAAAGAGAAGCTCACCATCAGTGGAGGCTCCAACGGGGGCCTGCTCGTCGGTAGGGATCCTCAGGGTTGAGTGAAATGAGTCATGATGATATTTAATATGCAGTGTCGCTTGTACATGGCACAAGCAAAGTCCAGAACTAAACAAACTGTATTGGAACGGAACCATTCGGTCCAGAAATGATCACGTACCAATCCTAGTCAATGCAGTAGATGATTCCAGAAAGTCATGGTGGAGATAAAGTTGTCAGCTTTAGCAAGCCTAGGTTAGCGTGAGGGGACAGGAAAATCAGCTCCAGATTGCCATCTACTGGCTCCTGTTGGAAAGTGTGCATGTGAGGATTTTGGCATGATTAGCATTGAGGTCCATTGCCAGATCAGTAGATTTAAGTCTGATGCTATCATACTGATGCTCAATCATGCTGAGGTTAGTGCTGCATGCAATTCCAGCCACGGAGGCACAAGGCAAAAGCCAAGTAATATATATAATGCAGAGAAGAGACACAAAACAAAACCCTTTTGTCAATGGACATAGTAATGGAGGAAGGGTAGGAGAAACTCTTTATCGTAGGGCACATGATAGAGGTGAGTGGAAGACCAAGTGGAGTAGAAGGTGTTAATCCTCAGCACTATTTCAAGTTAAGTACAAGGGAGACATATTTACAGACTGCCAAAAGGCAAGTTCAACACTAATGTCAGCAGCACTTCACTCAAAGTGTGATCATTACCTGGAATAGTCTTGGCTTAAGATTGAAATAAAGTCTGGAGTCATAGAGGAGAGGCAATTAGGAGATGTAATGGGCAACTGTAAGTTTCTATGGAAGGAAGAGCTAAATGGGTTGAATGGCCTCCCTCAACTTCACTCCATGATATATAAGCACTTTATGATCACAGTATCTCTCCTTCAGGTGCGTGCGTGAACCAGCGACCTGACCTGTTCAGCTGTGCAGTTGCTGAAGTCGGTGTGATGGACATGCTCAAGTTCCACAAGTTTACCATCGGCCACGCCTGGACCTCTGACTATGGCTGTTCCGATGAAAAGGAGCAGTTTGACTGGCTCATCAAGTGAGTGAGCTCTGGGAGTGGCTGGTATCTTAGTCCTGGTATCATTAGACATGGAGCTGGTAGCAAATATAAATCTAATAAACATGTGCCATCCGTAATGGGGAACCTCTACTAGTATGATGGGGCCCTCAGTTGAATTTCAGAGGGTTACAGCTCCATGTACAGGTTATCACTGGGATACTATTGCTGGGGTTCAGTTCTGTGGCTGGACTGCCCTCTGGTTACCTTACCCAAATGCCATTCATCTTGGGGTGACCTTGGAGCATATGTTTTGAAAGACTGGAGGCAGTGGCATAGTGGTAATGTCACTGGACCAGTAATCTAACAAAGCCAGGGTCAGGTGTTTCTCATGTGTCAGTGTAAACTCGATGGGCCAAAGAGCCTCTTCCGCACTGTGTGATTCTGTGATTCTGTGCAGCTGGAGGAATTTAAGTTCAATTAATAAATCTAGAATTGAAAGCTAGTCTCGGTAACAGTGACCATGAAACCATTGTCAATTGTAAAAACCCATCTGGTTCACTAATACCCTTTAGGGAAGGAAATCTAGTGGCCTACATATGACTCTTCATGGCCCTCTGAAATGGTGTGGCAAGCAACTTGGTTCAAGGGCAGTTAAGGATGGGCAATGAATGTTGGCCTTGCGAGCGACGCCCGCATCCCATGAAAGAATATTTTTATTTAAACTGGAAGGAGTGGTCACTGTGCTCCTCCTGACTCCCACCCCCACACCATTTGCATGTGTGCATTTTCCTCACCCATTTGGTGATGAGGCCAGTTACAGAGCCGTTACCAAATAAAGGGGTGGAGGGGAAGTGGGAATCTTTTAACAATAAGGATTGTTAATTATTTTTCTCTCTCCAGATATTCTCCACTCCATAATGTCAAGGTACCAGAGGGAGGTGTCCAGTACCCAGCCATGCTGCTGCTCACTGCTGATCATGACGACCGGGTAGTGCCACTTCATTCTCTGAAGTTCATCGCCACCGTGCAGCACAAAGTGGGGCGCAGTGCCCATCAGAAGAAACCTCTCCTAATCAGGATTGACACCAAATCTGGGCATGGGGCTGGAAAACCCACCACCAAGGTGATCGAAGAAGAGACAGACATCTTTGCCTTCATTGCTGAAAGCTTGCAGCTGGACTGGGTGGAGTGAGGGAGGCCTGTCCTAGCCCGAAGTAAAATAAAAGGTGACTACTGGTTTTAAGAAGTGGACTGACAAACACTGGATTGTTTTAGTGTTGTGTCCCCCTCTTTAGTTTCTTCTCCCCCTCTTCTTTCTGTGCCTTTTCTCTTAGCCTGCATTCCCATTACCTGAGGGGGTCAGGGAGGAATTTTCCAGAGAATTTTTCCTGTTATTGATCATGGATTTATTTCTTTTGTCCTGGGGTTAAGCCGCAGATGTCAAGTCTCAAGGCGTCAGCAATTTTCTTTGTTCCTGGGATGCGAGAGTTGTTGGCAGGGCCAGCATTTATTCCCCATCAGCCTTGAGCTGGTGATGGACAGTGACCTACAGTTTTGGAGCGCAGTTAAGAGTCAGCTAATTCGCTGTGTGTTTGCAGTCACTTGTAGGTCAGACCAGGTAAGGAGAGATTTCCACCCCTAACAGGCATGAGTGAGCCTGATGGGTTTTTGCAACAGTCCGGTAGTTTCATGATCATTATTAGTGCAACTAGCATTTTATTCCAGATTTATTGATTAATTGAATTTAAATCCCCCCAACTGCTATAGTGGGATGTGAACTTGTGTCCCCAGAGCCTTAGCCCAGGCCTCTGGATTGCTAGTCTAGTAACATTACCCCAACGCTGTTCCCCTTCAGCCTTCATGAGTCGGGGGCCTAGGCTTGATGAATTAGCTGGTTTATTCCTGCCCACCATTTGTGTGTTCATACATGTTGGTTGAGAAGGGAGGTGCAACTCTGGTATTGCTATTAGAACCAGCAATCTTCCCACCACCCTTGATAGGTAGCCTTGAGGCCCCACAACCCTGCAATCTGAAATTCCATTGTCAAATCACTTGCCGCCATCCCCTCCACCCCCAGTTTTGCTAACACTTTTCCCTCCTTAAAATTTGGCTTTCTGGCCTTGATTTCAATCATCTCCTTTAAATGGTCTCGTGTTCAATGCCTACTGCTCATCCAGAGCATAGGAAGCACTTTGGGACATTTACATCTGTGCAGGATGATATACAAACATATGTTTTGCACACAGTTCCACTGGTTCTTTCTAGGTTCAGAGGCCTTCATTCAATGAAAACTTTTAAGCTAATTCATCATCTAAAGCATGTCACGGTCCCTTGTGCACTCATGGGTGAGTGTTAAAGATCCCATAACACTTTGAAGTGCAGGAGTTCCACCTGGTCTCCTGGCTAGCATTTCTCCCTCGAGCAGCATCACTAAAACAGGTAATCTGGTCATTTAACTTCATTGCTGTTTATAGGAGCTTGCTGCGCACAAATTGGCTGTTATGTTTTCTACATTACAACAGTGGCTACAAATCAAAAGTTCTTCATTGCCTGTGAAGTGTTTGGGATGTTCTGAAGTCGTGAAAGACACTATATAAGTGCAAATCTTTTTTTGTCTTGATTGGGACATTCACTAACACTGAGTTACCTCTTCTTGGACCAGTGCTAATGCTTGTAATAACAATGTTGATTCAGAAAGCTTGTAGACAACATTTGTCTGAGATTGTGCCTGACTAAAGAATGAAATAAACAGCCATACCGAGTCAAATTTTTCTTTTTAAAGAACTAAGAATGGTGGCAATTTGAAGTACAGAGTGCGGTGAAAATACAGAACAGGTTGCCCAGAGATATACAGGAGATGGGGATAATGTCAGTCAATTGTAGAGGGAACTAGGGGAATACATGGCAAGAAGAAGGTATAGATGGATATGAGGGATGGAGCCAAGAATGATACGTTTCAATCTTTAGGACTGGGCCTGTGGATGTCTCAAAACTATATAAACAAGAGTAAGGGGGAGTTCTGATGTCTGGGCCAATTTTAATCCTTTAACCAACACAGTCATCTAAAAAGAGATTATCCGGTCATTATGTAATTTCTGTTTGTGGGAGTTTGCGATATGCAACTTTGACTGTCACTGCTTACATTACAACAGTGACCACATTTTAAAACAAAAAGTGCTCATTTGGCTATAGAGCACTTGAGACATCCCAAAGTTATGGAAGGTGCTATATAAATGCAAATCCTCTCTCTCACTGCATCATTAGTACTACACAGGGTTTTTTTAAGTTAATGAAATATACAACACATATTATAAACGAACAGAGGATTAATAAAAACACCGACAAGAAAATATACACAAAACACAATCCTTTTTTAATCCAATTTTCATTTCAAATCATGTTATAATTCACTTATTGAAAATGTGTTACAGTTCTGGATTGTTCCCTGGCACTCAATGGGCCCTCACACAGCCTTAGCATTTCATGGTTACAACAGCGGTTGTAACCCATCGGGGCTGCAATGCTTTGGTTACTAGCAGTAAACGATGCTACATTCTCCCGTCACTTCTTCCTGTACAATCTCAACCGCATCCTTTGGTTTGTCCATTGATCTGTAAACAATGTCTTAAAAATGTGTTCAAAAAAAAAGGTAAACACGATATATATAAATATCACATTTTTAGGAGAATAAGTAACAAATTCTACTGGGTGTCTAGGTAACTATACCAATACATACAAGACAAGCACAAAAAAGTGTTCACATCCGTCTTATTCACAGGAGCAATTAGAAAGAGATTGGGGGAAACCCAAGGAAATTGTATATTCCTTTTGTGAGTTCCACTCTTTAGTTACAGTAACATATTAAACCTATTCTGAGGTAGCTCTGTATAGTTATTCAAAATGAAAAGTGTACACGATTTGTGCACACCCTTGTCGCTTCACTACATAAATGGCATGAAACATTCATTTTCTGGAGCACAGCCTGTGACTTGGGGAGACAAATGAGCACTAAAAGAGTTAAAATGTTTCATGCCTTTCTATCACTCTTACACTAAACACATTTCTACTTATTGCATAATATAGCAGTGTTTACATCCACAATGGACACTGTAGACAGACACAAGGGGCGTGCAACAGTGGCTAGACTAGTGAGCCCCCAGTGAGGAAAGGGGTGATTCTAGTTGTCCCAGACATCTGCAGTGTGATCCACATCTGCCACCAGACTGGACAGGTTACTGATCAGCTCTGTGTCATTATAGATTCCCATCTAGCTTTGCTCTCTATGCCTTTGTGTGGCTAGTATGATATTCTAGGGATTGTTGGCTTTTTCTGATGAGCATTTTGAAAAGATAAGAGAAATTTGGACCTTAGGTTTTTGATAGCTCCATTTTATCCTACAGATATTAGTTAGTTCTATATCCAATCTATAATCTATAGATCGTGGCTAGCTTTATATCCTATAGATTGTGGCTAGCTCTGCATCGAATAAGCTTGACTGGTTCTGTATTTGATAGATGGAGATAGCTGTGTCCAAAGATCTTGGCTAGTTTTGTATTTGATAAACTCTTATTTGATGCTACTTTCTCGAGGTTATTCACTGGCTTCTCACTGTGAGCAGCTTCAGGTGTTGGTGTTTTAAGGTTCTCTGTATATTTTACTCACGAGCAGTAAAGTGTGACAACATCTTTTGGAGACCAAAAGACAAACATGGCTGTGCACAATAAGTGGGAAGCATTCAATTTTCTAACCAGCCCCTATCTTGCCTCAGCATGTCAACAGGCTGAACTCTTTGCCCAGGACAAGAGGGACAGATGTGTTCATTGATGGCAGTTAGCCATACAGCTCACTGGCAAAGGCCAATAAACAACACCTGCCTCCCCGCACCATCCTCTTCCACCAGCACCCCCCACCGCCTCCCTCTCCCTAAGTGAATGATCAATAATGTGGGACACCCAATTAAAGAAAAAAATAATTTTTAAAAAAAGGAAATGTTGATCCTTTTACTTGACTAACACTACGCCCTAAGGATTGTTGGCTGTCTATCTGTTTTTCAAAAACATAAGTAACGTGGATCATAGACCTTCATATTCTATAGGCACATGGCTAGCTATATGTCATATAGACTGTTGGTCAACTACATATCCAACAGATCTTGACTATCTCTACATCCTTTAGACCTCAACTACATCAATATCCTATATGTCTTGTGTCTAGGTTACCTCTTTAGCCTACAGATTATGATTAGCTTCATAATCTTATATTCCCTATAGAGCTCAGCTAGCTCTATATTCTGTAGATCTTGGTTAACTCTGTATCCTATGGATTTTGTGCCTCATTCCTATTTGATCCACCAATCACCCGACTAGCCTCTCAAAGAACCATATTGCCCATCCATTATCCAACGTCTTCAATGCCCGCTCATTCCCATTGCGAACAGTGTGAGTCTGTCAAAATTAATTTCAGTTCGGATTCTTACAGGCAACAGAGAGCACATCCATTCCATCAGCCTATCAGTTCTATTCAAACTCCCTTAATCATGGCATATAGTTAAATCTGAGGGAAACTACCCAAAGCATTGATCTCCTCTTAGAAGACTTGAAAAGATAGATGGCTGGAGAGTTTAGAACCAGGGGGCAAGTTGTAGGATATGGGTTTGACCATTTAGGACCGGGATGAGGAGAAATTTCTTCACTCAGGGTTGAGTACCTTTGGAATTCTGTACATACGAACAAGGAGTTCCATGTCCATTCAGCTCCTCGAGCCTGTTCTGCCACTAAATAAGATCATGGTAGTAACTTCAAATCTGCCCCAGAGGGCTATGGATGCTCAGTCATTGAGTATATTCAAAACCGTGGTTGATAGATTTTGGGGCATTAAGGGAATCAAGGGACATGTGGATAGGGCAGGAAAGCAGAATTGAGGTAGATCATCAACCATGATCTTACTGAATGACAGAGCAGGTTTGAAAGATCGTATCCCCTACTCCTGCTCCTATTCATATGTTCTTAAGTTCTTGCCAAAGCCGTCAGACAAAGCAACTGTCAAACCAGGGATGGTAAGGTTGCAGAGTAAGATCCTCAACATTGGAAGTGGATAAATAGCCTTTTCAGATACACCAAGGACTAAAAGAATGGAAGTGTTACAACTATTCTTTATCACAATAGGTAATTAACTTTGAATCAAAAAGTTAATACATTTTCATCATGTTGCAGTTAACCTGTGATTTGAGCTAACTTCAACTTGCTTTATTTTTCTAGCTGCTCTTTAATCCTTGAATTTACACAATCTTTCTGTTGGAATTTAAATTTTTTTCAGATTGCAGGAGAGCGAAAGCAAATTTCGTTTGATACATGGACCTGCATTTTATGGCCCCACTGCGGGTGTGTCTACCCCCTCCCCGGTGGATGAGGCGAGCCGTTTAAATCTCTGTTCAATTCAGCAGGACTGAACTATCCTGCCAGACAAGAGGGGCCATAAGACCCTGGCAGTGGTTCAGGGGATTGATAGCAAGGTGTGGCTGATCTCCCACTTGGATCAAAATTTGTTCTCCATTAATCCACTGCAGGATGTCCCTCGCCATTGCACTCCCTCTAAATACAGGACCATTCAACACAATGAGATCAACATTTTTAAAAAAATGGTCATTAATCACTTTTGAGAGGTTACAGACCAGCAGATAGATATAGAGTTACGTATGGTCTGAAAGACTATCAGAGAAAACTACCATTGTATAGAAAATACTGAGAGGTAGATCCAGTTTTCACCAGAATTGTACCATTCCAGTTTGATTATACATTAAAACACTATACTACCAAAATGAAACAGCTTCATACAGTCCCTGAGTAGAGCTTTTCATCCTGAGTTACTTGATTGCAGTTATACATTACAATATATAAAAATACAAAAACAATATATTAAAACATAGTCTGCAAGCACTGTGTGAGCACACACTGATGTCAGCATACAGACTTAAACGTTACTTTTTTTCAAAAACGAGATTGCCAATTTTCACAGCCACTCTCTCCCCTCCTTTTCTGGCTTTGACACGGATATGCTGTTCATGTGTGTTTGCAGATTTCCAGACATCCATGGTCTGGATCTTAAAGCATGGGTTTGCGTGGTTCCATGTTTGCCTGCGTCTTATAGTGTAATGGATTTTTAGTTACGGCTAATGGTGAAATATCAGCCGTTTTGCAAAAATTAATGCCCTGCTCTCAGCCCACTGTCTGGTTGTGAAAGAGAATCAGCTGTTTCTGGCTCATGGAATTATTTTACAATTATTTCTCAGAAGGTGAAATTTCCAAAATAAAACTCTTTAGCAGAAGACAGAAAACTTCAATCTGATTGGCACAGCATTCATTAGCACAGTGTTCCATGGGCACCGTGTTCCACTGCCACTGGGTTCCATTGGCAAGGGGTTCCATTGGCAAGGGATTCAAAGTTGCCCATCAAGCCGACACATTGTGAATGTGAAAGATGTGAAAAAAGGGCTACTATAATCATATAAAAGGAAAGGACTCAGCTTTCACAAGCAAGGTGATATATGACTGGTAAGGGTTTGAACCATTTTTGGGGTACAAACCTCCATCCACACTACCACCACCCCTCCCCCCATCTGACCTTTTCATACAGACCTTGTGAAACTGGAAAGTTGTTCTGGTCAGGTACTGGCTTGCTTTGGTGATGTGTACCTGCTGCAGTGTGACCTGGATTCCAACATACAGTTGTGCTTTGAACATTGTGCAATCTAGAATTCAGTCATTCTGTAACACTCCCAATGGTTTTTATCATCAGAGCATGTAAGAAAGTAAGTCTAAGCCAACTGGTCTAGGCCTTTGATTAACAGGCATCTCTTAAATTCCACCCCATGTAGGTGCACATGTAACTGTGTTAAAAATCAACTGTACAATGTCATTACAAATTGAGAAATTTCCACTTCTCAATAAAGAAATTGGGCCAGTGTTCGATTAAGTTGTTGTTCTCCCCCTGCTTCGGTGTGGCCAGTGTGCAGTCCTATTGAGGGGAGTACTCATTGGATGAGAGGGCACTTGCTGGGTGAGGGTGGTTTGGTAGATGAGGAGCACTCGCTAAGTGGGACTACAGCTGATGGAGTGGAGAACAAAAGTGGGAGTTTTCCCAGAGGTAACAGTTGGATACATTTTGGTGCATTCTTGCATTCAATGTAAACCTATCTTTGAATGTCTAGACAAACTCCACCCTTACACAAACTCAAAAACTGCAGAACATTGCTGACAGATTGTAAACATAAGTTCCAATTATAATTCCGTGGTCAAGACCAGAGCAGGTGTCAAGAGTGCACTAAAGGGGATTTTGGGCTCTCCTACTGAGTGAATGGAACTGTTGCTCCTGACCTTGCTGCCCTGTAGAAATTGAAACTACAACTTTTCACTGCTTGGTAATAGGACTCCATGAGATATGATTGTCCTTAAGTCCATGAGTGGAAGTCGCTATCGTTGCTGTCAGTCTGTAAACTATAACTGATGTACCAATGCAACAAAATACAAAATAGGCATGAACAACTCAATAGTCCCTATTACCACACTTTGGTAAAAATCCTGCTAACATTTATTGAAAAAAAAGTTCTTATTGGACTCAAGCAAAGTATTCAGCAAGTGGACAGCACTATCACCATGTCAAGGAACTTCTGTGCTGTCTCAATTCCTGGAGCAGCCAGTTCATAAGCTCAGCTCCAGGTAGGACAAAACTAATTTGAGATAAGGCAACTCAAGCAATTGCGATAAACCTTTCCTGACACGGAGCATGAAGGAATGAAATTCACAAACGTGCCCAGCTTATAGTTGGCCTTATGATCCATTAGCTCACACTGGTTTGGGTGCTACAAGTACTTTGGTGCCTTGGCTAGTAACAGCAATACTAGCTTGTTCTTCCCTCAGCCCCCTCCTCCCTAGCTGGGTGTACATCAGCCAACTGTTGCTCCATTACAGCTGCCCAGCTGTAGCCCCCTTAGTAGTGTCCAGCTGTAGTAACCACACGACTGTCCAACTGGAATCTAAGTCACTCTGCTTTAAGGACATTTCCCAATCTAATCAATTACCCGCTGTTTCTTGAAATCCCTCAGATCAAAATTTCCTTTGGGGAAAGTAAAATTTAGTTAAATAGAGGTAGTCTGAAACTTATTAATATTCATAAAGTGGCTTTAAATTTCCCTCCCAAACCTACCGTGCAAAAACATAAAGCTCAAGTGTGTCATTTAAATTTGGTTGAATTTGGCAGATGGAATCTCAGTAACAAGAGGAGTCCTTGCAACATTTAGAAATGGAAATGAGAGGAGTTGGGACATTGAATATCATTAATAATGTGATGTAATAACTAAGGAGGGTCCCCAGTGACTCAGAGACTGAATACATGGTGCAATGTGATACTGAGTCAGAGACATGGTGAGTTACTCGCTCAAGCCCGTACTGAGCTACATTCAAGCCGCAGCAACTCTGCCAGTCTCCTAGTATTGGATAGAATCTCCAAGACCAACGACAACAAGTGGGGGAGTGAGGAATAAGAAGATTTCTCCCTACACTGGGGGTTCCAGCATTGGGTAAGACTTGACACAGCTACATTGAGAGATAAGAGTGTTCCAGTATTCAAAAAAGTAAAAGTGGTGCCCAGCAGGAGGGGAAGATGGAAGCAGAGGCTCCAGCCAGGAAAGGAAGCACCACCAGGGGAGGCTCAGGATCCAGGCTAGGAACAGGGACTCCATGGAAGCTCTGAAAGGTGGGACCCAAGACCCCAACTCCATGATGGCGGATGGGCACCATGTGCTTCACCCTCTTGGAGCAGGCAGGCATTGGAGATGTGCCTGCAATGGCCCTTGCATATGCTAGCCCCTGCATCCATGGGTGGTCCTTCAGCACTGACCTCTTTCCCCCTCCCCCGCCACCAACTCACAAAATACCAATGGATTCGCACTGAAGGGCATGACCTCAGGATGACCATTGGAATTCTGGCTCATGGATCTTGGAAATCCATGGAAAAGGGGCCTGTCAATATTGTACAATATTTAAGTTAATAGTGGGGCTGGTTCCTAGTCTCGCACTCCTGGTGCAGTGCTCCAGGTGACAGGAAACTGGGAGGGTGCCTTCTATGGATGTAGGGCATGCAACTGAACACCAAATAGGCTAATTTTGTGGAAAATCTCTGCACCTGAAATGATAAAGGCAAAAATTTACCCAAATTTACCATCAGACCGGGTTTAGCACAAGCAGTGTAGTGATCATTTTAGTTATGGAGTACGAGGGCAGGGAGATTACAGTATAGAGTGAACAAGCGGGAAGATTATACTAGAACTGTATCTATCTGTAGTTAGACCTCATAGAGTATTACAGCTCTGATCACCACATTACAGGGAGGATGCGATCACATTAGAGAAGCTACAGAGGAGATTCATGAGAGTGTTGCCAGAAATGGGGAATTTTGGCCATAAGGAAAGATTGGATAGGCTGGGGTTGTTTTCTTTACAACAGAGGGGGCTAAGGGGGATTTAACTGAGATACATAAAATTACAATGGGCCTAAATAGAATAGATAGGAAGGACCTGTTTCCATTAGTGGAGAGGTCAATAACCTGGGGTCATAGATTTAAAATAATAGGTAGAGGATTAGAGGGGAGTTGAGGAGAAATGTTTTCACCCAGACGGTGGTTGGGATCTGAAACTCACTGCCTGAAATAGCGATAGAGGTAAAAACCCTCTCCACATTTAAAAAAACTGCTTGGATATACACTTGAGGTGCTGTAACCTATAGGGCTACAGACCAACAACTGAAGAATGAGATTAGGTCAGTTAACTCTTTTTCAACTGGCCTCCTCCTGTGTCATTAATCTTCTATGTTCTAGTTAACTGGACTAGTTATCCAGTAGAATGAGTTCAAATCCCACCACGATAGATAGAGAGTTTGAATTCAGATGGAAAGCATTTGAATTGAATTGAATTAAAAAGCTGACATTAGGTGACCATGAAGTTGTTGAACTGTCATTAAAAACCCAACTAGTTTACTACTGTCCCTTTAAGGAAGGAAATCAACCGTGCTTACCCAGTCTGAGCCTATATGTAGCTTGAGTCCCCACACCAATGTGTTTGAGTCATAATTGACCTCTGAAGCCACTTGTTGGGGCAAATAGGGGTGGGCAATAAATGAACGACAAAGCTAATTGTAAGCCTCGAGCATTTCTGTTGACTGTCATCAGTGGGTGACAGGCACAGAGTGGGGATTTATTTGGCAGTTTATTGAGCCATAATATCAATCATTGTGATGTTATTATAAAACAGTGGAGTGCTTTTGCTTCGCAGATTAAATTTCCTGAAATCTTAACATTGATTTCTTCATTAATTTTATCTTTTTATCTAAGGGGGATTTAATTGAGGTATATAAAATTACAATGGGCCTAAAAAGAATAGATAGGAAGAACCTGTTTCCATTAGTGGAGAGGTCAATAAGCTGGGGGCATAGATTTAAAGTAATAGGTAGAAGGATTAGAGGGGATTTGAGGAGAAATTTTTTCACCCAGACAGTGATTGGGATCTGAAACTCACTGCCTGAAATAGCGGTAGAGGCAAAATTCCTCTCCACATTTAAAAAATTGCTTGGATATACACTTGAAGACAATTCCTCGCACCATGAGCAAGGAAGGTGCTGACTACTAGCGAACATTCCACTGTAGCAAACAACCCCAGCTGTCAGACAGGACCTTTGGTTTTATATAAAACAGCTATACATCTCAGAGCAAATGGACACCAAAACATTGTGCTGTGTAATACTGGTCAGGATTTATATCCCGCATGTATATGAAACTCTTCTATCCATTGTGTAAAGAACTTTTAAAATAAACAAACCAGAACCTTTGCAGGCAAAGCAATTTCATGCATATTCACTTACAGTTTCACCATTCCTTCTCATCGCCAATATGAATCAATGATTGAAATGGGAAAAAAAAAATAAACATTCCTACCAAGGATCAGACTATCTTTTGACTGTAGCAGAAGGTTCATCTCATGGTAGGTTTCCCATGTTTTTGGATTATGCCCCATCAGTGAGCACTAGGTTTGGGTGGTCCATGTCCTATCTGCAAAAGACCATTCATTATGCGCCCTCTCTCTTTTGGATCAGCAACTCTTCATCTCAAAGCAGGCTCAGGAAACAGAAGAGATGGATCAAAATGGGATGCAAGATGCAACCCTGAGAGGGAGATCAGTTGCTCAGGCAGCTGATCTAGAGAGCTTGTAGGATCAATTGGCTGAGTTATTTTTAAGGTAAAATTGGACAAGTGTCCTGAAGAGAACTGTATCATTGGCTATAACTGTTAGGACTTTAAGAAGTTAAGACTAGATGGACTGTGGTCTCTCCCAGCCTTGAGATTTTCTCTATTTCTATGTAAAACTAATCTAATGTAGATTATACTATTTCATCAGGACGGTTGCAGATATATGGACACATGAAACACTGCAAATTTGGTGGGAAGTTATTCAAATCTGTCATCACCTCGTGGTCTAGCCTAAACCCTGTGACATTAATATTTCCATTTTTAGACTCTGAGAGCTTTGGTTGTGCTACCTGTATGAGAGTGTTGTTGAATTAACTTTTAGTATGGCCAGTCAACAGTAGAAAGTCAGATCTTTCACACATGGGGAGAATAAAACCTTAGCCACCTGATGAGATGACATCAATAACCTCCAGTTAAAAGGGAAAATGATTGTCCCAGATGTGAGCCCTGTCAATCTTTGGGGATTGTAGCTATGTGGTCAAAGTGTTTAAGGGTACATCACTGGTTCTTCAACATCTCACCTAGTGTTTGGTGAATTAAAAGGTGGAATTGTGTAGGGGGAGGAAGCTAGAATGTGTAAGTCATGGACCACAACTTCAATACCTTTGTTGGATGGTCAGTGTTCGGAATTCAATGCAAGCCAGTCTTCAAAGTAGTGAATGCAATGGTTCGCAAGCCATTGTTGATGATACCAAGAAGGAAAAGGACTTGACAAGGGGCAAGGAAATTGAGTTTTATATCAGAGGAAAGGTCGAACCCTCGCTAAGTTCTTTGGAAAAACTGGCATACATAAAATAAAGTCTTGACATTACAGGAATTAAGTTGGGCCTCCGGAGATTTTGGTGCTGGGCGGGGGGGATGTTGAAGAGTTGTGAGTGTTGTCACAGAGGAGTCTGTTGTCTAAAGAAGGTTTCAGTGTGCCTCAGTTTGCTGAAGATGTATCCAAGTCCTATTCATCATCAGAATGAGTAGAAGTTGAATTCAAATTGAAGTCTTTCGATTGTTTTGGAGAATTGCTGGATCGTGACCTCGGCAGCGTAGGTGAACCTGAGGTAGTTTTGTATCCTGAGTTGGTTTCTGGCACTGACAGACATCAGGTCGTTTTTCTTTTCTGCAAACTCGAATCTTGCTTGCTCGGCTCCTCGGCGAACTCTTGCAGGCCACTGTCGTAACTTTCCGGAAGCAGCTTTTCCAAGTGCTCCCCCGTCTCCTCCAAGAGTAGGGCCGTGCTGTGCTCTCCTCCCACCTCTTGCGGTGTGGTGGGTGAGGGGGAGGATGTCAAGGGCCCTGTCGCTGGTTTGCTTTCCTGCCATCCCTGAGAACTGGTGGATTGCTGTTGCTGGGCAGCTTTGATTGTGCAGTTGGCCACCATGTGGCCGATGCTTTGGCAATAATGGCACTTCTTAGGCTGGGGGGCTAATTTACATTCCTTGGCATGATGATCCAAACCGCCACAATTATAGCATCTAAAACAAAGCAAAAACACAGCGATTAACGCATGTAGGCCTGGAGTTTCCACTCTGGTTTTCCCAGCGCAATTTGCTCAAGGTTGACCAAACAATCGCAGAACTTAAAGCACACATTGAGTTTCCGCAATTAAAAACTGTTGCATAAAAGCTAACCCTGCCCACAAAATTGGTGATGCCCCCTAGATTGATGTGTCACCAAGGGGCGGTCCCACTAATTATATGCATATGCAGACTTTCAGGAGGCTCTTAAAATTAAGCTGGTTCTCCTGGACCATTTTAAAAGCTTTTGGGTTTTAAATTTTCTTTTTAATTTACTATAACACTGACTCCTGTACCCAAAGTGAGTAGCAAGTGTTCTGTATAGTTATTTAAAACCATTTTTAGTTATCTAAAATTGGATTGCTCACAGGCGATGGATCGGTAGTGATTAAAATGCTTATTGTTTTGTGATAAATCCATTTTCAGCTATATTAATCAAACTGTGCCAAGTTACTTAAATATATAAAGGAATATGATTTCAAGCATTTTTTAAACATATGTTCTAAAAGGTTGCATGATTGTATTGGTTCATGGAAGATTTCATATTCGACAATATGAAAATGAATTCAAGTGGCTCCCTGATAAAAAGTATTTTCGGATCTTGTACGTTAACCTGAGAGGGTAGACAGAGGCTCGCTTTAACGTCTCATCAAAAAGATGCACTCCCAGCAGTGCAACACTCCCTGAGTACTGCCCCTTCAACAGTGTGTAGTAACTGAAGGTATAGCCTCTCTTGATGTCTATCAAGAATCATGTGAAATTCTGGGAGGCTCCGACCAATGGGCACTAAGCGCGAGCAATCTGGGCGGGTGTGGCTTCCTGACGAGAGTTCTGATTGACCATGTAGTACCTGAAAAGCTCTCCGTAATAAAGTTTATCTGTTTCTTGTTGAAACCTGTCTGCTCTGTCAAGGCATTACACAGTGTAGCATTCCCAAAGCATTGTCCCTTCGATAATATCAAGTTCCCTCCATAGTGCCCATCGTACAGTGCAGTATTCCCTCAGTATCACCCCGCCAACAGTGCGGTGCTCTGCCGGTACAGCCACTTCAACAGTGTTGCACTCCCCCAGTACTGCTCCTCTGCCATTGCTGCACTGTCTCAGTACTGCTGCTTTAACAGTGCAGTCTTCACTCAGTACAGTCCCTCTCACAGTGCAGCATTCCCTCAGTAGTGCCCCTCCCACAGTGCAGCACTCCCTAAGTGCTGCCCCCCTCCATATTGTCCCTCCTACAGTGCAGCTCTCACTCAGCACTGCCTCTCCTACAGTGCAGCATTCCCTCAGTATTGCCCCTCCCACAGTGCAGCACTCCCTCAGTGCTGCCCCCTCCATACTGTCCCTCTTACAGTGCAGTGCTCACTCAGCACTGCCTCTCCTACAGTGCAGCATTCCCTCAGTACTGCCCCTCCAGCAGCGCAGCACTCCCTCAGTACTGCCCCTCCCACAGTGCAGCACTCCCTCAGTACTGCCCCTCCAGCAGCGCAGCACTCCCTCAGTACTGCCCCTCCCATAGTGCAGCACTCCCTCAGTACTGAACCTCCCACAGTGCAGCACTCCATCAGTACTACCTCTCCCACAGTGCAGCACTCCCTCAGTACTGCCCCTCCCACAGTGCAGCACTCCCTCAGTACTGCCCCTCCCACAGTGCGGCACTCCCTCAGTACTGCCCCTCCCACAGTGCAGCGCTCCCTCAGTACTGCCTCTCCCACAGTGCAGCACTCCCTCAGTACTGCCCCTCCCACAGTGCAGCACTCCCTCAGTAAAGAACCCCGGTACCAAAGAGCCAGCAACAGCACTGTTGGTCCTCCATCTCAAATTTTGATTTTTAAAAAATAATGCAGGTGTGCAGATATTTGCAATATGAACATACGAACATAAGAAATAGGAGCAGAAATAGGCCACTTGGCCCCTCGAGCTATTCAATAAGATCATGGCCGATCTGTTTGTGTTTCGATTTCCACATTCCCATCTAACCCTGATAACCTTTGATTCCCTTGCCTAACAAGAATTTATCTATCTCTGCCTTAAAAATATTCCATGACCCCACATCCACCACTTTCTGAGGCTGAGAGTTCCAAAGTTGCACAACCCTCAGAGAAAGAAAGTCTCCTCTGTCTTAAAAGAGCAACGCCTAATTTAAAATGGCACCCCCTTGTTCTGGACTCACCCACAAGAGGAAACATCCTTTCCACGTCCACCTTGTCAATACCATTCAGGATCATATATACTTTTCAATCAAATCACCCCTCACTCTTCTAAACTCCAGTGGAAACAAGCCCAGCCTGTCCAACCTTTCCTCATAAGACAACTCGTTCATTCCAGGTATCAATCTAATAAACCTCCTCTGAACTGCCTCCAATGCATTTACATCCTTCCTTAAATAAGGAGATCAAAACTGCACACAGTAATTGAGGTGTGGTCTGACCAATGTCCTGTATAACTGAAGCGTAACATCCTTACTTTTATGTTCAATCCCTCTCGTAATAAAGGATAGCATTCCATTAGCCTTCTTAATTACTTGCTGTACCTGCAAACTAACTTTTTGTGACTCATGTTCTAGAACACCTAGATCCCTCTGCACCTCGGAATCCTGAAGCCATTCTCCATTTAAGTAATAGGGTCAGGAAGGCATAAAGCTCATTATAAAATTAATACAAGTTAATTTGCGATGGGCAATAAATGCTGGCCTAGCCTGCGACACACACATCCCATGAATGAAAAATAATTTTTAACAATTCGTACAGCATGTCATGCAAACATCCACACTAGCCTGCACTATCATTGAATGCACATTATCAGTAGGGGGCAACATTCCACCATTAACACGGGGCCTTCGAAGAGTCTGTTCACATTCTTCCACATCCCGTCCCAGGTTTTTATTTCTTTTTACTGCCAATACTTGTGGCTATTACTGGGACTTAACAGGAGCTGCTTTGAATTGTGTACTTGCACAAAACACCATGACACATTACCCATTCTGCCATAATATAAAAATAAAATACTGCGGATGCTGGAAATCTGAAACAAAAACAAAAATTACTGGAAAAACTCAGCAGGTCTGACAGCATCTGTGGAGAGGAAGACAGAGTTAACGTTTTGAATCTGTATGACTCATCATCAGAACCCACTCTGCCAGCCCCGCACACAACAGGGGTGTTGGATGCAGCTTGTCACTCACATATACTCACATTCACACTCGTGATTACATTCATTCACCTATCAAATAGGCACATTCTGTTCCTGATTGTACTGCTGTGCAGTTGCATTATTTCCAGATATTCTCAACTGCACCCACATATGCAACTGTGGCTCAATTAGTAGCATTCCAGCCTATCAATCAGAAGGTGCTAGGTTCAAGCCCTACTGTAGGACTTGAACATTGAACTCAAGGCTAGCAATCTAGTGAAGGAGAGCTGCGCTGTTGGAAGTGCTCTCTTTTGGATGCGATGCTAAGCCAAAGATCCCATAGCACTATTTCAAAGAAAGGCAGGCCATTTACCCCTGGTGTCCTGGCCAATATCTAACCCTCAATGAATATTACAAGAGGAGGTTATCTGGCCATTATCACATTGTGTGAGCTTTCAGTGCACATATTGGCTGCCTCATTTCCTACAACAGGGATTACACTTCAAAAAATACTTCAGTGGCTGTAAAGCCCTTTGAGATGACTTGTGGTCACGAAGGAAGCTAAATAAATGCAAGGTTGCAGAAGATATGAAAATTGACCATGTGGTTTATAGTGAGGGAGAAAGCTGTTCACTGCAGGACAGTATCAATGGACTAGTCAGGTGGGCAGAAAAGTGGCAAATGGAATTCAGTCTGGAGAAGTCTGAGGTAATGCATTTGGAGAGGACAAGCAAGGCAAAGAAATACATAATAAATGGCAGGATTCTGAAAAGTGTAGCGGGAGGTTGGAGAGTATGTTTACAGATCTCTGAAGGGAACAGGATAGGTAGATAAGGTGGTCAAGAAGGCATGTGGGATACTTTCCTTTATTAGCCAAGGTCTAGAATATAAAAACAGGAAGATTATGCCAGGACTGTATAAAAAACTAGTTAAGCCACAGCTAGAGTATTGCGTGCACTTCTGCTCACCACATTACAGGAATTATGGGCAGAAGTTTGCCCTTGATTGGTGGGCGGTTCCCACCGGCTCGGCGGCGGGCAGCCAATCACCACCGCCGAAATGGGCCCCGCCGCCATTTTAAGTGGGCGGGCCAATTAAGGCCCACCCAGCGGGTTGCCCGATAGGAAGCGCTATGCGCTTACTGTGCAGGGAGGGGAGGGATTCCCCAACTGCCAGAATGCGCTCTTTCACGCATGCGGTCGAAAGAGCGCACATCTCCCTGAGACTAAGTGCTGCCTCAGGGAGAGCACTGACAGTGTTTGAAAGTGTAAAAATAGAAAAATAAAAAAAGTATTAACATGTACCCCTCGTGACAATGTCACATGAGATGGGACATGTTAATAAATATCACAGAAACTTTATTAAAGATTTTTAAAACCGACATGAAACCTCATCCCGCCGGTGGATGAGGTTTCATGTTTTTTCAGAAGCCCGCTGGGGCTCCTGGCCTGCCCGCCAGCCTTAAGGTTGGACAGGCAGGGCCTTTAATTGATTTAACTACCCTGTCAATGGCCTCAATTGGCCATTGACAGGTCAGCGGGCGGACAGCTGATTGCGCTGTCCCCCTGCCTTCCTGAATATTTAAATGGGGTGGGTTCCCTCCAACATCATCCTGCGGCATTTTTGTGTTGGTGAGCAGGCCCCGCCCCCAACTCGTCGACAGAAAAATTCTGCCCTATTAGAGAGGTTATGGAGGCAATTTGGGACTATTGCCAGGAATGGAGCATTTTAACTATGATGAATGATTGGAGAGGCTGAGGTTGTTTTCTTTTGGAATCAAGGAGGCTGATGGGAGATTTAATTGAGGTGTATAAAATTATGAGGGGCCAAGATAGAATGGATAGTAAGGACCTATCTCCATTAGCAAAGAGGTCAATAGCCAGGGGATGTAGATTTAAAGTAATTGCTGGAAGGATTAGAGCGGAGTTAAGGAAGGAATTTTCATCCAGAGTGGTGTAGGTGTCTGGAACTCACTGCCTGAAAGGGTAGTACAGGCAGAAGCCCTCAATGCAATTAAGAAACACTTGCACATGCCCTTGAGATACTGTAACCTACAGCGCTATGGGCAGAGAGCTGGAAGGTGGATTGGACTGGATAGCTCTTTCTCGGCTGACTGGCCTCCTTATATGCCTTAAATATTCTATGTTTCTATATTTCTTTTTTTCTGGTCTTTTTTCTAGTACCCATGCAATCATGTATTCAGAAAGATATATTCATATATATACAAAGCTCACCCATCAACTCATCCACACTACATATAAATTAGGAAATTACACATGTTTACCATACATGCTCACACACATAATCTCTCATGGATGTACACACACTAAAATACATACACTCACACACAGAGGTGCAATGCAGAGGGCATTGCTCAGGTGTCTTGATTATGTACTTGAGTCTCTAGGGTGGGGCTTGACCTATAGCCTCCTGACTCAGGCAAGAAGCTACCCACTTAGCCAAAGCTGAATTCTGGGCACACCCAAGAAACAATTTTTTAAATTAAAATTAAACTTTGAAATTATTCTCAGCCGTAACGCACTATGTTTTACACAGGGAGCTGTGTCACACCTGCAGATGCATGTTGCTTCTTGAATTTGAATTGAAAACAGTTGTTCACTTTGTGTGTTTTCTGTGGCTTATTGTTATTGGGGGGAAATGGTCTCTCATTATATTCACATTAATCACCAAAGGACGACAACCCTGCCTAAACCATTAACTGCAGGCCCCAGGCTAGGAAAGGAGAATACTGCAAGTTGCTATGCATTGCTGATCAGTATGGGTCTGTGAACATTGAGTGTGGACAGGCTCTACCTCGGCTGCAGTACCCTCAATAGTCAGATTCCATCCGTACATTGCCTGTGTGAATTCATAGGTGGAGAGCACAGGTAGGATTAGGAACATAGGAACAGGAGGGAGCTATTTAGCCACTCAAAGCCTGTTCTGCCATTCTATTCGATCATGGCTGACCTGTGCCTTGACTCCATATATCCACCATTGCTCCCTATCCCTTGGTCCCTTACACCAAAAATCTATCAATTTCAGTCTTGAAAGCTCCAGTTGACTCTCATACACAACAGCCTTTTGGGCAGGAGAGCTCCAGATTTTCTTTGTGTGAAAAGCTTCTGATTGGTCTAGCTGTAATGAAATCTAGTCTCAGTAATGGTGACCATTAAACTATCAATGACTGTCGTAAAATCTCATTTGGTTCACTAATGTCCTTTAGGAAAGGAAATCTGCTGTCCTTACCTGGTCTGGCCTACATGTAACTCCAGACCCACAGCAATGTGGTTGATTCTTAACTGCCCTCTGAAATGGCCTAGTAAGTCACTCAGTTCAAGGGTAATTAGGGATGGGCAACAAATGCTAGCCTTGTTAGTGATACTTGCATCCCATGAAAGAATAATTTTTTTTAAAAAAGAAGTGTATGTCCCCATATCCTTGATTACAGCACCGGCGGAAATCGGTTCATTGCTTTTTTTTTAAACCCTAGTGAATCCTTTTATCACTTTAAACGATTTGATTAGATCATCCGTCAAACCTCAAAGACTTGAACACAAAATCAGATGAAATGTTAAACCAAGGTCCCTCTCAGAAGGATGTAAAGCATTCAAGGCACTATTTTGAAGAAAAGCAGCAGAGTTCTGTCTGGTGCCCCAGCAAATATTTATCCCTCAAAGCTCGCACACTGGGACTTTGCTGTGCATACGTTGGCTGCTGTGTTTCCCACATTACAACACTGACTACACTCTGAAAGTACTTCACTGGCTGAAAAGTGCTTTGGAACATCCCAAGCTCATGGAAGGCGCTATGTAAATGTGCATCTTCCTTTCTTTTCCCTTCTAATTTCCACAATGACTGAGATGTCAAACGACCAATTCTGGAGATGCCTGGGCAGAGTGAGCAGAGGGCGGGCAGTCACAAAATGAAACCGCATGCGATGGCTGTCGCTGCCCAGGTACTGGACACGGGCAGTGGCCAGCAGTTTCTCTGAAGGTAGGAAGGAAATTAGAAGGGAAAACATTCCAGGTCTTTGTGACTTGATGGTTGGATCCCCTCTGTTACAAAAAAAGCTCAAAACAGAAAACAGAATGGACCACAGAGCGAGGAAGCAAAGCAGCAACAAAATGGCATTCCAGAATGGGCATCTGATTTTAACGATCACCTCCTGACCCTTGAAGGCAACCAAATAAGTGATGCAGAATAAATAATTCATGAGGTTCAACTGGTAAATAAATACAATGGTGGCTGAGGCTCAATTAATCAATGTCATCAGTCTCAATCACCATGGAAATATTAAATGAAACTCAATCACACTGATAACGGGGGAATAAGGTCACGAGGGTTCTTCCCAAACTAACTACACACCCTCAGGGACTACACTCTACATCATTAAACACCATCCTCACCACTTGCTACCTTATTTTTGCTGAGCAAAATTATTGCAGAACCCTCCCTTTTTCCCCTCACAGTTTCTCACACTGTTTCTCTTTATATGTCTTTCTCTCTTTCTGTCTCCCTCTGTCAACAATAACAACTTGCATTTCTGCAGCATCTTCAACAATGTGAAATGTCACAAGGTACTAAATGTTGAGATGTGTAAGAGGTTAGATTTGGAGAAATGTAACGATCTCAGAGGCTTATGGGGATGGAAGATATTACCAAGATACCAAGGGGTGAGACATGGAGGAATTTGAAAACAAGAATGAGAGTTTTAAAAATTGAGCTATTGTTGGATCAGGAGTCAACATAAGTCAGTGGGCACAGGAGTGAAGGATAAAAAGGATTTGATCTGAATTAGGATAGTTTTGATGAGCTTAAGTTTATGGAGGGTGGAATTTGGGAGGACAGGCAGGAGTGCATTGGAATAATTGAGTCCAACTATAATGAACGCATGGATGAGGAAGGAGCAGAGGCAGTGTCTGAGTCAGGTGATGTTATGAATGATATGTGGTGAGAATTTCAACTTGGGGTTAAATGAGACACCAAAGTTGTGAACAGTTTGGTTCAGCCATGGACAGTTGCCAAGGAGAGAGATAGAGTCAATAGCTAGAGAATGGAGTTTGTGGTGAGGACTGAAGACAATAGTTTCAGTATCCGTATGTGTGTGTGTGTGTGTGTGTGTGTGTTCTGTATCGCTCTCTGGCTTAACTCTACTTCTCTCCATGTATCTCTCTTTTCTATCTCTCTCTCCTGTATTCTGTCATTGACCCAGGTTGTTTAACGCCTCATTTACACTCAGCCAGTGTCAGAGGCAGTCACAATTCCCTCTCCCTCATCCCTTTTTTGTGCTGTAGGGCTAGTTTCAGCTGTGGATTTCACATCAAAGACACTGGCTGAGACTTCAGAAAATTTCCAGCCTTAACTCTCCAGCCTGTGTAATATCCAATGTGCAACACTCTCCAGCCTGTGTAATCTTATATGTAATAGACTCCAAGCTTTATTATGTTCCTGAGGCCCTGTCCGCCATCTCAGGTGGTTGTAGAAAGGTCCTGAAATTCTCTGACCCACTGTTGGGGGGGGGCAGGGGGAGGTTGGGGGGGGGCGGTGGGTGGGGGTGCAGCGGGGGTGGTCTTTCAGGCATCTTTGGGACACGTGACATTGCCCTCCCCCAGAAAAAATAGTACACAGCAAAGACCAATCTCTCTTCACTCTGCACCCCGATTCCCTGTGTCTTCTCCCCATTCCCCATTTGGGATGTTTTACTATGCTGTCTAAATACAAGTTATTATTTGTTGTTAGCTAACTCTCTAGGCATAAGTTGTAAAGTAATATTGTTTAAGGACCAGAGGTTGGATTGTGACCTGTTGCTGCCAAGAAGCCCCCACCTCACCTGTCTCCCTTGGGCCTTCGCTTTTGCACATTCTTCCCTTTAGGCCTCCTTTCACTCCCGATGCAGGAGGTGCCACCCGGGCCTGTTACCCATATTGATTCCAGACCTTTGGAAGATTTCTTAAACGTAAACTCCACCGGCTCTCCCTCTTTCAAACTGCGGAAGCCGTCCATGTACAGCTTGCTCTGAAAAACATTGCCCAGAGAAAATGTAAAGAAAGTGCTAATATTTGGAGTTCAATCAAAAGCACCAAATCGCCCAATGGTTTTATTTAGTCCCAAAAACAATTCTCAAATTATCCTTGATTGAAAACAGTAAGGATTGTGGTAAAGGCAAGAGTGGAACACGTACTATCCCAGCAGGATCTCACTTTCATTATGTGAGCCAGTCAGTGGCCCTGATCTCTGAGTTTTATCACTAGAATTCAGTACTTTACCAAGGTCAGTTCAGTTTGCATTGATAGTTACAAACTTCACCAATGTTCCCAATTCCTGTTGTGCAATATAGCCAGGTATAAAAGTGTACACATGAAAGTACATTGGGGGAAATATCAACTCCATAGCACCGACAATGCACTAAATTAGAAAAATGCTGGATTTGTCAGGCCATAACATGCATCAACCATAAGATGCACCCCCACAATTTTAAAAGGAAATTTTTAGGAAGTACTTGGGCATAACCTTTGGATCATAAAACGCACGGCGCTTTTCAGTGACTTTTTTTTCCAGAAGAAAAGTACGTCTTACGTCCAGCTAACGCAGTAATGTCCCAGTCACGCTGTGTGGGCCACTACCAAGTGGAGGGGATGTCAGAGCTGCTGAAAAGTGTTGCCATCTCTGGTTGGTCATATTCATGGGGGTTTCATCGAATGATTTCCTGCCTCCAAACATACAGACCCCACCCACCTAGCATTGGTCATCCAACTTATCTATCCTCACAAAGGCCCGCTTTCACAGCCAATCGAAAAGTGAACAGCCTCTTAACTCAATTGGATGATGTCAGTCAAACAGTCCTTTCTCTCCATTTCCAATATTGGTATAATTAATTAACAAAAGTGCTAAAAAATGTAATGTCCCTTTGATATATCTACTGTAGTGCCTGGGAGATTATCTCCCAGGACAATCCTGGAGGATTGGAAACTCTAATTTTATCCATACAAAGTCAAACACATGTAGAGGGAGTTGCTCCCACTCACCCACCACAAATACCAGTGAGGTTAAAGAGGTTAAAGCAACACCCATCATCATACTCACATCCCCACCCCAACCCCTACTCATCCAGCCAGCCGTCACTCCCCTGTCTGGTTTGCTCCTGATGGTTTAGAGCCCAAGCTGATTGGTGATTCCAAAACTTCACCCAAGGCATGGATTGGCTTGATGGCAAGTCTGAGCAAAACTATAGAAAGTGTTTTGGCAGGGCTTGCACATGTCCTCGTGCAGCATCAACAGACACATATACATTGCACATGTGTGCACACAAACACTTTCCACCAAGGGTCACTGGACTCCAATCAAGAGACTTTTGTTTGTGTCAGTTCATTACACACTCCTCTCTCCCTTTGGGTAGTAATGGGGAAGCGCTGGAAGGATTAGCAAGCTGATTATCAATCTACTTGAATCAGATCATGGACACTCCATGGAATGGGATTTGAGCCCGGAGCTTCTGGCTCAGAGACAGGGGCGTTACCTACTGAGCCACAAGAACACCTTCAGGACAAGTAAACCTGACCCATTTTTCTCATGACTATCAAGGAAGGTTGAGGTCAACTGGAGGAAGCTCCTACATTCCCCTCCTGCTTCACTTGATATCTACTAACTCAGCATAGGTGCGGGACTGAGTGTTTGGGAGGGGCGCCACTTATGACTCTGTCTGAAGCCAGTTATTGCATTTATCTACTGATTTATCCACATGTATCTAACATTAGAAAAAGGAGTGGAACAAATCAAAGGATCTCATGTGTGGCTATCAGCTGAAATCTATTGGCACAGACACGATGGGCTGAATGGCCTCCTTCTGTGTTGTACGATCCTGTGAAATTAGAAAGAGCACATTGCTGAAGATTACCTAATGCAGCAGATGTCCTGTGCAATGCGGAGGAGTGAGAACCTGTTTCAGATGGTCTTGCAAACAATGGCAGACAGAAACTGGCAGCTTTATAGTGGACTTTTGACATTAGTACAGAGCATAGGAAAAGGAGACCATTCAGCCCCTCAAGCCTGTTCCCTATTCAATTAGATTGTGGTTAATCTGCACTTCAACTCTATTTACCCACCTTTGTTCCATATTCTATAATACCCTTACCTAACAACAATCTACCAATCTCAGGATTGAAAGCTCCAAGTGATGCCCAGCATCAAAGCCTTTTGGAGGAGGAGAGCCTGAGATTGTGACCTGTGTGAGAAAAAGTACGTCCTGATTTCACTTCTCAGTGTTCTGGGTCTAATATTAGGATCGTGGTGCCTCATTTTGGTTCCCTACCAGAGGAAATAATTTATTCCTATTTACCCTATTGAATCCTTTTGTCATTTTTAAACATTTTGATCAGATCACCTCTCAAACTCCAGAGACTTGAGCATAAAACCCAAGCTGACTCTCCCAATGCAATATGGAGGGAGTGCTGCACTGTTGGAGGAACTGTCTTTTGAATGAGATGTTAAACCAAGGCCCCCTGTTAAACTAAAACCCCCCCTCTGCCCTCTCGGGTAGATGTAAAGGACCCCATGGCATTATTCAAAGAATAGGAGCAGAGTGCTTCCTGGTGTCCTGGCCAATGTTATTAAAATCAGATGATCTGGTTTTTAATCACATTGCTGTTTGTGGGAGCTTGCTGTGCATAAATTAGCTGGCGTGTTTCATACATTACAATGGTGGCTACTCTTCAAGGAGTACTTATTGGCTGTGAACAGTTTTAGGATGCCCTGTGGTTGGGAAAGGTGCAATATAAGCGCCAGTCTTATTTTTTTGCTTTCTTTCCTCAAAAGGAAGTCAGCACACCACATCAACACCAAGCTCTTGGTGTGACTGAGCTCTATTCCCTGTATAGGTCAATGTAGGAGAAGATTGTGCCCACTACCTGTCCCAAACCCGCCATGAGGGAAAGTCTATTGCTAGGAGTACAAGTCACAACTCACAGCTGTTCCCCAGTGCCATCAGATCTGTGGGGTTCATAGTGAAAAGTGCATGGGTCAGATGCAAACCCCTCCCCCACCCATGCGGGCAGCTCAAGAGCATTCCAGAACCATTGATTCTGCAGGAGCTGAGAATGCCATAAATGAAAGCCTGATAATTATGGTGGGGTCTACTCTGAAAGCCAGGAGGGACCATCAGTGTGTCAAATTGCATGATCACAGGATCCTATCTGAATGAGAGGCACACCAAGGGTATAGGACATACCACACACACATAACACACAAGGCAACCAAGCTCCCTACTTGTCTCTTCATTTCACGAGAAAGAAAATTGTCTCTGGGTTTTTATTTTTCTACTTCTCTCTAATTGACATAATGAAGTCAGAGTAAAGTAAAATAACTTCAAAGTAATGGGAAATTTTACTGCAATAAATCCTATTCACCACAAGCTTTAACTGCCACTTCTCCTAGCATCTTGTCCTTGTCGATCTCTGAGCTACTTTGGACAGTCACAATCTGCATAAAGTCCAAAAGGAAGAATAAACAAACAGGAAACAAAGGGCCAGCCTCAGGGATCAGCAGGGAAGAGGCTACTTGTCTCAATATCTTAAATCCTGATGTCCAATTTGTCACTCAGGGATCTCACATCCCCACCCATGCTTCCAACACCCCCAACCCCCCGCACCACAGACAATTCACTGACCACTTTAAATAAGTACATCTGGTCAATCCTATGAACTGACAACTGGACATTCATGCAGGGTTGGCCATTGCTGGCACTTACTTTGGGGGGGAGGAAGAATTAAGCTAAATGGTTCCAGGACTCAGAGATACAAAAAAATGAATTTAATTTCTGTTTACATATTAAAGCCGTAAATTAACCCAAATAGACAGATAAATAAGAGAGACATTGGATATGGTTGGGTAAATAGATAGAACAAATGACTGAACAACAACATCCATTTATTTAGCGCTTTTAACATAGTAAAACATCCCAAAGTACTTCACAGAAGTGTAGCCAGACAAAGCTGAGCCTGAGAGAAGATATTAGGACAGATGACCAATCAAGAAGGCAAGGCCTAGGAGGGGTTTGAACAGAAAGAAAAGATTTTATAAAATAAATGTGCTTATGGGCCAGGATCCAATGTAGGTCAATGGGCACAGGGGTGATGGGCGGACAGAATTGATGAGAGGAAGATGAAAGCTCACAAGCTCCCTGTTCATTGTCACCAGAAATTTGTGGGCTGCAAACTGCAATTTGCCTGGCCTAGCATGCACAGCTGGTAAGTCCTGTTTGGACACTGTATAACACTGGGGTAAAGTAACAAGGGATTCAGGTCTGTCACTGTATAACATTGTGGTACAGTAATGCGGGTGCAGGTCTGCCACTGTATAACACCAGGGTACACTATGTCACTGTATAACACTGGTACACTAGTGGAGGGTATGGATCTGTAACTGTATAACACTAGGGCAGAATGCAGATGGGTAGTAGTCCATCACTGTGTAACACTAGGGTAATGCTAGTGGCTACCTGTGTTTAAATGTCAATATTGGGGTTCTGGTCTGTCATTTATAACACTGGAATACAGTACTGCTGGGTACAGGTCTATCACTGTACAACGCTGGGTTCAGTACTACTGTGATCAGATTGATTAGAATAACACTGGGGCACAGTAGTGATGGGTTCTGCTCTGTCGCAGTATTATACTGGAGTAAAGTATTGGTGGATTCAGGTCTGTCACTATAACACTGGGATAGTGCTGGCGAATTCAGTCTGTCACTATAATGCTGGGGCACAGTGCTGGTGAATTCAGTCTGTCACTACAACACTGGGTACAGTGCTGGTGAATTTGTTCTGTCACTATAACGCTGGGGCACAGTACTGGTGAATTTGGTCTGTCACTATAACGCTGGGTACAGTGCTGGTGAGTTCAGTCTGTCACTATAACACTGGGTACAGTGCTGGTGAATTCTGTCTGTCACTATAACACTGGGGCACAGTGCTGGTGAATTCAGTCTGTCACTATAACACTGGGGCACAGTGCTGGTGAATTCAGTCTGTCACTATAACACTGGGTACAGTGCTGGTGAATTTGGTCTGTCACTATAATGCTGGGGCACAGTACTGGTGAATTCGGTCTGTCACTATAACGCTGGGTACAGTGCTGGTGAATTCCGTCTGTCACTATAACACTGGGGTACAGTGTTGGTGAATTCAGTCTGTCACTATAACACTGGGGCACAGTGCTGGTGAATTCAGTCTGTCACTATATCATTGGGGTACAGTGCTGGTAAATTCCATCTGTCACCATAACACTGGGGTACAGTGTTGGTGAATTCGGTCTGTCACTATAACACTGGGTACAGTGCTGGTGAATTCGGTCTGTCACTATAACACTGGGTACAGCGCTGGTGAATTCAGTCTGTCACTATAACACTGGGGTACAGGTTTTGCATTGATGAATTGGAGAAATTTGAGATGTTGAATCAAAAGCAAAAACAAGGTCTCACAGATTGAATTGTAAACTTCTTTTCTGTAGCCTGTGGTACCAATACAGCTGAACATTTAATTAATGAGCTTCAGAAAAGTGGATATTCTGGTTTTTAAAAGATCACCCACACATCAGGTAGAGAATGAAAAAAATCCATGAATTAATAAATCAATTAATTGTGAAATTCTAATTCATTCCAAGTCAAGACTATGTCCAGATGCATCTGACCCCTAGCTGTATCCAACTGTAAGTGACTCTAGGATCATATCCAGCTGTGAGTGATGCCTGGACTGTGTCCAGATGCGAGTGACTGCAGAGGTGTGTCCTTATGTGACACCAGGACTGTGTCCAGATGTGATAAGACTGATGTTCCAGTGCAGTACCGAGGATGTGCTGCACCATCAAAGGTGCTGTCTTTCAAATGGGGCCGTAAACCAACGCCCCATCTATCTGCCCTGGTGGATGTAAAAGATCACATGGCATTATTTCAAAGAAGAGCAGGGGAGTTATCCCCAGTGTCCTGGCCAACATTCATCCCTCAATCAACATCACAAAAACCTATTGATTGGTCATTATCACATTGCTGTTTGTGGGAGATGGCTGTGCTCAAAATTGACTACTGTTGTTTACTGCGTTACAACAGTGACTATAATTCAGAGAGTACTTCAATAAAAGGAAAATACTGCGGATGCTGGAAATCTGAAATAAAAACAGAAAATGCAGGAAAACCTCAGCAGGTCAGCAGGTTTGGCTGCATCTCTGGAGAGAGAAACAGAGTTACTGTTTTGGGTCTGTATGACTTCTTCAGAGCCAAAGAGAAGTAGAAATGTGATGGGTTTTATACTGTTTAGGGGAGGGTGGAGCAGGTGGAGCAAAATAGAAGGTCAGGAATAGGTGGGAGCTAAGAGGAAATTTGACAAAGATGTCATGGACACATGATAAAGGGAATGTTATTGGTAGTGTTAAAGCGTAAAGAAGGTGCTTATAGTGACATAAAGGTAAATTCCGTTGTATCTTCTATGACACCCTGGTCCATTCCTCCCTCACCCCAACTCCCTATCCCCTTCCCACAGCACCTTCCCATGCAATCGCAGAAGGTGCAACACCTACTCCTTTACCACGTCCCTCCTCACCGTTCATGGCCCCAGACACTCCTTTCAGATGAGGCAGAGCTTTGCTTGCATCTCCTTCAAATTGGCCTACTGTATTCACTGCTCCCAATTCGGTCTCCATTACACTGGGGAGGCTAAACGCAGACTGGGTGACCATTTTGCAGAACACATTCGCTCAATCCGTGAGCATGACCCAGACCTTCTTGTCACTTGTCATTTCAATACACCACCCTGCTCTCATGCCCACATGTCCATCCTCAACCTGCTGCAATGTTCCAGTGAAGACCAACGCAAACTGGAGGAACAGCACCTCATCTTCTGACTAGGCACTTTACAGCCTTCCGGACTTAACAATGAGTTCAGCAACTTCAGACCATGAGCTCGCTCCTCCACCTATACCCCTTTTTTAATCCAATTATTTAAAAAAAAATATTTATTTTATTTACTAATTTTTTCCCTTTTTCCCCAACCACCCCCCCCCACCCCCACAGGGCCATCTATCACTTGTTCTCATGTTTTGCTTTCACAGAGCACTGACCCTTGTTCTGCTATGAACACATTCTGCTATCTTACCTTTATGCCACTATCAACACCTCTTGAGTCTTTAACACTACCATGAACACTCCTTTTGTCCTGTGTCCATGACATTTTTGTCAAATCTCTCCTGAGCTGCCACCTATCCCTGACCTTCTATCTTGCTCCACCTGCTCCACCCTCTATTAAACTGTATAAAATCCATCACAATTCTACTCTTTAACTCTGAAGAGTCATACTGACTTGAAACATTAACTCTGTCTCTCTCCTCCACAGATGTTGCCAGACCCTCTGCATTTTTCCAGCATGTTCTGTTTTTATTTCAGAAAGTACTTCATTGATGTAAAGCACTTTGAGATGTCTGATGGTCATGAAAAGCACCATATAAATGCAAGTCTTTCTTTTCGTTTCTGCCTCAATCAACACAGTCTCATTTAAAACGATGGTATATACAACAGTAGGCATTGAAGCCCATTCACATTGAGCATTTTGTTGTCCTTTAATGCTACCCTCTCTTTGTTTATATCCTTGGTTCAAAATTGTTGTAATTATGAAACAGCTCAAAATGCCGCATAACTGAGTATGACTAGAGGGAGGGGAAAGAGGCAAAGATAGCAGGAGACATCTGAAGAAAGGAAAAGTAAAAACAAAACAGAAGGAGAGGGTAGGAAAAGGAGGCAAACAGCCAGTAGATTATGGTGGGGTGAGAAAGGGAAGGTAAAAGGCAGAAGAAGCTTGAAGACATTTTAAATATATACCCATGTGATTATCAATTTCTTCTTCATTCTCAGGATGTGGGCATTACTGTCAAAACTGGCAAATTTTGTCCATTCCTTCCTGATTTGAAAAAAATGTTAGTGAACCACATTCATGAAATGATGTGCAGCACTTTCATATAACTGAGCAGCTCGCTAGGCTACTTCGAAGAGTCAACACTGTTGTGTGGGAGTGGAATCACATAAAAGCCCTGAGTGGGGAAGGGCAGCAGTTGCCCCACCCTAAAGGGACAAAACTGAATTAGTTAGTTGGTAACAGCAGATCAAAACCATCATGGTCAATTTTACCAATATTAAATTTTTAATTCTGGAGGAAATTGATCAATAATAATGAGAAGATAGGGGATTGGTCAATAATCATTGATACAAGTGGGGGAATTGATCAAAAATCATTGTTAGAGAAGGGATTGATCAATAATCAATGATAGAGAAAAGGGAATTGATCAAAAATCAATGATAGGCGATTAACCAATAATAGAGGAAGAGGTCTTGTGGTACAGTGGTACTGTCCCTCCCTCTGGGCCAGAAAATCCAGGTTCAAGTCCCACACCAGGACTTGTTGACCATGGAAGCACTTTGAGATACTCATGATGAAGTTTAATAGGCTGATAATCAGAGAAAGAAGTGTGTGTGAAGATAATTATAGAAAAGTGGGGATTGATCACTAAGAAAGAAAAGGGGATAATAGTATGAAGGAGTAGGGGTTGATCAATAGTTAGTGAGAATTATGGGAAGCTTGCTGGGATGTTCAGTACATCTGAATGAAGTGGTAAATTATTGTGGTAGCTTACTTCTGGTGGTGTTTGCATCTTTTAGCCACGGCCTGCTAACACATTAAAACTATAAAATCATAGCGAACAAATAATATTCCCAAAAGGTGAGTGGAAGATGAAGAGTAATAGGAACAGAGAGTTAGGGAGAAAAGGAGTGAGGCGCAGAGAGAGATCCACAGAGAATATCATTAGATTGCCCCCATTACATAGGCACGTGATGAAGTGAAGAGGTAGGGATTGTTTAAATTGTGCTGTGATCACTGGTGCATTCAAAATGCCTTTAATAGACCTATAGGCATTAGCATATGGCCAATGATTGAATTGTTCAGCAGCTGCTCTGTGGGCTGGGCTCCATGGCAAGCCCCCTTTCACACAACACATTAGATTGCCGTTGAAATCAATCACCTCACAATTAACTGTGCTCATTTCCTCAGTATGAAAACAGCTGGATGGGACATGCAGCCCAAGGGAGAACTGAGCTGCAGCAGTAAAATGGGACCTGGGAATCCAGGGCATATACTAGAGCATTTTACAGGATCATTCATATACACCAGCTTTATGATTAACAGGACCATCTACATACAGCAGCTTTACAACACATAGGACTATCCATGTAAATCACCTTAATAACACAGAACTATCCTCATTTACCTACTTTTTATTGTACAGGATCAATCATGTGACAAACACTACAATATACTGTAACACCCTCAGATACAACTTTTACAATGTATAAGATCAGCATTTTTAATATACATAACCACTAATATATTTCAGCTTTCTAATATGGAGGACCATCGCCATACATCAGAATTGTTACATACCAGCAACAACTTGCATTTATATAATGCCTTTAACATGGTTTAAAAAAATTCAAGGTGCTTCACAGAGCATTATCAAACAAATTTGAAATAGAGCCACATAAGGAGATATTAGGACAGGTTAAACTTTGCTAAGAGTTAGATTTTAAAGAGTGTCTTGAAGGAGGGGAGAGGTAGAGAGGCTCAGATCTAGGCAGCTGAAGGCACAGTAACCAATGGTGGAGCAATTGAAATCAGGAATGCGCAAGAGTCCAGACTTAGAGGAATGCAGAGTTCTGGAAAGTTGTAGCGCTGCATGTAGTTACAGAGTTATGGTGGAGAGGACCACTGAGGAATTTGAAAGCAAAATTGAAAATTTTTAAATTGATGTGTTGCTGGACAAGGAGCCAATATAGGTCAGCAAAGACAGGGATGATGGGTGAACAGTATATGGAGCATGGAAGATGGAAGGACAGCCAAGAGGATACTGGAATATTGCAAGTCTATAAGTAACAAAGGCATGAATGAGAGAATCAGTAACAAGTGGGCTGAGGCAAGGTGGAGTCATGCAATGTTAAAAAAGATGGAAATAGGCCACGAATATACAAAATCATGCACATATACCAATTTAATAACACACAGGAAAATCCACATATAGCAGCTTTATAATATGTGGAACTACCATTATACACAAATTTTATATTGGACAGGACCATTCACAAACACCACTTTGTAATATACAGCACTGTCGATATACACCAGCCTCATAGTCCATTGCATCATCCATAAACGCCAGCTTTATAAAATACAATATCACCATACACACAAGCTTCATAGCATAGAGGACCATCCACATACAACACTCTTATAATATACAGAGGACATCCACATCCACTAGCATTATGGTATACAGGGAAATCCACATAAACCACATTTACAGCAAACTGAACTATCAACATGCACCAGCCTTATTCTATATGGGACCGGACCACAAATACATGCATAGGAACATAGAAACAGGTGTAGGCCATTTAGCCCCTCAAGCCTGTTCTGTTATTTGTTGAGATCACAGCTGATCTGTGGCCGAACTCAGTATACCCACCTTTGCCCATTTCTTTTAATGCCACTCATTAACAAAAATCTATCAATCAGTTTTAAAATCAACAATTGACCTAGCGTCATTTGGCATTTGTGGCAGGGAGTTCCAAATTTCTATCACCCTTTGTGTTCACCAGATATAAAAATATTGAAAAAAAAGGCTGTTTAGCCGATAGCCAAGCAGTACCCAACTGGGTAATGAGCCCTTTTGCTTTTCAATTGGCATAGGAAGGCAGTGAATCACAAGGATGTATGTGTTGGCCAACAAATGGCTGGAGTGTGGGGTAGGTCATGTGACGAAACCCCCAAGAATATATTTAATCACAGTTGACTAACAGCTGGTGGGAGACTAAATCTGGGAGTTTCCTCTTGTCTCCGTATCTTTGTTTTTTTGGGAACATGTACACTATGGCCATCAACCACCAAGAGGACTTATAATCATCCACTCGCCCCTCTCCCCCACCATTCTTATGGTCACCAGAATCTCCTTACCATCACCACACCTGTCCCCACCACCCTCAGTTGAGGTTTATCTCATAAGATTTCATCACCCAAGGTATTATGTACCTGAGTCTTAGACTCCCCAACCAGGAAATCATTTCTTTTCATCGACCCTATCAATTCCCCTTACTATCTTGAAAATTTCATTCAAATCACCCCTTAATCTTCTAAATTCCAGGGAATACAACCCTAGTTTGGTTAATATCTGCTTGAACCTTAATCCTCAGAGTCCAGGTATCATTCTGGTAAAGCTACACTGCACTGTCTCCAAGGTCAATGTATCCTGTCTAAGTTGTGGTACCCAGAACTGCAAAGTACTTCAAGTGTGGCAAAACTAGGGCTGAGGAATGCCTTCTATTCCAGCCTCTAGATATAAAAGCCAGCATTCCATGAGCCTTTTTGATTATTTTCTGTACCTGTTCATGACACTTTAATGATCCAGGTATCTGGACCCCCAAGTATCTCTGGACCTCAACTGTTTCTCGCTTTTCCACATTTAAAATGTACAAATCAGAGTACATTCTTGGTACAAAATCAATAGTCTCACATTTGCTAAAATGAAGTCCATTTGCCACGGTTTTGCCTATTCACTTAAGTTATTAACATCTCTTCATAACTTTATGCTTCCATTTACACTGTTTACAATGCCGCCTATCTTTGTGCCATCAGAAAACTTGGGAATGTGGTTTTCATTCATAAACAGTGAGAATAGTTGAAGCCACAACACGGATATTTGCGGGGCATCACTAGTTACATCCTGCCAATTAAAGTACCTGCCCATTATCCCCTACTCTCTGTCCCCTGCCACTCGGTCAATTTCTGTACCAGGTCAATAATTTGCCTTCAATTCCTTAAGCTTCAACTTTAGCTAATAGTCTCTTATGAAGGACTTTATCACATGGTCTACACAAGCATTTTAATATACAGGACCTTCCATGTACTATACAACACCACCAATATATATCAATTTTAGAATATAATGGACCAGCCACATATACGACCCAACAGCTTCATAATATGACAGGGAACATCACGTACACCAACTTTGTCATATAAATCTCACAGGCCTTACGATCCAGTGGGGAGAAGTGCGGTATGACAGTACTGACAGATCACGCACAGGTTGGCACAAGTTTCTGGCACCTCCCCTCCACCCCCAGAATCTGGGCCTAATGAGTGCACAACCAACTTCAAGAAAGATACGTAAAGCTCGGGAGGCATCACCGAACCGGGGCGGTTTCTAAAAATAACAGACAAGTTACTGTGGGACTGGGTTCCCTTATGTGAAACAATGGGATCTAGAGCGAGGAATCAGGAAAATCGTTAAGGAGATGATATTAGATTCATAGAAATCTACAGAATCATAATTGTTCTGACTCTTTGAAAGAGCAGTCATATTTAGACCACCTCCCACTTTTTGTCTGCGAGTCCTCATCCTCACATACCTGTGCAACTTGCTTTTAAAGCGATTAATGGCATCAGCTTCCACTACCTTTTCAGGTAGAACATTCCAGATCCTGACAATTGGCTGTGTGAAAGAATTTCACCTCAAATGCCCTCTAGATCTTTTGTCAAGGATTCTGAGTTTATGACCTCTTAGTTATTGACCCACTCGCCAGAGCAAATAGCTTTGCTCTATCATCTGAAGACCCTTATTAGGACACCTCATAATCTGTCCTAACAGTCCTAGCTTTTCCAACCTCTCATCAAAACTGAAGTCTCTCATCCCTGGTATCATCCTGATAAACCTCTTGTATAACCTTTCTAAGGCTTTCATATCTTTCCTGAAATGTGGTACCCAGAATTAGCCAATACTCGAGCTGAGGCCTAACCAGTAATTTATAAAGTTCTAACATCATCTCTTTGCTTTTATAGTCTATTCATTTACCAAAACAAAATTGAGGCTTGCATTTATATAATGCCTTTCACGATCACCAGACATCTCAAAGCACTTTACATTCAATGAGAAACTTTTGTAGTGTAATCACTGTAGGAAATGTGACGGCCAATTTGCACAGGGCAGGCTCCCACAAACAGCAATAGAATAATGACCAGATAATCTATGGTTGTGATGTTGATTGAAGGAGGTAATAGTGTAGTGGTAGTGTTGCTAGACTAGTAATCCAGAGAACCTGGGTAATCCTCTGAGGACCTGGGTTCAAATCCTACTATGGCAGATGGTAGAATCTGAATTCAATAAAAATCTGGAATTTAAAGTTTAATGATGACCATGAAACCATTGTTGAATGTTGTAAAAACCCATCTGGTTCACTAATATCCTTTAGGGAAGGAAATCTGCTGTCTTTACCTGGTCTGGCCTACATGTGACTCCCAAATCCACAGCAATGTGGTTGATTCTGAAATGCCCTCTGAACAAGGCAATTAGGGATGGACAATAAATGCTGGCCTAGCCAATGATGGCCACATAAAAAATAAATATCAGCCAGGCCACCCAACAGAATTCCCCTGGTCCTCTTCAAAATAATGTCATTGGATCTTTTCCATCGATCTGATACGGCAGGTGGCGACTCGGTTTAATGTTGTATCCCAAAAAACAGCATTGCAGCACATTTTCAGTACTGCATAGGAGTGGAGCAGCAGCCTTGGGTTTTGTGCCCAAGTCCTAGAGTGGAAGCTGAAGAAGAACGTCCTGGCTAAGAGGTGAAAGTGCTACCGACTGAGCCACAGCTGATACATGACCCAAGTAACCCTTATGCTTTTTAACCACCTTTAAGGATTTGTGTATATGAACACCAAAGTCTCTCTTCTCACCTACAATTTCAAAATCATACCATTGATAGTATTTCCATTTTTATCTTCCTAAGGTGCACCAGTTCACATATCACCACACTGAACTCCATCTGCCATGCTTCTGCCCATTTCAGCATCCTGTCCTGAAGCCAACCACTATCCTCATCACTATCAACAACTTGTTTTTCTTGACTTGCATTTATATAGTGCTTTTCATGACCACCCGGACATCTCAAAGTGCTTTACAGCCAATGAAGAACTTTTGAAATGTAGTCATGTTTTGCCATGTTTTATATCATTTACAAACTTTAAAAGGTGCCCCCTATTCCCAAGTCTAGATTGTTAGAAAAATTGTAAAAGATTTTTCCTAAACTGGTTAATGCAAAGCTCAGTGATTCAAATCAATGTGATTAATGAATGATTTGTACCTCCTTGAACCATCCCCCACATGTAATCTGAGTCAAACTGATAATTCAGCAGCCAGGGCTCTCACTTTGTTACAAAAGCAGAAAAAGGGTGTATTTTTATAGCACCACTCACAATCTTAGCATATCCCAAAGTACTTTACAAATACTGAAATGCTTTTGAAGTATAGTCTCTGTTGTAATGGAGGAAACATGGAAGCCAGTTTGCATACAAACTCTTAAAAACAGGTATTCTATTTTAGTGATTTTGGTTGAGGGATAAATATTGGCCAGGACATTGGGGAAAGCTCCTCTGCTCTTTCAAAACAACGGCATGATGTATTTTACAGTCACTTGGTTCTTTTACATTCACTAGGTTTAGCATCTCACCTGAAATACAGCACCTCTGCCAGCGCAGCATTGCCTCAGTGCCCAAATTCCCAGAGTGGAACTTGTACCTATAACATTCTAACTCAAGTCAAAAACATTACCACTGGAAGCACTGGAGTTCCCAGCTGCCATACAGTGCTATATAACACTAGTCTGTTCACTCCGTACTTCACTGGATCAAGTTCCTGGACGCTGCTTTTATGCTATATTAGGGCCACCACTTCATTGCCTTGGTCTTACACAGTACTGGTACTTATCCAATTCTGGCCTCCTGTGCATCCCTAATTTTATTCATTCAACTACTAGTGGCCCTGCTTTCTGCAACCAAGGCCCTCAGCTCTGGAATTCCCTTCCTAAATATTCTATCCCTCTAACTTCCCCTCTTTGCCAATGCTCCTTATACCTCTTTAACCAAGCTTTAGGTCATTGGTCCTTATACCTCTCTGTGCAGCTCAGCGTCAAATTTTGCTTGATAACATACCTGAGAATTGCTGTGGAACATTTCACTGTGTTAAAAGTGCTAAATAAATGCAAGTTATTGTACTTGGTGTACTGGCACCCATTAATTTTCCAATCTCCTCCTACCTCCATGTTCTGCTGATCTTAGGGTAGTGGACCTTGAAAAGGGAATTGGATAAGTACTTGAAGGGGAAGGAAATGCAGGGATGTGAGGTACGAATGAGAGTGGGACCAGTTGGATTGCTGTTCTAAAGACCTTGTGCAGATTCAATGGACCAAATGGCCTCCTTCTGTGCTGTACTACTCTATGATTCCACAATTTTGTAAATCACCAGGATTATCCTCAACTCTCCAGGAATGAAAGTTTAATCTCCCTGGAAGTACTGTGAACAACAACCTGGAGGATAATCATAGGGACATTGAAAATATGTTTTTTCATTGAACATTTTCATATATTAATCATAAAAATGTAGGAAGATGAGAAAAAAGGCTGTTTAACCAGGTGGTGTGGTTGGAGGCAGAGGAAGTATACAATGGAGCCTCCAGAAACAGGCCCAACCAGAGTTAATGAGCCATTGCACTGTCCCACCTCCCCTCCCACATAACCCCAAAACCGGCTTCCACTCTTGCCACTTCAAAATGGGACAACTGAGATTTGCAACGTGTCCCACTCTAATCCAGGAAGGCGGATGAAAGGGTAAAATGGACGATAGCCGATCGCCCGCCTGCTTTCTGCTGAAGACAATGGTGGAAAATGTTGGCGGCTGGTTCAATATCGCCTGCCCTGGCAGAGCAGTTTCACCACCCCCCCACCCCCAACCCACTTCCATGATCATTGTAACGTTCCCCTTTTTGTTTTCCCTATCTCTGTGGTGAAACTCCTTCCTGAATGTGCCATTTTTATGTGCCTCTGCAGGAAGATTTTCACTTGTCCCAATTCCCATTGGGAATCAGGAATCCCAGGGACATTCACCACCGCCCCCCTCCAGCCCCTCCTTCGCCAGCAGCTCCTTGGAGAGCCACAAGAGTGAGTGGTTTCACAGAGAGGGCTCGACGAATAGATGACTGGGGGAGGGGGAGAAAAGATTCATTCACAAAAAACAAAACCAGAATACTATCCAAATTAACAGGTTTAAAGTCACTATTTCTCCGCAGTGACCAACTCGAGCACAATCATTTAAAATCTTACTGCTGGTTACAAGGTTTTGAAGTTTCGGAAGGGGATTTGAGCCCACTTTCATGTAAAAGTTATCGGTTGGTGGACGTATTGCAGCCAGAAAGCTGATCAGCCTAACTAGTTATCAATGAGGGCCCTTCCATCTTCGGTAGGAGACCCGAACAGCATCGCACCTTCCTCCCCACCACCCCCCTTCCCGTTCTCATCCCATTCAAAACTCTCCGAATGTAATTCCCAGGCTAAGGATGTCCCCTTTGGATAAGTAGGGATATCCAGTGACCAAGGAAATGAGTGGTCTGGCGGAGGTCACCCCCAGTCTGCTTTCTGTTTGGGCGCACAAGATAAGAACAAATTAGTGGTCAGTCCCTGCTGGTCAGTGCCGCCACATTCTTGAAGTGCCTGTCCCATCAGGTCAGAATAGAAGTGGCCGATCAGTGATTTCATCAAAGGCAGCCTGGGAACGGAAGACTCAGGTAATTAATCTCGGATGGAAGTTTCTCCACCGCTCATTGTAATTCTTTCCTGGGCTGCTCATTAACCTGTAGTTCAAAAACTGTCAAAATGGGAGGGGAGGGGAATGAAATCACAATCAAAATGAAAAAAAGGGGGAGATTCGTTAGAGGAGTTCTATATCAAGGGGGAGTTTTGATAGCGTGAATAAGGAAAATCTATTTCCAGTGGGAAGAGAGACAGGACCAGAGGGGACAGATTTAACCTGATTGGAAAAAGAACCAGAAGCTGGGGGAGGAAACATTTTTTTTATACAGTTGTTATGCATCTAGAATGCACTGTCTGAAAGGGCGGTGGAAGCAGATTCAATGGTAAGGGAATTGCGTTTTCAAAGGGGAATTGGATAAATGCCTGAAGGGAAAAAAATGCTAGGCTATGGGGAAAGAGCAGGGGGATGGGATTAATTGGGTAACTCTACCAAAGATCCAACATTGACAGAATGGGCCAAATGGCCTCCTCCTGTACTGCATTATTTTGAGATTCTAATTGTATTACAATCCACCACTATACAGAAATTAGTCTTCTAACAACATACCACACGGAATAGTTTCAGCTTCTTTGCTCTTTGCTGAATAAAGACTGCTTCACCATTCCCTGGCTTTCCTTTGATATACTCCTAATGGGAGTATAAGTCTCCACCTCAACTTCTCCAATACCTTTACAGTATTGTGTTCAGTTCCGAGCACTACACTTCACGGAGAGTATCTTGGCCTTGGCGGGTCAGTGCAACGCAGACTCACCAGAATGATACCAAGGCAAAAAGGGTTAAGTTATGAGGCTTGTATTCCAATGAGTTTAGAAGCTTAAGGGATGATCTAATTGAGGTGTTTCTGTTGGGAGTCTAGAACAAGAGGACATTACTTTTAACTTAAGAGTTAGGCCATTCAGTGGTGATGTCAGGAAAGCCCTTCCTCACACAGAGGATAATGGAAATCTGAAACTCTTTCCCCCTAAACCACCGCTGAGGCTCTGTGGAGGTCAACTGAAATTTTCAAAACTGAGATATATGCAATTTTTGTTGGAAAAGGGTGTTAAGAAATATAGAATGAAAGAAAGTGGATGGAGTTAAGGTACAGGCCAGACATGATTCGACCCAATGGTGGTACAGGCTTTTGTGGTTGAATAGCTTCCTCCTATCTCTATGCTTCCCAAAGCAACCTCACTTCAAACATGAACCTGGACAAGGAGTGTCCACGGGCAAACCTCTCGTGAACTTGATAGGCTTCCTGATAGAACAAAGGGCCTAGGCTGTTCTCCAGGAGCATGTAAAGGGAAATTTAACCTTTACGTTTATTTACTGTTTTGGGACCACAAAAGAAAGGGATTTGCATCACCTGTTGCACCCATCAGAAAGAAACCAATGCACTTAATGTAGAAAATAATGCCTTGAATAATTTGAATAAATACAGTAGATCATTCTCTCACAGCAGAATCCCACAAACAGCAATGAAATGAATGGTCGGGTAGTGTGATTTTTTTTTTGTTGGTTTTGGTTGAGGAAAGAATATTAACCAGAACACCTGGATTATCTTGATGAAGATGTCTCTCTGCTCTTCTTCCAAAAGAGTTAGGAATCTTCAACATCCACCTAGACCAGCTGACAGGGTCTCAGTTTAACATTTGGTCCAAAACCTGTAACACTGCAGCACTCCCTCAGAACTGCACTACACAGGGAGTGCCAGACTAGAACTTGTGCTTAAGTCTCTGGAGTGGGGCTTCAACCCACATCCTGCTGAGTCAGTGGCCAGAGGGTGCTGGCCAATGAGCCAAAGCCAATGGGCATTAATTGGCAGTGCATCTATCTCAAGCCATCGACAGTATTTGCATCTAATTGTTGTGACTAAGATAAAAGTTTTCAGGAGTCTAGTGATCTGTTATCAGACAATAACTTCTGTGGTCTGTAGATCAGGCTGATAAAGTGCTTAAATCTTAATGCAATTCCACTCCGAGTTGGCCACTTAATGCAATGATTCCCTACTATGGGGGAAACTTCAGCATAACTTGCCCACTGAGAAACTGACGGGATCGGATCAAATGCCCCATTTATTTTCTATCAATGCATAACCAGCAGTTGAACCAATGAGATGAGTTTTGCACAGGCAGGTTAGGTTAAAGTTAACACTTAAGTGTCTGTTTGTCTCAGTTGGTAACATTCTTTGCACTGAGTCAGTAGACTGTAGGCTCAAGCCTAACTCCAGATTCTTGAGCACATAATCCAGGTTGACACGTTCAGTGCAGTACTAGGGAAGATGCTGGACTGTCAGAGGTGCCGTCTTTTGGATAAGACATTAAGCTAGGTCCCTGTGTGCCTGTCTCAGGTAAATTTCAAAGAAGAGTTCTCCATGGTGGTTTGTGCCAATATTTATCCCTCAACCAACACCACAAGAAAAGATTAACTAGCCACTTCTCTCATTGCTGTTTGTGGGATTTTCCTGTGTGCAAATTGTTGTCCTGCAAAACAGCAATTACCACATTTCAAAAGTAATTCATTTGAATAATTGAGGTGGCAGAGGAAAGTCAAAAACTCTCAACAGAAATAAACTCATTGTATCCATAACTGCTCCTTGTAACAGACAAAGTAAAGGGCAACAGATTCTGGAATCATCAAATCATGAGACAATCATTCAATCCAGCTCACCATCTCCATCACTATCCCTTGACATCAGCATTACAATTGCCAAAGCGCCCACTGTCAACATCCTGCCAGGTGGGGAGTGGGAAGTAACCACTAATCAGAAACTTAAATGGACAAGCCAGATAAATATAGTGGCTAGAACAGCAAGTTAGAGGCTGGGATCCAGTAGTGAGTGACTCACCTCCTCACTCCCCAAAGCCTTTCTACACTTACCAGGATGAATGCTGCTCCAAAAATACTCAAAAAATTCGACATCATCCAAGTGTGCGTGATTGGCATCTTACCCACCACCTTAAACATTCACTGCCTCCACCAGCAACACTCATTCCATGGCTGCAGTGTGTACCATCTACAAGATGCACTACAGCAAGGCTTCTTCATCAGCACCTCCTAAACCCAAGACCTCTACTGCCTAGATAAATAAGGCAGCAGATGCAAGGGAACACCATCACCTCTTAGTTCCCTTCCAGTTCATACGCCATTCTGACTTGGAAATATATCACCATTCCTTCATCATTGCTGGTTTAAAATCCTGGAGCTCCCTTCCTAACAGCACTGTGGGCGTACCAACAACACACACAAACTGCAGCGGTTCAAGAAAATGGCTGACCACCACCTTGGGGATGGGCAATAAATGTTGACCTTGCCACTGAAGCTCACATTCCCATGAATTAATAATTTTTTAAAAATTACAAATCATTGCATCAGAGCTCTTAAGTGGCCCATAAATGAAAGCATGATCCCAGAACACGAATTTCCATCCTTATGCTCACTGTCAGAAATGTTATCATTCTATTCTATGTCCCAACATTCAGTTAAATATAGCAATAATCACGTTTAATTGTTTGTGTGTTACCATATAGTGGGCACTCTGAACATTCTAGGGAAACAGTGGGAAGGAGTAAAAATATGATAAAGTTACATAGGTGAGGGTGTTACAGGGAGCTGAATATACAGCACCATAATAAGAATTTACAGTAACTCCTGCTTAATACCAGATAAGTAATAGAAAATTTACTACACAACACACTATATAATCTAGATGTTATAAAATACATGCTGTGAAATCTTTAACATTGAAACTTCCTTTGTAACATGTAGAATGGAAATCCTATATGTAAATTTCTCTCTAATCTCTGTTGTTATCTTATTCAACTAAACAGAATATATAAATTTATCTCGCACTCTCACCTCTGTTCAAGTCCCATTCCAGAGACTTGAGCCCATAGTATAGGCTGATGCTGCTCATGCAATACTGAGAGAATGATGTACTGTTGGAGGTGACGCCTTTCAGAGGAGATGTTAAACTGAGGCTCCATCTGCCATAGCAGGCAAAGTGAAAGGTCCCATAACACTATTTTGAAGAAGACCAGAGTCTGGCCAATATTTATCCCTCAACGAACATTACAATTGTCTGGCTATTATCTTATTATTCTTGGGAGCTTGCTGTGTTCAAATTTATTGCCACGCTCATTACATTTCAAAAGTGACTGCATTTAGAAAAGTACTTGTCAGCTGTGAAGTGATTTGGGATGTGTTGAAGTGGTCAAAGGTGGCATAGAAATGCAAATCGTTCTTTCAGCAACGGACTGTTGACAACACCGCAGCAAATATGTAGCATATACCACAACAATGCAGGTCGCTAGAACTATTTCTTTTCATAGTACAATGAAAATGGAGAAGTAAGGCAAACAGAACAACTTACATTTATATAGCAACTTCAAAGTAGTAAAACCTCACAGGACACTTCATAGAATTGTGATTCCTACTACCAAAGCTGCACTAAGTATAAATTACCTGACACACAAACAATCAAAGGCATTATAAGCTCATGAAACTGTAGGCCTACAAGCCAGATAGTGGATAATAGCCTCTAGTTACAGGCAACTACGCTAGGGGAGCTGACACCAAACAATTGAGATTGGCATCTCACAACTACCATTATAGAGCCAACTCCTTATAAACTTAGATTTAGAGGCATTCCCACATCTAATGACGCATGAGGCAGATAAAGCCTGTTTCCATATCTAGGTTTTCCTGGAACAGGTCTCTAGCCTGTCACCAGAGGCTATAGCTTGAGAGGTGCCACTGTGGATCAAGCTTGACTGACCAAGAGACTCTCCCATACTTACCTCCTGCCATAGGCATTTTGGAATGATAATCAACCCGTTTGGCCGTACTATGAATGCACTTTTGTGGCCATCAAGTCCTGGGGTGGAGTTCAAACTCAGAGCTTCTGGCTCAGAAGCAGGGATGCTACCCACTGAGCCACAAGATCTACAGTGCTCCAAAGATGCTGTCTATTGATGAAACCCTTCCCCCGGCCCCCCCACCCGCCCCCGCCCCCGCCCCCGCCCGCTACACAACCCACCAGTTATGCAACCTTCCTGTTATTGGCTCCGTTGATTGTAGAACATTAATCGGTTTAAAGCACTCTCACACAGGTATATGCACATAGACACTAATATTCAAACAGAAACAATTGCACACACAGGTACATATTCATAGATGCACATATATACAAACAAAGAAACACACTCACATGCACACTAAAGCAGAATCACATCAAAACACAGATTTGTGCACACACACACACTCAAACACAGACTGACAGACACAAACAGGCATACACAGACTGAGACACACACTCAAACTGACAAACAGGAACTCTTTCAAGAATACACAAAGATACAGCTCTTTCCTGTGGTATGGCAGGGTCAGAGGTTAAAGACGGGAATTCGATGTGGGGCAGTGCAACATTCTTTCAAAGGAAAGGTCGCAGAAATCACTGAGAAAGTTTTCTGCTCCTGTTCCTCCTCACGCTAGAACTCAGCTTCAGGCTCCGTGAGCTGCTTGGGGGCAGCATTGATGCCAGTGTATCCACTACCGTGATAATTACTTTAATCTCTGCTTAAAGGACGCCACAGCCTCTGGGTTTCTGCTGAAACAGGCATCTTTTTAAAAAATTATCCAAATCAGCTGGACTTAAATGCTGCTCCATTCAAGAGACTTGAACCCCATAATCCAGATTGACACTCCTAGTGTAGTACAGAAGGAATGCTGCACTGCCGAGTTGCTGTCTTTCAGATAGGTCTTAAACCGTGCCCTCTCAGGTGAACGTAAAAGATCCCATGGTGTTATTTCAAAGAAATGCATGAAGTTCTCCCAGTATTTATCCCTCAATCAACATCACTAGGTAAACAGACTATCTGGTCATTATGCACAAAATTTGCTGCCAATTTTCCTAAATTACAGCAGTGACTACACTTCAAAAATACTTATTTGGCTGTAAAGCACTGATGGATGTCATGACATCGTGAAAAGTGCTATATAAATGTAGGTCTTCCTTTCTCTCTGATCCTTTTTTCATTATTTCTTATTCTAACCCTATTCTATCCTGTCACTCAGTATTTCACTGATGCCCTGTGCCACCTTGGCAATCTCAGTCTGCTATCCCCAACCCTCCACCCTTTCCAAACCTTTTAGCCCAATATTCCCTCACGATCAGGGATGCCCTCGCAAACCACAAACTGCTGCTGTTAAGGTGTAGCATTCGTATGGGGACATTAAGCAAGAGTCACACACTGGGGGAAGGTACTACCAGCCTGTCCTGCAATTTCACATTAAACATCTATATGTGCTAATTGCATCAAAGAGGGAAGTATCTGAATGAGTTTATAACAGGAACAGTCCTGAATGGGCTGTCAGCAGGGACTGGCAGTGAGTGGAGGCTTTTATCCATTCTGTCCTCATTCATTCAGGACAGGACTTGATTCTCAACAGATTGCTAAATGTAGATTCCAATGTTATTGATGGGTTCTCTCCCAGTCTCCAGAATCCACTTCAAAACAACAGAGGCATCTCTACAGCACCTTCAAAGCAGTGAAACCTCCCAAGGCTCATTCGCAGGTGTTTTATCAAATACACTTTGACACTGCGCTTCATAATGAGATATTAGGACAAGTGACTGAAGACTTGTTCAAAGAGGTAGGTTTTAAGGAGCATCTCAAAGGAGGAAAGAGGGGGAGAGGTCTAGGCAGGGAATTCCAGATGGTAGGGCCCAGGCAGCACAGTCAGTGAATTATATTGCGCCTGTGCTGGATCTTTGAAAAAGCTACCTAATTCATCCCATTCCCCTGTCTTTACCCCATAGCCCTGCAATTTTTTCATTTATCAGAGTATATTCAATTCTTAAGATAAAAACAAAAAAACTGCGGATGCTGGAAATCCAAAACAAAAACAGAATTACCTGGAAAAACTCAGCAGGTCTGGCAGCATCGGCGGAGAAGAAAAGAGTTGACGTTTCGAGTCCTCATGATCCTTCGACAGAACTTGAGTTCGAGTCCAAGAAAGAGTTGAAATATAAGCTGGTTTAAGGTGTGGGGGGGGTGGGGGGGTGGCGTAGAGAGAGAAAGACAGAGAGAAGTGGAGGGGGGTGGTGTGGTTGTAGGCAAAAGCCTAATTTAAAACCAGGCTACTCGGAGATGAAGCATTGACACTGTGATTAAAAATGCTTATTTTTCTGTGATAAGCCTATTTTCAGATGTTTTAACCAAACTTCACCAAATTACCACTTATAAATAAAAGGAAATACTTTTAAAGCAAGATGTATTTTCTAAGAAAAGACAGATTACATTTTAAAGAGCTGCCTGATTGCATTGGCTCAGGGTAGATTTTTCATTCAGTGATACACAGAAGAATTTGACTGGAAAGTCGAGGGGAAAAAAAACAGTTTTCAAAACAGGCATAAATTGCACCAGAATTGGCAGTTGCGCCCAAAGCGGAATCTCTTTCCCACGACACTCACTAATGAATCCAGTAGGGAAATTCAGAAGAAAAGTCTTCAACCAGAGACTGTTAAAACTGTGGAACTTGCTACCTGAGGGAGTTGGTAGTTCAGCCAAGTAACAGAGATGGATTTATGGGGAAGCTAGGTAAACATATGAGAGAAAAGAATCAAAAGATTCTTTTGATAGGGTTAGATGAAGTGGGGTGGGAGGAGGCCTATGTAGAGCATAAACACTGGCATGGACCAGTTAGGCTGAATGGCCTGTTTTCTGTGTTGTATATTCAAGGTGGCATGTATTTTGGAGTGAGCCTTTAGCTGAGTGGTAGCCTATCCAGTCTCCAAGTCAGAGTTTAAGCCTTACTCTACCCAGTGAGCAGAGATCAGAGCTTGGACTCAGAAAGATGGGATAACACCCAGCCTGATACTCATGTCCAGTGGGCATGGGAGGCCACTCCCTCATGAGTTCCAACAGCACATAAAACCCTTCTGAATATAAAGCCAACACCCCCTACCAGTAGAAAGGTAGTTATGGCCATGGAGGGAGTGTTCACGCTGCAGCTTTCAGACCATTAATCAGCCTGAGAAATCTTTCCCTATTTCACACTGTTCAGAAAGAGTGAAGATACAAAAACAACTTTGCATGTTGTTGAAGGAGCTGCACATGCCTGAAAGAGTGGCAATGCCCTTTTAATTATTAATTGCCCCATTTCTGGTTCCTCTTTACTGTGGCGAACACATCCCAGGTGGAATGTGTTACAAGGATCATTTGCAGAAATCAGTCCTGGAGACCTCACTGTCTGATAATGAAGCCTTCTCAAGGGTCTCTATTTTCACCCCCCCCGCACCCTCCCCCCACCCCCCAACCACCCCATCACCCCGACCCCATGCAAACTGAGCAAGAGTTGGGGAAGGGGACCAAATGCCAAACAGAATTTGCAATCCTTTTCTTCCCTTATCTTCCTGCTACATGCCCCTATCCTTCTCTGCTAATCCTTTTGTTCACACTCCATTTTTTCTGCTTCCATTTCTCTCTGTCTTTTCTTGTCCTTTTCTTGTCATCTCTCTCTCTCTCACACACACATTCATTCCTTCTTATCATTTATTTTCCTTCACACTTCCCTCATATTCAATTGTGAGTCTGGTGCCCTCCATTCTACCCTGAAGTTATAGCAAAAGGCTACTTGGCCAATCATTCCTGTCCTGTTGCTTATCGCCTATCAGATCACTCAGCTCATCACATCTCATTCCTTTTTATTGGGCCTGAACGTCCTCAGACTTTCAACCAATACACTGCCAAGCTATGCCAGATTTTACACTGCAGGCTTGACAAAATTACAGTGACAGAAAGTGCAAAGGAAAGCTGCTGCACTTGGGCTTATCCAAATATCTGCTGTCTGTTTCTTAACTCACGTCAAGTCCTGTCCATCCAAGACCCCTATCCTCACTGACCTACATTGGCTTATAGCCTGGCAACACCTAAATTTTAAAACTCAGATCCTCCTATCTAAATCGGCCCCATCCTTATTTCTGTAATGGCCTCCAAGATCTCTACGCTCCTCCAATTCGGGTTTCTTGTATATATCTCTGATTTTCATCATGTCACAATTGATGGCTGTGTCTTCAGTTGTCTAAGCCCTAAGATCTGTAATTCCTCCCTAGATCTCACCATTCCACTCCACCTTTAAATTGCTCCTTAAAACCTACCCCTTTCAAGCAAGCTTTTGATCACCTGTTTTAATATCTCATTTAGCTGGCTGTAAATTAACAGACATGTGAAGTGTGTTTAGACATCTTACTACATTAAAGGTGCTATATACATGCAAATTGTCATTCTTTTTGAGAGGATATTTGACTCCCTCTATGGCTTAGTACCTTTATTTAGTGAGTCTGGCTGACATTCCTGTGCAGTACGGAGGGATCACTGCACTGTCGGAGGGCCAGTACTGACAGAGTACTGCACTATTCGAGGGTTAGTACTGAGGGATTGCTACACTGTCGGAGGCCATTACTGAGAGAGTGCTGCACTGTTGGAGAGGCACTGTTAAGGAAGCAATCTGGCATAGGATCAGTACTGAGCGAGCATTGCATTATTGGAGGTGCTGTCTTTCAGGTGAAGCATTAAACCGAGGGCCCTTCTGGCATTTTGAATGGATGTAACAGATCACCATCAGGACGCCCACCATTTTGAGGAAGAACAGGGAAGCTCTTTACCCCTCAACCAACATCATTAAAACAGATCATCTGGTGGTTATCAATGTTGTGTTCCGACATTACAACAATGAACTACAGTTGAAAATTACTGTCTGTGAAGTACTTTGGAATGTCCTGAGGTTGTGAAAGGGACTAAAGAACTGCAAGTGTTCTACCAGGAGAGGAGCAGAGGACAGGGCAGCAGAGGGGTGGAGGGGGAAAGATCGACAAGAGAAAACACTCAGAGTGGACACAAATTTAACAAACATCTTCAAAAGAAAACAAAAGGGAGACGGCATGGTGATGTTGTTGTTTGATGTTCCAGACCAGAGCATTTGAAGCAATAAATAAACCATTTGCAGCCTTCCTGGGAGAAACAATCACAATGATGCTGACACCAAATGTTGTGTTTAGCAGTGAATAAGACCATGAAGTTAGCAAGATGGCAACTTTTGCAGGAAAGCTGCTCGCTATCACATAAACTTCTTCCATCACCATTAGAATACCTTTTGGTGTTCATGTGTAAGGCTGCCAAATTTAACCTCATGTATTCCCAGAGCTTTCATCACATGACCTACCACCTCCCCATCAAACATCCTTTGAACCCCACCCCCACACCCACCCACCTCACTCTCTAAAGCCTTTAGAAATAAGAAATAAAAGTGAAAGAAAATGAAGGAAGCACATACTGTTTTTAATGCCACTGTGATTTTTTTCTTCTCCTGGGTTTGCTCATGGCAAGATCCAGGAGATTAATCTTAAATTCCTGATGACTACAGGGGAAATGCTGAAGGATTGGCAACCCTATTGGTGTGGCAGTACATCCCATTAAGCAGAAGAGCCACACGCCTTATTACAAAGCAATGGAGCACAGGGATCATAATTCATGCTCTAGGACCACAGCCAGTGTTCCTCACCTACCACAAGCCCTGAAAACTCACCAATGAACCCCGGGAGCTCAGTCCTATTTAGAATCATATTTCCTACTTGCTGGCTTGCCCAGTGTTGGAATCTGTGGACCGGGAGGTTTGAAACAGGGTTTGCATTGCCTCACCCCTTTGAAAGGTATGGGTAACAAGTGAGGACAGGCCACAGTATTTCATGTGTTCCCCCTGCTCCCCAGATTCACACACAAAAGCTGTTCTTATATTGAATGCCAGATCTTGGGAGAGTCAGCATGCACCTGCATTTACCTATGAATAGTGCAGCCCATTTCAGCTGTGAGTTGTCCCCAGTACGTCATGATACATAAATCGTTTGGCCAGTAAACAGGGATAAAGTTCCAATGTCACGGCTTTTAATCATTGCCTCACTACAATGCATCGTCACTCCTGCCTATTTGCTGATTTGGGACGTCACCACGGGCATTGCACCAGCACCAGAACCACTTGTTTACTGGACCCATGAAGAGCATTGTCAGTCAGAACTCAGCTATTCGGGTACAAAAGTCCCGGTCCTTCTGGAAATAATCTGGTGGTGAAATTGTTGTTGACATCAGCTGCACAGAACATAACTGGACCAGCACTTAAATGCCACAGGTACTATAGAAGATCAGAGGCTGAATACTCTGCAGTGAGTGACTCACCTCCCGATCCCCCAACACCTCGCCACCTACAAGGCACAACCAGTGTGATAAATACTCTCTTCTTGCCTGGATGGATACAGCTGCAACAATACCCAGGAAGGTTGACACCATCCAGGGTAAAGTAGTTCACTTGATCAGCATCCCACCCACCAGCTTAAACATCCATTCCCTCCACCTTTGGTGAACCAGTGCGCATTATCTACAGGTTTCTATAACAACACCTCCTAAACCCACAACCTCCACCAACTGGAAAGAAATGGTAAGCAGTTGCATGCTAACACACTGGTCCTCAAGGATTATAATCTCCAGATTACTACCCAAGCCACGTGCAAATTGGCATAGGGACGTGAGAATAAGGGAAGTAAACATGTGGCTAAAGGAGTGGTGCGGGAAAATGGGGTTCCATTTCATGGGGCACTGGCATTAGTATTGGAACAGGAAGGATCTGTACCGTTGGGATGGTCTCCACCTGAACTGATCTGGAACCAATGTTCTAGCGAAAAGGGTAAATAGGGTGGTCAACAGGACTTTAAACTAGAAAGTTGGGGGGTGGGGGTGGGGGTGTGGGGGGAAGGGTAAAACTCCAAGAAGTATGACGAATTGGAAACAAAGCAGCAGGTTAGCTTGTGGGGGGGTGGATTCAATTTCATGCACAATTACGAAAAAACTGAAAAGAAAGGAGAGCCCAGGAGAGGCTATCAAAGTCCCCAGAACACAAAACAGGACAGAGTGATGGAAAGAGCTAGGAATCTAACTTGAAGCACATCAGATAAAGGGACAACAATGAGAAAGGGGGCGGGAAATACAGGACTGTAGATGTTGTATCTGAATACATGCAGTATACGAAATAAGGTAAATGAGCTTGTGGCGCAGATTGAAATTGGCAGGTATGATGTGGTGGGCATCACGGAGACATGGCTGCAAGGGGATCAGGACTGGGAGCTAAATATCCAAGGATGTACATCCTATTGAAAAGATAGGCAGGTTGGTAGAGGGGTGGGGTTGCTTTGTTAGTAAGAAATTAAATTAAATCGATAGCAAGAAATGACGTGGGGTGAGATGATGTAGAATCTGTGTGGGTAGAGTTGAGGAACCGCAAAGGTGAAAACACCATAATGGGTGTTATGTACAGACCTCCGAACAGTAGTCAGGATGTGGGGCACACGATACACCAGGAGATAGAAAAGGCGTGTAAGAAAGGCAAGGTTACAGTGACCATGGGGGATTTCAATATGCAGGTAGACTGGGAAAATCAGGTTGCTAGTGGATCCCAAGAAAAGGAATTTGTGGAATGTCTACGAGGTGGCTTTTTGGAGCAGCTTGTGGTGGAGCCCACTAGGGAACAGGCAATTCTAGATTTGGTGATGTGTAATGAGGCAGATTTGATAAGGGAGCTTAAGGTGAAGAAACCCTTAGGAGGAAGTGACCATAATATGATAGAATTTACCCCGCAATTTGAGAGGAAAAAGCTGGAATCAGATGTAACGGTATTACAGTATTGAATAAAGGCAACTACAGAGGCATGAAGGAGGAGCTGGCCAGAATTAACTTGGAGATGAGCCTAGCAGGAAAGACAGTGGAACAGCCAAGGCAGGAGTTTCTGGGAGTAATTTGGGAGACACAGCAAAAATTCATCCCTAGAAGAAGAAGCATACAAAAGGGAGGACGAGGCAACCATGGCTGACAAGGGAAGTCAGGGACAGCATAAAAGCTAAAGAGAAAGCATGCAATGCGGCAAAGAGCAGTGGGAAACCAGGAGATTGGGAAGCCTACAAAGACCAACAGAGGGCAACTAAAAAAGAAATAAGGAGGGAGAAGATTAAATATGAGGGTAAACTAGCCAGTAATATAAAAGAAGATTGCAAGAGTTTTTTTTAGATATATCAAGGGTAAGAGAGAGGCAAAAGTGGACATTGGGCCACTGGAAAATGACACTGGAGAAGTAGTAGTGGGGAACAAAGAAATGGCAGAGGAACTGAATAGGTACTTTGCGTCAGTCTTCATGGTGGAAGACATGAGTAACATCCCCAAAGTTCAAGAGAGTCACGGAGCAGAGGTGAGTATGGTGGCCATTACCAAGGAGAAGGTGCTAGGAAAACTGAAAGGTCTGAAGGTGGATAAATCACCTGGACCAAATGGATTACACCCCAGAGTTCTGAAGGAGATAGCTGAAGAGATAGTGGAGATGTTAGTGGTGATCTTTCAGGAATCACTCGAGTCAGGGAGGGTCCCAGAGGACTGAAAAATCACTAATGTAACCCCCCTGTTTAAGAAGGGAGTGAGGCAAAAGACGGGCAATTACAGGCCGATTAGCCTGACCTCAGTCATTGGGAAGATTTTAGAGTCTATTATTAAGGATGAGATTTCAGAATACTTGGAAGTGCATTGTAAAATAGGGCAAAGTCAGCTGGTTTCATCAAGGAGAGGTCATGCCTGACAAATCTGTTAGAATTCTTTGAGGAGGTAACGAGTAGGTTAGACAAAGGAGAGGCAATGGATGTTATCTACTTGGACTTCCAGAAGGCCTTTGACAAGGTGCCATACAGGAGGCTGCTCAGTAAGATAAGAGCCCATGGTGTTAGAGGCAAGGTACTAGCATGGATAGAAAATTGGCTGTCTGGCAGGAGGCAGAGAGTGTCCTTCTCAGGATGGTGGCCGGTGACTAGTGGAGTTCCGCAGAGGTCAGTGTTGGGAACACAACTTTTCACTTTATACATTAATGATCTAGGTGAAGGAACTGAGGGCATCCTGGCTAAATTTGCAGATGATACAAAGATAGGTGGAGGGACAGGTAGTACTGAGGAAGTGGGGAGGCTGCAGAAGGATTTGTACAGGTTAGGAGAATAGGCAAAGAAGTGGCAGATAGAATACAACGTGGGGAACTGCGAGGTCATACACTTTGGTCGGAAGAATAGAGGCATAGACTATTTTCTAAATGGGGAGAGAATTCAGAAATCTGGAATGCAAAGGGACTTGGGAGTCCTAGTCCAGAATTCTCTTAAGGTTAACTTGCAGGTTGAGTCAGTAGTTAGGAAGGCAAATACAATGTTGGCATTTATTTTGAGAGGACTAGAATATAAAAGCAGGGATGTGCTGCTGAGGCTTTATAAGGCTCTGGTCAGACCACATTTAGAATATTGTGAGCAATTTTGGGCCCCGTATCTCAAGAAGGATGTTCTGGCCCTGGAGAGGGTCCAGAGGAGGTTCAAGAGAACAATCTCAGGAATGAAAGGCTTAACATATGAGGGATGCTTGAGGACTCTGAGTCTATACTGGACGGTGTTTAGAAGGATGAGGGGGATCTGATTGAAACTTACAGAATACCAAAAGGCCTGGATAGAGTGGACGTCGGGAAGATGTTTCCATTAGTAGGAGAGACTAGGACCCGAAGGCACAACCTCAGAGTAAAGGGAAGACCTTTTAGAACAGAGATGAGGAGAAACTTCTTTAGCCAGAGAGTGGTGAACCTATGGAATTCATAGCCACAAAAGTCTGTGGAACCAGGTCATTGAGTGTATTTAAGACCGAGATAGATAGATTCTTGATTGGTAAGGGGATCAAAGGTTACAGGGAGAAGGCGGGAGAATGGGGTTGAAAAACTTATCAGCCATGATTGAATGGTGGAGCAGACTCGGTGGGCCGAATGGCCTAATTTCTGCTCCTATGTCTTATGGTCTTAACACCATTGTCGTCAATTTCCCTCCAAGTCACACATCATCCTGACTTGGACATGCATTGCTTTTCCCTTCATCATCACTGGGTCAAGATTCTGGAACTCCATCCTTAACCATACCATGAGAGCACTTTCACCACATGGACTGTAGCAGTTCAAGAAGAAGGCTCACCACTACTCTCTTAAAAGGGCAATGAGGGGATGGGCAAAAAACGCCAGCTTTGCCTGAGATTGAATCCAAACCCCAAGATCTGGTGGCATCATAAAAGCGAGTGGAGAATGGTGTCTTGAGCAAAGCACAAGGAAGAATTTTCATGACAGTTATCCCAAGGACATAATCTTCAGTGATTGATTGGATTGTGTCAATTGTTCCTTAGGTGTCAGCTGCAACTCAAAGGGCAGCACTCTCACCTCTGAGTCAGAACATTTGGGGCTTAAGTCCCACTTCAAAGCCTAGGGCAAATAATCTAGGCTAACACTTCAGCATGGCATCAAAACAGTTACTACACTTCCAAAAGTATGACAATGGCTGTGAAGCATTCTGGGATGTCCTGACGGTGCACAATCATTCAGCCCTCGCAGCCTGCTCCACCATTCACTGATGATGGCTGATCTTCTATCGCAATGCCATATTCCCACTCTCTCCCCATACCCTTGACACCTTTAGAGCCCAGAAATCTTTTCCTTCTTAAAAATATTCAGCGACTTGGCCTCCACAGCCTTCTGTGGTAGAGAATTCCACAGGTTCACTACCCTCTGCATGAAGAAGTTTCTCCTCATCTCATTCCTAAATGCCAACCCCATATCCTGAAACTGTGACCCCTTGTTCTAGACCCCCCCGGCCAGAGGAAACATCATCCCTGTATCCAGTCTGTCTACCCCTGTCAGAATTTTTAATGTTTCAATGAGATCTCCTCTCATTCTTCTAAACTCCAGTGAATACAGACCTAGTCTGCCCAATGTCTCCTCATGCGACAATCCTGCCACCCTAGGATCTGTCTGGTGAACCCCCGCCACACTCCCTCTATGGTAAGTAGAACACTCACAAAATCCACAATTTTCTTTGGCTATCGATAAGTTAGCCCCGTCCATGCTGATGATACTACAAATATTAAAATAAAGATGAAAAGCTCATCAGCAGCCATTTATCTCATGCAAGATACGTTGGCTGAGCTTGAACATGCCCTCCCCTCCACACAACTTAATTGAGTTAAAAGGCTCTGCCTATTGACTGGTTAATTCTGAGAACTTCATCCCTGATCCAGTTCCCAATAAACACATGTAGCACTGGACCAAAATTTCTGAATTGTTTTGGAACATTTTTGTTTAAAAAAAGACTAGCCTGATGTAATTTAATCAAGTGGAGGGGGTTGAAGCAAGGAGCTGGAGTAGTCCACCACAGCCACTCTAGCCTGTTCACCATTCAGTTAGATCATGGGTGATCTGGACCATAATTCCCATCTAGCCAATTTAATTCAATATTCCTTGACACCCTTAACCAACAAATTGTAGAATTGCATAGAACCCTATAGCACAGACACAGACCATTCAGCCCAAGTACACCAATGCTATTTGTCTCAACTACTCCTTGTGGTAGTGAGCTCCTCCTGAAATCCTTGTTGGAATTATTGGTGACTATTTTATATTTATGGCCTCTAGTTATGGTTTCCACCATATGGAGGCATCTTCTCTATGTCAACCTTATCAAACTTCTTCATAATTTTAAAATCTCTATTCGGTCACCCCTTAGCCTTGTCTTTTCTGTAGAAGCATTCTAGCCTGTTCAGCCTTTTACTGATACTTACATCATCTCAGATCTAGAGACATCTTGCAAATCTTTTGTTGCACCATCCCCACCGCCTCTATATCCTTTAATAGTGTGGAGACCAGAACCGTGCACAGTATCAAATCTCAGGTTGGAAAGTGTAAACTGACCTTACCACCCCCCTCCCCCCCACCACCTCCCCCATCTCCTCCACACCACCCGCCCACCCAGCCTCAACAGCTTTTGGGGGATAGAGTTCCAGATTGCCACTACCCTTTGTGTGAACAAGTGCTTCCTAGCATCAATCCTGAACAGCCTGGCATTAACTTAGTGATCCACCAATGTTAAACCCTTCCAATTGCACCTCACTATCTGGGATCTGAACCGGAGCCAGCCTGAAGAATTGTACTTAAAAATACATAATGCATAGGTCCGCATATTGAATCGTTACTGGAACAATCAAAACCACATTCAACGTTGCAATCTTGTTAAAAGCACAGCTTTATATTTACATACTTTAGAAATACCACCCAGCGGGCTCTCTGAATATCGATCGCTCCTCGCCCCGGATTTGTATTGGTACCTTTGCAAGCTATTGCCTGTATTGGCGTTAGTTTGCGCCAGGGACACACGCTGCACCAACATATATTTTAACTTATTTTCTATCAACAAAAACTTAATACTAACGAAGTAGCTGCGAATTTCTTAGAAATAGTTCGAATGAGTCGTTCAGTTTATCTCAAATTTCGGGGATTTTTATGAATGAAATGAATTTCCGGGTGACGTCACTGGGTTTATTTACTAGTCCAAGACACCCGAGGCGCGATCGCTAGAGACTATCTTTTTACTTTATTTAATACTCATTGACCCAATCTGTGCCTAGTCTGCAGCTCGAGATGATGATCCCGCTCCGGGCTCCCACATCAGTCACAGTCAGATTTATGCATTTCAAATCATCACGTTGAGCGCAATGGAAATTCTGCACCTTTCCTGCTCAACACCAGGGTATCAGGGGTTAAAGAACGGGGAAAGAGGCTCCGAGAGAGACGACTCAGCAACCCTCCAGAGACACCCCCAGAAACACACGCACACACGCACCCAGACACAAACACAGCACCCCCCCACACAGCTAGACACACACATACACAACCTCACACATCCAGACACAGACACGCACCCAGACACCCCCACACACCCAGACACACACACACAGACACACACACACACCCAGACACACACAAACCCAGACACCCAGACACACACACCCACACCTCCGCACACAGACACACAACACATCCAGACACACACCCAGACACACACACCCCCAGAAACACATCCACACCCAGAAATACACCCACACCCAGAAACACAACCAGAAACATACCCACACCCAGAAACACACCCACACCCAGAAACACGCCCACACCCAGAAACACACATGCACGCCCACAGCCAGGAACACACATGCACACACACGCACACACATACACACATGCATCCACCCAAAAACGCACACACACACACCCACCCAGAAAGACACACCCACCCGGAAATACACACCCAGAAATACAGACACACACACCCACCCAGAAACACGCCTGCCCATGGCCACCCAGAAACACGCCCACCCATGCCCACAGAAACACGACACCCACACCCACCCAGCAACACGCCCCCCATGCCCACCCAGAAAAACACCCTCACACGCCCACCCAGAAACACACCCACCCATGCCCACCCAGAAACACGCCCCCCCCATAAACACACCCACCCACGCCCACCCAGAAACATACACACACGTGCCCACCCAGAAACACACCCTCCCATGCCCACCCAGAAACACATCCCCAGAAGCCCACCCAGAAACACACCCACCAATAAACACACACACCGACGCCCACCCAGAAACATACACACCCACTCCCACCTAGCAACACGCCCTCCCATGCCCACCCAGGAACACACCCCCACAAGCCACCCACCCAGAAACACAAACACACACACCCAAAAATACATACACACACACACACACAGAAACACACACCCATGCCTACCCAGAAGCACACTCACGCCCACACAGAAACACACACACACCCAGAGAAACATACACACACACACCCAGAAACACACACACACACGCCCACCCAGAAACACACACACACACGCCCACCCAGAAACACACAAAGACACGCCCACACAGAAACACACACACATGCCGACCCAGAAACACACACACACACATGCCCACCCAGAAACATAAACACACACAACCCCGCAAAAACACACACACACAAACCCCCAGAAACAAACACGTGCCCAGTAACACACACATATACACGCCCAGAAATACACACATGCCAGACACACAGACACCCCCCCCACATACACCCAGACACCAACACACAAACACCCAGACATACACACACACACACACAGACACGCACACACCCAGACACACACACACCCAGACACACACACCACTGGATACACACAAACCCAGAAACAAACACACTAACACACACTGCGGAACACGCACACAAAGACACACACATAGAAACACACACACACACACACCCAGACACACCCACACACACCCACCCAGAAACACACACACACACACACACACACCCAGACACACCCACACACCCACCCAGAAACACATACACACACACCCAGAAAAACACACACACACCCAGAAACAGACACACAAACACCCAGACACCCTGAAACACACACAAACCCCGAAACACACACACACACACCCAGAAACACAAACAAACACTCACACAGAAAAATCCACCCACAGACAAATACACACCCCGAAACACACACACACACACAGACACCCCAAAACACACACACACACACATACCAAAAAAAAACACACACACAGAAACACACACACACACACAGAAAAACACAAACACACACACAGAAACACAAACACACACACCCAGAAACACACACACACACCCAGAAACACACGCCCACACACACATACACACCCAGAAACACAACACACAAACATGCACACACACACAGAAACACACACCCACACAAAACACACACCCAGAAGCACACACCCACACACACACAGAACACACACAGACACACACAGACACACAGACAAACACACCCACCCAGAAACAACATACACCCACCCCGAAGAATACCTGCCCCAAAACACACCAAACCAGAATTACGCCCGCCCTGAAATACACACACCCATCCACAAACACATGCACACACCCAAACAGAAACACACACCCGCCCAGAAACACACAAACACACTCCTGCCCTGAAGCACACACACAGCCACACCACCCAGAAACACACACCCACCCATCCTGAGAAACACACACCCCCCCGCCCTGAAACACACACACAGACACCTCGAAACGCACCCGCCCTTAATTGCACCCGCATAGGAACACGCCCACCCAGAATCATGCACACCCAGAAACACACACGCACACCCAGAAACAAGCACACGCACAACCAGAAACACACACACACATACCTGCCCAGAAACATACACCACCAGAAACACACACACACACACACACACACACGCATACCTGCCCAGAAACACACACACACCCAGAAACACACACACGGCAAACCACCCCCAGAAACACACACCCGCCCCAAAACACACCCGCCCAGAAACACACCTGCACACCCCCACCCACAAACAAACACACACACTCAGAAACACACACAAACACACCCCGAAACAGACACGCACACACACACACCCGCCCACAAACAAACAAACACATGTACACACCCACCCAGACACGCAAACACACACACCCACCCACAAACAAGCACACACACACACCCAGAAAAACACAGACCCAGAAACACACACAAACCCACAGAAACACACACACGAAGTCCCAGAAACACACACACACGCCCAGAAACACACAAACACACACACCCAGAAACACACACATGCACAGATACACAGACACAACCACACACACACCCAGACACCCACACAAACACACCCAGACACACACACACGCACACCCCCAGACACACACAGAAACACCCACACACCCACCCAGAAACACACACACACACCCACCAAGAAACACACACACACACACACGCCCACCCAGAAACACAAACACACACACCCATCCAGAAACACACACACACATGCCCATCTAGAAACATACACACACACGCCCATCCAGAAACATAAACACACACACACCCAGAAGCACAAACAAATACACACACCCAGAAACACAAGCACACACACACCCGCCCAGAAACACACACCTGCCTCAAAACACACCCATCCATAAACACACCCGTCCACAAACACTCACACACACACACCTGCCCACAAACAAACACACACATGCACAGTTCTGCCCACAGACAAACGCACACACATACACCCCCACCTAGAAATGCAAAAAACACACACCCACCCAGAAACACACAGACCCAGAAACACAAACAACCCCGCAGAAACACACACACACAAAACCCACAGAAACACACACACGCCCAGGAACACACACATGCCCAGACACACAGACACCCCTACACACACACCAAGACACCCACCCACACACACACACACACACACACACAGACAGGCACACACACACACACAGACACGCACACACCCAAACACACACACCCCTAGACACACACACCCCTGGAAACACACAAAACCATAAACACACACCCCCAAAAACACCCACCCAACCTCAGAAACACACCGTGAAACACACCTACACACAGAAACACACCCACACCCAGAAACACACCCACAGCCAGGAACACACATTTACATCCAAAGCCAGAAACACATATGCAAACCCCGAGCCAGAAACACATATGGACGCCCACAGCCAGGAAACCAAATGCATGCCCACTGCCAAGAACACACAAGCACACACACGTACACACATACACACACACACATATGCAACCACCCAGAAACACACATAGACACCCAGAAACAAACAAACACGCCCGGAAACACAAACACACACGCCCAGAAACACACACACACACAAAAACAGAAACAAACACACACACACCCAGAAACACACACACACACACCCAGACACCCTGAAACACACACACACCCAGAAGCACACACACACACACCCAGAAACACAAACAAACACTCACCACAGAAAAACCCACCCACAGACAAATACACACCCAGAAACACAGACACCCCGAAACACACACACATACACACACACACCGAAACACACACACACACAGAAACACACACACACCCACCCAGAAACACACAGATCCAGAAACACACACAACCCCTCAGAAACACACACACACAAACCCCCAGAATCACACACATGCCCAGAAACACAGACATAAACACGAAGAAGCACACACACACACACACACACACATACACACACACAGAAACACAAACAAACACTCACACAGAAAAATTCACCCACAGACAAATACACACTCAGAAACACACACACACACACAGACACCCCGAAACACACACACACACCAAAATACACACACACACACACACACACACAGAAACACACACACACACTCAGAAAAACACACGCACACCCAGAAAAACACACACACACACAGAAACACAAACACACACACCCAGAAACACACACACACACTACTAGAAACACACACATCCCCAGAAACAAACACACACCCAGAAACACACACACACCCAGAAACACAAGCCCACACACACATACACACCCAGAAACACAACACATAAACATGCACACACACACAGAAATACACACCCACACAAAACACACACCCAGAAGCACACAAAACACACACACAGAACACACAAAGACACACACAGACACACACACACAGACAAACACACCCACCCAGAAAAACACATACAATCCCCCCGAAGAACACCTGCCTCAAAACACGCCAATCCAGAATTACGCCCGCCCTGAGACACACACACCCACCCACAAACACACGCACACACCCAAACAGAAACACACACCCGCCCAGAAACACACAAACACACTCCTGCCCTGAAGCACACACACAGCCACACCCGCCCAGAAACACACACCCACCCATCCTGAGAAACACACACCCCCCGCCCTGAAACACACACACAGCCACCTCGAAATGCACCCGCCCTGAATTGCACCCGCAAAGGAATATGCCCACCCAGAATCATGTACACCCAGAAACACACACGCACACCCAGAAACACACACGCACACCCAGAAACATACACACCCAGAAACAAGCACACGCACAACCAGAAACACGCACATACACACATGCCTGCCCAGAAACACACACCACCAGAAACACACACACACACACACACACACATTCCTGCCCAGAAACACACACACACCCAGAAATACACACATGGCAAACCACCCCCAGAAACAAACACCCGCCCCAAAACACACCTGCCCAGAAACACACCTGCACACCCCCGCCCACAAACACACACACTCAGAAACACACACAAGCACACCCCGAAACACACACACACACAAACACCCACAAACAAACACACACATGCACAGCCTTGCCCACAAAAAAACACACACACGTACACACCCACCCAGAAACGCAAACACACACACCCACCCACAAACAAATACACACACACCCAGAAACACACAGACCCAGAAACACACACACGAAGTCCCAGAAACACACACACACGCCCAGAAACACACAAACACACACACCCAGAAACACACAGATGCCCAGATACACAGACACCCCCCCACACACACCCAGGCACTCACACAAACACTCCCAGACACACACACACGCACACCCCCAGACACACACAGAAACACCCACAAACCCACCCAGAAACACACACAAACCAACCCAGAAACACACACACACACACGCCCACCCAGAAACACAAACACACACACCCATCCAGAAACACACACACACACGCCCATCCAGAAACACACATAAACACACGCCCATCCAGAAACATAAACACACACACACCCAGAAGCACAAACAAATACACACACCCAGAAACACAAGCACACATACACCCGCCCAGAAACACACATCTGCCTCAAAACACACCCATCCATAAACACACCCGCCCACAAACAAACACACACATGCACACTTCTGCCCACAAACAAACAAACACACATACACCCCCGCCCAGAAACGCAAACACACACACCCACCCAGAAACACACAGACCCAGAAACACAGACACCCCCCAGAAACACACACACACAAACTCCCAGAAACACACACATGCCCAGAAACACACACATACACACGCCCAGAAACACACACATGCCCAGACACACCCACACACACACACCCAGACACCCACACATACACACCCAGACACACACACACACACACACACACACACAGACACACACACCCCCAGACACACACACCCCTGGAAACACACAAACCCATAAACACACCCCCCCAGAAACACACATTCACCCTCAGAAACACACCGTGAAACACACCTACATACAGAAACACACCCACAGCCAGGAACACACATGTACATCCACAACCAGAAACACATACGCAAACCCGGAGCCAGAAACACATACGGATGCCCACAGCCAGGAACCCAAACGCATGCCCACTGCCAAGAACACACACGCACACACACGTACACACATACACACACACACATATGCAACCACCCAGAAAAACACACAGACACCCAGAAACAAACAAACACGCCCAGAACACACACACACACGCCCAGAAACACACACATCCACACCCAGAAACACACACACACACAAACCCAGAAACAAACATGCACACACCCCAAAACACTCACACACAGACACACACATAGAAACACACACACACACGCAGACACACCCACGCACACCCACCCAGAAACACACACACACACACACACCCAGACCCACCCACCCACCCACCCAGAAACACACACACATCCACGCAGAAAAACAAACACACCCAGAAACACACACACACACACACACCCAGACACCCTGAAACACACACACACCCCAAAACACAAACAAACACTCACACAGAAAAACCCTCCCACAGACAAATACACACTCAGAAACACACACACACAGACTCCCCAAAACACACACACACACACACACACACACACATCTAAACACACACACACACAGAAACACACACACCCACCCAGAAAAAAACACACACACAGAAAAACACACACACACACAGAAAAACACACACACACACACACACACAGAAACACACACACACACCACTAGAAAGACACACATCCCCAGAAACAGACACACACACCCAGAAATACACACACACACACACACACCCAGAAACACACACACACACACACACACCGAGACACCCTGAAACACACACACACCCCGAAACACACACACACACCCAGAAACACAAACAAACACTCACCACAGAAAAACCCACCCACAGACAAATACACACCCAGAAACACAGACACCCCGAAACACACACACACACACACACACCGAAACACACATACACACAGAAACACACACACACCCACCCAGAAACACACAGATCCAGAAACACACACAACCCCTCAGAAACATGCACTCACAAACCCCCAGAATCACACACATGCCTGGAAACACACACATACATACTCCCAGAAACACACACATGCCCAGAAACACAGACATAAACACGGAGAAGCATACACACACACACACAAACAGAAACACAAACAAACACTCACAAAGAAAAATCCACCCACAGACAAATACACACCCAGAAACACACACACACAGACACCCCGAAACACACACACACACCAAAACACACAGACACACACACACACAGAAACACACACACACACTCAGAAAAACACACACTCACCCAGAAAAACACACACACACACACAGAAACACAAACACACACACCCAGAAACACACACACACTACTAGAAACACACACATCCCCAGAAACAAACACACACCCAGAAACACACACACACACACACAGAAACACAAGCCCACACACACATACACACCCAGAAACACAACACACAAACATGCACACACACACAGAAATACACACCCACACAAAACACACACCCAGAAGCACACAAAACACACACACACACAGAGCACACAAAGACACACACAGACACACACACACAGACAAACACACCAACCCAGAAAAACACATACACTCACCCCGAAGCACAGCTGCCCCAAACACACCAAACCAGAATTACGCTCACCCTGAAATACACACACCCATGCACAAACACACGCACACACCCAAACAAAACACACACCCGCCCAGAAACACACAAACACACTCCTGCCCTGAAGCACACACACAGCCACACCACCCAGAAACACACACCCACCCATCCTGAGAAACACACACCCCCCACCCTGAAACACACACAAAGCCACCTCAAAACGCACCCGCCCTTAATTGCACCCGCACAGGAACACGCCCACCCAGAATCATGCACAACCAGAAACACACATGCACACCCAGAAACAAGCACACGCACAACGAGAAACACACACACACACATACCTGCCCAGAAACATACACCACCAGAAACACACACACACACACACACACACACACACACACGCATACCTGCCCAGAAACACACACACACCCAGAAACACACAAATGGCAAACCACCCCCAGAAACACACACCCACCCCAAAATACACCTGCCCAGAACACACCTGCACACACCCGCCCACAAACAAATACACACACTCAGAAACACACACAAACACACCCCGAAACACACACACACACACACCCGCCCACAAACAAACAAACACACACCCAGAAACACACAGACCCAGAAACACACACAACCCCACAGAAACACACACACGAAGTCCCAGAAACACACACACATGCCCAGAAACACACAAACACACACACCCAGAAACACACACATGCCCAGATACACAGACACCCCCCCACACACACCCAGACACCCACACAAACACACCCAGACACCCTCACACGCACACCCCCAGACACACACAGAAACACCCACACACCCACCCAGAAACACACACACACACCCACCAAGAAACACACACACACACACAAACCCACCCAGAAACACAAACACACACACCCATCCAGAAACACACACACACATGCCCATCTAGAAACATACACACACACACGCCCATCCAGAAACATAAACACACACACACCCAGAAGCACAAACAAATACACACACCCAGAAACACAAGCACACACACACCCACCCAGAAACACACATCTGCCTCAAAATACACCCATCCATAAACACACCCGTCCACAAACACACACACACACACCTGCCCACAAACAAACAAACACACACATGCACACCTCTGCCCACAAACAAAACAACACACACATACACCCCCACCCAGAAATGCAAACACACACACACCCACCCAGAAACACACAGACCCAGAAACACACACAACCCCTCAGAAACACACACAGAAAAACCCCCAGAAACACACACACGCCCAGAAACACACACATGCCCAGACACACAGACACCCACACACACACACACACACACACAGACACGCACACACACACAGACACGCACACACTCAGACACACACCCCCAAGAAACACATACCCCTGGAAACACACAAACCCATAAACACACACCCCCAGAAACACACACCCACCCTCAGAAACACACCGTGAAACACACCTACACATAGAAACACACCCACACCCAGAAACACACATGTACATCCACAGCCAGAAACACATATGCAAACCCCGAGCCAGAAACACATATGGACGCCCACAGACAGGAACCCAAACGCATGCCCACTGCCAAGAACACACAAGCACACACACGTACACACATACACACACACACATATGCAACCACCCAGAAACACACATAGACACCCAGAAACAAACAAACACGCCTGGAAACACACACACACACGCCCAGAAACACACACATCCACACCCAGAAAGAAACACACACACAAACCCAGAAACAAACACACACAAAACCAGAAACACACACACACACACACCCAGACACCCTGAAACACACACACACCCCGAAACACACACACACACACCCAGAAACACAAACAAACACTCACCACAGAAAAATCCACCCTCAGACAAATACACACTCAGAAACACACACACACACAGACACCCCGAAACACACACACACACCAAAACACACACACACACACACACACAGAAACACACACACACACCCAGAAAAACACACACACACCCAGAAAAACACAAACACACACAGAAACACAAACACACACACCCTGAAAAACACACACACACTACTAGAAACACACACATCCCCAGAAACAAACACACACCCAGAAACACAAGCCCACACACACATACACACCCAGAAACACAACACACAAACATGCACACACACAGAAATACACACCCACACAAAACACACACCCAGAAGCACACAAACCACACACACACAACACACAAAGACACACACAGACACACACACAGACACAGACAAACACACCCACCCAGAAAAACACATACACTCACCCCGAAGCACACCTGCCCCAAAACACGCCAATCCAGAATTACGCCCGCCCTGAGACACACACACCCACCCACAAACACACGCACACACCCAAACAGTAACACACACCCGCCCAGAAACACACAAACACACTCCTGCCCTGAAGCACACACACAGCCACACCACCCAGAAACACACACCCACCCATCCTGAGAAACACACACCCCCGCCCTGAAACACACACACAGCCACCTCGAAATGCGCCCGCCCTGAATTGCGCCCACACAGGAATATGCCCACACAGAATCATGTACACCCAGAAACACGCACGCACACCCAGAAACACACACGCACACCCAGAAACATACACACCCAGAAACAAGCACACGCACAACCAGAAACACGCACATACACACATGCCTGCCCAGAAACACACACCACCGGAAACACACACACACACACACACACATTCCTGCCCAGAAACACACACACACCCAGAAACACACACATGGCAAACCACCCCCAGAAACAAACACCCGCCCCAAAACACACCTGCCCAGAAACACACCTGCACACCCCCGCCCACAAACACACACACTCAGAAACACACACAAGCACACCCCGAAACACACACACACACAAACACCCACAAACAAACACACACATGCACAGCCTTGCCCACAAAAAAACACACACATGTACACACCCACCCAGAAACGCAAACACACACACCCACCCACAAACAAACACACACACACCCAGAAACACACAGACCCAGAAACACACACAACCCCACAGAAACACACACACAAAGTCCCAGAAACACACACACACGCCCAGAAACACACAAACACACACACCCAGAAACACACACATGCCCAGATACACAGACACGCCCCCACACACACCCAGACACTCACACAAACACTCCCAGACAGACAAACACGCACACCCCCAGACACACACAGAAACACCCACAAACCCACCCAGAAACACACACTAACCCACCCAGAAACACACACACACACGCCCACCCAGAAACACAAACACATACACCCATCCAGAAACACACACACACACACACACACACGCCCATCCAGAAATACACACAAACACACGCCCATCCAGAAACATAAACACACACACACACAAAGAAGCACAAACAAATACACACACCCAGAAACACAAGCACACATACACCCGCCCAGAAACACACATCTGCCTCAAAACATACCCATCCATAAACACACCCGCCCACAAACAAACACACACATGCACACTTCTGCCCACAAACAAACAAACACACATACACCCCCGCCCAGAAACGCAAACACACACACCCACCCAGAAACACACAGACCCAGAAACACACACAACCCCTCAGAAACACACACACACAAACTCCCAGAAACACACACATGCCCAGAAACACACACATACACACGCCCAGAAACACACACATGCCCAGACACACCCACACACACACACCCAGACACCCACACATACACACCCAGACACACACACACACACAGACACACACACACACAGACACGCATACACCCAGACACACACACCCCCAGACACACACACCCCTGGAAACACATAAATCCATAAACACACCCCCCCAGAAACACACACCCACCCTCAGAAACACACCGTGAAACACACCTACATACAGAAACACACCCACACCCAGAAACACACCCACAGCCAGGAACACTCATGTATATCCACAGCCAGAAACACATACACAAACCCAGAGCCAGAAACACATACGGATGCCCACAGCCAGGAACCCAAATGCATGCCAACTGCCAAGAACACACAAGCACACACACGTACACACATACACACACACACTTATGTAACAACCCAGAAAAACACACAGACACCCAGAAACAAACAAACACGCCCAGAACACACACACACACGCCCAGAAACACACACATCCACACCCAGAAAACACACACACAAACCCAGAAACAAACATGCACACACCCCAAAACACTCACACACAGACACACACATAGAAACACACACACACACGCAGACACACCCACGCACACCCACCCAGAAACACACACACACACACACACACACACACCCAGACCCACCCACCCACCCACACAGAAACACACACACACACCCACCCAGAAAAACACACACACCCAGAAACACACACACACACACACCCAGACACCCTGAAACACACACACACCCCGAAACACAAACAAACACTCACACAGAAAAACCCTCCCACAGACAAATACACACTCAGAAACACACACACACAGACACCCCAAAACACACACACACACACACACATCTAAACACACACACACACAGAAACAAACACACCCACCCAGAAGAAAACACACACACACAGAAAAACACACACACACACACACACAGAAAAACACACACAGACACACACCCAGAAACACACACACACACCACTAGAAAGACACACATCCCCAGAAACAGACACACACACCCAGAAATACACACACACACACACACACAGAAACACACACACACACACACACCCAGACACCCTGAAACACACACACACCCCGAAGCACACACACACACACACACCCAGAAACACAAACACTCACCACAGAAAAACCCACCCACAGACAAATACACACCCAGAAACACAGACACCCCGAAACACACACACACACACACACACACCGAAACACACATACACACAGAAACACACACACACCCACCCAGAAACACACAGATCCAGAAACACACACAACCCCTCAGAAACACGCACACACAAACCCCCAGAATCACACACATGCCCAGAAACACACACATACACACGCCCAGAAACACACACATGCCCAGAAACACAGACATAAACACGGAGAAGCACACACACACACACAAACCCAGAAACACAAACAAACACTCACACAGAAAAATCCACCCACAGACAAATACACACCCAGAAACACACACACACACAGACACCCCGAAACACACACACACACCAAAACACACACACACACACAGAAACACACACACACACACTCAGAAAAACACACACACACCCAGAAAAACACACACACACACACAGAAACACAAACACACACACCCAGAAACACACACACACTACTAGAAACACACACATCCCCAGAAACAAACACACACCCAGAAACACACACACACCCAGAAACACATCCCACACACACATACACACCCAGAAACACAACACACAAACATGCACACACACACAGAAATACACACCCACACAAAACACACACCCAGAAGCACACAAAACACACACACACACAGAGCACACAAAGACACACACAGACGCACACACACACACAGACAAACACACCAACCCAGAAAAACACATACACTCACCCCGAAGCACACCTGCCCCAAAACACACCAAACCAGAATTATGCCCGCACTGAAATACACACACCCATGCACAAACACACGCACACACCCAAACAAAACACACACCCGCCCAGAAACACACAAACACACTCCTGTCCTGAAGCACACACACAGCCACACCACCCAGAAACACACACCCACCCATCCTGAGAAACACACACCCCCCACCCTGAAACACACACACAGCCACCTCGAAACGCACCCGCCCTTAATTGCACCCGCACAGGAACACGCCAACCCAGAATCATGCACACCCAGAAACACACACGCACACCCAGAAACAAGCACATGCACAACCAGAAACACACACACACACATACCTGCCCAGAAACATACACCACCAGAAACACACACACACACACACACACGCATACCTGCCCAGAAACACACACACACCCAGAAACACACACATGGCAATCCACCCCCAGAAACACACACCCACCCCAAAACACACCTGCCCAGAAACACACCTGCACACCCCCGCCCACAAACAAACACACACACTCAGAAACACACACAAACACACCCCAAAACACACACACACACAGCCGCCCACAAACAAACAAACACATGTGCACCCCCACCCAGAAACGCAAACACACACACCCACCCACAAACAAGCACACACACACCCAGAAACACACAGACCCAGAAACACACACAACCCCACAGAAACACACACACGAAGTCCCAGAAACACACACACATGCCCAGAAACACACAAACACACACACCCAGAAACACACACATGCCCAGATACACAGACACCGCCCCACACACACCCAGACACCCACACAAACACACCCAGACACCCACACACGCACACCCCCAGACACACACAGAAACACCCACACACCCACCCAGAAACACACACACACACCCACCAAGACACACACACACACACACACGCCCACCCAGAAACACAAACACACACACCCATCCAGAAACACACACACACATGCCCGTCTAGAAACATACACACACACACACCCATCCAGAAACATAAACACACACACACCCAGAAGCACAAACAAATACACACACCCAGAAACACAAGCACACACACACCCACCCAGAAACACACATCTGCCTCAAAACACACCCATCCATAAACACACCCGTAAACAAACACACACACACACACACCTGCCCACAAACAAACAAACACACACATGCACACCTCTGCCCACAAACAAACAAACACACACATACACCCCCACCCAGAAACGCAAACACACACACACCCACCCAGAAACACACAGACCCAGAAACACACACAACCCCGCAGAAACACACACACACAAAGCCCCAGAAACACACACACGCCCAGAAACACACACATGCCCAGACACACAGACACCCACACACACACACACACACACACACACACAGACACGCACACACACACACACAGACACGCACACACTCAGACACACACTCCCCAGACACACATACCCCTGGAAACACACAAACCCATAAACACACACCCCCAGAAACACACACCCACACTCAGAAACACACCGTGAAACACACCTACACACAGAAACACACCCACACCCAGAAACACACATGTACATCCACAGCCAGAAACACATATGCAAACCCCGAGCCAGAAACACATATGGACGCCCACAGCCAGGAACCCAAACGCATGCCCACTGCCAAGAACACACAAGCACACACACGTACACACATACACACACACACATATGCAACCACCCAGAAACACACATAGACACCCAGAAACAAACAACACGCCCGGAAACACACACACACACGCCCAGAAACACACACATCCACACCCAGAAAGAAACACACACACAAACCCAGAAACAAACACACATAAAACCAGAAACACACACACACACACACCCAGACACCCTGAAACACACACACACCCCGAAACACACACACACACACCCAGAAACACAAACAAACACTCACCACAGAAACATCCACCCACAGTCAAATACACACTCAGAAACACACACACACAGACACCCCGAAACACACACACACACCAAAACACACACACACACACACACACAGAAACACACACACACACCCAGAAAAACACACACACACCCAGAAAAACACACACACACAGAAACACAAACACACACACCCAGAAACACACACACACACTACTAGAAACACCCACATCCCCAGAAACAAACACACACCCAGAAACACACACACACACCCAGAAACACAAGCCCACACACACATACACACCCAGAAACACAACACACAAACATGCACACACACACAGAAATACACACCCACACAAAACACACACCCAGAAGCACACAAAACACACACACAGAAGCACACAAAGACACACACAGACACACACACACACACACACAGACAAACACACCCACCCAGAAAAACACATTCACTCACCCCGAAGCACACCTGCCCCCAAACACGCCAATCCAGAATTACGCCCGCCCTGAGACACACACCCACCCACAAACACACGCACACACCCAAACAGAAACACACACCCGCCCAGAAACAAACAAACACACTCCTGCCCTGAAGCACACACACAGCCACACCCACCCAGAAACACACACCCACCCATCCTGAGAAACACACACCCCCCGCCCTGAAACACACACACAGCCACCTTGAAATGTACCCGCCCTGAATTGCGCCTGCACAGGAATATGCCCACCCAGAATCATGTACACCCAGAAACACACACGCACACCCAGAAACACACACGCACACCCAGAAACATACACACCCAGAAACAAGCACACGCACAACCAGAAACACACACATACACACATGCCTGCCCAGAAACACACACCACCAGAAACACACACACACACACACACACACACATTCCTGCCCAGAAACACACACACACCCAGAAACATACACATGGCTAACCACACCCAGAAACAAACACCCGCCCCAAAACACACCTGCCCAGAAACACACCTGCACACCCCCGCCCACAAACACACACACTCAGAAACACACACAAGCACACCCCGAAACACACACACACACAAACACCCACAAACAAACACACACATGCACAGCCCTGCCCACAAAAAAACACACACACGTACACACCCACCCAGAAACGCAAACACACACACCCACCCACAAACAGCACACACACACCCAGAAACACACAGACCCAGAAACAGACAGAACCCCACAGAAACACACACACGAAGTCCCAGAAACACACACACACGCCCAGAAACACACAAACACACACACCCAGAAACACACACATGCCCAGATACACAGACACACCCCCACACACTCCCAGATACTCACACAAACACTCCCAGACACACACACACGCACACCCCCAGACACACACAGAAACACCCACAAACCCACCCAGAAACACACACACACACCCACCCTGAAACACACACACACACGCCCACCCAGAAAAACAAACACACACACCCATCCAGAAACACACACACACACACACACACGCCCATCCAGAAACACACACAAACACACGCCCATCCAGAAACATAAACACACACACACACAAAGAAGCACAAACAAATACACACACCCAGAAACACAAGCACACATACACCCGCCCAGAAACACACATCTGCCTCAAAACACACCCATCCATAAACACACCCGCCCACAAACAAACACACACATGCACACTTCTGCCCACAAACAAACACACATACACCCCCGCCCAGAAACGCAAACACACACACCCACCCAGAAACACACAGATCCAGAAACACACACAACCCCGCAGAAACACACACACACAAACTCCCAGAAACACACACATGCCCAGAAACACACACATACACACGCCCAGAAACACAAACACTCACCACAGAAAAACCCACCCACAGACAAATACACACCCAGAAACACAGACACCCCGAAACACACACACACACACACACACACCGAAACACACATACACACAGAAACACACACACACCCACCCAGAAACACACAGATCCAGAAACACACACAACCCCTCAGAAACACGCACACACAAACCCCCAGAATCACACACATGCCCAGAAACACACACATACACACGCCCAGAAACACACACATGCCCAGAAACACACACATACACACGGAGAAGCACACACACACACACACACCCAGAAACACAAACAAACACTCACACAGAAAAATCCACCCACAGACAAATACACACCCAGAAACACACACACACACAGACACCCCGAAACACACACACACACCAAAACACACACACACACACAGAAACACACACACACACACTCAGAAAAACACACACACACCCAGAAACACACACACACACACACAGAAACACAAACACACACACCCAGAAACACACACACACTACTAGAAACACACACATCCCCAGAAACAAACACACACCCAGAAACACACACACACCCAGAAACACATCCCACACACACATACACACCCAGAAACACAACACACAAACATGCACACACACACAGAAATACACACCCACACAAAACACACACCCAGAAGCACACAAAACACACACACACACAGAGCACACAAAGACACACACAGACACACACACACACACAGACAAACACACCAACCCAGAAAAACACATACACTCACCCCGAAGCACACCTGCCCCAAAACACACCAAACCAGAATTATGCCCGCACTGAAATACACACACCCATGCACAAACACACGCACACACCCAAACAAAACACACACCCGCCCAGAAACACACAAACACACTCCTGTCCTGAAGCACACACACAGCCACACCACCCAGAAACACACACCCACCCATCCTGAGAAACACACACCCCCCACCCTGAAACACACACACAGCCACCTCGAAACGCACCCGCCCTTAATTGCACCCGCACAGGAACACGCCAACCCAGAATCATGCACACCCAGAAACACACACGCACACCCAGAAACAAGCACATGCACAACCAGAAACACACACACACACATACCTGCCCAGAAACATACACCACCAGAAACACACACACACACACACACACACACGCATACCTGCCCAGAAACACACACACACCCAGAAACACACACATGGCAATCCACCCCCAGAAACACACACCCACCCCAAAACACACCTGCCCAGAAACACACCTGCACACCCCCGCCCACAAACAAACACACACACTCAGAAACACACACAAACACACCCCAAAACACACACACACACACCCGCCCACAAACAAACAAACACATGTGCACCCCCACCCAGAAACGCAAACACACACACCCACCCACAAACAAGCACACACACACCCAGAAACACACAGACCCAGAAACACACACAACCCCACAGAAACACACACACGAAGTCCCAGAAACACACACACATGCCCAGAAACACACAAACACACACACCCAGAAACACACACATGCCCAGATACACAGACACCGCCCCACACACACCCAGACACCCACACAAACACACCCAGACACCCACACACGCACACCCCCAGACACACACAGAAACACCCACACACCCACCCAGAAACACACACACACACCCACCAAGACACACACACACACACACACGCCCACCCAGAAACACAAACACACACACCCATCCAGAAACACACACACACATGCCCGTCTAGAAACATACACACACACACGCCCATCCAGAAACATAAACACACACACACCCAGAAGCACAAACAAATACACACACCCAGAAACACAAGCACACACACACCCACCCAGAAACACACATCTGCCTCAAAACACACCCATCCATAAACACACCCGTAAACAAACACACACACACACACACCTGCCCACAAACAAACAAACACACACATGCACACCTCTGCCCACAAACAAACAAACACACACATACACCCCCACCCAGAAACGCAAACACACACACACCCACCCAGAAACACACAGACCCAGAAACACACACAACCCCGCAGAAACACACACACACAAAGCCCCAGAAACACACACACGCCCAGAAACACACACATGCCCAGACACACAGACACCCACACACACACACACACACACACACACACACACACACAGACACGCACACACTCAGACACACACTCCCCAGACACACATACCCCTGGAAACACACAAACCCATAAACACACACCCCCAGAAACACACACCCACACTCAGAAACACACCGTGAAACACACCTACACACAGAAACACACCCACACCCAGAAACACACATGTACATCCACAGCCAGAAACACATATGCAAACCCCGAGCCAGAAACACATATGGACGCCCACAGCCAGGAACCCAAACGCATGCCCACTGCCAAGAACACACAAGCACACACACGTACACACATACACACACACATATGCAACCACCCAGAAACACACATAGACACCCAGAAACAAACAACACGCCCGGAAACACACACACACACGCCCAGAAACACACACATCCACACCCAGAAAGAAACACACACACAAACCCAGAAACAAACACACATAAAACCAGAAACACACACACACACACACCCAGACACCCTGAAACACACACACACCCCGAAACACACACACACACACCCAGAAACACAAACAAACACTCACCACAGAAACATCCACCCACAGTCAAATACACACTCAGAAACACACACACACACAGACACCCCGAAACACACACACACACCAAAACACACACACACACACACAGAAACACACACACACACCCAGAAAAACACACACACACCCAGAAAAACACACACACACAGAAACACAAACACAAACTAAAAAAGAAATAAGGAGGGAGAAGATTAAATATGAGGGTAAACTAGCCAGTAATATAAAAGAAGATTGCAAGAGTTTTTTTTAGATATATCAAGGGTAAGAGAGAGGCAAAAGTGGACATTGGGCCACTGGAAAATGACACTGGAGAAGTAGTAGTGGGGAACAAAGAAATGGCAGAGGAACTGAATAGGTACTTTGCGTCAGTCTTCATGGTGGAAGACATGAGTAACATCCCCAAAGTTCAAGAGAGTCACGGAGCAGAGGTGAGTATGGTGGCCATTACCAAGGAGAAGGTGCTAGGAAAACTGAAAGGTCTGAAGGTGGATAAATCACCTGGACCAAATGGATTACACCCCAGAGTTCTGAAGGAGATAGCTGAAGAGATAGTGGAGATGTTAGTGGTGATCTTTCAGGAATCACTCGAGTCAGGGAGGGTCCCAGAGGACTGAAAAATCACTAATGTAACCCCCCTGTTTAAGAAGGGAGTGAGGCAAAAGACGGGCAATTACAGGCCGATTAGCCTGACCTCAGTCATTGGGAAGATTTTAGAGTCTATTATTAAGGATGAGATTTCAGAATACTTGGAAGTGCATTGTAAAATAGGGCAAAGTCAGCTGGTTTCATCAAGGAGAGGTCATGCCTGACAAATCTGTTAGAATTCTTTGAGGAGGTAACGAGTAGGTTAGACAAAGGAGAGGCAATGGATGTTATCTACTTGGACTTCCAGAAGGCCTTTGACAAGGTGCCAGACAGGAGGCTGCTCAGTAAGATAAGAGCCCATGGTGTTAGAGGCAAGGTACTAGCATGGATAGAAAATTGGCTGTCTGGCAGGAGGCAGAGAGTGTCCTTCTCAGGATGGTGGCCGGTGACTAGTGGAGTTCCGCAGAGGTCAGTGTTGGGAACACAACTTTTCACTTTATACATTAATGATCTAGGTGAAGGAACTGAGGGCATCCTGGCTAAATTTGCAGATGATACAAAGATAGGTGGAGGGACAGGTAGTACTGAGGAAGTGGGGAGGCTGCAGAAGGATTTGTACAGGTTAGGAGAATAGGCAAAGAAGTGGCAGATAGAATACAACGTGGGGAACTGCGAGGTCATACACTTTGGTCGGAAGAATAGAGGCATAGACTATTTTCTAAATGGGGAGAGAATTCAGAAATCTGGAATGCAAAGGGACTTGGGAGTCCTAGTCCAGAATTCTCTTAAGGTTAACTTGCAGGTTGAGTCAGTAGTTAGGAAGGCAAATACAATGTTGGCATTTATTTTGAGAGGACTAGAATATAAAAGCAGGGATGTGCTGCTGAGGCTTTATAAGGCTCTGGTCAGACCACATTTAGAATATTGTGAGCAATTTTGGGCCCCGTATCTCAAGAAGGATGTTCTGGCCCTGGAGAGGGTCCAGAGGAGGTTCAAGAGAACAATCTCAGGAATGAAAGGCTTAACATATGAGGGATGCTTGAGGACTCTGAGTCTATACTGGACGGTGTTTAGAAGGATGAGGGGGATCTGATTGAAACTTACAGAATACCAAAAGGCCTGGATAGAGTGGACGTCGGGAAGATGTTTCCATTAGTAGGAGAGACTAGGACCCGAAGGCACAACCTCAGAGTAAAGGGAAGACCTTTTAGAACAGAGATGAGGAGAAACTTCTTTAGCCAGAGAGTGGTGAACCTATGGAATTCATAGCCACAAAAGTCTGTGGAACCAGGTCATTGAGTGTATTTAAGACCGAGATAGATAGATTCTTGATTGGTAAGGGGATCAAAGGTTACAGGGAGAAGGCGGGAGAATGGGGTTGAAAAACTTATCAGCCATGATTGAATGGTGGAGCAGACTCGGTGGGCCGAATGGCCTAATTTCTGCTCCTATGTCTTATGGTCTTAACACCATTGTCGTCAATTTCCCTCCAAGTCACACATCATCCTGACTTGGACATGCATTGCTTTTCCCTTCATCATCACTGGGTCAAGATTCTGGAACTCCATCCTTAACCATACCATGAGAGCACTTTCACCACATGGACTGTAGCAGTTCAAGAAGAAGGCTCACCACTACTCTCTTAAAAGGGCAATGAGGGGATGGGCAAAAAACGCCAGCTTTGCCTGAGATTGAATCCAAACCCCAAGATCTGGTGGCATCATAAAAGCGAGTGGAGAATGGTGTCTTGAGCAAAGCACAAGGAAGAATTTTCATGACAGTTATCCCAAGGACATAATCTTCAGTGATTGATTGGATTGTGTCAATTGTTCCTTAGGTGTCAGCTGCAACTCAAAGGGCAGCACTCTCACCTCTGAGTCAGAACATTTGGGGCTTAAGTCCCACTTCAAAGCCTAGGGCAAATAATCTAGGCTAACACTTCAGCATGGCATCAAAACAGTTACTACACTTCCAAAAGTATGACAATGGCTGTGAAGCATTCTGGGATGTCCTGACGGTGCACAATCATTCAGCCCTCGCAGCCTGCTCCACCATTCACTGATGATGGCTGATCTTCTATCGCAATGCCATATTCCCACTCTCTCCCCATACCCTTGACACCTTTAGAGCCCAGAAATCTTTTCCTTCTTAAAAATATTCAGCGACTTGGCCTCCACAGCCTTCTGTGGTAGAGAATTCCACAGGTTCACTACCCTCTGCATGAAGAAGTTTCTCCTCATCTCATTCCTAAATGCCAACCCCATATCCTGAAACTGTGACCCCTTGTTCTAGACCCCCCCGGCCAGAGGAAACATCATCCCTGTATCCAGTCTGTCTACCCCTGTCAGAATTTTTAATGTTTCAATGAGATCTCCTCTCATTCTTCTAAACTCCAGTGAATACAGACCTAGTCTGCCCAATGTCTCCTCATGCGACAATCCTGCCACCCTAGGATCTGTCTGGTGAACCCCCGCCACACTCCCTCTATGGTAAGTAGAACACTCACAAAATCCACAATTTTCTTTGGCTATCGATAAGTTAGCCCCGTCCATGCTGATGATACTACAAATATTAAAATAAAGATGAAAAGCTCATCATCAGCCATTTATCTCATGCAAGATACGTTGGCTGAGCTTGAACATGCCCTCCCCTCCACACAACTTAATTGAGTTAAAAGGCTCTGCCTATTGACTGGTTAATTCTGAGAACTTCATCCCTGATCCAGTTCCCAATAAACACATGTAGCACTGGACCAAAATTTCTGAATTGTTTTGGAACATTTTTGTTTAAAAAAAGACTAGCCTGATGTAATTTAATCAAGTGGAGGGGGTTGAAGCAAGGAGCTGGAGTAGTCCACCACAGCCACTCTAGCCTGTTCACCATTCAGTTAGATCATGGGTGATCTGGACCATAATTCCCATCTAGCCAATTTAATTCAATATTCCTTGACACCCTTAACCAACAAATTGTAGAATTGCATAGAACCCTATAGCACAGACACAGACCATTCAGCCCAAGTACACCAATGCTATTTGTCTCAACTACTCCTTGTGGTAGTGAGCTCCTCCTGAAATCCTTGTTGGAATTATTGGTGACTATTTTATATTTATGGCCTCTAGTTATGGTTTCCACCATATGGAGGCATCTTCTCTATGTCAACCTTATCAAACTTCTTCATAATTTTAAAATCTCTATTCGGTCACCCCTTAGCCTTGTCTTTTCTGTAGAAGCATTCTAGCCTGTTCAGCCTTTTACTGATACTTACATCATCTCAGATCTAGAGACATCTTGCAAATCTTTTGTTGCACCATCCCCACCGCCTCTATATCCTTTAATAGTGTGGAGACCAGAACCGTGCACAGTATCAAATCTCAGGTTGGAAAGTGTAAACTGACCTTACCACCCCCCTCCCCCCCACCACCTCCCCCATCTCCTCCACACCACCCGCCCACCCAGCCTCAACAGCTTTTGGGGGATAGAGTTCCAGATTGCCACTACCCTTTGTGTGAACAAGTGCTTCCTAGCATCAATCCTGAACAGCCTGGCATTAACTTAGTGATCCACCAATGTTAAACCCTTCCAATTGCACCTCACTATCTGGGATCTGAACCGGAGCCAGCCTGAAGAATTGTACTTAAAAATACATAATGCATAGGTCCGCATATTGAATCGTTACTGGAACAATCAAAACCACATTCAACGTTGCAATCTTGTTAAAAGCACAGCTTTATATTTACATACTTTAGAAATACCACCCAGCGGGCTCTCTGAATATCGATCGCTCCTCGCCCCGGATTTGTATTGGTACCTTTGCAAGCTATTGCCTGTATTGGCGTTAGTTTGCGCCAGGGACACACGCTGCACCAACATATATTTTAACTTATTTTCTATCAACAAAAACTTAATACTAACGAAGTAGCTGCGAATTTCTTAGAAATAGTTCGAATGAGTCGTTCAGTTTATCTCAAATTTCGGGGATTTTTATGAATGAAATGAATTTCCGGGTGACGTCACTGGGTTTATTTACTAGTCCAAGACACCCGAGGCGCGATCGCTAGAGACTATCTTTTTACTTTATTTAATACTCATTGACCCAATCTGTGCCTAGTCTGCAGCTCGAGATGATGATCCCGCTCCGGGCTCCCACATCAGTCACAGTCAGATTTATGCATTTCAAATCATCACGTTGAGCGCAATGGAAATTCTGCACCTTTCCTGCTCAACACCAGGGTATCAGGGGTTAAAGAACGGGGAAAGAGGCTCCGAGAGAGACGACTCAGCAACCCTCCAGAGACACCCCCAGAAACACACGCACACACGCACCCAGACACAAACACAGCACCCCCCCACACAGCTAGACACACACATACACAACCTCACACATCCAGACACAGACACGCACCCAGACACCCCCACACACCCAGACACACACACACAGACACACACACACACCCAGACACACACAAACCCAGACACCCAGACACACACACCCACACCTCCGCACACAGACACACAACACATCCAGACACACACCCAGACACACACACCCCCAGAAACACATCCACACCCAGAAATACACCCACACCCAGAAACACAACCAGAAACATACCCACACCCAGAAACACACCCACACCCAGAAACACGCCCACACCCAGAAACACACATGCACGCCCACAGCCAGGAACACACATGCACACACACGCACACACATACACACATGCATCCACCCAAAAACGCACACACACACACCCACCCAGAAAGACACACCCACCCGGAAATACACACCCAGAAATACAGACACACACACCCACCCAGAAACACGCCTGCCCATGGCCACCCAGAAACACGCCCACCCATGCCCACAGAAACACGACACCCACACCCACCCAGCAACACGCCCCCCATGCCCACCCAGAAAAACACCCTCACACGCCCACCCAGAAACACACCCACCCATGCCCACCCAGAAACACGCCCCCCCCATAAACACACCCACCCACGCCCACCCAGAAACATACACACACGTGCCCACCCAGAAACACACCCTCCCATGCCCACCCAGAAACACATCCCCAGAAGCCCACCCAGAAACACACCCACCAATAAACACACACACCGACGCCCACCCAGAAACATACACACCCACTCCCACCTAGCAACACGCCCTCCCATGCCCACCCAGGAACACACCCCCACAAGCCACCCACCCAGAAACACAAACACACACACCCAAAAATACATACACACACACACACACAGAAACACACACCCATGCCTACCCAGAAGCACACTCACGCCCACACAGAAACACACACACACCCAGAGAAACATACACACACACACCCAGAAACACACACACACACGCCCACCCAGAAACACACACACACACGCCCACCCAGAAACACACAAAGACACGCCCACACAGAAACACACACACATGCCGACCCAGAAACACACACACACACATGCCCACCCAGAAACATAAACACACACAACCCCGCAAAAACACACACACACAAACCCCCAGAAACAAACACGTGCCCAGTAACACACACATATACACGCCCAGAAATACACACATGCCAGACACACAGACACCCCCCCCACATACACCCAGACACCAACACACAAACACCCAGACATACACACACACACACACAGACACGCACACACCCAGACACACACACACCCAGACACACACACCACTGGATACACACAAACCCAGAAACAAACACACTAACACACACTGCGGAACACGCACACAAAGACACACACATAGAAACACACACACACACACACCCAGACACACCCACACACACCCACCCAGAAACACACACACACACACACACACACCCAGACACACCCACACACCCACCCAGAAACACATACACACACACCCAGAAAAACACACACACACCCAGAAACAGACACACAAACACCCAGACACCCTGAAACACACACAAACCCCGAAACACACACACACACACCCAGAAACACAAACAAACACTCACACAGAAAAATCCACCCACAGACAAATACACACCCCGAAACACACACACACACACAGACACCCCAAAACACACACACACACACATACCAAAAAAAAACACACACACAGAAACACACACACACACACAGAAAAACACAAACACACACACAGAAACACAAACACACACACCCAGAAACACACACACACACCCAGAAACACACGCCCACACACACATACACACCCAGAAACACAACACACAAACATGCACACACACACAGAAACACACACCCACACAAAACACACACCCAGAAGCACACACCCACACACACACAGAACACACACAGACACACACAGACACACAGACAAACACACCCACCCAGAAACAACATACACCCACCCCGAAGAATACCTGCCCCAAAACACACCAAACCAGAATTACGCCCGCCCTGAAATACACACACCCATCCACAAACACACGCACACACCCAAACAGAAACACACACCCGCCCAGAAACACACAAACACACTCCTGCCCTGAAGCACACACACAGCCACACCACCCAGAAACACACACCCACCCATCCTGAGAAACACACACCCCCCCGCCCTGAAACACACACACAGACACCTCGAAACGCACCCGCCCTTAATTGCACCCGCATAGGAACACGCCCACCCAGAATCATGCACACCCAGAAACACACACGCACACCCAGAAACAAGCACACGCACAACCAGAAACACACACACACATACCTGCCCAGAAACATACACCACCAGAAACACACACACACACACACACACACGCATACCTGCCCAGAAACACACACACACCCAGAAACACACACACGGCAAACCACCCCCAGAAACACACACCCACCCCAAAACACACCCGCCCAGAAACACACCTGCACACCCCCACCCACAAACAAACACACACACTCAGAAACACACACAAACACACCCCGAAACAGACACGCACACACACACACCCGCCCACAAACAAACAAACACATGTACACACCCACCCAGACACGCAAACACACACACCCACCCACAAACAAGCACACACACACACCCAGAAAAACACAGACCCAGAAACACACACAAACCCACAGAAACACACACACGAAGTCCCAGAAACACACACACACGCCCAGAAACACACAAACACACACACCCAGAAACACACACATGCCCAGATACACAGACACAACCCCACACACACCCAGACACCCACACAAACACACCCAGACACACACACACGCACACCCCCAGACACACACAGAAACACCCACACACCCACCCAGAAACACACACACACACCCACCAAGAAACACACACACACACACACGCCCACCCAGAAACACAAACACACACACCCATCCAGAAACACACACACACATGCCCATCTAGAAACATACACACACACGCCCATCCAGAAACATAAACACACACACACCCAGAAGCACAAACAAATACACACACCCAGAAACACAAGCACACACACACCCGCCCAGAAACACACACCTGCCTCAAAACACACCCATCCATAAACACACCCGTCCACAAACACTCACACACACACACCTGCCCACAAACAAACACACACATGCACACTTCTGCCCACAGACAAACGCACACACATACACCCCCACCTAGAAATGCAAAAAACACACACCCACCCAGAAACACACAGACCCAGAAACACAAACAACCCCGCAGAAACACACACACACAAAACCCACAGAAACACACACACGCCCAGGAACACACACATGCCCAGACACACAGACACCCCTACACACACACCAAGACACCCACCCACACACACACACACACACACAGACAGGCACACACACACACACAGACACGCACACACCCAAACACACACACCCCTAGACACACACACCCCTGGAAACACACAAAACCATAAACACACACCCCCAAAAACACCCACCCACCCTCAGAAACACACCGTGAAACACACCTACACATAGAAACACACCCACACCCAGAAACACACCCACAGCCAGGAACACACATTTACATCCAAAGCCAGAAACACATATGCAAACCCCGAGCCAGAAACACATATGGACGCCCACAGCCAGGAAACCAAATGCATGCCCACTGCCAAGAACACACAAGCACACACACGTACACACATACACACACACACATATGCAACCACCCAGAAACACACATAGACACCCAGAAACAAACAAACACGCCCGGAAACACACACACACACGCCCAGAAACACACACACACACAAAAACAGAAACAAACACACACACACCCAGAAACACACACACACACACCCAGACACCCTGAAACACACACACACCCAGAAACACACACACACACACACCCAGAAACACAAACAAACACTCACCACAGAAAAACCCACCCACAGACAAATACACACCCAGAAACACAGACACCCCGAAACACACACACATACACACACACACCGAAACACACACACACACAGAAACACACACACACCCACCCAGAAACACACAGATCCAGAAACACACACAACCCCTCAGAAACACACACACACAAACCCCCAGAATCACACACATGCCCAGAAACACAGACATAAACACGAAGAAGCACACACACACACACACACACATACACACACACAGAAACACAAACAAACACTCACACAGAAAAATTCACCCACAGACAAATACACACTCAGAAACACACACACACACACAGACACCCCGAAACACACACACACACCAAAATACACACACACACACACACACACAGAAACACACACACACACTCAGAAAAACACACGCACACCCAGAAAAACACACACACACACAGAAACACAAACACACACACCCAGAAACACACACACACACTACTAGAAACACACACATCCCCAGAAACAAACACACACCCAGAAACACACACACACCCAGAAACACAAGCCCACACACACATACACACCCAGAAACACAACACATAAACATGCACACACACACAGAAATACACACCCACACAAAACACACACCCAGAAGCACACAAAACACACACACAGAACACACAAAGACACACACAGACACACACACACAGACAAACACACCCACCCAGAAAAACACATACAATCCCCCCGAAGAACACCTGCCTCAAAACACGCCAATCCAGAATTACGCCCGCCCTGAGACACACACACCCACCCACAAACACACGCACACACCCAAACAGAAACACACACCCGCCCAGAAACACACAAACACACTCCTGCCCTGAAGCACACACACAGCCACACCCGCCCAGAAACACACACCCACCCATCCTGAGAAACACACACCCCCCGCCCTGAAACACACACACAGCCACCTCGAAATGCACCCGCCCTGAATTGCACCCGCAAAGGAATACGCCCACCCAGAATCATGTACACCCAGAAACACACACGCACACCCAGAAACACACACGCACACCCAGAAACATACACACCCAGAAACAAGCACACGCACAACCAGAAACACGCACATACACACATGCCTGCCCAGAAACACACACCACCAGAAACACACACACACACACACACACACATTCCTGCCCAGAAACACACACACACCCAGAAATACACACATGGCAAACCACCCCCAGAAACAAACACCCGCCCCAAAACACACCTGCCCAGAAACACACCTGCACACCCCCGCCCACAAACACACACACTCAGAAACACACACAAGCACACCCCGAAACACACACACACACAAACACCCACAAACAAACACACACATGCACAGCCTTGCCCACAAATAAACACACACACGTACACACCCACCCAGAAACGCAAACACACACACCCACCCACAAACAAACACACACACACCCAGAAACACACAGACCCAGAAACACACACACGAAGTCCCAGAAACACACACACACGCCCAGAAACACACAAACACACACACCCAGAAACACACAGATGCCCAGATACACAGACACCCCCCCACACACACCCAGGCACTCACACAAACACTCCCAGACACACACACACGCACACCCCCAGACACACACAGAAACACCCACAAACCCACCCAGAAACACACACAAACCAACCCAGAAACACACACACACACACGCCCACCCAGAAACACAAACACACACACCCATCCAGAAACACACACACACACGCCCATCCAGAAACACACATAAACACACGCCCATCCAGAAACATAAACACACACACACCCAGAAGCACAAACAAATACACACACCCAGAAACACAAGCACACATACACCCGCCCAGAAACACACGTCTGCCTCAAAACACACCCATCCATAAACACACCCGCCCACAAACAAACACACACATGCACACTTCTGCCCACAAACAAACAAACACATACACCCCCGCCCAGAAACGCAAACACACACACCCACCCAGAAACACACAGACCCAGAAACACAGACACCCCCCAGAAACACACACACACAAACTCCCAGAAACACACACATGCCCAGAAACACACACATACACACGCCCAGAAACACACACATGCCCAGACACACCCACACACACACACCCAGACACCCACACATACACACCCAGACACACACACACACACACACACACACACAGACACACACACCCCCAGACACACACACCCCTGGAAACACACAAACCCATAAACACACCCCCCCAGAAACACACATTCACCCTCAGAAACACACCGTGAAACACACCTACATACAGAAACACACCCACAGCCAGGAACACACATGTACATCCACAACCAGAAACACATACGCAAACCCGGAGCCAGAAACACATACGGATGCCCACAGCCAGGAACCCAAACGCATGCCCACTGCCAAGAACACACACGCACACACACGTACACACATACACACACACACATATGCAACCACCCAGAAAAACACACAGACACCCAGAAACAAACAAACACGCCCAGAACACACACACACACGCCCAGAAACACACACATCCACACCCAGAAACACACACACACACAAACCCAGAAACAAACATGCACACACCCCAAAACACTCACACACAGACACACACATAGAAACACACACACACACGCAGACACACCCACGCACACCCACCCAGAAACACACACACACACACACACCCAGACCCACCCACCCACCCACCCAGAAACACACACACATCCACGCAGAAAAACAAACACACCCAGAAACACACACACACACACACACCCAGACACCCTGAAACACACACACACCCCAAAACACAAACAAACACTCACACAGAAAAACCCTCCCACAGACAAATACACACTCAGAAACACACACACACAGACTCCCCAAAACACACACACACACACACACACACACACATCTAAACACACACACACACAGAAACACACACACCCACCCAGAAAAAAACACACACACAGAAAAACACACACACACACAGAAAAACACACACACACACACACACAGAAACACACACACACACCACTAGAAAGACACACATCCCCAGAAACAGACACACACACCCAGAAATACACACACACACACACACACACCCAGAAACACACACACACACACACACACCGAGACACCCTGAAACACACACACACCCCGAAACACACACACACACCCAGAAACACAAACAAACACTCACCACAGAAAAACCCACCCACAGACAAATACACACCCAGAAACACAGACACCCCGAAAAACACACACACACACCGAAACACACATACACACAGAAACACACACACACCCACCCAGAAACACACAGATCCAGAAACACACACAACCCCTCAGAAACATGCACTCACAAACCCCCAGAATCACACACATGCCTGGAAACACACACATACATACTCCCAGAAACACACACATGCCCAGAAACACAGACATAAACACGGAGAAGCATACACACACACACACAAACAGAAACACAAACAAACACTCACAAAGAAAAATCCACCCACAGACAAATACACACCCAGAAACACACACACACAGACACCCCGAAACACACACACACACCAAAACACACAGACACACACACACACAGAAACACACACACACACTCAGAAAAACACACACTCACCCAGAAAAACACACACACACACACAGAAACACAAACACACACACCCAGAAACACACACACACTACTAGAAACACACACATCCCCAGAAACAAACACACACCCAGAAACACACACACACACACAGAAACACAAGCCCACACACACATACACACCCAGAAACACAACACACAAACATGCACACACACACAGAAATACACACCCACACAAAACACACACCCAGAAGCACACAAAACACACACACACACAGAGCACACAAAGACACACACAGACACACACACACAGACAAACACACCAACCCAGAAAAACACATACACTCACCCCGAAGCACAGCTGCCCCAAACACACCAAACCAGAATTACGCTCACCCTGAAATACACACACCCATGCACAAACACACGCACACACCCAAACAAAACACACACCCGCCCAGAAACACACAAACACACTCCTGCCCTGAAGCACACACACAGCCACACCACCCAGAAACACACACCCACCCATCCTGAGAAACACACACCCCCCACCCTGAAACACACACAAAGCCACCTCAAAACGCACCTGCCCTTAATTGCACCCGCACAGGAACACGCCCACCCAGAATCATGCACAACCAGAAACACACATGCACACCCAGAAACAAGCACACGCACAACGAGAAACACACACACACACATACCTGCCCAGAAACATACACCACCAGAAACACACACACACACACACACACACACACACACGCATACCTGCCCAGAAACACACACACACCCAGAAACACACAAATGGCAAACCACCCCCAGAAACACACACCCACCCCAAAATACACCTGCCCAGAACACACCTGCACACACCCGCCCACAAACAAATACACACACTCAGAAACACACACAAACACACCCCGAAACACACACACACACACACCCGCCCACAAACAAACAAACACACACCCAGAAACACACAGACCCAGAAACACACACAACCCCACAGAAACACACACACGAAGTCCCAGAAACACACACACATGCCCAGAAACACACAAACACACACACCCAGAAACACACACATGCCCAGATACACAGACACCCCCCCCACACACACCCAGACACCCACACAAACACACCCAGACACCCTCACACGCACACCCCCAGACACACACAGAAACACCCACACACCCACCCAGAAACACACACACACACCCACCAAGAAACACACACACACACACAAACCCACCCAGAAACACAAACACACACACCCATCCAGAAACACACACACACATGCCCATCTAGAAACATACACACACACACGCCCATCCAGAAACATAAACACACACACACCCAGAAGCACAAACAAATACACACACCCAGAAACACAAGCACACACACACCCACCCAGAAACACACATCTGCCTCAAAATACACCCATCCATAAACACACCCGTCCACAAACACACACACACACACCTGCCCACAAACAAACAAACACACACATGCACACCTCTGCCCACAAACAAAACAACACACACATACACCCCCACCCAGAAATGCAAACACACACACACCCACCCAGAAACACACAGACCCAGAAACACACACAACCCCTCAGAAACACACACAGAAAAACCCCCAGAAACACACACACGCCCAGAAACACACACATGCCCAGACACACAGACACCCACACACACACACACACACACACAGACACGCACACACACACAGACACGCACACACTCAGACACACACCCCCAAGAAACACATACCCCTGGAAACACACAAACCCATAAACACACACCCCCAGAAACACACACCCACCCTCAGAAACACACCGTGAAACACACCTACACATAGAAACACACCCACACCCAGAAACACACATGTACATCCACAGCCAGAAACACATATGCAAACCCCGAGCCAGAAACACATATGGACGCCCACAGACAGGAACCCAAACGCATGCCCACTGCCAAGAACACACAAGCACACACACGTACACACATACACACACACACATATGCAACCACCCAGAAACACACATAGACACCCAGAAACAAACAAACACGCCTGGAAACACACACACACACGCCCAGAAACACACACATCCACACCCAGAAAGAAACACACACACAAACCCAGAAACAAACACACACAAAACCAGAAACACACACACACACACACCCAGACACCCTGAAACACACACACACCCCGAAACACACACACACACACCCAGAAACACAAACAAACACTCACCACAGAAAAATCCACCCTCAGACAAATACACACTCAGAAACACACACACACACAGACACCCCGAAACACACACACACACCAAAACACACACACACACACACACAGAAACACACACACACACCCAGAAAAACACACACACACCCAGAAAAACACAAACACACACAGAAACACAAACACACACACCCTGAAAAACACACACACACTACTAGAAACACACACATCCCCAGAAACAAACACACACCCAGAAACACAAGCCCACACACACATACACACCCAGAAACACAACACACAAACATGCACACACACAGAAATACACACCCACACAAAACACACACCCAGAAGCACACAAACCACACACACACAACACACAAAGACACACACAGACACACACACAGACACAGACAAACACACCCACCCAGAAAAACACATACACTCACCCCGAAGCACACCTGCCCCAAAACACGCCAATCCAGAATTACGCCCGCCCTGAGACACACACACCCACCCACAAACACACGCACACACCCAAACAGTAACACACACCCGCCCAGAAACACACAAACACACTCCTGCCCTGAAGCACACACACAGCCACACCACCCAGAAACACACACCCACCCATCCTGAGAAACACACACCCCCGCCCTGAAACACACACACAGCCACCTCGAAATGCGCCCGCCCTGAATTGCGCCCACACAGGAATATGCCCACACAGAATCATGTACACCCAGAAACACGCACGCACACCCAGAAACACACACGCACACCCAGAAACATACACACCCAGAAACAAGCACACGCACAACCAGAAACACGCACATACACACATGCCTGCCCAGAAACACACACCACCGGAAACACACACACACACACACACACATTCCTGCCCAGAAACACACACACACCCAGAAACACACACATGGCAAACCACCCCCAGAAACAAACACCCGCCCCAAAACACACCTGCCCAGAAACACACCTGCACACCCCCGCCCACAAACACACACACTCAGAAACACACACAAGCACACCCCGAAACACACACACACACAAACACCCACAAACAAACACACACATGCACAGCCTTGCCCACAAAAAAACACACACATGTACACACCCACCCAGAAACGCAAACACACACACCCACCCACAAACAAACACACACACACCCAGAAACACACAGACCCAGAAACACACACAACCCCACAGAAACACACACACAAAGTCCCAGAAACACACACACACGCCCAGAAACACACAAACACACACACCCAGAAACACACACATGCCCAGATACACAGACACGCCCCCACACACACCCAGACACTCACACAAACACTCCCAGACAGACAAACACGCACACCCCCAGACACACACAGAAACACCCACAAACCCACCCAGAAACACACACTAACCCACCCAGAAACACACACACACACGCCCACCCAGAAACACAAACACATACACCCATCCAGAAACACACACACACACACACACACACGCCCATCCAGAAATACACACAAACACACGCCCATCCAGAAACATAAACACACACACACACAAAGAAGCACAAACAAATACACACACCCAGAAACACAAGCACACATACACCCGCCCAGAAACACACATCTGCCTCAAAACATACCCATCCATAAACACACCCGCCCACAAACAAACACACACATGCACACTTCTGCCCAAAAACAAACAAACACACATACACCCCCGCCCAGAAACGCAAACACACACACCCACCCAGAAACACACAGACCCAGAAACACACACAACCCCTCAGAAACACACACACACAAACTCCCAGAAACACACACATGCCCAGAAACACACACATACACACGCCCAGAAACACACACATGCCCAGACACACCCACACACACACACCCAGACACCCACACATACACACCCAGACACACACACACACACAGACACACACACACACAGACACGCATACACCCAGACACACACACCCCCAGACACACACACCCCTGGAAACACATAAATCCATAAACACACCCCCCCAGAAACACACACCCACCCTCAGAAACACACCGTGAAACACACCTACATACAGAAACACACCCACACCCAGAAACACACCCACAGCCAGGAACACTCATGTATATCCACAGCCAGAAACACATACACAAACCCAGAGCCAGAAACACATACGGATGCCCACAGCCAGGAACCCAAATGCATGCCAACTGCCAAGAACACACAAGCACACACACGTACACATATACACACACACACATATGTAACAACCCAGAAAAACACACAGACACCCAGAAACAAACAAACACGCCCAGAACACACACACACACGCCCAGAAACACACACATCCACACCCAGAAAACACACACACAAACCCAGAAACAAACATGCACACACCCCAAAACACTCACACACAGACACACACATAGAAACACACACACACACGCAGACACACCCACGCACACCCACCCAGAAACACACACACACACACACACACACACACCCAGACCCACCCACCCACCCACACAGAAACACACACACACACCCACCCAGAAAAACACACACACCCAGAAACACACACACACACACACCCAGACACCCTGAAACACACACACACCCCGAAACACAAACAAACACTCACACAGAAAAACCCTCCCACAGACAAATACACACTCAGAAACACACACACACAGACACCCCAACACACACACACACACACACACATCTAAACACACACACACACAGAAACAAACACACCCACCCAGAAGAAAACACACACACACAGAAAAACACACACACACACACACACAGAAAAACACACACAGACACACACCCAGAAACACACACACACACCACTAGAAAGACACACATCCCCAGAAACAGACACACACATCCAGAAATACACACACACACACACACACACAGAAACACACACACACACACACCCAGACTCCCTGAAACACACACACACCCCGAAGCACACACACACACACACACCCAGAAACACAAACACTCACCACAGAAAAACCCACCCACAGACAAATACACACCCAGAAACACAGACACCCCGAAACACACACACACACACACACACACACACCGAAACACACATACACACAGAAACACACACACACCCACCCAGAAACACACAGATCCAGAAACACACACAACCCCTCAGAAACACGCACACACAAACCCCCAGAATCACACACATGCCCAGAAACACACACATACACACGCCCAGAAACACACACATGCCCAGAAACACAGACATAAACACGGAGAAGCACACACACACACACAAACCCAGAAACACAAACAAACACTCACACAGAAAAATCCACCCACAGACAAATACACACCCAGAAACACACACACACACAGACACCCCGAAACACACACACACACCAAAACACACACACACACAGAAACACACACACACACACTCAGAAAAACACACACACACCCAGAAAAACACACACACACACACACAGAAACACAAACACACACACCCAGAAACACACACACACTACTAGAAACACACACATCCCCAGAAACAAACACACACCCAGAAACACACACACACCCAGAAACACATCCCACACACACATACACACCCAGAAACACAACACACAAACATGCACACACACACAGAAATACACACCCACACAAAACACACACCCAGAAGCACACAAAACACACACACACACAGAGCACACAAAGACACACACAGATGCACACACACACACAGACAAACACACCAACCCAGAAAAACACATACACTCACCCCGAAGCACACCTGCCCCAAAACACACCAAACCAGAATTATGCCCGCACTGAAATACACACACCCATGCACAAACACACGCACACCCAAACAAAACACACACCCGCCCAGAAACACACAAACACACTCCTGCCCTGAAGCACACACACAGCCACACCACCCAGAAACACACACCCACCCATCCTGAGAAACACACACCCCCCACCCTGAAACACACACACAGCCACCTCGAAACGCACCCGCCCTTAATTGCACCCGCACAGGAACACGCCAACCCAGAATCATGCACACCCAGAAACACACACGCACACCCAGAAACAAGCACATGCACAACCAGAAACACACACACACACATACCTGCCCAGAAACATACACCACCAGAAACACACACACACACACACACACACACGCATACCTGCCCAGAAACACACACACACCCAGAAACACACACATGGCAATCCACCCCCAGAAACACACACCCACCCCAAAACACACCTGCCCAGAAACACACCTGCACACCCCCGCCCACAAACAAACACACACACTCAGAAACACACACAAACACACCCCAAAACACACACACACACACCCGCCCACAAACAAACAAACACATGTGCACCCCCACCCAGAAACGCAAACACACACACCCACCCACAAACAAGCACACACACACCCAGAAACACACAGACCCAGAAACACACACAACCCCACAGAAACACACACACGAAGTCCCAGAAACACACACACATGCCCAGAAACACACAAACACACACACCCAGAAACACACACATGCCCAGATACACAGACACCGCCCCACACACACCCAGACACCCACACAAACACACCCAGACACCCACACACGCACACCCCCAGACACACACAGAAACACCCACACACCCACCCAGAAACACACACACACACCCACCAAGACACACACACACACACACACGCCCACCCAGAAACACAAACACACACACCCATCCAGAAACACACACACACATGCCCGTCTAGAAACATACACACACACACGCCCATCCAGAAACATAAACACACACACACCCAGAAGCACAAACAAATACACACACCCAGAAACACAAGCACACACACACCCACCCAGAAACACACATCTGCCTCAAAACACACCCATCCATAAACACACCCGTAAACAAACACACACACACACACAACTGCCCACAAACAAACAAACACACACATGCACACCTCTGCCCACAAACAAACAAACACACACATACACCCCCACCCAGAAACGCAAACACACACACACCCACCCAGAAACACACAGACCCAGAAACACACACAACCCCGCAGAAACACACACACACAAAGCCCCAGAAACACACACACGCCCAGAAACACACACATGCCCAGACACACAGACACCCACACACACACACACACACACACACACACACACACAGACACGCACACACACACACACAGACACGCACACACTCAGACACACACTCCCCAGACACACATACCCCTGGAAACACACAAACCCATAAACACACACCCCCAGAAACACACACCCACACTCAGAAACACACCGTGAAACACACCTACACACAGAAACACACCCACACCCAGAAACACACATGTACATCCACAGCCAGAAACACATATGCAAACCCCGAGCCAGAAACACATATGGACGCCCACAGCCAGGAACGCAAACGCATGCCCACTGCCAAGAACACACAAGCACACACACGTACACACATACACACACACACATATGCAACCACCCAGAAACACACATAGACACCCAGAAACAAACAACACGCCCGGAAACACACACACACACGCCCAGAAACACACACATCCACACCCAGAAAGAAACACACACACAAACCCAGAAACAAACACACATAAAACCAGAAACACACACACACACACACCCAGACACCCTGAAACACACACACACCCCGAAACACACACACACACACCCAGAAACACAAACAAACACTCACCACAGAAACATCCACCCACAGTCAAATACACACTCAGAAACACACACACACACAGACACCCCGAAACACACACACACACCAAAACACACACACACACACACACACAGAAACACACACACACACCCAGAAAAACACACACACACCCAGAAAAACACACACACACAGAAACACAAACACACACACCCAGAAACACACACACACACTACTAGAAACACCCACATCCCCAGAAACAAACACACACCCAGAAACACACACACACACCCAGAAACACAAGCCCACACACACATACACACCCAGAAACACAACACACAAACATGCACACACACACAGAAATACACACCCACACAAAACACACACCCAGAAGCACACAAAACACACACACAGAAGCACACAAAGACACACACAGACACACACACACACACACACAGACAAACACACCCACCCAGAAAAACACATTCACTCACCCCGAAGCACACCTGCCCCCAAACACGCCAATCCAGAATTACGCCCGCCCTGAGACACACACCCACCCACAAACACACGCACACACCCAAACAGAAACACACACCCGCCCAGAAACAAACAAACACACTCCTGCCCTGAAGCACACACACAGCCACACCCACCCAGAAACACACACCCACCCATCCTGAGAAACACACACCCCCCGCCCTGAAACACACACACAGCCACCTTGAAATGTACCCGCCCTGAATTGCGCCTGCACAGGAATATGCCCACCCAGAATCATGTACACCCAGAAACACACACGCACACCCAGAAACACACACGCACACCCAGAAACATACACACCCAGAAACAAGCACACGCACAACCAGAAACACACACATACACACATGCCTGCCCAGAAACACACACCACCAGAAACACACACACACACACACACACACACATTCCTGCCCAGAAACACACACACACCCAGAAACATACACATGGCTAACCACACCCAGAAACAAACACCCGCCCCAAAACACACCTGCCCAGAAACACACCTGCACACCCCCGCCCACAAACACACACACTCAGAAACACACACAAGCACACCCCGAAACACACACACACACAAACACCCACAAACAAACACACACATGCACAGCCCTGCCCACAAAAAAACACACACACGTACACACCCACCCAGAAACGCAAACACACACACCCACCCACAAACAGCACACACACACCCAGAAACACACAGACCCAGAAACAGACAGAACCCCACAGAAACACACACACGAAGTCCCAGAAACACACACACACGCCCAGAAACACACAAACACACACACCCAGAAACACACACATGCCCAGATACACAGACACACCCCCACACACTCCCAGATACTCACACAAACACTCCCAGACACACACACACGCACACCCCCAGACACACACAGAAACACCCACAAACCCACCCAGAAACACACACACACACCCACCCTGAAACACACACACACACACACGCCCACCCAGAAAAACAAACACACACACCCATCCAGAAACACACACACACACACACACACACGCCCATCCAGAAACACACACAAACACACGCCCATCCAGAAACATAAACACACACACACACAAAGAAGCACAAACAAATACACACACCCAGAAACACAAGCACACATACACCCGCCCAGAAACACACATCTGCCTCAAAACACACCCATCCATAAACACACCCGCCCACAAACAAACACACACATGCACACTTCTGCCCACAAACAAACACACATACACCCCCGCCCAGAAACGCAAACACACACACCCACCCAGAAACACACAGATCCAGAAACACACACAACCCCGCAGAAACACACACACACAAACTCCCAGAAACACACACATGCCCAGAAACACACACATACACACGCCCAGAAACACAAACACTCACCACAGAAAAACCCACCCACAGACAAATACACACCCAGAAACACAGACCCCCCGAAACACACACACACACACACACACACCGAAACACACATACACACAGAAACACACACACACCCACCCAGAAACACACAGATCCAGAAACACACACAACCCCTCAGAAACACGCACACACAAACCCCCAGAATCACACACATGCCCAGAAACACACACATACACACGCCCAGAAACACACACATGCCCAGAAACACAGACATAAACACGGAGAAGCACACACACACACACACACCCAGAAACACAAACAAACACTCACACAGAAAAATCCACCCACAGACAAATACACACCCAGAAACACACACACACACAGACACACCGAAACACACACACACACCAAAACACACACACACACACAGAAACACACACACACACACTCAGAAAAACACACACACACCCAGAAAAACACACACACACACACACAGAAACACAAACACACACACCCAGAAACACACACACACTACTAGAAACACACACATCCCCAGAAACAAACACACACCCAGAAACACACACACACCCAGAAACACATCCCACACACACATACACACCCAGAAACACAACACACAAACATGCACACACACACAGAAATACACACCCACACAAAACACACACCCAGAAGCACACAAAACACACACACACACAGAGCACACAAAGACACACACAGACACACACACACACACAGACAAACACACCAACGCAGAAAAACACATACACTCACCCCGAAGCACACCTGCCCCAAAACACACCAAACCAGAATTATGCCCGCACTGAAATACACACACCCATGCACAAACACACGCACACACCCAAACAAAACACACACCCGCCCAGAAACACACAAACACACTCCTGCCCTGAAGCACACACACAGCCACACCACCCAGAAACACACACCCACCCATCCTGAGAAACACACACCCCCCACCCTGAAACACACACACAGCCACCTCGAAACGCACCCGCCCTTAATTGCACCCGCACAGGAACACGCCAACCCAGAATCATGCACACCCAGAAACACACACGCACACCCAGAAACAAGCACATGCACAACCAGAAACACACACACACACATACCTGCCCAGAAACATACACCACCAGAAACACACACACACACACACACACACACACGCATACCTGCCCAGAAACACACACACACCCAGAAACACACACATGGCAATCCACCCCCAGAAACACACACCCACCCCAAAACACACCTGCCCAGAAACACACCTGCACACCCCCGCCCACAAACAAACACACACACTCAGAAACACACACAGACACACCCCAAAACACACACACACACACCCGCCCACAAACAAACAAACACATGTGCACCCCCACCCAGAAACGCAAACACACACACCCACCCACAAACAAGCACACACACACCCAGAAACACACAGACCCAGAAACACACACAACCCCACAGAAACACACACACGAAGTCCCAGAAACACACACACATGCCCAGAAACACACAAACACACACACCCAGAAACACACACATGCCCAGATACACAGACACCGCCCCACACACACCCAGACACCCACACAAACACACCCAGACACCCACACACGCACACCCCCAGACACACACAGAAACACCCACACACCCACCCAGAAACACACACACACACCCACCAAGACACACACACACACACACACACGCCCACCCAGAAACACAAACACACACACCCATCCAGAAACACACACACACATGCCCGTCTAGAAACATACACACACACACGCCCATCCAGAAACATAAACACACACACACCCAGAAGCACAAACAAATACACACACCCAGAAACACAAGCACACACACACCCACCCAGAAACACACATCTGCCTCAAAACACACCCATCCATAAACACACCCGTAAACAAACACACACACACACACCTGCCCACAAACAAACAAACACACACTTGCACACCTCTGCCCACAAACAAACAAACACACACATACACCCCCACCCAGAAACGCAAACACACACACACCCACCCAGAAACACACAGACCCAGAAACACACACAACCCCGCAGAAACACACACACACAAAGCCCCAGAAACACACACACGCCCAGAAACACACACATGCCCAGACACACAGACACCCACACACACACACACACACACACACACAGACACGCACACACACACACACAGACACGCACACACTCAGACACACACTCCCCAGACACACATACCCCTGGAAACACACAAACCCATAAACACACACCCCCAGAAACACACACCCACACTCAGAAACACACCGTGAAACACACCTACACACAGAAACACACCCACACCCAGAAACACACATGTACATCCACAGCCAGAAACACATATGCAAACCCCGAGCCAGAAACACATATGGACGCCCACAGCCAGGAACGCAAACGCATGCCCACTGCCAAGAACACACAAGCACACACACGTACACACATACACACACACACATATGCAACCACCCAGAAACACACATAGACACCCAGAAACAAACAACACGCCCGGAAACACACACACACACGCCCAGAAACACACACATCCACACCCAGAAAGAAACACACACACAAACCCAGAAACAAACACACATAAAACCAGAAACACACACACACACACACCCAGACACCCTGAAACACACACACACCCCGAAACACACACACACACACCCAGAAACACAAACAAACACTCACCACAGAAACATCCACCCACAGTCAAATACACACTCAGAAACACACACACACACAGACACCCCGAAACACACACACACACCAAAACACACACACACACACAGAAACACACACACACACCCAGAAAAACACACACACACCCAGAAAAACACACACACACAGAAACACAAACACACACACCCAGAAACACACACACACACTACTAGAAACACCCACATCCCCAGAAACAAACACACACCCAGAAACACACACACACACCCAGAAACACAAGCCCACACACACATACACACCCAGAAACACAACACACAAACATGCACACACACACAGAAATACACACCCACACAAAACACACACCCAGAAGCACACAAAACACACACACAGAAGCACACAAAGACACACACAGACACACACACACACACACCCAGACACCCTGAAACACACACACACCCCGAAACACACACACACACACCCAGAAACACAAACAAACACTCACCACAGAAACATCCACCCACAGTCAAATACACACTCAGAAACACACACACACACAGACACCCCATCATATACACATCATGTACACCCAGAAACACACACGCACACCCAGAAACACACACGCACACCCAGAAACATACACACCCAGAAACAAGCACATGCACAACCAGAAACACACACATACACACATGCCTGCCCAGAAACACACACCACCAGAAACACACACACACACACACACATACACATTCCTGCCCAGAAACACACACACACCCAGAAACATACACATGGCTAACCACACCCAGAAACAAACACCCGCCCCAAAACACACCTGCCCAGAAACACACCTGCACACCCCCGCCCACAAACACACACACTCAGAAACACACACAAGCACACCCCGAAACACACACACACACAAACACCCACAAACAAACACACACATGCACAGCCCTGCCCACAAAAAAACACACACACGTACACGCCCACCCAGAAACGCAAACACACACACCCACCCACAAACAGCACACACACACCCAGAAACACACAGACCCAGAAACAGACAGAACCCCACAGAAACACACACACGAAGTCCCAGAAACACACACACACGCCCAGAAACACACAAACACACACACCCAGAAACACACACATGCCCAGATACACAGACACACCCCCACACACTCCCAGATACTCACACAAACACTCCCAGACACACACACACGCACACCCCCAGACACACACAGAAACACCCACAAACCCACCCAGAAACACACACACACACCCACCCTGAAACACACACACACACACGCCCACCCAGAAAAACAAACACACACACCCATCCAGAAACACACACACACACACACACGCCCATCCAGAAACACACACAAACACACGCCCATCCAGAAACATAAACACACACACACACAAAGAAGCACAAACAAATACACACACCCAGAAACACAAGCACACATACTCCCGCCCAGAAACACACATCTGCCTCAAAACACACCCATCCATAAACACACCCGCCCACAAACAAACACACACATGCACACTTCTGCCCACAAACAAACACACATACACCCCCGCCCAGAAACGCAAACACACACACCCACCCAGAAACACACAGATCCAGAAACACACACAACCCCGCAGAAACACACACACACAAACTCCCAGAAACACACACATGCCCAGAAACACACACATACACACGCCCAGAAACACACACATGCCCAGACACACCCACACACACACACCCAGACACCCACACATACACACCCAGACACACACACACACACACACAGACACACACACACACAGACACGCATACACCCAGACACACACACCCCCAGACACACACACCCCTGGAAACACATAAATCCATAAACACACCCCCCCAGAAATACACACCCACCCTCAGAAACACACCGTGAAACACACCTACATACAGAAACACACCCACAGCCAGGAACACTCATGTATATCCACAGCCAGAAACACATACGCAAACCCAGAGCCAGAAACACATACGAATGCCCACAGCCAGGAACGCAAACGCATGCACACTGCCAAGAAAACACAAGCACACACACGTACACACATACACACACACACATATGTAACAACCCAGAAAAACACACAGACACCCAGAAACAAACAAACACGCCCAGAACACACACACACACGCCCAGAAACACACACATCCACACCCAGAAACACACACACACACAAACCCAGAAACAAACATGCACACACCCCAAAACACTCACACACAGACACACACATAGAAACACACACACACACACGCAGACACACCCATGCACACCCACCCAGAAACACACACACACACACACACAAACCCAGACCCACCCACCCACCCACCCAGAAACACACACACACACACACCCAGAAAAACACACACACCCAGAAACACACACACACCCAGACACCCTGAAACACACACACAACCCGAAACACAAACAAACACTCAAACAGAAAAACCCTCCCACAGACAAATACACACTCAGAAACACACACACACAGACACCCCAAAACACACACACACACACACACACATCTAAACACACACACACACAGAAACACACACACCCACCCAGAAAAAAACACACACACAAAGAAAAACACACACACACACAGAGAAACACACACACACAAACACCCAGAAACACACACACACACCACTAGAAACACACACATCCCCAGAAACAGACACACACACCCAGAAATACACACACACACACACACACCCAGAAACACAAACAAACACTCACACAGAAAAATCCACCGACAGACAAATACACACCCAGAAACACACACACACCAAAACACACACACACACACAGAAAAACACACACACACTCAGAAAAACACACACACACCCAGAAAAACACACACACACACAGAAACACAAACACACATACCCTGAAACACACACACACTACTAGAAACACACACATCCCCAGAAACAAACACACGCCCAGAAACACACACACACCCAGAAACACAAGCCCACACACACATACACACCCAGAAACACAACACACAAACATGCACACACACACAGAAATACACACCCACACAAAACACACACCCAGAAGCACACAAAACGCTCACACACACAGAGCACACAAAGACAGACACAGACACACACACACACACAGACAAACACACCAACCCAGAAAAACACATTCACTCACCCCGAAGCACACCTGCTCCAAGACACACCAAACCAGAATTACGCCCGCCCTGAAATACACACACCCATGCACAAACACACGCACACACCCAAACAAAACACACACCCGCCCAGAAACACACAAACACACTCCTGCCCTGAAGCACACACACAGCCACACCACCCAGAAAGCACACACACACCCACCCAACCTGAGAAACACACACCCCCCACCCTGAAACACACACACAGCCACCTCAAAATGCACCCGGCCTTAATTGCACCCGCACAGGAACACACCCACCCAGAATCATGCACACCCAGAAACACACACGCACACCCAGAAACAAGCACACGCACAACCAGAAACACACACACACACATACCTGCCCAGAAACATACACCACCAGAAACACACAAACACACACACACACACACGCATACCTGCCCAGAAACACACACACACCCAGAAGCACACACATGGCAAACCACCCCCAGAAACACACACCCGCCCCAAAACACACCTGCCCAGAAACACACCTGCACACCCCCGCCCACAAACAAACACACATACTCAGAAACACGCACAAACACACCCCGAAACACACACGCACACACACCCGCCCACAAACAAACAAACACATGTACACCCCCACCCAGAAACACAAACACACACACCCACCCACAAACAAGCACACACACACCCAGAAACACACAGACCCAGAAACACACACAACCCCATAGAAACACACACACCCAGAAAAACACATTCACTCACCCCGAAGCACACCTGCCCCCAAACACGCCAATACAGAATTACGCCCGCCCTGAGACACACCCACCCACCCACAAACACACGCACACACCCAAACAGAAACACACACCCGCCCAGAAACAAACAAACACACTCCTGCCCTGAAGCACACACACAGCCACACCACCCAGAAACACACACCCACCCATCCTGAGAAACACACACCCCCCGCCCTGAAACACACACACAGCCACCTTGAAATGCACCCGCCCTGAATTGCGCCCGCACAGGAATATGCCCACCCAGAATTATGTACACCCAGAAACACACACGCACATCCAGAAACACACACGCACACCCAGAAACATACACACCCAGAAACAAGCACACGCACAACCAGAAACACACACATACACACATGCCTGCCCAGAAACACACACCACCAGAAACACACACACACACACACACACACACACACATTCCTGCCCAGAAACACACACACACCCAGAAACATACACATGGCTAACCACACCCAGAAACAAACACCCGCCCCAAAACACATCTGCCCAGAAACACACCTGCACACCCCCGCCCACAAACACACACACTCAGAAACACACACAAGCACACCGCGAAACACACACACACACAAACACCCACAAACAAACACACACATGCACAGCCCTGCCCACAAAAAAACACACACACGTACACACCCACCCAGAAACGCAAACACACACACCCACCCACAAACGGCACACACACACCCAGAAACACACAGACCCAGAAACAGACAGAACCCCACAAAAACACACACACGAAGTCCCAGAAACACACACACACGCCCAGAAACACACAAACACACACACCCAGAAACACACACATGCCCAGATACACAGACACACCCCCACACACTCCCAGATACTCACACAAACACTCCCAGACACACACACACACGCACACCCCCAGACACACACAGAAACACCCACAAACCCACCCAGAAACACACACACACACCCACCCTGAAACACACACACAAACACGCCCACCCAGAAAGACAAACACACACACCCATCCAGAAACACACACACACACACACACACACGCCCATCCAGAAACACACACAAACACACGCCCATCCAGAAACATAAACACACACACACACAAAGAAGCACAAACATATACACACACCCAGAAACACAAGCACACATACACCCGCCCAGAAACACACATCTGCCTCAAAACACAACCATCCATAAACACACCCGCCCACAAACAAACACACACATGCACACTTCTGCCCACAAACAAACACACATACACCCCCGCCCAGAAACGCAAACACACACACCCACCCAGAAACACACAGATCCAGAAACACACACAACCCCGCAGAAACACACACACACAAACTCCCAGAAACACACACATGCCCAGAAACACACACATACACACGCCCAGAAACACACACATGCCCAGACACACCCACACACACACACCCAGACACCCACACATACACACCCAGACACACACAAACACACACACAGACACACACACACACAGACACGCATACACCCAGACACACACACCCCCAGACACACACACCCCTGGAAACACATAAATCCATAAACACACCCCCCCAGAAATACACACCCACCCTCAGAAACACACCGTGAAACACACCTACATACAGAAACACACCCACACCCAGAAACACACCCACAGCCAGGAACACTCATGTATATCCACAGCCAGAAACACATACGCAAACCCAGAGCCAGAAACACATACGGATGCCCACAGCCAGGAACGCAAACGCATGCACACTGCCAAGAAAACACAAGCACACACACGTACACACATACACACACACACTTATGTAACAACCCAGAAAAACACACAGACACCCAGAAACAAACAAACACGCCCAGAACACACACACACACGCCCAGAAACACACACATCTACACCCAGAAACACACACACACACAAACCCAGAAACAAACATGCACACACCCCAAAACACTCATACACAGACACACACATAGAAACACACACACACACACGCAGACACACCCACGCACACCCACCCAGAAACACACACACACACACACACACACCCAGACCCACCCACCCACCCACCCAGAAACACACACACACACACACCCAGAAACACACACACACACACACCCAGACACCCTGAAACACACACACACCCCGAAACACAAACAAACACTCAAACAGAAAAACCCTCCCACAGGCAAATACACACTCAGAAACACACACACACAGACACCCCAAAACACACACACACACACACACATCTAAACACACACACACACAGAAACACACACACCCACCCAGAAAAAAACACACACACAAAGAAAAACACACACACACACAGAGAAACACACACACACAAACACCCAGAAACACACACACACACCACTAGAAACACACACATCCCCAGAAACAGAAACACACACCCAGAAATACACACACACACACACACACCCAGAAACACAAACAAACACTCACCACAGAAAAACCCACCCACAGACAAATACACACCCAGAAACACAGACACCCCGAAACACACACACACACACACACACACACCAAAACACACATACACACAGAAACACACACACACCCACCCAGAAACACACAGATCCAGAAACACACACAACCCCTCAGAAACACGCACACATAAACCCCCAGAATCACACACATGCCCAGAAACACAGACATAAACACGGAGAAGCACACACACACACACACACACACACAGAAACACAAACAAACACTCACACAGAAAAATCCACCGACAGACAAATACACACCCAGAAACACACACACACACAGACACCCCGAAACACACACACACACCAAAACACACACACACACACAGAAAAACACACACACACTCAGAAAAACACACACACCCAGAAAAACACACACACACACACACAGAAACACAAACACACACACCCTGAAACACACACACACTACTAGAAACACACACATCCCCAGAAACAAACACACGCCCAGAAACACACACACACCCTGAAACACAAGCCCACACACACATACACACCCAGAAACACAACACACAAACATGCACACACACACAGAAATACACACCCACACAAAACACACACCCAGAAGCACACAAAACGCACACACACACAGAGCACACAAAGACAGACACAGACACACACACACACAGACAAACACACCAACCCAGAAAAACACATTCACTCACCCCGAAGCACACCTGCCCCAAAACACACCAAACCAGAATTACGCCCGCCCTGAAATACACACACCCATGCACAAACACACGCACACACCCAAACAAAACACACACCCGCCCAGAAACACACAAACACACTCCTGCCCTGAAGCACACACACAGCCACACCACCCAGAAAGCACACACACACCCACCCAACCTGAGAAACACACACCCCCCACCCTGAAACACACACACAGCCACCTCAAAATGCACCCGGCCTTAATTGCACCCGCACAGGAACACACCCACCCAGAATCATGCACACCCAGAAACACACATGTACACCCAGAAACAAGCACACGCACAACCAGAAACACACACACACACATACCTGCCCAGAAACATACACCACCAGAAACACACACACACACACACACACACGCATACCTGCCCAGAAACACACACACACCCAGAAACACACACATGGCAAACCACCCCCAGAAACACACACCCGCCCCAAAACACACCTGCCCAGAAACACACCTGCACACCCCCGCCCACAAACAAACACACATACTCAGAAACACGCACAAACACACACACCCAGAAACACACCCATGCCCAGAAACACAGACACCCCCCCACACACACCCAGACACCCACACAAACACACCTAGACACCCTCACACGCACACCCCCAGACACACACAGAAACACCCACACACCCACCCAGAAACACACACACACACCCACCAAATAACACACACACACACATGCCCACCCAGAAACACAAACACACACACCCATCCAGAAACACACACACACATGCCCATCTAGAAACATACACACACACACGCCCATCCAGAAACATAAACACACACACACCCAGAAGCACAAACAAATACACACACCCAGAAACACAAGCACACACAAACCCACCCAGAAACACACATCTGCCTCAAAACACACCCGTCCACAAACACACACACACACCTGCCCACAAACAAACAAACACACACATGCACACCTCTGCCCACAAACAAACAAACACACACATACACCCCCACCCAGAAACGCAAACACACACACACCCACCCAGAAACACACAGACCCAGAAACGCACACAACCCCGCAGAAACACACACACACAAACCCCCAGAAACACACACATGCCCAGAAACACACACATGCCCAGACACACAGACACCCACACACACACACACACACACCCCCACACACACAGACACGCACACACACACACACACCCACACACACAGACACCCACACACACACACACACACACACACACACACACACACACAGACACGCACACACACACACACAGAAACGCACACACTCAGACACACACCCCCCAGACACACATACCCCTGGAAACACACAAACCCATAAACACACACCCCCAGAAACACACACCCACCCTCAGAAACACACAGTGAAACACACCTACACACAGAAACACACCCACACCCAGAAACACACATGCACATCCACAGCCAGAAACACATATGCAAACCCCGAGCCAGAAACACATATGGACGCCCACAGCCAGGAACCCAAACGCATGCCCACTGCCAAGAACACACAAGCACACACACGTACACACATACACACACACACATATGCAACCACCCAGAAACACACATAGACACCCAGAAACAAACAAACACGCCCGGAAACACACACACACACGCCCAGAAACACACACATCCACACCCAGAAAGAAACACACACACAAACCCAGAAACAAACACACACAAAGCCAGAAACACACACACACACACACCCAGACACCCTGAAACACACATACACCCGAAACACACACACAGACACCCAGAAACACAAACAAACACTCACCACAGAAAAATCCACCCACAGACAAATACACACTCAGAAACACACACACACAGACACCCCGAAACACACACACACACCAAAACACACACACACACACACACACAGAAACACACACACACACCTTGAAAAACACACACACACAGAAACACAAACACATACACCCAGAAACACACACACACACTACTAGAAACACACACATCCCCAAAAACAAACACACACCCAGAAACACACACACACCCAGAAACACAAGCCCACACACACATACACACCCAGAAACACAACACACAAACATGCACACACACACACAGAAATACACACCCACACAAAACACACACCCAGAAGCACACAAAACACACAAAGACACACACAGACACACACACACACTCAGACAAACACACCCACCCAGAAAAACACATACACTCACCCCGAAGCACACCTGCCCCAAAACACGCCAATCCAGAATTAAGCCCGCCCTGAGACACACACACCCATGCACAAACACACGCACACTCCCAAACAGAAACACACACCCGCCCAGAAACACACAAACACACTCCTGCCCTGAAGCACACACACAGCCACACCCGCCCAGAAACACACACCCACCCATCCTGAGAAACACACACCCCCCGCCCTGAAACACACGCAAAGCCACCTCGAAATGCACCTGCCCTGAATTGCGCCCGCACAGGAATACGCCCACCCAGAATCATGTACACCCAGAAACACACACGCACACCCAGAAACACACACGCACACCCAGAAACATACACACCCAGAAACAAGCACACGCACAACCAGAAAAACACACATACACACATGCCTGCTCAGAAACACACACCACCAGAAACACACACACACACACACACATTCCTGCCCAGAAACACATACAAACCCAGAAACACACACATGGCAAGCCACCCCCAGAAACAAACACCCGCCCCAAAACACACCTGCCCAGAAACACACCTGCACACCCCCGCCCACAAACACACACACTCAGAAACACACACAAGCACACCCCGAAAAACACACACACACAAACACACACATGCACAGCCCTGCCCACAAAAAAACACACACACATACACACCCACCCAGAAACGCAAGCACACACACCCACCCACAAACAAACACACACACACCCAGAAACACACAGACCCAGAAACACACACAACCCCACAGAAACACACACACGAAGTCCCAGAAACACATACACACGCCCAGAAACACACAAACACACACACCCAGAAACACACACGTGCCCAGATACACAGACACGCCCCCACACACGCCCAGACACTCACAGAAACACTCCCAGACACACACACACGCACACCCCCAGACACACACAGAAACACCCACAAACCCACCCAGAAACACACACAAACCCACCCAGAAACACACACACACACACACGCCCACCCAGAAACACAAACACACACACCCATCCAGAAACACACACACACACACGCCCATCCAGAAACACACACAAACACACGCCCATCCAGAAACATAAACACAAACACACTCCCAGAAGCACAAACAAATACACACACCCAGAAACACAAGCACACATACACCCGCCCAGAAACACACATCTGCCTCAAAACACACCCATCCATAAACACACCCACCCACAAACAAACACACACATGCACACTTCTGCCCACAAACAAACAAACACACATACACCCCCGCCCAGAAACGCAAACACACACACCCACCCAGAAACACACAGACCCAGAAACACACACAACCCCGCAGAAACAAACACACACAAACTCCCAGAAACACACACATGCCCAGAAACACACACATACACACGCCCAGAAACACACACATGCCCAGACACACCCACACACACATGCCCAGACACCCGCACATACACACCCAGACACACACACACACACACACACAGACACACACACACACAGACACGCATACACCCAGACACACACACCCCCAGACACACACAGCCCTGGACACAAACAAACCCATAAACACCCCCCCCCAGAACCACACACCCACCCTCAGAAACACACCGTGAAACACACCTACATACAGAAACACACCCACACCCAGAAACACACCCACAGCCAGGATCACACATGTACATCCACAGCCAGAAACAGAGACGCAAACCCAGAGCCAGAAACACATACGGATGCCCACAGTCAGGAACCCAAACGCATGCCCACTGCCAAGAACACACAAGCACACACACGTACACACATACACACACACACATATGCAACCACCCAGAAAAACACACAGACACCCAGAAACAAACAAACACGCCCAGAACACACACACACACGCCCAGAAACACACACATCCACACCCAGAAACACACACACACACAAACCCAGAAACAAACATGCACACACCCCAAAATACTCACACACAGACACACACATAGAAACACACACACACACGCAGACACACCCACGCACACCCACCCAGAAACACACACACACACACACACGCACACCCAGACCCACCCACCCACCCACCCAGAAACACACACCCACCCACCCAGAAAAACACACACACCCAGAAACACACACAAACACACACACCCAGACACCCTGAAACACACACACACCCCGAAACACAAACAAACACTCACACAGAAAAACCCTCCCACAGACAAATACACACTCAGAAACACACACACACAGACACCCCAAAACACACACACACACACACACACACATCTAAACACACACACACACAGAAACACGCACACACACTCAGAAAAAAATACACACACACACAGAAAAACAAACACACACACAGAAAAACACACACACACACACCCAGAAACACACACACACACCACTAAAAACACACACATCCCCAGAAACAGACACTCACACCCAGAAATACACACACACACACACAGAAACACACACACACACACCCAGACACAACAAAACACACACACACCCCGAAACACACTCACACACACCCAGAAACACAAACAAACACTCACCACAGAAAAACCCACCCACAGACAAATACACACCCAGAAACACAGACACCCCGAAACACACACACACACACACACACACACCGAAACACACATACACACAGAAACACACACACACACACCCAGAAACACACAGATCCAGAAACACACACAACCCCTCAGAAACACGCACACACAAACCCCAAGAATCACACACATGCCCAGAAACACACACATACACACGCCCAGAAACACACACATGCCCAGAAACACAGACATAAACACGGAGAAGCATACACACACACACACACACCCAGAAACACAAACAAACACTCACACAGAAAAATCCACCCACAGACAAATACACACCCAGAAACACACACACACAGACACCCCGAAACACACACACACACACACACCAAAACACACACACACACACAGAAACACACACACACACTCAGAAAAACACACACACACCCAGAAAAACACACACACACAGAAACACAAACACACACACCCAAAAACACACACACACTACTAGAAACACACACATCCCCAGAAACAAACACACACCCAGAAACACACACCCACCCAGAAACACAAGCCCACACACACATACACACCCAGAAACACAACACACAAACATGCACACACACACAGAAATACACACCCACACAAAACACACACCCAGAAGCACACAAAACACACACACACACAGAGCACACAAAGACACACACAGACACACACACACACACAGACAAACACACCAACCCAGAAAAACACATACACTCGCCCCGAAGCACACCTGCCCCAAAACACACCAAACCAGAATTACGCCCGCCCTGAAATACACACACCCATGCACAAACACACGCACACACCCAAACAAAACACACACCCGCCCAGAAACACACAAACACACTCCTGCCCTGAAGCACACACACAGCCACACCACCCAGAAACACACACCCACCCATCCTGAGAAACACACACCCTCCACCCTGAAACAAACACACAGCCACCTTGAAACGCACCCGCCCTTAATTGCACCCGCACAGGAACACACCCAGAATCATGCACACCCAGAAACACACACGCACACAAAGAAACAAGCACATGGACAACTAGAAACACACACACACACATACCTGCCCAGAAACATACACCACCAGAAATACACACACACACACACACACACACACGCATACCTGCCCAGAAACACACACACACCCAGAAACACACACATGGCAAACCACCCCCAGAAACACACACCCGCCCCAAAACACACCTGCCCAGAAACACACCTGCACACCCCCGCCCACAAACAAACACACACACTCAGAAACACACACAAACACACCCCGAAACACACACACACACACACCCGCCCACAAACAAACAAACACATGTACACCCCCACCCAGAAGCGCAAACACACACACCCACCCACAAACAAGCACACACACACCAAGAAACACACAGACCCAGAAACACACACAACCCCACAGAAACACACACACGAAGTCCCAGAAACACACACACATGCCCAGAAACACACAAACACACACACCCAGAAACACACACATGCCCAGATACACAGACACCCCCCCACACACACCCAGACACCCACACAAACACACCCAGACACCCACACACGCACACCCCCAGACACACACAGAAACACCCACACACCCACCCAGAAACACACACACACACCCACCAAGAAACACACACACACACACACGCCCACCCAGAAACACAAACACACACACCCATCCAGAAACACACACACACATGCCCATCTAGAAACATACACACACACGCCCATCCAGAAACATAAACACACACACACCCTGAAGCACAAACAAATACACACACCCAGAAACACAAGCACACACACACCCACCCAGAAACACACATCTGCCTCAAAACACACCCATCCATAAACACACCCGTCCACAAACACACACACACACACACCTGCCCACAAACAAACAAACACACACATGCACACCTCTGCCCACAAACAAACACACACATACACCCCCACCCAGAAACGCAAACACACATACACCCACCAAGAAACACACAGACCCAGAAACACACACAACGCCGCAGAAACACACACACACAAACCCCCAGAAACACACACATTCCCAGAAACACACACATGCCCAGAAACACGCATACACTCAGACACACACCCCCCAGACACACATACCCCTGGAAACACACAAACCCATAAACACACACCCCCAGAAACACACACCCACCCTCAGAAACACACAGTGAAACACACCTACACACAGAAACACACCCACACCCAGAAACACACATGTACATCCACAGCCAGAAACACATATGCAAACCCCGAGCCAGAAACACATATGGACGCCAACAGCCAGGAACCCAAACGCAATATCACTGCCAAGAACACACAAGCACACACACGTACACACATACATACACACACACATATGCAACCACCCAGAAACACACATAGACACCCAGAAACAAGCAAACACGCCCGGAAACACACACACACACGCCCAGAAACACACACATCCACACCCAGAAAGAAACACACAAACCCAGAAACAAACACACACAAAACTAGAAACACACACACACACACACACACCCAGACACCCTGAAACACACACACACCCCGAAACACACACACACACCCAGAAACACAAACACTCACCACAGAAAAATCCACCCACAGACAAATACACACTCAGAAACACACACACACACAGACACCCCGAAACACACACACACACCAAAACCCACACACACACACACACACACAGAAACACACACACACACACCCAGAAAAACACACACACACCTTGAAAAACACACACACACAGAAACACAAACACACACACCCAGAAACACACACACACACTACTAGAAACACACACATCCCCAGAAACAAACACACACCCAGAAACACACCCACACCAGAAACACAAGCCCACACACACATACACACCCAGAAACACAACACACAAACATGCACACACACACAGAAATACACACCCACACAAAACACACACCCAGAAGCACACAAAACACACGCACAAAACACACAAAGACACACACAGACACACACACACACTCAAGACAAACACACCCACCCAGAAAAACACATTCACTCACCCCGAAGCACACCTGCCCCAAAACACGCCAATCCAGAATTACGCCCACCCTGAGACACACACACCCACCCACAAACACATGCACACACCCAAACAGAAGCACACACCCACCCAGAAACACACAAACACACTCCTGCCCTGAAGCACACACACAGCCACACCCGCCCAGAAACACACACCCACCCATCCTGAGAAACACACACCCCCCGCCCTGAAACACACACACAGCCACCTCGAAATGCACCTGCCCTGAATTGCACCCGCATAGTAATACGCCCACCCAGAATCATGTACACCCAGAAACACACACGCACACCCAGAAACACACACGCACACCCAGAAACATACACACCCAGAAACAAGCACACGCACAACCAGAAACACACACATACACACATTCCTGCCCAGAAACACACACACACCCAGAAACACACACATGGCAAACCACCCCCAGAAACAAACACCCGCCCCAAAACACACCTGCCCAGAAAAACACCTGCACACCCCCGCCCACAAACACACACACTCAGAAACACACACAAGCACACCCCGAAACACACATACACACAAACACCCACAAACAAACACACACATGCACAGCCTTGCCCACAAAAAACACACACACGTACACACCCACCCAGAAACGCAAACACACACACCCACCCACAAACAAACACACACACACCCAGAAACACACAGACCCAGAAACACACACAACCCCACAGAAACACACACACGGAGTCCCAGAAACACACACACACGCCCAGAAACACACAAAAACACACACCCAGAAACACACATATGCCCAGATACCCAGACACGCCCCCACACACACCCAGACACTCACACAAACACTCCCAGACACACACACACGCACACCCCCAGACACACACAGAAACACCCACAAACCCACCCAGAAACACACACAAACCCACCCAGAAACACACACACACACACACACGCCCACCCAGAAACACAAACACACACACCCATCCAGAAACACACACACACACACACACACACACGCCCATCCAGAAACACACACAAACACACGCCCATCCAGAAACATAAACACACACACACTCCCAGAAGCACAAACAAATACACACACCCAGAAACACAAGCACACATACACCCGCCCAGAAACACACATCTGCCTCAAAACACACCCATCCATAAACACACCCGCCCACAAACAAACACACACATGCACACTTCTGCCCACAAACAAACAAACACACATACACCCCCGCCCAGAAACGCAAACACACACACCCACCCAGAAACACACAGACCCAGAAACACAGACACCCCCCAGAAACACACACACACAAACTCCCAGAAACACACACATGCCCAGAAACACACACATACACACGCCCAGAAACACACACATGCCCAGACACACCCACACACACACACCCAGACACCCACACATACACACCCAGACACACACACACACACACACACAGACACACACACACACAGACACGCATACACCCAGACACACACACCCCCAGACACACACACCCCTGGAAACACACAAACCCATAAACACCACCCCCCAGAAACACACACCCACCCTCAGAAACACACCGTGAAACACACCTACATACAGAAACACACCCACACCCAGAAACACACCCACAGCCAGGAACACACATGTACATCCACAGCCAGAAACAGAGATGCAAACCCAGAGCCAGAAACACATACGGATGCCCACAGCCAGGAACCCAAACGCATGCCCACTGCTAAGAACACACAAGCACACACACGTACACACATACACACACACACATATGCAACAACCCAGAAAAACACACAGACACCCAGAAACAAACAAACACGCCCAGAACACACACACACACGCCCAGAAACACACACATCCACACCCAGAAACACACACACACACAAATCCAGAAACAAACATGCACACACCCCAAAACACTCACACACAGACACACACATAGAAGCACACACACACACGCAGACACACCCACGCACACCCACCCAGAAATACACACACACACACACACACACACACACCCAGACCCACCCACCCACCCACCCAGAAACACACACACACCCACGCAGAAAAACACACACACCCAGAAACACACACACACACCCAGACACCCTGAAACACACACACACCCCGAAACACAAACAAACACTCAAAAAGAAAAACCCTCCCACAGACAAATACACACTCAGAAACACACACACACAGACACCCCAAAACACACACACACACACACACATCTAAACACACACACACACAGAAACACACACACCCACTCAGAAAAAAACACACACACACAGAAACACACACACACACACACAGAAAAACACAAACACACACACACCCAGAAACACACACACACACCACTAGAAACACACACACATCCCCAGAAACAGACACATACATCCAGAAATACACACACACACACACACACAGAAACACACACACACACACCAGACACCCTGAAACAAACACACACCCCGAAACACACACACACACACCCAGAAACACAAACAAACACTCACCACAGAAAAACCCACCCACAGACAAATACACACCCAGAAACACAGACACCCCGAAACACACACACACACACACACACACCGAAACACACATACACACAGAAACACACACACACCCACCCAGAAACACACAGATCCAGAAACACACACAACCCCTCAGAAACACGCACACACAAACCCCCAGAATCACACACATGCCCAGAAACACACACATACACACGCCCAGAAACACACACATGCCCAGAAACACAGACATAAACACGGAGAAGCACACACACACACACACACCCAGAAACACAAACACTCACACAGAAAAATCCACCCACAGACAAATACACATCCAGAAACACACATACACACAGACACCCCGAAACACACACACACACACTCAGAAAAACACACACACACCCAGGAAAACACACACACACACAGAAACACAAACACACACACCCAGAAACACACACACACACACTACTAGAAACACACACATCCCCAGAAACAAACACACACCCAGAAACACACACACACCCAGAAACACAAGCCCACACACACATACACACCCAGAAACACAACACACATACATGCACACACACACACAGAAATACACACCCACACAAAACACACACCCAGAAGCACACAAAACACACACACACACAGAGCACACAAAGACACACACAGACACACACACACACACACAGACAAACACACCCACCCAGAAAAACACATACACTCACCCCGAAGCACACCTGCCCCAAAACACACCAAACCAGAATTACGCCCGCCCTGAAATACACACACCCATGCACAAACACTCGCACACACCCAAACAAAACACACACCCACCCAGAAACACACAAACACACTCCTGCCCTGAAGCACACACACAGCCACACCACCCAGAAACACACACCCACCCATCCTGAGAAACACACACCCCCCACCCTGAAACACACACACAGCCACCTCGAAACGCACCCGCCCTTAATTGCACCCGCACAGGAACACGCCCACCCAGAATCATGCACACCCAGAAACACACACGCACACCCAGAAACAAGCACATGCACAACCAGAAACACACACACACACATACCTGAACAGAAACATACACACCAGAAACACACCCACACACACACACACACGCATACCTGCCCAGAAACACACACACACCCAGAAACACACACATGGCAAACCACCCCCAGAAACACACACCCGCCCCAAAACACACCTGCCCAGAAACACACCTGCACACCCCCGCCCACAAACACACACACTCAGAAACACACACAAACACACCCCGAAACACACACACACACACACCCGCCCACAAACAAACAAACACATGTACACCCCCACCCAGAAACGCAAACACACACACCCACACACAAACAAGCACACACAGACCCAGAAACACACAGACCCAGAAACACACACAACCCCACAGAAACACACACACGAAGTCCCAGAAACACACACACATGCCCAGAAAAACACAAACACACACACCCAGAAACACACACATGCCCAGATACACAGACACCGCCCCACACACACCCAGACACCCACACAAACACACCCAGACACCCATACACGCACAGCCCCAGACACACACAGAAACACACACACACACCCACCAAGAAACACACACACACACACACGCCCACCCAGAAACACAAACACACACACCCATCCAGAAACACACACACACATGCCCATCTAGAAACATACACACACACACGCCCATCCAGAAACATAAACACACACACACCCAGAAGCACAAACAAATACACACACCCAGAAACACAAGCACACACACACCCACCCAGAAACACACATCTACCTCAAAACACACCCGTCCACAAACACACACACACACCTGCCCACAAACAAACAAACACACACATGCACACCTCTGCCCACAAACAAACACACACATACACCCCCACCCAGAAATGCAAACACACACACACCCACCCAGAAACACACAGACCCAGAAACACACACAACCCCGCAGAAACACACACACACAAACCCCCAGAAACACACACACGCCCAGAAACACACACATGCCCAGACACACAGACACCCACACACACACACACACCCCCACACACACAGACACGCACACACACACACAGACACGCACACACTCAGACACACACCCTCCAGACACACATACCCCTGGAAACACACAAACCCATAAACACACACCCCCAGAAGCACACACCCACCCTCAGAAACACACCGTGAAACACACCTACACACAGCAACACACCCACACCCAGAAACACACATGTACATCCACAGCCAGAAACACATATGCAAATCCCGAGCCAGAAACACATATGGACGCCCACAGCCAGGAACCCAAACGCATGCCCACTGCCAAGAACACACAAGCACACACACGTACACACATACACACACACACATATGCAACCACCCAGAAACACACATAGACACCCAGAAACAAACAAACAAGCCCGGAAACACACACACACACGCCCAGAAACACACACATCCACACCCAGAAAGAAACACACACACAAACCCAGAAACACAAACAAACACTCACCACAGAAAAACCCACCCACAGAGAAATACACACCCAGAAACACAGACACCCCGAAACACACACACACAGACACCCCGAAACACACACACACCAAAACACACACACACACACACAGAAACACACACACACCCAGAAAAAAACACACACACACAGAAAATCACACACACACACAGAAACACAAACACACACACCCAGAAACACACACACAACTACTAGAAACACACACATCCCCAGAAACAAACACACACCCAGAAACACACACACACCCAGAAACACAAGCCCACACTCACATACACACCCAGAAACACAACACACATACATGCACACACACACAGAAATACACACCCACACAAAACACACACCCAGAAGCACACAAAACACACACACACAGAACACACAAAGGCACACACAGACACACACACACACACTCAGACAAACACACCCACCCAGAAAAACACATACACTCACCCCGAAGCACACCTGCCCCAAAACACGCCAATCCAGAATTACGCCCGCCCTGAGACACACACACCCACCCACAAACACACGCACACACCCAAGCAGAAACACACACCCGCCCAGAAACACACAAACACACTCCTGCCCTGAAGCACACACACAGCCACACCCGCCCAGAAACACACACCCACCCATCCTGAGAAACACACAACCCCGCCCTGAAACACACACACAGCCACCTCGAAATGCACCCGCCCTGAATTGCGCCCGCACAGGAATACGCCCACCCAGAATCATGCAGACCCAGAAACACACACGCACACCCAGAAACACACACGCACACCCAGAAACATACACACCAAGAAAGAAGCACACGCACAATCAGAAACACACACATACACACATGCCTGCTCAGAAACACACACCACCAGAAACACAAACACACACACACACATACACATTCCTGCCCAGAAACACACACACACCCAGAAACACACACATGGCAAACCACCCCCAGAAACACACACCTGCCCCAAAACACACCTGCCCAGAAACACACCTGCACACCCCCGCCCACAAACAAACACACACACTCAGAAACACGCACAAACACACCCCGAAACACACACACACACACCCGCCCACAAACAAACAAACACATGTACACCCCCACCCAGAAACGCAAACACACACACCCACCCACAAACAAGCACACACACACCCAGAAACACACAGACCCAGAAACACACACAACCCCACAGAAACACACACACGAAGTCCCAGAAACACACACACATGCCCAGAAACACACAAACACACACACCCAGAAACACACACATGCCCAGATACACAGACACCCCCCCACACACACCCAGACACCCACACAAACACACCCAGACACCCATACACGCACACCCCCAGACACACACAGAAACACCCACACACCCACCCAGAAACACACACACACACCCACCAAGAAACACACACACACACACACGCCCACCCAGAAACACAAACACACACACCCATCCAGAAACACACACACACATGCCCATCTAGAAACATACACACACACGCCCATCCAGAAACATAAACACACACACACCCAGAAGCACAAACAAATACACACACCCAGAAACACAAGCACACACACACCCACCCAGAAACACACATCTGCCTCAAAACACACCCATCCATAAACACACCCGTCCACAAACACACACACACACACACCTGCCCACAAACAAACACACACATACACCCCCGCCCAGAAACGCAAACACACACACCCACCCAGAAACACACAGACCCAGAAACACACACAACCCCGCAGAAACACACACACACAAACCCCCAGAAACACACACATGCCCAGAAACACAAACATGCCCAGACACACAGACACCCACACACACACACACCCCCCCACACACACAGACACACACACACACACACACAGACACGCACACACTCAGACACACACCCTCCAGACACACATACCCCTGGAAGCACACAAACCCATAAACACACACCCCCAGAAACACTCACCCACCCTCAGAAACACACCGTGAAACACACCTACACACAGCAACACACCCACACCCAGAAACACACATGTACATCCACAGCCAGAAACACATATGCAAACCGCGAGCCAGAAACACATATGGACGCCAACAGCCAGGAACCCAAACGCATGCCCACTGCCAAGAACACACAAGCACACACACGTACACACATACACACACACACATATGCAACCACCCAGAAACACACATAGACACCCAGAAACAAACAAACAAGCCCGGAAACACACACACACACGCCCAGAAACACACACATCCACACCCAGAAAGAAACACACACACAAACCCAGAAACACAAACAAACACTCACCACAGAAAAACCCACCCACAGACAAATACACACCCAGAAACACAGACACCCCGCAACACACACACACACACACACACACCGAAACACACACTCACACAGAAACACACACACACCCACCCAGAAACACACAGATCCAGAAACACACACAACCCCTCAGAAACACACACACACAAACACCCAGAATCACACACATGCCCAGAAACAAACACACACCCAGAAACACACACACACCCAGAAACACAAGCCCACACTCACATACACACCCAGAAACACAACACACATACATGCACACACACACAGAAATACACACCCACACAAAACACACACCCAGAAGCACACAAAACACACACACACAGAACACACAAAGACACACACAGACACACACACACACAGACAAACACACCCACCCAGAAAAACACATACACTCACCCCGAAGCACACCTGCCCCAAAACACGCCAATCCAGAATTACGCCCGCCCTGAGACACACACACGCAGACATTCACAGCCCTGCCCACAAAAAAAACACACACACGTACACACCCACCCAGAAACGCAAACACACACACCCACCCACAAACAAACACACACACACCCAGAAACACACAGACCCAGAAACACACACAACCCCACAGAAACACACACACGAAGTCCCAGAAACACACGCACACGCCCAGAAACACACAGACACACACACCCAGAAACACACACATGCCCAGATACACAGACACGCCCCCACACACACCCAGACACTCACACAAACACTCCCAGACACCCACACACGCACACCCCCAGACACACACAGAAACACCCACAAACCCACCTAGAAACACACACAAACCCACCCAGAAACACACACACACACACACGCCAACCCAGAAACACAAACACACACACCCATCCAGAAACACACACACACACACACACACGCCCATCCAGAAACACACACAAACACACACCCATCCAGAAACATAAACACACACACACTCCCAGAAGCACAAACAAATACACACACCCAGAAACACAAGCACACATACACCCGCCCAGAAACACACATCTGCCTCAAAACACACCCATCCATAAACACACCCGCCCACAAACAAACACACACATGCACACTTCTGCCCACAAACAAACAAACACACATACACCCCCACCCAGAAACGCAAGCACACACACCCACCCAGAAACACACAGACCCAGAAACACACACAACCCCGCAGAAACACACACACACAAACTCCCAGAAACACACACATGCCCAGAAACACACACATACACACGCCCAGAAACACACACATGCCCAGACACACCCACACACACACACCCAGACACCCACACATACACACCCAGACACACACACACACACACACACACACACACACACACAGACACGCATACACCCAGACACACACACCCCCAGACACACACACCACTGGAAACACACAAACCCATAAACACCCCCCCCCAGAAACACACACCCACCCTCAGAAACACACCGTGAAACACACCTACATACAGAAACACACCCACACCCAGAAACACACCCACAGCCAGGAACACACATGTACATCCACAGCCAGAAACAGAGATGCAAACCCAGAGCCAGAAACACATACGGATGCCAACAGCCAGGAACCCAAATGCCTGCCCACTGCCAAGAACACACAAGCACACACACGTACACACATACACACACACACATATGCAACCACCCAGAAAAACACACAGACACCCAGAAACAAACAAACACGCCCAGAACACACACACACACGCCCAGAAACACACACATCCACACCCAGAAACACACACACAGACAAACCCAGAAACAAACATGCACACCCCAAAACACTCACACACAGACACACACATAGAAACACACACACACATGCAGACACACCCACGCACACCCACCCAGAAACACACACACACACACACACATACCCAGACCCACCCACCCACCCACCCAGAAACACACACACACCCACGCAGAAAGACACACACACCCAGAAACACACACACACACACACACCCAGACACCCTGAAACACACACACACCCCGAAACACAAACAAACACTCAAAAAGAAAAACCCTCCCACAGACAAATACACACTCAGAAACACACACACACAGACACCCCAAAACACACATACACACACATCTAAACACACACACACACAGAAACACACACACCCACTCAGAAAAAAACACACACACACAGAAACACACATACACACACACACACAGAAAAACACACACACACACACACACCCAGAAACACAAACACACACCACTAGAAACACACACATCCCCAGAAACAGACACACACACCCAGAAATACACACACACACACACACAGAAACACACACACACACACCAGACACCCTGAAACACACACACACCCCGAAACACACACACACACACACCCAGAAACACAAACAAACACTCACCACAGAAAAACCCACTCCCAGACAAATACACACCCAGAAACACAGACACCCCGAAACACACACACACACACACACACACCGAAACACACATGCACACAGAAACACACACACACCCACCCAGAAACACACAGGTCCAGAAACACACACAACCCCTCAGAAACACGCACACACAAACCCCCAGAATCACACACATGCCCAGAAACACACACATACACACGCCCAGAAACACACACATGCCCAGAAACACAGACATAAACACGGAGAAGCACACACACACACACACCCAGAAACACAAACACTCACACAGAAAAATCCACCCACAGACAAATACACACCCAGAAAGACACACACACACAGACACCCCGAAACACACACACACACACACACAGAAACACACACACACACACTCAGAAAAACACACACACACACAGAAAAACACACACACACACACAGAAACACAAACACACACACCCAGAAACACACACACACTACTAGAAACACACACATCCCCAGAAACAAACACACACCCAGAAACACACACACACCCAGAAACACAAGCCCACACACACATACACACCCAGAAACACAACACACAAACATGCACACACACACAGAAATACACACCCACACAAAACACACACCCAGAAGCACACAAAACACACACACACACAGAGCACACAAAGACACACACAGACACACACACATACACAGACAAACACACCGACCCAGAAAAACACATACACTCACCCCGAAGCACACCTGCCCCAAAACACACCAAACCAGAATTACGCCCGCCCTGAAATACACACACCCATGCACAAACACACGCACACACCCAAACAAAACACACACCCGCCCAGAAACACACAAACACACTCCTGCCCTGAAGCACACACACAGCCACACCCGCCCAGAAACACACACCCACCCATCCTGAGAAACACACACCCCCCACCCTGAAACACACACACAGCCACCTCGAAATGCACGCGCCCTGAATTGCGCCCGCACAGGAATACGCCCACCCAGAATCATGCACACCCAGAAACACACACGCACACCCAGAAACACACACGCACACCCAGAAACATACACACCCAGAAACAAGCACACGCACAACCAGAAACACACACACACACGCATACCTGCCCAGAAACACACACACACCCAGAAACACACACATGGCAAACCACCACCAGAAACACACACCCGCCCAAAAACACACCTGCCCAGAAACACACCTGCACACCCCCGCCCACAAACAAACACACACACTCAGAAACACACACAAAAACACCCCGAAACACACACACACACACACCCGCCCACAAACAAGCAAACACATGTACACCCCCGCCCGGAAAGGCAAACACACACACCCACCCACAAACAAGCACACACACACCCAGAAACACACAGACCCAGAAACACACACACATGCCCAGAAACACACAAACACACACACCCAGAAACACACACATGCCCAGATACACAGACACCCCCCACACACACCCAGACACCCACACAAACACACCCAGACACCCACACACGCACACCCCCAGACACACACAGAAACACTCACACACCCACCCAGAAACACACACACACACCCACCAAGAAACACACACACACACACACGCCCACCCAGAAACACAAACACACAGACCCATCCAGAAACACACACACACATGCCCATCTAGAAACATACACACACACACGCCCATCCAGAAACATAAACACACACACACCCAGAAGCACAAACAAATACACACACCCAGAAACACAAGCACACACACACACAGACCCAGAAACACACATCTGCCTCAAAACACACCCATCCATAAACACACCCGTCCACAAACACACACACACACACACCTGCCCACAAACAAACAAACACACACATGCACACCTCTGCCCACAAACAAACACACACATACACCCCCACCCAGAAACGCAAACACACTCACACCCACCCAGAAACACACAGACCCAGAAACACACACAACCCCGCAGAAACACACACACACAAACCCCCAGAAACACACACATGCCCAGAAACACACACATGCCCAGACACACAGACACCCACACACACACACACACACACCCACACACACAGACACGCACACACACACACACAGACACGCACACACTCAGACACACACCCTCCAGACACACATACCCCTGGAAACACACAAACCCATAAACACACACCCCCAGAAACACACAACCACCCTCAGAAACACACCGTGAAACACACCTACACACAGAAACACACCCACACCCAGAAACACACATGTACATCCACAGCCAGAAACACATATGCAAACCCCGAGCCAGAAACACATATGGACGCCAACAGCCAGGAACCCAAACGCATGCCCACTGCCAAGAACACACAAGCACACACACGTACACACATACACACACACACATATGCAACCACCCAGAAACACACATAGACACCCAGAAACAAACAAGCACGCCCGGAAACACACACACACACGCCCAGAAACACACACATCCACACCCAGAAAGAAACACGCACACAAACCCAGAAACACAAACAAACACTCACCACAGAAAAACCCACCCACAGAGAAATACACACCCAGAAACACAGACACCCCGAAACACACACACACACCGAAACACACACACACACAGAAACACACACACACCCACCCAGAAACACACAGATCCAGAAACACACACAACCCCTCAGAAACACACACACACAAACCCCAGAATCACACACATGCCCAGAAACACACACATACACACGCCCAGAAACACACACATGCCCAGAAACACAGACATAAACACGGAGAAGCACACACACACACACACACAGAAACACAAACACTCACACAGAAAAATCCACCCACAGACAAATACACACCCCGAAACACACACACACACAGACACCCCGAAACACACACACACACCAAAACACACACACACACAGAAACACACACACACCCAGAAAAACACACACACACCCAGAAAAACACACACACACACACAGAAACACAAACACACACACCCAGAAACACACACACACACTACTAGAAACACACACATCCCCAGAAACAAACACACACCCAGAAACACACACACACCCAGAAACACAAGCCCACACTCACATACACACCCAGAAACACAACACTCATACATGCACACACACACAGAAATGCACACCCACACAAAACACACACCCAGAAGCACACAAAACACACACACACAGAACACACAAAGACACACACAGACACACACACACACAGACAAACACACCCACCCAGAAAAACACATACACTCACCCCGAAGCACACCTGCCCCAAAACATGCCAATCCAGAATTACGCCCGCCCTGATACACACACACCCACCCACAAACACACGCACACACCCAAACAGAAACGCACACCCACCCAGAAACACACAAACACACTCCTGCCCTGAAGCACACACACAGCCACACCCGCCCAGAAACACACACCCACCCATCCTGAGAAACACACACCCCCCGCCCTGAAACACACACACAGCCACCTCGAAATGCACCCGCCCTGAATTGCGCCCGCACAGGAATACGCCCACCCAGAATCATGCATACCCAGAAACACACACGCACACCCAGAAACACACACGCACACCCAGAAACATACACACCCAGAAACAAGCACACGCACAACCAGAAACACACACATACACGCATGTCTGCTCAGAAACACACACCACCAGAAACACAAACACACACACACACATACACATTCCTGCCCAGAAACACACACACACCCAGAAACACACACACGGCAAACTACCCCCAGAAACAAACACCCGCCCCAAAACACACCTGCCCAGAAACACACCAGCACACCCCCGCCCACAAACACACACACTCAGAAACACACACAAGCAAACCCCGAAACACACACACACCTGCCCACAAACAAACACACACATGCACAGCTTTGCCCACAAAAAAACACATACATGTACACCCCCGCCCAGAAACGCAAACACACACACCCACCCACAAACAAACACACATACACCCAGAAACACACAGACCCAGAAACACACACAACCCCACAGAAACACACACACGAAGTCCCAGAAACACACACACACGCCCAGAAACACACAAACACACACACCCAGAAACACACACATGCCCAGATACACAGACACCCCCCCACGCACACCCAGACACTCACACAAACACACCCAGACACCCACACACGCACACGGCCCAGACACACACAGAAACACCCACACACCCACCCAGAAACACACACACACCCACCCAGAAACACACACACACACACCCACCCAGAAACACAAACACACACCCATCCAGAAAAACACACACACACACACGCCCATCCAGAAACATAAACACACACACAGTCCCAGAAGCACAAACAAATACACACACCCAGAAACACAAGCACACATACACCCACCCAGAAACACACATCTCCCTCAAAACACACCCATCCATAAACACGCCCGCCCACAAACAAACAAACACACATACACCCCTGCCCAGAAACGCAAACACACACACCCACCCAGAAACACACAGACCCAGAAACACACACAACCCCGCAGAAACACACACACACAAACTCCCAGAAACACACACATGCCCAGACACACCCACACACACACCCAGACGCCCACACACACACACCCAGACACACACACACACACGCACACACACACAGACACGCATACACCCAGACACACACACACCCCAGACACAGACATCCCTGGAAACACACAAACCCATAAACACCCCCCCCAGAAACACACACCCACCCTCAGAAACACACCGTGAAGCACACCTACACACAGAAACACACCCACACCCTGAAACACACCCACAGCCAGGAACGCACATGTACATCCACAGCCAGAAACACATACGCAAACCCAGAGCCAGAAACACATACGGATGCCCACAGCCAGGAACCCAGATGCATGCCCACTGCCAAGAACACAAAAGCACACACACGTACACACATACACACACACATATGCAACCACCCAGAAAAACACACAGACACCCAGAAACAAACAAATACGCCCAGAACACACACACACATGCCCAGAAACACACACATCCACACCCAGAAACACACACACACACAAATCCGGAAACAAACACACAAACACCCCAAAACACTCACACACAGACACACACACACAAACCCAGAAACATACACACAAACATCGAGAAACACATACACACACACCAAAAAACACACACCCAGAAACAAACACACACCCAGAAACACACACACACCAGAATCACACACACACACAACCAGAAACACACATACACACACAGAAACACACAAACACACACACACATAAACACACCAAGAATCACAGACACAAACGTACACCCAGAAACACACACACACATCCAGAAAAACACATACACAACCAGAAACACACACACACACCCAGAAACACACACACACAGAAACACACACACACACCCAGAAACATAGACACAAATACGGAGAAACAATCACACAGACACCCAGAAAAACACACACAAACACACCTCCAGAAAAAAACACAACACACACCCAGAAAGGCGCACACACACACCCAGAAACACACAAACACACCCAGAAACACACACAAACACACACCAAGGAATAATCACACACACACAGAAACACACACACACAACCAGAAACACACACACAGAAACACACACACACACACACAGCCAGAAGCACACACACACACACACACAGGAACCCACCCACAGACACACACTCAGAAACACACTGACACACTGAGAAACAAACACACCCCCAGCAACTAAACACACACACCTAGAAACACACACACACAAGAAACCTACATACACACTACATACACGCCCATGCACAGAAAGACACACAGAAACACAGAACCACACACAGAAATACGGAGGAACAAATACACACACCCAGAAGCACACACCCAGAAACACACCCAAAAGCACACACCAAGAAACACACACACACACCCAGAAACACGCACACAAACGCAGAAACACACACACATAACCCGAAACACACAAACAAACACCTAGAAACACACACACAAACACACACCCAGAAACACACACACACCCCCAGAAACAAACACACACAACCAGAAACACACATACACACCCAAAAACACACACATTCAGCCACAACACACGCACACACCCAAACAGAAACACACACCCACCCAGAAACACTCAAACACACTCCTGCCCTGAAGCACACACACACACACACACACACACACACAGTCAGAAACACACACACACAGCCAGAAACACACACAACCACCCCCAGAAACACACACTCCCCAGACACATACACACACACACACACACACACAAACAAACAAATAGAAACAAACACAAACCCCGAAACATACACACAAACATGGAGAAACACAAACACACACACCAAAAAGCACACACACACCCAGAAACAAACACACACCCTGAAACATCCAGAAACGTAAACACACACCACCATCCAGAAACATAAACACACACACACACCCAGAAACACACACAGAAACACACACACACACACATACACAATCACACCAAGAAACACACACCGAGACACAAACACACACACACACACAAATACACACTCACACACACACAAACGCAGCCAGAAACACACACAACCATCCCCAGAAACACACACATCCCCAGACACATACACGCACACACACAGAAACACACACACAAACGCAGAAATATACACACAAAAACGGAGAAACACATACACACACACCCAGAAACACACACACACCCGAATCACACACACACAACCAGAAACACACATACACACACAGAAACACACAAACACACACACACACGCCGAGAATCACAGAAACAAACATACACCCAGAAACACATTTACACACCCAAAAACAAACACAGAGACACACACACACACACACACACAGAAACACACACACACACACCCAGAAACAAAGACACAAATATGGAGAAACAATCACACAGACACCCAGAAACACACACACCCCCAGAAAAAAGCACAACACACACCCAGAAAGACGCACAAACACACCCAGAAACACACACACAAACCCAGAAACACACACACAAACACAGACCCAGAAACACACACACAAACACACACCAAGGAACAATCACACACACGCAGAAACACACACACATAACAAGAAACACACACACACACACCCAGAAACAGACATACAGAAACACACACACACACACACACACACACACACACACACACACACACACAGCCAGCAGCACACACACACACACACACACACACACACAGGAACTCACTCACACACACACACACACACCCAGAAACACACACACAAACACAGACCCAGAAACATGCACAAAAACACAGACCAAGGAACAATCACACACTTGCAGAATCACACACACACAACCAGAAACACACATACACACCCAGAAACACACACACCCATCCACAAACACACACAACCACACCGAGAAACACACACACACCTAGACACATACACGCACACACACAGAAACACACACACAAACCTTGAAACATACACACAAACACGGAGAAAAACATACACACACACCAAAAATCAAACACACACAGAAACAAACACACACCCAGAAACACACACACACACCAGAATCACACACACACAACCAGAAACACACATACACACACAGAAACACACAAACACACACACGCACACATCGAGAATCACAGACACAAACATACACCCAGAAACACACACACACAAACCCAAAAAAACCACAAAAACTACCAGAAACAAACTTACACACCCAGAAACAAACGCACACACACACACATGCACACAGAAACACACACACACAAACACACACGCCCAGAAACAAAGACACAAATATGGAGAAACAATCACACAGACACCCAGAAACACACACACAAACACACCCCCAGAAAAAAACACAACACACACCCAGAAAGACGCACAAACACAACCAGAACACACACACACCCAGAAACACACACACAAGCACAGACCCAGAAACACACAAACAAACACACACCAAGGAACAATCACACACACGCAGAAACACAAACACATAACAAGAAACACACACACATACACCCAGAAACACACACACAGAAACACACACACACACATACACACACACACACACACACACAGCCAGAAGCACACACAGACACACAGGAACCCACCCACAGACACACACCCAGAAACACACACACACAAACACAGACCCAGAAACACACAAACAAACACACACAATGGAACAATCACACACACGCAGAATCACACACACACAACCAGAAACGCAAATACCCACACAGAAACACACACACACATCCAGAAACACACACAACCACAACCAAAAACACCCCGCCAGACACACACACACACACACACACAGAAACACACACACAAACGCAGAAGCATACACACAAACAAGGAGAAACACATACACAAACACCAGAAAGCAAACACACACCCAGAAACAAACACAAACCCAGAAACACACACACACCAGAAACACATATACACACACAGAAACTCACAAACACACACACACACACCGAGAATCAGAGACACAAACGTACACCCAGAAACACACACACACCCAGAAAAACACACACACAACCAGAAACACACACACACAACCAGAAACACACACAAACAACCAGAAACACACTTACACACCCAGAAACAAACACGCACACACCCAGAAACACACACAACCACAACCAAAAACACCCCGCCAGACACAAACACAAACACACACACACACACACACAGAAACACACACACAAACGCAGAAGCATACACACAAACAAGGAGAAACACATACACACACACCAAAAAGCAAACACACACCCAGAAACAAACACAAACCCAGAAACATACACACAGAAACACTTACACACACACACACAGCCAGACACAAACACACAAATATGGTGAAACAATCACACATACACCCAGAAACACACACACAAACACACACCCAGAAAAACACACAACACACACCCAGAAACACGCACACACCAAGAAACTCACACACATAACCTGAAACACACATACACAACCAGAAACACAACCACCCACAGACAGAAACACACACACATACACACACACACACACACACTCAGAAACACTCACACACAGCCAGAAACACACACAACCACCCCCAGAAACACACCACCCCAGACACACAGACAAACAGACACACACACACACACACACACAGAAACACACTCACAAATCCAGAAACATACACACGAACATGGAGAAACACATACACACACAACCAGAAACAGACATGCACACATATACAAAATAAAACACACACACAAACACACACACCCAGAAACACACACACACACACACACACAACAGAAACACAAACACACACCCAGAAACACACACACACCCAGAAACACACATACACACACACGCAGAAACACACACAAACCCAGAACCACAAACACAAATACGGAGAAACAAACACACACATACACACGCAGACACAGAAACACACAACCAGAGAAACACACAACACAGACCCAGAAACAAGCACACACACCCAGAAACACACCCACACACACACACACACCGAAACACACACAAAAACACAAACCCAGAAAAACACACACAAACACACCCAGAAACACACACCCAGAAACACACACACAAACACACAACCAGAAACACACACACACACACACACACACAGAAAAACACAGAAGCACACACATCCTGAAATACACACACACGCCCACCCAGAAACACACACACACCCAGAAACACACACACACACACACGCGCATCCAGAAACATAAACACACACCACCATCCAGAAACATAAACACACACACACACATCCAGAAACACACGCCCACACACACACACCCAAACAGAAACACACACACACCCAGAAACACACACACATGCGCATCCAGAAACGTAAACACACACCACCATCCAGAAACATAAACACACACACACACACCGAGAAACACACACACACACAGAAACACACACAGACACACACTCACACACACACATGCACACACACTCAGAAAAACACACACACAGCCAGAAACACACACAACCACCCCCAGAAACACACGCAAACCCACACACATATACACACACAGAAACACACACACAAAACCCAGAAACATACACACAAACACGGAGAAATACATACACACACACAAACCAAAAAACACACACACACCTGGAAACAAACACACACCCAGAAACACAGACACACCAGAAACACACACACACTACCAGAAACACACACACAGACACAGAAACACACAAACACACACACATACACACACCGAGAATCACAGACACAAACACACACCCAGAAACACACACACAAACACGCCAAGGAACAAACACACACAACAAGAAAAACACACACACAAATCGAGAAACATACACACAAAGACGGAGAAACACATACACACACAAAAAAAAACACACACACACAGAAACAAACACACACAACCGGAAAAACACATACACACCCAGAAACACACACAGCCAGCCACAAACACATGCACACACCCAAACAGAAACACACACCCACCCAGAAACACTCAAACACACTCCTGCGATGAAGCGCACACACACACACACACACACATACAGAGTCAGAAGCACACACACATAGCCAGAAACACACACAACCAACTCCAGAAACATACACCCCCCGTCACATACACACACACACACACAGAAACACACACACAAACCCAGAAACATACACACAATCATGGAGAAACACATACACACACACCAAAATGCACACACACACCCAGAAACAAACACACACCCAGAAGCATCCAGAAAAATAAACACACACCACCATCCAGAAACATAAACACACACACACACCCAGAAACACACACACAGAAGCACACGCACACACACACAGACACACACACACGCACACCAAGAAACACACACACAGAAACACACGCACACACACACAGACACACACACACGCACACCAAGAAACACACATACAGACACAAACACACACACACATACACACACAGAAACACACACACGCAGCCACTAACACACACAACCACCCCCAGAAATTTACACACCCGCAGACACATACACGCACACACACAGAAACACATACACAAACCCAGAAACACACACAAACACGGAGAAACACATACACACACAAACACAGCCAGACACAAACACACAAATATGGTGAAATAATCACACATACACCCAGAAACACACACACAAACACACACACCCAGAAAAATAGACAACACACACCCAGAAACTCACATACACAACCAGAAACACACATACACAACCAGAAACACAACCACCCACACACAGAAACACACACACATACACACACACACACACACACTCAGAAACACTCACACACAGCCAGAAACACACACAACCACCCCCAGAAACTCACCCCCCCAGACACACAGAAACACAGACCCACCCACACACACACACACAGAAACACACTCACAAATCCAGAAAAATACACACGAACACAGAGAAACACATACACACACACCCAGAAACAGACATGCACACACACACAAACTAAAACACACACACACACACACACACACACACACACACACACCAGAAACACAAACACACACCCAGAAGCACACACACAAATACGGAGAAACAAACACACACATACACACACAGACACAGAAACACACAACCAGAGAAACACACAACACAGACCCAGAAACAAGCACACACACCCAGAAACACACACACACACACACCAAGAAACACACACAAAAACACAAACCCAGAAACACACACACAAACACACAACCAGAAACACTCACCCAGAAACACACACACAAACACACAACCAGAGAAACACACAACACAGACCCAGAAACAAGCACACACACCCAGAAACACACACACACACACACCAAGAAACACACACAAAAACACAAACCCAGAAACACACACACAAACACACAACCAGAAACACTCACCCAGAAACACACACACAAACACACAACCAGAAAAACACAAACACACACACCCAGAAAAACACAGAAGCACAGACATCCTGAAATACACACACACGCCCACCCAGAAACACACACACACCCAGAAACACACACACACACACGCACATCCAGAAACATAAACACACACCACCATCCAGAAACATAAACACACACACAGCCAGAAACACACACAACCACCCCCAGAAACACACACAAACCCAGACACATATACACACACAGAAAAACACACACAAAACCCAGAAACATACACACAAACAACGAGAAGCACATACACACACACACTCCAAAAAACACACACACACCTGGAAACAAACACACACCCAGAAACACAGAAACACCATAAACACAAGCACACTACCAGAAACACACACACAGACACAGAAACACACAAACGCACACACATACACACACCGAGAATCACAGACACAAACACACACCCAGAAACACACACACAAACACGCCAAGGCACAAACACACACATCAAGAAAAACACACACACAAATCGAGAAACATACACACAAATATGGAGAAACACATACACACACAAAAAAAACACACACACACAGAAACAAACACACACAACCAGAAACACACATACACACCCAGAAACACACATAACCAGCCACAAACACACGCACACACCCAAACAGAAACACACACCCGCCCAGAAACATTCAAATACACTCCTGCGATGAAGCACACACACACACACACACATACAGAGTCAGAAGCACACACACACAGCCAGAAACACACACAAGCAAATCCAGAAACACACACCTCCCGTCACATACACACACACTCACAGAAACACACACACAAACCTAGAAACATACACACAATCATGGAGAAACACTACACACACACCAAAATGCACACACACACCCAGAAACAAACACACACCCAGAAGCATCCAGAAACGTAAACACACACCACCATCCAGAAACATAAACACACACACACACCCAGAAACACACACACAGAAGCACACGCACACACACACAGACACACACACATGCACACCAAGAAACACACACAGACACAAACACACACAAACATACACACACAGAAACACACACACGCAGCCACTAACACACACAACCACCCCCAGAAATTTACACACCCACAGACACATACACGCACACTCACAGAAACACATACACAAACCCAGAAACATACACACAAACACGGAGAAACACATACACACACAAACACAGCCAGACACAAACACACAAATATGGTGAAATAATCACACATACACCCAGAAACACACACACAAACACACACCCAGAAAAACAGACAACACACACCCAGAAACTCACATACACAACCAGAAACACACATACACAACCAGAAACACAACCACACACACACAGAAACACACACACATACACACACACACACACACACTCAGAAACACTCACACACAGCCAGAAACACACACAACCACCCCCAGAAACTCACTCCCCCAGACACACAGACACACAGACCCCCACACACACACACACACACAGAAACACACTCACAAATCCAGAAACATACACACGAACACAGAGAAACACGTACACACACACCCAGAAACAGACATGCACACATACACAAAATAAAACACACAAACACACACACACACACAGAAACACACACACACACACACCAGAAACACAAACACACACCCAGAAGCACACACACACCCAGAAACAGACATACACACAGACACAGAAACACACAACCAGAGAAACACACAACACAGACCCAGAAACAAGCACACACACCCAGAAACACACCCACACACACACACAGAAACACACACAAAAACACACACCCAGAAACACACACAGAAACACACAACCAGAAACACACACACACACACCCAGAAAAACACAGAAGCACACACATCCTGAAATACACACACACACCCACCCAGAAACACACACACACCCAGAAACACACACACACACACACGCGCATCCAGAAACATAAACACACACCACCATCCAGAAACATAAACACACACACACACACCCAAACAGACACACACACACGCCCAGAAACACACACACATGCGCATGCAGAAACGTAAACACACACCACCATCCAGAAACATAAACACACACACACACACCGAGAAACACACACATACAGAAACACACACAGACACACACTCACACACACACACACACACACTCAGAAAAACACACACACAGCCAGAAACACACACAACCACCCCCAGAAACACACACAAACCCACACACATATACACACACAGAAACACACACACAAAACCCGGACACATACACACAAACACGGAGAAACACATACACACACACACCAAAAAACACACACACACCTGGAAACAAACACACACCCAGAAACAAACACACACCAGAAACACACACACACTACCAGAAACAAACACACAGACACAGAAACACACAAACACACACACATACACACACCGAGAATCACAGACACAAACACACACCCAGAAACACACACACAAACACGCCAAGGAACAAACACACACACCAAGAAAAACAGACACGCAAATCGAGAAACATACACACAAATATGTAGAAACACATACACACACAAAAAAACCACACACACACAGAAACAAACACACACAACCAGAAACACACATACACACCCAGAAACACACACAACCAGCCACAAACACACGCACACACCCAAACAGAAACACACACCCACCCAGAAACACTCAAACACACTCCTGCGATGAAGCACACACACACACACACACACACACACACATACAGAGTCAGAAGCACACACACACAGCCAGAAACACACACAACCAACCCCAGAAACACACACCCCCCGGTCACATACACACACACACACAGAAACACACACACAAACTCAGAAACATACACACAATCATGGAGAAACACATACACACACACCAAAATGCACACACACACCCAGAAACAAACACACACCCAGAAGCATCCAGAAACGTAAACACACACCACCATCCAGAAACATAAACACACACACACACACAGAAACACACACACAGAAGCACACGCACACACACACACACCAAGAAACACACACAGACACAAACACACACACACACATACACACGCAGAAACACACACACGCAGCCACTAACACACACAACCACCCCCAGAAATTTACACACCCGCAGACACATACACGCACACTCACAGAAACACATACACAAACCCAGAAACATACACACAAACACGGAGAAACACATACACACACAAACACAGCCAGACACAAACACACAAATATGGTGAAATAATCACACATATACCCAGAAACACACACACAAACACACACCCAGAAAAATAGACAACACACACCCAGAAACTCAAATACACAACCAGAAACACACATACACAACCAGAAACACAACCACACACACACAGAAACACACACACATACACACACACACACACTCAGAAACACTCACACACAGCCAGAAACACACACAACCACCCCCAGAAACTCACCCCCCCCAGACACACAGACACACAGACCTACACACACACACACACAGAAACACACTCACAAATCCAGAAACATACACACGAACATGGAGAAACACATACACACACACCCAGAAACAGACATGTACACACACACAAAATAAAACACACACACACACACACACAGAAACACACACACACACACACACACGCAGAAACACACACAAACCCAGAAACACACACACAAATACGGAGAAACAAACACACACATACACACACAGACACAGAAACACACAACCAGAGAAACACACAACACAGACCCAGAAACAAGCACACACACCCAGACACACACACACACACACACACCAAGAAACACACACAAAAGCACAAACCCAGAAACACACACACAAACACACAACCAGAAACACTCACCCAGAAACACACACACAAACACACAACCAGAAAAACACAAACACACACACCCAGAAAAACACAGAAGCACAGACATCCTGAAATACACACACACGCCCACCCAGAAACACACACACACCCAGAAACACACACACACGCGCATCCAGAAACATAAACACACACCACCATCCATAAACATAAACACACACACACCCAGAAACACACACAACCACCCCCAGAAACACACGCAAACCCACACACATATACACACACAGAAACACACACACAAAACCCAGAAACATACACACAAACACGGAGAAATACATACACACACACACTCCAAAAACACACACACACCTGGAAACAAACACACACCCAGAAACACACACACACCAGAAACACACACACACTACCAGAAACACACACACAGACACAGAAACACACAAATATACACACATACACACACCGAGAATCACAGACACAAACACACACCCAGAAACACACACACAAACACGCCAAGGAACAAACACACACACCAAGAAAAACACACACACAAATCGAGAAACATACACACAAATACGGAGAAACACATACACACACACACACAAAAAAACACACACACAAAGAAACAAACACACACAACCAGAAACACACATACACACCCAGAAACACACACAACCAGCCACAAACACACGCACACACCCAAACAGAAACACACACCCACCCAGAAACACTCAAACACACTCCTGCGATGAAGCACACACACACACACACACACACACACACATACAGAGTCAGAAGCACACACACACAGCCAGATACACACACAACCAACCCCAGAAACACACACCCCCCCGTCACATACACACACACACACACAGAAACACACACACAAACCTTGAAACATACACACAAACACGGAGAAAAACATACACACACACCAAAAATCAAACACACACAGAAACAAACACACACCCAGAAACACACACACACACCAGAATCACACACACACAACCAGAAACACACATACACACACAGAAACACACAAACACACACACACGCACACATCGAGAATCACAGACACAAACATACACCCAGAAACACACACACACAAACCCAAAAAAACACAAAAACTACCAGAAACAAACTTACACACCCAGAAACAAACGCACACACACACACATGCACACAGAAACACACACACACAAACACACACGCCCAGAAACAAAGACACAAATATGGAGAAACAATCACACAGACACCCAGAAACACACACACAAACACACCCCCAGAAAAAAACACAACACACACCCAGAAAGACGCACAAACACAACCAGAACACACACACACCCAGAAACACACACACAAACACAGACCCAGAAATACACAAACAAACACACACCAAGGAACAATCACACACACGCAGAAACACAAACACATAACAAGAAACACACACACATACACCCAGAAACACACACACAGAAACACACACACACACATACACACACACACACACACACACACAGCCAGAAGCACACACAGACACACAGGAACCCACCCACAGACACACACCCAGAAACACACACACACAAACACAGACCCAGAAACACACAAACAAACACACACAATGGAACAATCACACACACGCAGAATCACACACACACAACCAGAAACGCAAATACCCACACAGAAACACACACACACATCCAGAAACACACACAACCACAACCAAAAACACCCCGCCAGACACACACACACACACACACACAGAAACACACACACAAACGCAGAAGCATACACACAAACAAGGAGAAACACATACACAAACACCAAAAAGCAAACACACACCCAGAAACAAACACAAACCCAGAAACACACACACACCAGAAACACATATACACACACAGAAACTCACAAACACACACACACACACCGAGAATCAGAGACACAAACGTACACCCAGAAACACACACACACCCAGAAAAACACACACACAACCAGAAACACACACACACAACCAGAAACACACACAAACAACCAGAAACACACTTACACACCCAGAAACAAACACGCACACACCCAGAAACACACACAACCACAACCAAAAACACCCCGCCAGACACACACACACACACACACACACACACAGAAACACACACACAAACGCAGAAGCATACACACAAACAAGGAGAAACACATACACACACACCAAAAAGCAAACACACACCCAGAAACAAACACAAACCCAGAAACATACACACAGAAACACTTACACACACACACACAGCCAGACACAAACACACAAATATGGTGAAACAATCACACATACACCCAGAAACACACACACAAACACACACCCAGAAAAACACACAACACACACCCAGAAACACGCACACACCAAGAAACTCACACACATAAACTGAAACACACATACACAACCAGAAACACAACCACCCACAGACAGAAACACACACACATAAACACACACACACACACACTCAGAAACACTCACACACAGCCAGAAACACACACAACCACCCCCAGAAACACACCACCCCAGACACACAGACAAACAGACACACACACACACACAGAAACACACTCACAAATCCAGAAACATACACACGAACATGGAGAAACACATACACACACAACCAGAAACAGACATGCACACATACACAAAATAAAACACACACACAAACACACACACCCAGAAACACACACACACACACACACAACAGAAACACAAACACACACCCAGAAACACACACACACCCAGAAACACACATACACACACACGCAGAAACACACACAAACCCAGAACCACAAACACAAATACGGAGAAACAAACACACACATACACACGCAGACACAGAAACACACAACCAGAGAAACACACAACACAGACCCAGAAACAAGCACACACACCCAGAAACACACCCACACACACACACACACCGAAACTCACACAAAAACACAAACCCAGAAAAACACACACAAACACACCCAGAAACACACACCCAGAAACACACACACAAACACACAACCAGAAACACACACACACACACACACACACAGAAAAACACAGAAGCACACACATCCTGAAATACACACACACGCCCACCCAGAAACACACACACACCCAGAAACACACACACACACACACGCGCATCCAGAAACATAAACACACACCACCATCCAGAAACATAAACACACACACACACATCCAGAAACACACGCCCACACACACACACCCAAACAGAAACACACACACACCCAGAAACACACACACATGCGCATCCAGAAACGTAAACACACACCACCATCCAGAAACATAAACACACACACACACACCGAGAAACACACACACACACAGAAACACACACAGACACACACTCACACACACACACGCACACACACTCAGAAAAACACACACACAGCCAGAAACACACACAACCACCCCCAGAAACACACGCAAACCCACACACATATACACACACAGAAACACACACACAAAACCCAGAAACATACACACAAACACGGAGAAATACATACACACACACAAACCAAAAAACACACACACACCTGGAAACAAACACACACCCAGAAACACAGACACACCAGAAACACACACACACTACCAGAAACACACACACAGACACAGAAACACACAAACACACACACATACACACACCGAGAATCACAGACACAAACACACACCCAGAAACACACACACAAACACGCCAAGGAACAAACACACACAACAAGAAAAACACACACACAAATCGAGAAACATACACACAAAGACGGAGAAACACATACACACACAAAAAAAACACACACACACAGAAACAAACACACACAACCGGAAAAACACATACACACCCAGAAACACACACAGCCAGCCACAAACACATGCACACACCCAAACAGAAACACACACCCACCCAGAAACACTCAAACACACTCCTGCGATGAAGCGCACACACACACACACACACACATACAGAGTCAGAAGCACACACACATAGCCAGAAACACACACAACCAACTCCAGAAACATACACCCCCCGTCACATACACACACACACACACAGAAACACACACACAAACCCAGAAACATACACACAATCATGGAGAAACACATACACACACACCAAAATGCACACACACACCCAGAAACAAACACACACCCAGAAGCATCCAGAAAAAAAAACACACACCACCAACCAGAAACATAAACACACACACACACCCAGAAACACACACACAGAAGCACACGCACACACACACAGACACACACACACGCACACCAAGAAACACACACACAGAAACACACGCACACACACACAGACACACACACACGCACACCAAGAAACACACATACAGACACAAACACACACACACATACACACACAGAAACACACACACGCAGCCACTAACACACACAACCACCCCCAGAAATTTACACACCCGCAGACACATACACGCACACACACAGAAACACATACACAAACCCAGAAACACACACAAACACGGAGAAACACATACACACACAAACACAGCCAGACACAAACACACAAATATGGTGAAATAATCACACATACACCCAGAAGCACACACACAAACACACACCCAGAAAAATAGACAACACACACCCAGAAACTCACATACACAACCAGAAACACACATACACAACCAGAAACACAACCACCCACACACAGAAACACACACACATACACACACACACACACACACTCAGAGACACTCACACACAGCCAGAAACACACACAACCACCCCCAGAAACTCACCCCCCCAGACACACAGAAACACAGACCCACCCACACACACACACACAGAAACACACTCACAAATCCAGAAAAATACACACGAACACAGAGAAACACATACACACACACCCAGAAACAGACATGCACACACACACAAACTAAAACACACACACACACACACACACACACACACACACACACACCAGAAACACAAACACACACCCAGAAGCACACACACAAATACGGAGAAACAAACACACACATACACACACAGACACAGAAACACACAACCAGAGAAACACACAACACAGACCCAGAAACAAGCACACACACCCAGAAACACACACACACACACACCAAGAAACACACACAAAAACACAAACCCAGAAACACACACACAAACACACAACCAGAAACACTCACCCAGAAACACACACACAAACACACAACCAGAAAAACACAAACACACACACCCAGAAAAACACAGAAGCACAGACATCCTGAAATACACACACACGCCCACCCAGAAACACACACACACCCAGAAACACACACACACACACGCACATCCAGAAACATAAACACACACCACCATCCAGAAACATAAACACACACACACCCAGAAACACACACAACCACCCCCAGAAACACACACAAACCCAGACACATATACACACACAGAAACACACACACAAAACCCAGAAACATACACACAAACACGGAGAAATACATACACACACACACACCAAAAAGCACACACACACCTGGAAACAAACACACACCCAGAAACACACACACACCAGAAACACACACACACTACCAGAAACACACACACAGACACAGAAACACAAAAACACACACAAATACACACACCGAGAATCACAGACACAAACACACACCCAGAAACACACACACAAACACGCTAAGGAACAAACACACACACCAAGAAAAACACACACACAAATCGAGAAACATACACACAAATACAGAGAAACACATACACACACACAAAAAAACACACACACACAGAAACAAACACACACAACCAGAAACACACATACACACCCAGAAACACACACAACCAGCCACAAACACACGCACACACCCAAACAGAAACACACACCCGCCCAGAAACACTCAAACACACTCCAGCGATGAAGCACACACACACACAGACACATAAAGAGTCAGAAGCACACACACACAGCCAGAAACACACACAACCAACTCCAGAAACATACACCCCCCGTCACATACACACACACACACACAGAAACACACACACAAACCCAGAAACATACACACAATCATGGAGAAACAAATACACACACACCAAAATGCACACACACACCCAGAAACAAACACACACCCAGAAGCATCCAGAAACGTAAACACACACCACCATCCAGAAACATAAACACACACACACACCCAGAAACCCACACACAGAAGCACACACACACACACACAGACACACACACACGCACACCAAGAAACACACACACAGACACAAACACACACAAACACATACACATGCAGAAACACACACACGCAGCCACTAACACACACAACCACCCCCAGAAATTTACACACCCGCAGACACATACACGCACACACACAGAAACACATACACAAACCCAGAAACATACACACAAACACGGAGAAACACATACACACACAAACACAGCCAGACACAAACACACAAATATGGTGAAATAATCACACATACACCCAGAAACACACACACAAACACACACCCAGAAAAACAGACAACACACACCCAGAAACACACATACACAACCAGAAACACAACCACACACACACAGAAACACACACACATACACACACACACACACACACTCAGAAACACTCACACACAGCCAGAAACACACACAACCACCCCCAGAAACTCACTCCCCCAGACACACAGACACACAGACCCACACACACACACACACACACAGAAACACACTCACAAATCCAGAAACATACACACGAACACAGAGAAACACGTACACACACACCCAGAAACAGACATGCACACATACACAAAATAAAACACACAAACACACACACACACACAGAAACACACACACACACACACCAGAAACACAAACACACACCCAGAAGCACACACACACCCAGAAACAGACATACACACAGACACAGAAACACACAACCAGAGAAACACACAACACAGACCCAGAAACAAGCACACACACCCAGAAACACACCCACACACACACACAGAAACACACACAAAAACACACACCCAGAAACACACACAGAAACACACAACCAGAAACACACACACACACACACCCAGAAAAACACAGAAGCACACACATCCTGAAATACACACACACACCCACCCAGAAATACACACACACCCAGAAACACACACACACACACGCGCATCCAGAAACATAAACACACACCACCATCCAGAAACATAAACACACACACACACACCCAAACAGACACACACACACGCCCAGAAACACACACACATGCGCATGCAGAAACGTAAACACACACCACCATCCAGAAACATAAACACACACACACACCGAGAAACACACACATACAGAAACACACACAGACACACACTCACACACACACACACACACACACACACTCTGAAAAACACACACACAGCCAGAAACACACACAACCACCCCCAGAAACACACACAAACCCAGACACATATACACACACAGAAACACACACACAAAACCCAGAAACATACACACAAACACGGAGAAACACATACACACACACACCAAAAAACACACACACACCTGGAAACAAACACACACCCAGAAACAAACACACACCAGAAACACACACACACTACCAGAAACAAACACACAGACACAGAAACACACAAACACACACACATACACACACCGAGAATCACAGACACAAACACACACCCAGAAACACACACACAAACACGCCAAGGAACAAACACACACACCAAGAAAAACAGACACGCAAATCGAGAAACATACACACAAATATGGAGAAACACATACACACACAAAAAAAACCACACACACACAGAAACAAACACACACAACCAGAAACACACATACACACCCAGAAACACACACAACCAGCCACAAACACACGCACACACCCAAACAGAAACACACACCCACCCAGAAACACTCAAACACACTCCTGCGATGAAGCACACACACACACACACACACACACACATACAGAGTCAGAAGCACACACACACAGCCAGAAACACACACAACCAACCCCAGAAACACACACCCCCCGGTCACATACACACACACACACAGAAACACACACACAAACTCAGAAACATACACACAATCATGGAGAAACACATACACACACACCAAAATGCACACACACACCCAGAAACAAACACACACCCAGAAGCATCCAGAAACGTAAACACACACCACCATCCAGAAACATAAACACACACACACACACAGAAACACACACACAGAAGCACACGCACACACACACACACCAGAAACACAAACACACACCCAGAAGCACACACACACCCAGAAACAGACATACACACAGACACAGAAACACACAACCAGAGAAACACACAACACAGACCCAGAAACAAGCACACACACCCAGAAACACACCCACACACACACACAGAAACACACACAAAAACACACACCCAGAAACACACACAGAAACACACAACCAGAAACACACACACACACCCACCCAGAAAAACACAGAAGCACACACATCCTGAAATACACACACACACCCACCCAGAAATACACACACACCCAGAAACACACACACACACACGCGCATCCAGAAACATAAACACACACCACCATCCAGAAACATAAACACACACACACACACCCAAACAGACACACACACACGCCCAGAAACACACACACATGCGCATGCAGAAACGTAAACACACACCACCATCCAGAAACATAAACACACACACACACCGAGAAACACACACATACAGAAACACACACAGACACACACTCACACACACACACACACACACACACACTCTGAAAAACACACACACAGCCAGAAACACACACAACCACCCCCAGAAACACACACAAACCCAGACACATATACACACACAGAAACACACACACAAAACCCAGAAACATACACACAAACACGGAGAAACACATACACACACACACCAAAAAACACACACACACCTGGAAACAAACACACCCAGAAACAAACACACACCAGAAACACACACACACTACCAGAAACAAACACACAGACACAGAAACACACAAACACACACACATACACACACCGAGAATCACAGACACAAACACACACCCAGAAACACACACACAAACACGCCAAGGAACAAACACACACACCAAGAAAAACAGACACGCAAATCGAGAAACATACACACAAATATGGAGAAACACATACACACACAAAAAAAAACCACACACACACAGAAACAAACACACACAACCAGAAACACACATACACACCCAGAAACACACACAACCAGCCACAAACACACGCACACACCCAAACAGAAACACACACCCACCCAGAAACACTCAAACACACTCCTGCGATGAAGCACACACACACACACACACACACACACATACAGAGTCAGAAGCACACACACACAGCCAGAAACACACACAACCAACCCCAGAAACACACACCCCCCGGTCACATACACACACACACACAGAAACACACACACAAACTCAGAAACATACACACAATCATGGAGAAACACATACACACACACCAAAATGCACACACACACCCAGAAACAAACACACACCCAGAAGCATCCAGAAACGTAAACACACACCACCATCCAGAAACATAAACACACACTCACACACAGAAACACACACACAGAAGCACACGCACACACACACACACCAAGAAACACACACAGACACAAACACACACACACACATACACACGCAGAAACACACACACGCAGCCACTAACACACACAACCACCCCCAGAAATTTACACACCCGCAGACACATAAACGCACACTCACAGAAACACATACACAAACCCAGAAACATACACACAAACACGGAGAAACACATACACACACAAACACAGCCAGACACAAACACACAAATATGGTGAAATAATCACACATATACCCAGAAACACACACACAAACACACACCCAGAAAAATAGACAACACACACCCAGAAACTCACATACACAACCAGAAACACACATACACAACCAGAAACACAACCACACACACACAGAAACACACACACATACACACACACACACACTCAGAAACACTCACACACAGCCAGAAACACACACAACCACCCCCAGAAACTCACCCCCCCCCAGACACACAGACACACAGACCTACACACACACACACACAGAAACACACTCACAAATCCAGAAACATACACACGAACATGGAGAAACACATACACACACACCCAGAAACAGACATGTACACACACACAAAATAAAACACACACACACACACACACACAGAAACACACACACACACACACACGCAGAAACACACACAAACCCAGAAACACACGCACAAATACGGAGAAACAAACACACACATACACACACAGACACAGAAACACACAACCAGAGAAACACACAACACAGACCCAGAAACAAGCACACACACCCAGACACACACACACACACACACACCAAGAAACACACACAAAAACACAAACCCAGAAACACACACACAAACACACAACCAGAAACACTCACCCAGAAACACACACACAAACACACAACCAGAAAAACACAAACACACACACCCAGAAAAACACAGAAGCACAGACATCCTGAAATACACACACACGCCCACCCAGAAACACACACACACCCAGAAACACACACACACGCGCATCCAGAAACATAAACACACACCACCATCCAGAAACATAAACACACACACACCCATAAACACACACAACCACCCCCAGAAACACACGCAAACCCACACACATATACACACACAGAAACACACACACAAAACCCAGAAACATACACACAAACACGGAGAAATACATACACACACACACTCCAAAAACACACACACACCTGGAAACAAACACACACCCAGAAACACACACACACCAGAAACACACACACACTACCAGAAACACACACACAGACACAGAAACACACAAACACACACACATACACACACCGAGAATCACAGACACAAACACACACCCAGAAACACACACACAAACACGCCAAGGAACAAACACACACACCAAGAAAAACACACACACAAATCGAGAAACATACACACAAATACGGAGAAACACATACACACACACACAAAAAAACACACACACAAAGAAACAAACACACACAACCAGAAACACACATACACACCCAGAAACACACACAACCAGCCACAAACACACGCACACACCCAAACAGAAACACACACCCACCCAGAAACACTCAAACACACTCCTGCGATGAAGCACACACACACACACACACACACACACACATACAGAGTCAGAAGCACACACACACAGCCAGAAACACACACAACCAACTCCAGAAACTCACACCCCCGTCACATACACACACACACACACAGAAACACACACACAAACCCAGAAACATACACACAATCATGGAGAAACACATACACACACACCAAAATGCACACACACACCCAGAAACACACACACAGAAGCACACGCACACACACACAGACACACACACACGCACACCAAGAAACACACATACAGACACAAACACACACACACACATACACACGCAGAAACACACACACGCAGCCACTAACACACACAACCACCCCCAGAAATTTACACACCCGCAGACACATACACGCACACACACAGAAACACATACACAAACCCAGAAACATACACACAAACATGGAGAAACACATACACACACAAACACAGCCAGGCACAAACACACAAATATGGTGAAATAATCACACATACACCCAGAAACACACACACAAACACACACCCAGAAAAACAGACAACACACGCCCAGAAACTCACATACACAACCAGAAACACACATACACAACCAGAAACACAACCACCCACACACAGAAACACACACACATACACACACACACACACACTCAGAAACACTCACACACAGCCAGAAACACACACAACCACCCCCAGAAACTCACTCCCCCAGACACACAGACACACAGACCCACACACACACACACACACACACAGAAACACACTCACAAATCCAGAAACATACACACGAACACGGAGAAACACATAAACACACACCCAGAAACAGACATGCACACATACACAAAATAAAACACACACACACACACACACACACACACACACACAGAAACACACACACACACACACCAGAAACACAAACACACACCCAGAAGCACACACACACCCAGAAACAGACATACACACAGACACAGAAACACACAACCAGAGAAACACACAACACAGACCCAGAAACAAGCACACACCCCCAGAAACACACCCACACACACACACACACACACAGAAACACACACAAAAACACACACCCAGAAACACACACAGAAACACACAACCAGAAACACACACACACACACACCCAGAAAAACACAGAAGCACACACATCCTGAAATACAAACACACGCCCACCCAGAAACACACACACACCCAGAAACACACACACACACACGCGCATCCAGAAACATAAACACACACCACCATCCAGAAACATAAACACACACACACACACCCAAACAGAAACACACACACACCCAGAAACACACACACATGCGCATCCAGAAACGTAAACACACACCACCATCCAGAAACATAAACACACACACACACCGAGAAACACACACACACACAGAAACACACACAGACACACACTCACACACACACACGCACACACACTCAGAAAAACACACACACAGCCAGAAACACACACAACCACCCCCAGAAACACACGCAAACCCACACACATATACACACACAGAAACACACACACAAAACCCAGAAACATACACACAAACACGGAGAAATACATACACACACACACACCAAAAAACACACACACACCTGGAAACAAACACACACCCAGAAACACAGACACACCAGAAACACACACACACTACCAGAAACACACACGCAGACACAGAAACACACAAACACACACACATACACACACCGAGAATCACAGACACAAACACACACCCAGAAACACACACACAAACACGCCAAGGAACAAACACACACAACAAGAAAAACACACACACAAATCGAGAAACATACACACAAAGACGGAGAAACACATACACACAAAAAAAAAACACACACACACAGAAACAAACACACACAACCGGAAAAACACATACACACCCAGAAACACACACAGCCAGCCACAAACACATGCACACACCCAAACAGAAACACACACCCACCCAGAAACACTCAAACACACTCCTGCGATGAAGTGCACACACACACACACACACATACAGAGTCAGAAGCACACACACACAGCCAGAAACACACACAACCAACTCCAGAAACATACACCCCCCGTCACATACACACACACACACACAGAAACACACACACAAACCCAGAAACATACACACAATCATGGAGAAACACATACACACACACCAAAATGCACACACACACCCAGAAACAAACACACACCCAGAAGCATCCAGAAAAATAAACACACACCACCATCCAGAAACATAAACACACACACACACCCAGAAACACACACACAGAAGCACACGCACACACACACAGACACACACACACGCACACCAAGAAACACACACACAGAAACACACGCACACACACACAGACACACACACACGCACACCAAGAAACACACATACAGACACAAACACACACACACATACACACACAGAAACACACACACGCAGCCACTAACACACACAACCACCCCCAGAAATTTACACACCCGCAGACACATACACGCACACACACAGAAACACATACACAAACCCAGAAACACACACAAACACGGAGAAACACATACACACACAAACACAGCCAGACACAAACACACAAATATGGTGAAATAATCACACATACACCCAGAAACACACACACAAACACACACCCAGAAAAACAGACAACACACGCCCAGAAACTCACATACACAACCAGAAACACACATACACAACCAGAAACACAACCACCCACACACAGAAACACACACACATACACACACACACACACACTCAGAAACACTCACACACAGCCAGAAACACACACAACCACCCCCAGAAACTCACTCCCCCAGACACACAGACACACAGACCCACACACACACACACACACACACAGAAACACACTCACAAATCCAGAAACATACACACGAACACGGAGAAACACATAAACACACACCCAGAAACAGACATGCACACATACACAAAATAAAACACACACACACACACACACACACAGAAACACACACACACACACACCAGAAACACAAACACACACCCAGAAGCACACACACACCCAGAAACAGACATACACACAGACACAGAAACACACAACCAGAGAAACACACAACACAGACCCAGAAACAAGCACACACCCCCAGAAACACACCCACACACACACACACACAGAAACACACACAAAAACACACACCCAGAAACACACACAGAAACACACAACCAGAAACACACACACACACACACCCAGAAAAACACAGAAGCACACACATCCTGAAATACACACACACGCCCACCCAGAAACACACACACACCCAGAAACACACACACACACGCGCATCCAGAAACATAAACACACACCACCATCCAGAAACATAAACACACACACACACACCCAAACAGAAACACACACACACCCAGAAACACACACACATGCGCATCCAGAAACGTAAACACACACCACCATCCAGAAACATAAACACACACACACACACCGCGAAACACACACACACACAGAAACACACACAGACACACACTCACACACACACACGCACACACACTCAGAAAAACACACACACAGCCAGAAACACACACAACCACCCCCAGAAACACACGCAAACCCACACACATATACACACACAGAAACACACACACAAAACCCAGAAACATACACACAAACACGGAGAAATACATACACACACACACACCAAAAAACACACACACACCTGGAAACAAACACACACCCAGAAACACAGACACACCAGAAACACACACACACTACCAGAAACACACACACAGACACAGAAACACACAAACACACACACATACACACACCGAGAATCACAGACACAAACACACACCCAGAAACACACACACAAACACGCCAAGGAACAAACACACACAACAAGAAAAACACACACACAAATCGAGAAACATACACACAAAGACGGAGAAACACATACACACAAAAAAAAAACACACACACACAGAAACAAACACACACAACCGGAAAAACACATACACGCCCAGAAACACACACAGCCAGCCACAAACACATGCACACACCCAAACAGAAACACACACCCACCCAGAAACACTCAAACACACTCCTGCGATGAAGCGCACACACACACACACACACATACAGAGTCAGAAGCACACACACACAGCCAGAAACACACACAACCAACTCCAGAAACATACACCCCCCGTCACATACACACACACACACACAGAAACACACACACAAACCCAGAAACATACACACAATCATGGAGAAACACATACACACACACCAAAATGCACACACACACCCAGAAACAAACACACACCCAGAAGCATACAGAAAAATAAACACACATCACCATCCAGATACATAAACACACACACACACCCAGAAACACACACACAGAAGCACACGCACACACACACAGACACACACACACGCACACCAAGAAACACACACACAGAAACACACGCACACACACACAGACACACACACACGCACACCAAGAAACACACATACAGACACAAACACACACACACATACACACACAGAAACACACACACGCAGCCACTAACACACACAACCACCCCCAGAAATTTACACACCCGCAGACACATACACGCACACACACAGAAACACATACACAAACCCAGAAACATACACACAAACACGGAGAAACACATACACACACAAACACAGCCAGACACAAACACACAAATATGGTGAAATAATCACACATACACCCAGAAACACACACACAAACACACACCCAGAAAAACAGACAACACACGCCCAGAAACTCACATACACAACCAGAAACACACATACACAACCAGAAACACAACCACCCACACACAGAAACACACACACATACACACACACACACACACTCAGAAACACTCACACACAGCCAGAAACACACACAACCACCCCCAGAAACTCACTCCCCCAGACACACAGACACACAGACCCACACACACACACACACACACACACACACAGAAACACACTCACAAATCCAGAACCATACACACGAACACGGAGAAACACATAAACACACACCCAGAAACAGACATGCACACATACACAAAATAAAACACACACACACACACACACACACACAGAAACACACACACACACACACCAGAAACACAAACACACACCCAGAAGCACACACACACCCAGAAACAGACATACACACAGACACAGAAACACACAACCAGAGAAACACACAACACAGACCCAGAAACAAGCACACACCCCCAGAAACACACCCACACACACACACACAGAAACACACTCACAAATCCAGAAACATACACACGAACACAGAGAAACACATACACACACACCCAGAAACAGACATGCACACACACACAAACTAAAACACACACACACACACACACACACACCAGAAACACAAACACACACCCAGAAGCACACACACACCCAGAAACAGACATACACACACACGCAGAAACACACACAAACCCAGAAACACACACACAAATACGGAGAAACAAACACACACATACACACACAGACACAGAAACACACAACCAGAGAAACACACAACACAGACCCAGAAACAAGCACACACACCCAGAAACACACACACACACACACCAAGAAACACACACAAAAACACAAACCCAGAAACACACACACAAACACACAACCAGAAACACTCACCCAGAAACACACACACAAACACACAACCAGAAAAACACAAACACACACACCCAGAAAAACACAGAAGCACAGACATCCTGAAATACACACACACGCCCACCCAGAAACACACACACACCCAGAAACACACACACACACACGTACATCCAGAAACATAAACACACACCACCATCCAGAAACATAAACACACACACACCCAGAAACACACACAACCACCCCCAGAAACACACACAAACCCAGACACATATACACACACAGAAACACACACACAAAACCCAGAAACATACACACAAACACGGAGAAATACATACACACACACACACCAAAAAGCACACACACACCTGGAAACAAACACACACCCAGAAACACACACACACCAGAAACACACACACACTACCAGAAACACACACACAGACACAGAAACACAAAAACACACACAAATACACACACCGAGAATCACAGGCACAAACACACACCCAGAAACACACACACAAACACGCCAAGGAACAAACACACACACCAAGAAAAACACACACGCAAATCGAGAAACATACACACAAATACAGAGAAACACAAACGCACACACACAGAAACAAACACACACAACCAGAAACACACATACACACCCAGAAACACACACAACCAGCCACAAACACACGCACACACCCAAACAGAAACACACACCCGCCCAGAAACACTCAAACACACTCCTGCGATGAAGCACACACACACACACAGACACATAAAGAGTCAGAAGCACACACACACAGCCAGAAACACACACAACCAACTCCAGAAACATACACCCCCCGTCACATACACACACACACACACAGAAACACACACACAAACCCAGAAACATACACACAATCATGGAGAAACACTACACACACACACCAAAATGCATACACACACCCAGAAACAAACACACACCCAGAAGCATCCAGAAACGTAAACACACACCACCATCCAGAAACATAAACACACACACACACCCAGAAACACACACACAGAAGCACACACACACACACAGACACACACACACGCACACCAAGAAACACACACACAGACACAAACACACACACACACATACACACGCAGAAACACACACACGCAGCCACTAACACACACAACCACCCCCAGAAATTTACACACCCACAGACACATACACGCACACACACAGAAACACATACACAAACCCAGAAACATACACACAAACACGGAGAAACACATACACACACAAACACAGCCAGACACAAACACACAAATATGGTGAAATAATCACACATACACCCAGAAACACACACACAAATACACACCCAGAAAAACAGACAACACACACCCAGAAACTCACATACACAAACAGAAACACACATACACAACCAGAAACACAACCACACACACACAGAAACACACACACATACACACACACACACACACACTCAGAAACACTCACACACAGCCAGAAACACACACAACCACCCCCAGAAACTCACTCCCCCAGACACACAGACACACAGACCCACACACACACACACACACACACAGAAACACACTCACAAATCCAGAAACATACACACGAACACAGAGAAACACATACACACACACCCAGAAACAGACATGCACACATACACAAAATAAAACACACAAACACACACACACACACAGAAACACACACACACACACACCAGAAACACAAACACACACCCAGAAGCACACACACACACCCAGAAACAGACATACACACAGACACAGAAACACACAACCAGAGAAACACACAACACAGACCCAGAAACAAGCACACACACCCAGAAACACACCCACACACACACACACAGAAACACACACAAAAACACACACCCAGAAACACACACAGAAACACACAACCAGAAACACACACACACACACACCCAGAAAAACACAGAAGCACACACATCCTGAAATACACACACACACACACCCAGAAACACACACACACCCAGAAACACACACACACACACGCGCATCCAGAAACATAAACACACACCACCATCCAGAAACATAAACACACACACACACACCCAAACAGACACACACACACGCCCAGAAACACACACACATGCGCATGCAGAAACATAAACACACACCACCATCCAGAAACATAAACACACACACACCGAGAAACACACACATACAGAAACACACACAGACACACACTCACACACACACACACACACACACACTCAGAAAAACACACACACAGCCAGAAACACACACAACCACCCCCAGAAACACACACAAAAACAGACACATTTGCACACACAGAAACACACACACAAAACCCAGAAACATACACATCAACACGGAGAAACACATACACACACACACCAAAAAACACACACACACCTGGAAACAAACACACACCCAGAAACAAACACACACCAGAAACACACACACACTACCAGAAACAAACACACAGACACAGAAACACACAAACACACACACACATACACACACCGAGAATCACAGACACAAACACACACCCAGAAACACACACACAAACACGCCAAGGAACAAACACACACACCAAGAAAAACACACACGCAAATCGAGAAACATACACACAAATATGGAGAAACACATACACACAAAAAAACCACACACACACAGAAACAAACACACACAACCAGAAACACACATACACACCCAGAAACACACACAACCAGCCACAAACACACGCACACACCCAAACAGAAACATACACCCACCCAGAAACACTCAAAGACACTCCTCCGATGAAGCACACACACACACACACACACACACACACATACAGAGTCAGAAGCACACACACACAGCCAGAAACACACACAACCAACCCCAGAAACACACACCCCCCCGTCACCTACACACACACACACAGAAACACACACACAAACCCAGAAACATACACACAATCATGGAGAAACACATACACACACACCAAAATGCACACACACACCCAGAAACAAACACACACCCAGAAGCATCAAGAAACGTAAACACACACCACCATCCAGAAACATAAACACACACACACACCCAGAAACACACACACAGAAGCACACGCACACACACACAGACACACACACACACACACACACACCAAGAAACACACACAGACACAAACACACACACACACATACACACGCAGAAACACACACACGCAGCCACTAACACACACAACCACTCCCAGAAATTTACACACCCGCAGACACATACACGCACACTCACAGAAACACATACACAAACCCAGAAACATACACACAAACACGGAGAAACACATACACACACAAACACAGCCAGACACAAACACACAAATATGGTGAAATAATCACACATATACCCAGAAACACACACACAAACACACACCCAGAAAAATAGACAACACACACCCAGAAACTCACATACACAACCAGAAACACACATACACAACCAGAAACACAACCACACACACACAGAAACACACACACATACACACACACACACACACACTCAGAAACACTCACACACAGCCAGAAACACACACAACCACCCCCAGAAACTCACCCCCCCCCAGACACACAGACACACAGACCTACACACACACACACACAGAAACACACTCACAAATCCAGAAACATACACACGAACACGGAGAAACACATACACACACACCCAGAAACAGACATGTACACACACACAAAATAAAACACACACACACACACACACACAGAAACACACACACACACACACACGCAGAAACACACACAAACCCAGAAACACACACACAAATACGGAGAAACAAACACACACATACACACACAGACACAGAAACACACAACCAGAGAAACACACAACTCAGACCCAGAAACAAGCACACACACCCAGACACACACACACACACACACACACACCAAGAAACACACACAAAAACACAAACCCAGAAACACACACACAAACACACAACCAGAAACACTCACCCAGAAACACACAAACAAACACACAACCAGAAAAACACAAACACACACACCCAGAAAAACACAGAAGCACAGACATCCTGAAATACACACACACGCCCACCCAGAAACACACACACACCCAGAAACACACACACACACACACGCACATCCAGAAACATAAACACACACCACCATCCAGAAACATAAACACACACACACCCAGAAACACACACAACCACCCCCAGAAACACACGCAAACCCACACACATATACACACACAGAAACACACACACACACACGCGCATCCAGAAACATAAACACACACCACCATCCAGAAACATAAACACACACACACACACCCAAACAGACACACACACACGCCCAGAAACACACACACATGCGCATGCAGAAACGTAAACACACACCACCATCCAGAAACATAAACACACACACACACCGAGAAACACACACATACAGAAACACACACAGACACACACTCACACACACACACACACACACACACACTCTGAAAAACACACACACAGCCAGAAACACACACAACCACCCCCAGAAACACACACAAACCCAGACACATATACACACACAGAAACACACACACAAAACCCAGAAACATACACACAAACACGGAGAAACACATACACACACACACCAAAAAACACACACACACCTGGAAACAAACACACCCAGAAACAAACACACACCAGAAACACACACACACTACCAGAAACAAACACACAGACACAGAAACACACAAACACACACACATACACACACCGAGAATCACAGACACAAACACACACCCAGAAACACACACACAAACACGCCAAGGAACAAACACACACACCAAGAAAAACAGACACGCAAATCGAGAAACATACACACAAATATGGAGAAACACATACACACACAAAAAAAACCACACACACACAGAAACAAACACACACAACCAGAAACACACATACACACCCAGAAACACACACAACCAGCCACAAACACACGCACACACCCAAACAGAAACACACACCCACCCAGAAACACTCAAACACACTCCTGCGATGAAGCACACACACACACACACACACACACACATACAGAGTCAGAAGCACACACACACAGCCAGAAACACACACAACCAACCCCAGAAACACACACCCCCCGGTCACATACACACACACACACAGAAACACACACACAAACTCAGAAACATACACACAATCATGGAGAAACACATACACACACACCAAAATGCACACACACACCCAGAAACAAACACACACCCAGAAGCATCCAGAAACGTAAACACACACCACCATCCAGAAACATAAACACACACTCACACACAGAAACACACACACAGAAGCACACGCACACACACACACACCAAGAAACACACACAGACACAAACACACACACACACATACACACGCAGAAACACACACACGCAGCCACTAACACACACAACCACCCCCAGAAATTTACACACCCGCAGACACATAAACGCACACTCACAGAAACACATACACAAACCCAGAAACATACACACAAACACGGAGAAACACATACACACACAAACACAGCCAGACACAAACACACAAATATGGTGAAATAATCACACATATACCCAGAAACACACACACAAACACACACCCAGAAAAATAGACAACACACACCCAGAAACTCACATACACAACCAGAAACACACATACACAACCAGAAACACAACCACACACACACAGAAACACACACACATACACACACACACACACTCAGAAACACTCACACACAGCCAGAAACACACACAACCACCCCCAGAAACTCACCCCCCCCCAGACACACAGACACACAGACCTACACACACACACACACAGAAACACACTCACAAATCCAGAAACATACACACGAACATGGAGAAACACATACACACACACCCAGAAACAGACATGTACACACACACAAAATAAAACACACACACACACACACACACAGAAACACACACACACACACACACACGCAGAAACACACACAAACCCAGAAACACACGCACAAATACGGAGAAACAAACACACACATACACACACAGACACAGAAACACACAACCAGAGAAACACACAACACAGACCCAGAAACAAGCACACACACCCAGACACACACACACACACACACACCAAGAAACACACACAAAAACACAAACCCAGAAACACACACACAAACACACAACCAGAAACACTCACCCAGAAACACACACACAAACACACAACCAGAAAAACACAAACACACACACCCAGAAAAACACAGAAGCACAGACATCCTGAAATACACACACACGCCCACCCAGAAACACACACACACCCAGAAACACACACACACGCGCATCCAGAAACATAAACACACACCACCATCCAGAAACATAAACACACACACACCCAGAAACACACACAACCACCCCCAGAAACACACGCAAACCCACACACATATACACACACAGAAACACACACACAAAACCCAGAAACATACACACAAACACGGAGAAATACATACACACACACACTCCAAAAACACACACACACCTGGAAACAAACACACACCCAGAAACACACACACACCAGAAACACACACACACTACCAGAAACACACACACAGACACAGAAACACACAAACACACACACATACACACACCGAGAATCACAGACACAAACACACACCCAGAAACACACACACAAACACGCCAAGGAACAAACACACACACCAAGAAAAACACACACACAAATCGAGAAACATACACACAAATACGGAGAAACACATACACACACACAAAAAAAAAACACACACACAAAGAAACAAACACACACAACCAGAAACACACATACACACCCAGAAACACACACAACCAGCCACAAACACACGCACACACCCAAACAGAAACACACACCCACCCAGAAACACTCAAACACACTCCTGCGATGAAGCACACACACACACACACACACACACACACATACAGAGTCAGAAGCACACACACACAGCCAGAAACACACACAACCAACTCCAGAAACTCACACCCCCGTCACATACACACACACACACACAGAAACACACACACAAACCCAGAAACATACACACAATCATGGAGAAACACATACACACACACCAAAATGCACACACACACCCAGAAACACACACACAGAAGCACACGCACACACACACAGACACACACACACGCACACCAAGAAACACACATACAGACACAAACACACACACACACATACACACGCAGAAACACACACACGCAGCCACTAACACACACAACCACCCCCAGAAATTTACACACCCGCAGACACATACACGCACACACACAGAAACACATACACAAACCCAGAAACATACACACAAACATGGAGAAACACATACACACACAAACACAGCCAGGCACAAACACACAAATATGGTGAAATAATCACACATACACCCAGAAACACACACACAAACACACACCCAGAAAAACAGACAACACACGCCCAGAAACTCACATACACAACCAGAAACACACATACACAACCAGAAACACAACCACCCACACACAGAAACACACACACATACACACACACACACACACTCAGAAACACTCACACACAGCCAGAAACACACACAACCACCCCCAGAAACTCACTCCCCCAGACACACAGACACACAGACCCACACACACACACACACACACACAGAAACACACTCACAAATCCAGAAACATACACACGAACACGGAGAAACACATAAACACACACCCAGAAACAGACATGCACACATACACAAAATAAAACACACACACACACACACACACACACACACACACAGAAACACACACACACACACACCAGAAACACAAACACACACCCAGAAGCACACACACACCCAGAAACAGACATACACACAGACACAGAAACACACAACCAGAGAAACACACAACACAGACCCAGAAACAAGCACACACCCCCAGAAACACACCCACACACACACACACACACACAGAAACACACACAAAAACACACACCCAGAAACACACACAGAAACACACAACCAGAAACACACACACACACACACCCAGAAAAACACAGAAGCACACACATCCTGAAATACAAACACACGCCCACCCAGAAACACACACACACCCAGAAACACACACACACACACGCGCATCCAGAAACATAAACACACACCACCATCCAGAAACATAAACACACACACACACACCCAAACAGAAACACACACACACCCAGAAACACACACACATGCGCATCCAGAAACGTAAACACACACCACCATCCAGAAACATAAACACACACACACACCGAGAAACACACACACACACAGAAACACACACAGACACACACTCACACACACACACGCACACACACTCAGAAAAACACACACACAGCCAGAAACACACACAACCACCCCCAGAAACACACGCAAACCCACACACATATACACACACAGAAACACACACACAAAACCCAGAAACATACACACAAACACGGAGAAATACATACACACACACACACCAAAAAACACACACACACCTGGAAACAAACACACACCCAGAAACACAGACACACCAGAAACACACACACACTACCAGAAACACACACGCAGACACAGAAACACACAAACACACACACATACACACACCGAGAATCACAGACACAAACACACACCCAGAAACACACACACAAACACGCCAAGGAACAAACACACACAACAAGAAAAACACACACACAAATCGAGAAACATACACACAAAGACGGAGAAACACATACACACAAAAAAAAAACACACACACACAGAAACAAACACACACAACCGGAAAAACACATACACACCCAGAAACACACACAGCCAGCCACAAACACATGCACACACCCAAACAGAAACACACACCCACCCAGAAACACTCAAACACACTCCTGCGATGAAGTGCACACACACACACACACACATACAGAGTCAGAAGCACACACACACAGCCAGAAACACACACAACCAACTCCAGAAACATACACCCCCCGTCACATACACACACACACACACAGAAACACACACACAAACCCAGAAACATACACACAATCATGGAGAAACACATACACACACACCAAAATGCACACACACACCCAGAAACAAACACACACCCAGAAGCATCCAGAAAAATAAACACACACCACCATCCAGAAACATAAACACACACACACACCCAGAAACACACACACAGAAGCACACGCACACACACACAGACACACACACACGCACACCAAGAAACACACACACAGAAACACACGCACACACACACAGACACACACACACGCACACCAAGAAACACACATACAGACACAAACACACACACACATACACACACAGAAACACACACACGCAGCCACTAACACACACAACCACCCCCAGAAATTTACACACCCGCAGACACATACACGCACACACACAGAAACACATACACAAACCCAGAAACACACACAAACACGGAGAAACACATACACACACAAACACAGCCAGACACAAACACACAAATATGGTGAAATAATCACACATACACCCAGAAACACACACACAAACACACACCCAGAAAAACAGACAACACACGCCCAGAAACTCACATACACAACCAGAAACACACATACACAACCAGAAACACAACCACCCACACACAGAAACACACACACATACACACACACACACACACTCAGAAACACTCACACACAGCCAGAAACACACACAACCACCCCCAGAAACTCACTCCCCCAGACACACAGACACACAGACCCACACACACACACACACACACACAGAAACACACTCACAAATCCAGAAACATACACACGAACACGGAGAAACACATAAACACACACCCAGAAACAGACATGCACACATACACAAAATAAAACACACACACACACACACACACACAGAAACACACACACACACACACCAGAAACACAAACACACACCCAGAAGCACACACACACCCAGAAACAGACATACACACAGACACAGAAACACACAACCAGAGAAACACACAACACAGACCCAGAAACAAGCACACACCCCCAGAAACACACCCACACACACACACACACAGAAACACACACAAAAACACACACCCAGAAACACACACAGAAACACACAACCAGAAACACACACACACACACACCCAGAAAAACACAGAAGCACACACATCCTGAAATACACACACACGCCCACCCAGAAACACACACACACCCAGAAACACACACACACACGCGCATCCAGAAACATAAACACACACCACCATCCAGAAACATAAACACACACACACACACCCAAACAGAAACACACACACACCCAGAAACACACACACATGCGCATCCAGAAACGTAAACACACACCACCATCCAGAAACATAAACACACACACACACACCGCGAAACACACACACACACAGAAACACACACAGACACACACTCACACACACACACGCACACACACTCAGAAAAACACACACACAGCCAGAAACACACACAACCACCCCCAGAAACACACGCAAACCCACACACATATACACACACAGAAACACACACACAAAACCCAGAAACATACACACAAACACGGAGAAATACATACACACACACACACCAAAAAACACACACACACCTGGAAACAAACACACACCCAGAAACACAGACACACCAGAAACACACACACACTACCAGAAACACACACACAGACACAGAAACACACAAACACACACACATACACACACCGAGAATCACAGACACAAACACACACCCAGAAACACACACACAAACACGCCAAGGAACAAACACACACAACAAGAAAAACACACACACAAATCGAGAAACATACACACAAAGACGGAGAAACACATACACACAAAAAAAAAACACACACACACAGAAACAAACACACACAACCGGAAAAACACATACACGCCCAGAAACACACACAGCCAGCCACAAACACATGCACACACCCAAACAGAAACACACACCCACCCAGAAACACTCAAACACACTCCTGCGATGAAGCGCACACACACACACACACACATACAGAGTCAGAAGCACACACACACAGCCAGAAACACACACAACCAACTCCAGAAACATACACCCCCCGTCACATACACACACACACACACAGAAACACACACACAAACCCAGAAACATACACACAATCATGGAGAAACACATACACACACACCAAAATGCACACACACACCCAGAAACAAACACACACCCAGAAGCATACAGAAAAATAAACACACATCACCATCCAGATACATAAACACACACACACACCCAGAAACACACACACAGAAGCACACGCACACACACACAGACACACACACACGCACACCAAGAAACACACACACAGAAACACACGCACACACACACAGACACACACACACGCACACCAAGAAACACACATACAGACACAAACACACACACACATACACACACAGAAACACACACACGCAGCCACTAACACACACAACCACCCCCAGAAATTTACACACCCGCAGACACATACACGCACACACACAGAAACACATACACAAACCCAGAAACATACACACAAACACGGAGAAACACATACACACACAAACACAGCCAGACACAAACACACAAATATGGTGAAATAATCACACATGCACCCAGAAACACACACACAAACACACACCCAGAAAAACAGACAACACACACCCAGAAACTCACATACACAACCAGAAACACACATACACAACCAGAAACACAACCACACACACACAGAAACACACACACATACACACACACACACACACTCAGAAACACTCACACACAGCCAGAAACACACACAACCACCCCCAGAAACTCACTCCCCCAGACACACAGACACACAGACCCACACACACACACACACACACACACACACAGAAACACACTCACAAATCCAGAACCATACACACGAACACGGAGAAACACATAAACACACACCCAGAAACAGACATGCACACATACACAAAATAAAACACACACACACACACACACACACACAGAAACACACACACACACACACCAGAAACACAAACACACACCCAGAAGCACACACACACCCAGAAACAGACATACACACAGACACAGAAACACACAACCAGAGAAACACACAACACAGACCCAGAAACAAGCACACACCCCCAGAAACACACCCACACACACACACACAGAAACACACTCACAAATCCAGAAACATACACACGAACACAGAGAAACACATACACACACACCCAGAAACAGACATGCACACACACACAAACTAAAACACACACACACACACACACACACACCAGAAACACAAACACACACCCAGAAGCACACACACACCCAGAAACAGACATACACACACACGCAGAAACACACACAAACCCAGAAACACACACACAAATACGGAGAAACAAACACACACATACACACACAGACACAGAAACACACAACCAGAGAAACACACAACACAGACCCAGAAACAAGCACACACACCCAGAAACACACACACACACACACCAAGAAACACACACAAAAACACAAACCCAGAAACACACACACAAACACACAACCAGAAACACTCACCCAGAAACACACACACAAACACACAACCAGAAAAACACAAACACACACACCCAGAAAAACACAGAAGCACAGACATCCTGAAATACACACACACGCCCACCCAGAAACACACACACACCCAGAAACACACACACACACACGTACATCCAGAAACATAAACACACACCACCATCCAGAAACATAAACACACACACACCCAGAAACACACACAACCACCCCCAGAAACACACACAAACCCAGACACATATACACACACAGAAACACACACACAAAACCCAGAAACATACACACAAACACGGAGAAATACATACACACACACACACCAAAAAGCACACACACACCTGGAAACAAACACACACCCAGAAACACACACACACCAGAAACACACACACACTACCAGAAACACACACACAGACACAGAAACACAAAAACACACACAAATACACACACCGAGAATCACAGGCACAAACACACACCCAGAAACACACACACAAACACGCCAAGGAACAAACACACACACCAAGAAAAACACACACGCAAATCGAGAAACATACACACAAATACAGAGAAACACAAACGCACACACACAGAAACAAACACACACAACCAGAAACACACATACACACCCAGAAACACACACAACCAGCCACAAACACACGCACACACCCAAACAGAAACACACACCCGCCCAGAAACACTCAAACACACTCCTGCGATGAAGCACACACACACACACAGACACATAAAGAGTCAGAAGCACACACACACAGCCAGAAACACACACAACCAACTCCAGAAACATACACCCCCCGTCACATACACACACACACACACAGAAACACACACACAAACCCAGAAACATACACACAATCATGGAGAAACACTACACACACACACCAAAATGCATACACACACCCAGAAACAAACACACACCCAGAAGCATCCAGAAACGTAAACACACACCACCATCCAGAAACATAAACACACACACACACCCAGAAACACACACACAGAAGCACACACACACACACACAGACACACACACACGCACACCAAGAAACACACACACAGACACAAACACACACACACACATACACACGCAGAAACACACACACGCAGCCACTAACACACACAACCACCCCCAGAAATTTACACACCCACAGACACATACACGCACACACACAGAAACACATACACAAACCCAGAAACATACACACAAACACGGAGAAACACATACACACACAAACACAGCCAGACACAAACACACAAATATGGTGAAATAATCACACATACACCCAGAAACACACACACAAATACACACCCAGAAAAACAGACAACACACACCCAGAAACTCACATACACAACCAGAAACACACATACACAACCAGAAACACAACCACACACACACAGAAACACACACACATACACACACACACACACACACTCAGAAACACTCACACACAGCCAGAAACACACACAACCACCCCCAGAAACTCACTCCCCCAGACACACAGACACACAGACCCACACACACACACACACACACACAGAAACACACTCACAAATCCAGAAACATACACACGAACACAGAGAAACACATACACACACACCCAGAAACAGACATGCACACATACACAAAATAAAACACACAAACACACACACACACACAGAAACACACACACACACACACCAGAAACACAAACACACACCCAGAAGCACACACACACACCCAGAAACAGACATACACACAGACACAGAAACACACAACCAGAGAAACACACAACACAGACCCAGAAACAAGCACACACACCCAGAAACACACCCACACACACACACACAGAAACACACACAAAAACACACACCCAGAAACACACACAGAAACACACAACCAGAAACACACACACACACACACCCAGAAAAACACAGAAGCACACACATCCTGAAATACACACACACACACACCCAGAAACACACACACACCCAGAAACACACACACACACACGCGCATCCAGAAACATAAACACACACCACCATCCAGAAACATAAACACACACACACACACCCAAACAGACACACACACACGCCCAGAAACACACACACATGCGCATGCAGAAACATAAACACACACCACCATCCAGAAACATAAACACACACACACCGAGAAACACACACATACAGAAACACACACAGACACACACTCACACACACACACACACACACACACTCAGAAAAACACACACACAGCCAGAAACACACACAACCACCCCCAGAAACACACACAAAAACAGACACATTTGCACACACAGAAACACACACACAAAACCCAGAAACATACACATCAACACGGAGAAACACATACACACACACACCAAAAAACACACACACACCTGGAAACAAACACACACCCAGAAACAAACACACACCAGAAACACACACACACTACCAGAAACAAACACACAGACACAGAAACACACAAACACACACACACATACACACACCGAGAATCACAGACACAAACACACACCCAGAAACACACACACAAACACGCCAAGGAACAAACACACACACCAAGAAAAACACACACGCAAATCGAGAAACATACACACAAATATGGAGAAACACATACACACAAAAAAACCACACACACACAGAAACAAACACACACAACCAGAAACACACATACACACCCAGAAACACACACAACCAGCCACAAACACACGCACACACCCAAACAGAAACATACACCCACCCAGAAACACTCAAAGACACTCCTCCGATGAAGCACACACACACACACACACACACACACACACATACAGAGTCAGAAGCACACACACACAGCCAGAAACACACACAACCAACCCCAGAAACACACACCCCCCCGTCACCTACACACACACACACAGAAACACACACACAAACCCAGAAACATACACACAATCATGGAGAAACACATACACACACACCAAAATGCACACACACACCCAGAAACAAACACACACCCAGAAGCATCCAGAAACGTAAACACACACCACCATCCAGAAACATAAACACACACACACACCCAGAAACACACACACAGAAGCACACGCACACACACACAGACACACACACACACACACACACACCAAGAAACACACACAGACACAAACACACACACACACATACACACGCAGAAACACACACACGCAGCCACTAACACACACAACCACTCCCAGAAATTTACACACCCGCAGACACATACACGCACACTCACAGAAACACATACACAAACCCAGAAACATACACACAAACACGGAGAAACACATACACACACAAACACAGCCAGACACAAACACACAAATATGGTGAAATAATCACACATATACCCAGAAACACACACACAAACACACACCCAGAAAAATAGACAACACACACCCAGAAACTCACATACACAACCAGAAACACACATACACAACCAGAAACACAACCACACACACACAGAAACACACACACATACACACACACACACACACACTCAGAAACACTCACACACAGCCAGAAACACACACAACCACCCCCAGAAACTCACCCCCCCCCAGACACACAGACACACAGACCTACACACACACACACACAGAAACACACTCACAAATCCAGAAACATACACACGAACACGGAGAAACACATACACACACACCCAGAAACAGACATGTACACACACACAAAATAAAACACACACACACACACACACACAGAAACACACACACACACACACACGCAGAAACACACACAAACCCAGAAACACACACACAAATACGGAGAAACAAACACACACATACACACACAGACACAGAAACACACAACCAGAGAAACACACAACTCAGACCCAGAAACAAGCACACACACCCAGACACACACACACACACACACACCAAGAAACACACACAAAAACACAAACCCAGAAACACACACACAAACACACAACCAGAAACACTCACCCAGAAACACACAAACAAACACACAACCAGAAAAACACAAACACACACACCCAGAAAAACACAGAAGCACAGACATCCTGAAATACACACACACGCCCACCCAGAAACACACACACACCCAGAAACACACACACACACACACGCACATCCAGAAACATAAACACACACCACCATCCAGAAACATAAACACACACACACCCAGAAACACACACAACCACCCCCAGAAACACACGCAAACCCACACACATATACACACACAGAAACACACACACAAAACCCAGAAACATACACACAAACACGGAGAAATACATACACACACACACTCCAAAAACACACACACACCTGGAAACAAACACACACCCAGAAACACATACACACCAGAAACACACACACACTACCAGAAACACACACACAGACACAGAAACACACAAACACACACACATACACACACCGAGAATCACAGACACAAACACACACCCAGAAACACACACACAAACACGCCAAGGAACAAACACACACACCAAGAAAAACACACACACAAATCGAGAAACATACACACAAATACGGAGAAACACATACACACACACAAAAAAAAACACACCCACAAAGAAACAAACACACACAACCAGAAACACACATACACACCCAGAAACACACACAACCAGCCACAAACACACGCACACACCCAAACAGAAACACACTCCCACCCAGAAACACTCAAACACACTCCTGCGATGAAGCACACACACACACACAAACACACACACATACAGAGTCAGAAGCACACACACACAGCCAGAAACACACACAACCAACTCCAGAAACTCACACCCCCCGTCACATACACACACACACACACACAGAAACACACACACAAACCCAGAAACATACACACAATCATGGAGAAACACATACACACACACCAAAATGCACACACACACCCAGAAACAAACACACACCCAGAAGCATCCAGAAACGTAAACACACACCACCATCCAGAAACATAAACACACACACACACCCAGAAACACACACACAGAAGCACACGCACACACACACAGACACACACACACGCACACACACAGAAACACATACACAAACCCAGAAACATACACACAAACACGGAGAAACACATACACACACAAACACAGCCAGACACAAACACACAAATATGGTGAAATAATCACACATGCACCCAGAAACACACACACAAACACACACCCAGAAAAACAGACAACACACACCCAGAAACTCACATACACACCCAGAAACACACACACAGAAGCACACACACACACACACAGACACACACACACACACACACACCAAGAAACACACACAGACACAAACACACACACACACATACACACGCAGAAACACACACACGCAGCCACTAACACACACAACCACCCCCAGAAATTTACACACCCGCAGACACATACACGCACACTCACAGAAACACATACACAAACCCAGAAACATACACACAAACACGGAGAAACACATACACACACAAACACAGCCAGACACAAACACACAAATATGGTGAAATAATCACACATATACCCAGAAACACACACACAAACACACACCCAGAAAAATAAACAACACACACCCAGAAACTCACATACACAACCAGAAACACACATACACAACCAGAAACACAACCACACACACACAGAAACACACACACATACACACACACACACACACACTCAGAAACACTCACACACAGCCAGAAACACACACAACCACCCCCAGAAACTCACCCCCCCCAGACACACAGACACACAGACCTACACACACACACACACAGAAACACACTCACAAATCCAGAAACATACACACGAACACGGAGAAACACATACACACACACCCAGAAACAGACATGTACACACACACAAAATAAAACACACACACACACACAGAAACACACACACACACACACACGCAGAAACACACACAAACCCAGAAACACACACACAAATACGGAGAAACAAACACACACATACACACACAGACACAGAAACACACAACCAGAGAAACACACAACTCAGACCCAGAAACAAGCACACACACCCAGACACACACACACACACACACACCAAGAAACACACACAAAAACACAAACCCAGAAACACACACACAAACACACAACCAGAAACACTCACCCAGAAACACACAAACAAACACACAACCAGAAAAACACAAACACACACACCCAGAAAAACACAGAAGCACAGACATCCTGAAATACACACACACGCCCACCCAGAAACACACACACACCCAGAAACACACACACACACACACGCGCATCCAGAAACATAAACACACACCACCATCCAGAAACATAAACACACACACACCCAGAAACACACACAACCACCCCCAGAAACACACGCAAACCCACACACATATACACACACAGAAACACACACACAAAACCCAGAAACATACACACAAACACGGAGAAATACATACACACACACACTCCAAAAACACACACACACCTGGAAACAAACACACACCCAGAAACACACACACACCAGAAACACACACACACTACCAGAAACACGCACACAGACACAGAAACACACAAACACACACACATACACACACCGAGAATCACAGACACAAACACACACCCAGAAACACACACACAAACACGCCAAGGAACAAACACACACACCAAGAAAAACACACACGCAAATCGAGAAACATACACACAAATACGGAGAAACACATACACACACACAAAAAAAAACACACCCACAAAGAAACAAACACACACAACCAGAAACACACATACACACCCAGAAACACACACAACCAGCCACAAACACACGCACACACCCAAACAGAAACACACTCCCACCCAGAAACACTCAAACACACTCCTGCGATGAAGCACACACACACACACACACACACACACACACACACATACAGAGTCAGAAGCACACACACACAGCCAGAAACACACACAACCAACTCCAGAAACTCACACCCCCCGTCACATACACACACACACACACACAGAAACACACACACAAACCCAGAAACATACACACAATCATGGAGAAACACATACACACACACCAAAATGCACACACACACCCAGAAACAAACACACACCCAGAAGCATCCAGAAACGTAAACACACACCACCATCCAGAAACATAAACACACACACACACCCAGAAACACACACACAGAAGCACACGCACACACACACAGACACACACACACGCACACACACAGAAACACATACACAAACCCAGAAACATACACACAAACACGGAGAAACACATACACACACAAACACAGCCAGACACAAACACACAAATATGGTGAAATAATCACACATGCACCCAGAAACACACACACAAACACACACCCAGAAAAACGGACAACACACACCCAGAAACTCACATACACAACCAGAAACACACATACACAACCAGAAACACAACCACACACACACAGAAACACACACACATACACACACACACACACACTCAGAAACACTCACACACAGCCAGAAACACACACAACCACCCCCAGAAACTCACTCCCCCAGACACACAGACACACAGACCCACACACACACACACACACACACACACAGAAACACACTCACAAATCCAGAACCATACACACGAACACGGAGAAACACATAAACACACACCCAGAAACAGACATGCACACATACACAAAATAAAACACACACACACACACACACACACACAGAAACACACACACACACACACCAGAAACACAAACACACACCCAGAAACACACACACACCCAGAAACAGACATACACACAGACACAGAAACACACAACCAGAGAAACACACAACACAGACCCAGAAACAAGCACACACCCCCAGAAACACACCCACACACACACACACAGAAACACACACAAAAACACACACCCAGAAACACACACAGAAACACACAACCAGAAACACACACACACACACACCCAGAAAAACACAGAAGCACACACATCCTGAAATACACACACACGCCCACCCAGAAACACACACACACCCAGAAACACACACACACACACGCGCATCCAGAAACATAAACACACACCACCATCCAGAAACATAAACACACACACACACACCCAAACAGAAACACACACACACCCAGAAACACACACACATGCGCATCCAGAAACGTAAACACACACCACCATCCAGAAACATAAACACACACACACACACCGAGAAACACACACACACAGAAACACACACAGACACACAATCACACACACACACACACTCAGAAAAACACACACACAGCCAGAAACACACACAACCACCCCCAGAAACACACACAAACCCACACACATATACACACACAGAAACACACACACAAAACCCAGAAACATACACACAAACACGGAGAAACACATACACACACACACCAAAAAACACACACACACCTGGAAACAAACACACACCCAGAAACACACACACACCAGAAACACACACACACTACCAGAAACAAACACACACACAGAAACACACAAACACACACACATACACACACCGAGAATCACAGACATAAACACACCCCCAGAAACACACACACAAACACGCCAAGGAACAAACACACACACCAAGAAAAACACACACGCAAATCGAGAAACATACACACAAATATGGAGAAACACATACACACACAAAAAAAACCACACACACACAGAAACAAACACACACAACCAGAAACACACATACACACCCAGAAACACACACAACCAGCCACAAACACACGCACACACCCAAACAGAAACACACACCCGCCCAGAAACACTCAAACACACTCCTGCGATGAAGCACACACACACACACACACACACACACACATACAGAGTCAGAAGCACACACACACAGCCAGAAACACACACAACCAACCCCAGAAACACACACCCCCCCGTCACATACACACACACACACACACACAGAAACACACACACAAACTCAGAAACATACACACAATCATGGAGAAACACATACACACACACCAAAATGCACACACACACCCAGAAACAAGCACACACCCAGAAGCATCCAGAAACGTAAACACACACCACCATCCAGAAACATAAACACACACACACACCCAGAAACACACACACAGAAACACACGCACACACACACAGACACACACACACGCACACCAAGAAACACACATACAGACACAAACACACACACACATACACACGCAGAAACACACACACACAGCTACTAACACACACAACCACCCCCAGAAATTTACACACCCACAGACACATACACGCACACACACAGAAACACATACACAAACCCAGAAACATACACACAAACACGGAGAAACACATACACACACAAACACAGCCAGACACAAACACACAAATATGGTGAAATAATCACACATACACCCAGAAACACACACACAAACACACACCCAGAAAAACAGACAACACACACCCAGAAACTCACATACACAACCAGAAACACACATACACAACCAGAAACACAACCACACACACACAGAAACACACACACATACACACACACACACACACACTCAGAAACACTCACACACAGCCAGAAACACACACAACCACCCCCAGAAACTCACCCCCCCAGACACACAGAAACACAGACCCACCCACACACACACACACAGAAACACACTCACAAATCCAGAAACATACACACGAACACGGAGAAACACATACACACACACACCCAGAAACAGACATGTGCACACACACAAAATAACACACACACACACGCACACACACACACACACACACACACACACCAGAAACACAAACACACACCCAGAAGCACACACACACCCAGAAACAGACATACACACACACGCAGAAACACACACAAACCCAGAAACACACACACAAATACGGAGAAACAAACACACACATACACACACAGACACAGAAACACACAACCAGAGAAACACACAACACAGACCCAGAAACAAGCACACACACCCAGAAACACACACACACACACACCAAGAAACACACACAAAAACACAAACCCAGAAACACACACACAAACACACAACCAGAAACACTCACCCAGAAACACACACACAAACACACAACCAGAAAAACACAAACACACACACCCAGAAAAACACAGAAGCACAGACATCCTGAAATACACACACACGCCCACCCAGAAACACACACACACCCAGAAACACACACACACACGCGCATCCAGAAACATAAACACACACCACCATCGAGAAACATAAACACACACACAGCCAGAAACACACACAACCACCCCCAGAAACACACACAAACCCAGACACATATACACACACAGAAAAACACACACAAAACCCAGAAACATACACACAAACAACGAGAAGCACATACACACACACACTCCAAAAAACACACACACACCTGGAAACAAACACACACCCAGAAACACAGAAACACCATAAACACAAGCACACTACCAGAAACACACACACAGACACAGAAACACACAAACGCACACACATACACACACCGAGTATCACAGACACAAACACACACCCAGAAACACACACACAAACACGCCAAGGCACAAACACACACATCAAGAAAAACACACACACAAATCGAGAAACATACACACAAATATGGAGAAACACATACACACACAAAAAAAACACACAAACACAGAAACAAACACACACAACCAGAAACACACATACACACCCAGAAACACACACAACCAGCCACAAACACACGCACACACCCAAACAGAAACACACACCCGCCCAGAAACATTCAAATACACTCCTGCGATGAAGCACACACACACACACACACACATACAGAGTCAGAAGCACACACACACAGCCAGAAACACACACAAGCAACTCCAGAAACACACACCTCCCGTCACATACACACACACTCACAGAAACACACACACAAACCCAGAAACATACACACAATCATGGAGAAACACTACACACACACCAAAATGCACACACACACCCAGAAACAAACACACACCCAGAAGCATCCAGAAACGTAAACACACACCACCATCCAGAAACATAAACACACACACACACCCAGAAACACACACACAGAAGCACACGCACACACACACAGACACACACACATGCACACCAAGAAACACACACAGACACAAACACACACAAACATACACACACAGAAACACACACACGCAGCCACTAACACACACAACCACCCCCAGAAATTTACACACCCACAGACACATACACGCACACTCACAGAAACACATACACAAACCCAGAAACATACACACAAACACGGAGAAACACATACACACACAAACACAGCCAGACACAAACACACAAATATGGTGAAATAATCACACATACACCCAGAAACACACACACAAACACACACCCAGAAAAACAGACAACACACACCCAGAAACTCACATACACAACCAGAAACACACATACACAACCAGAAACACAACCACACACACAGAAACACACACACATACACACACACACACTCAGAAACACTCACACACAGCCAGAAACACACACAACCACCCCCAGAAACTCACCCCCCCCAGACACACAGACACACAGACCCACACACACACACACAGAAACACACTCACAAATCCAGAAACATGCACATGAACACGGAGAAACACAACACACACACCCAGAAACATCCTGAAATACACTCACACGCCCACCCAGTAACACACACACACCCAGAAACACACACACACACCCGCATCCAGAAACATAAACACACACCACGATGCAGATTCATAAACACACACACACAACCAGAAACACACACACACAGAAACACACGCCCACACACACACACACAGACGCCCACCCAGAAACACCCACACACACACACGTGCATCCAGAATCGTAAACACACACCACCATCCAGAAACATACACACACACACACCCAGAAACACACACACACACGGAAACACACACAGACACACACTCACACACACACAAACACACACACACACACTCAGAAACACACACACACAGCCAGAAACACACACAACCACCCCCAGAAACACACACATTCCCAGACACACACACACACACAGAGAAACACACACACAAACCCAGAAACATACACACAAACACTGGGAAACACATACACACATACACACCAAAAAACACACACACACCCAGAAACAAACACACACCCAGAAACACACACACACTAGAAACACACACACACAAACAGAAACACACATACACACACAGAAACACACAAACACACACAAACACACACACACACACACCGAGAATCACAGACACAAACACACACCCAGAAACACACACACATACACGCCAAGGAACAAACACACACACCAAGAAAAACACTCACACAACCAGAAACACACACACACACACACCCAGAAACACACACACACACACACTGACACAGCCAGAAGCACACACACACGCACAAAATAAACACACACAGGAACCCACCCAAAGTCACACACCCAGAAACACACAGACACACCGAGAAACAACCACAACCCCAGAAATAAACACAGACACCCAGAAACTCACACACACAACCAGAAACACACATACAATCCCAGAAACACACCCACCCACACACAGGAACAAACACATATACACACACACATGCACACACAGAAACACTCACACATAGCCAGAAACAAACATAACCACCCCCAGAAACACGCACACCCCCAGACACACAGACACACACACACACACACACAGAAACACACACACAAAACGAGAAACATACACACAAACACGGAGAAACACACACACACACCCAGAAACACACACACACAACCAGAAACACACTTACACACCCAGAAACAAACACACACACACACACACACCCACACATACACACAGAAACACATACACACACACACAAACCCAGACACAAACACACAAATACGGAGAAACAATCACACACACACCCAGAAACACACACACAAACACACTCCCTGAAAAACACACAACACACACCCAGAAACACGCACAAACACAGCCAGAAACATACACACACCCAGAAACACACACACAAACACGCCAAGGAACAAACACACACACCAAGAAACACAGACACACAACCAGAAACGCACACACACACCCAGAAACACACATAAACACACACTAACACAGCCAGAAGCACAAACACACACACACACAGACAGGAACCCACCCACAGACACACACCCAGAAACACACAGACGCACCGAGAAACAAACACACCCCTAGAAATAAACACAGACATCCAGAAACACGCATACACACCCAGAAACACACCCACCCACACACAGAAACACACACACATACACGCACACACACAGACACTCAGAAACACACACACAGCCAGAAACACACACAAACACACCCAGAAACACACACAAACCCAGACACACAGACACACACACACACACACACACACACACACAGAAACACACACACAAATCCAGAAACAAACACACAAACATGGAGAAACACACACACACACACACCCAGAAACAGACACGCGCACACACACACACCAAAAAAGACACACACACACATCCAGAATCACACACACCAGAAACACAACCACACACCCAGAAACACACACACACACCCAGAAACACACATACACACACAGACACGCAGAAACACGCACAAACCCGGAAACACACACACAAATACGGAGAAACACACACACACATACACACACAGGCCCAGAAACACTCAACCAGAGAAACACACAACACAGACCCAGAAACACGCACACACACACCCAGAAACACACACATACACACAAAGAAATACACACACAAACACCAACCCAGAAACACACACACAAGCACAAAACCAGAAACACAAACCCAGGAACACACACACAAACACACAACCAGAAACACACACACACACACACCCAGAGAAACACAGAAGCACACACATCCTGAAATACGCACACACGCCCACCCAGAAACACACACACACCCAGAAACACACACACACACAGAAACACACACCCACACAGAAACACACGCCCACCCAGAAACACACACACACCCAGAAACACACACACACGTGCATCCAGAAATGTAAACACACACCACGATCCAGAAACATAAACACAAACACACACACCCAGAAACACACACACACACAGAAACACACACAGACACACACTCACACAAACACACAAACACTCAGAAACACACACACACAAACACACACAACCACCCCCAGAAACACACACAAACACAGACACACACACACAAACACACACACACACCGAGAATCTCAGACAAAAACACACACCCAGAAACACATACAAAAACACGCCAAGGAACAAACACACACATCAAGAAAATCACACACACAACCAGAAACACACACACACACACCCAGAAACACACACTCACACACACTGACACAGCCAGAAACACGCACACACACATACACACACACAGGAATGCACCCAAAGACACACACCCAGAAACACACAGACACACCGAGAAACAAACACACCCCCAGAAATGAAGACAGACACCCAGAAACTCACACACACAACCAGAAACACACATACAAACGCAGAAACACACCCACCCACACACAGACATAAACACATATATATATTCACAAAAAAACACACTCAGAAACACTCACACACAACCAGAAACACACACAACCACCCCCAGAAACACACACGCCTGCAGACACAAAGACACACAGACACACACACACAAACACACACACACACAGAAACACACACTCAAATCCAGAAACATACACACAAACACAGAGAAACACATACACACACCCAGAAACAGACATGCGCGCACACACACACCAAAAAACACTCACACACAGACACACACACACCCAGAAACACACACACACACCCCAGAAACACAAACACACACCCAGAAACAGACAAGCACACACACACCAAAATAAACACACACACACACACACCCAGAAACACACACACACACCAGAACCACACACACTCAACCAGAAACACACATACACACAGAAACACACAAACACACACGCACACACACACACACACACACACACACACCGAGAATCACAGACACAAACACACACCCAGAAACACACACACAAACACGCCAAGGAACAAACACACACACCAAGAAAAGCACACACACAACCTGAAACACACGCACACACACCCAGAAACACACACACACACACCCAGAAACACACACAAAAACACAAACCCAGAAACACACACACAAACACACAACCAGAAACACACATCCAGAAACACACACACAAACACACACCCAGAAACACGCACACACACACCCAGAAAAAAACAGAAGCACACACAACCTGAAATACACAGACACACCCACCCAGAAACACACACACACACGCGCATCCAGAAACATAAACACACACACACGCACCCAGAAACCCAGACACATGCAGAAACATTCGCCCACACACAAACACACCCACCCAGAAACACACACACACCCAGAAACACACACACACTCACGCATCCAGAAACATAAACACACACCACCATCCAGAAACATAAACACACACACACATAGCCAGAAACACACACACACACACACACACACACAGAAACACACACAGACACATACTCCCACACACACAAACACACACACACTCAGAAACACACACACACACCCAGAAACACACACACACAACCAGAAACACACTTACACACCCAGAAACAAACACACACACACACACACACCCACACATACACACAGAAACACATACACACACACACACACCCAGACACAAACACACAAATACGGAGAAACAATCACACACACACCCAGAAACACACACACAAACACACTCCCTGAAAAACACACAACACACACCCAGAAACACGCACACACACAGCCAGAAACATACACACACCCAGAAACACACACACAAACACGCCAAGGAACAAACACACACACCAAGAAACACAGACACACAACCAGAAACGCACACACACACCCAGAAACACACATAAACACACACTAACACAGCCAGAAGCACACACACACACACAGACAGGAACCCACCCACAGACACACACCCAGAAACACACAGACGCACCGAGAAACAAACACACCCCTAGAAATAAACACAGACATCCAGAAACACGCATACACACCCAGAAACACACCCACCCACACACAGAAACATACACACATACACACACGCACACAGACACTCAGAAACACACACACAGCCAGAAACACACAAAAACACACCCAGAAGCACACACAAAACCAGACACACAGACACACAGACACACACACACACACACACAGAAACACACACACAAATCCAGAAACAAACACACAAACATGGAGAAACACACACACACACACACCCAGAAACAGACACGCGCACACACACACACACACCAAAAAAGACACACACACACATCCAGAATCACACACACCAGAAACACAACCACACACCCAGAAACACACATACACATACAGACACGCAGAAACACACACAAACCCAGAAACACACACACAAATACGGAGAAACACACACACACATACACACACAGGCCCAGAAACACTCAACCAGAGAAACACACAACACAGACCCAGAAACACGCACACACACACCCAGAAACACACACACACACAGAAACACACACCCACACAGAAACACACGCCCACCCAGAAACACACACACACCCAGAAACACACACACACGTGCATCCAGAAATGTAAACATACACCACGATCCAGAAACATAAACACAAACACACACACCCAGAAACACACACACACACAGAAACACACACAGACACACACTCACACAAACACACAAACACTCAGAAACACACACACACAAACACACACAACCACCCCCAGAAACACACACAAACACAGACACACACACACAAACACACACACACACCGAGAATCTCAGACAAAAACACACACCCAGAAACACATACAAAAACACGCCAAGGAACAAACACACACATCAAGAAAATCACACACACAACCAGAAACACACACACACACACCCAGAAACACACACACACACACACTGACACAGCCAGAAACACGCACACACACATACACACACACAGGAATGCACCCAAAGACACACACCCAGAAACACACAGACACACCAAGAAACAAACACACCCCCAGAAATGAAGACAGACACCCAGAAACTCACACACACAACCAGAAACACACATACAAACGCAGAAACACACCCACCCACACACAGACATAAACACATATATATATACACAAAAAAACACACTCAGAAACACTCACACACAACCAGAAACACACACAACCACCCCCAGAAACACACACGCCTGCAGACACAAAGACACACAGACACACACACACAAACACACACACACACAGAAACACACACTCAAATCCAGAAACATACACACAAACACGGAGAAACACATACACACACCCAGAAACAGACATGCGCGCACACACACACACCAAAAAACACTCACACACAGACACACACACACCCAGAAACACACACACACACACACACACCCCAGAAACACAAACACACACCCAGAAACAGACAAGCACACACACACCAAAAATAAACACACACACACACACACCCAGAAACACACACACACACCAGAAACACAAACACACACCCAGAAACACACACACACACCCAGAAACACACATACACACACACACACGCAGAAATACACACAAACCCAGAAACACACACACAAATACGGAGAAACAAACACACACATACACACAGAGATACAGAAACACACAACCAGAGAAACACACAACACAGACCCAGAAACACGCACACACACCCAGAAACACACACACACACACACACAGAAACACACACAAACCCAGAAACACACACACAAACACACAACCAGAAACACACATCCAGAAACACACACACAAACGCACACCCAGAAACATGCACACACACACCCAGAAAAAAACAGAAGCACACACAACCTGAAATACACAGACACGCCCACCCAGAAACACACACACACACACGCGCATCCAGAAACATAAACACACACACGCACCCAGAAACACAGACACATGCAGAAACATTCGCCCACACACAAACACACCCACCCAGAAACACACACACACCCAGAAACACACAGACACCCAGAAACACACACACAAACACACACCCAGAAACACATACAAAAACACGCCCAGGAACAAACACACACATCAAGAAAATCACACACACAACCAGAAACACACACACACACACACCCAGAAACACAAACACACTGACACAGCCAGAAACACGTACACACACATACACACACACAGGAACGCACCCAAAGACACACACCCAGAAACACACAGACACACCAAGAAACAAACACACCCCCAGAAATGAACACAGACACCCAGAAACTCACACACACAACCAGAAACACACATACAAACGCAGAAACATACCCACCCACACACAGACATAAACACATATATACACAAAAAACACACTCAGAAACACTCACACACAACCAGAAACACACACAACCACCCCCAGAAACACACACGCCTGCAGACAGAAAGACCCACTGAAACACACACACAAACACACACACACACACACAGAAACACACACAAACCCAGAAACACACACACAAATACGGAGAAACAAACACACACATACACACACAGACACAGAAACACACAACCAGCGAAACACATACACACATACACACGAAAAAACACACAGACACACACCCAGAAACAAACACACACCCTGAAACACACACACACACCAGAACCACACACACTCAACCAGAAACACACATACACACAGAAACACACAAACACACATGCACACACACACACACACACACACACACACCGAGAATCACAGACACAAACACACACCCAGAAACACACACACAAACACGCCAAGGAACAAACACACACACCAAGAAAAGCACACACACAACCTGAAACACACGCACACACACCCAGAAACACACACACACACACCCAGAAACACACACAAAAACACAAACCCAGAAACACACACACAAACACACAACCAGAAACACACATCCAGAAACACACACACAAACACACACCCAGAAACACGCACACACACACCCAGAAAAAAACAGAAGCACACACAACCTGAAATACACAGACACACCCACCCAGAAACACACACACACACGCGCATCCAGAAACATAAACACACACACACGCACCCAGAAACCCAGACACATGCAGAAACATTCGCCCACACACAAACACACCCACCCAGAAACAAACACACACCCAGAAACACACACACACTCACGCATTCAGAAACATAAACACACACCACCATCCAGAAACATAAACACACACACACACAGCCAGAAACACACACACACACACACACACACACAGAAACACACTCACAAATCCAGAAACATACACACGAACACGGAGAAACACATAAACACACACCCAGAAACAGACATGCACACATACACAAAATAAAACACACACACACACACACACACAGAAACACACACACACACACACCAGAAACACAAACACACACCCAGAAGCACACACACACCCAGAAACAGACATACACACAGACACAGAAACACACAACCAGAGAAACACACAACACAGACCCAGAAACAAGCACACACCCCCAGAAACACACCCCCACACACACACACAGAAACACACACAAAAACACACACCCAGAAACACACACAGAAACACACACACAACAAGAAACACACACACGCACACACCCAGAAAAACACAGAAGCACACACATCCTGAAATACACACACACGCCCACCCAGAAACACACACACACCCAGAAACACACACACACACACACGCGCATCCAGAAACATAAACACACACCACCATCCAGAAACATAAACACACACACACACACACCCAAACAGAAACACACACACACCCAGAAACACACACACATGCGCATCCAGAAACGTAAACACACACCACCATCCAGAAACATAAACACACACACACACACCGAGAAACACACACACACAGAAACACACACAGACACACAATCACACACACACACACACTCAGAAAAACACACACACAGCCAGAAACACACACAACCACCCCCAGAAACACACACAAACCCACACACATATACACACACAGAAACACACACACAAAACCCAGAAACATACACACAAACACGGAGAAACACATACACACACACACCAAAAAACACACACACACCTGGAAACAAACACACACCCAGAAACACACACACACCAGAAACACACACACACTACCAGAAACAAACACACAGACACAGAAACACACAAACACACACACATACACACACCGAGAATCACAGACACAAACACACACCCAGAAACACACACACAAACACGCCAAGGAACAAACACACACACCAAGAAAAACACACACACAAATCGAGAAACATACACACAAATATGGAGAAACACATACACACACAAAAAAAAACCACACACACAGAAACAAACACACACAACCAGAAACACACATACACACCCAAAAACACACACAACCAGCCACAAACACACGCACACACCCAAACAGAAACACACAACCGCCCAGAACACTCAAACACACTCCTGCGATGAAGCACACACACACACACACACACACACACACACACACATACAGAGTCAGAAGCACACACACACAGCCAGAAACACACACAACCAACCCCAGAAACACACACCCCCCCGTCACATACACACACACACACACACAGAAACACACACACAAACTCAGAAACATACACACAATCATGGAGAAACACATACACACACACCAAAATGCACACACACACCCAGAAACAAGCACACACCCAGAAGCATCCAGAAACGTAAACACACACCACCATCCAGAAACATAAACACACACACACACCCAGAAACACACACACAGAAACACACGCACACACACACAGACACACACACACGCACACCAAGAAACACACATACAGACACAAACACACACACACATACACACGCAGAAACACACACACGCAGCTACTAACACACACAACCACCCCCAGAAATTTACACACCCACAGACACATACACGCACACACAGAAACACATACACAAACCCAGAAACATACACACAAACACGGAGAAACACATACACACACAAACACAGCCAGACACAAACACACAAATATGGTGAAATAATCACACATACACCCAGAAACACACACACAAACACACACCCAGAAAAACAGACAACACACACCCAGAAACTCACATACACAACCAGAAACACACATACACAACCAGAAACACAACCACACACACACAGAAACACACACACATACACATACACACACACACACTCAGAAACACTCACACACAGCCAGAAACACACACAACCACCCCCAGAAACTCACCCCCCCAGACACACAGAAACACAGACCCACCCACACACACACACACAGAAACACACTCACAAATCCAGAAACATACACACGAACACGGAGAAACACATACACACACACCCAGAAACAGACATGTGCACACACACAAAATAAAACACACACACACGCACACACACACACACACACACACACACACACGCCAGAAACACAAACACACACCCAGAAGCACACACACACCCAGAAACAGACATACACACACACACGCAGAAACACACACAAACCCAGAAACACACACACAAATACGGAGAAACAAACACACACATACACACACAGACACAGAAACACACAACCAGAGAAACACACAACACAGACCCAGAAACAAGCACACACACCCAGAAACACACACACACACACACACCAAGAAACACACACAAAAACACAAACCCAGAAACACACACACAAACACACAACCAGAAACACTCACCCAGAAACACACACACAAACACACAACCAGAAAAACACAAACACACACACCCAGAAAAACACAGAAGCACAGACATCCTGAAATACACACACACGCCCACCCAGAAACACACACACACCCAGAAACACACACACACACGCGCATCCAGAAACATAAACACACACCACCATCGAGAAACATAAACACACACACAACCACCCCCAGAAACACACACAAACCCAGACACATATACACACACAGAAAAACACACACAAAACCCAGAAACATACACACAAACAACGAGAAGCACATACACACACACACTCCAAAAAACACACACACACCTGGAAACAAACACACACCCAGAAACACAGAAACACCATAAACACAAGCACACTACCAGAAACACACACACAGACACAGAAACACACAAACGCACACACATACACACACCGAGAATCACAGACACAAACACACACCCAGAAACACACACACAAACACGCCAAGGCACAAACACACACATCAAGAAAAACACACACACAAATCGAGAAACATACACACAAATATGGAGAAACACATACACACACAAAAAAAACACACACACACAGAAACAAACACACACAACCAGAAACACACATACACACCCAGAAACACACACAACCAGCCACAAACACACGCACACACCCAAACAGAAACACACACCCGCCCAGAAACATTCAAATACACTCCTGCGATGAAGCACACACACACACACACACACATACAGAGTCAGAAGCACACACACACAGCCAGAAACACACACAAGCAACTCCAGAAACACACACCTCCCGTCACATACACACATACACGCACACACACAGAAACACATACACAAACCCAGAAACATACACACAAACACGGAGAAACACATACACACACAAACACAGCCAGACACAAACACACAAATATGGTGAAATAATCACACATACACCCAGAAACACACACACAAACACACACCCAGAAAAACAGACAACACACACCCAGAAACTCACATACACAACCAGAAACACACATACACAACCAGAAACACAACCACACACACACAGAAACACACACACATACACACACACACACACACACTCAGAAACACTCACACACAGCCAGAAACACACACAACCACCCCCAGAAACTCACCCCCCCAGACACACAGAAACACAGACCCACCCACACACACACTCACAGAAACACACACACAAACCCAGAAACATACACACAATCATGGAGAAACACTACACACACACCAAAATGCACACACACACCCAGAAACAAACACACACCCAGAAGCATCCAGAAACGTATACACACACCACCATCCAGAAACATAAACACACACACACACCCAGAAACACACACACAGAAGCACACGCACACACACACAGACACACACACATGCACACCAAGAAACACACACAGACGCAAACACACACAAACATACACACACATAAACACACACACGCAGCCACTAACACACACAACCACCCCCAGAAATTTACACACCCACAGACACATACACGCACACTCACAGAAACACATACACAAACCCAGAAACATACACACAAACACGGAGAAACACATACACACACAAACACAGCCAGACACAAACACACAAATATGGTGAAATAATCACACATACACCCAGAAACACACACACAAACACACACCCAGAAAAACTGACAACACACACCCAGAAACACACATACACAACCAGAAACACACATACACAACCAGAAACACAACCACACACACAGAAACACACACACATACACACACACACACTCAGAAACACTCACACACAGCCAGAAACACACACAACCACCCCCAGAAACTCACCCCCCCAGACACACAGACACACAGACCCACACACACACACACAGAAACACACTCACAAATCCAGAAACATGCACATGAACACGGAGAAACACAACACACACACCCAGAAACATCCTGAAATACACTCACACGCCCACCCAGTAACACACACACACCCAGAAACACACACACACACCCGCATCCAGAAACATAAACACACACCACGATGCAGAAACATAAACACACCCACACAACCAGAAACACACACACACAGAAACACACGCCCACACACACACACACAGACGCCCACCCAGAAACACACACACACACACACGTGCATCCAGAATCGTAAACACACACCACCATCCAGAAACATACACACACACACACCCAGAAACACACACACACACGGAAACACACACAGACACACACTCACACACACACAAACACACACACACACACTCAGAAACACACACACACAGCCAGAAACACACACAACCACCCCCAGAAACACACACATTCCCAGACACACACACACACACACAGAAACACACACACAAACCCAGAAACATACACACAAACACTGGGAAACACATACACACATACACACCAAAAAACACACACACACCCAGAAACAAACACACACCCAGAAACACACACACACTAGAAACACACACACACAAACAGAAACACCCATACACACACAGAAACACACAAACACACACACACACACACAGAGAATCACAGACACAAACACACACCCAGAAACACACACACATACACGCCAAGGAACAAACGCACACACCAAGAAAAACACACACACAACCAGAAACACACACACACACACCCAGAAACACACACACACACACACACACTGACACAGCCAGAAGCACACACACACACAAAATAAACACACACAGGAACCCACCCAAAGTCACACACCCAGAAACACACAGACACACCGAGAAACAACCACAACCCCAGAAATAAACACAGACACCCAGAAACTCACACACACAACCAGAAACACACATACAATCCCAGAAACACACCCACCCACACACAGGAACAAACACATATACACACACACATGCACACACAGAAACACTCACACATAGCCAGAAACAAACATAACCACCCCCAGAAACACGCACACCCCCAGACACACAGACACACACACACACACACACAGAAACACACACACAAAACGAGAAACATACACACAAACACGGAGAAACACACACACACACCCAGAAACACACACACACAACCAGAAACACACTTACACACCCAGAAACAAACACACACACACACACACACCCACACATACACACAGAAACACATACACACACACACACACCCAGACACAAACACACAAATACGGAGAAACAATCACACACACACCCAGAAACACACACACAAACACACTCCCTGAAAAACACACAACACACACCCAGAAACACGCACACACACAGCCAGAAACATACACACACCCAGAAACACACACACAAACACGCCAAGGAACAAACACACACACCAAGAAACTTAGACACACAACCAGAAACGCACACACACACCCAGAAACACACATAAACACACACTAACACAGCCAGAAGCACACACACACACACACACAGACAGGAACCCACCCACAGACACACACCCAGAAACACACAGACGCACCGAGAAACAAACACACCCCTAGAAATAAACACAGACATCCAGAAACACGCATACACACCCAGAAACACACCCACCCACACACAGAAACACACACACATACACACACGCACACAGACACTCAGAAACACACACACAGCCAGAAACACACACAAACACACCCAGAAACACACACAAACCCAGACACACAGACACACAGACACACACACACACACACACAGAAACACACACACAAATCCAGAAACAAACACACAAACATGGAGAAACACACACACACACACACCCAGGAACAGACACGCGCACACACACACACCAAAAAAGACACACACACACATCCAGAATCACACACACCAGAAACACAACCACACACCCAGAAACACACACACACACCCAGAAACACACATACACACACAGACACGCAGAAACACACACAAACCCGGAAACACACACACAAATACGGAGAAACACACACACACATACACACACAGGCCCAGAAACACTCAACCAGAGACACACACAACACAGACCCAGAAACACGCACACACACACCCAGAAACACACACACACACACAAAGAAATACACACACAAACACAAACCCAGAAACACACACACAAGCACAAAACCAGAAACACAAACCCAGGAACACACACACAAACACACAACCAGAAGCACACACACACACACACCCAGAAAAACACAGAAGCACACACATCCTGAAATACGCACACACGCCCACCCAGAAACACACACACACCCAGAAACACACACACACATGCGCATCCAGAAACATAAACACACACCACCATCCAGAAACATAAACACACACACACCCAGAAACACACACACACACAGAAACACACACCCACACAGAAACACACGCCCACCCAGAAACACACACACACCCAGAAACACACACACACGTGCATCCAGAAATGTAAACACACACCACGATCCAGAAACATAAACACAAACACACACACCCAGAAACACACACACACACAGAAACACACACAGACACACACTCACACAAACAGACAAACACTCAGAAACACACACACTCAAACACACACAACCACCCCCAGAAACACACACAAACACAGACACACACACACAAACACACACACACACCGAGAATCTCAGACAAAAACACACACCCAGAAACACATACAAAAACACGCCAAGGAACAAACACACACATCAAGAAAATCACACACACAACCAGAAACACACACACACACCCAGAAACACACACACACACACACTGACACAGCCAGAAACACGCACACACACATACACACACACAGGAATGCACCCAAAGACACACACCCAGAAACACACAGACACACCAAGAAACAAACACACCCCCAGAAATGAAGACAGACACCCAGAAACTCACACACACAACCAGAAACACACATACAAACGCAGAAACACACCCACCCACACACAGACATAAACACATATATATATACACAAAAAAACACACTCAGAAACACTCACACACAACCAGAAACACACACAACCACCCCCAGAAACACACACGCCTGCAGACACAAAGACACACAGACACACACACACAAACACACACACACACAGAAACACACACTCAAATCCAGAAACATACACACAAACACGGAGAAACACATACACACACCCAGAAACAGACATGCGCGCACACACACACCAAAAAACACTCACACACAGACACACACACACCCAGAAACACACACACACACACACACACACCCCAGAAACACAAACACACACCCAGAAACAGACAAGCACACACACACCAAAAATAAACACACACACACACACACACCCAGAAACACACACACACACACCAGAAACACAAACACACACCCAGAAACACACACACACACCCAGAAACACACATACACACACACACACACGCAGAAATACACACAAACCCAGAAACACACACACAAATACGGAGAAACAAACACACACATACACACAGAGATACAGAAACACACAACCAGAGAAACACACAACACAGACCCAGAAACACGCACACACACCCAGAAACACACACACACACACAGAAACACACACAAACCCAGAAACACACACACAAACACACAACCAGAAACACACATCCAGAAACACACACACAAACGCACACCCAGAAACATGCACACACACACCCAGAAAAAAACAGAAGCACACACAACCTGAAATACACAGACACGCCCACCCAGAAACACACACACACACGCGCATCCAGAAACATAAACACACACGCACCCAGAAACCCAGCCACATGCAGAAACATTCGCCCGCACACAAACACACCCACCCAGAAACACACACACACCCAGAAACACACAGACACCCAGAAACACACACACAAACACACACCCAGAAACACATACAAAAACACGCCCAGGAACAAACACACACATCAAGAAAATCACACACACAACCAGAAACACACACACACACACACACCCAGAAACACACACACACTGACACAGCCAGAAACACGTACACACACATACACACACACAGGAACGCACCCAAAGACACACACCCAGAAACACACAGACACACCAAGAAACAAACACACCCCCAGAAATGAACACAGACACCCAGAAACTCACACACACAACCAGAAACACACATACAAACGCAGAAACATACCCACCCACACACAGACATAAACACATATATATACACAAAAAACACACTCAGAAACACTCACACACAACCAGAAACACACACAACCACCCCCAGAAACACACACGCCTGCAGACAGAAAGACCCACTGAAACACACACACAAACACACACACACACACAGAAACACACACAAACCCAGAAACACACACACAAATACGGAGAAACAAACACACACATACACACACAGACACAGAAACACACAACCAGAGAAACACATACACACATACACACGAAAAAACACACAGACACACACCCAGAAACAAACACACACCCTGAAACACACACACACACCAGAACCACACACACTCAACCAGAAACACACATACACACAGAAACACACAAACACACACGCACACACACACACACACACACACACTCACACCGAGAATCACAGACACAAACACACACCCAGAAACACACACACAAACACGCCAAGGAACAAACACACACACCAAGAAAAGCACACACACAACCTGAAACACACGCACACACACCCAGAAACACACACACACACACCCAGAAACACACACAAAAACACAAACCCAGAAACACACACACAAACACACAACCAGAAACACACATCCAGAAACACACACACAAACACACACCCAGAAACACGCACACACACGCGCATCCAGAAACATAAACACACACACACGCTCCCAGAAACCCAGACACATGCAGAAACATTCGCCCACACACAAACACACCCACCCAGAAACACACACACACCCAGAAACACACACACACTCACGCATCCAGAAACATAAACACACACCACCATCCAGAAACATAAACACACACACACACAGCCAGAAACACACGCACACACACACACACACACAGAGAAACACACACAGACACATACTCTCACACACACAAACACACACACACTCAGAAACACACACACACAGCCAGAAACACACACAACCGCCCCCAGAAACACACACAAAAACCAGACACATACACACACAGAAACACACACGCAATCCCAGAAACGTACACACAAACACGGAGAAACACATACACACACACACACACGAAAATGCACACACACACACCCAGAAACAAACACACACCCTGAAACACACACACACACCAGAACCACACACACTCAACCAGAAACACACATACACACACAGAAACACACAAACACACACACACACACACACGCACACACACACACACCAAGAATCACAGACACAAACACACACCCAGAAACACACACACAAACACGCCAAGGAACAAACACACACACCAAGAAAAGCACACACACAACCTGAAACACACGCACACACACCCAGAAACAGACACACACACACACTGACACAGCCAGAAGCACACACAACACATACAGACACTCAGGTACCCACCCAAAGACACACACCCAGAAACACACAGACACACCGAGAAACAAACACACCCCCAGAAATATACACAGACACCCAGAAACTCACACACACAACCAGAATCACACATACAAACCCAGAAACACACCCACCCACACACAGGAACAAATACAAATACACACACACACACATGCAAACACTCAGAAACACTCACACACAGCCAGAAACACACACAACCACTCCCAGAAACACACACACCCCCAGACACACAGACACACACACACACACACACACACACACACACACAGAAACACACACACAAATCGAGAAACATACACAAAAACATGGAGAACCACATACACTCACACCAAAAAACACACACACACAGAAACAAACACATACAAACAGAAACACACATACACAACCAGAAACACACACACCAAGCCACAAACACACGCACACTCCCAAACAGAAACACACACCCGCCCAGAAACACTCAAACACACTCCTGCCCTGAAGCACACACACACACATACTGTGTCAGAAACACACACACACTGCCAGAAACACAGGCAATCGCCCCCAGAAACACATACAACCCCAGACACATACATACACACACACACACACACACACACACACAGACACACACACACAAACCCAGAAACATACACACAATCATGGAGAAACACATACACACACACACCAAAAAGCACACACACACCCAGAAACAAACACACACCCAGAAATATCCAGAAATGTAAACACACACCACCATCCAGAAACACTCACACACAGAAACACACGCACACACACACACACACACCAAGAAACACACACAGACACAAACACACACACACACATACACACTCAGAAACACACACACACAGCCACTAACACACACAACCACCTCCAGAAACATACACACCCCAGACACATACACGCACACACACAGAAACACATACACAAACCCAGAAACATACACACAAACACGGAGAAACACATACACATACACACCAAAAACACACACACTCACAGAAACAAACACACACCCAGAAACACACACACACCAGAATCACACTCACACAATCAGAAACACACATAAACACACACAAACACACACACACACGCATCGAGAATCACAGACACAAACATACACCCAGAAACACACACACACACTAAGAAACACACACAGACACAAACACACACACACAGACACACTCAGAAACACACACACGCAGCCACTAACACACACAACCACCCCCAGAAACATACACACCCCGAGACACATACACGCGCACACACAGAAACACATACACAAACCCAGAAACATTAACACAAACACGGAGAAACACATACACATACACACCAAAAACACACACTCACAGAAACAAACACACACCCAGAAACACACACACACCAGAATCACACTCACACAATCAGAAACACACATACGCACACACAAACACACAAACACACACACACACGCACCGAGAATCACAGACACAAACATACATCCAGAAACACACACACACACACACCCAGAAAAACACACACACTACCAGAAACACACTTACACTCCCAGAAACAAACATAGACACAAACACACAGAAACAAAGACACAAATACAGAGAAACAATCACACAGACACACACAAACAAACACAAAAACACACTCCCAGAAAAAACACAACACAAACCCGAAAGACGCACACACACACCCAGAAACACACACACACCCAGAAACACACACACAAACACAGACCCAGAAACACACACAAACACATATCAAGGAACAGTCACACACACGGAGAAACACACACACACAAACACCCAGAAACACACACACAGAAACACACACACACACACACACACACACACACACACACACACACACAGCCAGAAGCACACACACACACACAGGAACCCACCCACAGACACACACCCAGAAACACACACACGAACACAGACCCAGAAACACACACACAAACACACACCAAGGAACAATCACACACATGCAGAAACACACACACAACCAGAAACACACATAAACACCCAGAAACACACACACCCATCCACAAACAGAAACACACACCCAAACAGAAAAACACACCCGGCCAGAAACACTCAAACACACTCCTGCCCTGAACCACACACACACACACACATACACAGTCAGAAACACACGCACACAGCCAGAAACACACACAACCACACCCAGAAACACACGGCCAGACACATAGACACACACACACAAACACACACGCAGAAACACACACACAAACAAGGAGAAACACGTACACACTCACCAAAAAGCACACACACACCCAGAAACAAACACACATCCAGAAACACACACACACCAGAAACACATATACACACACAGAAACATACAAACACACACACTCACTGAGAATCACAGGCACAAACGTACACCCAGAAACACAAACACACACACCCAGAAAACACACACACAACCAGAAACACACCACACACACCCAGAAACACACACACACAACCAGAAACACACTTACACACCCAGAAACAAACACGCACGCACACACACTCTCACACATACACACAGAAATACATACACACAAACACACCCAGACACAAAAACACAAATACGGAGAAACAATCACACACACACACCCAGAAACACACACAAAAACACACACCCAGAAAAACACACAACACACACCCAGAAACACGCACACACACACACCCAGAAACACACGCACACCCAAAAACACACACACAAACACACACCCAGAAACACACACACAAACACGCCAAGGAACAAACACACACACCAAGAAACACACACACACAACCAGAAACACACACACACACACCCAGAAACACACACACACACACACACAGCCAGAAGCACACACACACACACACACACACACACACACACACAGAGGAACCCCCCCACAGACACACACCCAGAAACACACAGACACAACGAGAAACAAACACACCCCCAGAAATAAACACAGACACCCAGAAACCCACACACACAACGAGAAACACACATACAAACCCAGAAACACACCCACCCACACACAGAAACACACACACATACACACACACACACACACACTCAGAAACACTCACACACAGCCAGAAACACACACAACCACCCCCAAAAATACACACACCACCAGACACACAGACACACACACAAACACACACACATACACACACACAAATCGAGAAACATACACACAAACACGGAGAAACACATACACACACACCAAAAAACACACACACACAGAAACAAACACACACAACCAGAAACACACATACACACCCTGAAACAGACACACTGAGATACAAAAACACGCAGACACACAAACAGAAATACACACCCGCACAGAAACACTCAAACACACTCCTGCCCTGAAGCACACACACACACACATACAGAGTCAGAAGCGCACACACACAGCCAGAAACACACACAACCACCCCCAGAAACACACCCCCACCAGACACATACACAGACACACGCACACACACACACACACACAGAAACACACACACAAATCCAGAAACATACACACAAAAATGGAGAAACACATACACACATACCAAAAAGCACACACACACCCAGAAACAAAAACACACCCAGAAACACACACACACCAGAATCACACACACACAATCAGAAACACACATACACACACACAAACACACAAACACACACACACACACACCGAGAATCACAGACACAAACATACAACCAGAAACACACACACACACCCAGAAAAACACACACACTACCAGAAACACACTTACACACCCAGAAACAAACACAGACACACACATACAGAAACACACACACACAAACACACCCTGAAACAAAGACACAAATAAGGAGAAAGAATCACACAGACACCCAGAAACACACACACAAACACACCCCCATAGGAAAACACAAGACACACTCAGATAGACGCACACACATACCCAGAAACAAACACACAAACACAGACCCAGAAACACACACCAAGAATCAATCACATACATGCAGAAACAAACACACACAACCAGAAACACACACAGACACAAACCCAGAAACACACACACAGGAACACACACACACACACACACACACACACACAGCCAGAAGCACACACACACACACAGGAACCCACCTACAGACACACACCCAGAAAAACACACACAAACACAGACCCAGAAACACACACACAAACACACACCAAGGAAGAATCACACACACGCAGAAACACACACACACAACCAGAAACACAAATACACTCCCAGAAACAAACACACCCATCCACAAACACACGCACACACCCAAACAGAAAAACACACCCGGCCAGAAACACTCAAACACATTCCTGCCCTGAAGCACACACACACACACACATACACAGTCAGAAACACACGCACACAGCCTGAAACACACACAACCACACCCAGAAACACCCCACCAGACACATACACACACACACACACACACACAGAAACACACACACAAACCCAGAGGCATACACACAAACAAGGAGAAACACATACACACACACTCCATAAACACATATACACACACAGAAAGATACAAACACACACACACACACCGAGAATCACAGACACAAATGTACACCCAGAAACACACACACAAACACCCAGAAAAACACAAACACACCCAGAAACACACACACACACCCGGAAACACACACACACAACCAGAAACACACTTACACACCCAGAAACAAAAACACACACACACACACACACTCACACATACACACAGAAACACATACACACACACACACACACTCAGGCACACACACACAAATACGGAGAAATAATCACACACGCACCCAGAAACACACACACAAACACACACTCACAAAAACACACAACAGACACCCAGAAACACGCACACAAACACACACCCAGAAACACACACACAAACACGCCAAGGAACAAACACACACACCAAGAAACAAACACACACAACCAGAAACACACACACACACCCAGAAACACACACACACGCACACACACACGGCCAGAAGCGCACACAAACACACACACACAGACACACACACACACACACACACACAAACACAGAGGAAACCAAACACAGACACACACCCAGAAACACACAGACACACCAACAAACAAACACACCCCCAGAAATAAACACAGACACCCAGAAACTCACACACACAACCAGAAACACACATACACACCCAGAATCACACCCACCTACACACAGAAACACACACACAGACACACACACATGCACACAGAAACACACACACAAATCCAGAAACATAAACTCAAACACGTAAAAACACATATACACACACCCAGAAACAGACACGCACACACACACCAAAAATAAACACACACACACACACACCCAGAAACACACATGCACACACACACACATGCAGAAACACAGACAAACCCAGAAACACACACACAAATACAGAGAAACAAACACACACATACACACACAGACACAGAAACACACAACCAGAGAAACACACAACACAGACCCAGAAACACGCACACACACCCAGAAACACACACACACACACACACCCAGAAACACACACAAAAACACAAATCCAGAAACACACACACAAACACACAACCGGAAACACACACCCCGAAACACACACACAAACGCACACCCAGAAACACACACACACACACACACACCCAGAAAAACACAGAAGCACACACAACATGAAATACACACACACGCCCACCCAGTAACACACACACACACAGAAACACACACACACACCCGCATCCAGAAACAAAAACACACATCACCATCCAGAAACATAAACACACAGACACCCAGAAACACACACACACACACACACACACACACACACACAGAAACACACACACACGCACATCCAGGATCGTAAACATGCACCACCATCCAGAAACATACACACACACACACCCAGAAACACACACACACACGGAAACACACACAGACACACACTCACTCACACACACACACACACGCACACACACTCAGAAACACACACACACAGCCAGAAACACACACAACCACCCCCAGAAACACACACATTCCCAGACACATACACACACAGGAACACACACACAAACCCAGAAACATACACACACACACACACAGCCAGAAGCACACACACACACACACACACACACACACACACACACAGAGGAACCCACCCACAGACACACACCCAGAAACACACAGACACACTGAGAAACAAACACACCCCCAGAAATAAACACAGACACCCAGAAACGCACACACACCAACCAGAAACACACATACACACCCAGAAACACACCCACCCACACACAGAAACACACACACACAGACACACTCAGAAACACTCACACACAGGCAGAAACAGACACAACCACCCCCAGAAACACCACCCAGACACACAGACACACAGATACACACACACGCACAGAGAGAAACACACACACAAATCCAGAAACATACACACTAAAACGGAAAAACACATGATAAACACAAACACACACCCAGAAACACACACACACACACCCAGAAACAGACATGCACACACAAAGGCAGAAACACACACAAACCCAGAAACACACACACAAATACAGAGAAACACACACACACATACACACACAGACACAGAAACACACAACCAGAGAAACACACAACACAGACCCAGAAAGACGCACACACACCCAGAAACACACACACACACAGAAACACACACAAAAACACAAACCCAGAAACACACACACAAACACACAACCGGAAACACACACCCAGAAACACACACACAAATGCACACCCAGTAACACACACACACCCAGAAACACACACACACACCCGCATCCAGAAACATAAACACACACCACCATGCAGAAACATAAACACACACAGACACACCCAGAAACACACACACACACACAGAAACACAAGCCCCCACACACACACACAGACGCCCACCCAGAAACACACACACACAGAAACACACACACACGCGCATCCAGAATCGTAAACACGCACCACCATCCAGAAACATACACACACACACACACCCAGAAACACACACAAAGACACACACTCACACACACACACACACACTCAGAAACACACACACACAGCCAGAAACACACACAACCACCCCCAGAAACACACACATTCCCAGACACATACACACACAGAAACACACACACAAACCCAGAAACATACACACACACACACACACACACACAGCCAGAAGCACACACACACACACACACACACACACACACACACACACAGAGGAACCCACCCACAGACACACACCCAGAAACACACAGACACACTGAGAAACAAACACACCCCCAGAAATAAACACAGACACCCAGAAACGCACACACACCAACCAGAAACACACATACACACCCAGAAACACACCCACCCACACACAGAAACACACACACACAGACACACTCAGAAACACTCACACACAGGCAGAAACAGACACAACCACCCCCAGAAACACCACCCAGACACACAGACACACAGATACACACACACGCACAGAGAGAAACACACACACAAATCCAGAAACATACACACTAAAACGGAAAAACACATGATAAACACAAACACACACCCAGAAACACACACACACACACCCAGAAACAGACATGCACACACAAAGGCAGAAACACACACAAACCCAGAAACACACACACAAATACAGAGAAACACACACACACATACACACACAGACACAGAAACACACAACCAGAGAAACACACAACACAGACCCAGAAAGACGCACACACACCCAGAAACACACACACACACAGAAACACACACAAAAACACAAACCCAGAAACACACACACAAACACACAACCGGAAACACACACCCAGAAACACACACACAAATGCACACCCAGTAACACACACACACCCAGAAACACACACACACACCCGCATCCAGAAACATAAACACACACCACCATGCAGAAACATAAACACACACAGACACACCCAGAAACACACACACACACACAGAAACACAAGCCCACACACACACACACAGACGCCCACCCAGAAACACACACACACAGAAACACACACACACGCGCATCCAGAATCGTAAACACGCACCACCATCCAGAAACATACACACACACACACCCAGAAACACACACAAAGACACACACTCACACACACACACACACACTCAGAAACACACACACACAGCCAGAAACACACACAACCACCCCCAGAAACACACACATTCCCAGACACATACACACACAGAAACACACACACAAACCCAGAAACATACACACACACACACACACACACACACACACAGCCAGAAGCACACACACACACACACACACACACACACACACAGAAACACACACACAAACCCAGAGGCATACACACAAACAAGGAGAAACACATACACACACACACCATAAACACATATACACACACAGAAAGATACAAACACACATACACACACCGAGAATCACAGACACAAATGTACACCCAGAAACACACACACAAACACCCAGAAAAACACAAACACACCCAGAAACACACACACACACCCGGAAACACACACACACAACCAGAAACACACTTACACACCCAGAAACAAAAACACACACACACACACACACTCACACATACACACAGAAACACATACACACACACACACACACTCAGGCACACACACACAAATACGGAGAAATAATCACACACGCACCCAGAAACACACACACAAACACACACTCACAAAAACACACAACAGACACCCAGAAACACGCACACAAACACACACCCAGAAACACACACACAAACACGCCAAGGAACAAACACACACACCAAGAAACAAACACACACAACCAGAAACACACACACACACCCAGAAACACACACACACGCACACACACACGGCCAGAAGCGCACACACACACACACACACACAGACACACACACACACACACACACACACACAAACACGGAGGAAACCAAACACAGACACACACCCAGAAACACACAGACACACCAACAAACAAACACACCCCCAGAAATAAACACAGACACCCAGAAACTCACACACACAACCAGAAACACACATACACACCCAGAATCACACCCACCTACACACAGAAACACACACACAGACACACACACATGCACACAGAAACACACACACAAATCCAGAAACATAAACTCAAACACGTAAAAACACATATACACACACCCAGAAACAGAAACGCACACACACACCAAAAATAAACACACACACACACACACCCAGAAACACACATGCACACACACACACATGCAGAAACACAGACAAACCCAGAAACACACACACAAATACAGAGAAACAAACACACACATACACACACAGACACAGAAACACACAACCAGAGAAACACACAACACAGACCCAGAAACACGCACACACACCCAGAAACACACACACACACACACACCCAGAAACACGCACAAAAACACAAACCCAGAAACACACACACAAACACACAACCGGAAACACACACCCCGAAACACACACACAAACGCACACCCAGAAACACACACACACACACACACCCAGAAAAACACAGAAGCACACACAACATGAAATACACACATACGCCCACCCAGTAACACACACACACACAGAAACACACACACACACCCGCATCCAGAAACAAAAACACACATCACCATCCAGAAACATAAACACACAGACACCCAGAAACACACACACACACACACACACACACACACACAGAAACACACACACACGCACATCCAGGATCGTAAACATGCACCACCATCCAGAAACATACACACACACACACCCAGAAACACACACACACACGGAAACACACACAGACACACACTCACTCACACACACACACACACACACACACACACACACACACACTCAGAAACACACACACACAGCCAGAAACACACACAACCACCCCCAGAAACACACACATTCCCAGACACATACACACACAGAAACACACACACAAACCCAGAAACATACACACACACACACACACACACACACACAGCCAGAAGCACACACACACACACACACACACACACACACACACACACACACACACAGAGGAACCCACCCACAGACACACACCCAGAAACACACAGACACACTGAGAAACAAACACACCCCCAGAAATAAACACAGACACCCAGAAACGCACACACACCAACCAGAAACACACATACACACCCAGAAACACACCCACCCACACACAGAAACACACACACACAGACACACTCAGAAACACTCACACACAGGCAGAAACAGACACAACCACCCCCAGAAACACCACCCAGACACACAGACACACAGATACACACACACGCACAGAGAGAAACACACACACAAATCCAGAAACATACACACTAAAACGGAAAAACACATGATAAACACAAACACACACCCAGAAACACACACACACACACCCAGAAACAGACATGCACACACAAAGGCAGAAACACACACAAACCCAGAAACACACACACAAATACAGAGAAACACACACACACATACACACACAGACACAGAAACACACAACCAGAGAAACACACACACAGACCCAGAAAGACGCACACACACCCAGAAACACACACACACACAGAAACACACACAAAAACACAAACCCAGAAACACACACACAAACACACAACCGGAAACACACACCCAGAAACACACACACAAATGCACACCCAGTAACACACACACACCCAGAAACACACACACACACCCGCATCCAGAAACATAAACACACACCACCATGCAGAAACATAAACACACACAGACACACCCAGAAACACACACACACACACACAGAAACACAAGCCCACACACACACACACAGACGCCCACCCAGAAACACACACACACAGAAACACACACACACGCGCATCCAGAATCGTAAACACGCACCACCATCCAGAAACATACACACACACACACCCAGAAACACACACAAAGACACACACTCACACACACACACACACACACTCAGAAACACACACACACAGCCAGAAACACACACAACCACCCCCAGAAACACACACATTCCCAGACACATACACACACAGAAACACACACACAAACCCAGAAACATACACACAAACACTGGGAAACACATACACACACACACCAAAAAACACACACACACCCAGAAACAAACACACACACAACCATAAACACACGTACACACACCGAAACACTCAAACACAGACACACACACACACACACACACACACACACACACACACACACACACACACACACACACACACTGAGAATCTCAGACAAAAACACCCACCCAGAAACACATACAAAAACACGCCAAGGTACAAACACACACATCAGGAAAATCACACACAAAACCAGAAACACTCACACACACACCCAGAAACACACACACACTGACACAGCCAGAAACACGCACACACACATACACACACACAGGAACCCACCCAAAGAGACACACCCAGAAACACACAGACACACTGAGAAACAAACACACCCCCAGAAGTAAACACAGACAACCAGAAACTCACACACACAACCAGAAACACACATACAAACGCAGAAACACACCCACCCACACACAGACATAAACACATATATATACACAAACACACACACTCAGAAGCACTCACACACAACCAGAAACACACACAACCACCCCCAGAAACACACACCCCTGCAGACACAAAGACACAGAGACACACACACACAGAAAGACACACTCAAATGCAGAAACATACACACAAACACGGAGAAACACACAAACACACACCCAGAAACAGACATGCACACACACACACACACACACTAAAAAACACTCACACACACACACACCCAGAAACACACACACACACACACCAGAAACACAAAGACACACCCAGAAACAGACACGCATCCACACACCAAAAATAAACACGCACACGCACACACACACACACACACACACAGAAACACACACACACACCAGAAACAAAAGCACACACCCAGAAACACACACACACATCCAGAAACACACATACACACACACACACATGCAGAAACACACACAAACCCAGAAACACACACACAAAAATACGGAGAAACAAACACACACATACACACACAGACACAGAAACGCACAACCAGAGAAACACACAACACAGACCCAGAAACACGCACACACACCCAGAAACACACACACACACACCCAGAAACACACACAAAAACACAAACCCAGAAACACACACACAAACACACAACCAGAAACACACATCCAGAAACACACACACAAACACAAACCCAGAAACACACACACACACACCTAGAAAAACACAGAAGCACACACAACCTGAAATACACAGACACGCCCACCCAGAAACACACACACACACGCGCATCCAAAAACATAAAAACACACACACGCACCCAGAAACCCAGACACACGCAGAAACACTCGCCCACATACAAACACGCCCACCCAGAAACACACACACACCCAGAAACACACACACACTCGCGCATTCAGAAATGTAAACACACACCACCATCCAGAAACATAAACACACACACACACCCAGAAACACACACACACACACACACACACACACACACACACAGAAACACACACAGACACACACTCTCACACACAGACACACACACCCTCAGAAACACACACACACAGCCAGAAACACACACAACCGCCCCCAGAAACACACACAAAAACCAGACACATACACACACAGAAACACACACACAAACCCAGAAACATACACACAAACACGGAGAAACACATACACAAACACACACCAAAAAACACACACACACAACCAGAACCAAACACACACCCTGAAACACACACACACCAGAACCACACACACCCAACCAGAAACACACAAGCACACACAGAAACACACAAACACACACACACACACACACACCGAGAATCACAGACACAAACACACACCCAGAAACACACACACAAACACGCCAAGGAACAAACACACACACCAAGAAAAACACACACACAACCAGAAACACATGCACACACACCCAGAAACAGACACACACACACACTGACACAGCCAGAAGCACACACACACACATACACACACTCAGGAACCCACCCAAAGACACACACCCAGAAACACACAGACACACCGAGAAACAAACACCCCCCCAGAAATATACACAGACACCCAGAAACTCACACACACAACCAGAAACACACATACAAACCCAGAAACACACCCACCCACACACAGAAACAAATACAAATACACACACACACACACACAAACACTCAGAAACACTCACACACAGCCAGAAACACACACAACCACTCCCAGAAACACAGACACCCCCAGCCACACAGACACACACACACACACACACACACACACAGAAACACACACACAAATCGGGAAACATACACACAAACATGGAGAACCACATACACTCACACCAAAAAACACACACACACACAGAAACAAACACACACAAACAGAAACACACATACACAACCAGAAACACACACACCAAGCCACAAACACACGCACACACCCAAACAGAAACACACACCCGCCCAGAAACACTCAAACACACTCCTGCCCTGACGCACACACACACAAAAACATACTGTGTCAGATACACACACACACACAGCCAAAAACACAATCACCCCCAGAAACACATACACCCCCAGACACATACACACACACACACACACACACACACACACACACACACACACACACACAAACACACACACAAACCCAGAAACATACACACAATCATGGAGAAACACATACACACACACCAAAAAGCACACACACACCCAGAAACAAACACACACCCAGAAACATCCAGAAACGTAAACACACACCACCATCCAGAAACATAAACACACACACACACACCCAGAAACACACACACACAGAAACACATGCACACACACACACACACACACGCACCAAGAAAAACACACACAGACACAAACACACACACACACATACACACTCAAAAACACGCACACGCAGCCACTAACACACACAACCACCCCCAGAAACATACACATCCCCAGACACATACACGCACACACACAGAAACACATACACAAACCCAGAAACATACACATAAACACGGAGAAACACATAGCACACACACACACACCAAAAACACACACACTCACAGAAACAAACACACACCCAGAAACACACACACACCAGAATCACACTCACACAATCAGAAACACACATACACACACACAAACACACAAACACACACACACACGCACCGAGAATCACAGACACAAACATACACCCAGAAACAGGCACACACACACCAAGAAAAACACACACACTACCAGAAACACACTTACACACCCAGAAACAAACATAGACACAACCACACAGAAACACACACAGACACACACACCCAGAAACAAAGACACAAATACAGAGAAACAATCACACAGACACACAGAAACAAACACAAAAATACACTCCCAGAATAAAACACAACATACACCCAGAAACAGGCACACACACACCCAGAAAAACACACACACTACCAGAAACACACTTACACACCCAGAAACAAACATAGACACAACCACACAGAAACACACACAGACACACACACCCAGAAACAAAGACACAAATACAGAGAAACAATCACACAGATACACAGAAACAAACACAAAAATACACTCCCAGAACAAAACACAACACAAACCCAGAAAGACGCACACACACACCCAGAAACACAGACACACCCTGAAACACACACACAAACACACACCCAGAAACACACACAAACACATATCAAGGAACAATCACACACACACAACCAGAAACACACACACAAACACCCAGAAACACACACACAGAAACACACACACACACACACACACACACAGCCAGAAGCACACACACACACACAGGAACCCACGCACAGACACACACCAAGAAACACACACACAAACACAGACCCAGAAACACACACACAAACACACACCAAGGAACAATCACACACATGCAGAAACACACACACACAACCAGAAACACACATAAACACCCAGAAACACACACACCCATCCACAAACACATGCACACACACAAACAGAAACACACACCCGGCCAGAAGCACTCAAACACACTCCTGCCCTGAAGCACACACACACACACACACACATACACAGTCACAAACACACGCACACAGCCAGAAACACACACAACCACACCCAGAAACACACGCCCAGACACATAGACACACACACACAAACACACACACAGAAACACACACACAAACAAGGAGAAACACGTACACTCTCACCAAAAAGCACACACGCACCCAGAAACAAACACACACCCAGAAACACACACACACCAGAAACACATATACACACACAGAAACATACAAACACACACACTCACTGAGAATCACAGACACAAACGTACACCCAGAAACACAAACACACACACCCAGAAAAACACACACACAACCAGAAGCACACACACACACCCAGAAACACACACACACAACCAGAAACACACTTACACACCCAGAAACAAACACACACACACACACACACACTCTCACACATACACACAGAAATACATACACACAAACACACCCAGACACAAAAACACAAATACGGAGAAACAATCACACACACACCCAGAAACACACACAAAAACACACACCCAGAAAAACACACAACACACACCCAGAAACACGCACACACACACTCAGAAACACACGCACACCCAAAAACACACACACAAACACACACCCAGAAACACACACACAAACACGCCAAGGAACAAACACATGCATCAAGAAACACACACACACAACCAGAAACACACACACACACACACACACAGAGGAAGCCAACCACAGACACACACCCAGAAACACATAGACACACCGAGAAACAAACACACCCCCAGAAATAAACACAGACACTGAGAAACCCACACACACAACGAGAAACACACATACAAACCCAGAAACACACCCACCCACACACGGAAACAAACACACACACACACACACACACACTCAGAAACACTCACACACAGCCAGAAACACACACAACCACCCCCAAAAATACACACACCCCCAGACACACAGACACACACACAGACACACACACAAACACAAACACAAATCGAGAAACATACACACAAAAACGGAGAAACACATACACACACACACCAAAACACACACACACACACAGAAACAAACACACACAACCAGAAACACACATACACACCCGGAAACAGACACACCGAGATACAAAAACACGCATACACACAAACAGAAACACACACCCGCACAGAAACACTCAAACACACTCCTGCCCTGAAGCACACACACACATAGAGAGTCAGAAGCGCACACACGCAGCCAGAAACACACACAACCACCCCCAGGAACGCACCCCCCCAGATACATACACAGACACCCGCACACACACACAAACACACACACACACACACACACACACAGAAACACACACACAAATCCAGAAACATACACACAAAAATGGAGAAACACATACACACATACCAAAAAGCACACACACACCCAGAAACAAAAACACACCCAGAAACACACACACACCAGAATCACACACACACAATCAGAAACACACATACACACACACAAACACACAAGCACACACACACACACACACACCGAGAATCACAGACACAAACATACAACCAGAAACACACACACAAACACACCCCCATAGGAAAACACAACACACACCCAGATAGACGCAAACACATACACAGAAACACACACACAAACAAAGACCCAAAAACACAAACAAACACACACCAAGGATCAATCACATACATGCAGAAACAAACACACACAATGAGAAAAACACACAGACATAAACCCAGAAACATACACACAGGAACACACACACAAAGCCAGATGCACACACATACACACACACACAGGAACACACCCACAGACACACACCCAGAAACAGACACACAAACACAGACCCAGAAACACACACACAAAGACACACCAAGGAACAATCACACACACGCAGAAACACACACACACAACCAGAAACACACATACACTCCCAGAAACAAACACACCCATCCACAAACACACGCACACACCCAAACAGAAACACACACCCGTTCAGAAACTCTCAAACACACTCCTGCCCTGAAGCACACACACACACACACATACACAGTCAGAAACACACGCACACAGCCAGAAACACACACAATCACACCCAGAAACACCCCACCAGACACATACACACACAGACACAGAATCACACACACAAACCCAGAAGCATACACACAACCAAGGAGAAACACATACACACACACACACCAAAAAGCACACACACACCAAGAAACAAACACACACCCAGAAACACACACACACCATAAACACCTATACACACACAGAAACATACAGACACACACACACACCGAGAATCACAGACACAAATAAACACCCAGAAACACATACACAAACACCCAGAAAAACACACACACACCCAGAAACGCACACACACACCCAGAAACACACACACACAACCAGAAACACACTTACACAACCCGAAACAAAAACACACACACACACACACTCACACATACACACAGAAACACATACACACACACACACACTCAGGCACACACACACAAACACGGAGAAATAATCACACACGCACCCAGAAACACACACACAAACACACACTCAGAAAAACACACAACACACACCCAGAAACACACACACACCCAGAAACACACAGACACCCAGAAACACACACACAAACACACACCCAGAAACAAACACACAAACACGCCAAGGAACAAACACACACACCAAGAAACAAACACACACCACCATCCAGAAACATAAAAACACACACACACCCAGAAACACACACACACACACACACACACTCACACACACACACACACACACTCAGAAACACACACACACAGCCAGAAACACACACAACCACCCCCAGAAACATACACAAAACTGGACACATACACACACAGAAACACACACACAAACCCTGAAACATACACACAAACACGGAGAAACACATACACACACACACCTAAAAACACACATGCACACCCAGAAACAAACACAAACCCAGAAACACACACACACCAGAAACACACACACAAAACCAGAAACACACATACACACAATGAACACACAGACACACACACACACACACACACCGAGAATCACAGACACAAACACACACCCAGAAACACACACACAAACACGCCAAGGAACAAACACACACACCAAGAAAAACACACACACAACCAAAAACACGCACACACACACCCAGAAGCACACACACTCACACACTGACACAGCCAGAAGCACACACACACACATACACACACACACACAGGAGCCCACCCAAAGACACACGCCCAGAAACACACAGACACACCGAGAAACAAACATACCCCCAGAAATAAACACAGACACCCAGAAACGCACACACACAAACAGAAACATACATACAAACCCAGAAACACACCCACCCACACACAGAAACAAATACACATAAACACAAACAATCACACACACACTCAGAAACACTCACAAACAGCCAGGAACACACACAACCACTCCCAGAAACACACACACCCCCAGACACACAGAGACCCACACACACACACAGAAACGCACACACAAATCGAGAAACATACACACAAACACAGAGAAACACATACACACACACCAAAAAAAAAAAAATACACACACACACAGAAGCAAACACACACAACCAGAAATACACATATACACCCAGACACACACACACCAAGCCACAAATGCACACACACAAACAGAAACACACACCCAAACAGAAACATTCAAACACACTCCTGCCCTGAAGCACACACACACACACACACACATACAGAGTCAGAAACACACACACAGAGCCAGAAACATACACAACCACCCCCAGAAACACATACCCTCCCAGACACATACACACACACTCACACACACACACGCACAGAAAAACACACACAAACTCAGAAACAGATACACACGAACATGGAGAAATACATACACACAGACCAAAAAGCACATACACACCCAGAGACAAACACACACCCAGAAACATCCAGAAACGTAAACACACACCACCATCCAGAAACATAAACACACACACACACCCAGAAACACAGATACACAGAAACACACGCACACACAGACACACACACACACCAAGAAACACACACACAGACACAAACACACACACACATATACACACTCAGAAACACACACACGCAGCCACTAACACACACAACCACCCCCAGAAACATACACAACCCCAGACACATACACGCACACACACAGAAACACATACACAAACCAGGAAACATACACACAAACACGGAGAAACACATACACACACACCAAAAAACACACACACTCACAGAAACAAACACACACCCAGAAACACACACACCAGAATCACACTCACACAATCAGAAACACACATACAAACACAGAAACACACAAAAACACACACACACCGAGAATCAAAGACACAAACATACACCCAGAAACACACACACACACCCAAAAACACACACACATTACCAGAAACACACTTACACACCCAGAAACAAACATAGACACAAACACAAAGAAACACACACACACACACACACACACAGAAACAAAGACACAAATACGGAGAAGCAATCACACAGACACCCAGAAACACACACACAAACACACCCCTAGAAAAAAAACACAACACACACCCAGAAATACGCACACACGCACCAAGAAACACACACACACCCAGAAACACACACACAAACACACACCAAGGATCAATCACATACATGCAGAAACAAACACACACAATGAGAAAAACACACAGACATAAACCCAGAAACATACACACAGGAACACACACACAAAGCCATAAGCACACACACACACACACACAGGAACACACCCACAGACACACACCCAGAAACAGACACACAAACACAGACCCAGAAACACACACACAAAGACACACCAAGGAACAATCACACACACGCAGAAACACACACACACAACCAGAAACACACATACACTCCCAGAAACAAACACACCCATCCACAAACACACGCACACACCCAAACAGAAACACACACCCGTTCAGAAACTCTCAAACACACTCCTGCCCTGAAGCACACACACACACACACACATACACAGTCAGAAACACACGCACACAGCCAGAAACACACACAATCACACCCAGAAACACCCCACCAGACACATACACACACAGACACAGAATCACACACACAAACCCAGAAGCATACACACAACCAAGGAGAAACACATACACACACACACACCAAAAAGCACACACACACCAAGAAACAAACACACACCCAGAAACACACACACACCATAAACACCTATACACACACAGAAACATACAGACACACACACACACCGAGAATCACAGACACAAATAAACACCCAGAAACACATACACAAACACCCAGAAAAACACACACACACCCAGAAACGCACACAAACACCCAGAAACACACACACACAACCAGAAACACACTTACACAACCCGAAACAAAAACACACACACACACACACTCACACATACACACAGAAACACATACACACACACACACACTCAGGCACACACACACAAACACGGAGAAATAATCACACACGCACCCAGAAACACACACACAAACACACACTCAGAAAAACACACAACACACACCCAGAAACACACACACACCCAGAAACACACAGACACCCAGAAACACACACACAAACACACACCCAGAAACAAACACACAAACACGCCAAGGAACAAACACACACACCAAGAAACAAACACACACCACCATCCAGAAACATAAAAACACACACACACCCATAAACACACACACACACACACACACACTCACACACACACACACACACTCAGAAACACACACACACAGCCAGAAACACACACAACCACCCCCAGAAACATACACAAAACTGGACACATACACACACAGAAACACACACACAAACCCTGAAACATACACACAAACACGGAGAAACACATACACACACACACCTAAAAACACACATGCACACCCAGAAACAAACACAAACCCAGAAACACACACACACCAGAAACACACACACAAAACCAGAAACACACATACACACAATGAACACACAGACACACACACACACACACACACCGAGAATCACAGACACAAACACACACCCAGAAACACACACACAAACACGCCAAGGAACAAACACACACACCAAGAAAAACACACACACAACCAAAAACACGCACACACACACCCAGAAGCACACACACTCACACACTGACACAGCCAGAAGCACACACACACACATACACACACACACACAGGAACCCACCCAAAGACACACGCCTAGAAACACACAGACACACCGAGAAACAAACATACCCCCAGAAATAAACACAGACACCCAGAAACGCACACACACAAACAGAAACATACATACAAACCCAGAAACACACCCACCCACACACAGAAACAAATACACATAAACACAAACAATCACACACACACTCAGAAACACTCACAAACAGCCAGGAACACACACAACCACTCCCAGAAACACACACACCCCCAGACACACAGAGACCCACACACACACACAGAAACGCACACACAAATCGAGAAACATACACACAAACACAGAGAAACACATACACACACACCAAAAAAAAAAATACACACACACACAGAAGCAAACACACACAACCAGAAATACACATATACACCCAGACACACACACACCAAGCCACAAATGCACACACACAAACAGAAACACACACCCAAACAGAAACATTCAAACACACTCCTGCCCTGAAGCACACACACACACACACACATACAGAGTCAGAAACACACACACAGAGCCAGAAACATACACAACCACCCCCAGAAACACATACCCTCCCAGACACATACACACACACTCACACACACACACGCACAGAAAAACACACACAAACTCAGAAACAGATACACACGAACATGGAGAAATACATACACACAGACCAAAAAGCACATACACACCCAGAGACAAACACACACCCAGAAACATCCAGAAACGTAAACACACACCACCATCCAGAAACATAAACACACACACACACCCAGAAACACAGATACACAGAAACACACGCACACACAGACACACACACACACCAAGAAACACACACACAGACACAAACACACACACACATATACACACTCAGAAACACACACACGCAGCCACTAACACACACAACCACCCCCAGAAACATACACAACCCCAGACACATACACGCACACACACAGAAACACATACACAAACCAGGAAACATACACACAAACACGGAGAAACACATACACACACACCAAAAAACACACACACTCACAGAAACAAACACACACCCAGAAACACACACACCAGAATCACACTCACACAATCAGAAACACACATACAAACACAGAAACACACAAAAACACACACACACCGAGAATCAAAGACACAAACATACACCCAGAAACACACACACACACCCAAAAACACACACACATTACCAGAAACACACTTACACACCCAGAAACAAACATAGACACAAACACAAAGAAACACACACACACACACACACACAGAAACAAAGACACAAATACGGAGAAGCAATCACACAGACACCCAGAAACACACACACACACACACACACACACACACACCAGAAACACAAAGACACACCCAGAAGCACACACACACACACCCAGAAACATAAATAAACACACACACACGCAGAAACACACACAAACACAGAAACACACCCACAAATAAGGAGAAACACACACACAGACACAGAAACACACAACCAGAGAAACACACAACACAGACCCAGAAAAACACGCACACACCCAGAAACACAAACACACACACACCCAGAAACACACACACACTCAGAAACACAGACACAAACACACACCCAGAAACACACACACAAACACGCCAAGGAACAAACACACACAACAAGAAACACACACACACACAACCAGAAACACACACACACACACACCCAGAAACACACACACACACACACACACACTGACACAGAGAGAAGCACACACACACACACACACACACACACACACACACACACACACAGGAACCCCCCCACAGACACACACCCAGAAACACACAGACACACCGAGAAAGAAACACAATCCCAGAAATGAACCCAGTGACATGCACACACACACACACACACAGCCAGAAGCACACAGACACACACCCAGAAACACACACACACACACACTGACACAGCCAGAAGCGCACACACACACACACACACACACACACACATACACACACACACACGCAGACACACGGACAGGAACCCCCCCACAGACACACACCCAGAAACACACAGACACACCGAGAAACAAGCACACCACCATTAATAAACACAGACACCCAGAAACTCACACATACAACCAGAAACACACATACACACCCAGAACCACACCCACCGCACACAGTACACACACAGAAACACTCACACACAGCCAGAAACACACACAACCACCCCCAGAAACACACACACCCCCAGACACACAGACACACAGACACACACACAAATCCAGAAACATACACAAAAACATGGAGAAACACATACACACACACACCCAGAAACAGACACGCACACACACACCAATAAAAAACACACACACCCAGAAACACACACACACACACACACACACACACACACACACCAGAAACACAAAGACACACCCAGAAGCACACACACACACACCCAGAAACATAAATAAACACACACACACGCAGAAACACACACAAACACAGAAACACACACACAAATAAGGAGAAACACACACACAGACACAGAAACACACAGCCAGAGAAACACACAACACAGACCCAGAAAAACACACACACACCCAGAAACACACACACACACACACCCAGAAACACACACAAAAACACAAACCCAGAAACACACACACAAACACATAACCAGAAACACACACCCAGAAACACACACGCAAACACACACCCAGAAACACACACACACACCCACCAAGAAAAACACAGAAGCACACACACCCAGAAACACACACACATGCGCATCCAGAAATGTAAACATACACCACCATCCAGAAACATAATCACACTCACACACACCCATAAACACACACACACACAGAAACACATACAGTCACACACTCTCACACACACACACACACTTAGAAACACACACACACACACAGCCAGAAACACACAGAACCACCCCCAGAAACACACACAAACCCAGACACATACAAACACAGAAACACACACACACACCTAGAAACATACACACAAAAACGGAGAAACACATACACACACACACACCAAAAAACACACACACCCCCAGAAACACACACACAGCAGAAACACACACACACAACCAGAAACACACATGCACACACAGAAACACACAAACACACCCACACACACACACACACACACACACCGAGAATCACAGACACAAACACACATCCAGAAACACACACACAAACACGCCAAGGAACAAACACACACACCAAGAAAAACACACACACAACCAGTAACACGCACACACACAGAAACACATACACAAACCCAGAAACATACACACAAACACGGAGAAACACATACACACACACACCAAAAAACACACACACTCTCAGAAACAAACACACACCCAGAAACACACACACCAGAATCACACTCACACAATCAGAAACACACATACACACACAGAAACATCCAAAAACACACACACACCGAGAATCACAGACACAAAAATACACCCTGAAACACACACACACACACCCAAAAAACATACACACTACCGGAAACAGACTAACACACCCAGAAACAAACATGGACACAAACACACAGAAACACACAAACACACACACACACACTCAGAAACAAAGACACAAATACGGAAAACCAATCACACAGACACCCAGAAACACACACACAAACTCACCCCCAGAAAAAAAAGACAACTCACACCCAGAAAGACGCACACACGCACCCAGAAACACACACACACCCAGAAACACACACACAAACACAGACCCGGAAACACACACACAAACACACACCAAGGAACAATCACACACACGCAGAAACACACACACACACCACCAGAAACACACACACACACCCAGAGACACACACACACACAGCCAGAGACACACACACACACAGCAACCCACACACACACACACACCCAGAAACACACACACAAACACAGACTCAGAAACACACACACAAACACAATCCAAAGAACAATCACACACACGCAGAAACACACACACACAACCAGAAACACACATACACACCCTGAAACACACACATCCATCGACAAACACACGCACACACCCAAACAGAAACACACACCCGGCCAAAAACACTCAAACAGACTCCTGCCCTGAAACACACACACACACACAAATACACACAGAGAAAAACACACACAAACACAGAAGCATACACACAAACAAGGAGAAACACATACACACACACCAAAAAGCACGCACACACCCAGAAACAAACACACACTCAGAAACACAAACACACCAGAAACACATATACACATACAGAAACATGCAAACACACACACACAGAGCGAGGATCACAGACACAAGCGTAAACCCAGAAACACACACACACACACACAGAAAAACACACAAAGAACCAGAAACACACACACACACCGAGAAACACACACACGCAACCAGAAACACACTTACACACCCAGAAACAAACACACACACACATACATACACACAGAAACATATACACACACACACGCACACACACCCAGACACAAACACACAAATACGGAGAAACAATCACACACACACCCAGAAACACACACACAAACACACAACCAGAAAAACACACAAGACACACCCAGAAACACACACACAAACACCCAGAAACACACACACACCCAGAAACACACACCCAAACACACACCCAGAAAGACACACTCAAACACGCCAAGAAACAAACACACACACCAAGAAACACACACACACAAACTGACACAGCCAGATGCACACACACACACACACACACACACACACACACACACACACAGGAACCTACTCACAGACACACACCCAGAAACACACAGACACACCGAAAAACAAACACACCCCCAGAAATAAACACAGACACCCAGAAACTCCCCCACACAACCAGAAACACGCATACACACCCAGAAACACACCCACCCACACACAGAAACACACACACACACACACACACACACAGAAAAACACACAAAGAACCAGAAACACACACACACACCGAGAAACACACACACGCAACCAGAAACACACTTACACACCCAGAAACAAACACACACACACAGACATACACACAGAAACACACACACACACACACACACCCAGACACAAACACACAAATACGGAGAAACAATCACACACACACCCAGAAACACACACACAAACACACAACCAGAAAAACACACAAGACACACCCAGAAACACGCACACAAACACCCAGAAACACACACACAAACACACACACCCAGAAAGACACACACAAACAAGCCAAGGAACAAATACACACACCAAGAAACACACACACACAACCAGAAACGCACAGACACACACCAAGAAAGACACACACACAAACTGACAAGGCCAGAAGCACACACACACACACACACACACACACACACACACACACACATACACACACACACACATAGGAACCCACCCACAGACACACACCCAGAAACACACAGACACACCGAAAAACAAACACACCCCCAGAAATAAACACAGACACCCAGAAACTCCCCCACACAACGAGAAACACACATACACACCCAGAAACACACCCACCCACACACACAAACACACACACCAAGAAAACCACACACACAACCAGAAACTCTCTCACACACACACACCCAGAAACCCACACACACACACACTGACACAGCCAGAAGCACACACACACACATACACACACACACAGGTACCCACCCAAAGACACACACCCAGAAACTCACAGACACACCGAGAAACAAACACACCCCCAGAAATAAACACAGACACCCAGAAACTCAAACACACATACAAACCCAGAAACACACCCACCCACACACAGAAACAAATACACATATACACACACACACACAGAGACTCAGAAAGACTCACACATAGCGAGAAACACACACAACCACCCCCAGAAACACACACACACACACACACACACAGAAACACACACACAATTCGAGAAACATACACACAAACATGGAGAAACACATACACACACACCAAAAAAAATACACACAGAAACAAACACACACAACCTGAAACAGACATACACACCCAGAAAAACACACACCCAGCCACAAACACATGCACACACCCAAACAGAAACACACACCCGCCCAGAAATACTCAAGGGCACTCCTGCCCTGAAGCGCACACACACACACACAGACACAAACACATACAGAGTCAGAAACAAACACAAGCACCCCCAGAAACACACAAACCCCCACACACATACACACACACACACACAGACACACACAGAAACACACACACCCAGCCACAAACACAAGCACACACCCAAACAGAAACACACACCCGCCCAGAAACACACAAACACACACCTGCCCTGAAGCACACACACACACACACACACACACACACACACACACACACAGAAACACACACACAAACCCAGAAACTTACACCCAATCATGGAGAAACACATACACACATACCAAAAAGCACACACACACCCAGAAACAAACACACACCCAAAAACACACACACAGCAGAAACACACACACACAACCAGAAACACACATGCACACACAGAAACACACAAACACATCCACACACACACACACACACACACACCGAGAATCACAGACACAAACACACATCCAGAAACACACACACAAACATGCCAAGGAACAAACACACACACAACCAGAAACACACACACACACACACCCAGAAACACACACACACACACACACACACTGACACAGCTAGAAGCACACACGCACACATACACACACACACAGGAACCCACCCAAAGACACACACCCAAAAACACACAGACACACCGAGAAACAAACACACGCTCAGAAATAAACACAGACACCCAGAAACTCACACACACAACCAGAAACACACATACAAACCAAGAAACACACCCACTCACACACACAAACAAATACACATACACACATACACACACACACACACTCAGAAACACTCACAAACAGCCAGAAACACACACAACCACTCCCAGAAACACACAATCCCCCAGACAAAAAGAGACACACACACACATACACACACACACAAATCGAGAAACATAAACACAAACACAGAGAAACACATACACACACTCCAAAAAAAACACACACACACAGAAACAAAATCACACAACCAGAAAGACACATACACACCCAAACACACACACACCAAGCCACAAACAAACGCACACACACAAACAGAAACACACACACACCCAGAAACACTCAAACACACTCCTGCCCTGAAGCACACACACACCCACACATACAGAGTCAGAAACACACACACACAGCCAGAAACACACACAACCACCCCAGAAACACATACCCTCCCAGACACATACACACACACTTTCACACACACACGCACAGAAACACACACACAAACCCAGAAACAGATACACACAAACATGGAGAAACACATACACACACACCAAAAAGCACACACACACCCAGAAACAAACAAACACCCAGAAACATCCAGAAACGTAAACACACACCACCATCCAGAAACATAAACACACACACACCCAGAAACACACACACACAGAAACACACGCACACACACACAAATACACACACCAAGAAACATACACATTGACACAAACACACACACACACATACACACTCAGAAACACACACACGCAGCCACTAACACACACAACCACCCCCAGAAACACACACACACACACACTGACACAGCTAGAAGCACACACACACACATACACACACACACAGGAACCCACCCAAAGACACACACCCAGAAACACACAGACACACCGAGAAACAAACACACGCCCAGAAATAAACACAGACACCCAGAAACTCACACACACAACCAGAAACACACATACAAACCAAGAAACACACCCACTCACACACAGAAACAAATACACATACACACATACACACACACACACACACTCAGAAACACTCACAAACAGCCAGAAACACACACAACCACTCCCAGAAAAACACAATCCCCCAGACAAAAAGAGACACACACACACACACATACACACACACACAAATCGAGAAACATAAACACAAACACAGAGAAACACATACACACACTCCAAAAAAAAACACACACACAGAAACAAAATCACACAACCAGAAAGACACATACACACCCAAACACACACACACCAAGCCACAAACGCAAACACACAAACAGAAACACACACACACCCAGAAACACTCAAACACACTCCTGCCCTGAAGCACACACACACCCACACATACAGAGTCAGAAACACACACACACAGCCAGAAACACACACAACCACCCCCAGAAACACATACCCTCCCAGACACATACACACACACTCACACACACACACGCACAGAAACACACACACAAACCCAGAAACAGATACACACAAACATGGAGAAACACATACACACACACCAAAAAGCACACACACACCCAGAAACAAACAAACACCCAGAAACATCCAGAAACGTAAACACACACCACCATCCAGAAACATAAACACACACACACCCAGAAACACACACACACAGAAACACACGCACACACACACAAACACACACACCAAGAAACATACACACAGACACAAACACAGACACACACATACACACTCAGAAACACACACACGCAGCCACTAACACACACAACCACCCCCAGAAACATACACACCCCCAGACACAAACACGCACACACACAGAAACACATACACAAACCCAGAAACATACACACAAACACGGAGAAACACATACACACACACCAAAAAACACACACACTCTCAGAAACAAACACACACCCAGAAACACACACACCAGAATCACACTCACACAATCAGAAACACACATACAAACACAGAAACACACAAAAACAAACACACCGAAGATCACAGACACAAAAATACACCCAGAAACACACACACACACACACCCAAAAAAACACACACACTACCGGAAACACACTTACACACCCAGAAACAAACATAGACACAAACACACAGAAACACACACACACACACACACACACACACACACACACACACACTCCCAGAAACAAAGACACAAATATGGAAAGCAATCACACAGACACCCAGAAACACACAAACAAACACACCCCCAGAAAGAAAAGACAGCACACACCCAGAAAGACACACACACGCAGACACAAACACACAAATTCGGAGAAACAATCACACACACACCCAGAAACACTCACACAAACACACACACAGAAAAACACACAACACACACCCAGAAACACACACACACACATTCAGAAACAAACACACAAACACAGACCCAGAAACACACACACAAACACACACCAAGGAACAATCACACACACGCAGTAACACGCACACACAACCAAAAACACACACACACACACACCCGGAGACACACACACACACACGCACACACACACACACACACACACACACAGTCAGAAGCACCAAAACACACACAGGAACCCACCCACAGACACACACCCAGAAACACTCACACAAACACAGACTCAGAAACACAGACACAAATACACACCAAGGAACAATAACACACACGCAGAAACACACACACACAACTAGAAACACACATACACACCCTGAAACACACACAACCATCCACAAACACACGCACACACCCAAGCAGAAACACACACCCGGCCAGAAACACTCAAACAGACTCCTGCCCTGAAACACACACACACACACACACACACACACACACACACACACAGTCAGAAACACATGCACACAGCCAGAAACACACACAACCTCACCCAGAAACAACACACCCCCAGACACATACACGCACACACACAGAAACACATACACAAACCCAGAAACATTAACACAAACATGGAGAAAGACATACACACACACACAGACACCAAAAAACACACACACTCAAAGAAACAAAAACACACCCATAAACACACATACACCAGAATCACACACACACAATCAGAAACACACATACACACACACATACACACAAACACACACATACAGACAGCGAGAATCACAGACTCAAACGTACACCCAGAAACACACACACACACAGAAAAACACACACACTACCAGAAACAACATTACACACCCAGAAACAGACACAGTCACACATACACAGAAACACACACAAAGGCACACACAGACAGAAACAAAGACACAAATACGGAGAAACAATCACACAAACGCCCAGAAACAGACACACAAACACACCCCCAGAAAAAAAAGACAACACACACCCAGAAAGACGCACACACGCACCCAGAAACACACACACACCCAGAAACACACACACAAATACAGACCCAGAAACACACACACAAACACACACCAAGGAACAATCACAAACACGCAGAAACACACACACACAACCAGAAACACACACACACAACCCCAGAAACACACACACACACCCAGAAACACACACCCACAGACACACACACACACACACACACACACACACACACACACACACACAGCCAGAAGCACACACACACACACTGGAACCCACCCACAGACAAACACCCAGAAACACACAAACAAACACAGACTGAGAAACACACACACAAACACACACCAAGGAACAATCACACACACGCAGAAACACACACACACAACCAGAAATACACATACACACCCAGAAACACACACACCCATTCACAAACACACGCACACACCCAAACAGAAACACACACCCGGCAAGAAACACTCAAACCCACTCCTGCCCTGAAGAAGACACACACACATACACAGTCAGAAACACACGCACACAGCCAGAAACACACACAACTTCACCCAGAAACACCCCCCAGACACACACACACACACACACACACACACACACACAGAAACACACACACAAACCCAGAAGCATACACACAAACAAGGAGAAACACATACACACACTCCAAAAAGCACACACACACCCAGAAACGAACACACACCCATAAACACACACACACCAGAAACACATATACAGATACAGAAACATATAAAAACAACACACACACCGAGAATCACAGACACAAACGTACATCAAGGAACACACGCACAAACACCCAGAAAAACACACACACAACCAGAAACACACACACACACCCAGGAACACACACACACGCAAGCAGAAACGCACTTACACACCCAGAAACAAACACACACACACACACACAAACACACACATACACACAGAAACACACACACACACACACACACACAAACACACACATACACAGACACAAACACACAAATACGGAGAAACAATCACACACACACCCACAAACACACACACAAACACACACCCAGAAAAACACACAACACACAACCAGAAACAGGCACACACACACCCAGAAACACACACACACTCAGAAACACACACACAAACACACACCCAGAAAGACACACACATACACGCCAAGGAACAAACACACACACCAAGAAACACACACACACACAACCAGAAACAGACACACACAAACCCAGAAACACAAACACACATACACACTGACACGGCCAGAAGCACACACACACACATACACACACACAGGAACCCACCCAAAGACACATACCCAGAAACACACAGACACACCGAGAAACAAACACACCCCCATTAATAAACACAGACACACAGAAACTCACACATACAACCAGAAACACACATACACACCCAGAAACACACCCAACACACACAGAAACACACACACATACACACACACAGCACAAACTCAGAAACATTCACACACAGCCAGAAACACACACAACCACTCCCAGAAACACACACACCCCCAGACACTCAGACACACACACACACACACATACACAAATCCAGAAACATACTCGAAAACATGGAGAAACACATACACAAACACACAAAAACAGACACACATTCACAAATAAAAAAAACACAAACCCAGAAACACATACACACACACACACACAGACACACACCAGAAACACAGACACACACCCAGAAACACGCACAAACACACCCAGAAACAGACACACACTCAGAAACACACACACAAACACACACCCAGAAAGACACACACAAACATGCCAAGGAACAAACACACACAACAAGAAACACACACACACACCCAGAAACAGATACACACAAACATGGAGAAACACATACACACACACACCAAAAAGCATACAAACACGCAGAAACAAACACACACACAGAAACATCCAGAAACGTAAACACACACCACCATCCAGAAACATAAACACACACACACACCCAGAAACACACGCACACATAAACACACGCACACACACACACAGTCAAAAACACACACACGCAGCCACTAACACACACAACCACCCCCAGAAACATACACACCCCCAGACACATACACGCACACACACAGAAACACATACACAAACCGAGAAACATACACACAAACACGGAGAAACACATACACACACCAAAAAACACACACACTCACAGAAACAAACACACACCCAGAAACACACACACCAGAATCACACTCACACAATCAGAAACACACATACACACACAGAAACACACAAAAACACACACACACCGAAGATCACAGACACAAAAATACACCCAGAAACAGACACACACACACCCAAAAAAACACACACACTACCGGAAACACACTTGCACACCCAGAAACAAACATAGACACAAACACACAGAAACACACACACAGACACAGAAACACACACCCAGAAACAAAGACACAAATACGGAGAAGCAATCACACAGACACCCAGAAACACACACACAAACACACCCCCAGAAAGAAAAGACAACACACACCCAGAAAGACGCACACATGCAGACACAAACACACAAATACGGAGAAACAATCACACACACACACCCAGAAACAGTCACACAAACACACACACAGAAAAACACACAACACACACCCAGAAACACACACAGACTCAGAAACACACACACAAACACAGACCCAGAAACACACACGAAGGAACAATGTCACTCACGCAGTAACACGCACACACAACCAGAAACACACACACACACACACACCCGGAGACACACACACACACACACACACACACACACACACACACACACACACACACACAGCCAGAAGCACACACACACACACACAGGAACCCACCCACAGACACACACCCAGAAACACACACACAAACACAGACTCAGAAAAATACACACACAAATACACACCAAGGAACAATCGCACACACGGAGAAACACACACACACAACCAGAAACACACATACACACCCTGAAACACACACAACCATCCACAAACACACGCACACACCCAAACAGAAAAACACACTCGGCCAGAAAAACTCAAAAAGACTCCTGCCCTGAAACACACACACACACACACACAGCACATACTCAGAAACATTCACGCACAGCCAGAAACACACACAACCACCCCCAGAAACACACACACCCCCAGACACACAGACACACACACACACACACACACACACACACACACACAGAAATCCAGAAACATACTCAAAAACATGGAGAAACACATACACAAACAACCAAAAACCGACACGCACACACACACCAATAAAAAAACACAAACCCAGAAACACATACACACACACACACACACACACACACACACACACAGACACACACCAGAAACACAAACACACACCCAGAAACACGCACAAACACACCCAGAAACACACACACACTCAGAAACACACACACAAACACATACCCAGAAAGACACACACAAACACGCCAAGGAACAAACACACACACCAAGAAACACACACACACAACCAGAAACACACACACACACACCCAGAAACACACACACCCATACACACTGACACAGCCAGAAGCACACACACATACATACACACACACAGGAACCCACCCAAAGACACACACCCAGAAACACACAGACACACCGAGAAACAAACACACCTCCATTAATAAAGACAGACACCCATAAACTAACACATACAACCAGAAACACACATACACACAACCAGAAAAACACACACATACACACACACAGCACACAGTCAGAAACAATCACACACAGCCAGAAACACACACAACAACCCCCAGAAACACACACACACCCAGACACACAGACACACAGACACACACACAAACACACACAAATCCAGAAACATACTCAAAAACATGGAGAAACATATACACACACACCCAGAAACAGACACGCACACACACACCAATAAAAAACACACACACCCAGAAACACACACACACACACAAACACACAAACACACACACACACACACACACCAGAAACACAAACACACACCCAGATGCACACACACACACCCAGAAACACACATACACACAAACACACAAGCAGAAACACAAACAAACCCAGGAACACACACACAAATAAGGAGAAACACACACACACAGACACAGAAACACACAACCAGAGAAACACACAACAGAGACCCAGAAAAACGCGCACACACCCAGAAACACACACACACACACCCAGAAACACACACAAAAACATAAACCCAGAAACACACGCACAAACACATAACCAGAAACACACACCCAGAAACACACACACAAACACACACCCAGAAACACACACACAAACCCAACAAGAAAAACACAGAAGCACACACACCCAGAAACACACACACATGCGCATCCAGAAATGTAAACACACACCACCATCCAGAAAGATAATCACACTCACACACACCCAGAAAAACACACACACACAGAAACACACACAGTCACACACTCACACACACACACACACACACACACACACTTAGAAACACACACACACACAGCCAGAAACACACAGAACCACCCCCAGAAACACACACAAACCCAGACACATACACACACAGAAACACACACACAAACCCAGAAACATACACAAAAAAACGGAGAAACACATACACACACACACACCAAAAAATACACACACACCCAGAAAAAAACACACACCCAGAAACACACACACAGCAGAAACACACACATACAACCAGAAACACACATGCACACACAGAAACACACAAACACATCCACACACACACACACACACACACACCGAGAATCACAGACACAAACACACATCCAGAAACACACACACAAACACGCCAAGGAACAAACACACACACCAAGAAAAACAAACACACAACCAGAAACACACACACACACACCCAGAAACACACACACACACACACACTGACACAGCTAGAAGCACACACACACACATACACACACACACAGGATCCCACCCAAAGACACACACCCAGAAACACACAGACACACCGAGAAACAAACACACGCCCAGAAATAAACACAGACACCCAGAAACTTACACACACAACCAGAAACACACATACAAACCCAGAAACACACCCACACACACACAGAAACAAATACACATACATGAACACACACACACACAGACTCAGAAACACTCACAAACAGCCAGAAACACACACAACCACTCCCAGAAACAAACACTCCCAAAAAAAAGAGACACACACACACACACACACACACATGCACACATACACAAATCGAGAAACATAAACACAAACACATACACAAACTCCAAAAAAAAAACACATACACACAGAAACAAAATCACACAACCAGAAAGACACATACACACCCAAACACACACACACCAAGCCACAAACAAACGCACACACACAAACAGAAACACACACACACCCAGAAACACTCAAACACACTCTTGCCCTGAAGCACACACAAACCCACACATACAGAGTCAGAAACACACACACACAGCCAGAAACACACACAACCACCCCCAGAAACACATACCCTCCCAGACACATACACACACACTCACACACACACACGCACAGAAACACACACACAAACCCAGAAACAGATACACACAAACATGGAGAAACACATACACACACACACCAAAAAGCACACACACACCCAGAAACAAACACACACCCAGAAACATCCAGAAACGTAAACACACACCACCATCCAGAAACATAAACACACACACACCCAGAAACACACACACACAGAAACACACGCACACACACACACCAAGAAACACACACACAGACACAAACACACACACACATATACACACTCAGAAACACACACACGCAGCCACTAACACACACAACCACCCCCAGAAACATACACATTACCAGACACAAACACGCACACACACAGAAACACATACACAAACCCAGAAACATACACACAAACACGGAGAAACACATACACGCACACCAAAAAACACACACACTCACAGAAACAAACACACACCCAGAAACACACACACCAGAATTACACTCACACAATCAGAAACACACATACACACACAGAAACACACAAAAACACACACACACCGAAGATCACAGACACAAAAATACACCCAGAAACACACACACACACACACCCAAAAAAAGACACAACCTACCAGAAACACACTTACACACCCAGAAAAAAACATAGACACAAACACACAGAAACACACACACACACACACACACACCCAGAAACAAAGACACAAATACGGAGAAGCAATCACACAGACACCCAGAAACACACACACAAACACACCCCCAGAAAGAAAAGACAACACACACCCAGAAAGACGCACACACGCAGACACAAACACACAAATACGGAGAAACAATCACACACACACCCAGAAACACTCACACAAACACACACACAGAAAAACACAAAACACACACCCAGAAACACAAACACACACTCAGAAACACACACACAAACACAGACCCAGAAACACACACACAAACACACACCAAGGAACAATCACACACACGCAGTAACACGCACACACAACCAGAAACACACACGCACACACCCAGACACACGCACACACACACACACACACACACACACACACACACACAGCCAGAAGCACAAACACAAACACAGGAACCCACCCACAGACACACACCCAGAAACTCACACACAAACACAGACTCAGAAACACACACACAAATACACACCAAGGAACAATCACACACATGCAGAAACACACACAAAACCAGAAAAACACATACACACCCTGAAACACACACAACCATCCACAAACACACGCACACACCCAAACAGAAACACACACCCGGCCAGAAACACTCAAACAGACTCCTGCCCTGAAACACACACACACACACACACACACACACACACACAGAGTCAGAAACACAAGCACACAGCCAGAAACACACACAACCTCACACAGAAACAAACCCCCCCAGACACATACACACACAAACACACACACACACACACACACACCAAGAAACAAACACATAGACACAAACACAAACACACACACACACACACACACATATACACTCAGAAACACACACACACAGCCACTGACACACACAACCACACCCAGAAACATACATCCCCCCAGACACATACACGCACACACGCAGAAACACATACACAAACCCAGAAACATTAACACAAACACGGAGAAAGACATACACACACACACACCAAAAAACACACACACTCACAGAAACAAACGCACACCCATAAACACACACACACCAGAATCACACACACACAATCAGAAACACACATACACACACACATACACACAAACACACACATACAGACAGCGAGAATCACAGACTCAAACGTACACCCAGAAACACACACACACCCAGAAAAACACACACACTACCAGAAACAACCTTACACACCCAGAAACAAACACAGTCACACATACACAGAAACACACACAAAGGCACACACAGACAGAAACAAAGACACAGATACGGAGAAACAATCACACAAACACAAAGAAACACACACACAAACACACCCCCAGAAAAAAAGACAACACACACACAGAAAAACGCAAAACACAAACCCAGAAACACACACAGACTCAGAAACACACACACAAACACAGACCCAGAAACACACACACAAACACACACCAAGGAACAATCACACACACGCAGAAACACACACACACAACCAGAAACACACATACACACCCTGAAACACACACAACCATCCACAAACACACGCACACACCCAAACAGAAACACACACCCGGCCAGAAACACTCAAACAGAATCCTGCCCTGAAACACACACACACACACACACAGTCAGAAAAACAAGCACACAGCCAGAAACACACACAACCTCACCCAGAAACACACACACACACACACACACACACACACACACACACACACACACGCAGCCAGAAGCACACACACACACACAGGAACCCACCCACAGACACACACCCAGAAACACACAAACAAACACAGACTGAGAAACACATACACAAACACACACGAAGGAACAATCACACCCACGCAGAAACACACACACACAACCAGAAACACACATACACACCCAGAAACACACACACCCATTCACAAACACATGCACACACCCAAACAGAAGCACACACCCGGCAAGAAACACTCAAACCCACTCCTGCCCTGAAGAAGACACACACACACATACACAGTCAGAAACACACGCACACAGCCAGAAACACACACAACCTCACCCAGAAACACACCCCAGACACACACACACACACACACACACACACGCACACACACAGAAACACACACACAAACCCAGAAGCATACACACAAACAAGGAGAAACACATACACACACACCAAAAAGCACAAACACACACAGAAACAAACACACACCCATAAACACACACACACCAGAAACACATATACACATACAGAAACATACAAACACAACACACACACCGAGAAACACAGACACAAATGTACATCAAGGAACACACACATACACACCCAGAAAAACACACACACAACCAGAAACACACACACATACCCAGGAACACATACACACGCAAGCAGAAACACACTTACAAACCCAGAAACAAACACACACACACACAGACACACACACACACACACACACACATACACACAGAAACACATACACACACACACACACACAAACACACACATACACCGACACAAGCACACAAATACGGAGAAACAATCACACACACACCCACAACACACACACAAACACACACACAGAAAAAGACACAACACACAACCAGAAACACGCACACACACACCCAGAAATACACACACAAACACACACCCAGAAAGACACACATATACACGCCAAGGAACAAACACAAACACCAAGAAACAAACACACACAACCAGAAACACACATGCACACACAGAAACACACAAACACATCCACACACACACACACACACACACACACACACACACACACCGAGAATCACAGACACAAGCGCACATCCAGAAACAAACACACAAACACGCCAAGGAACAAACACACACACCAAGAAAAACACACACACAACCAGAAACACACACACACACACCCAGAAACACACTCACACACACACACACTGACACAGCTAGAAGCACACACACACACATACACACACACACAGGAACCCACCCAAAGACACACACCCAGAAACACACAGACACACCGAGAAACAAACACATGCCCAGTAATAAACACAGACACCCAGAAACGGACACACACAACCAGAAACACACATACAAACCCAGAAACACACCCACCCACACACAGAAACAAATACACATACATGCACACACACACACACACTCAGAAACACTCACAAACAGCCAGAAACACACACAACCACTCCCAGAAACACACACTCCCCCAGACAAAAAGAGACACACACACACACATACACACATACACACACACACACAAATCACACAACCAGAAAGACACATACACACCCAAACACACACACACCAAGCCACAAACAAACGCACACACACAAACAGAAACACAAACACACCCAGAAACACTCAAACACACTCCTGCCCTGAAGCACACACACACCCACACATACAGAGTCAGAAACACACACACACAGCCAGAAACACACACAACCACCCCCAGAAACACATACCCTCCCAGACACATACACACACACTCACACACACACACGCACAGAAACACACACACAAACCCAGAAACAAATACACACAAACATGGAGAAACACATACACACACACCAAAAAGCACACACACACCCAGAAACAAACACACACCCAGAAACATCCAGAAACGTAAACACACACCACCATCCAGAAACATAAACACACACACACCCAGAAACACACACACACAGAGACACACGCACACACACACACACACACCAAGAAACACACACAGACACAAACACACACACATACATACACACTCAGAAACACACACACAGCCACTAACAAACACAACCAGCCCCAGAAACATACACACCCCCAGACACAAACACGCACACACACAGAAACACATACACAAACCCAGAAACATACACACAAACACGGAGAAACACATACACACACACACCAAAAAACACACACACTCACAGAAACAAACACACACCCAGAAACACACACACCAGAATCACACTCACACAATCAGAAACACACATACACACACAGAAACACACAAAAACACACACAACGAAGATCACAGACACAAAAATACACCCAGAAACACACACACACACACCCAAAAAAAAAACACACACTACCGGAAACACATTTACACACCCAGAAACAAACATAGACACAAACACACAGAAATACACTCACACACACACACACACACACCCAGAAACAAGGACACAAATACGGAGAAGCAATCACACAGATACCCAGAAACACACACACAAACACACCCCCAGAAAGAAAAGACAACACACACCCAGAAAGACGCACACACGCAGACACAAACACACAAATACGGAGAAACAATCACACACACACCCAGAAACAGTCACACAAACACACACACAGAAAAACACAAAACACACACCCAGAAACACACACACTCAGAAACACACACACAAACACAGACCCAGAAACACACACACAATCACACACCAAGGAACAATCACACACACGCAGTAACACGCACACACAACCAGAAACACACACACACACACCCGGAGACACACACACACACACACACACACACACACACACACACACAGCCAGAAGCACACACACACACACAGGAACCCACCCACAGACACACACCCTGAAACTCACACACAAACACAGACTCAGAAACACACACACAAATACACACCAGGGAAAAATCACACATACGCAGAAACACACACACACAACCAGAAACACACATACACACCCTGAAACACACACAACCATCCACAAACACACGCACACACCCAAACAGAAACACACACCCGGCCAGAAACACTCAAACAGACTCCTGCCCTGAAACACACACACACACACACACACACACACACACACTGTCAGAAACACAAGCACACAGCCAGAAACACACACAACCTCACCCAGTAACAAACCCCCCGACACATACACACACTCACACACACACACACACCCACATAAACACTCAGAAACACACACACAGCCACTAACACACACAACCACACTCAGAAACCTACACACCCCCAGACACATACACGCACAGACACAGAAACACATACACAAACCCAGAAACATTAGCACAAACACGGAGAAAGACATACACACACACACACACCAAAAAACGCACACTCTCACAGAAACAAACACACACCCAGAAACACACACACACACCAGAATCACACACACACAATCAGAAACACACATACACACACACATACACACAAACACACACATACAGACAGCGAGAATCACAGACTCAAACGTACACCCAGAAACACACACACACCCAGAAAAACACACACACTACCAGAAACAACCGTACACACCCAGAAACAAACACAGTCACACATACACAGAAACACACACAAAGGCACACACAGACAGAAACAAAGACACAGATACGGAGAAACAATCACACAAACACCCAGAAACACACACACAAACACACCCCCAGAAAAAAAAAGACAACACACACCCAGAAAGACGCACACACGCACCCAGAAACACACACACACCCAGAAACACACACACAAACACAGGCCCAGAAACACACACACAAACACACACCAAGGAACAATCACACACACGCAGAAAAACACACACACAATCAGAAACACACACACACACAACCAGAAACACACACACACACACACACAGCCAGAAGCACACACACACACACAGGAACCCAACCACAGACACGCACCCTGAATCTCACACAGAAACACAGACTCAGAAACACACACACAAATACACACCAGGGAACAATCACACACACGCAGAAACACACACAACCAGAAACACACATACACACCCTGAAACACACACACCCATCCACAAACACATGCACACACCCAAACAGAAACACACACCAGGCCAGAAACACTCCAACAGACTCCTGCCCTGAAACACAGACACACACACACACACACACAGTCAGAAACACAAGCACACAGCCAGAAACACACACAACCTCACCCAGAAACAACCCCCCCAGACACATACACACACACACACACACACACACACCAAGAAACACACACACAGACACAAGCACACACACACACACACACACACACACACATACACACTCAGAAACACACACACAGCCACTAACACACACAACCACACTCAGAAACATACACACCCCCAGACACATATACGCACACACACAGAAACACATACACAAACCCAGAAACATTAACACAAACACGGAGAAAGACATACACACACACACACACACCAAAAAACACACACACTCACAGAAACAAACACACACCCAGAAACACACACACACCAGAATCACACACACACAATCAGAAACATACATACACACACACATACACACAAACACACACATACAGACAGCGAGAATCACAGACTCAAACGTACACCCAGAAACACACACACACCCAGAAAAACACACACACTACCAGAAACAACATTACACACCCAGAAAAAGACATAGTCACACATACACAGAAACACACACAAAGGCACACACAGACAGAAAAAAAGACACAAATACGGAGAAACAATCACACAAAGACCCAGAAACACACACACAAACACACCCCCAGAAAAAAAAGACAACACACACCCAGAAAGACGCACACACGCACCCAGAAACACACACACACCCAGAAACACACACACAAACACAGACCCAGAAACACACACACAAACACACACCAAGGAACAATCACACACACGCAGAAACACACACACACAACCAGAAACACACACTCACACACCCAGAAACACACACACACACACACAGCCAGAAGCACAGACACACACACAGGAACCCACCCACAGACACACACCCAGAAACACACAAACAAACACAGACTGATAAACACATACACAAACACACACGAAGGAACAATCACACACACGCAGAAACACACACACACAACCAGAAACACACATACACACCCAGAAACACAAACTCCCATTCACAAACACACGCACACACCCAAACAGAAACACACACCCGGCAAGAAACACTCAAACCCACTCCTGCCCTGAAGAAGACACACACATACATACACAGTCAGAAACACACGCACACAGCCAGAAACACACACAACCTCACCCAGAAACACACCCCAGACACACACGCACACACACACACACACACACACGCACACTCACAGAAACACACACACAAACCCAGAAGCATACACACAAACAAGGAGAAACACATACACACACACCAAAAAGCACACACACACCCAGAAACAAACACACACCCATAAACACATACACACCAGAAACACATATACACATACAGAAACATACAAACACAACACACACACCGAGAATCACAGACACAAACCTACATCAAGGAACACACACACACACACCCAGAAAAACACACACACAACCAGAAACACACACACACTCCCAGGAACACATACACACGCAAGCAGAAACACACTTACACACCCAGAAACAAACACACACACACACACAGACACACACACGCACACACACACACATACACAGACACAAACACACAAATACGGAGAAACAATCACACACACACCCACAAACACACACACAATCACACACCCAGAAAAAGACACAACACACAACCAGAAGCACGCAAACACACACCCAGAAACACACACACACTCAGAAACACACACACAAACACACACCCAGAAAGACACACACATACACGCCAAGGAACAAACACACACCAAGAAACAAACACACACAACCAGAAACACACATGCACACACAGAAACACACAAACACATCCACACACACACACACACACACACAGACACCGAGAATCACAGACACAAACACACATCCAGAAACACACACACAAACACGCCAAGGAACAAACACACACACCAAGAAAAACACACACACAACCAGAAACACACACACACACACACACAGAAACACACACACACACACACACTGACACAGCTAGAAGCACACACACACACATACACACACACACAGGAACCCACCCAAAGACACACATCCAGAAACACACAGACACACCGAGAAACAAACACATGCCCAGAAATAAACACAGACACCCAGAAACTCACACACACAACCAGGAACACACATACAAACCCAGAAACACACCCACCCACACACAGAAACAAATACACATACATGCACACACACACACACACACTCAGAAACACTCACAAACAGCCAGAAACACACACAACCACTCCCAGAAACACACACTCCCCCAGACAAAAAGAGACACACACACAAACATACACACACACACAAATCGAGAAACATAAACACAAACACAGAGAAAAACATACACAAACTCCAAAAAAACACACACACACAGAAACAAAATCACACAACCAGAAAGACACATACACACCCAAGCACACACACACCAAGCCACAAACAAACGCACACACACAAACAGAAACACACACACACCCAGAAACACTCAAACACACTCCTGCCCTGAAGCACACACACACCCACACATACAGAGTCAGAAACACACACACAGCCAGAAACACACACAACCACCCCCAGAAACACATACCCTCCCAGATACATACACACACACTCACACACACACACGCACAGAAACACACACACAAACCCAGAAACAGATACACACAAACATGGAGAAACACATACACACACACCAAAAAGCACACACACACCCAGAAACAAACACACACCCAGAAACATCCAGAAACGTAAACACACACCACCATCCAGAAACATAAACACACACATACACCCAGAAACACACACACACAGAAACACACGCACACACACACACACTCACACCAAGAAACACACACAGACACAAACACACACACACACACATACACACTCAGAAACACACACACACAGCCACTAACACACACAACCAGCCCCAGAAACATACACACCCCCAGACACAAACACGCACACACACAGAAACACATACATAAACCCAGAAACATACACACAAACACGGAGAAACACATACACACACACCAAAAAACACACACACTCACAGAAACAAACACACACCCAGAAACACACACACCAGAATCACACTCACACAATCAGAAAGACACATACACACACAGAAACACACAAAAACACACACACACAACGAAGATCACAGACACAAAAATACACCCAGAAACACACACACACACACCCAAAGAAACACACACACTACCGGAAACACACTTACACATCCAGAAACAAACATAGACACAAACACACAGAAACACACACACACACACACACACACAGACACCCAGAACCAAAGACACAAATACAGAGAAGCAATCACACAGACACCCAGAAACACACACACAAACACACCCCCAGAAAGAAAAGACAACACACACCCAGAAAGATGCACACACACAGACACAAACACACAAATACGGAGAAACAATCACACAAACACCCAGAAACAGTCACACAAACACACACACAGAAAAACACACAACACAAACCCAGAAACACAAACACACTCAGAAACTCACACACAAACACAGACCCAGAAACACACACACAAACACACACCAAGGAACAATAACACACATGCAGTAACACGCACACACAACCAGAAACACACACACACACACCCGGAGACACACACACACACACACACGCACACACACACATACAGCCAGAAGCACACACACACACACACCCGGCCAGAAACACTCAAACAGACTCCTGCCCTGAAACACCCACACACACACACACACACACAGTCAGAAACACATGCACACAGCCAGAAACACACACAACCTCACCCAGAAACAACACCCCCCAGATACATACACACACACACACACACACACACACCAAGAAACACACACACAGACACAAACACAAACACACACACACACACATACACACTCAGAAACACACACACAGCCACTAACACACACAACCACACCCAGAAACATACACCCCCCCAGACACATACACGCACACACACAGAAACACATACACAAACTCAGAAACATTAACACAAACACGGAGAAAGACATACACACACACACACGCACCAAAAAACACACACACTCACAGAAACAAACACACACCCAGAAACACACACACACCAGAATCACACACACACAATCAGAAACACACATACACACACACATACACACAAACACACACATACAGACAGCGAGAATCACAGACTCAAACGTACACCCAGAAACACACACACACCCAGAAAAACACACACACTACCAGAAACAACCTTACACACCCAGAAACAAACACAGTCACACATACACAGAAACACACACAAAGGCACACACAGACAGAAACAAAGACACAAATACGGAGAAACAATCACACAAACACCCAGAAACACACACACAAACACACCCCCAGAAAAAAAAACAACACACACTCAGAAAGACGCACACATGCACTCAGAAACACACACACACCCAGAAACACACACACAAACACAGACTGAGAAACACACACACAAACACACACCAAGGAACAATCACACACACGCAGAAACACACACACACAACCAGAAACACACACTCACACACCCAGAAACACACACACGCACACACACACACACACACACACACACACACAGCCAGAAGCACACACACACACACACAGGAACCCACCCACAGACACACACCCAGAAACAAACAAACAAACACAGACTGAGAAACACACACACAAACACATACCAAGGAACAATCACACACACGCAGAAACACACACACACAACCAGAAACACACATACACACCCAGAAACACACACACACATTCACAAACACACGCACACACCCAAACAGAAAAACACACCCGGCAAGAAACACTCAAACCCACTCTTGCACTGAAGGAGAAACACACACATACACAGTCAGAAACACATGCACACAGCCAGAAACACACACAACCTCACCCAGAAACACCCCGCAGACACACACACGCACACACACACACACACAGAAACACACACACAAACCCAGAAGCATACACACAAACAAGGAGAAACACATACACACACACCAAAAAGCACACACACACCCAGAAACAAATACACACCCATAAACACACACACACCAGAAACACATAGACACATACAGAAACGTACAAACACAACACAGACACCGAGAATCACAGACACAAATTTACATCAAGGAACACACACACAAACACTCAGAAAAACACACACACAACCAGCAACACACAAACACACACCCAGGAACACACACACACGCAAGAAGAAACACACTTACACTCCCAGAAATAAACACACACACACAAACACACAAACATACACACAGAAACACATACACACACACACACAAACAGACACATACACAGACACAAACACACAAATACGGAGAAACAATCACACACACACACCCAGAAACACACACACAAACACACACCCAGAAAAACACACAACACACAACCAGAAACACTCACACACACACCCAGAAACACACACACACACACCCAAAAAAATACACACACTACCGGAAACACACTTACACATCCAGAAACAAACATAGACACAAACACACAGAAACACACACACACACACACACACACAGACACCCAGAACCAAAGACACAAATACAGAGAAGCAATCACACAGACACCCAGAAACACACACACAAACACACCCCCAGAAAGAAAAGACAACACACACCCAGAAAGATGCACACACACAGACACAAACACACAAATACGGAGAAACAATCACACAAACACCCAGAAACAGTCACACAAACACACACACAGAAAAACACACAACACAAACCCAGAAACACACACACACTCAGAAACTCACACACAAACACAGACCCAGAAACACACACACAAACACACACCAAGGAACAATAACACACATGCAGTAACACGCACACACAACCAGAAACACACACACACACACCCGGAGACACACACACACACACACACACACACACACACACAAACAGCCAGAAGCACACACACACACACACCCGGCCAGAAACACTCAAACAGACTCCTGCCCTGAAACACCCCGCCCCCACACACACACAGTCAGAAACACATGCACACAGCCAGAAACACACACAACCTCACCCAGAAACAAACCCCCAGATACATACACACACACACACACACACACACACCAAGAAACACACAGACAGACACAAACACAAACACACACACACACACACACACACACATACACACTCAGAAACACACACACAGCCACTAACACACACAACCACACCCAGAAACATACACACCCCCAGACACATACACGCACACACACAGAAACACATACACAAAGCCAGAAACATTAACACAAACACGGAGAAAGACATACACACACACACACGCACCAAAAAACACACACACTCACAGAAACAAACACACACCCTGATACACACACACACCAGAATCACACACACACAATCAGAAACACACATACACACACACATACACACAAACACACACATACAGACAGCGAGAATCACAGACTCAAACGTACACCCAGAAACACACACACACCCAGAAAAACACACACACTACCAGAAACAACCTTACACACCCAGAAACAAACACAGTCACACATACATAGAAACACACACAAAGGCACACACAGACAGAAACAAAGACACAAATACGGAGAAACAATCACACAAACACCCAGAAACACACACACAAACACACCCCCAGAAAAAAAAGACAACACACACCCAGAAAGATGCACACACGCACCCAGAAACACACACACACCCAGAAACACACACACAAACACAGACTGAGAAACACACACACAAACACACACCAAGGAACAATCACACACACGCAGAAACACACACACACAACCAGAAACACACACTCACACATCCAGAAACACACACACACACACACACACACACACACACACACACACACAGCCAGAAGCACACACACACACACACACAGGAACCCACCCACAGACACACACCCAGAAACAAACAAACAAACACAGACTGAGAAACACACACACAAACACACACCAAGGAACAATCACACACACGCAGAAACACACACACACAACCAGAAACACACATACACACCCAGAAACACACACACACATTCACAAACACACGCACACACCCAAACAGAAAAACACACCCGGCAAGAAACACTCAAACCCACTCTTGCACTGAAGGAGAAACACACACATACACAGTCAGAAACACATGCACACAGCCAGAAACACACACAACCTCACCCAGAAACACCCCGCAGACACACACACGCACACACACACACACACAGAAACACACACACAAACCCAGAAGCATACACACAAACAAGGAGAAACACATACACACACACCAAAAAGCACACACACACCCAGAAACAAATACACACCCATAAACACACACACACCAGAAACACATAGACACATACAGAAACGTACAAACACAACACAGACACCGAGAATCACAGACACAAATTTACATCAAGGAACACACACACAAACACTCAGAAAAACACACACACAACCAGCAACACACAAACACACACCCAGGAACACACACACACGCAAGAAGAAACACACTTACACTCCCAGAAATAAACACACACACACACAAACACACAAACATACACACAGAAACACATACACACACACACACAAACAGACACATACACAGACACAAACACACAAATACGGAGAAACAATCACACACACACACCCAGAAACACACACACAAGCACACACCCAGAAAAACACACAACACACAACCAGAAACACTCACACACACACCCAGAAACACACACACACACACCCAAAAAAATACACACACTACCGGAAACACACTTACACATCCAGAAACAAACATAGACACAAACACACAGAAACACACACACACACACACACACACAGACACCCAGAACCAAAGACACAAATACAGAGAAGCAATCACACAGACACCCAGAAACACACACACAAACACACCCCCAGAAAGAAAAGACAACACACACCCAGAAAGATGCACACACACAGACACAAACACACAAATACGGAGAAACAATCACACAAACACCCAGAAACAGTCACACAAACACACACACAGAAAAACACACAACACAAACCCAGAAACACAAACACACTCAGAAACTCACACACAAACACAGACCCAGAAACACACACACAAACACACACCAAGGAACAATAACACACATGCAGTAACACGCACACACAACCAGAAACACACACACACACACACACACACACACACACACACACACATACAGCCAGAAGCACACACACACACACACCCGGCCAGAAACACTCAAACAGACTCCTGCCCTGAAACACCCCGCCCCCACACACACACAGTCAGAAACACATGCACACAGCCAGAAACACACACAACCTCACCCAGAAACAACCCCCCAGATACATACACACACACACACACACACACACCAAGAAACACACAGACAGACACAAACACAAACACACACACACACACACACACACATACACACTCAGAAACACACACACAGCCACTAACACACACAACCACACCCAGAAACATACACACCCCCAGACACATACACGCACACACACAGAAACACATACACAAAGCCAGAAACATTAACACAAACACGGAGAAAGACATACACACACACACACGCACCAAAAAACACACACACTCACAGAAACAAACACACACCCTGATACACACACACACCAGAATCACACACACACAATCAGAAACACACATACACACACACATACACACAAACACACACATACAGACAGCGAGAATCACAGACTCAAACGTACACCCAGAAACACACACACACCCAGAAAAACACACACACTACCAGAAACAACCTTACACACCCAGAAACAAACACAGTCACACATACATAGAAACACACACAAAGGCACACACAGACAGAAACAAAGACACAAATACGGAGAAACAATCACACAAACACCCAGAAACACACACACAAACACACCCCCAGAAAAAAAAGACAACACACACCCAGAAAGATGCACACACGCACCCAGAAACACACACACACCCAGAAACACACACACAAACACAGACTGAGAAACACACACACAAACACACACCAAGGAACAATCACACACACGCAGAAACACACACACACAACCAGAAACACACACTCACACATCCAGAAACACACACACACACACACACACACACACACACACACACACACACACACAGCCAGAAGCACACACACACACACACACACACAGGAACCCACCCACAGACACACACCCAGAAACAAACAAACAAACACAGACTGAGAAACACACACACAAACACACACCAAGGAACAATCACACACACGCAGAAACACACACACACAACCAGAAACACACATACACACCCAGAAACACACACACACATTCACAAACACACGCACACACCCAAACAGAAAAACACACCCGGCAAGAAACACTCAAACCCACTCTGCACTGAAGGAGAAACACACACATACACAGTCAGAAATACACGCACACAGCCAGAAACACACACAACCTCACCCAGAAACACCCCGCAGACACACACACGCACACACACACACACACAGAAAGACACACACAAACCCAGAAGCATACACACAAACAAGGAGAAACACATACACACACACCAAAAAGCACACACACACCCAGAAACAAATACACACCCATAAACACACACACACCAGAAACACATAGACACATACAGAAACGTACAAACACAACACAGACACCGAGAATCACAGACACAAATGTACATCAAGGAACACACACACAAACACTCAGAAAAACACACACACAACCAGCAACACACATACACACACCCAGGAACACACACACACGCAAGAAGAAACACACTTACACTCCCAGAAACAAACACACACACACACAAACACACAAACATACACACAGAAACACATACACACACACACACAAACACACACATACACAGACACAAACACACAAATACGGAGAAACAATCACACACACACACACCCAGAAACACACACACAAACACACACCCAGAAAAACACACAACACACAACCAGAAACACTCACACACACACCCAGAAACACACACACACACACCCAAAAAAACACACACACTACCGGAAACACACTTACACATCCAGAAACAAACATAGACACAAACACACAGAAACACACACACACACACACACACACACACAGACACCCAGAACCAAAGACACAAATACAGAGAAGCAATCACACAGACACCCAGAAACACACACACAAACACACCCCCAGAAAGAAAAGACAACACACACCCAGAAAGATGCACACACACAGACACAAACACACAAATACGGAGAAACAATCACACAAACACCCAGAAACAGTCACACAAACACACACACAGAAAAACACACAACACAAACCCAGAAACACACACACACTCAGAAACACACACACAAACACAGACCCAGAAACACACACACAAACACACACCAAGGAACAATAACACACATGCAGTAACACGCACACACAACCAGAAACACACACACACACCCGGAGACACACACACACACAAACACACACACACACACACAGCCAGAAGCACACACACACACACACACCCGGCCAGAAACACTCAAACAGACTCCTGCCCTGAAACACCCCCCCCACACACACACAGTCAGAAACACATGCACACAGCCAGAAACACACACAACCTCACCCAGAAACAACCCCCCAGATACATACACACACACACACACACACCAAGAAACACACAGACAGACACAAACACAAACACACACACACACACACACACATACACACTCAGAAACACACACACAGCCACTAACACACACAACCACACCCAGAAACATACACACCCCCAGACACATACAAGCACACACACAGAAACACATACACAAAGCCAGAAACATTAACACAAACACGGAGAAAGACATACACACACACACACGCACCAAAAAACACACACACTCACAGAAACAAACACACACCCTGATACACACACACACACCAGAATCACACACACACAATCAGAAACACACATACACACACACATACACACAAACACACACATACAAACAGCGAGAATCACAGACTCAAACGTACACCCAGAAACACACACACACCCAGAAAAACACACACACTACCAGAAACAACCTTACACACCCAGAAACAAACACAGTCACACATACATAGAAACACACACAAAGGCACACACAGACAGAAACAAAGACACAAATACGGAGAAACAATCACACAAACACCCAGAAACACACACACAAACACACCCCCAGAAAAAAAAGACAACACACACCCAGAAAGATGCACACACGCACCCAGAAACACACACACACCCAGAAACACACACACAAACACAGACTGAGAAACACACACACAAACACACACCAAGGAACAATCACACACACGCAGAAACACACACACACAACCAGAAACACACACTCACACATCAAGAAACACACACACACACACACACACACACACACACACACACAGCCAGAAGCACACACACACACACACACAGGAACCCACCCACAGACACACACCCAGAAACAAACAAACAAACACAGACTGAGAAACACACACACAAACACACACCAAGGAACAATCACACACACGCAGAAACACACACACACAACCAGAAACACACATACACACCCAGAAACACACACACACATTCACAAACACACGCACACACCCAAACAGAAAAACACACCCAGCAAGAAACACTCAAACCCACTCTTGCACTGAAGGAGAAACACACACATACACAGTCAGAAACACACACACACAGCCAGAAACACACACAAGCTCACCCAGAAACACCCCCCAGACACACACACGCACACACACACACACACACAGAAACACACACACAAACCCAGAAACATACACACAAACAAGGAGAAACACATACACACACACCAAAAAGCACACACACACCCAGAAACAAACACACACCCATAAACACACACACACCAGAAACACATAGACACATACAGAAACGTACAAACACAACACAGACACCGAGAATCACAGACACAAATGTACATCAAGGAACACACACACAAACACCCAGAAAAACACACACACAACCAGAAACACACACACAGACCCAGGAACACACACACACGCAAGCAGAAACACACTTACACTCCCAGAAACAAACACACACACACACACACACATACACACAGAAACACATACACACACACACACAAACACACACATACACAGACACAAACACACAAATACGGAGAAACAATCACACACACACACCCAGAAACACACACACAAACACACACCCAGAAAAACACACAACACACAACCAGAAACACGCACACACAAACCCAGAAACACACACACACACACCCAAAAAAACACACACACTACCGGAAACACACTTACACATCCAGAAACAAACATAGACACAAACACACAGAAACACACACACACAAACACACACCCAGAAACAAAGACACAAATACGGAGAAGCAATCACACAGACACCCAGAAACACACACACAAACACACCCCCAGAAAGAAAAGACAACACACACCCAGAAAGACGCACACACACAGACACAAACACACAAATACGGAGAAACAATCACACACACATCCAGAAACACTCACACAAACACACACACAGAAAAACCAACACAACACAAACCCAGAAACACACACAGACTCAGAAACACACACACAAACACAGACCCAGAAACACACACACAAACACACATCAAGGAACAATCACACACACGCAGTAACACGCACACACAACCAGAAACACACACACACACACCCGGAGACACACACACACACACACACACACACACACACACACACACACACACAGCCAGAAGCACACACACACACACACAGGAACCCACCCACAGACACACACCCAGAAACACACACACAAACACAGACTCAGAAACACACACACAAATACACACCAAGGAACAATCACACACACGCAGAAACACACACACACAACCAGAAACACACATACACACCCTGAAACACACACAACCATCCACAAACACACGCACACACCCAAACAGAAACACACACCCGGCCAGAAACACTCAAACAGACTCCTTCCGTGAAACACACACACACACACACACACACACACACAGTCAGAAACACATGCACACAGCCAGAAACACACACAACCTCACCGAGAAACAACCCCCCAGACACATACACACACACACAGACACACCAAGAAACACACACACAGACACAAACACACACACACACCCACACACACATACACACTCAGAAACACACACACACATTCACTAACACACACAACCACACCCAGAAACATACACACCCCCAGACACATACATGCACACACACAGAAACACATACACAAACCCAGAAACATTAACACAAACACGGAGAAAGACATACACACACACACACACCAAAAAACATACACACTCACAGAAACAAACACACACCCAGAAACACACACACACCAGAATCACACACGCACAATCAGAAACACACATACACACACAAATACATACAAACACACACATACAGACAGCGAGAATCACGGACTCAAACGTACACCCAGAAACACACACACACGCAGAAAAACACACACACTACCAGAAACAACCTTACACACCCAGAAACAAACACAGTCACACATACACAGAAACACACACAAAGGCACACACAGACAGAAACAAAGACAAAAATACGGAGAAACAATCACACAAACACCCAGAAACACACAAACAAACACACCCCCAGAAAAAAAAGACAACACACACCCAGAAAGATGCACACACGCACCCAGAAACACACACACACCCAGAAACACACACACAAACACAGACCCAGAAACTCACACACAAACACACACCAAGGAACAATCACACACACGCAGAAACACACACACACAACCAGAAACACACATACACACCCAGAAACACACACACACATTCACAAGCACACGCACACACCCAAACAGAAACACACACCCGGCAAGAAACACTCAAACCCACTCCTGCCCTGAAGCAGACACACACACACATACACAGTCAGAAACACATGCACACAGCCAGAAACACACACAACCTCAACCAGAAACACCCCCCAGACACACACACACACACACACACACAGAAACACACACACAAACCCAGAAGCATACACACAAACAAGGAGAAACACATACACACACACCAAAAAGCACACACACACCCAGAAACAAACACACACCCATAAACACACACACACCAGAAAAACATATACACATACAGAAACACACAAACACAACACACACACACCGAGAATCACAGACACATATGTACATCAAGGAACACACATACACACACCCAGAAAAACACACACATAACCAGAAAAACACACACACACACAGGAACACACACACACACACACACACACACACACACACACACACAATATACACACAGAAACACATACACACACACACACACAAACACACACATACACAGGCACAAACACACAAATAAGGAGAAACAATCAAACACACACACCCAGAAACACACACACACCAGAAACACATATACACATACAGAAACATACAAACACAACACACACATCGACAATCACAGACACAAATGTACATCAAGGAACACACACACACACACCAAGAAAAACACACACACAACCAGAAACACACACACACACCCAGGAACACACACACATGCAAGCAGAAACACACTTACACACCCAGAAACAAACACACACACACACTCACACACACACACATACACACAGAAACACATACACACACACACACACACACACAAACACACACATACACAGACACAAACACACAAATACGGAGAAACCATCACACACACACACCCACAAACACACACACAAACACGCACCCAGAAAAACACACAACACACAACCAGAGACACACACACACACCCAGAAACACACACCCACTCAGAAACACACACACAAACACACACCCAGAAAGACACACACATACACACCAAGGAACAAACACACACACCAAGAAACACACACACACACAACCAGAAACACACACACACAAACCCAGAAACACAAACACACATACACACTGACACGGCCTGAAGCACACACACACACATACACACACACAGGAACCCACCCAAAGACACATACCCAGAAACACACAGACACACCGAGAAACAAACACACCCACATTAATAAACACAGACAAAAAGAAACTCACACATACAACCAGAAACACACATACACACCCAGAAACACACCCAACACACACAGAAACACACACACATACACACACACAGCACACACTCAGAAACATTCACACACAGCCAGCAACACACACAACCACCCCCAGAAACACACACACCCCCAGACACACAGACACACACACACACTCACACACACGAAAATCCAGAAACATACTCAAAAACATGGAGAAACACATACACAAACACCCAAAAACAGACACGCACACACACACCAATAAAAAAAACACAAACCCAGAAACACATACACGCACACACACACACAGACACACACACAGACACACACCAGAAACACAAACACACACCCAGAAACACGCACAAACACACCCAGAAACACACACACACTCAGAAACACACACACAAACACATACCCAGAAAGACACACACAAACACTTCAGGAACAAACACACACACCAAGAAACACACACACACAACCAGAAACACACACACACACACCCAGAAACACACACACACATACACACTGAAACAGCCAGAAGCACACACACATACATACACACACACAGGAACCCACCCAAAGACACACACCCAGAAACACACAGACACACCGAGAAACAAACACAACCCCATTAATAATCACAGACACCCAGAAACTCACACATACAACCAGAAAGACACATACACACCCAGAAAAACACACACATACACAGACACAGCACACACTCAGAAACAATCACACACAGCCAGAAACACACACAACCACCCCCAGAAACACACACACCCCCAGACACACAGACACACACACACACACACACACACACAAATCCAGAAACATACTCAAAAACATGGAGAAACACATACACACACACCCAGAAACAGACACGCACACACACACCAATAAAAAGCACACACACCCAGAAACACACACACACACACACACACACACACCAGAAACACAAACACACAACCAGATGCACACACACACACCCAGAAACACACATACACACACACACACACGCAGAAACACACACAAACACAGGAACACACACACAAATAAGGAGAAACACACACACACAGAAACTCACGCACAGAACCAGAAACTTACATACAAACCCAGAAACACACCCACTCACACACAGAAACAAATACACATACACACACACAAACACACTCAGAAACACTCACCAACAGCCAGAAACAAACACAACCACTACCAGAAACACACGCTCCCCCAGACAAAAAGAGACACACACACACACACACACACACATACACACACACACAAATCGAGAAACATAAACACAAACACAGAGAAACATATACACACACTCCAAAAAAAAACACACACACACAGAAACAAAATCACACAACCAGAAAGAAACATACACACCCAAACACACACACACCAAGCCACAAACAAACGCACACACACAAACAGAAACACACACACACCCAGAAACACTCAAACACACTCCTGCCCTGAAGCACACACACACCCACACATAGAGTCAGAAACACACACACACAGCCAGAAACACACACAACCACCCCCAGAAACACATACCCTCCCAGACACATACACACACACTCACACACACACACGCAAAGAAACACACACACAAACCCAGAAACAGATACACACAAACATGGAGAAACACATACACACACACCAAAAAGCACACACACACCCAGAAACAAACACACACCCAGAAACATCCAGAAACGTAAACACACACCAATATCCAGAAACATAAACACACACACACAGAAACACACACACAGAAACACACGCACACACACACACACACACACACACCAAGAAACACACACAGACACAAACACACACACATATAAACACTCAGAAACACACACACGTAGCCACTAACACACACAACCACCCCCAGAAACATACACACCCCCAGACACAAACATGCACACACACAGAAACACATACACAAACCCAGAAACATACACACAAACACGGAGAAACACATACACACACACCAAAAAACACACACACTCACAGAAACAAACACACACCCAGAAACACACACACCAGAATCACACTCACACAATCAGAAACACACATACACAAACAGATACACACAAAAACACACACACACAGAAGATCACAGACACAGAAATACACCCAGATACACACACACACACACCCAAAAAAACACACACACTACCGGAAACACACTTACACATCCAGAAACAAACATAGACACAAACACACAGAAACACACACACACACACACAGCCAGAAACAAAGACACAAATATGGAGAAGCAATCACACAGACACCCAGAAACACACACACAAACACACCCCCAGAAAGAAAAGACAACACACACCCAGAAAGACGCACACATGCAGACACAAACACACAAATACGGAGAAACAATCACACACACACCCAGAAATACTCACACAAACACACACACAGATAAAAACAAAACACACACCCAGAAACACACACACACACACTCAGAAACACACACACAAACACAGACCCAGAAACACACACACAAACACACACCAAGGAACAATCACAAACACGCAGTAACACGCACACACAACCAGAAACACACACACACACACCCGGAGACACACACACACACACACACACACACAGCCAGAAGCACACACACACACACACAGGAACCCACCCACAGACACACACCCAGAAACACACACACAAACACAGACTCAGAAACACACACACAAATACACACCAAGGAACAATCACACACACGCAGAAACACACACACACACAACCAGAAACACACATACACACCCTGAAACACACACAACAATCCACAAACACACGCACACACCCAAACAGAAACACACACCCGGCCAGAAACACTCAAACAGACTCCTGCCCTGAAACACCCACACACAAACACACACACACACAGTCAGAAACACATGCACACAGCCAGAAACACACACAACCTCACCCAGAAACAACACCCCCCAGATACATACACACACACACACACACACACACACAAACACCAAGAAACACACACACAGACACAAACACAAACACACACACACATACACACTCAGAAACACACACACAGCCACTAACACACACAACCACACCCAGAAACATACACACCCCCAGACACATACACGCACACACACAGAAACACATACACAAACCCAGAAACATTAACACAAACACGGAGAAAGACATACACACACACACACGCACCAAAAAACACACACACTCACAGAAACAAACACACACCCAGAAACACACACACACCTGAATCACACACACAGTCAGAAACACACATACACACACACATACACACAAACACACACATACAGACAGCGAGAATCACGGACTCAAACGTACACCCAGAAACACACACACACCCAGAAAAACACACACACTACCAGAAACAACCTTACACACCCAGAAACAAACACAGTCACACATACACAGAAACACACACAAAGGCACACACAGACAGAAACAAAGACACAAATACGGAGAAACAATCACACAAACACCCAGAAACACACAAACACACCCCCAGAAAAAAAAGACAACACACACCCAGAAAGATGCACACACGCACCCAGAAACACACACACACCCAGAAACACACACACAAACACACACCCAGAAACACACACACAAACACACACCAAGGAACAATCACACACACGCAGAAACACACACACACAACCAGAAACACACACTCACACACCCAGAAACACACACACGCACACACACACACACACACACACACACACACAGCCAGAAGCACACACACACACACACAGGAATCCACCCACAGACACAAACCCAGAAACAAACAAACAAACACAGACTGAGAAACACACACACAAACACATACCAAGGAACAATCACACACACGCAGAAACACACACACACAACCAGAAACACACATACACACCCAGAAACACACACACACACATTCACAAACACACGCACACACCCAAACAGAAAAACACACCCAGCAAGAAACACTCAAACCCACTCTTGCACTGAAGGAGAAACACACACATACACAGTCAGAAACACACGCACACAGCCAGAAACACACACAACCTCACCCAGAAACACCCCGCAGACACACACACGCACACACACACACACACAGAAACACACACACAAACCCAGAAGCATACACACAAACAAGGAGAAACACATACACACACACCAAAAAGCACACACACACCCAGAAACAAACACACACCCATAAACACACACACACACCGGAAACATATAGACACATACAGAAACGTACAAACACAACACAGACACCGAGAATCAAAGACACAAATGTACATCAAGGAGCACACACACAAACACTCAGAAAAACACACACACAACCAGAAACACACACACACACACCCAGGAACACACACACACGCAGGAAGAAACACACTTACACTCCCAGAAACAAACACACACACACACACACACACACACACACAAACATACACACAGAAACACATACACACACACACACAAACACACACATACACAGACACAAACACACAAATACGGAGAAACAATCACACACACACACCCAGAAACACACACACAAACACACACCCAGAAAAACACACAACACACAACCAGAAACACTCACACACACACCCAGAAACACACACACACACAAACCCAAAAAAACACACACACTACCGGAAACACACTTACACATCCAGAAACAAACATAGACACAAACACACAGAAACACACACACACACAGACACCCAGAACCAAAGACACAAATACGGAGAAGCAATCACACAGACACCCAGAAACACACACACAAACACACCCCCAGAAAGAAAAGACAACACACACCCAGAAAGATGCACACACACAGACACAAACACACAAATATGGAGAAACAATCACACAAACACCCAGAAACAGTCACACAAACACACACACAGAAAAACACACAACACAAACCCAGAAACACACACACACTCAGAAACACACACACAAACACAGACCCAGAAACACACACACAAACAGACACCAAGGAACAATAACACACATGCAGTAACACGCACACACAACCAGAAACACACACACACACACCCGGAGACACACACACACACACACACACACACACAGCCAGAAGCACACACACACACACACACACACACACAGGAACACACCCACAGACACACACCCAGAAACACACACACAAACACAGACTCAGAAACACACACACAAATACACATCAAGGAACAATCACACACACGCAGAAACACACACACACAACCAGAAACACACATACACACCCTGAAACACACACAACCATCCACAAACACACGCACACACCCAAAAGGAAACACACACCCGGCCAGAAACACTCAAACAGACTCCTGCCCTGAAACACCCCCCCCACACACACACAGTCAGAAACACATGCACACAGCCAGAAACACACACAACCTCACCCAGAAACAACCCCCCAGATACATACACACACACACACACACCAAGAAACACACACACACACACAAACACAAACACACACACACACACACATACACACACACAAACACACCCCCAGAATGAAAAGACAACACACACCCAGAAAGATGCACACACACAGACACAAACACACAAATATGGAGAAACAATCACACAAACACCCAGAAACAGTCACACAAACACACACACAGAAAAACACACAACACAAACCCAGAAACACACACACACTCAGAAACACACACACAAACACAGACCCAGAAACACATACACAAACACACACCAAGGAACAATAACACACATGCAGTAACACGCACACACAACCAGAAACACACACACACACACCCGGAGACACACACACACACACACACACACACACAGCCAGAAGCACACACACACACACACACACACACACACAGGAACACACCCACAGACACACACCCAGAAACACACACACAAACACAGACTCAGAAACACACACACAAATACACATCAAGGAACAATCACACACACGCAGAAACACACACACACAACCAGAAACACACATACACACCCTGAAACACACACAACCATCCACAAACACACGCACACACCCAAAAGGAAACACACACCCGGCCAGAAACACTCAAACAGACTCCTGCCCTGAAACACCCCCCCCACACACACACACAGTCAGAAACACATGCACACAGCCAGAAACACACACAACCTCACCCAGAAACAACCCCCCAGATACATACACACACACACACACACACCAAGAAACACACACACACACACAAACACAAACACACACACACACACACATACACACTCAGAAACACACACACAGCCACTAACACACACAACCACACCCAGAAACATACACACCCCCAGACACATACACGCACACACACAGAAACACATACACAAAGCCAGAAACATTAACACAAACATGGAGAAAGACATACACACACATACACGCACCAAAAAACACACACACTCACAGAAACAAACACACACCCAGAAACACACACACACCAGAATCACACACACACACCCAGAAACACACACACACCAGAATCACACACGCACAATCAGAAACACACATACACACACACATACATACAAACACACACATACAGACAGCGAGAATCACGGACTCAAACGTACACCCAGAAACACACACACACCCAGAAAAACACACACACTACCAGAAACAACCTTACACACCCAGAAACAAACACAGTCACACATACACAGAAACACACACAAAGGCACACACAGACAGAAACAAAGACACAAATACGGAGAAACAATCACACAAACACCCAGAAACACACACACAAACACACCCCCAGAAAAAAAAGACAACACACACCCAGAAAGATGCACACACGCACCCAGAAACACACACACACCCAGAAACACACACACAAACACAGACTGAGAAACACACACACAAACACACACCAAGGAACAATCACACACACGCAGAAACACACACACACAACCAGAAACACACACTCACACACCCAGAAACACACACACACACACACACAGCCAGAAGCACACACACACACACACACAGGAACCCACCCACAGACACACACCCAGAAACAAACAAACAAACACAGACTGAGAAACACACACACAAACACATACCAAGGAACAATCACACACACGCAGAAACACACACACACAACCAGAAACACACATACACACCCAGAAACACAAACACACATTCACAAACACACGCACACACCCAAACAGAAACACACACCCGGCAAGAAACACTCAAACCCACTCTTGCACTGAAGGAGAAACACACACATACACAGTCAGAAACACACGCACACAGCCAGAAACACACACAAGCTCACCCAGAAACACCCCCCAGACACACACACGCACACACACACACAGAAACACACACACAAACCCAGAAGCATACACACAAACAAGGAGAAACACATACACACACACCAAAAAGCACACACACACCCAGAAACAAACACACATCCATAAACACACACACACCAGAAACACATAGACACATACAGAAACGTACAAACACAACACAGACACCGAGAATCACAGACACAAATGTACATCAAGGAACACACACACAAACACCCAGAAAAACACACACACAACCAGAAACACACACACAGACCCAGGAACACACACACACGCAAGCAGAAACACACTTACACTCCCAGAAACAAACACACACACACACACACACATACACACAGAAACACATACACACACACACACAAACACACACATACACAGACACAAACACACAAATACGGAGAAACAATCACACACACACACCCAGAAACACACACACAAAAACACACCCAGAAAAACACACAACACACAACCAGAAACACGCACACACACACCCAGAAACACACACACACACACCCAAAAAAACACACACATTACCGGAAACACACTTACACATCCAGAAACAAACATAGACACAAACACACAGAAACACACACAAACACACACACACACACCCAGAAACAAAGACACAAATACGGAGAAGCAATCACACAGACACCCAGAAACACACACACAAACACACCCCCAAAAAGAAAAGACAACACACACCCAGAAAGACGCACACACACAGACACAAACACACAAATACGGAGAAACAATCACACACACATCCAGAAACACTCACACAAACACACACACAGAAAAACACACAACACAAACCCAGAAACACACACAGACTCAGAAACACACACACAAACATAGACCCAGAAACACACACACAAACACACATCAAGGAACAATCACACACACGCAGTAACACGCACACACAACCAGAAACACACACACACACACCCGGAGACACACACACACACACACACACACACACACACACACACACACACACAGCCAGAAGCACACACACACACACACAGGAACCCACCCACAGACACACACCCAGAAACACACAAACAAACACAGACTCAGAAACACACACACAAATACACACCAGGGAACAATCACACACACGCAGAAACACACACACACAATCAGAAACACACATACACACCCAGAAACACACACAACCATCCACAAACACACGCACACACCCAAACAGAAACACACACCCGGCCAGAAACACTCAAACAGACTCCTTCCCTGAAACACACACACACACACACACACACACACACACACAGTCAGAAACACATGCACACAGCCAGAAACACGCACAACCTCACCGAGAAACAACCCCCCAGACACATACACACACACACAGACACACCAAGAAACACACACACAGACACAAACACACACACACACCCACACACACATACACACTCAGAAACACACACACACATTCACTAACACACACAACCACACCCAGAAACATACACCCCCCCAGACACATACACGCACACACACAGAAACACATACACAAACCCAGAAACATTAACACAAACACGGAGAAAGACATACACACACACACACACCAAAAAACACACACACTCACAGAAACAAACACACACCCAGAAACACACACACACCAGAATCACACACGCACAATCAGAAACACACATACACACACACATACATACAAACACACACATACAGACAGCGAGAATCACGGACTCAAACGTACACCCAGAAACACACACACACGCAGAAAAACACACACACTACCAGAAACAACCTTACACACCCAGAAACAAACACAGTCACACATACACAGAAACACACACAAAGGCACACACAGACAGAAACAAAGACACAAATACGGAGAAACAATCACACAAACTCCCAGAAACACACAAACAAACACACCCCCAGAAAAAAAAGACAACACACACCCAGAAAGATGCACACACGCACCCAGAAACACACACACACCCAGAAACACACACACAAACACAGACCCAGAAACACACACACAAACACACACCAAGGAACAATCACACACACGCAGAAACACACACACACAACCAGAAACACACACTCACACACCCAGAAACACACACACACACACACACACACACACACACACACAGCCAGAAGCACACACACACACAGGAACCCACCCACAGACACACACCCAGAAACACACAAACAAACACAGACTGATAAACACACACCAAGGAACAATCACGCATACGCAGAAACACACACACACAACCAGAAACACACATACACACCCAGAAACACACACACACATTCACAAGCACACGCACACACCCAAACAGAAACACACACCCGGCAAGAAACACTCAAACCCACTCCTGCCCTGAAGCAGACACACACACACATACACAGTCAGAAACACATGCACACAGCCAGAAACACACACAACCTCACCCAGAAACACCCCCCAGACACACACACACACACACACACACACACACAGAAACACACACACAAACCCAGAAGCATACACACAAACAAGGAGAAACACATACACACACACCAAAAAGCACACACACACCCAGAAACAAACACACACCCATAAACACACACACACCAGAAAAACAGATACACATACAGAAACATACAAACACAACACGCACACCGAGAATCACAGACACAAATGTACATCAAGGAACACACACACACACACCCAGAAAAACACACACACAACCAGAAACACACACACACACCCAGGAACACACACACACACACACACACACACACACACACACACACACATACACACAGAAACACATACACACACACACACACACACAAACACACACATACACAGGCACAAACACACAAATACGGAGAAACAATCAAACACACACACCCAGAAACACACACACACCAGAAACACATATACACATACAGAAACATACAAACACAACACACACATCGACAATCACAGACACAAATGTACATCAAGGAACACACACACACACACCAAGAAAAACACACACACAACCAGAAACACACACACACACCCAGGAACACACACACACGCAAGCAGAAACACACTTACACACCCAGAAACAAACACACACACACACTCACACACACACACATACACACAGAAACACATACACACACACACACACACAAACACACACATACACAGACACAAACACACAAATACGGAGAAACCATCACACACACACACCCACAAACACACACACAAACACACACCCAGAAAAACACACAACACACAACCAGAGACACACACACACACCCAGAAACACACACCCACTCAGAAACACACACACAAACACACACCCAGAAAGACACACACATACACGCCAAGGAACAAACACACACACCAAGAAACACACACACACACAACCAGAAACACACACACACAAACCCAGAAACACAAACACACATACACACTGACACGGCCTGAAGCACACACACACACATACACACACACAGGAACCCACCCAAAGACACATACCCAGAAACACACAGACACACCGAGAAACAAACACACCCACATTAATAAACACAGACAAAAAGAAACTCACACATACAACCAGAAACACACATACACACCCAGAAACACACCCAACACACACAGAAACACACACACTTACACACACACAGCACACACTCAGAAACATTCACACACAGCCAGAAACACACACAACCACCCCCAGAAACACACACACACCCAGACACACAGACACACACACACACACTCACACACACGAAAATCCAGAAACATACTCAAAAACATGGAGAAACACATACACAAACACCCAAAAACAGACACGCACACACACACCAATAAAAAAAACACACACCCAGAAACACATACACACACACACACACACACAGACACACACACAGACACACACCAGAAACACAAACACACACCCAGAAACACGCACAAACACACCCAGAAACACACACACACTCAGAAACACACACACAAACACATACCCAGAAAGACACACACAAACACTTCAGGAACAAACACACACACCAAGAAACACACACACACAACCAGAAACACACACACACACACCCAGAAACACACACACACATACACACTGAAACAGCCAGAAGCACACACACATACATACATACACACAGGAACCCACCCAAAGACACACACCCAGAAACACACAGACACACCGAGAAACAAACACAACCCCATTAATAATCACAGACACCCAGAAACTCACACATACAACCAGAAAGACACATACACACCCAGAAAAACACACACATACACAGACACAGCACACACTCAGAAACAATCACACACAGCCAGAAACACACACAACCACCCCCAGAAACACACACACCCCCAGACACACAGACACACACACACGCACACACACACACACAAATCCAGAAACATACTCAAAAACATGGAGAAACACATACACACACACCCAGAAACAGACACGCACGCACACACCAATAAAAAGCACACACACCCAGAAACACACACACCCAAACACACACACACCAAGCCACAAACAAACGCACACACACAAACAGAAACACACACACACCCAGAAACACTCAAACACACTCCTGCCCTGAAGCACACACACACCCACACATACAGAGTCAGAAACACACACACAGCCAGAAACACACACAACCACCCCCAGAAACACATACACTCCCAGATACATACACACATACTCACACACACACACACACAGAAACACACACAAAAACCCAGAAACAGATACACACAAACATGGAGGAACACATACACACACACCAAAAAGCACACACACACCCAGAAACAAACACACACCCAGAAACATCCAGAAACGTAAACACACACCACCATCCAGAAACATAAACACACACACACACCCAGAAACACACACACACAGAAACACACGCACACACACACACACACACCAAGAAACACACACAGACACAAACACACACACACACATAAACACTCAGAAACACACACACACACAGCCACTAACACACACAACCACCCCCAGAAACATACACACCCCCAGACACAAACATGCACACACACAGAAACACATACACAAACCCAGAAACATACACACAAACACGGAGAAACACATACACACACACCAAAAAACAGACACATTCAAAGAAACAAACGCACACCCAGAAACACACACACCAGAGTCGCACCCACACAATCAGAAACACACATACACACACAGAAACACACAAAAACACACACACACCGAAGATCACAGACACAAAAATACACCCAGAAACACACACACACACACCCAAAGAAACACACACACTACCGGAAACACACTTACACACCCAAAAACAAACATAGACACAAACACACAGAAACACACACACACACACACACACACACACAGCCAGAAACAAAGACACAAATACGGAGAAGCAATCACACAGACACCCAGAAACACACACACAAACACACCCCCAGAAAGAAAAGACACCACACAACCAGAAAGACGCACACACGCAGACACAAACACACAAATACGGAGAAGCAATCACACACACACCCAGAAACACTCACACAAACACGCAAACAGAAAAACACACAACACACACCCAGAAACACACACACACTCAGAAACACACACACAAACACAGACACACAGAAACACACACACAAACACACACCAAGGAAAAATCACACACATGCAGTAACACGCACACACAACCAGAAACACAAACACACAAACCCGGAGACACACACGCACACACACACACACACACACACACACACACACACACAGCCAGAAGCACACACACACACACAGGAACCCACCCAGAGACACACACCCAGAAACACACACACAAACACAGACTCAGAAACACACACACAAAGACACACCAAGGAACAATCGCACACACGGAGAAACACACACACACAACCAGAAACACACATACACACCCTGAAACACACACAACCATCCACAAACACACGCACACACCCAAACAGAAACACACACCCGGCCAGAAACACTCAAACAGACTCCTGCCCTGAAACACCCACACACACACACACACAGAGTCTGAAACACATGCACACAGCCAGAAACACACACAATCTCACCCAGAAACAACCCCCCCAGACACATACACACACACACACACACAAACCAAGAAACACACATACAGACACAAACACATACACACACACACATACACACTCAGAAACACACACACACAGCCACTAACACACACAACCACACCCAGAAACATACACCCCCCCAGACACATACACGCACACACACAGAAACACATACACAAACCCAGAAACGTTAACACAAACACGGAGAAAGACATACACACACACACACACCCCAAAAAACACACACACTCACAGAAACAAACACACACCCAGAAACACACACACACCAGAATCACACACACACAATCAGAAACACACATACACACACACATACACACAAACACACACATACAGACAGCGAGAATCACAGACTCAAACGTACACCCAGAAACACACACACACGCAGAAAAACACACACACTACCAGAAACAACCTTACACACCCAGAAACAAACACAGTCACACATACACAGAAACACACACAAAGGCACACACAGACAGAAACAAAGACACAAATACGGAGAAACAATCACACAAACACCCAGAAGCACACAAACAAACACACCCCCAGAAAAAAAAAGACAACACACACCCAGAAAGACGCACACACGCACCCAGAAACACACACACACCCAGAAACACACACACAAACACAGACCCAGAAACACACACACAAACACACACCAAGGAACAATCACACACACGCAGAAACACACACACACAACCAGAAACACACACTCAGAAACACACACACACACACACACACACACACACACACACACAGCCAGAAGCACACACACACACACACTGGAACCCACCCACAGACACACACCCAGAAACACACAAACAAACACAGACTGAGAAACACACACACAAACACACACCAAGGAACAATCACACACACGCAGAAATACACACACACAACCAGAAACACACATACACACCCAGAAACACACACACACATTCACAAACACACGCACACACCCAAACAGAAACACACACCCGGCAAGAAACACTCAAACCCACTCCTGCCCTGAAGCAGATACACACACACATACACAGTCAGAAACACACGCACACAGCCAGAAACACACACAAGCTCACCCAGAAACACCCCCCAGACACACACACACACACACACACACACACACACACACAGAAACACACACACAAACCCAGAAGCATACACACAAACAAGGAGAAACACATACACACACACCAAAAAGAACACACACACCCAGAAACAAACACACACCCATAAACACACACACATCAGAAACACATATACACATACAGAAACATACAAAGACAACACACACACCGAGAATCACAGACACAAACGTACATCAAGGAACACACACACACAGAAACACACACACAAACCCAGAAGCATACACACAAACAAGGAGAAACACATACACACACACCAAAAAGCACACTTACACACCCAGAAACAAACACACACCCATAAACACACACACACCAGAAACACATATATACATACAGAAACATACAAACACAACACACACACCGAGAATCACAGACAGAAACGTACATCAAGGAACACACACACACATACCCAGAAAAACACACACACGCAAGCAGAAACACACTTACACACCCAAAAACAAGCACACACATACACACACACACACACACACATACACACAGAAACACATACACACACACAAACACACACCCAGAAAAACACACAACACACAACCAGAAAGACGCACACACACACCCAGAAACACACACGAACTCAGAAACCCACACACAAACACACACCCAGAAAGACACACACATACACGCCCAGGAACAAACACACACACCAAGAAACACACACACACAACCAGAAACACACACACACAAACCCAGAAACACAAACACACATACACACTGACACAGCCTGAAGCACACACACACACATACACACACACAGGAACCCACCCAAAGACACATACCCAGAAACACACAGACACACCGAGAAACAAACACATGCCCAGAAATAAACACAGGCACCCAGAAACTCACACACACAACCAGAAACACAAATACAAACCCAGAAACACACACACACTCACACACACACACACAAACACACACCAAGAAACACACACACAGACACAAACACACAAATACACACATACACACTCAGAAACACACACACGCAGCCACTAACACACACAACCACCCCCAGAAACATACACACCCCCAGACACAAACACACACACACACAGAAACACATACACAAACCCAGAAACATACACACAAACACGGAGAAACACATACACACACACCAAAAAACACACACACTCACAGAAACAAACACACACCTGCAACACACACACCAGAGTCACACTCACACAATCAGAAACACACATACACACACAGAAATACACAAAAACACACACACACCGAAGGTCACAGACACAAAAATACACCCAGAAACACACACACACACACACTCAGAAAAAACACACACCCAGAAACACACACACAGCAGAAACACACACACACAACCAGAAACACACATGAACACACAGAAACACACAAACACATCCACACACACACACACACACACACACACACACTGAGAATCACAGACAGAAACACACACCCAGAAACACACACACAAACACGCCAAGGAACAAACACACACACCAAGAAAAACACACACACAACCAGAAACACACACACACACACACACAGAAACACACACACACACTCACACTGACACAGCTAGAAGCACACACACACTTATACACACACACACAGGAACCCACCCAAAGACACACACCCAGAAACACACAGACACACCGAGAAACAAACACATGCCCAGAAATAAACACAGACACCCAGAAATTCACACACACAACCAGAAACACACATACAAACCCAGAAGCACACCCACCCACACACAGAAACAAATACACATACATGCACACACACACACACACACTCAGAAACACTCACAAACAGCCAGAAACACACACAACCACTCCCAGAAACACACACTCCCCCAGACAAAAAGAGACACACACACACAGACACACACACACACACAGACACATACACACAAACACAAATCGAGAAACATAAACACAAACACAGAGAAACACATACACACACTCCAAAAAAAACACACACACACAGAAACAAAATCACACAACCAGAAAGACACATACACACCCAAACACACACACACCAAGCCACAAACAAATGCACACACAAAAACAGAAACACACACACACCCAGAAACACTCAAACACACTCCTGCCATGAAGCACACACACACCCACACATACAGAGTCAGAAACAAACACACACAGCCAGAAACACACACAACCACCCCCAGAAACACATACCCTCCCAGACACATGCACACACACACACACACACACACACACACACACAAGCACAGAAACACACACACAAACCCAGAAACAGATACATACAAACATGGAGAAACACATACACACACACCAAAAAGCACACACACACCCAGAAACAAATACACACCCAGAAACATCCTGAAACGTAAACACACACCACCATCCAGAAACATAAACACACACACACCCAGAAACATACACACACAGAAACACACGCACACACACACACACCAAGAAACACACACAGACACAAACACACACACACATACACACTCAGAAACACACACAAACAGCCACTAACACACACAACCACCCCCAGAAACATACACACCCCCAGACACAAACACGCACACACACAGAAACACATACACAAACCCAGAAACAGACACACAAACACGGAGAAACACATACACACACACCAAAAAACACACACACTCACAGAAACAAACACACACCCAGAAACACACGTACCAGAATCACACTCACACAATCAGAAACACACATACACACACAGAAACACACAAAAACACACACACACCGAAGATCAAAGACACAAAAATACACCCAGAAACACACACACACACCCCCAAAAACACACACACACTACCGGAAACACACTTACACACCCAGAAACAAACATAGACACAAACACACAGAAACACAAACACACACACACACACACACACACACACACCCAGAAACAAAGACACAAATACGGAGAAGCAATCACACAGACACCCAGAAACACACACACAAACACACCCCCAGAAAGAAAAGACAACACACACCCAGAAAGACACACACACCCAGAAACACTCACACAAACACACACACAGAAAAACACACAACACAAACCCAGAAACACACACACACACTCAGAAACACACACACAAACACAGACCCAGAAACACACACACAAACACACACCAAGGAACAATCACAAACACGCAGTAACACGCACACACAACCAGAAACACACACACACACACCCGGAGACACACACACACACACACACAAACACAAACACAGCCAGAAGCACACACACACACACACACAGGAACCCACCCACAGACACACACCCAGAAACACACACACAAACACAGACTCAGAAACACACACACAAATACACACCAAGGAACAATCACACACACGCAGAAACACACACACACAACCAGAAACACACATACACACCCTGAAATACACACAACCATCCAAAAACAAACGCACACACCCAAACAGAAACAAACACCCGGCCAGAAACACACACACACACACACACACACACACACAGTCAGAAACACATGCACACAGCCAGAAACACACACAACCTCACCCAGAAACAACCCCCCAGACAGATACACACACACACACACACACACACCATGAAACACACACAGACGCAAACACACACACACACACACACACACACACTCAGAAACACACACACACAGCCACTAACACTCACAACCACACCCAGGAACATACACCCCCCCAGACACAGACACGCACACACACAGAAACACATACACAAACCCAGAAACATTAAAACAAACACGGAGAAAGACATACACACACACACACACACACACCAAAAAAAACACACACTCACAGAAACAAACACACACCCAGAAACACACACACACCAGAATCACACACACACAATCAGAAACACACATACACACACACATACACACAAACACACACATACAGACAGCGAGAATCACAGACTCAAACGTACACCCAGAAACACACACACAAACACACACCAAGGAACAATCACACACACGCAGTAACACGCACACACAACCAGAAACACACACACACACCCGGAGACACACACACACACACACACACACACACACACACAGCCAGAAGCACATACACACACACAGGAACCCACCCACAGACACACACCCAGAAACACTCACACAAACACAGACTCAGAAACACACACACAAATACACACCAAGGAACAATCACACACACGCAGAAACACACACACACAACCAGAAACACACATACATACCCTGAAACACACACAACCATCCACAAAGACACGCACACAACCAAACAGAAACAAACACCCGGCGAGAAACACACACACACAAACACACACACAGTCTGAAACACATGCACACAGCCAGAAACACACACAACCTCACCCAGAAACAACACCCCCAGACACATACACACACACACACACACACACCAAGAAACACACACAGACGCAAACACACACACACACACACATACACACTCAGAAACACACACACACAGCCACTAACACACACAACCACACCCAGAAACATACACCCCCCCAGACACATACACGCACACACACAGAAACACATACACAAACCCAGAAACATTAACACAAACACGGAGAAAGACATACACACACACACACACACCAAAAAACACACACACTCACAGAAACAAACACAAACCCAGAAACACACACACACCAGAATCACACACACACAATCAGAAACACACATACACACACACATACACACAAACACACACATACAGACAGCGAGAATCACAGACTCAAACGTACACCCAGAAACACACACACCCAGAAAAACACACACACTACCAGAAACAACCTTACACACCCAGAAACAAACACAGTCACACATACACAGAAACACACACAAAGGCACACACAGACAGAAACAAAGACATAAATACGGAGAAACAATCACACAAACATCCAGAAACACACACACAAACACACCCCCAGAAAAAAAAGACAACACACACCCAGAAACACACACACAAACACAGACCCAGAAACACACACACAAACACACACCAAGGAACAATCACACACACGCAGAAACACACACACACAACCAGAAACACACACTCACACACCCAGAAACACACACACACGCACACACACACACACAGCCAGAAGCACACACACACACGCAGGAACCCACCCACAGACACACAGCCAGAAACAAACAAACAAACACAGACTGATAAACACACACACAAACACACACCAAGGAACAATCACACATACGCAGAAACACACACACACAACCAGAAACACACATACACACCCAGAAACACACACACCCATTCACAAACACTCGCACACACCCAAACAGAAACACACACCCAGCAAGAAACACTCAAACCCACTCCTGCCCTGAAGCAGACACACACACACATACACAGTCAGAAACACACGCACACAGCCAGAAACACACACAATCTCACCCAGAAACACCCCCCAGACACACACACGCACACACACACACACACAGAGAAACACACACACAACCAGAAACACACACAGACACCCAGGATAACACACACACGCAAGCAGAAACACACTTACACACCCAGAAACAAACACACACACACACACACACACACATACACACAGAAACACATACACACACACACACAAACACGCACATACACAGACACAAACACACAAATACGGAGAAACAATCAAACACACACACCCAGAAACACACACCCAGAAAAACACACAACACACAACCAGAAACACGCACACATACACCCAGAAACACACACACACTCAGAAACACACACACAAACACACACCCAGAAAGACACACACATACACGCCAAGGAACAAACACACACACCAAGAAACACACACACACAACCAGAAACACACACACACAAACCCAGAAACACAAACACACATACACACTGACACGGCCAGAAGCACACACACACACATACACACACACAGGAACCCACCCAAAGACACATACCCAGAAACACACAGACACACCGAGAAACAAACACACCCCCATTAATAAACACAGCAACCAGAAACTCACACATACAACCAGAAACACACATACACACCCAGGAGCATACACACAAACAAGGAGAAACACATACACACACACCAAAAAGCACACACACACCCAGAAACAAACACACACCCATAAACACACACACACCAGAAACACATATACACATACAGAAACGTACAAACACAACACACACACCGAGAATCACAGACACAAACGTACATCAAGGAACACACACACACACACCCAGAAAAACACACACACAACCAGAAACACACACACACACCCAGGAACACACACACACGCAAGCAGAAACACACTTACACACCCAGAAACAAGCACACACATACACACACACACACAAACACAGACATACACAGACACAAACACACAAATACGGAGAAACACACACACAAACACACACCCAGAAAGACACACACATACACGCCAAGGAACAAACACACACACCAAGAAACACACACACACAACCAGAAACACACACACACAAACCCAGAAACACAAACACACATACACACTGACACGGCCTGAAGCACACACACACACATACACACACACAGGAACCCACCCAAAGACACATACCCAGAAACACACAGACACACCGAGAAACAAACACATGCCCAGAAATAAACACAGACACCCAGAAACTCACACACACAACCAGAAACACAAATACAAACCCAGAAACACACACACAGTCACACACACACACACACACACCAAGAAACACACACACAGACACAAACACACACACACACATACACACTCAGAAACACACACACACAGCCACTAACACACACAACCACCCCCAGAAACATACACACCCCCAGACACAAACATGCACACACACAGAAACACATACACAAACCCAGAAACATACACACAAACACGGAGAAACACATACACACACACCAAAAAACACACACACTCACAGAAACAAACACACACCCAGAAACACATACACCAGAGTCACACTCACACAATCAGAAACACACATACACACACAGACACACACAAAACGAAGATCACAGACACAAAAATACACCCAGAAACACACACACACACACAAAAAAACACACACACTCACAGAAACAAACACACACCCAGAAACACACACACACCAGAATCACACACACACAATCAGAAACACACATACACACACACATACACACAAACACACACATACAGACAGCGAGAATCACAGACTCAAACGTACACCCAGAAACACACACACAAACACACACCAAGGAACAATCACACACACGCAGTAACACGCACACACAACCAGAAACACACACACACACCCGGAGACACACACACACACACACACACACACACACACACACACAGCCAGAAGCACATACACACACACAGGAACCCACCCACAGACACACACCCAGAAACACACACACAAACACAGACTCAGAAACACACACACAAATACACACCAAGGAACAATCACACACACGCAGAAACACACACACACAACCAGAAGCACACATACATACCCTGAAACACACACAACCATCCACAAAGACACGCACACAACCAAACAGAAACAAACACCCGGCGAGAAACACACACACACAAACACACACACAGTCTGAAACACATGCACACAGCCAGAAACACACACAACCTCACCCAGAAACAACCCCCCCAGACACATACACACACACACACACACACACCAAGAAACACACACAGACGCAAACACACACACACACACATACACACTCAGAAACACACACACACAGCCACTAACACACACAACCACACCCAGAAACATACACCCCCCCAGACACATACACGCACACACACAGAAACACATACACAAACCCAGAAACATTAACACAAACACGGAGAAAGACATACACACACACACACACACCAAAAAACACACACACTCACAGAAACAAACACAAACCCAGAAACACACACACACCAGAATCACACACACACAATCAGAAACACACATACACACACACATACACACAAACACACACATACAGACAGCGAGAATCACAGACTCAAACGTACACCCAGAAACACACACACCCAGAAAAACACACACACTACCAGAAACAACCTTACACACCCAGAAACAAACACAGTCACACATACACAGAAACACACACAAAGGCACACACAGACAGAAACAAAGACATAAATACGGAGAAACAATCACACAAACATCCAGAAACACACACACAAACACACCCCCAGAAAAAAAAGACAACACACACCCAGAAACACACACACAAACACAGACCCAGAAACACACACACAAACACACACCAAGGAACAATCACACACACGCAGAAACACACACACACAACCAGAAACACACACTCACACACCCAGAAACACACACACACGCACACACACACACACAGCCAGAAGCACACACACACACACAGGAACCCACCCACAGACACACAGCCAGAAACACACAAACAAACACAGACTGATAAACACACACACAAACACACACCAAGGAACAATCACACATACGCAGAAACACACACACACAACCAGAAACACACATACACACCCAGAAACACACACACCCATTCACAAACACTCGCACACACCCAAACAGAAACACACACCCAGCAAGAAACACTCAAACCCACTCCTGCCCTGAAGCAGACACACACACACATACACAGTCAGAAACACACGCACACAGCCAGAAACACACACAACCTCACCCAGAAACACCCCCCAGACACACACACGCACACACACACACACACAGAGAAACACACACACAACCAGAAACACACACAGACACCCAGGATAACACACACACGCAAGCAGAAACACACTTACACACCCAGAAACAAACACACACACACACACACACACATACACACAGAAACACATACACACACACACACAAACACGCACATACACAGACACAAACACACAAATACGGAGAAACAATCAAACACACACACCCAGAAACACACACCCAGAAAAACACACAACACACAACCAGAAACACGCACACATACACCCAGAAACACACACACACTCAGAAACACACACACAAACACACACCCAGAAAGACACACACATACACGCCAAGGAACAAACACACACACCAAGAAACACACACACACAACCAGAAACACACACACACAAACCCAGAAACACAAACACACATACACACTGACACGGCCAGAAGCACACACACACACATACACACACACAGGAACCCACCCAAAGACACATACCCAGAAACACACAGACACACCGAGAAACAAACACACCCCCATTAATAAACACAGCAACCAGAAACTCACACATACAACCAGAAACACACATACACACCCAGGAGCATACACACAAACAAGGAGAAACACATACACACACACCAAAAAGCACACACACACCCAGAAACAAACACACACCCATAAACACACACACACCAGAAACACATATACACATACAGAAACGTACAAACACAACACACACACCGAGAATCACAGACACAAACGTACATCAAGGAACACACACACACACACCCAGAAAAACACACACACAACCAGAAACACACACACACACCCAGGAACACACACACACGCAAGCAGAAACACACTTACACACCCAGAAACAAGCACACACATACACACACACACACAAACACAGACATACACAGACACAAACACACAAATACGGAGAAACACACACACAAACACACACCCAGAAAGACACACACATACACGCCAAGGAACAAACACACACACCAAGAAACACACACACACAACCAGAAACACACACACACAAACCCAGAAACACAAACACACATACACACTGACACGGCCTGAAGCACACACACACACATACACACACACAGGAACCCACCCAAAGACACATACCCAGAAACACACAGACACACCGAGAAACAAACACATGCCCAGAAATAAACACAGACACCCAGAAACTCACACACACAACCAGAAACACAAATACAAACCCAGAAACACACACACAGTCACACACACACACACACACACACCAAGAAACACACACACAGACACAAACACACACACACACATACACACTCAGAAACACACACACACAGCCACTAACACACACAACCACCCCCAGAAACATACACACCCCCAGACACAAACATGCACACACACAGAAACACATACACAAACCCAGAAACATACACACAAACACGGAGAAACACATACACACACACCAAAAAACACACACACTCACAGAAACAAACACACACCCAGAAACACATACACCAGAGTCACACTCACACAATCAGAAACACACATACACACAGACACACACAAAACGAAGATCACAGACACAAAAATACACCCAGAAACACACACACACACACAAAAAAACACACACACTCACAGAAACAAACACACACCCAGAAACACACACACACCAGAATCACACACACACAATCAGAAACACACATACACACACACATACACACAAACACACACATACAGACAGCGAGAATCACAGACTCAAACGTACACCCAGAAACACACACACACGCAGAAAAACACAAACACTACCAGAAACAACCTTACACACCCAGAAACAAACACAGTCACACTTACAAAGAAACACACACAAAGGCACACACAGACAGAAACAAAGACACAAATACGGAGAAACAATCACACAAACATCCAGAAACACACACACAAACACACCCCCAGAAAAAAAGACAACACACACCCAGAAAGACGCACACACGCACCCAGAAACACACACACACCCAGAAACATACACACAAACACAGACCCAGAAACACACACACAAACACAAACCAAGGAACAATCACACACACGCAGAAGCACACACACACAACCAGAAACACACATACACACACCCAGAAACACACACACACAAACACACACACACACACACCCAGCCAGAAGCACACACACACACACACACACAGGAACCCACCCACAGACACACACCCAGAAACACACAAACAAACACAGACTGATAAACACACACACAAACACACACCAAGGAACAATCACACACACGCAGAAACACACACACACAACCAGAAACACACATACACACCCAGAAACATACACACCCATTCACAAACACATGCACACACCCAAAAAGAAACACACACCCGGCAAGAAACACTCAAACCCACTCCTGCCCTGAAGCAGACACACACACACATACACAGTCAGAAACACACGCACACAGCCAGAAACACACACAACCTCACCCAGAAACACCCCCCAGACACACACACACACACACACAGAAACACACACACAAACTCAGAAGCATACACACAAACAAGGAGAAACACATACACACACACCAAAAAGCACACACACACCCAGAAACAAACACACACCCATAAACACATACACACCAGAAAAACATATACACATACAGAAACATACAAACACAACACACACACCGAGAATCACGGACACAAACGTGCATCAAGGAACAGACACACACACACCCAGAAAAACACACACACAACCAGAAACACTCACAGACACCCAGGAACACACACACACGCAAGCAGAAACACACTTACACACCCAGAAACAAACACACACACACACACAAACACACACATACACACAGAAACACATACACACACACACACACACAAACACACACATACACATACACAAACACACAAATACGGAGAAACAATCACACACACACCCAGAAACACACACACACTCAGAAACACACACACAAACACACACACAGAAAGACACACACATACACGCCAAGGAACAAACACACACACCAAGAAACACACACACACAACCAGAAACACTCACACAAACCCAGAAACACAAACACACATACACACTGACAAGGCCAGAAGCACACACACACACATACACACACACAGGAACCCACCCAAAGACACATACCCAGAAACGCACAGACACACGGAGAAACAAACACACCCCCATTAATAAACACAGACACCCAGAAACTCACACATACAACCAGAAACACAATTACACACCCAGAAACACACCCAACACACACAGAAACACACACACATACACACACACAGCACACACCCAGAAACATTCACACACAGCCAGAAACACACACAACCACCCCCAGAAACACACACACCCCCAGACACACAGATACACACACACACACGCACACACACACACGAATCCAGAAACATACTCAAAAACATGGAGAAACACATACACAAAGAGCCAGAAACAGACACACACACACACACCAATAAAAAAAACACAAACCCAGAAACACATACACACACACACACACACACACCCAAACACACACACACACCAGAAACACAAACACACACCCAGAAACACGCACAAACACACCCAGAAATACATACACACTCAGAAACACACACACAAACACATACCCAGAAAGACACACACAAACACGCCAAGGAACAAACACACATACCAAGAAACACACACACACAACCAGAAACACACACACACACACCCAGAAACACACACACACATACACACTGACACAGCCAGAAGCACACACACATACATACACACACACAGGAACCCACCCAAAGACACACAGCCAGAAACACACAGACACACCGAGAAACAAACAGACCCCCATTAATAGAGACAGACACCCAGAAACCCACACATACAACCAGAAACACACATGCACACGCAGAAAAACACACACATACACACACACAGCACACACTCAGAAACAATCACACACAGCCAGAAACACACACAACCACCCCCAGAAACACACACACCTCCAGACACACAGACACTCACACACACACACACACAAATCCTGAAAAGTACTCAAAAACATGGAGAAACACATACACACACACCCAGAAACAGACACGCACACTCACACCAATAAAAAACACACACACCCAGAAACACACACACACACACACACACACACACACACACACACACACACCAGAAACACAAACACACACCCAGATGCACACACACACACCCAGAAACACACATACACACACACACACACACGCAGAAACACACACAAACCCAGGAACACACACACAAATAAGGAGAAACACACACACAGACACAGAAAAACACAACCAGAGAAACACACAACACAGACCCAGAAAAACGCACACACAGCCAGAAAAACACACACACACACCCAGAAACACACACAAAAACACGAACACTGAAACACACACACAAACTCATAACCAGAAACACACACCCAGAAACACACACACAAACACACACCCAGAAACACACACACATGCGCATCCAGAAATGTAAACACACACCACCATCCAGAAAGATAATCACACTCACACACACCCAGAAACACATGCACACACAGAAACACACACAGTCACACACTCACACACACACAAACTTACGAAACACACACACACAGAGCCAGACACACACAGAACCACCCCCAGAAACACACACAAACCCAGACACATACACACACAGAAACACACACACAAACCCAGAAACATACACAAAAAAAGGAGAAACACATATAGACACACACACCAAAAAACACACACACACCCAGAAAAAAACACAGACCCAGAAACACACACACAGCAGAAACACACACACACAACCAGAAACACACATGCACACACAGAAACACACAAACACATCCACACACACACACACACACACACACACACACACACACACACACACCGAGAATCACAGACACAAACACACATCCAGAAACACACACAAACACGCCAAGGAACAAACACACACACCAAGAAAAACACACACACAACCAGAAACACACACACACACACCCAGAAACACACACACAAACAAACACTGACACAGCTAGAAGCACACACACACACATACACACACACACAGGAACCCACCCAAAGACACACACCCAGAAACACACAGACACACCGAGAAACAAACACACACCCAGAAATAAACACAGACACCCAGAAACTCACACACACAACCAGAAACACACATACAAACCCAGAAACACACCCACCCACACACAGAAACAAATACACATACACACACACACACAAACACACACTCAGAAACACTCACAAACAGCCAGAAACACACACAACCACTCCCAGAAACAGACACTCCCCCAGACAAAAAGACACACACACACACACACATACACACACACACAAATAGAGAAACATAAACACAAACACAGAGAAACACATACACACACACCAAAAAAAAAAACACACAAACAGAAACAAAATCACACAACCAGAAAGACACATACACACCCAAACACACACACACACCAAGCCACAAACAAACGCACACACACAAACAGAAACACACACACACCCAGAAACACTCAAACACACTCCTGCCCTGAAGCACACACACACCCACACATACAGAGTCAGAAACACACACACACAGCCAGAAACACACACAACCACCCCCAGAAACACATACCCTCCCAGACACATACACACACACTCACACACACACACGCACAGAAACACACACACAAACCCAGAAACAGATACACACAAACATGGAGAAACACATACACACACACCAAAAAGCACACACACACCCAGAAACAAACACACACCCAGAAACATCCAGAAACGTAAACACACACCACCATCCAGAAACATAAACACACACACACACACCCAGAAACACACACACACAGAAACACACGCACACACATACACACACACCAAGAAACACACACACAGACACAAACACACACACACATACACACTCAGAAACACACACACGCAGCCACTAACACACACAACCACCCCCAGAAACATACACACCACAGACACAAACACGCACCCACGCAGAAACACATACACAAACCCAGAAACATACACACAAACACGGAGAAACACATACACACACACCAAAAAACACACACACTCACAGAAACAAACACACACACCAGAATCACACACACCAGAATCACACTCAAACAATCAGAAACACACATACACACACAGAAACACACAAAAACACACACAGGCCGAAGATCACAGACACAAAAATACACCCAGAAACACACACACACACACACCCAAAAAAACACACACACTACCGGAAACACACTTACACACCCAGAAACAAACATAGACGCAAACACACAGAAACACACACACACACACACACACACACAAACACACCCAGAAACAAAGACACAAATACGGAGAAGCAATCGCACAGACACCCAGAAACACACACACAAACACACCTCCAGAAAGAAAAGACAACACACAACCAGAAAGATGCACACACGCTGACACAAACCCAAAAATACGGAGAAACAATCACACACACACCCAGAAACAGTCACACAAACACACACACAGAAAAACAGACAATCGTCACCCAGAAACACACACACACTAAGAAACACACACACAAACACAGACCCAGAAACACACACACAAACACACACCAAGGAACAATCTCACACACGCAGTAACACACACACACAAACACCCGGAGACACACACACACACACACACACACACACACACACACACACACACAGCCAGAAGCACACACACACACACAGGAACCCACCCACAGACACACACCCAGAAACACACACACAAACACAGAATCAGAAACACACACACAAATACACACCAAGGAACAATCACACACACGCAGAAACACACACACACAACCAGAAACACACATACACACCCAGAAACACACACAGGCATCCACAAACACACGCACACACCCAAACAGAAACACACACCCGGCCAGAACCACTCAAACAGACTCCTGCCCTGAAACACACAAACACACACACACACACACACACACAGAGTCAGAAACACATGCACACAGCCAGAAACACACACAACCTCACCCAGAAACAAACCTCCCCAGACACATACACACACACACACACACACACAGAAAAACACACACAAACCCAGAAGCATACACACAAACAAGGAGAAACACATACACACACACCAAAAAGCACACACACACCCAGAAACAAACACACACCCAGAAACACACACACACCAGAAACACATATACACATACAGAAACATGCAAACACACACACACACACCGAGAATCACAGACACAAACGTACACCCAGAAACACAAACACACACACACAGAAAAACACACACACAACCAGAAACACACACACACACCCAGAAACACACACATGCAACCAGAAACACACTTACACACACAGAAACAAACACACACGCACGCACACATACACACAGAAACACACACAAACACACACCCAGACACAAACACACAAATACGGAGAAACAATCACACACACACCCAGAAACACACACACAAACACACACCCAGAAACACACACACAAACACGCCAAGGAACAAACACAGACATCAAGAAACACACACACACAACCAGAAACACACAGACACACACCAAGAAACACACACAAACACACACACACACACACACACACACACAGACACACACACACACACACACAGGAACCCACCCACCGACACACACCCAGAAACACACAGACAAACCAAGAAACAAACGCACCCCCAGAAATAAACAGAGACACCCAGAAACACACCCACCCACACACTCAGAAACACACACACATACACACACACACACACACATACACAGTCAGAAACACACGCACAAAGCCAGAAAAACACACAACCGCACCCAGAAACCCCCCCCAGACACACACACACACACACAAACTGAAACACACACACAAATGCAGAAGCATACACACAAACAAGAAGAAACACATAAACACACACCAAAAAGCACACACACACACAGAAACAAACACACACCCAGAAACACTCACACACCAGAACACATATACACACACAGAAACATAAAAACAATCACACACACACCGAGAATCACAGACAGAAACGTACACCCAGTAACATATACACACAAACTCAGAAAAACACACACTCAACCAGAAACACACAAACACACCCAGAAACAGACACACACAACCATAAACACAATTACACACCCACAAACAAACACACACACACCCACACATACACACAGAAACACTTACACACACACACACACACACATATACACACACACCCAGACACAAACACACAAATACGGAGAAATATTGACACACACCAGAAACACATACACAAGCACACACCCAGAAAAAGACACAACACACACCCAGAAACACGCACACACACAACCAGAAACACACACACATGCAGAAACACACAAACAAACACACACCCAGAAACACACACAAAAACACACCAAGGAACAAACACACACACCAAGAAACACACACACACAACCAGAAACACACACATACGCACACAGAAACACACACACACACTGACACAGCCAGAAGTGCGCGCACGCACACACACACACACACACACACACACACACACACACAGACACACACACAGGAACCACCCCACAGACACAAACCCAGAAACACACAGACACACCGAGAAATACACCCCCATTAATAAACACAGACACCCAGAAACGCACACATACAACCAGAAACACACATACACACCCAGAAACACACCCAACACACACAGAAACACACACACATACACACACACAGTACACACTCAGAAACACTCACACACAGCCAGAGACACACACAACCACCCCCAGAAACACACACACCCCCAGACACACAGACACACACGCACACACACACACAAATCCAGAAACATACTCAAAAACATGGAGAAACACATACACACAGACCCAGAAACAGACACGCACACACACACCAATAAAAAACACACACACCCAGAAACAGACAAACACACTCACACACACACACACACACACCACACCAGAAACACAAACACACACCCAGAAGCACACACACACACCCAGAAACACACATACAAACACACACGCAGAAACACACACAAACCCAGAAACACACACACAAATACGGCGAAACACACACACACAGACACAGAAACACACAACCAGAGAAAAACACAACACAGTCCCAGAAAAACGCACACACACCCAGAAACACACACACACACACACACAGAAACACACACACACACACAACAAGAAAAACACAGAAGCACACACACCCAGAAACACACACACATGCGCATCAAGAAATGTTACCACACACCACCATCCAGAAACATAATCACACTCACACACACCCAGAAACACACACACTCACAGAAACGCACACAGTCACACATTCACACACACACACACACACACTTAGAAACACACAAACACACAGCCAGAAACACACAGAACCACCCCCAGAAACACACACAAACCCAGACACATACACACACACACAAACCCAGAAACATACACAAAAAAACGGCGAATCACATACACACACACACACACCAAAAAACACACACACACCCAGAAAAGAACACACACCCAGAAACACACACACAGCAGAAACACACACACACAACCAGAAACACACATGCACACACAGAAACACACAAACACATCCACACACACGCACACACACACACACAACGAGAATCACAGACACAAACACACACCCAGAAACACACACACAAACACGCCAAGGAACAAACACACACACCAAGAAAAACACACACACAACCAGAAACACACACACACACACCCGGAGCACAGACACACGCACACTGACACAGCTAGAAGCACACACACACACACATACACACACACACAGGAACCCACCCAAAGACACACACCCAGAAACACACAGACACACTGAGAATCAAACACACCCCCAGAACTAAACACAGACAAACCCAGAAACTCACACACACAACCAGAAACACACATACAAACCCAGAAACACACCCACCCACACACAGAAAGAAATACACATACACACACACACACTCACATACACACACACACACACACACGAATCGAGAAACATACACACAATCACAGAGAAACACATACACAAACACCAAAAAAAAAACACACACACACAGAAACAAAATCACACAACCAGAAAGACACATACACACCCAAACACACACACACCAAGCCACAAACAAATGCACACACACAAACATAAACACACATCCGCCCAGAAACACTCAAACACACTTCTGCCCTGAAGTACACACACACCCACACATACAGAGTCAGAAGCACACACACACAGCCAGAAACGCACACAACCACCCCCAGAAACACATACCCTCCCAGACACATACACACACACTCACACACACACACGCACAAAAACACACACACAAACCCAGAAACAGATACACACAAACATGGAGAAACACATACACACAAACCAAAAAGCAAACAAACACGCAGAAACAAACACACACAGAAACATCCAGAAACGTAAACACACACCACCATCCAGAAACATAAACACACACACACACCCAGAAACACACACACACAGAAACACACGCACACACACACACACACACACCAAGAAACACACACACAGACACAAACACACACACACACATACACACTCAGAAACACACACACGCAGCCACTAACACACACAACCACCCCCAGAAACATACACACCCCCAGACACAAACACGCACACACACAGAAGCACATACACAAACCCAGAAACATACACACAAACACGGAGAAACACATACACACACACCAAAAACCACAAACACTCACAGAAACAAACACACACCCAGAAACACACACACCAGAATCACACTCACACAATCAGAAACACACATACATACACAGAAACACACAAAAGCACACACACACCGAAGATCACAGACACAAAAATACACCCAGAAACACACACACACACACCCAAAAAAACACACACACTACCGGAAACACACTTACACATCCAGAAACAAACATAGACACAAACACACAGAAACACACACACACACACACGCCCAGAAACAAAGACACAAATACGGAGAAGCAATCACACAGACACCCAGAAACACACACACAAACACACCCCCAGAAAGAAAAGACAACACACACCCAGAAAGATGCACACACGCAGACACAAACACACAAATACGGCGAAACAATCACACACACACCCAGAAACACTCACACAAACACACACACAGAAAAACACACGCACTCAGAAATACACACACAAACACAGACCCAGAAACACACACCAAAACACACACCAAGGAACAATCTCACGCACGCAGTAACACACACACACAACCAGAAACACACACACAAACACCCGGAGACACACACACACACACACACACACACACACAGCCAGAAGCACACACACACACACACACAGGTACCCACCCACAGACACACACCCAGAAACACACACACAAACACAGACTCAGAAACACACACACAAATACACACAAAGGAACAATCACACACACGCAGAAACACACACACACAACCAGAAACACACATACACACCCAGAAACACACACACCCATCCACAAACACATGCACACACCCAAACAGAAACACACACCCGGCCAGAAACACTCAAACAGACTCCTGCCCTGAAACACACACACACACACACAAACAGTCAGAAACACATGCACACGGCCAGAAACACACACAACCTCACCCAGAAACAACCCCCCCCAGACACATACAAACACTCACACACACACACACACACAGACACACAGCGAAAAACACACACAAACCCAGAAGCATACACATAAACAAGGAGAAACACATACACACACACCCAGAAACAAACACACACCCAGAAACACACACACACCCAGAAACACACACACACCAGAAACACATGTACACATACAGAAACATGCAAACACACACACACACACACCAAGAATCACAGACACAAATGTACACCCAGAAACACAAACACACACACACAGAAAAACACACACACAACCAGAAACACACACACACAACCAGAAAAACACACACGCAACCAGAAACACACTTACACACCCAGAAACAAACACACACACACCCACACATACACACAGAAGCACATACACACACACACACAAACCCAGACACAAACACACAAATACGGAGAAACAATCACACACACACCAAGAAACACACACACAAACACACAACCAGAAAAACACACAAGATAGGCCCAAAAACACGCACACAAACACCCAGAAACACACACACAACCAGAAACACACAGACACACACTAAGAAACACACACACACACACACTGACACAGCCAGAAGCACACACACACACACACACAAACACACACACACACACACACACACACAGAGGAACCCACCCACAGACACACACCCAGAAACACACACACACAACCATAAACACACTTACACACCCAGAAACAAACACACACACACCCACACATACACACAGAAACACTTACACACACAGTCACACACACATATATACACACACACCCAGACACAAACACACAAATACGGAGAAACAATCACTCACACACACCCAGAAACACACACACAAACACACTCACAAAAAGACACAACACACACCCAGAAACACGCACACACAACCAGAAACACACACACACTCAGAAACACACAAACAAACACACACCCAGAAACACACACACAAACACGCCAAGGAACAAACACACACACCAAGAAACACACACACACAACCAGAAACACACACACACGCACACAGAAACACACACACACACTGACACAGCCAGAATTGAGCGCGCACACACACACACACACACACACACACACAGACACACACACAGGAACCCACCCAAAGACACACACCCAGAAACACACAGACACACAGAGAAACAAACATAGACACAAACACACAGAAACACAAACAAACACACACACACCCAGAAACAAAGACACAAATACGGAGAAGCAATCACACAGACACCCAGAAACACACACATAAACACACACCCAGAAACAAAAGACAACACACAACCAAAAAATACGCACACACACACCCAGAAACACACACACAAACACACACCCAGAAACACAAACACAAACACACACCAAGGAACAATCACACACACGCAGAAACACACACACACAACCAGAAACGCACACTCACACACCCAGAAACACACACACACACACACACACACACACACACACACACACACAGCCAGAAGCACACACACACACACACAGGAACCCACCCACAGAAACACACCCAGAAACACACACACAAACACAGACTCAGAAACACACACACAAACACACACCAAGGAACAATCACACACACGCAGAAACACACACAAACAACCAGAAACACACATACACACCCAGAAACACACCCAACACACACAGAAACACGCACACATACACACATACAGCACACACTCAGAAAAACTCACACACAGCCAGAAACACACACAACCACCCCCAGAAACACACACACCCCCAGACACACAGACACACACACACACACACAAATCCAGAAACATACTCAAAAACATGGAGAAACACATACACACAGACCCAGAAACAGACACGCACACACACACCAATAAAAAACACACACACCCAGAAACAGACAAACACACTCACACACACACACACACCACACCAAAAACACAAACACAGACACCCAGAAGCACACACACACACCCAGAAACACACATACAAACACACACGCAGAAACACACACAAACCCAGAAACACACACACAAATACGGCGAAACACACACACACAGGCACAGAAACACACAACCAGAGAAAAACACAACACAGTCCCAGAAAAACGCACACACACCCAGAAACACACACACACACACACCCAGAAACACACACACACACCCAACAAGAAAAACACAGAAGCACACACACCCAGAAACACACGCACATGCGCATCAAGAAATGTTACCACACACCACCATCCAGAAACATAATCACACTCACACACACCCAGAAACACGCACACACACAGAAACGCACACAGTCACACATTCACACACACACACACACACACTTAGAAACACACAAACACACAGCCAGAAACACACAGAACCACCCCCAGAAACACACACAAACCCAGACACATACACACACAGAAACACACACACAAACCCAGAAACATACCCAAAAAAACGGCGAATCACATACACACACACACACACCAAAAAACACACACACGCCCAGAAACACTCACACAAACACACACACAGAAAAACACACGCACTCAGAAACACACACACAAACACAGACCCAGAAACACACACCAAAACACACACCAAGGAACAATCTCACACACGCAGTAACACACACACACAACCAGAAACACACACACAAACACCCGGAGACACACACACACACACACACACACACACACACACACAGAGCCAGAAGCACACACACACACACACAGGTACCCACCCACAGACACACACCCAGAAACACACACAAAAACACAGACTCAGAAACACACACACAAATACACACAAAGGAACAATCACACACACACAAAAAAACCGCACACACACCCAGAAACACACACACACACACACACCCAGAAACACACACAAAAAAACAACCCAAAAACACACACACAAACACATAACCAGAAACACACACCCAGAAACACACACACAAACACACACCCAGAAACACACACACATGCGCATCAAGAAATGTTACCACACACTACCATCCAGAAACATAATCACACTCACACACACCTCGAAACACACACACACAGAGAAAGGCACACAGTCACACACTCACACACACACACACACACTGTGAAACACACAAACACACAGCCAGAAACACACAGAACCAACCCCAGAAACACACACAAACCCAGACACATACACACACAGAAACACACACACAAACCCAGAAACATACACAAAAAAAAAGAGAAACACATACACACACACACACCAAAACACACACACACACACAGAAAAAAACACACACCCAGAAACACACACACAGCAGAAATACACACACACAACCAGAAACACACATGCACACACAGAAACACACAAACACATCAACACACACACACACACACACACACACCGAGAATCACAGACACAAACACACACCCAGAAACAAACACACAATCACGCCAAGGAACAAACACACACAGCAAGAAAAACACACACACAACCAGAAACACGCACACACACACACCCAGAAACACACACACACACACTGACACAGCTAGAAGCACACACACATACATACACACACACACAGGAACCCACCCAAAGACACACACCCAGAAACACACAGACACACCGAGAAACAAACATAGACACAAACACACAGAAACACACACAAACACACACACACCCAGAAACAAAGACACAAATACGGAGAAGCAATCACACAGACACCCAGAAACACACACATAAACACACCCCCAGAAATAAAAGGCAACACACAACCAAAAAATACGCACACACACACCCAGAAACACACACACACCCAGAAACACACACACAAACACAGACCCAGAAACACACACACAAACACACACCAAGGAACAATCACACACACGCAGAAACACACACACACAACCAGAAACACACACTCACACACCCAGAAACACACACACACACACACACAGCCAGAAGCACACACACACACACACACACAGGAACCCACCCACAGACACACACCCAGAAACACACACACAACCACACACCAAGGAACAATCACACACACGCAGAAACACACACAAACAACCAGAAACAGACATACACACCCTGAAACACACACACACATCCACAAACACATGCACACACCCAAACATAAACACACACCCGGCCAGAAACACTCAAACAGACACCTGCACTGAAACACACACACACACACACAGAAACAGTCAGAAACACATGCACACAGCCAGAAACACACACAACCTCACCCAGAAACAACGCCCCCCAGACACATAAACACACACACACACACACAGAAAAACACACACAAACCCAGAAGCATACACACAAACAAGGAGAAACACATACACACACACCAAAAAGCACACACACACCCAGAAACAAACACATACCCAGAAACACACACACACCAGAAACACATACAGACACAGAAACATGCAAACACACACACACACCGAGAATCACAGACACAAATGTACACACAGAAACACACGCACACACACACACACAGAAAAACACACGCACAACCAGAAACAAACACACATACCCAGAAACACACACACGCAACCAGAAACACACTTACACACCCAGAAACAAACACACACACACACAGACATACACACAGAAACACATACACACACAAACACACACCCAGACACAAACACACAAATACGGAGAAACAATCACACACACCCAGAAACACACACACAAACACACAACCAGAAAAACACACAAGACACACCCAGAAACACGCACACAAACACCCAGAAACACACACACACACAGAAACACACACACAAACACACACCCAGAAATACACAAACAAACACGCCAAGGAACAAACACACACACCAAGAAACACACACAAAAAACCCGAAAAACACACACACACACCAAGAAACACACACACACACACTGACACAGCCAGAAGCACACACACACACTCACACACACACACACACACACACACACACACACAGGAACCCACCCACCGACACACACCCAGAAACACACAGACAAACCAAGAAACAAACACACCCCCAGAAATAAACACAGACACCCAGAAACACACCCACCCACACACACAGAAACACACACACATACACACACACACACATACACAGTCAGAAACACACGCACACAGCCAGAAAAACACACAACCGCACCCAGAAACCCCCCCCCAGACACATACACACACACACACAAACTGAAACACACACACAAATGCAGAAGCATACACACAAACAAGGAGAAACACATAAACACACACCAAAAAGCACACACACACACAGAAACAAACACACACCCAGAAACACTCACACACCAGAACACATATACACACACAGAAACATAAAAACAATCACACACACACCGAGAATCACAGACACAAACGTACACCCAGTAACATGTACACACACACTCAGAAAAACACACACTCAACCAGAAACACACAATCACACCCAGAAACACACACACACAACCATAAACACACTTACACACCCACAAACAAACACATACACACAGAAACACTTACACACACACACACACATATACACACACACCCAGACACAAACACACAAATACGGAGAAACAATCACACACACAGCAGAAACACACACACAAACACACAACCAGAAAAAGACACAACACACACCCAGAAACACGCACACACACAACCAGAAACACACACACACTCAGAAACACACAAACAAACACACACCCAGAAACACACACAAAAACACACCAAGGAACAAACACACACACCAAGAAACACACACACACAACCAGAAACACACACATACGCACACAGAAACACACACACACACTGACACAGCCAGAAGTGCGTGCACACACACACACACACACACACACACACACACACACACACACACACAGGAACCCACCCACAGACACACACCCAGAAACACACACACAAACACACACCAAGGAACAATCACACACACGCAGAAACACACACAAACAACCAGAAACAGACATACACACCCTGAAACACACACACACATCCACAAACACATGCACACACCCAAACATAAACACACACCCGGCCAGAAACACTCAAACAGACACCTGCACTGAAACACACACACACACACACAGAAACAGTCAGAAACACATGCACACAGCCAGAAACACACACAACCTCACCCAGAAACAACGCCCCCCAGACACATAAACACACACACACACACACACACAGAAAAACACACACAAACCCAGAAGCATACACACAAACAAGGAGAAACACATACACACACACCAAAAAGCACACACACACCCAGAAACAAACACATACCCAGAAACACACACACACCAGAAACACATACAGACACAGAAACATGCAAACACACACACACACCGAGAATCACAGACACAAATGTACACACAGAAACACACGCACACACACACACACAGAAAAACACACGCACAACCAGAAACAAACACACATACCCAGAAACACACACACGCAACCAGAAACACACTTACACACCCAGAAACAAACACACACACACACAGACATACACACAGAAACACATACACACACAAACACACACCCAGACACAAACACACAAATACGGAGAAACAATCACACACACCCAGAAACACACACACAAGCACACAACCAGAAAAGCACACAAGACACACCCAGAAACACGCACACAAACACCCAGAAACACACACACACACAGAAACACACACACAAACACACACCCAGAAATACACAAACAAACACGCCAAGGAACAAACACACACACCAAGAAACACACACACAAAACCCGAAAAACACACACACACACCAAGAAACACACACACACACACTGACACAGCCAGAAGCACACACACACACTCACACACACACACACACACACACACACACACACAGGAACCCACCCACCGACACACACCCAGAAACACACAGACAAACCAAGAAACAAACACACCCCCAGAAATAAACACAGACACCCAGAAACACACCCACCCACACACACAGAAACACACACACATACACACACACACACACATACACAGTCAGAAACACACGCACACAGCCAGAAAAACACACAACCGCACCCAGAAACCCCCCCCAGACACATACACACACACACACAAACTGAAACACACACACAAATGCAGAAGCATACACACAAACAAGGAGAAACACATAAACACACACCAAAAAGCACACACACACACAGAAACAAACACACACCCAGAAACACTCACACACCAGAACACATATACACACACAGAAACATAAAAACAATCACACACACACCGAGAATCACAGACACAAACGTACACCCAGTAACATGTACACACACACTCAGAAAAACACACACTCAACCAGAAACACACAATCACACCCAGAAACACACACACACAACCATAAACACACTTACACACCCACAAACAAACACACACACACCCACACATACACACAGAAACACTTACACACACACACACACATATACACACACACCCAGACACAAACACACAAATACGGAGAAACAATCACACACACAGCAGAAACACACACACAAACACACAACCAGAAAAAGACACAACACACACCCAGAAACACGCACACACACAACCAGAAACACACACACACTCAGAAACACACAAACAAACACACACCCAGAAACACACACAAAAACACACCAAGGAACAAACACACACACCAAGAAACACACACACACAACCAGAAACACACACATACGCACACAGAAACACACACACACACTGACACAGCCAGAAGTGCGTGCACACACACACACACACACACACACACACACACACACACACACACACACAGACACACACACAGGAACCACCCCACAGACACAAACCCAGAAACACACAGACACACCGAGAAATAAACACACCCCCATTAATAAACACAGACACCCAGAAATGCACACATACAACCAGAAACACACATACACACCCAGAAACACACCCAACACACACAGAAACACACACACATACACACACACAGCACACACTCAGAAAAACTCACACACAGCCAGAAACACACACAACCACCCCCAGAAACACACACACCCCCAGACACACAGACACACACACACACACACACACACACACACACACAAATCCAGAAACATACTCAAAAACATGGAGAAACACATACACACAGACCCAGAAACAGACACGCACACACACACCAATAAAAAACACACACACCCAGAAACAGACAAACACACTCACACACACACACACACACCGCACCAGAAACACAAACACACACCCAGAAGCACACACACACACCCAGAAACACACATACAAACACTCACGCAGAAACACACACAAACCCAGAAACACACACACAAATACGGCGAAACACACTCACACAGACACAGAAACACACAACCAGAGAAAAACACAACACAGTCCCAGAAAAACGCACACACACCCAGAAACACACACACACACACCCAGAAACACACACACACACCCAACAAGAAAAACACAGAAGCACACACACCCAGAAACACACACACATGCGCATCAAGAAATGTTACCACACACCACCATCCAGAAACATAATCACACTCACACACACCCAGAAACACACACACACACACAGAAACGCACACAGTCACACATTCACACACACACACACACACACTTAGAAACACACAAACACACAGCCAGAAACACACAGAACCACCCCCAGAAACACACACAAACCCAGACACATACACACACAGAAACACACACACAAACCCAGAAACATACCCAAAAAAACGGCGAATCACATACACACACACACACACCAAAAAACACACACACACACCCAGAAACACTCACACAAACACACACACAGAAAAACACACGCACTCAGAAACACACACACAAACACAGACCCAGAAACACACACCAAAACACACAGCAAGGAACAATCTCACACACGCAGTAACACACACACACAACCAGAAACACACACACAAACACCCGGAGACACACACACACACACACACACACACACACACACACACACACACACAGCCAGAAGCACACACAAACACACACAGGTACCCACCCACAGACACACACCCAGAAACACACACACAAACACAGACTCAGAAACACACACACAAATACACACAAAGGAACAATCACACACACGCAGAAACACACACACACAACCAGAAACACACATACACACCCAGAAACACACACACCCATCCACAAACACATGCACACACCCAAACAGAAACACACACCCGGCCAGAAACACTCAAACAGACTCCTGCCCTGAAACACACACACACACACACACACACACACACACACACACACACACAGTCAGAAACACATGCACACGGCCAGAAACACACACAACCTCACCCAGAAACAACCCCCCCAGACACATACACACACTCACACACACACACACACACAGCGAAAAACACACACAAACCCAGAAGCATACACACAAACAAGGAGAAACACATACACACACACCAAAAAGCACACACACACCCAGAAACAAACACACACCCAGAAACACACACACACCAGAAACACATATACACATACAGAAACATGCAAACACACACACACACACCAAGAATCACAGAGACAAACGTACACCCAGAAACACAAACACACACACACAGAAAAACACACACACAACCAGAAACACACACACACAACCAGAAACACACACACACAACCAGAAACACACTTACACACCCAGAAACAAACACACACACACCCACACATACACACAGAAGCACATACACACCCACACACAAACACAGACACAAACACACAAATACGGAGAAACAATCACACACACACCAAGAAACACACACACAAACACACAACCAGAAAAACACACAAGATAGGCCCAGAAACACGCACACAAACACCCAGAAACACACACACAACCAGAAACACACAGACACACACCAAGAAACACACACACACACACACTGACACAGCCAGAAGCACACACACAAACACACACACAAACACACACACACACACACACACACACAGAGGAACCCACCCACAGACACACACCCAGAAACACACACACACAACCATAAACACACTTACACACCCAGAAACAAAAACACACACCCACACGTACACACAGAAACACTTACACACACACACACACACATTTACACACACACCCAGACACAAACACACAAATACGGAGAAACAATCACTCACACACACCCAGAAACACACACACAAACACACTCACAAAAAGACACAACACACACCCAGAAACACGCACACACACAACCAGAAACACACAAACACTCAGAAACACACAAACAAACACACACCCAGAAACACACACACAAACACGCCAAGGAACAAACACACACACCAAGAAACACACACACACAACCAGAACCACACACACACGCACACAGAAACACACACACACTGACACAGCCAGAATTGCGCGCGCACACACACACACACACACACACACACACACACAGACACACAGACACACACACAGGAACTCCCCTAAAGACACAAACCCAGAAACACACAGACACACCGAGAAATAAACACACCCCCATTAATAAACACAGACACCCAGAAACGCACACATACAACCAGAAACACACATACACACCCAGAAACACACCTAACACACACAGAAACACACACACATACACACACACAGCACACACTCACACACAGCCAGAAACACACACAACCACCCCCAGAAACACACACACCCCCAGACACACAGACACACACACACACAAATCCAGAAACATACTCAAAAAGACGGAGAAACACATACACACACACACACACAGAAACAGACACGCACACACACACCAATAAAAAACACACACACGCAGAAACACACAAACACACTCACACACACACACACACACACCTCACCAGAAACACAAAGACACACCCAGAAGCACACACACACACCCAGAAACACACATACACACACACGCAGAAACACACACAAACCCAGAAACACACACACAAATACAGCGAAACACACACACACAGACACAGAAACACACAACCAGAGAAAGACACAACACAGACCCAGAAAATCGCACACACACCCAGAAACACACACACACACCCAGAAACACACACAAAAAAACAAACCCAAAAACACACACACAAACACATAACCAGAAACACACACCCAGAAACACACACACAAACACACACCCAGAAACACACACACACACACAACAAGAAAAACACAGAAGCACACACACCCAGAAACACACACACATGCGCATCAAGAAATGTTACCACACACTACCATCCAGAAACATAATCACACTCACACACACCTCGAAACACACACACACAGAGCAACACACACTGTCACACACTCACACACACACACACACACACTTAGAAACACACAAACACACAGCCAGAAACACACAGAACCACCCCCAGAACCACACACAAACCCAGACACATACACACACAGAAACACACACACAAACCCAGAAACATACACAAAAAAACAGAGAAACACATACACACACACACACCAAAACACACACACACACAGAAAAAAACACACACCCAGAAACACACACACAGCAGAAATACACACACACAACCAGAAACACACATGCACACACAGAAACACACAAACACATCAACACACACACACACACACACACACACACACCGAGAATCACAGACACACACACACACCCAGAAACACACACACACACACTGACACAGCTAGAAGCACACACACATACATACACACACACACAGGAACCCACCGAAAGACACACACCCAGAAACACACAGACACACCGAGAAACAAACATAGACACAAACACACAGAAACACACACAAACACACACACACCCAGAAACAAAGACACAAATACGGAGAAGCAATCACACAGACACCCAGAAACACACACATAAACACACCCCCAGAAATAAAAGACAACACACAACCAAAAAATACGCACACACACACCCAGAAACACACACACACCCAGAAACACACACACAAACACAGACCCAAAAACACACACACAAACACACACCAAGGAACAATCACACACACGCAGAAACACACACACACAACCAGAAACACACACTCACACACCCAGAAACACACACACACACACACACACACACACACACAGCCAGAAGCACACACACACACACACACACACAGGAACCCACCCACAGACACACACCCAGAAACACACACACAAACACACACCAAGGAACAATCACACACACGCAGAAACACACACAAATAACCAGAAATAGACATACACACCCTGAAACACACACACCCATCCACAAACACATGCACACACCCAAACATAAACACACACCCGGCCAGAAACACCCAAACAGACACCTGCACTGAAACACACACACACACACATACACAGTCAGAAACACATGCACACAGCCAGGAACACACACAACCACACCCAGAAACAACGCCCCCCAGACACATAAGCACACACACACACACACACACACAGAAAAACACACACAAACCCAGAAGCATACACACAAACAAGGAGAAACACATACACACACACCAAAAAGCACACACACACCCAGAAACAAACACATACCCAGAAACACACACACACCAGAAACACATACAGACACAGAAACATGCAAACACACACACACACCGAGAATCACAGACACAAACGTACACACAGAAACACACGCACACACACACATGGAAAAACACACACACAACCAGAAACAAACACAAACACCCAGAAACACACACATGCAACCAGAAACACACTTACACACCCAGAAACAAACACACACACACACAGACATACACACAGTAACACATACACACACAAACACACACCCAGACACAAACACACAAATACGGAGAAACAATCACACACACCCAGAAACACACACACAAACACACAACCAGAAAAACACTCAAGACACACCCAGAAACACGCACACAAACACCCAGAAACACACACACACACAGAAACACACACACAAACACACACCCAGAAATACACAAACAAACACGCCAAGGAACAAACACACACACCAAGAAACACACACACAAAACCCGAAACACACACACACACACCAAGAAACACACACACACACACTGACACAGCCAGAAGCACACAAACACACGCACACACACACACACAAACAGACACACACATACACTCACACACACACACAAAGGAACCCACCCACAGACACACACCCAGAAACACACAGACACACCGAGAAACAAACACACCCCCAGAAATAAACACAGACACCCAGAAACTCACACACACAACCAGAAACACACATACACACCCAGAAACACACCCACCCACACACAGAAACACACACACATGCACACACCCATGCAGACAGTCAGAAACACTCACACAAAGCCAGAAACACACACAACCACACCCAGAAACACCCCCCCAGACACATACACACACACACACACAGAGAAACACACACACAAATGCAGAAGCATACACAAACAAGGAGAAATACATACACACACACCAAAAAGCACACACACAACCAGAAACACACAAAAACCCAGAAACGCACACACACCAGAAACACATATACACACACAGAAACATAAAAACACACACACACACCGAAAAACACAGACACAAATGTACACACAGAAACATATACACACACACTCAGAAAAACACACACACAACCAGAAACACACACAGACACCCAGAAACACACACACACAACCATAAACACACTTACACACCCAGAAACAAACAAACACACACACACACACACACCCACACATACACACAGAAACACTTACACACACACACACACACACACCCAGACACAAACACACAAATACGGAGAAACAATCACACACACACCCAGAAAAACACACACAAACACACACCCAGAAAAACACACAACACCCACCCAGATACACGCACACATACAACCAGAAAAAACGCACACTCAGAAACACACCCACAAACACGCCAAGGAACAAACACAAACACCAAGAAACACACACACACACACACCCAGAAACACAAACACACACTGACACATCCAGAAGCACACACACACACACACACACACACACCCCCACACATACACACACACACAGACACACACACAGGAACCGCCCCACAGACACACACCCAGAAACACACAGACACACCGAGAAACAAACACACCCCCATTAATAAACACAGACACCCAGAAACTCACACATACAACCAGAAACACACATACACACCCAGAAACACACCCACCACACACAGAAACACACACATATACACAAACACAGCACACACTCAGAAACACTCACACACATCCAGAAACACACACAACCACACCCAGAAACACCCCCCAGACACATACACACACACAAACACAGAGAAACACACACACAAATGCAGAAGCATACACAAACAAGGAGAAATACATACACACACACCAAAAAGCACACACACAACCAGAAACACACAAAAACCCAGAAACGCACACACACCAGAAACACATATACACACACAGAAACATAAAAACACACACACACAGCGAAAAACACAGACACAAATGTACACACAGAAACATATACACACACACTCAGAAAAACACACACAAAACCAGAAACACACACAGACACCCAGAAACACACACACACAACCATAAACACACTTACACACCCAGAAACAAACACACACACACACACACACACACCCACACATACACACAGAAACACTTACACACACACACACACACACACACACACCCAGACACAAACACACAAATACGGAGAAACAATCACACACACACCCAGAAAAACACACACAAACACACACCCAGAAAAACACACAACACCCACCCAGATACACGCACACATACAACCAGAAAAAACGCACACTCAGAAACACACCCACAAACACGCCAAGGAACAAACACAAACACCAAGAAACACACACACACAACCAGAAACACACACACACACACACCCAGAAACACAAACACACACTGACACATCCAGAAGCACACACACACACACACACACACACACCCCCACACATACACACACACACAGACACACACACAGGAACCGCCCCACAGACACACACCCTGAAACATAAACACACACACAGAAACACACACAGTCACACATTCACACACACACACACACTCAGAAACACACACACACACACAGCCAGAAACACACAGAACCACCCCCAGAAACACACAGAAACCCAGACACATACACACACAGAAACACACACACAAACCCAGAAACTTACACAAAAAAACGGAGAAACACATAAACACACACACACCAAAAACACACACACACACACCCAGAAACAAACACGCACCCAGAACCACAAACACAGCAGAAACACGCACACACAACCAGAAACACACATGCACACACAGAAACACACAAACACACACACACACACACACACACACACACACACACACACACACATACCGAGAATCACAGACACAAACACACACTCAGAAATACATACACATACACGCCAAGGAACAAACACACACACCAAGAAAAACACACACACAACCAGAAACAGACACACACACACCCAGAAACACACATACACACACACACACTGACACAGCCAGAAGCACACACACACACATGCACACACACAGGAACCCACCCAAAGACACACACCCAGAAACACACAGACACACTGAGAAACAAACACACCCCCAGAAATAAACACAGACACCCAGAAACTCACACACACAACCGGAAACACACATACAAACCAAGAAACACACCCACCCACACACAGAAACAAAAACATATATACACACAAACACACACTCAGAAACATTCACACAGACAGAAACACACACACACCCCCAGACACACAGACACACACACACACACACACACACACACACACACACACACACACTCACAAACACAGAAACACAAACACAAATCGAGAAACATACGCACAAATATGGAGAAACACATACTCACACACCAAAAAACTCACACACACAGAAACAAACACACATACACACCCAGAAACACACACACCCAGTCACAAACACATGCACACACCCAAACAGAAACAAACACCCGCCCAGAAACACTCAAACACACTCCTGCTCTGAAGCACATGCACACACAGTCAGAAACAGAGACACACAGCCAGAAACAAACACAACCACTCCCAGAAAAACACATACACCCACATGCACACACACGCACACACACACATGCACACACACACACACAGAAACACACACACAATCCTAGAAACTTACACACAATCATGGAGAAACACATACACACACACGAAAAAGCATGCACACACCCAGAAACCACCAGACACCCAGAAACATCCTGAAACGTAAACACAAACCACCATCCAGAAACATAAACACACACACACAACCGGTAACACACACACACAGAAACACACGCACACACACACACACACACGGACACCAAGAAACACACACACAGACACAAACACACACACATACACACACACACACATACACACGCAGAAACACAAACAGGCAGCCACTAACACGCACAACCACCCCCAGAAACATACACACACCCAGACACATACATGCACACACAGAAACACGTAAACAAAACCAGAAACATACACACAAACACCGAGAAACACATACACACACACACACACCAAAAAACACACACACTCACAGAAACAAACACACACCCAGAAACACACACACACCAGAATCACACACACATAATCAGAAAAACACATACGCACACAGAAACAGACAAACACACACACACAGACACCGAGAATCACAGACACAAACATACACCCAGAAATACACACACACACACCCAGAAAAACACACACACTACCAGAAACACACACACACAAATACATACCCAGAAACACACACACAAACACGCCAAGGAACAAACACACACACCAAGAAACACACAAACACAACCAGAAACACACACACACACACCCAGAAACACACACACACACAGACACACTGACACAGCCAGAGGCACACACTCACACACACACACACACACACACACACACACACACACACACACACACACACAGACACACACACAGGAACCCAACCACAGACACACACCCAGAAACACACCTAGAAACAAACACACCCCCATTAATAAAAACAGACACCCAGAAACTCACACACACAACCGGAAACACACATACACACCCAGAAACAAACCCACCCACACAAAGAAACACACACACATACACACACACAGTACACACTCAGAAACACTCACACACAGCCAGAAACACACACAACCACCGCCAGAAACACAAACACCCCCAGACACACAGACACCCAGACACACACACACACACACACACACAAATCCAGAAACATACACAAAAACTCGGAGAAATACATACAAACACACCCAGAAACAGACACACACACACACACACCAATTAAAAACACACACACCCAGAAACACACACACACACACACACCAGAAACACACACACCCAGAAACACACACACACACCCAGAAACACACATACATACACACACGCAGAAACACACACAAACCCAGAAACACACACACAAATAAGGAGAAACACACACACACATACACACACAGACACAGAAACACACAACCAGAGAAACACACAACACAGACCCAGAAACATGCGCAAAGACAGCAGAAACACACACACACAAACAGAAACACACATACACACACAGAAACACACAAACACACCTAAACAAACACACACACACACACACACACACACACACACACCAATTAAAAACACACACACACCCAGAAACACACACACACACACACACACACCAGAAACACACACACACACCCAGAAACACACACACACACCCAGAAACACACATACATACACACACGCAGAAACACACACAAACCCAGAAACACACACACAAATAAGGAGAAACACACACACACATACACACACAGACACAGAAACACACAACCAGAGAAACACACAACACAGACCCAGAAACATGCGCAAAGACAGCAGAAACACACACACACAAACAGAAACACACATACACACACAGAAACACACAAACACACCTAAACAAACACACACACACACACACACACACACACACACACCGAGAATCACAGACACAAACACACACCCAGAAACACAGACACAAACAGGGCAAGGAACAAACACACACACCAAGAAAAACACACACACAACCAGAAACACACACATACACACCCAGAAACACACACACACACTGACACAGCCAGAAGCACACATACACACATACAAACACACAGGAACCCACTCAAAGTCACACACCCAGAAACACACAGACACACTGAGAAACAAACACCCCTCCAGAAATAAACACAGACACCCAGAAACTCACACACACTACCAGAAACACACATACAAACCCAGAAACATACCCACCCACACACAGAAATAAACTCATATACAAACACATACACACTCAGAAACACTCACACACAGCCAGAAACACACACAACCACCCCCAGAAACACACACCCAGAAAGACGCACACACGCACCCAGAAACACACACACACCCAGAAACACACACACAAACACAGACTGAGAAACACACACACAAACACACACCAAGGAACAATCACACACACGCAGAAACACACACACACAACCAGAAACACACATACACACCCTGAAACACACACACCCATCCAGAAACACACGCACACACCCAAACAGAAACACACACCCGGCCAGAAACACTCAAACAGACTCCTGCACTGAAACACACACACACACATACACAGTCAGAAACACATGCAGACAGCCAGAAACACACACAACCACACCCAGAAACAACGCCCCCCAGACATATAAACACACACACATACAGAGAAAAACACACACAAACCCAGAAGCATACACAAAAACAATGAGAAACAAATACACACACACCAAAAAGCACACACACACCCAGAAACAAACACACACCCAGAAACACACACACACCAGAAACACATACAGACACAGAAACATGCAAACACACACACACACACAAGAATCACAGACACAAACGTACACACAGAAACACACACACGCACACACAGAATAACACACACACAACCAGAAACAAAAACACACACACAGAAACACACACACTCAACCAGAAACACACTTACACACCCAGAAACAAACACACACACACACAGACATACACACAGAAACACATACACACACACACACACCCAGACACAAACACACAAATACGGAGAAACAATCACACACACACCCAGAAACACACACACAAACACACAACCAGAAAAACATACAAGACACACCCAGAAACACGCACACAAACACCCAGAAACACACACACACACACAGAAACACACACACAAACACACACCCAGAAATACACAAACAAACAAGCCAAGGAACAAACACACACACCAAGAAACACACACACAAACCCCGAAACACACAGACACACACCGAGAAACACACACACACACACTGACACAGCCAGAAGCACACAAACAAACACACACACACAGACACACACACACACACACATACACTCTCACACACACACAGAGGAACCCACCCACAGACAAACACCCAGAAACACACAGACACACCAAGAAACAAACACCCCCCCAAAAATAAACACAGACACCCAGAAACTCACACACACAACCAGAGACGCACATACTCACCCAGAAACACACCCATCCACACACAGAAACACACACACATACACACACCCACGCAGACAGTCGGAAACACTCACACACAGCCAGAAACACACACAACCACACCCAGAAACACCCCTCCCAGACACATACACACACACACACACACAGAGAAACACACACACAAATGCAGAAGCATACACACAAACAAGGAGAAACACATACACACACACCAAAAAGCACACACACAACCAGAAACAAACAAAAACCCAGAAATACACACACACCAGAAACACATATACAAACACAGAAACATAAAAACACACACACACACACGGAGAAACACAGACACAAATGTACACCCAGAAACATATACACACACACTCAGAAAACACACACACAACCAGAAACACACACAGACACCCAGAAACACACACACACAACCATAAACACACTTACACACCCAGAAACAAACACACATACACACACACACACACACACATACACACAGAAACACTTACACACACACACACACACATACACATACAAACACACCCAGACACAAACACACAAATACGGAGAAACAATCACACACACACCCAGAAAAACACACACAAACACACACCCAGAAAAACACACAACACCCACCCAGATACACGCACACATACAACCAGAAAAAACGCACACTCAGAAACACACACACAAAACACACACCCAGAAACACACCCACAAACACGCCAAGGAACAAACACACACACCAAGAAACACACACACACAACCAGAAACACACACACACACACCCAGAAACACACAGACACACTGACACAGCCAGAAGCACACACACACACACACACACACACACACACAGAAACACACACAGGGACCGCCCCACAGACACACACCCAGAAACACACAGACACACCGAGAAACAAACACACCCCCATTAATAAACACAGACACCCAGAAACTCACACATACAACCAGAAACACACATACTCACCCAGAAACACACCCACCACACACAGAAACACACACATATACACAAACACAGCACACACTCAGAAACACTCACACACAGCCAGAAACACACACAACCACCCCCAAGAACACACACACCCCCAGACACACTGACACAGACACACACAGACACACACACACAAATCCAGAAACATAATCAAAAACATGGAGAAACACATACACACACAACCAGAAACTCACACACACACCCAACAAGAAAAACACAGAAGCACACACACCCAGAAACACACACACATGCGCATCAAGAAATGTTACCACACACTACCATCCAGAAACATAATCACACTCACACACCTAGAAACACACACACACAGAGAAACGCACACAGTCACACATTCACACACACACACACTTAGAAACACACAAACACACAGCCAGAAACACACAGAACCACCCCCAGAAACACACACAAACCCAGACACATACACACACAGAAACACACACACAAACCCAGAAACATACACAAAAAAACGGAGAAACACATACACACACACACACCAAAACACATACACACACCCAGAAAAAAACACACACCCAGAAACACACACACAGCAGAAATACACACACACACACCCAGAAACAAACATACACACACTGACACAGCTAGAAGCACACACACACACACACACACACACACACACACAGGAACCCACCCAAAGACACACACCCAGAAACACACACACACACCCAGAAACAAAGACACAAATACGGAGAAGCAATCACACAGACACCCAGAAACACACACATAAACACACCCCCAGAAAAAAAAGAAAACACACACCCAGAAAGACGCACACACGCACCCAGAAACACACACAGACCCAGAAACACACACACAAACACAGACCCAGAAACACACACACAAACACACACCAAGGAACCATCACACACACGCAGAAACACACACACACAACCAGAAACACACACTCAAACACTCAGAAACACAAACACACACACAGCCAGAAGCACACTCACACACACACACACAGGAACCCACCCACAGACACACACCCAGAAACACACACACAAACACAGACTCAGAAACAGACACACAAACACACACCAAGGAACAATCACACACACGCAGAAACACACACCAACAACCAGAAACACACATACACACCCTGAAACACACACACCCATCCACAAACAAATGCACACACCCAAACAGAAACACACACCCGGCCAGAAACAATCAAACAGACTCCTGCACTGAAACACACACACACACACACACACATACACAGTCAGAAACACATGCACACAGCCAGAAACACACACAACCACACCCAGAAACAACGCCCCCCAGACACGCAAACACACAAACACACACACACACACACACACACACACCCAGACACAAACACACAAATACGGAGAAACAATCACACACACACACCCAGAAACACACACACAAACACACAACCAGAAAAACACACAAGACACACCCAGAAACATGCACACAAACACCCAGAAACACACACACACACACAGAAACACACACACAAACACACACCCAGAAATACACAAACAAACACGCCAAGGAACAAACGCACACACCAAGAAACACACACACAAAACCCGAAACACACACACACACACCAAGAAACACACACACACACACTGACACAGCCAGAAGCACACAAACACACACACACACACACACACACACACACATACTCTCACACACACACACACACACAGGAACCCACCCACAGACACACACACAGAAACACACAGACACACCGAGAAAGAAACAGCCCCCCAGAAATAAACACAGACACCCAGAAACTCACACACACAACCAGAAACACACATACACACCCAGAAACACACCCACCCACACACAGAAACACACACAAATACACACAGCCACGCAGACAGTCAGAAACACTCACACACAGCCAGAAACACACACAACCACACCCAGAAACACCCCCCGACACATACACACACACACACACACACAGAGAAACACACACACAAATGCAGAAGCATACACACAAACAAGGAGAAACACATACACACACACCAAAAAGCACACACACACCCAGAAACAAACAAAAACCCAGAAACACACACACACCAGAAACACATATACACACACAGAAACATAACAACACACACACACACACACACGGAGAAACACAGACACAAATGTACACCCAGAAACATATACACACACACTCAGAAAAACACACACACAACCAGAAACACACACATACACACAGAAACACTTACACACACACACACACACACACACATACACACACACACACCCAGACACAAACACACAAATACGGAGAAACAATCACACACACACCCAGAAAAACACACACAAACACACACCCAGAAAAACACACAACACCCACCCAGATACACGCACACATACAACCAGAAAAAACGCACACTCAGAAACACACGCACAAAACACACACCCAGAAACACACCCACAAACACGCCAAGGAACAAACACACACACCAAGAAACACACACACACAACCAGAAACACACACACACACACACACCCAGAAACAAACACACACACTGACACAGCCAGAAGCACACACACACACACACACACACACACACACACAAACACACACACCCACACATACACACACACACAGACACACACACAGGAACCGCCACACAGACACACACACCCAGAAACACACAGACACACCGAGAAACAAACACACCCCCATTAATAAACACAGACACCCAGAAACTCACACATACAACCAGAAACACACATACACACCCAGAAACACACCCACCACACACAGAAACACACACATATACACAAACACAGCACACACTCAGAAACACTCACACACAGCCAGAAACACACACAACCACCCCCAGGAACACACACACACCCAGACACACTGACACACACACACACAGACACACACACACAAATCCAGAAACATAATCAAAATCATGGAGAAACACATACACACACAACCAGAAACTCACACACACACCCAACAAGAAAAACACAGAAGCACACACACCCAGAAACACACACACATGCGCATCAAGAAATGTTACCACACACCACCATCCAGAAACATAATCACACTCACACACCTAGAAACACACACACACACAGAAACGCACACAGTCACACATTCACACACACACTTAGAAACACACAAACACACAGCCAGAAACACACAGAACCACGCCCAGAAACACACACAAACCCAGACACATAAACACACAGAAACACACACACAAACCCAGAAACATACACAAAAAAACGGAGAAACACATACACACACACACCAAAACACACACACACACCCAGAAAAAACACACACCCAGAAACACACACACAGCAGAAATACACACACACACACCCAGAAACAAACATACGCACACTGACACAGCTAGAAGCACACACACACACACATACACACACACACAGGAACCCACCCAAAGACACACACCCAGAAACACACAGACACACCGAGAAACAAACATAGACACAAACACACAGAAACGCACACACACACACACACACCCAGAAACAAAGACACAAATACGGAGAAGCAATCACACAGACACCCAGAAACACACACATAAACACACCCCCAGAAAAAAAAGAAAACACACACCCAGAAAGACGCACACACGCACCCAGAAACACACACACACCCAGAAACACACACACAAACACAGACCCAGAAACACACACACAAACACACACCAAGGAACAATCACACACACGCAGAAACACACACTCAAACACCCAGAAACACACACACACACAGCCAGAAGCACACACACACACACACACACACAGGAACCCACCCACAGACACACACCCAGAAACACACACACAAACACAGTCTCAGAAACACACACACAAACACACACCAAGGAACAATCACACACACGCAGAAACACACACCAACAACCAGAAACACACATACACACCCTGAAACACACACACCCATCCACAAACACACGCACACACCCAAACAGAAACACACACCCGGCCAGAAACACTCAAACAGACTCCTGCACTGAAACACACACACACACACACATACACAATCAGAAACACATGCACACAGCCAGAAACACACACAACCACACCCAGAAACAACGCCCCCCAGACACGTAAACACACACACACACACACACACACACACACACACACACACACACACACACACCCAGACACAAACACACAAATACGGAGAAACAATCACACACACACACCCCAGAAACACACACACAAACACACAACGAGAAAAACACACAAGACACACCCAGAAACACGCACACAAACACCCAGAAACACACACACACACACACAGAAACACACACACAAACACACACCCAGAAATACACAAACAAACATGTCAAGGAACAAACGCACACAGCAAGAAACACACACACAAAACCCGAAACACACACACACACACTAAGAAACACACACACACACACTGACACAGCCAGAAGCACACAAAGACACACACACACACACACACACACATACTCTCACACACACACACACACACAGGAACCCACCCACAGACACACACACAGAAACACACAGACACACCGAGAAACAAACACACCCCCAGAAATAAACACAGACACCCAGAAACTCACACACACAACCAGAAACACACATACACACCCAGAAACACACCCACCCACACACAGAAACACACACACATACACACACCCACGCAGACAGTCAGAAACACTCACACACAGCCAGAAACACACACAACCACACCCAGAAACACCCCCCGACACATACACACACACACACACACAGAGAAACACACACACAAATGCAGAAGCATACACACAAACAAGGAGAAACACATACACACACACCAAAAAGCACACACACACCCAGAAGCCAACAAAAACCAAGAAACACACACACACCAGAAGCACATATACACACACAGAAACATAACAACACACACACACACACACGGAGAAACACAGACACAAATGTACACCCAGAAACATATACACACACACTCAGAAAAACACACACACAACCAGAAACACACACATACACACAGAAACACTTACACACACACACACACAAACACACACACATACACACACACACACCCAGACACAAACACACAAATACGGAGAAACAATCACACACACACCCAGAAAAACACACACAAACACACACCCAGAAAAACACACAACACCCACCCAGATACACGCACACATACAACCAGAAAAAACGCACACTCAGAAACACACACCCAGAAACACACCCACAAACACGCCAAGGAACAAACACACACACCAAGAAACACACACACACAACCAGAAATACACACACACACACCCAGAAACAAACACACACGCTGACACAGCCAGAAGCACACACACACACACACACACACACACACACGCACACACATACACACACACAAAGACACACACACAGGAACCGTCACACAGACACACACCCAGAAACACACAGACACACCGAGAAACAAACACACCCCCATTAATAAACACAGACACCCAGAAACTCACACATACAACCAGAAACACACATACACACCCAGAAACACACCCACCACACACAGAAACACACACATATACACAAACACAGCACACGCTCAGAAACACTCACACACAGCCAGAAACACACACAACCACCCCCAGGAACACACACACCCCCAGACACACTGACACACACACACACAGACACACACACACAAATCCAGAAACATAATCAAAAACATGGAGAAACACATACACACACAACCAGAAACTCACACACACACCCAACAAGAAAAACACAGAAGCACACACACCCAGAAACACACACACATGCGCATCAAGAAATGTTACCACACACCACCATCCAGAAACATAATCACACTCACACACACCTAGAAACACACACACACAGAGAAACGCACACAGTCACACATTCACACACACACACACACACACACACTTAGAAACACACAAACTCACAGCCAGAAACACACAGAACCACCCCCAGAAACACACACAAACCCAGACACCTACACACACAGAAACACACACACAAACCCAGAAACATACACAAAAAAACGGAGAAACACATACACACACACACCAAAACACACACACACACCCAGAAAAAACACACTCCCAGAAACACACACACAGCAGAAATACACACACACACACCCAGAAACAAACATACAAACACTGACACAGCTAGAAGCACACACACACACACACACACACATACACACACACACAGGAACCCACCCAAAGACACACACCCAGAAACACACAGACACACCGAGAAACAAACATAGACACAAACACACAGAAACGCACACACACACACACACACCCAGAAACAAAGACACAAATACGGAGAAGCAATCACACACACACCCAGAAACACACAGACACACACACTGACACAGCCAGAAGCACACACACACACACACACACACACACACACACACACACACACACACATACACACACACACAGACACACACACAGGAACCGCCACACAGACACACACCCAGAAACACACAGACACACCGAGAAACAAACACACCCCCATTAATAAACACAGACAGCCAGAAACTCACACATACAACCAGAAACACACATACACACCCAGAAACACACCCACCACACACAGAAACACACACATATACACAAACACAGCACACACTCAGAAACACTCACACACAGCCAGAAACACACACAACCACCCCCAGGAACACACACACCCCCAGACACACTGACACACACACACACACAGACACACACACACGAATCCAGAAACATACTCAAAAACATGGAGAAACACATACACACACACCCAGAAACACACACACACACACAACAAGAAAAACACAGAAGCACACACACCCAGAAACACACACACATGCGCATCAAGAAATGTTACCCACACCACCATCCAGAAACATAATCACACTCACACACACCTAGAAACACACACACACAGAGGAACGCACACAGTCACACATTCACACACACACACACTTAGAAACACACAAACACACAGCCAGAAACACACAGAACCACCCCCAGAAACACACACAAACCCAGAAACATACATTCACAGAAACACTCACACAAACCCAGAAACATACACAAAAAACGGAGAAACACATACACACACACACCAAAACACACACACAGACAAAACACACACCCAGAAACACACACACAGCAGAAATACACACACACAACCAGAAACACACATGCACACACAGAAACACACAAAAACATCCACACACACACACACACACACCGAGAATCACAGACACAAACACACACCCAGAAACACACACACAAACACGCCAAGGAACAAACACACACACCAAGAAAAACACACACACAACCAGAAACACACACACACACACACCCAGAAACACACACACACACTGACACAGCTAGAAGCACACACACACACATACACACACACACACAGGATCCCACCCAAAGACACACACCCAGAAACACACAGACACACCGAGAAACAAACATAGACACAAACACACAGAAACACACGCACACACACACACACCCAGTAACAAAGACACAAATACGGAGAAGCAATCACACAGACACCCAGAAACACACACATAAACACAGCCCCAGAAAAAAAAGACAACACACACCCAGAAAGACGCACACACGCACCCAGAAACACACACACACCCAGAAACACACACACAAACACAGACCCAGAAACGCACACACAAACACACACCAAGGAACAATCACACACACGCAGAAACACACACACACACCCTGAAACACACACTCAAACACTCAGAAACACACACACACACACAGCCAGAAGCACACACACACACACACAGGAACCCACCCACAGACACACACCCAGAACCACACACACAAACAGAGACTCAGAAACACACACACACAACCAGAAACAGACATACACACCCTGAAACACACACACCCATCCACAAACACACGCACACACCCAAACAGAAACACACACCCGGCCAGAAACACTCAAACAGACTCCTGCACTGAAACACGCACACACACACATACACAGTTCGAAAAACATGCACACAGCCAGAAACACACACAACCACACCCAGAAACAACGCCCCCCAGACACGTAAACACACACAAACACACACACACACACACACACACACCCAGACACAAACACACAAATACGGAGAAACAATCACACACACACACCCCAGAAACACACACACAAACACACAACCAGAAAAACACACAAGGCACACCCAGAAACACGCACACAAACACCCAGGAACTCACACACACACACAGAAACACACACACAAACACACACCCAGAAATACACAAACAAACACGACAAGGAACAAACACACACACCAAGAAACACACACACAAAACCCGAAACACACAGACACACACCAAGAAACACACACACACACACTGACACAGCCAGAAGCACACAAACAAACACACACACACACACACACACACATACACACACACACACACACAGGAACCCACCCACAGACACACACCCAGAAACACACAGACACACCGAGAAACAAACACACCCCCAGAAATAAACACAGACACCCAGAAACTCACACACACAACCAGAAACACACATACACACCCAGATACACACCCACCCACACACAGAAACACACACACATACACACACCCACGCAGACAGTCAGAAACACACACACAGCCAGAAACACACACAACCACACCCAGAAACACCCCCCGACACATACACACACACATACACACACACAGAGAAACACACACACAAATGCAGAAGCATACACACAAACAAGGAGAAACACATACACACATACCAAAAAGCACACACACACCCAGAAACAAACAAAAACCCAGAAACACACACACACCAGACACACATATACACACACAAAAACATAACAACACACACACACACACACACACACACGGAGAAACACAGGCACAAATGTACACCCAGAAACATATACACACACACTCCGAAAAACACACACACAACCAGAAACACACACACACACACAGCCAGAAGCACGCACATACACACACACACAGGAACCCACCCACAGACACACACCCAGAAACACACACACAAACACAGACTCAGAAACACACACACAAACACACACCAAGGAACAATCACACACACGCAGAAACACACACCAACAACCAGAAACACACAGACACACCCTGAAACACACACACCCATCCACAAACACACGCACACACCCAAACAGAAACACACACCCGGCCAGAAACACTCAAACAGACTCCTGCACTGAAACACACACACACACACACACACATACACAGTCAGAAAGACATGCACACAGCCAGAAACACACACAACCACACCCAGAAACAACGCCCCCCAGACACGTAAACACACACACACACACACACACACACACACACACACACACACCCAGACACAAACACACAAATACGGAGAAACAATCACACACACACACCCAGAAACACACACAAACACACAACAAGAAAAACACACAAGACACACCCAGATACACGCACACAAACACCCAGAAACACACACACACACACAGAAACACACACACAAACACACACCCAGAAATACACAAACAAACACGCCAAGGAACAAACGCACACACCAAGAAACACACACACAAAACCCGAAACACACACACACACACCAAGAAACACACAGACACACACTGACACAGCCAGAAGCACACAAACACACACACACACACACACACACACACACACACACATACTCTCACACACACACACACAGGAACCCACCCACAGACACACACACAGAAACACACAGACACACTGAGAAACAAACACCCCGCAGAAATAAACACAGACACCCAGAAACTCACACACACAACCAGAAACGCACATACACACCCAGAAACACACCCACCCACACACAGAAACACACACACATACACACACCCACGCAGACAGTCAGAAACGCTCACACACAGCCAGAAACACACACAACCACACCCAGAAACACCCCCCGACACATACACACACACACACACACAGAAACACACACACAAATGCAGAAGCATACACACAAACAAGGAGAAACACATACACACACACCAAAAAGCACACACACACCCAGAAACAAACAAAAACCAAGAAACACACACACACACCAGAAACACATATACACACACAGAAACATAACAACACACACACACACACACGGAGAAACACAGACACAAATGTACACCCAGTAACATATACACACACCCTCAGAAAAACACACACACAACCAGAAACACACACTTACACACAGAAACACTTACACACACACACACGCACATACACACACACACACACCCAGACACAAACACACAAATACGGAGAAACAATCACACACACACCCAGAAAAACACACACAAACACACACCCAGAAAAATACACAACACCCACCCAGATACACGGACACATACAACCAGAAAAAACGCACACTCAGAAAAACAACACACAAAACACACACCCATAAACACACCCACAAACACGCCAAGGAACAATCACACACACCAGGAAACAAACACACACAACCAGAAACACACACACACACACACCCAGAAACACACACACACACTGACACAAACACACAAATACGGAGAAACAATCACACACACACACCCCAGAAACACACACACAAACACACAACCAGAAAAACACACAAGGCACACCCAGAAACACGCACACAAAAACCCAGGAACTCACACACACACACAGAAACACACACACAAACACACACCCAGAAATACACAAACAAACACGACAAGGAACAAACACACACACCAAGAAACACACACACAAAACCCGAAA